>NW_028258379.1:17881428-19195000 GCF_053883595.1 Heterocephalus glaber
ATTAGTGAGATTGGCCTATAGTTCTCTTTTTCAGTTGGGTCTTTCTCTGCTTTGGGGATCAAGGTGATGCTTGCTTCCAGGAATGAATTTGGGAGTATTGCTTCCCTTTCAATTTCATTGAAGAGTTTAAACAGTAGTGGCAGCAGTTCCTCTCTAAATGTCTTGTAGATTTCAGGAGTGAAGCCATCAGGGCCTGGGCTTTTCTTAGTTGATAAGTTTTTAATTACATTTTCAATTTCATTGGTTGATATTGGGTTATTCAGAATTTTTAGTTCTTGTTCGTTCAACTTTGGTAATTCATACGTATCTAGGAATCTGTCCATTTCTTCTGTGTTGTCCATCTTATTGGCATATAGGTTCTGGAAGTAGGTATTGATGATCCTCTGGATTTCTGCTGGGTCTGTTGTAATTTCACCCTTTTCCTTCCTAATTGCATGGATTTGGGTCTTTTCTTTCCTTTTTCTGACAAGGTTGGCTAAGTGTTTATCAATTTTGTTGATTCTTTTGAAGAACCAACTCTTGGCTTCATTGATTTTTTTGTGTGTCATTCTCTTAGTGTCCATTGCATTCATTTCTGCCCTGATCTTTATAATTTCTTCCTTTCTATGGGCTTTGGTTTCTCCTGCTCTTCTTTTTCTAGAAACTTGAAGTTCAGAATCAGTTTGTATACTTTAAATGTACCAATAAAATTAATAATAAATAAAATAGAGTTAACTAAGTAACAGTTATTAAAGTTTAATCATTATATTATTATAGATATAGACAGTTGGTAATGGGTGAAGAAGAAATAGTTGAGAAATTAAACAATGGATGATGATGAAGAGAGAAAATTGAGACAAAGAATCTGTTAAGGAATAGAAAGATATTTATAAAATTAGATAAAAACAACAGAAAAAAGATGAACAGAAGATAAAAGAAACTGAAGAAAGAAATAATGTGGAGAATAAAAATAGAAAAAATTAAAAGCCATAAAGGAAGAGAAAGCAGAAAATAAAAGAAAAAGAAGAAAGAAAAGAAGACAAACAACAGTTCTCCAAACCCCAAGAAATGAAGAGGAAAGAAAGAAAGAAGAACGAGTCCCAAATCAAAACAAAAATTCTCTGTATTTTTGAGTCAGTGGCTTCCTTCCAGGATCCACAGTTTTGGATTCTAGAAAGCCAGTTTTCTTTGCCTAGCCTTACAGCCTATGGGTTTGTGAGGTGTTCCCCTCACCCCAGTTTTGGAGGCTCCTCTGTTTACCCCAGGCTGTGGCAGTGTCCATACCAAGATGTATCCTTGCTCATGCTGGTATATGAGGGAGGCCATCAGACTTCAGGCCTCTGCTCAATGTAGGCAGCAGGGCAAGAATTCAAGTACTTAATGCTAGCACTTTATTTTATTTTACTTAAAATTTTTTTCCAGATCCTCTTTTGTTGCCAGTGCAAGGAGTCCAGGTGGTTGAGTTTCAGATTGTTCCATCTCACTGCCCCTTGGAGTTGCCTTTGGTGATCTGGAAGTCTGGTTTTGAGTCTTGTTTAGGTGTCTTCTCATTTCAACTGATGCAGTCTGCTGTGCCTTTATTGAGGTGACTGTTTGATCTTCCAGTGGGCTTCAATTCTCAAGTCTCAGATGTGCCTTCTCTCTGCTGCTCACCACTGCACCAATTTCTGGGTTCAGAATGATGGCCTTCTAGTTATCTGTGCTGGGCCCTTGTCCAGGTGGGATTCTGGTTGGGGCCTGTGCACACTTAGTGAAGTTATCTGGGTAGACCTCTGGCTGGAGGTGCTGCCCATCTGCATAACTGTTGTCTGGACAGAACTTTGGCTGGAGCCTGTGCACCTGAGTTGCTGGTGTTGGGGCAGGCTTTTGGCTGGGGCCTGTACACACTTACAAATGGTATCTGGACAGGCCTCTGTCCGGGGTCTCTGTGCCCGAGCAGCTGTTTTCCAGGTGGGTCTTTGGCTGGGGCCTGTGCACCCAAGCTATGGGTGTCTGGGTGGGCTTCTGACTGGGGTCTGCATGCACTTACTGATGGTATCTAGGTGGGCTGCTAATGCTAACACTTTTAGACCCAGCCCTTTCTGAGCACAACTCAAGCAGGCCTGGCTACTCACCTTGGGGTGGGGTGGGGGGGAGCCCTGTATCCTCCTTCCTGGCCTGAGCATAAACTTATCAGGGACTCTCTTTCTAGCCCACTCCCTCTCCATGGCTGTCTCATGTTGCAGTCTCTCACACAGTCACTCTGGAAGGGTGACACTGGGAGCTCTGAAGCGCATTTTTTTTTAGTTGTTCTGAGTTCCAGATATAAATCATCAACCCCTTCCCCAAATGGCATCAGATTAAGCACTGTCTAGTGATATGGCAAGTGCTCATGCTGAAATCCCTCTTCTGGGGTTGCATGCTGTATGGAAGGAGTCTCCTTGGAGCAAAAATCCCACACTGCTTTAGTAGTTTATAACAGTCATAGGCTCCTCTTGGACTCTGTGCCACCAGCTGCCATTTGTCCTTTGATCTTTCAGCCCTGGGTGCTTACCTTGCTTCTGCCAAGCCAGGTTCTTCTTCCTGAGAACCATGAGCTGGGGAGAGAGTCCAGATTGTTTTCATCTTTTCTTTGCATTGTGGATCATCTCTCCAACTTCTCTGTAGCTTCTAATTTTCCTTGTCAGTTCCTTCCTGATTCCCAGTGATCTACTTCTCTTTTTCTTTTTGCCAAGTTGTTATTTTCCAGTGTCTGAATTTCAGATCTCAGAACGGCTGAATTTTCCTGCCAGTCACCACTCCCCATTTTGGGAAAACCTAAAGGGAATATTCTTGAGGATTTCTTTTAATATTCTAAAGGATTTCCTTTATTGTTTATTGCCCTGGTCTTCTGTCTTTGTTTCACTGAGTAGCTTTTAAAATAAAATAAAAGATTCTCTACTCCTTGTGCTGTGTTATGTTGGTTATGGTTTACGTTTAAAATGCTGCCCCCATCTCATTTTTTCAGAGGTGGGGCTTTTGAAAGGTGATTGGATCATGGGTACACTAAACTCCTCAGTGGAGTAAATCATTGATGAGTTTATAGCTGTTAAGAGGGAGGACCTGGTTGGAGGAGGTCAATCACTCAAGCCATAACCTAGAAGGATGCACTCTTATCCCCATCCTTTTTCTCTCTCTGGCTGTCTTGCTCACTCTTTGCTTTTGGCCATCATGAGGTGAACAGATTTCCTCTTTTGTGCCCTTCTACCATGAAATTTGTGCCTTCGAGCCAGCTGACCATGGACTGAAACCTCTGAATCCATGAGCCCAAATGAACCTCTCTCCTTTTAAGTTGCAGGTGTCAGGTATTTTGTCCCAGAAATACAAAGCTGATTAATACAATGTTTCAGGACCTCTTACCATGATCTTATATTTGAACAATCTCTGGCTGTTTACTGTGGTGACAAACTGAGAATTTGTAGATGTCATTTCACTCTCTTCAGGCATTGCATGTAGCTTTGAGAAATCTGAAGCCAATCTGATATTTTCCTTTTTGGTTATTATGGTTATTCTTTCTTTATTTCTGAGGTCCAGTAATTTAACTAAGATGTGTTTCTGTATCTATTGTTATTTACTTATTTTGATGATTTTTTTCATTGATGTTTAATAACTGTGCTATATCTTGATGTCTGTTATTCTGGAATAAGTATTCACAGTATATATGATATACCATTTTGATTTGCTGTTTTTTTCTTTTATTTTCAATGTAAATTTTCCATGTTACACTACGAATTTTTTTAAAACCTTAGGGGCACCGATTATCCTTATGTTTGACAATCTTTGTCCTCTGCGTCTGTTATTGTCTGTTTGCTTTAATCTTTGTCTTATTTTCTCCTCATTCACTGTGACATCAGGTATTCCTTCAATTCTATTGTATTTTTCAGCTGTGTATACTCCATTTCATTTAGCTGTTTCTAATTTACTTATTAAATTTGTAGTGTTTGTTTTAACTCATAATTTGTTTCCTTAGCTCTATTAAATTGCTTGTTATTTCATTCATTTTGTTCTGTCATGTATTCATTAAGTTATTCTGCAGAGTAAAACTCATGGGCAACCTAGTTCTGTTCTTCAGCTTACTTCTTAAATTAGAGATAGTCATATGGAGCCTATATAAACTTTCATTTTCCTCTATCTTTCTCCCTGGAAATACCATAAGCCTGGGTGGTGTTTCTTGCCTTTGCTAAGTCTCCATCATTGCTGGATAGACTTATTCTTTCTAGAATTTTACATTGGCTTTTCCTAGATCTGACTACTCATTCACTGTCTTATGCTATACCTCCCTAATTTGTAGAGTATTTTGAGAATTGTCAGAAATCTTTGGACTCAATTACTTTCCTGTATTCTGCTTTTGTTAATACTGATATAAAGAGCTATTGTTGATCATACCAAAAAATTCTGTTTCTTTTTTTGGCTAACATTTTGAAGTCCTATGGAAAAATGTTCCATTCTTTTCCTTCTTTGGTTGCTGCTAGTGACCTCTTTATTTTGTTGAGTACTTGAGGAGAAAGACTGTCTTTTACCATATTTAGATTATTCTATTGACAAATTATCATTATCTTTATAATAATGACATAAGGGTATTAAAACAAAAATATCAAGATAATCTCTAGTTTCTCAACCAACTCTTCAAATATGCTTTTTAAGTATATTAAAATCTGCCTTGTAAATGAGTTTTATGAGGGTGATGTTTGTTGTGTAATTCTTACTTGTAAATAGACTGGGATGAACATAGAGAGAGTAAGGTTGCACCATGCTTTCTCTCATTTTATGAGCTTCACTTTCCCAGACTATTCTGAAGCTGACTTCACAAAGGGCTTTAGGCAATGTTTAGATTTGCTTATTTGATTTTGCTTTTACACTGTATTGATCTTAGCTAACATTTATCTTCTTTTGGTGCAGAAATTTGGGAGATTTTCTTTCAAAGTTTGCTTTTTGTTTTTGAATGTTGCTGTAAGAGACAACAACAAATTCCTCAACTCATTGTTGAGTATCATACTAACTGGGGACTAGGACACAGTGTGAGTATGTGCATGTATGTGTATGGGTGAGAGAAGGGGGTGGAATGCTCATGGGAATAAAGAGTTAATAGTTTAAGTTAATGGACTGTTTTTGTTAGGAATTGATTTAGTAACAGAGACCCCAGAATGGTTAATTCTACATGTCAATTTCACTGCATCACAGAATGCTCAGATATTTGGTTAAATGTTATTCTTAGTGTGTCTGTTTGTGAGAGTATCCTCTGGATGACATTAATACTTGAATTGGTAGATTGAAAAGAGCAGATGGCTCTCTCTCCCCAATATGGGAAGACATCATCTAATCCATCAAAAGCATGAATAGAACCAAAACCTAAGTAACAGGATTCACTCTCTGTCTCCAAGTTGGGACATCAGTCTTTTGCTCCCTTCGGATTTGAGCTTGAACTTGGGAGTATAACTTACACCATCAGCACTCCTGGTTCTCAGGCCTTCAGACTTGGACAGAAACTTCCACCAGGACTTTGGTCTGGAAGTACTCCATCAGCACTCCTATGTCCCCAATAGCAGATTTTAGAACATCCCAGCCTCTATAACTGAGAGAGCCAAAGCATGTATATATCTCTTATAGAGTCTGTTTCTTCTGGAGATCTCAGACTAACACAACCCTTGAAACAATAATGTCTTGGACAATACCAGGTTTGTTGTTTTTTCTCTCATGTGACCATGTGTTGCTAGACAGACCAGAACTGGAAGAGGATTGGAAGATAAATTGACTCAGGCCCAACCACTCCTATGGTTACATCTATTAGCCAGAATATCTCAATGCCATATTTTTTTCCAGCCAGGAAGGAGGAGGAAATAGTGTCAAAAAGGGCATGTTTCCTCTCTTCAAAGATACAACCTAAAAGTTTCATATATCACCATGATATATGCCATTGTCCAGAACTTGGTTATATGGCCACGTAGAACTTTAATAAGGGGGAAGTTTAAAATATAACCTTTATTTATGGTGACCATAAAACCCAGAAAAAAGGCAAATCAAAGGGCCCATTATTTGGGAGATGGGAGAGTGGATTTGGGAGGGGGCAACTAATACTCTATTCTACAGAATTTTATAAAATGCAAAAAGGTACTTATTAAGCTCTTGACTGTTTTTTAAGTAAGGGTACTATAAATGGCAGGGCTTTTATGCCAATGATTGAACTAAGGGCTTTGGATTCCATGAGCTGGAAACTACAAGGTAATACTTATACCTCTGAATGGATAGGAACCATCCCAGGATACTAAACATTTGAGGTTGATATTCTTATTTCCAAAGTACTCCCAAAACTTTTATTTTTAACAGCAACTTAACTTATTGCATTATAATTACTTCTGAGTGTGGATGTGTCTGCCTCACCAATTATAATGTGCTCCTTTAGGGCGGGGAGTCTGTTCTGTGTCTGACTCATGGTAGGTACTCAGTAAACACTGGCTGAATCCAGTGTGGGGAATTGTCACCTGAAAGAGTTGATTTGTAGGATGTTCTTGACACCCACTCCCATTTCCTCTTCCACCTTCAAACTGTTCTGAACCCTGACCTTTTTTTGTGAATTAATTGGACATGCAGGGGAGTGAGTCCACATAGTAGCTGGGAACTGTGTATCAGTCAGGAGTATCACTTCCACCACATTTTACTCTTTGTGGCACCACAAAGTCCTTTCCAGTTGCAAGAAATACAGTCACCTGTTAATCGGGTGGCAGTAATGGCCATATGCTGGGGAGAGTGTGTAGAAAACATATTATGGCCCTGTTTGGAAAACACCTTCTGCCACACCAGGAGTCGGGCTCATCTGGAGGACTGAGGAGATTCTAGGACTCACTGAGGACTTCTGGCAGGATGATGCCATCAGCCACATTCCTCCCCTTCCAGAGGGATCCAAGAAGAGCCAGAGGCTTAGGCAGAACCCCTGGGACCCCAACAAACAGCCTGAGACAGTGGAAATCCCCCTTTGCTGGGAGTCAAGAGGCCCGTGATCTGATTATTGTGTGATATGGGACGCAAGATCACTGGGCCCATTTGAGCCTCAGTTTCTCCTGGTAGATGAATGGTTTGATCAGATCAGTTGTTTTCCAATCCTTAATAACAAGGGATTATTCTCTTTCTTTCAAATTTGTATTATTTTTAAACAAATGTTTAGATGGAACCCAATAGAGGTCACTCCAGGGGTGTTGGGGGATCTACATGCTCACCTGCCCTGCCTCATTTCCTTCCCTGTGAGTATTCTTCACAGCCCTCTGAGATCCTTGGAGCACATTTGGAAAATCCTTGGACTGGGTGGTTTCCTAAGGGTCTGCAGGAGGGGACTGGATGAGAGAGGGAAGAGTACTGCTCAGGTCTCGGAGTTCCCTCCGCAGAGTACTTCCAGCTCCACTTTCAACTTCACTTCCCAGCTCTCAGCAATCTGACACCAAAGTGTCTGCTAGATGTTCGAGCTGAGCCTAAGTCCCAGGAGTCCCTGGGGAGAGCAGTATTGAAGGAGCAGCCACATCTACCTGTACAGTTTGAACTTGGGACCCGTCTCACCTTCCTAACATTTGTACCAGGCAAGTGTACGGAAATAAAGATTTCTCACCCATCGCCAGGTTCAAGGCTGAAGCCCCTGTAACAAAATAGAGATTAACAGGGGAAAGGCACACACATTTCTTTGATATAAGTTTTGACACAGGAGCTATTCAGAAATGAAGATGCAAAGAAAGAAGGAAAACTTTTTATGAGTAGTCAGTGGAAGTGTGATTGGAGGACAACGGGGTGCAATCTAATGGTAACAAACTGAGGGAACTCAGCAAGACTGGGTATTCAGATTTTCTGTGGTGTTTGTGTCTTGGAGGATAAGGGATTTCTTGTTCTCTATGCACAGAAAGGACCACTTTGACATAAGGCCCCTATTTTCAAGGGTGGAACAGCTAGCTTTATAGCCTGCATTAGGGGAAAGGGACAAGAAGAATTCTTTCTGATTTCTATGGCCTGCTTCCACTGTTTCTTTGTATTTACTTTTATTTTTTATGTTTTTGGTGCTGGATATTGAACACAGGTGCTTGCTAAGCATGTGCTCTACCACTGAGCTCCCCCTTCCCCCAGCCTCTTGCTATTTTAAGTGCTGTATTTTGGGGTGTTTCCTGAACCCCATCGTTAGCCCGGTCTGGGAGGAGCTGAGGATCTAAACAGGTCCCCACAGTTCAGCCTTCTAGGCCTAGCCAGGTGGCTGGGTTCCCCCACTGCAGAGGAGAGGTGCCCTTGTGTGTTGCCGAAGTCCTGTCCCCTCTCGAAGCTCCCATCCACTTTTTAACCGTTCTTCCTGGCTGTTTCCTCCCCACTCCC
Organism: Heterocephalus glaber; assembly: GCF_053883595.1. Classification (NCBI taxonomy): domain Eukaryota; kingdom Metazoa; phylum Chordata; class Mammalia; order Rodentia; family Bathyergidae; genus Heterocephalus; species Heterocephalus glaber. Next base: position 17,889,766 of record NW_028258379.1, read on the forward strand.
TCTTCCCAGGCTACTCCCACCCCCACCCTTTTCTCGCCCACATTTTCTGCTCCCTATCTTTGTCTCTCCATCCCGTTCTCTCTTAAAAAAAAAAAATCAATCCACAGAGCGATTAGATTTGCAAATAAGCGGGCAGGAAACCGGGAACAAAAGGAACCGGAGCCAAAGAGGGAGCAGGTATAATTACTGTAATTAACTCGGCAGCGGGGACACAGCCCCTCCTAGACGGCTGCGAGGTGCTGCAGAGCGCTGTAGGGGAGACTGAGGGGAGGCCGGCGTTAGCTAGAGAACTAGACGCGGCCCGGCCACGGGGTTGGGCGTCCTCACGGGGCCTAGCTCGGAGGTGCCTCCTGCAGCTGGGTCTGTGTGAAGATCCAGCTCCGATGTCGATGTCCTGGGCTCCGCCTGGGATCCTGGCTCTCGTTCATCATAGTGGAGCCAGAGAACAAAGTCGCCTCTTTCGGGTCTACCTCTAACACTTAACTCTTACCTGCTTAACGACATCCTGTTTTTCCTGGCGTCCAAAAATGTCTAGAGATTTTGAAAGAGGACCATGTCTCTGATCCCATGACACCGACACATCTTGGCATTTGAGGCCTTCCAGAACACCTTTGCAAGCTTATCTTTCACAATTGCCCCCTCATTTTGTCCTCCAGCCCCATCTCACAGTGCATGGAGCCCCAAATATACATTTTTTGCAGGTGAGGCGTCCTTTTCCTCCTGGGTTGCACATTCCAAGGGCCACCTGCTGAAAGGCTGTCTACCTTTGGTATACGAAGCTGCTGCTACTTCCGTGAAGTGTGTATAGAAGGCCAGAACTCTTATTTCTTTTGTGATCTTTACGTCGTTGTTATGGTTTGATTATGTTCTGCACAGTTCACGTGTTGGAAACTGAATCCCAAATTTGTATGTTGATGGTGGAGCCTTTGGGAAGTAAGTAAGATTGCGGAGTGTGATAAAGAATACAGTGAATGTTTAAAGTAAAATTTAAAATTTATTACAATAAAAGACACATTGTCATTAAGCTTCCTCAAAATACTCCCTCTCACTTTGAACACACTTACCTCATTGTTCTTGCCACTTTCTGAAACAGTTCTGGAAGTCCTCTTTCATGAGTATCATTAGTTATGCTGTGGTGGCTGCCTAAGTATCCTGAATCAATTAAAAATACTAATTTGTTCCATTTATCTACTAGTTTATCTTAGATCATTGAAAAGAAAGTTTTGTGTTATTACCTGTTTGTTTACTTTTGTAGGAATCTTTTTGGTTTATGTCTTGTATTCTGAGTTACTACTTAGAAGATAACAATACATGGTGTATTAGCTATTGTTATTCTCTTAGTTTGTTTTACTTTTTCATAAAATTAAAGAAAAAATATTTACCTTTCATAGTCATTTTGACTTTGGGTAAAAACCAGAAGTCCCATAGTGGCGGATGGATGAATCTGCCTTTCTGTTGGATGCAGGATTCAGCAGCAGGATTCACTGTATCTTTTATCACTTCTGGTAAAGACATTCACTGGCTTTAAAAGCAAAGGAAGAGCTGCCTGAGTACCTTCATGCTCACCATGTGATTCCCTCCACCACATTTTGACACAAGAAGAAGGACCTCAGCAGACGCAGGAAATTTGATATTGGACCTCCCTGCTTCTAGACTGTGAGAAATAAATTTCTTTTCAAAATTCCCACTCTGTAGTATCATCGTAGCAGTAGAAAATGGACTGAGACATTCATTGTACCCTTTCCCCAACTCCTAAACTTTAGGAAAAGCCAACAGATACTGGCTTTGGGTTCCTGAAAACTAACTACCACCTTTGGGATTGTGTAATAATCAGACTCCGTTAACTTGCCAGTAGCAGAAACTCCAACCTGAACTGGTATAAACAACAGAGAAAGAAATTGGTTTGAGAAAGTGAAAAACCTGGGGATATCAGGTACAGCTGGATCCAGGGCCTCAAATATTGACATCAAACCTTTTTCTGAGAGTGTTCATCTGTGAAATAAGAAATTACAATAGCACTACCTCAAAGGGCTGGATCAAATAAGCTAATTTGTAAAGCATTCAGAACAGGTCATGGTGGGGAGTAAATGGTATTCAATTAATTATTCTTATTTTAATATTCCAAACTATAATATTCTTCAGCATCAGGTCCAGTCAATTCTTCCTCTTTAAAACTTCTCAAATTCACTTTTAAACGCCTTTCCATTCCTATTTCTAATTTCTTAATTCAGTTCCTCATAATTTCAAGTATAAATTACTCTCACATCCTCCTAATTGGTGTTCCTTACCTGTCTTGCCTTCCAATTTATTCTCTATACAAAAATCTGATCATATTTCTCCCTCAATTCAATTTTAAAATTTTATGTACGTGTATGTATGTATGTATGTATGTATGTATTTAGTCGTCCTAGAGACTGAACCTAGGACCTTCATACTGAGCTACAATCCCAGACCTTTATAAAAATTTTTAAATTTTATGATAAAATAAAAAAATTCATAAGAAAATGAGTAGTTAATATACTGTGTATCATTATCTTCAAAATAGTTACTTAGACATAAACCAAAAAGATTCTTGCAAACACGAAACAGATAATAACTTCTAAAAACTTTTTGAGATAGTGCCTTTCTAAGTCACTAAATTGCCCAGGTTAGGCTTGAATTTGTGATCCTCCTGCCTCAGCCTCCTGGAGTGCTGGAATTACAGGCGTGTGCCACCATGCCCAGTTTTTTCATTGATTTCAACCTTTCGGTGACACCCTTGATGATCGGCGTATGAACCCAACTCTGAGGCAGGATGTGCTGCAGGATTTTCTTTCTTTTTTTTTTTTGGTACCGGGGATCAAACTCGGGTCCTTCCTTGTGCTTGCGCAGCAGGCAGCAAAACCACTGAGCTAAATCCCCGGCCAAGGATTTTCTCCTTGCCCCCTTTTATCCTCGCCTCTGTCCATTGCTCCCTCATCTCTGCCATCTTTCTCTGAGTGCTTCAGGCTGTGTCTAGAATGCGGTCATTTCCTCTTTGCTCTCTGTCTCCTTCAGCATCCATTTAACCTCAGCACAGGCATCACTGCCTTACACAGGAGTCTTGGCTGTGCAGTCTACTCCCTAGGACAGCCCAGTCTCTCACCTAGAGCACCTGGGGGATCTCTATTCTAGCAGCTGTCACTTTGCATATTTGTCACCTCCAGCAGACTATAAATTTCTTAAAGGTAGGAACCTCGTGTTTGGATATCCACTTTTGGTGTAGTTTTTAGTGTCCCATCTGGACTTAGTACTTATTGAAGAAACTGAATATTGGTAATCACTGCTGACTCTGTGAGGCCTCTTCTGGTTGCAAGTGACAGAAACAGGCTTCAGGCATGGCTGGATTCAGGTACTAGGATGGCATCATTTGAACTGTACCTCTCCCTCTCCCTCCCTCTCTCTCTCTCTCAGCTTTGCCTTCTTCTCTCTTGGTTTCATTCTTGAGCTGAGTCCCTCAAAATGACCATCTGCAACTTCAATCTACTCAGCAATTTCAGTACAAAGAGGTCGTATCTTTTTTTTTCAACATTTTTCAGCAGAAATATCAGCACCATTCCCATTAGACCAATTTATTTCCTGTGCCAAGAGCGTGAAAGGCACAATAGGCAGGCCTGGGTCACAAGCCCATCCCTGGAACTGGGGCGTGGAGTCATCCACCCTGAAACATCTGGGTGAGTGGGTGGGGTGTTTCCCCAGAGAAAAATGGGGTGCTTTTAAAAAGCCAGAAATATGAGGAAAATAACATTTGTACAGAAGTGCCAGGTAACACTGGCTCTTCTATGCACATTTTAATTAATTTTCACAAGAACCCAAAGAAAGCCCATTCTACTGGTGAGAACATGGAGGCTTGGTGAGGCTAAGTGACTTGCAGAGTTCTTCACACAGTTCACAGTCTGACTCAGGGATGGCCCCTTTGCAAAGTTTTATATTTGGTATACACAGGGTAAAACAAAAAACCAAAAACCAGTACAAAAACAAAAATGTGTAGAGAGCAAATACAGTTAGAATTCCAGCCCCTCTCTCCCTCTTCCCATCCCCAGGTGTTCACCCCAGAAGCCCAAACTTGATGCTTTACTACACTGCACTGTAATACTCTAGGGCTAATTTGTCCCAACTTCTACTGAGGATTCTACTCCATGCCCTGTGTAGTATGAAGTATTTCCACTCTGGCTGGTGGGAACCTACACTAGTTCCAGCCCTACATGACATCCAGAGATTGTTCTCACTGCGTTCAGGTGGGTTTTTTTCCCCAGTTGCAGGTAGCTTCTCGGGCTGTGTGGACCAGAACTCAGGAAGAGCTGTAGAGGGGACCCTTCAGCAGATTGCTGGAGCTGTCCTGTAGTCAGCACTGTCTTCTCCCATACTCTGCTCTGCAATTAGCCACTTTAACTGCACTCACCTAGCACTGCTGTCTTAACTCAGGAAGACCACTGGGCTCTGCTTGGGTTCCTTCTCCCTGCACACATCCTGGAAGTGATCTCTAGACCATAATCAGAGGTTACTGTGGGCCCCCTGCCTATGTTTCCCTTCTGTCAGCTGTCAGTGCTCTCTGATACTCAGTGTCTTAAAACCATTGTTTCATTTCTGTTTTTTTCAAGCCATTTTTTAAAGACAGACTAGTAAACCTGGGCACTATTACTCCATCATGGCCAGAAATGCTGCTTTTATTAGTTTTTTTCCTTTCATACACTGTCTAGTCATAAACAAGTGGATATGTCTCTTCTTTCCACAAATGGTACCCTTTGCTACATAAGGCTTTTCACCTTATTTTTGTCACTTATTATCTTACAGATTGTTCCATATAGATTGACCTCATTCTTTTAAAGGCAGAGCCTGCACTATTAACCTCTACTTTATCTGCCTCAGTGAATAATAGCTTAGTTATTATTTGTTATAATTGGTGTTCAGCAGATAGTTGACGAGTTGAATAAATTACGTTGAAACTGCACCCAGGTGGCTGGACTTTTGTGTTTTGAGGATAGAGGATACAGGATGCTTTGCATTCAGTTTGGGGTCCTTTGTGTTCCAAACTTTTCTGTTCTCTCCTTTCATTCCTCTCAGTTTTTCTCTCCTTCTGATCTGGGGTAGACTGAAGCCTAGTAATAGTTAAACCTCAGCTCTTGACTCTTCTTTCATTTCATAAAACAGCAATGTATACAACAAAAGCACATCCATTGTATAAAAAGAGGCATAGCAGTTCAGGGAAGCACTGTAAGGTGACAGGAAAATGTACCAGGATCCAGAAGCCTAGAAAATACTTTTTTTGATAAATGTAGGATTTATTTGTATCTTGTGCAGTTGTTACATAGTCCCCATATAGGTCGCAGTGTTTTCCTCCAAAACTTCTATCTTGAAGTCTTAAAGTCCTAACAGTGTGTCTGTATTTGGAGGGAGGACCTATGAAGAGGTAGTTAAGGATAAGTGAGGTGAAAAGAACAGATCTCTAATCCCACAGCACTGGTGTCCTTATAGGAAAAGGAAGCCACACCAGAGATGCTCACGCACAGGAAAGGCCACATGAGGACACAGTGAGATGACCCCCACACCAGGGAGAGGCCTCAGGAGAAACAAAATGCTGACACCTTGATCCTGGACTTTCAGCCTCCAGCACTGTGAGAAACAAATGTCTTTTTAAAGCCACACAGTATGTGGGATTGTGTTATGATAACTCTACCAAACTAATACCCATCTCCCAAGTCCTTGTTTTTGTCCTGGTGGCCTAATATCTAATTAAGATCCATTAAATGATGCTATCAAAGATGAGAACATAGAGATAGTCTTTGATTCATTTATAAAAGAAAAACATTAGAAATGCCTTAAATTTTCATAGCAAAACAATAGTTAAGTAAATATGAAATATTAGTATGTTATATGAGTAGATATCTCTTGAAATTGTATGTGTGATATAGTTTTACGTAGCCTCCAAGTGCAAGTCAACCACTTCATCTGATCTCAGCTAACTCTGTCCCTTACCAAGCTGGAGAGGCTGACACTCAGTGTGAGACACAGGTTTATGGTTCACCCTCCTCTTCTGGTTCTCACAGCAGCTCCACAAAGCGCTGTATTTGCCTTGTTTCTGCAGTACACCTAGTTTAAAGCGAATAATAACATATAGAGAAACCAAGATTTCAGATCACATCCTTCTGACCCCAAGGTCTGTGTGCTGGCTTCCCATGGCGCTAAACCATTGTGGCTGAAGTGTGCTGACCGTACTACCACTGGATGTTATAGAAAAAGAGTTCAGTTGTTGGTGCACTCATTTGGAAAGTGCAGGGTTAAAGGAAGCAAAGCAGATTTTCACTGCAAAATTTCTCAGCCCTTTTAATGAATCTCTTTGTGTGCTGTGACCATCAAAGAGGGGAAGAGAGGGGGCTGCATTGGCCATGCCATCCTGAAGTGAATGTGGACATCAGCCCTGTGGATAATTCATGGTTAAGGCGAAAGGAGTCCCTGCTCTCTGGGGCATCTGCATTTCTGTTGTGATATGAAGTAGAAGACAGTTCACATAGCAGTTTCTGGCATGTGCGATAAGAAGATATATTTTTTTAAGTAGCTGATGGCTGTGTTGACACTTTGGAGTCATTTCATGGAAGCGCTGTCTGTACACTGCCCAGAATCACAGAAATTTAGAATGTCAGTAAGAAGGGCCTAAAGAAAAAAAAATAGGTCTATCCCTTCATTTTACAAATGAGGAAACCAAGTTGAATGGAGAGCTAGGGCAGGAGGACCTTAGCCTTCTGACTCCTAATACAGTGCTCTTTCCTCCTTCCGTGAATAAGATAAATACTGTATTTTCTAAATTTTCTGGCAGTCACTCTGCTTTCATTTCTCTATTTTTAGCTTGCATTCTTACTTTTTGTCTCTCTTCTCTGAATTGTTTTTGAGTTCACAGCATGATGGCAGGTGGATCAAGTGGAAAAGTGAATGAAAGAAATGAACAGAAAGAGTGTAAAGTCGTAGGGTTACAACCTCATGTCAACCCCTAGAAGGATAGTTGCACATCGAAATACTTCAGATTTGTGACTGAAAAGGTATGAACTATGTCCCAAGTACTTCCTACTTAAAGACCACAGTACTACCTTTGGCCTGATCAATTTCACCTTTGTTAATATGCAAGGGACTGTCCACCAGAGTTATAGGTGGGATCAGAGATGGTCTTAGACAGTGGGAGAGGGGGTACCAAAAACAAGTGTTATAATATGAAAAATGTCTTATTGTATGTTAAAGGATATGTGTATTTGTATGTCCATATCCACGTCCAAATACCACTGTAGAGATATGTGTACAAAGACACACATAAAGCTTTGGAAAATTCAAAAAATTTGGTAATAATGATAATTTTTGGTGTATTTGAAGGCCCTAGCATTTAGTGTTAAAGAGGACTAATTTTTCTTTCTTTTTTTAAATTTAATTTTATTGGTACATTTTAGTTACACAATAGAATGACATTCATCATTGGAAATTTGCACCTTTACATGGTCTCTCTTGGTTCTTATTTTTCACCCTTGCCCAGCCCTCCCTTCAACCCCTCCATCCCTCCCTATTTACAAAGATTTTGTTCCTATTTTTCCATTTTCTCATATTAATCCCATTCCCTTCTGTCCTTTCCCCTAAACCTCCCATTTCCTATTCCCCTTTGCACTTTTCTTCCTATTTCACATTAGCTATTATACCTTTTAGTCCTTATTTACACTTTCAGTTTCTCACACTAGAGAAACTATTCGGTATTTATACATGTGTGTCCTATGTATTTCACTTTACAGTATCACCTCAATGTGCATCCATTTAGCTATAAATATCTCTAATTTCTCATTTTTATGGCTGAATCGTACTCCATTTTATTAAAAAACCACATTTTCTTTATCCAGTCCCCATTTGATGGGAATTTGGGCTGTTTCCAAGTATTAGCTATTACAAACTGTGCTGCTATGAACATGGGTGCACATATATCACTGTGGTATGATTCTTTTAATTCTTTGGGGAAGATCCCAAGCAGTGGAATAGCGGGGTCAAATGGGACCTCTAGTCCTAGTTCTTTGAGGTATCTCCATACTGATTTCCACAGTGCTTGCACCAGTCTACACTCCCACCAGCAGTGGAGCAGGGTTCCTCTTTCCCCACAGCCCTGCCAACATTTGTTATTGGTTGATTTCATGATAGCAGCCATTCTTTCTGGGGTGAGGTGGAATCTCAGCATTGTTTTCATTTGCATCTCTCAAATGACCAGTGATGTTGAACAGTTTTTCATGTATTTATTTGCTATTTCTACTTCTTTGTCTGAGAAATGTCTGTTCATTTCAGATGCCCATTTTCAGATTGGGTCTTTAAATCTGGGAGGTCTGATCTTTTTATGTTCTTTGTAGATTCGAGATAGTAGACCTTTGTCTGTGGAAGAGCAGGTGAAGACTTTTTCCCACATTGTGGGTTGTCTCTTCACACTGCTGGTGTTTTCTCTTGCTATGCAGGAGCTTTTTAATAAGAAGAGATCCCATTTGTTGATTGTTTGTGCTAGTTCACGGGGAACTGAGGTTTTGTTCATAAAATCTTTTCCTATACCAATATCTTCAACAGTTCTACCTAACCTCTTTTCCAGCCTGTTCAGCGTTTCTATTTTAATATTTAGATCTTTCATCCATTTCAATTTCAGTTTAGTGCATGGTAACAGATATAGGTCTAGTTTTAATGTTTGGTAAGTTAAAACCCAGTTTTTCCAGCACCATTTATTAAAGAGGCTATCTTTCCTCCAGTGAGGGTGTTTGGCTCCTTTGTCTAAGATGAGATGGCTGAATGTGTCTGGAGTTGTTTCTGCATCTTGTAATCTGTTCCACTGGTCCTCAGGTCTGTTTCTTTGCTGATACCATGTTATTTTTATCACAATAGCTTTGTAGTATAGCTTCAAGTTGGGGGTTGTGATACCCCCTGCCATGTCTCTGTTACCTAGAATTGCTTTTGCTCTTCTGGGTCTCTTCTTGTTCCAAATGAATTTTTGGATTGTTTTCTCAAGGTCTGTGAAGTATGCTGCTGGGATTTCGATTGGGATTGCATTGAATCTATATAGCAGTTTTGGAAGTATGGCCATTTTAATTATGTTGATTCTTCCTACCCAGGAGCAAGGGACATCTTTCCATTTTCTGATATCATCTTCAATCTCTCTTTTCAGAGTGCTATAGTTTTCAGAGAAGAGGTCTTTGATGTGTTTTGTTAGGTTGATTCCTAGGTATTTCAGTTTTTGGATGCTATTGTGAAAGGAATTGATTGCCCCATTTCTCTCTCAGTGAGTCTGTCATTTGTGTAGAGGAAAGCTATTGATTTTTGTGTGTTGACCTTGTATCAAGCTACTTGACTGAATTTGGTTATTAAGTCTAGAAGACTTTTGATGGAGTTCTTGGGGTCTTCTATATAGAGTATCATGTCACCTGCAAATAATGACAATTTGACTTCTTCATTTCCTATTTTTATTCCTTTTATTTCTTCCTCTTGTCTAATTGCTGTGGCTAATGTTTCCAGAACTATATTGAACAAGAGTGGTGATAGTGGACATCCTTGTCTTGTTCCTGATTTTAGTGTGAAGGATTTCAGTCTTTGACCATTTAGTATGATATTGGCTATTGTTTTTTCATAGATGGTTTTATCATATTGAGGTAGATACCATCTATTCCATTTTTTTGGTAGGGTTTTCATTATAAAGGTATGTTGGATTTTGTCAAATGCTTTTTCTGCATCTATTGAGCTGATCATATGGTTTTTATCCTTGGATGTATTGATATAGTGTATTACATTGATTGATTTGCTTATGTTGAGCCATTGCTGCATCCCTGGGATGAAACCCACTTGGTCAGGGTGTATGATATTCTTGATGATCTTCTGGATTCTATTTGCCAGTATCTTAGTAAGTATCTTTGCATCTATGTTCATTAGTGAGATTGGCCTATAGTTCTCTTTTTCAGTTGGGTCTTTCTCTGCTTTGGGGATCAAGGTGATGCTTGCTTCCAGGAATGAATTTGGGAGTATTGCTTCCCTTTCAATTTCGTTGAAGAGTTTAAACAGTAGTTTCAGTACTTTCTCTCTGAATGTCTTGTAGAATTCAGCAGTGAAGCCATCAGGACCTGGGCTTTTCTTAGTTGATAAGTTTTTAATTACATTTTCAATTTCATTGGTTGATATTGGGTTGTTTAGAATTTTTAGGTCTTCATTCAACTTTGGTAATTCCTACATATCTACAAATCTGTCCATTTCTTCTGTGTTGTCCATCTTATTGGTGTATAGGTTCTTGAAGTAGGTATTGATAATCCTCTGGATTTCTGCTGGGTCTGTTGTAATTTCATTCTTTTCATTCCTAATTGCATGGATTTGAGCCTTTTCTTTTTCTTTTTTTTCCTGATAAGGTTGGCTAAGCATTTGTCAATTTTGTTCATTCTTTCAAAGAACCAACTGTTGGCTTCACTGATTTTTTTTGTATTGTTCTCTTAGTCTTCATTGCATTGATTTCTGCTCTGATCTTTATAATTTCCTCCCTTGTATGAGCTTTGGATTTGTCCTACTCTTCTTTTCCTAGAAACTTGGGGTTCAGCGTCAGGTTGTTTAGTTGAGCTCACTCTGTTTTCCTACTATGTGCATTCACTGCTATGAATTTCCCTCATAAGACTGCTTTCATTGTGTCCCATAGATTCCGATATGTTGTATTGTCATTGTCATTTAATTGAAGGAACTGTCTGATTTCTTCTTTAATTTCCTCTGTGACTCATTGGTTATTCTGAAGTGTGTTGTACAGTTTCCATGTGTTTATGAAACTTTTGTGGTTTCTTTTGCTATTGATCTCCAATTTCATTGCACTATGGTGTGATAATATACAGGGGACAACTTCAATTCATTTGCACTTACTTAAATATGTTCTATGAGCAAGTATGTGGTCTATTTTGGAGAACGACCTGTATGTAGCTGAAAAGAATGTGTATTGTGATTTTGTGGGGTGGAACACTCTGTAAACATCTTTTAAGTTCATTTGTTCAAGAATTTGAGTTCATTTTATTGCTTATTTTTTGTCTAGTTGATCTATCTATTTGTGAGAGTGGAGTATTGAGGTCCCCCACTACTATTGTATTAATGCTTGTATGATTTTTCTTGTCTGTTAGTATTTGTTTTATATAATTGGGCACACCAGTGTTTGGAGCATAGATATTTATGATTGTCATCTCTTCCTGTTGGATTATTCCCTTTATAAGGATGTAGTGTCCGTCTCTGTCTCTCTTAATCAGTGTTGCTTTGAAATCCACTTGATCTGCAAAGAGTATAGGTACTCCTGCTTTTTTTTGGCTCCTTGTCACATGGAGTATTGTTTTCCACCATTTAACTTTCAGTCTATGAATTTCTTTTTAAATTAAGTGTGTTTCTTATGTGCAGCATATTGTTGGATCTTGCTTCTTGACCCATTCTGCTAGTCTACTTCTTTTGATTGGTGAATTGAGACCATTAACATTGATGGTTATAACTTATACATATTGACTTATCATTGTCAGTACTTTTTCTTTTTGTTGGATTTTCCTCCTTTGTGTTTAATTTCTTGTTGTGCCTGATGGATTCATTCTGTTGGGCTTCCTGGTGTTGTGATCCTCATTGTCTTTTCCTAGGATATTGTCTAAATGTTTTTGGAGTGCTGGTTTGGTAGTCATGAAGTTCCTAAGGTGCTCTTTGTCATGAAAGTATCTTATTTTTCCATCAATTTTGAAAGATAGTTTTGCAGGGTACATCAATCTGGGTTGGAGGCTGTTTTCCTTTAGGGCTTGAAATGCATCACTCCAAGCTCTTCTTGCCTTCAGGGTTTGTGTTGAGAAGTCTGCTGTGATTCTGATGGCCTTTCCTTTGTATGTGATTTGTTTCTTTTCTCTAACTGCTTGTAGAATTTTGTTCTTCTGTTGGGTTTCTGGAATCTTAACTATTACATACCTATGTGTAGATTTTTTTGATCAAAGCTAGCTGGAGTCCTATATGCCTCACTTATCTGTATGTCAAGTTCTTTTCCCCTCCTTGGGAAGTTTTCTGCCATCACTTCTGTGAACAGTTTCATTTTGTCCTCTGCACTCTCCTGTTTCTTCATTGACTCCAATCAGTCTTATGTTATTTGTCTAGCATAGTCTAGCAGCTGCTGGATTGTTTTCTTGTGGTCCCTTAGCATTTTAAAGAAATTTTTCTTTTCCAGGTCACTAATTGCAATGTTATCTTCTATATCTGAAATTCTGTCCTCACATTGGCTCACTCTGATGCATAAGCTTTCAATGGAATTTTTAATCTCCTGGAAATCTGTTTTGTATGTGTTTTATGGATTCCATTTGTTTCCTATGCTCTGATTCCATCAGCTCCTCTATTTTTTTATCTGTATCCTCTCTAGATTTATTAATCATGTCTTGCACTATGGGCACAATCTCTGCTGTTATCTGAGAAATTATTCCTGATTTCATTTTTTTCAGATCTTCTTTTGTTGCCAGTTCAAGGAGTCCAGGTGGTTGAGTATCAGATTGTTCCATCTTGTTTCCCTTTGGGATTGCTGTAGGTGATCTGGAAGTCCAGTTTTGAGGGTTGTTTACGTGTCTTCTCATTTCAACATGGTGAGAGTTGTGCTGGTGCCTGTGTGGCTCACCTCCTCTGCGCTGGGAGCAGTGCTACAGTGGCCCAGAATCCACCTCCTCTGCTCAATTTTTCAATGTTTAACTTTTTATGCTAAGTGCCAGTCAATGCATTTTCATCATGTGAATGCATTTCTTTAACAATGTTTTAATTTTGTGAGGTGTGATCCACACATAAAAATGCACTTATTTTAAATATATAGCTCAATGAGTTTTGATGTATATATATACCAATATAACTACCGTCAGCATCACAGTGTAGAACATTTCCATTGAGTTCACCCTATTGTCCTTTGATTGCAATTTGTTCCTTGCATTTTAAGCAGTCAGTGATCTGATTGCTTACATTAGATGGTCTTTTCTGAAGTTTTTATAAATGGAATTGTGTACTGTATACATTTTTGTTGTCTGACTTATTTACTCAGCATATTTTGAGAATTGACTATTTTGTTTTCTATTAATAGATAATCCATTTTCACTGCTAAGCAGTATCTGATTATAGGGGTATAATACAATTTGTTCACCATTCGCTTTGTTGGACCTGTGGATTATATATAATTATGAGTTACTATGAAAAAGCTATCATGAAAAATTAATGAACATTTGTGCACAAGTCTTTGTGCATACATATGTTTTCAATTTTCCTGTATGAAAACCTAGAGGATTGTTGAGTTACATAATAAGTGAATATTTAACTTTATAAGTTATTGCCAAATATTTCCAAAGGAATATACTATTTTGTATTTCTACCAGCCAAGTATGAGATTTTCATTTGTTCCACATCCTTGCCAGTACATGATATTGTTTCTCTTTTTAATTTTAGCTATTCTAGTAGCTGGTAGTGGTATTTTTCTGTTTTTAGTTTACATTTCTCCACAGACAGTGTTGTCAAACATCTTTTCATTTGCATATTTTCCATTTGTACTTCATTTTTTGAAGTATATGTTCAAATTTTTGCCTAATTTAAGTAAATTATCTTATTATTGAGGTATGAGAATTCTACCAGATATAAGCCTTTGTTGTATATTTATATTTTTTTCTGTCTATGGCTTACCTTTTTAAAAAGTCCTTTCACAGAATGGAAGGCTTTAATTTTTAACTAGTCTAATTTATTGATTTGTTTTCATGCTTTTTGTATTCTAAGAATCCCTTGCCTACACTAAGAGACAATTTTTTCTCTTGTGCTTTTTTTCTGGAATTTTTAAATTTAGCTTCTACATTTAGGTCTGTGATCAATTTTAAGTTAATCTTTGTATATAATGTAAGGCAAGTTTCAAGGTTTATTTTTTCCCTTGTGGATATTCAGTTGTCCTAGCAACATTTCTTGGTAATGTTTTCCCATTGGATTGTTTTGGCATTTTTGACAAAAATCAGTTGACCATGTATAAGTGGGTTTATTTCTGGACTCTATTTTGTTCCACTGATCTATATATGTGTCCTGTGTTAATAACACACTGTCCTTATTATTGTAGCTTTATGGTAAATCTTAAAATAGTATAGTTCTTACTTTATTTTAGGATGTAGTGTAGGTGGTAGTCTAAGTCCTTTAAGTTATTCTATCTCAAAGTTGTTTTGACTATTTTAATCCTGAGCATTTACATATAAATTTTATTATCAATTTGTCAATTTCTGTTAAGAAAAGACATGGTGATTGAGACATGGCATGGTGATTGAGATTACATTGAATTCCCCATATGTGGGGGTATATGGATGATATTTATAAATATTAATCATATCCATAAACATTGTATATATCTTCATTTTTAGGTCTTCTTCGATTTTTTTAGGGAATATCTTATAGGTTTCATGGTACAGGTTTAGCGTATATTTTGTTAAATTTATCTACACGTATTTTATGTTTTTTGATGCTAGTGTAAGAGGTATTTTGGGTGGATAGTCTCCAGAATGGCCCTTACTGATTCTTCCTGGTATTTATATTCTGTTTGGTCTCTCCTGTTCCCCAACTATATGTTAGGGTTGGTCTGTGTGACCAGTAGATCATGGCAGATGTGATGCAATGCTACTTGTGAGACTAGGTGATGAGGGACATCAAGTCTTCTTTCTTCCCTCCTGGATTGCCTGATCTAGAGGACATGAGAATGGCTCTATTAGGAAGTCCATTTGTAAAGAATTAAGGTTTTCATCAATGAGCAACTGAGATCTTTACAAGCAAGATGTGGATGAGTTATCGTGGAAGTCCAACCCCAGTAGACCCTTCAGATGATGGCAGTCCTGGGAGACACTGAACCACACCATCCAGTGAAGCTGCTTCTAGATTCCTAACTCTCAGAAATGACATGAGATAATAAATGTTGTTGTCTTATTCTGTGGATTTTGGGTAGTTTGTTTTGCAGCAATAGAGAACTGATATAATATTTTAAAATATTAATGTATCTGCTAAATTTCAATTTCCAATTCTTTGTTTCTAGCCTATAAAATTCGTGTTTTTAGTATTGATCTTGTGTCCTATGTCCTTGATAAAGTCAGCCCATTTGCAGATTTCTTAGGATTTTCTACATAGGCAGTCATGACATTGGTAAGAGACAGTCTCACTTCTTTGCAAATCCGCATGCCTTTTGTACATTTTACTGCCCTGTGAAAGTGGTTAGGCCTTTCAGTGTAATGTTGAATAAACTGGTGAGAACAGATATTCTTGCTTGTTCTTGATCTTATTTTTCCTTTATGTGTGATGTTAGTGATAAGTTTTCTAGAGAAGTCACTTATCTGGTTGGGAAAGTATTTTTTCCTATTCTTAGCTTACTGAGGTTTTTTTATTATGAATATTTTTCTAATACTTTTTATTAATTTAATGAGATAATCATATTTTTGGTTCTGCTAATATAGTGAATATTAAACCAGCCTTGAATTCCTGAGCTATAGCTTATTTGGTTATAATGTCTGAATTTTTTTAATAGAATATTTGATGAATATTTTTCTCTATTATTATTTAAGACATTTCTGCATGTCACTCATGTAAGAGAGACAGGGAGAGTCCTTACTTGGTGTTGTTTGTGGTCACAGTGGCCTCATGGTGTCTGGAGGCTACCTAAGTGGGCTTTTGTGCCCCACTGAGGTCTGCAGGGAGAATGACCAGAATAAGACATATAAGTATCTTAGTAGATTGCCGACATATTCCTGCTCCCTTGGTTTAGCATATGTATTTGAATGAAATGTTTGTTCAAATTTAATTTGGTGGAAAGCACTGAAAACTAGAAGAGTAAAGAGAAGAGCAAAGCAGGAAGACTGCTGGTGGAAACCTCAACTTTTCTGTCATCTAACTTATTTGGTCCTATCCAAGACCTTCATCCTACAGACAACTGGCTCCACTGTTCTTTTTTTTTTTTTTTTGTTCTCGTTTTTTGTACCAAGGATTGAACTTGGGACCTTGTGCTTGTGAGGCAGGTGGCAGCACCACTGAGCTAAATCCCCAGTCCTGGCTCCACTGTTCTTGGGAGGCAGCTTCTGTTTATACTAGAATATTCTTTCCAGTGTAGGTTACAAACAACAGAATTTTAAGCAGAAAAGAACTTTTTTGAGGGCAATTTTACAGAATCACCAGACATGCTGGAGAATTATAAAATATATGGGAACCAAAGAATAGTCATTTTAGTACATCACTGCAGACTGCCATCCTTGAACATTTCCTAATTACTGGAATCTTGATTCTGCAGTGTCTGGTGTTCCTTCTCTGGGATCTCTACTTTTCCTCTCTTTACATTTCCTTCTGTTAAGATTCAAAGTCCTATGTAGAAGCATTTAGTGGGCCAATGTTAGGTTTGCTTCTCAGACTGCTGAATGACAATAGAGGGAATGCCTACCCTTTTGATTTTGTAGTATTCACCCTAAAATAGGGAAAATATTTAAATAGGGGCTACCCTAAAATGACAAATATTCATTGTGAAAGCATGGTCCTTACAGATTTTAACTACCTCTTCAGGATCATTTTACAGTATTCCTTTAACCATATGTTCCACTTGTCCCCAAAGTGAAGGATAGCACATTTCTCCTTCTACTTCATTGTTTTTGATGATATATTAACATCTCAGTGATATTTGAATGTACCTTTCCTTAGGAATGGCTGCTCCAAGCAACTCTCTGACATACCCACCTCTTAATCTGACTCTGATCAGAATTCCACATAATTCTTTGACCTCAGTAGTGGTTTGACTAATTTATTGAATGCTCTGTGTTCCTCTCTGAACTTAAAGGGATTGGCATATTGCAATAATTTATGGGTATTTTCACCCAAGAGCATTAAGACCAGGGAAAGCCTCTCTTGGCCTGTATGCTTTTTTTTTTTTTTTTTTATACTGGGATTGAGTCCAGGGAATTCACACTGAAATACCTCCCTAGCCCTTTATTATTTTTTATTTTGAGATAGGGTCTTGCTAAGTCACTGAGTTGCTCTGGCTGGACTTGGGTTGCAATTCTTCTGCCTCTGCCTCTCAGAGTACTGGGATTACAGGTGTGCACCTGTGTGGTGTGGTTTGTCTCTACCAAAGCTTATTTTGAGACTTGATCCCCAAGTCTCAGTATTTGGGGAAGGCTAGGGGGGTTCCTGGATCATGGGGGCAGAGCCTTCATGAATAATGACTCTCTCATGTGAGTGAGTTCTTGTTCTGGGAGGAGGGGATGGATTAGTTATGAGAATGGGTTCTTATAAAGTGAGCATGGCTTTCTTGGCCCTCTCTTGCTTTTCTTACACATGCCTATTGATCTTCCAGTGTGAGTTGAGGCACAAGGCACTCATGAAATGTATCTTCCCAATCTTAGACATCTCAACTCCAGTTCCATGAGCCAAAATAAATTTCTTTTCTTTATAAACTACTTAGTTTCAAGTGTTTTAGTTTCAAGTAACCTACCTATGAAGGTAGAGTGAGTATCCATATGTTAGGAGTAGAAAGAATGAGACTTAGGACTTGATGGGAAAATTTCAGTGGATGAATTGATAGGAAAGAGCCTTGGTGGCTCCACTGAGTCCCAAAGAGCTGCCAACATCTCAGGCTTAATATGCTAAAAAGGTCTGAAACCTCTGGGATTTCTCCTGCCTTTGAACTGCTGTGGATCTTGGAGTCTGAAAATACCTGGTGAGCAAAGTGAACTGTTGCTATCTGTCTTCCACTCTCTCCTCATCCCAATTTTTCATTCTCTCTCCCCTACCTGCATCTAATGTAGACTAGAACAATCAGATGACAAAAAAGCTCTGCATTAAAACAAGTGCACTCAGGTATTTATAGTAAGGAAATGTGACTGAATGAGCCAACAGCTAAAAATAGAAGGTCTGACAACCCATTCAAGAAGATTGTGGCTCAATGCGTTTAGGAATAATATAAATCAATTCAGACCTGGTTTTAAAAAATTCTGTCCCAAATTTGAATGGTTAACCTCTAATGAGAAATCTTGTAGTTGTTTTCCATCAGGAATCATCAGGAGATCTACAGTATGTCCTCATTTTTCTCTAGGAAAATTGGCCTAAATCCTTTAAGCTATGCAATACATGAATTTCAGTAAAACTTGTTGAGCCCATAGGGAGATTTGGGGCACTGACTTACATTTGGGGACTACTAACTCTCTGCCAATTTTCTGGCTGATGTTCATTTAATTTTCCCATATGTGTACATTCTTTAAGTGCATAGGCAAGTGTACAGCATTTCTTGAGCACTTATGATTTCACTAGAAGCCTGTCTTATGCTGCTATTTAGGCTTCACCATAACCTTGATATATGCTCTCAGTATTCATGCAGTAGAAATTGAAGCTCAGATAGGATTTTCCCAAAATCTCATTATACTTGTAAACAGCATATTATGATTTGGACTCATATTTAGCATTAGAAAAAGACATCAAAATATGCAGTATTTCTGCAACTCCATGGCATTTTATTCTGGGCTGTGTACTAATAGGTCCTCAATAAATATTTGTTTATGATGAAGGCTTTTCTTGACTACTTCTCTTTTATTATTACCATCTCTTTCAAGCTCAACAGGATAATCATACTGTTTATTTCGTATTTACTTTGTTAGATCCTCCCTTATATCAGGAATGTGTTAAGCTGCAAAGAAGAAAATTCAACCAATGTGGAGGTTTTAAGAAATGCTGCATGAAAGCCAATTAATCCAGTTAATAAATAAGCAAACCTGAATTGAAATTTTTCCAAGGAAGACATGTGAGTGGTCAAAGATACAGGAAAAGGTACTCAACATTATCAGTCATCAGGGAAATACAAATCAAAACCATAATGAGATATCATTGCAGTCTGGTAAAGATAGCTATTATCAAAAATACAAGCAATGTTGTCAAGGATGTGGAGGAAAGAGAACACTTATGGATTATTGATGGGAACATAAATTGTTTTAGGCATTATGGAAACCAGTACAAAGTTTCCTCAAAAATTAAAAAGGGAATGACTGGAGACCCCTGCAGTTAGGTTCCAGTCTCCTACCCAGTGTACAATGCAGGCTTAAGAAAAAAACCTAAAAGACAGAACTAGAGAGACAGAAGGTGAGGTGGTAGAATGATCAATGCTGGTGCAACTGAAAAAGGCGCTGGTCTGTCTAAGACACTCATTTTTGTTAGTAATCAGTTGGGATAAAGGCAAACTATGGGCAAGGGTAGGACTATGTGAAAAGATACACAGTTGTGCAGTTTCTATGGAAATGTAAGCAAGGTTCATAAAAGACAAGACAAAGTATTCTCCAATTAGGGACAGAATAGACAAAATATATGGTTGTAGTTAGAACATTGCCCTTCTAGTAAGAAGGTTTTAGTTGTGGGAATGGAGTTTGGGTGCAAGTTACTCTGACCTCAGCATGTTCGGCTGGACTCATTTCTATAAAGAAGCCAATTGTGGGGTTAACTCTTTACAGCCTGCACTGTTTACAACCTGTTTTGGGGCATAATCAGCCTGAAATTCTGCAGAGTTGAATTGGCACCCAAACCTATTCCTGTTGCAGGCTTGTTGGGATTATACAGCACCCCTCCCTAATCCCACTGCAGGCTTTCTGGGAACATAGCATGTGGATCTGGGCTCTGTCTGCCTCCTTTGTCTATCAGTGACAGCAGAGACATACTCTGTAGTGGATACTACTGCAAAACAGTAAACCCTAGAAGATAACCACAGGCTTGAAATCACAGAGAAATCTCTCTCTCTCTCTCTCCCTCTCCCTCCCTCTCTCTCTCTCTGTTTTTTAAAAAATTATATATTCTTGTTTTTTCATGAGTGTGAGCATTGATTTTAGTTTTGTTTACTTATTGTTTTTGTTTCTTCCTTCATTGTTTCCCTCCTGTCTCTAAAAGCTTAGGTAATCTTTCTTTGTTCTTCAACTTTGCTTCTAATCTCTTTCTCTTCCTCTATTTCTGTATTCTTTCCCTCCTGTCCCTTTTAAATTTTCTCACCAGAGGGTAAAAATCACTCAATTGAAGGGATATTTAATATATATAAATTTCTGGTTTGTTTTATATTTTGTTATATAACTATAAATCTTGTTCATATGGTTAAAGGTGGCAAACTAATAGTTACCACAGTGTGTCATTTTCTAGGCTGTGCTAGATCCTATTATTATTATTGCTTGTACTACTTTATCCAAGGTGACATAGTTGTTCTAATCAGTTGTTCTTCTTTGTATGCCAAGACAGATAGTCTGAGGGTCATAAATAATACTATAGTCCGGTACCAAAGAATCAGGTGGTAGGCCAAATGGGCAGCAACTTCTCATCCCTAATAAACTGAAGAGGTAGGATCTTGTGACAGACTCAAAAGCCAAAATCCAGCTACACCTAGAAGACATCTTGGAAAAGTAGTCACTTCCCAAGGAGTCCTTGATACTAGTAATAAAGCTACATACCATAAGCCATTTACAAGCATCAATACAGAAAATAAATAAAAAAATAAAAAGAGAAGACACAGAAGCAATTGCAACCCCAGACCTCCAGCTCATCAAAGGCAAACCCAGGGGGTAACGAGGTGAAAATATCAAAACCCATCCACCTGAACTCTCTGAAATGTTAACAGCAGAAGTAACAAAGTAGATGAATGAGGCTCTAGAAAAATACAAATCAGAAATAATTTCTCAGATAACTAAAGAGATGATGACCATAATGAAGGACATGGTTAGTAATTTAAAAAATATTTTAAAAATAGAGGAACTTAGGAAAATTATGGAAACCATGAATGCCCAATGTAGGAAAGAAATGGACTCCATGAAACAGATTCAAACAGATATCCATGAGATTAAAGATTCTATTGAAAGTATACACAGCATAATCAGCCAATGTGAGGACAGAATATCTGATCTAAAAGACAGTTTTGAGGTTAGCAGTTAAGAAAAGAAAGACTTCTTAAAAATAACAAGGGACCACAAAAATCACTCCAAGAGCTGCTAGATGATGCAAAGAAGAATAACATAAGATTGATTGAAGTCAATGAAATACCAGGAGATTGTGCAAAGGACATAAAAAATCTGTTCACAGAAGTAATGGCAGAAAACTTCCCAAGGGTGGAAAAAGAATTTGACATATGGATAAGTGAGGAACATAGAACTCCAAGTGGTCATGATAAAAAAATCTACACCAAGGCATATAATAGCCAAGATTCCAGAAATTCAATGCAAGAACAGAATATTAGAAGCTGTTAAAGAAAAAAAACCCAAATCACCTGTAAAGGAAAGCCTATCAGAATTACAGCAGACTTTGCAACCAAACCCTTAAGTGAAGGAGAGCTTGGAGTGAAGTATTTCAAGTCCTAAAAGAAAACAACCTTCAACAGATTGATATACCCCACAAAACTATCTTTCAGAATTGATGGAGAAATAAAATACTTCCATGGTAAAGAACACATGAAGAAATTCCTGACCACCCAACCAGCACTCCAAAATTTCTGAAGGATATTCTAGAAAGAGATAATGAAGACTACAGTTCCATGATCCCCAATAGAGTGAATCCATGAGGCAAGGAAAGCAATTAAACAGAGGGGAAAGAAGGTGAACCAATAATAGGAAAATAACATGACAAGGATAAGTCACTACATATCAGTCATAATCAATCAGTTATAATCATCAATGTAAATGGTCTCAATTTACCAATCAAAAGAAACAGACTGGCAGAGAATCAAGAAAGTGGATCGAGAAACAAGATCCAACAATATTCTGTATACAAGGGCCGAGGATTTAGCTCAGTGGTTTCAACACCTGCTATGCAAGCTCAAGGACCCGAGTTTGATCCCCGGTACCAAAAAAAAAAAAAATTCTGTGTATAGGAAACACATTGAACTAAAAAAGAAATTCATAGACCTAAAGTCAAAGAGTGGAAAACAATACTCCATGCAACAGGAACCCAGAAAAAAGCAAGGGTAGCTATGCTATTTGCAGACAAAGTGGATTTCAAGGGAAGACTGATCAAGAGAGACAAAGAAGATCACTACATACATCTTAAGGGAACAATTCAAGAGGAGGGGATAACAATCGTAAATGTATATGCCCCAAATACAAGTGCACCCAACTATATGAAACAAATATTAATGGCCACAAAAAATCAGATAAGCATAATACAATTGTAATGGGGGACCTCAATACCCTACTGTCACAAATAGACACATCAACTTGACAAAAAAATCAATAAAGAAATATCATAACTGCATCAAACCTTTGAACAAATGGACTTAGTAGATATCTGCAGAGTGTTCCACCTCACAACATCAGAATATACATTCTTCCCAGCTGCAAACAGGACTTTCTCCAAAATAGACCATATACTAGTCCATAGAACATGCTTAAGTAAATGCAAAGAAATTGAAATCATCCCATACATAGTATCAGACCATAGTGCAATGAAATAGAGAATCAATGACAAAGTAAACCACAAAAACTGCATTAACACATGGAAATTAAATAACACCCTCCTGAACAACCAATGGTCACAGATGAAATTAAAGAAATCAGACAGTTTCTACAATTAAACAATAATAGCAATACAACATACTGGAACTAATGGGATGCAATGAAAGCAGTCCTATGAAGGAAATTTATAATGGTGAATTCTCATATCAGAAAAACAGAGCAAGCTCAAATAAACAACTTAATGTTGAATCTCGGCTTCTAGAAAAAGAAGAACAAGTCAAGCTCAAAGCTCAGACAAAGGAGGAAAATATAAAGATCCAAGTAGAAATTAATGTAATTGAGACTAAGAAAACAACACAAGGAATCAATGAATCAAAGAGTTTGTTCTTTGAAAGATTAAATAAAATTGACAAACACTTAGCCAATCTTATCAAAAAAAGGAAAGACTAAAATACATGCAATTAGGAATGAAAAGGGTGAAATCACACTGTAGTAATCCAGAAGTTCATCAATACCTACTTTGAGAACCTGTATTCTAATAAGATAGAAAACAGGAGAAATGGGCAGATTCCTAGATACATATGAATTACCAAAGCTGAATCAAGAAGATATAAAATTCTAAATAACCCAATATTAGTCAGTGAAATTGAAGATGAAATTAAAACCTACCAACAAAGAAAAGCCCAGGTCCTGATGGATTCACTGCTGAATTCTACAAGAAATTTAGAGAAGATGTAATGCCACTACTCCGCAAACTCTTTAATGAAATCGAAAGAGAAGCTCTACTCCCAAATTCATTCCTGGAAGGAAGCATTTCCCTGATACAAAAACCAGAAAAGGATCCAACCAAAAAAGTGAACTACTGGCCAATCACCCTAATGAACATAGATGCAGAAATCTTCAATTAGATACTGGCAAACAGAATGCAGCAAATCATCAAGAAGATTATACACCATGACCAAGTAGGATTCATCCCAGGGATGCAGATATGTGTCAGCATATGTAAATCAAAAAATGTAATACACTATGTTAACAGAACCAAAGACAAAAACCACAAGATAATCTCAATCAGTGCAGAAAAAGCATTGACGAAGTCCAACACTCATTCATGATACAAACCCTATGGAAATTGGAATAGATGGTTTTTATTGCAATCTGATAAATCTATGAAAACCAAAAGCCAACATCATACTAAACAGTTAATAACTAAAAGCTTTCACTCTAAAATCAGAAACAAGACAAGGATGTCCATTATCACTACTCCTATTCAATATAGTTCTGGAAACATCACCAGAACAATTAGACAAGAGAAAAAAAATAAAAGGAATAAGGATGGGAAAGGAAGAAGTTAAAATATTTTTTGTGAAGGACATGATACTCTACATTGAAGATCCCAAAACTCCACAAAAGACTTCTAGATTTAATAACCAAATTCAGTAGTGTAACTGGATACAAATTCAACACTCAAAAATCAATAGCATTCCTGTACACAAATAACAAACTGACTGAAAGAGAAATTAGGGAAACAAAAACTTTCACAATAGCATCCCCAAAATGAGATACCTAGGAATCAATCTAATGAAGGAAGTAAAAGACTTTTACATGGAAAACTACAATACTTGGAAAAAAGAGATCAAAAGGATATCAGAAAATGGAAAGATAGCCCTTGTTCTTGGGTAGGAAGAAACAATATAGTAAAAATGACCATACTTCCAAAGTTGTTATACAGATTTAATGCAATCTCAATCAAAATACCAATGGCATACCTCACAGAATTAGAGAAAAAAGCCCTAAAATTCACTTGGAATAGCAAAAGCAATTCTGAGCAACAAAGGCAAGTCAGAGGGCATCACAATCCCTTACTTGAAATTATACTACAAAGCTACCATGATAAAACAGTGCAGTACTCCCCCAAAAATAGACCTAAAGATCAATGGAACAGATTAGAAGATGCAGAAGCAACTCCAAACACATTCAGCTACCTTATCTTTGACATAGGGATTGAACACCTTCACTACAAGAAAGATAGCTTCTTTATTTTTTTTCTGGTACTGGGGATCAAACTCAGGACCTTGTGCTTGCCAGGCAGGGGTGGCACTGCTGAGCTACATCCCCGGCCCCCTATGGTAGCTTCTTTAATAAATAGTGCTGGAAAAACTGGGTTTCCACATCCCAAAACTAGATCCATATTTGTTATGGTTTGTGTTTAGATGTCAGCTCAAAGCCTCATGTGGATGAGGTGGGACTTTCTTTTTCAGAGGTAGTTGAATCTGGAATGTGTGATGCTGGGGTTAGGACATGTGATTACTAAACCACTATACGTGAGTGATTGGTTTGGCACCACCCTAATCTGGGTAGTCTGAATAAGATAAAAGGGGCAGGAAGATGCTGTTAAACTAGCTTGTTGCCTTTGCTACCTTGTGTGCGCCACATTGTTCCTCCTCTGGGATGCCTATTTGCCATTCCTGCCTTGGAGCCAGCCAACTATGACTGAAACCTCTATGAACTCTAAGCTAAATAAACCCCTTCCCCTCTAACTTTGGGTGTCAGGTATTTTGTCTCAGCAATGAGAGAAAAGTAACTAATACAATATCTCTCACTGTGCACTAAACTAAAATCAAGAGGGTTCAAAGATCTAAACATTAAAACAGAAACACTAACTCTGCTAGAAGATATAATAGGTAGAACTCTTGAAGACATGGGTATAAGCCAAGACTTTATGTACAAAACCCCAGCTACACAGGAAATATTACAAAGAATCAGCAACTGGAATCTCATCTTATTAAAAAGCTTTTGCACAGCAAAAGAAACCACCAACAGAGTGAAGAGACAGCCCATAGAGTGGAAAAATTTTTTTGCCAGTTGTTTCTCAGATAAAGGACTAATATCTAGAAATATAAAGAACTCAAAAAATCAGAGCTCCCAAATTTAAAGACTCAACCAAAAATGGACATCTGAAATGAATAGACACTTTTCAGATGAAGATGTTCAAATGGGAAATTAATTTATTAAAAAATGTTCAACATTACCAGTCATTTGAGAGATGCAAATTAAAATAACACTGAGATTCCATCTCACTCAAGAAAGAATGGCTATTATCAAGAAATCAACCAATAACAAATGGGGGCGGGGCTGTGGTGAAAAATGAACCCTTCTCTACTGTTGCTGGGAGTATAGATTGGTACAACCACTGTGGAAATTAATGTGGATATTCCTCAAAAACAATTAGAGGTTCCATTTGTCCCAGCTCTCCCCCTTCATGGTATTTTCTTGAAAGAATTAAAAGCCTCATACCATAGTGATACGTGCACATCCATGTTTATAGTAGTACAATGTATAATAGCTAAATCTTGGAGACAGCTCAAATGCCCATCAATGAAATGAATGGATAAAGAAGATGTGTTTTTTTTTAATACTATGGAGTACTACTTTGCCATAAGAAGGATGAACTTGAGCGATTTCTAGGTAAACAGATGCACCTTGAGACCATACTTTTATTTGAAATAAATTGAACACATATGTTTAAGTATTGAATTGTTTCTCTGATGTTAGAAACCAAAAGGGTAAATAAGGACCAACATGTATAATAAATATTGGGAAATAGGAATAAGATGTCCACAAGAGAAGGGGAACAAAGAAGGAGGAAGGGGGAGGGAAAAAGCAGGAAGGGAAAATAAAAAAGAAAGAGAATAAAAAAATGGAAACAAAGCTTTTGTGAATAAGGAAGGGAAGAGGGGTTGAAGGGAGAGAAGGGCACTGAGGAAAAAAAAAGAATCAAGATACATCACGTACAGTTACAAATGCCCTGTGAGGAATGTGACCATTATGTATATCTAAAATGTACCAATAAAGTTAATTTAAAAAACAGAACTTGTGACAAATAAAATGGCTTTCCTAGGTGAG
Organism: Heterocephalus glaber; assembly: GCF_053883595.1. Classification (NCBI taxonomy): domain Eukaryota; kingdom Metazoa; phylum Chordata; class Mammalia; order Rodentia; family Bathyergidae; genus Heterocephalus; species Heterocephalus glaber. The sequence goes on from NW_028258379.1 coordinate 17,916,141, forward strand.
AAAATAAGTTTTACCACTAACAAGATTGAAACTCATTTTGATTCTGAGGAATGAATAAATTAATTTGGTTTTAAATGTAAAAAAAAAAAAGTGACACGACTGACAGCATAAGTGTGTTTGAAGTGGGGGTGGGGAAGTATTTTGAGGATAATTAATGACAGTGTATCTTTTACTGTAATAAAGTTTTAAAAATTTTAATTGTATTTTTAATCACACCTTGTATATGTGTGTATATGTACATATATATGTTGTACAGTGGAATATTATTCAGCCATAAAAAAGATGAACTTCTTCCATTTGTAACAATATGGGTGAATCTGGAGGATACTGTGCTAACTGAAATAAACAACACACAGAAAGACAGATACTATATAAACTCATTTATATGTGGGATTTAAAAGTGTTGAACTCATAAAAACAGTGTGTAAACAGTGGTTGCCATGGGCTTGAGGGTAGAGAAAATACAGAGACATTGACCAAGGGGATCAGGCTTTAGCTATAAAATGAATATGTTCTGGGGATCTATTGTATGTCATCGGTAATGATGTATATGTTAATTGATTATGATCATAATTATATTGTGTATACATATGCAAAACCACCATATTGAATTTCTTCATATTTATTTGACAGTCAAATATTTTAAAGAATAGCTTGCTTGCAAGTTCTTTGACTTCTCTTCCATTGAGAGGTGAGATGTTCATTTCCTCCCCCTGAATCTAATGACCACTCTGAGCAACTGAGTATTTCAGAAATGGCATCCTAATGACTCCTGGAGATGTCTAGATCATAAAAGACCATGCAGCTCTCACACGGGTTTCTTGGGCTGCTTGCTCTCTGAACCCAGCCATCATGTTGTGAGAAGCCTGAGCTATGTGGCAAAGCCCCTTGGTCAGCAATCTATTTTAGCTCAATCTTAGGTCATCTCAGGCCAGGCAGCAGACACACAAAGAAGCATCTTGCAAATGGATTCTACAGGCTAAATGGATTCTCCAGCTCCCAGGTGTTTGAGTTCCCTTAAGGGAAGCCCTAGCCCACATGGTAGAGATAGCCCATTCAGCTATACTCAGTCTAAATTCCTGACCAAAGAATCTTCGAGCTTAATGACTTTTTTATATCAACAAGTTTTGGAGTAGATTGTTGCATAACAGAATTGGCTAGAACTCCCAACTAGCAGAGGTTGCAACAAATGGTGTGTGTGTGTGTGTGTGTTTGTGTGTGTGTGTGTATGTGTGTGTGTGCATTTAATGTAGCCAGAGAGCTGGTGGTAGGCTCTTATTGCCATTAGTCCCATGGTCAGTAATGCCCTCAGGGACCAGGTCCTTTCCATATTTCCGTGTAGCCATCCTTAGTGTGTCGCTTTTATTCTCTTGCTTATTGATTCATAGTTTTCACATTATGCCATAGCTCCAGGCATTGCATCAGCAGGCATGTCAGGAAGAAGATAGGACCTGCAGAGCCAGTGTCCTCTATATGGTGTTATTAGGAAAGAAAAAGCTTTGCCACGAACCTCCAGATCTTCGCTTATGTCTCATCTGTCAGAATTTTGTCACACAGCTACCACTGATGGGAAGGGGGGTGGCTGAGAAAGTGAGGCTACCCAGGAATATTGCTGTGTTAAATACAATCTGAACGCAGGAGAGCATGAAGACTGTGTGAGCCAGGCTAGTGTCTAACACACACCTCAATTGTTTTATACATGTCTTCTGGTGCTTCAACCAGATGGCCAATCGGTGACAGAGACAAGGTCCATTACTTGTCTGGAATGCTCTTTAGCATCCAATAATGCACTGAGAGGGTCATTTCTATTTACTGTGTTCACTTGCTGAAGGAAGAAAAAGGAGACAATTTTTCCTGAGCAGAGGTTTTCAATTTTTTTCTTGCATATCATTTGAATGAATTTTAGAAGACAGTGTCCTCCTTGCATATTTTGAACTCAGTATCTTCAGTTTTTCATTGTAACTTTACATACTTGCAGAGAATATAATTTTTGGCATGTTGTAAATACTGACATTTAAAAATAAACCTATTACATTGCTGTTTTTAGAGTTTCCAATGAAGTTTAAATATCAGAGTGATTTGATACTACCTTCTATTTAAAAATACACAAATAAGCTTTTCTTTAGTTGTCAGAAATATTTCCATCAGCCCTTTTTTCTCCTTGAACTTGTCTTTTCATTCCACTTTCTCTACAGAATTTTATCCTAATGTAACATATTTTTATGCCTGAAAGTTTTCTTTATTGATTTTTTTATTATACTTCTCTGCAACAAAAACATGCACATAAATTGAAATAACGTTTAAAAACATTTCATGTGTCTAAAAGGCTCTGAGTATTGAAAAATTTCTTCTGGATTGAATTACCATTAAAATGATTACTACTATACAATTGAGAAAAGCAACTGAACTATATTATATATTTTGGTATATAATTATTAAATCCCCTCAAGCGAAATTACATTGGAAATGAATCTGCTACGAAATGGGTAGGATTTAAAAAATTATCTCATGTATCCATTGGAGAATATTACTTATTGCTAGAATGGTACAAATTTTGACATCAATCTTATTTTTTATTAAGATACAAGTGCTGAAAACGTCATTTATATAAGTAGGTGAAACTGTCAATAGTGTTGATACATTTGAATTATTTGAGTTACTTCCAAGTCATATATTAAAAATCACATAGTGATCTATCATCAAAAATTATTTTAATGATCTGCTTACAGGTCATTTTGGCCCTCCTTCAATTATGTGGAAACCACAGAACTGGAAAGCACTTAACTTAGAAAAGGACTTGTTACCTACTTGTTCAAAATGTTCACTTGTAAATGAATTTGTTACCTGATCATTAGAAACATTCGTGGCCTCAATATTTCTATTCATGTCCCTGTTGCAGGCCCAGGCCTGAAAATTTACACTTTGGGATGCATCATACTAAGATTTGGGATGACTTAAAACTGTGTCTTAATTTTATTAGCGAGGGAAGGGGTAATGAGGAGTGGGGAAGAGAAATTGTCTCATGCCCCTACTATAGGAAGATAAATTTTAGGAGTGTCAATAGGAAAACTGGAGAAATAAAAATTAATCTTTGCAAACCTGTCATCCCCCCAACCAAGCCCTCCTGTATCTCTAAGGGGGTGAACACCGCAACTGAAGACCACTCTCCTTTGTGAAACTCATGGAGTTGGTAATATTATTGGAGAGGATGGATTTACTTGAGTTTACCTTCTGTGTATTGGTTCCCATTTCACATGGTACTTAAATACGTTAATTGTGCTTTATAGGCACAATTGTACTGAACCCTTGCAACAACTTTAGGAGCAAGGAATCATTATTCCTATTTTGCAGATCAGAATGCAGGGGTTGGGGAAAGTGGCAGCCAGCAAGAACCAAAACTGAAGTTCATACTCAGGGCTGGGTGATAAGCAAGCCTGAGCTTTGTAGCCACTTTGAGTGTTAGCCCCACTGACTTTGAGCACAATAAGCCCAGGTCTTCATCTAGATGTTGCCTGGATTACAGCTAATGCCGCTTTTATTTTTCATCTCTCTCTCTTTTAGGGGGGCCAGTTTCTCTATGCAGTGGTTCTCAAATTTTGGCATGCATCAGAATCAGCTGGTGTCTTTGTTAAAACACAGATGGCTGGGCCACAGCAGATTCTGATTCAGTAAGTATGGGCTGAAGCTGGGAATCTGCATTTCTAACAAATCCCCAGGACTGAGAACCACACTTTGAGAATCACTTTTCTAGCATGTTCATCCTCTTGGGAGCACTTTCTATTTCTTATATATTTAAGGACTGATGTTTTCCCATTTACATTCCTTTAGGGCTAAGGCTTTTACCTAGAAATGAGTATGCATAAATATAATATATATATTTCAACACTGGAAACAACTGCTGCAGGAATATTTGCTGGAGGTTGTCGGAGGCATTTCGAATGTGGACATACTCATCTATGGGGAAACTGTGTTTACGTATTTTTATTTATTTGTTTGTATTTGCACAGGAAGGTCTTCTGTGTCTTTGCTGAGTTGTTTGCTGTCTGGATGGAATATCTTTAGCTCATTCTTCACTGATTGGTTCAATCTTCACGGCTCTTTTCCAAGTAATATTTTCTCTCTGAAGTTGCTAGGGGAGTACTGTATATTAGTCAGCTTTCTATCACTGGGACAAAATACCTAACACACACAGCTTAAAGGAGAAAAAGTTTATTTTGACTCACGATTTCAGAGGTGTCCATAGTTGGCTGGCTCTAAGGCATAAACGTTTTGGTGGAAGGGCATGATGGAGGAAAGCTGCTCATCTCATGGCAGTCAGGAAGCAGGGATTTCTTGAGTAAAAGCATTAGAGAGTTGTACCCTTCAAAGGCATGCCCCCAGGGACCTACTTCCTCCAACCACACCCTACTTCCTAACAGCACATTCAACTCTGAAGTCATCAATGGATTAGCATCTATGGGTATGATCTACTTACATGCTACCTTTCCTGCTGAATGATAAATTTGATACTTGTAAGTGCCAATTAGTTAACTTTTTTTTTTTGGTACTGGGGATTGAACTTGGGAACTTGCACTTGTGAGGCAGGTGGTGGCCCCCATTAGTTAACTTTTAATGAGCACTTAATACATGCCAGGTATTTGTTAAACACCTTACCATACTATTTCATTAAATCTTTATGACAAACTTATGATGTAGATACAGTTGCCATCCCTATTTCACATTTGAGGAAACTGAGGCACAAAATACCTGACATCCAATGTTAAAGAAGGAAAGGTTTATTTTAGCTCACAATTTGTAGTGGTTTCAGTCCACAGTCAACTGTCTCCAAGGCAGAGTGGCATGGTAGAGGGGCATCACAGAGGAGAAACAGTCCATGGCAGAACAGGCAGGAGGCAGCAAGCAGTAAGACTCCCTTTCCTTTTTATCCTTTCCAGGCTACAAGTCTTTTGGGTGATTCCACCCACACCCATGGTGGCGGCTTCCCATTACCCACACCCAGAAATATGATAAACCAATTAGTGGACTAATCCAGGACCACACACCCTTAATCTCAGTATCACACACTTAATCCACATTCACATACTCTATATCCACCCACCTCCAAAAAACCCTGCCTATGGCTGCATGAGACTTTGGGGGGATGTCTAGATACAAGCCTAAACAGAGTATATAGGAAGAGTGCTAAGGATATAACAAGAACTGTGTACATATTTTCTTTTAGCATTATATTCCTAGTGCCCAACAGAGGGTTGGCACATGTAAATGCTTAATGCATATTTTTGAATGAATGAATGAAAGAATGAGTAAATGAATGACTAATTTGACTAGAACTTAGTAAGCATTTATCAGTGTTTATTTAGGAATAGAAGTTTTCAATTTTTTTTTTGCAAAGTGATCTACCAGGAAAGAAAAATATTTAAAATTAAGAACCAATGTGCATGAACACACATATATGCACAAGTATATTTCATATAATACTATTATTACATGTGAGCCATTCCTATATTTTCTATGTTATTCTATTTTACTTAAAAAATGCTGGTAACCTACTAGTTGATTTTTTCACCTATTAATGAGGAGCTTTACCTGGCAGTTTGATAAACAACTGCTTTAATAGACTTTCTCTACAATGGTCACATTCCATCTTGCATATTAATATTTTTAGGTGGGCTTTGCATATATTTGCTCTAACTTTAAAAGTCATACTTTCATTTTCAAGTACTTTTTAAGAAATTAACTTTATTGGTACATTTTAGGTGTACATTATGATCACATTCATCTCTGGGAATTTGTACCTGTGCATGATATATCTTAATTCTTATTTTTTTCCCATTCCCCTTCCCTCCCTTTCACTCCTCCACCCCTCCCTATTTACGAAACCTTTTTTTCCATGTTTTCCTTCTTTTCTCATATTTTTTTCTTTCCCTTCTTTTCTTTCCCTTGCCCCCCCCCCCCACTTTTCCTTCCCCTTTGAAACTTTTCTTCCTATTTCACATTATCTATTACGTATTTGGGTCCTCATTTACACTTTCAGTTTCTCACACCAGAGAGCCAATTCGGTATTTACACATGTGTGTGCTATTCATTTCACTTAAGACAATGGCCTCAATATGCATCCATTTAGCTATAAATGTCTCTAGTTTATCATTCTTAATGGCTGAGTAGTACTCCATTTTATAAAAAAAAAACCACACACATTTTCAAGTTCTTGAGCCCTTAAATTCAGGCCAACAGAGACCTTTCTCCTGTTTTGTAATTGGATGAATGTCATGGTTATGCCTGGCCTTGAGGTCTGTATGTCTTTCCAGGGCCTAGTGAATATGACTCTTCTATGGAGCTCCAATTTTCCAGGGGGCAGGTGGACTAGAAATATGGCCCAAACATAACCATGTAAAAGACCTGTATCTCTTGGTACTGGGGATCGAACTCGGGTCCTTGCACTCGTGCAGCAGGTGGCAAAACCACTGAGCTAAATCCCCGGCCCAGACCTGTATCTCTTTAGCATAGTTGGGACATGGTTAAGGAAATGTCATCTTCTCTTTTAGTGTTTTCAGTCTTCTAGTCACTTTTGCCTGAAGATGGCTGGAGCTGGTGTGGGGAGAGTCTTGGGATATCTCTACCCTTTGGTCTGCCCAGATGTAATTGGCCATGACTTCTCCTTCTGTTGTGGGCATGACGAAATGCCTGAGACAATTAACTTATAAAAGAAAAGGGTTATTTAGGTCAGAGTTTTAGAGGTTTCATCTATGATCAAGCGAAGCAGCATATCATTGCAGGAACATGTGGTGGATCAAATACAAATCCTGGGCAAGGATATACCCCCATTGACTGAAGGACCTCCCACTCAGCCCCACCTCTTAAAAGTCCCACCACCTACCAGTAGCATTACTCTGTGAAGCAACCCTTTAACAAAGAACTTTTGGGGAACATTCAATATCCAAAGATCATTTTATAGTGGCAGACACCAAAGGAACATGCAGGGCAATAGTTTGAAATGGGACTGATTCAGGTCCCACAGGGGACATTTGGTGATGTCTGGGGATATTCTTGGTTGTTACCTGCAGCAGGGGTACCACTGGCATGTAATACCTGTGTATGGTAGAGGCCATGGATGCTGCTAAACATTGTTCAATGTACAGCTCAGGCCCCCTCCTCCACATAATTGGCTGGCTCAAAATGCTAACAGTGCCATAGATTAGAAACTCTGATTTAGAGAGATTGATAAGAAAAATGATATATATGGTGTTAATCTGTAGGATTCACTGGTCATGAATAGTGCTTCAAAGCCAAGGCTGCAATTGTAGGGTAACAATGGCCTCTCTCCTCTCCAAGGAACTTTTCTAACCATCATTCTATTGCACTTCTCTTTCTAAGAGGTTTTCTGCTCTCTTATCACCTCTACTTTGCCTTAATATTGACTCAGAACACTCCAAGAACTCTAGGAGTTTGTCTAGGCAAAGAATAGAATTGGAAGTGGAATCCAGAAGGGTTGACCCAAGATATGTCTTTGCCTTTGTGTCATCCAAGCTAAAAGTGCCTCAGTTAAACCTCAGGGGTTATATACTTATATTCAGAGGGATATTTTTGGCCTTTTCACAGTTCTAACCTGTGAGGTTCAAGCTGGTCTGCATTTGTTTACTTCAGGATTAACAGCAGGGTAGAAAGGTGAGTTTTCTAAAATATAGTCCCCGTGCCATTATTTTCTATATGTTAATAAATATTCCCCAGAAATAAGAGTATTAGAAAAAAATATTTAGTGGTCCATTATGGCCAGGACACTACTGGGTTAAATAGATACCTTACTAGAAGTCTTCTTAGAGCTTTTATTATTCATACAGACTTTGGATTTCCTGGAGGAAAAAGTGGTATACTACTATATTCTCAAATTTAATTGACCATAAGAAACATTTTATAGAACAACTTATCAACAACTTAGTTTGGGAAACATTGTTCCAGTGGAAAATTGTTGGACTTAGGAGCTATGTCACTTGGCTTCAAATCTCTGGCTCCACCACTGAGTAACTTGTTTCCTTAGGTGAGGCTCTTAACTTTTCGATGCCTCAGTTTCCTCACCTTGAAAACATAGTCATAAACAGATAATACTTACTCATAAAGATTAGACATTAACACCCAATCTCATGCTTAATCTAGTCTACTGTTTCAGTCACCTGGTTCTACAAATTTTTGTTATCAATGCCATGAAAGTCTTTCCTACTGGACTGAAATTGAACGGGAGGTAGTATCATATGACCATTGCATTCTCAGCTCTTCCCCTAATTCCTGGTGCAGACTGATGCTCAATAAATATTGGTGCTTGTTGAATGAATCAGTGAACAGTGTATGTAATGCATTCAGTGCATATTAGTTTTCATGTGGCTCCTTCTCTCATTCTTTCTTAGTGGGTAAAATCTTATTGGAAGAGGTTAGCCATGGAGTAATGGTGCCTTTGACCTTGATGATTTGGATGGCTAAAGGTTGCATGTAGGTCCATGCTTGGTACATGTACTAGTTACCAGTGTAAATCTGAGACTTGCTTCAGGAACTTGTACTTATCTATTGGTAACTTTTTGCCATGGGCTAACATTGATTATTTCTCAATTAGAATATTCTATTGAAGTTGGGGCATCAGCTGTTTAGGATGGAGGGGAAGTTGGTTTCTTTAACATCCTTAACCCTCATTCCTTGAAACCACTGGGGTTGGTAAGGGAGCATTTATAGCTGAACGGCTCCTCCTGGGAGGGCGCTGGAGCATCTGAATGTCCCAAATTATGGTGGACGGCGAAGGAAATAGTGATGTGTTCACTAGTGAGCAACCCATGCTAACCTTCCTATGAGCAGCCTGTTCTAAAGAAAAAGTCTCTGGTCTGGTGGGAACAAATCTAGGTTTCAGTGTTTGCACAACTGTGGGTGAGTTTCCTACCTCAGGGCCCAGGTTCCCTGTCTCTAAAATGAAGGTGCGTGATGGAAGATGTATGCATATTCCTTTAGTTTGGTGAGGCATAACTCTGAAACAGCTGCAGGCTGTACTGGAGAAAAGTCAGACTTTTCTGTGGGTTTTGGAGGTCAGAAGACAGACTGAGGGGTGAGAAGGGAAGGGGCTGGTTGGGTGCTCAGTGGGAAACAGTCATTTCAGAGGGAGGGAGAATGTACAAGTCCTGTTGCCACAGAGTACCAGAGCTACTTGCTTGGACTATTCTGTTTTCATTTTTATAAAGCATACATGCTTTTAGAATAGTTTTAGATTTATAGAAAAACTTGAAAATAATAGAGTTCTTGTCGGGAGCAAGTCTACAGAATTTTTGGGAAAAATCATTTCACAATTAAAATTATGATTAGGCCTAGATCTCCTGCCTACAGGCCAGCTATGGCATTTTGAGACTTAACTCCATTCTGGCCTCTGGTGACAGACAAAACCTCAATGGTCCGGTGATGCTGTGATGCTCCAGGACAAGATTACACCAGCTGAAGACATCCTGGGAGGAACAAAATCTTCATCTGCATAGTTCCTCATTGTTCTAGGAATTTTGCTGCTACTGCCCATTGGGTCACCTTTCACAGTTGTTTCTCTCCCAAGGTACTGAACTCTCTGCCCTGAGTCATCTGTTACATTTGTTTCTCCTGATGTGCTGAATAAAGGTGTGGTAAGCTGGGGGCTTTTGTCTTTGCTGCCCAGAGCAGCACTGATCAGACCTAAAGCTCAGCTTCTTCTCTAAGTCTTATTTCTTCTATCTTTTCTGTCTATATATTGATTAATTCGCCTTGTGCAGTCATGGCTCGCAGGAGATGAGGACTTACTGCAGAGCTTCTAGTAACATACCCTTTCCCTGTTCCCTACAAGTTCTCATATATGCCTTGTTCTGAATGTTTGTCCCCCTCCCCATTCATATGTTGAAATCCTTCCTGTGGGGTGATGGTATTAGGAGCTGGGGAGTTTGGGAAAGTGATCAGGTAATGATGTAGTCATCCTCAGGAATGGGATTAGCATTCTTATAAAACAGGCAACAGTCGCTCACTCTCCACTTCTAGCATGTGAGTACGCAACAAGAAGGGGCCATCTATGAATCAGGAAATGAGCCCTCACCAAATGCTGACTTTACCTGGACCTTGAGCTTGGGCTTCCCAGTTTTCAGAAGTGTGAGAATAAAGTTCTGTTATTTATAAACCACCTTGTCTACAGAATTTTGTCATAGCAGTCCAAATAAAACAAGATATACAATTTCTACTAGAATCAACATTTTAGACTTACATAGTATTTATTACTATAAATATAGTATATATTTATAATTTATATATCATATTTATTACTATAAATATATATTGTAATTTGTATACATTATATCTATTACTATAAATATGTTAATTATAATATATATTTATTATAGTCAATGAACCAACATTTATTAAGTCTGTACTTTTTTATATTTCCTTAGTTTTTAGTCTAATGTCCTTCTTTTTTCTATTCTGAAATGCCATCCAGATTATCCTGCTACATTTAGGCTCCTCCTGGCTGGGACAGTTTCTCTCAGCCTGTGCTATCCATCAGCACTCCTTCTGGATTACTGTGTGCACCGTACTAATAGGGTGGAGGAAGAATGTTGATCCTGGGACAGTGGCTGAAAGGAATCGCTGCTTGCAGGCTTTCATTTTTTTGAAATGAAAAACTTACTGCCATTATCTTCCAAATCAAGCCTTTGCCAGCCTTGTGTTTTCTGCTGTTTATTCCCAGAGTTGACTGAGCATTGGACGAGCTGGCTGTGTGATATTTGATCTCCTGTTTCTTCATCTGTATGATGGTGTGTTAATTTGAACCAGAAAGGCTAAGTAGACACTAGTGATGCTCCTGGCGAGGACAGTTGTGGCATCAGAGTTCTTAACATAGTGCTCTAGGAATTTACATATTGATTGAAGTGGGAAAGCAAATAGATGATTTACCACCCTTCTACTAGATGCTCTTTTAAGGCCTTTTCAATACTATAGATCTAAGATTTTAAAATTCATGTTTTCACAATTCACTTCATTATTCAATTGACAAATATTTCTTGGTACTTACTTGTACCAGGCATGATGCTAGATGCTGGGTATACACTGGTGAATAAAATAGATGTGATATCTGCTTTTGAGCAACTTAAAGATTACAAGTGCTTTGATATGTTATATCCCAGCACACAATGTAGGGAAATCAAATAGTGGGAGCTAATAGTGGGAAGGAAAGAAAGTAGGTTTTATTAAGCACGCTGGGTAAGTTTCAGATATATTATCCCACTTAATCCTCACAACCACCTTATAAATTAGATAGCATTCCCAATTTGCAAATGAGAATAGTAGGCATGTAGAGTTAAATTCCCAAATGTCCCAGAATAATCAGTTGTAAAGCAAAATTTACCCTTTGGTCAGTCTGATGCCAAGGCAATGATTTTAATACCACACCTCACTCATCGCACACAACCAATTCTGCTGTTCAATAAAGAAGGAGGCTCTTCAGTGAAGAGGAAGGGGCAGACTAGATTCCATGCTGTGAAGAAGGGGAAAGGCTGGGATGTTGGAGTGCTGACCCGAAACTGCTGGAGCCTGTGGCTAAGGATGAGGCTGCGGTCTGGGGCTGAGGTAGCCCATCAACCCTGTGGGCAGGGTTCTGGGTAGAGTGGTGCTATCAGGGAGGCCAGCCCAGGGGTCTGTGGGCCTCTTCCTAACCCTTTGAATCATTTATCACATCATACCAGCCTGATTCCTTCCTAAATCTACCAGGACTTGCAAGGTTACTTCTCTCTTGGTTTCTCTAAGAATTCTTGGAGATTCTTCAAGCTCTAATTCCCCCCGACCCCTCTTACACTGCCTAGAGATGGGATGTACCCTGGAAAGGGGGATACTATGGTTTGAATATTTGTGTCCTGACATACATGTTGAAACTTAAAGCCCAAGATCATTGCATTAAGAAGTGAGGCCCTTGGGAGGTGATTAGGCCACGAGGGCAGGATTAGTATTCTTATAAAAGAGGAGCCAGGTGCGGTGGCACATGTCTGTAATCCTAGCATTCTGGGAGACTGAGGCAGGAGGAGCACAAGTTCCAGCCCAGCCTGAGTAATTTAATAAGACCTTGGCTCAGAATAAAAAATTAAAAAAGATCCAGGGATATAGCTCAGTGAGAAGGCCCTGAGTTCAACCCCCAGTTCCCCTCCCCCCACAAAGAGGTTGAAGGGACCCTTTTATGCCCTTTCATCTCTTTCATTATGTGAACAAAATATTTAGTCCCTTTTTGTCCTTACCGTGTGAGGACACAGCAACAAAGTACCATCTTAGAATCACAGACCAGATATTGAATCTCCCAGCACCTTAATTTTGGAATTCCTACCCTCCAGAACCGTGAAAAAACATGTTTCAGTTATTTATAAATTATCTGGTCTCAAGTATTTTGTTATAGTGGCAAAACAGACAAAATAGCAATTGGTAACAAAAAGTGGGCTGTTGCAATAACAAGTAAAAATGGAGAATTGGCTTTGGAACAGGGTAATGGATAAAGAATGGACCATAAAGAGCTATTCTGAGGAGAACTCAGAAGAAGAAAGCTATAGCAGTCCTTAAATTTTCTAGAGATCACTTAAGTAGTTATGATCAGAATGTTGGTAGAAATAAGCAGAGTAAAGGCCATTCTGATAAGGCCTTAGGTGGAAATGAGGACTATCTTATTAGAAAATTGAGGAAAGTCCATCTTGTTATAAAGTGGCAAAGAAATGAGCTGAATTATGCCTCTTGTCTAGTAATTTATAGAAGGCAGGACTTAAGAGTGATCAACGAGGACAGTGATGGTGAACCTATAGCACATGTGAGGCTCCCAGGGCCTTGGGAGATGAAACTCTATTCCAGTGTGTCCCAAAGGCAGGACATCAAGTCAGAAACTGTTCTTCAGCTTCAAGATTGAGTGATGTTTGCCTTGTTGGGTTTTGGACTTGTTTAGGACCTATCACTGCCTTCTTTCCCATTTGTCCTGAACTTGTCCTACCATTGTGTTTTTGAAGCACATGGAGAGCAGGTTGCCTTGGGATGAACTATGCCTTGAGTGTCACCCACGTCCAACTTAGCTGAGACTCTAGACTTCAGACTTTTGAGTTGGTACAGCAGGGAGTTAAGACTTTTGGGGCTATTGGGACACAAGGAATGTATTTTGCACATAAGGATGGCATGGATTTTGAGGGTCAGGGGCAGAATAGAATGGTTTCGATGTGGGTGTCCTTCCAAAATTCCAAAATCCATATGTTGGAACCTAGACTCCAAAGTAATAGTATTAGAATGTAGGGCCTTTGGGGATGGTCAGGTCATGAGGACCCTGCCCTGGTGAATGAAATTAATGACCCCATAAAGAGACTGAGACAACTAAGTAGTCTTTTTTTTTTTTTCTTTGGTGCTTCATCTATGTGTAGACCTGGATGATACCATTTATGAGAAACAGGCCCTTACCAGACACCAAACCTGCCAGTGCTTTGATTTGGGACTTCTCAGTCTCCAGAACCGTGAAAAGTAGTTATAAATTGCCACATGTAAGTTATTTTGTAATAGCAGTAGGAAAGAACTAAGACAGTATTTTTAAGGATGAGGAAGAGGAAGGCAAACACTGGGCACAGTAAGGTTGGACTCTTACATACCTACAAAGCTTTCCACAAGACCTTTGTGATTTAAATCCTGAATCCCCAGGTTTCTGTCCACATAAACTGATGTTCAGTGTGTTAAGAGGCCTAAATGTGTGTTCAATCAAGCTGGATGAACTAAAGGACTCCTCTGGAAAAGAAATAGAGAAAATTCCTAAGGTTTCACTGAAACATCCTGTCCTGCCCCCACCCAACCTAGTTCTTCCCTGTCTAGTCCATTTTGGCTCTACTGTTCCCTCACATGCAGAAGCTTTGTGACCTCTCTGTCTAAAGTTGGCCTCTGCCAGACCTTTGATGTTCTTTGTAGCACTTCTCTTCTGAAGTGATCTTCTTAATCTACTTATCCTTCTGCTGGGAGAAAGCTCCAGGAATGCTGGGATCTCACTCACTCTACCACTGCTTGTCCACAGCCTAGGCCTGTACTGGGTGTTTTACCACGGTCATGGGAAATGGTCAAAGGGGCAGACTGAGTGCTCCCCCAGGATAGGTGTTGGCTTGGAGCTTTTCCTGTAGTATCTTGTTTGTTGAGGTTTGTTGACTAAATTAATTAGAGAGATCCTCTCCTTCCCCCAGACAAATGTGGCCCATGTCTAGCCTACCTTCACTAGGGAACCTTTGGTAAGTATTCTAGCCAATACAAGCCCTGTGTCTTTGTCTACCACACTGTTTACTCCTGGGGAACCACATTTCACATGCAAACTATAATTCACCTGCTATTGATTGAATGGTAAAACTTTTTTAATACCAACTTTACAGCTTGCTTTTAATGTGCATTATGGTAGCTTTGCTGAGGAAAAAAAAATGTTTCTGAACTGGGCTGCAATGTTCCCGACCATCCCTTCACTGGCTCATTCTAAATGAGAGCTCCTTGTTGGCAGGAACATTCAATGATGCAACTCAATCCCTTGTGTTCATTGAGTGTGGAATGTGCCAGATACCGGGCAGGGTGCTCTCCACTATTTAGCAAGTCAGGCCCACCCCAGGCCCCACATGCTTGCATTCTAGGGAGTGTTATGGTTTTTCTGCACATTTCATGGCGCCAAAATGTGACTGAGCATGCATGTATTTATTCATTTACCTATTCACTCATTCACTAATATTTATTGAGTTCTGACCAGGTTCCAGGCACTGTGCTTGTTGTAGGGATCCAGTCACAATTATCGCCAGACACATAACTTCCAGGATGCATTACATGGGGGGAAAGAGGCATGTAGTCAAATCCCACCAGTCACAAGGCACATCAAGTTGTATTAGGATTTGATATAGTCCAGAGTACCAGCGAGGGCATCTCTGATCAGAAAGTAAGCAGGAATTTTCCAGACAGTGAGAACAGAAATATCCTGAAGTGGGAGGAGACTCTGATGTTCTGGGAACCAAGAAGGAGGCCAGTAAGCTGGGAGCCAGCATAGGATACTACACTGTTAATAGTATAGTATCTCCTGCTGCTAAGGTTGGAAGGGGATAAAAGGTATGGTGGTAATTAAAAAAGGTTATACAAATAATGGTGCTTGATGCTGTGATATGGTGGGTGGTTTTATGTTAATAGTTGCAATGAAGTTGGCACCTGGAATCGATGATATACATGTGGGATATAGTGAAAAAAATTGTCAGGTCTATGGAGCCTACTGCATGTGCTAGAGAACAGTGTGAGATGGTGATCTAGTCAGTAGGTGTTTAACATAGGATAAATAGAAAATCTAACCATGGCTTTTATCTAAACAGATGCCCTTCTCCTCCATGTACATCAGTCCTAGGCCAGAGCTGGGCCCCTAGGAGAGTGAGACAGAGACAGACACGCCAGGGGCCCTTTGAAGCACACTTTTCTGTGGCCCAGCTCTGAGTTGGTGTGAATGCTAACACTGAGTGCCACAGGCATGTAGAATAAATATCACTGAGTAATAGATTTTTATCCACTGCCTACACTGAATCCCTTCCAGATTGCAGAAGGAGGCTGTTTGTACAAGTCAAACATTGATTCAGCTGCTGGTGGGAAGGGGCTTTGGGTGGGGGAGGGGCTGTAGGTAGGGTGGGAGAAGCGAGAAGAGAGGGGGAAGGCTAGCAGGGAAGGAGAGATGGGGAGGCCCATTCAAGGGTTAAATCCTCCTGCTGTGTTTCTACCCCTCTCTGCTCCCAGGCTGTATTTATAGATGGGATAATTGTGGAGGCTTTGAAAGCAGCTCTGAAGTGTGGGGCTAGTGGGTGGGGGCTGGGGGTCTGAGTCCCACCTGCTCCTGGAAGCAGCCCCTCCCCCACTTTTCCTTCCTCCTCAGGCTCCATCCAGTGTGGTGATGGTGATAGTGCCCCTGATCAGGGTCCTCTCTAGGTGCTTGACACTGTGTTTAAATTCCACACTTTCGGTCCCCAAACAACCCGGTGAAGTAAGTTCAGCCAGTTTCTGCAGCCACTTCTGATCATCTTAGCCCCAGTGGCCCCTGTGACCCAACCCCCACCAGCTACACTCTTCAATCTCATCTTGTTTTATATTTGCATAGTATGATCAAAATTAGAAAATTATCTCGTTTGATTTTGTATTTGTTTATTTAGTGTCTGCTTTGTCCATTTTGTTTTCTGATTACCTGGCTTAGGATATACATGCAATAAATATTTGTTGACTAAATGAATGTTTATTGAACAAACTGGGAAACTGAAACTCAGAGGAGTGAAGTAATTCTCAGGGTCACACAGCAAGTAAGTGGCAGAGCTGAAATTAGCACTGGGGTGTGTTTTCTTCAGAGCTGATGTTTCAACACTGAACCAGAAGTCTTAAACTCAGATACACACAGGCCAGGCTGCTAAGGTGAATGAATGAGTGTAAAGGGCTTCGTGTGTTTGTGTGTGTGTGTGTCTGAGTGCTGAAGATTGGGGTGGGGGATGCTGTTTCTTTTGGTGGACCGAACTCCCTCCTGGCCCTGGCTGAAGGACCGATGCTATTCAGCTGTAGCTGATTGTTGCTGGATCTTCTGTTTTTCAGGACAGAAATCTAGATTTTTATGTGAAATTTCCTGGTTTTTAAATGCTGGTAACAAATGCACAATAAACAAATACAGCCCGGGGGACAGGCCAAGCATAAGCACAACCTGGCTGCAGACTGGATAGGGCTATGGTTGCAACCTCTGCCCTCAGCTCATCCACTCTGTATTAAATGTGATGTGGATAATGCTCCTCCCTTCCCGGGATGCTGTACCCTGGTGATTCCAGAGCCCTTCCTTACCTAAATTTCTTTTAATGTTCACAATATTCTGGGAGGGAGGGAAGGAAGGGAGACTACTACACTGAGTTTTGAGATTATCAATCAGACACCTTGAGAGAGTCCACAGGGAAGCAGCAAACCACTTGCTGTCACTTTGGGCCATTGCCTACTGGCCCGTTGTCACCCTGTCCAGGACCACCTCTCTCCAGGCCCTTCCTCTCCACCCCCTACTTGGGCTTTGGAGGTGGATGGGCATTAAGAAATCCCATGGGGTGCTATCCCTGGGTTTGGGCTGCCCCAATAGGATTTCTTGGCAGCTTTTTGGAGAGCAGCTCAGGCTGTTTCTTGTTTTGAGATGTGGTTATCAAAATATTGTCATAAGGTCAGGGATTTAGCTCAGTGGTGCTGCACCTGCCTCAAAAGTGCAAGGTCCTGGACTGGTGATTTAGCTTAGTGGTTTCGCCGACTGCTGCACAAGCACAAGGACCCAAGTTCGATCCCCGCTACCAAAAAAAAAAAAAAAAAAAAAGAAAGTGCAAGGTCCTGAGTTCGATCTCCAGTACCAAAAAAAAAAATATTGTCATGCTGTGTAATGATAGAGCTCTGTCAACACACTTCTATTCTGTGTAGGCTTTAACAGCCCAGCAAAGGAAGGAGAATGCTTGGCTGGTCTGCAAACTCCTGTATGGCTGGGCACTCCCTATTCTGGCCTGGGGCTACCCAAGAGTGGAGAAGTGGAAATGGTTTTGCCAAATGAAGGAAAGTAAGAAAGAAAGAAAGAATTCTTGAAGTCCTGTGGGGTGAGACAACAAGGAAGAAGACCTCATAGTAATAATCATCATCATCATCATCATCATCATCATCATCATCATCATCATGTCATAATCATAGCTAACGTCTTTTGGTTTGCGCCTATATGTTCTGGACATAGTCTTAAGTGTTTTAGGTGACTTCCAAGGTAATCTGCAAGTCTAGATTGCCGTGCTGCAAGTGCTTGTAGCACATCATGCATTCATATTTCACTCAGTCCACACAGCAATCCTGAGAGAGAGGCATTATTACCTTGTTCTGCTGATAAGGGAACCAAGTCACTGGGTGTTGAGAATTGCCAGTGACCCCAGCCAGTAAATTGTGGGCCAGAGTTTGAACCTAGGGTGTCTGAACCCAGAGCTCATGGTCACACCTGCCAGGGAAGAGTAGAGGACGGAGCTTGCTAGAGGAGTGCTATGGATTGGATGTGGTTTGTGACCCAAGTCTTCATGTGTTGGGAGCTTAGTCCTTAGAGCAGTGGTGTTGGCAGGTGATGTGAAAGATTTAAGAAGTGGGGCTTGGTAGGAAGTAATTAGGCCATCACTGTGGGCAGTGCCCTTGGAAAGCACCGATATAATTGTCACAGGATCTTAGTTTCCATGGGAGTGTTGTTATAAAAGAGCAAGCTTGGCCCCGCCTCAGAAAGTCCCTCTGGCTTTCTGTCTTGTCATGTGCTCACACCTTCCCTCATATGACACCCCAATGATGCAATCTGCCACTAGGCCCTTAGCAGAGGCCAAATTGATGGGGCTGCCTAACCTTGGACTTTCCAATTTTGAAAACTGAGCTAAATAAATCTCTTTTCTTTATCAAGTACCAGGCGGCATGTATTTCATTATAGTAACAGAAAATGTGTTAATACAAGGGAAGACAAAAGAATTAAGAAAGCATATCCAAAAGTCAAGAAAGGAAGGGTATATGTGGGACCTGGGCTGAGAAGAAGCAGTGCTAGGGGCCTCCAGGAGAAAGGCAAGTGTGAGCGAAGCATTGGAATACAGTTCAGGAACTCTTCTCCCCGGGCTGGTCCTATGTGAATGTGACGGAAACTGACAGATTCAGGATTAATCTAAAGGTTTCCACTCTCTGGCTTCCAGGTGGAAATTTGCCTGAAGCCTGGTCAGAGCATGGTTTGTAAACAGGGCTTGACCTCAGCCACCAGCTGGGCCCTGAACCTCCACACTTCTCCACGGAGCCTGCCTGGGCCAGGGTCCCTGCTGAGACAGGTCAAAGGATTTAAAAATAGGCAAGAAACAAGAGGACCAATCAATTTTTTCTCAGTGAACTTAATGCTCTGTGAAAGAAATGTGTAATTATACAGACTTCTGTGGAGGGGGAGAGACCTGCTGCTACCTCTCTCACCACTTATTACCTGTAGATGGTCTGGGGGATTTGCTAGTCCATGGCTCTGTAGCTCATGGCTTCAGGCAAGAAGATACGGGTGCTTTTAAACTATTTTTCCTATGCCCTATAGTAAGAAAAACCTTTTTAAAAAAAGCATCATACGTACAAATACAGAATAGTAGCAGTGTCCACAAGCTATGTAGTTGCACTAGACCAGGACAGGGGGCCAGAGTTGTTGGTGGCTCCAACGGAGGTCGCATCAGAACCCAGCTCTCACCATTAGGGAGCAAGCCAGGCCAAGTAAACCTAGGGAAGTTAGATCAAAGTGGTCAATTTTCCTTCTATGTTTGTTAGTCTATGGTGACCAAGTTTTGGACAAAGGGCTGCAAGAGCAAGATTGTTCAGGGCTTCTGGGAAAGATGTGGGGTTTTTTTGTTTTTTTTTTTCCTCCCTGATAGAGAGATGTATGAAAGGAAAAAGGTATTTTCTTTTTGGGAAATTTTTTGCATACTGTTGTGTGATGATGTGATCCTTATAAAGTGGCAGCCATGTGACTATGAGGGAGAATATAGTACAGTGAGGATGGCAGAGGTGGCTGAGCTGCTATACTTACATTGGTGGACCACATACCTCAAATTCTTATCTAGTAATTAGTAAGTGTTTTTATAATTTAAACCATTGTTGGTGATATTTCTATTTCTTGCAGATGAAATAATCTTAACTGATTTAGAAGCATTGACTTGGGGGCTGGATTCCTGGAGTTTAGGGGCTCCAGACTTTTTGTGCTGACTCCTAGAACCTTTGTGGGTGATTCAGATCCGTGACTTGGTTGGCACCTTCTTTTGTGTGAAAGAAGGAGAGAAGAAAAGGGTTTCCAGTTTGGGTAAGGGGTCTCATAATTTTGGGTCAAGATTCCTATCTTTTGGGATGTTTTGTTCTATTTGATTTATTTGCTTTTTTTTCTTTTGTAAGAAAAAATGTTTCTTTGAAACTGAAACTGATTTATCCTTGCCAAACTGACATTATCCTTGACTATCCACCAAATACTTGACCAAGTGCATTGGAAAAGCTGCCCATGTGGAGCCAAAGCCCAGGTAGGAGGGACATGGAGACAAGGGTCTCTAAATCAGTAGCACTGATAATGCACCTCTGTATGTCATAGATGATTTCATTGATCTACATTCCAGACTTACATCAATGCCACACTCTCTCAGTTTACTTCGGCTTTGAAGCAACTTTTGAAATAGGGAAAAGTAAGTCCTTTAAACTATATTTTTCAAGTTTCTTTTGGCTATCTTGGATTCCTTGAATTTTCATACAAATTTCTAAGATCAGTTTGTTAATTTTGGCTAAAAAATAGACTGAGATTTTTGTTAGGGATTATATTAAATCTGTAGATCGATTTGGGAGTTTTGGCATCTTAACATTATGTCTTCAGTCTCCTGTTCCAGGTACTGGGGTGTCTTTCTACTTTTTAGGTCTTCTTTCATTGATTTCAACAATGTTTTGTAGTTTTCAGAGAATAAGCTTTGCACCTTTGTTAATTCCTAGGTGTTTTATTTTTTGATGTTATTGTAAATGGAATTGTTTTAAAAAATTTCATTTTCAAATTGTTCATTGCAAGAATATAGCAATATAATTGATTTATGTATATTGATCTGATATTCTGAAATCTTGCTGTACTCATGTATTTCTTGTAGGTAATCTTTTTTTTGTTTTGTTTTTGTTTTTGTTTTTTGGTACTGGGGATCGAACTCGGGACCTTGCGCTTGTGAGGCAGCCACCGGAACTACTGAGCTAAATCCCCGGCAAATAGTCTTATTTTTGTTTTTGTTTTTTTGGTACTGGGAATTGAACTTGGGACCTTGTGCTTTCGATGCAGGCGGCAGAACCACTGAGCTAAATCCCCAGCCCTCTTATAGGTAATCTTTATTAGGAGATATATATAAATATAGAGATGTCTATCTATCTATATAGATATATATCTGTAATTCTACTTGTTCCAGTTCTCCAAGCTTTCAGGGCCAAACTTACCTCCATAGTTTTTTTTCCTTCCATTTTTAATATAAGTAGGCAGAGTATATAAAAAGCACATAAATTTGTTGAAACTGGACAGTCATTCATTCTTTACTGGTTTCACTTTTGCACTGAGTGTGGAGTATGGAGCAAGATGGGGACTAGTCTTAAGAGATGATTTACCCAGGGAGTGAGGAGAGAGGGTCTGAGAAGAAGAAAGAGTAAAAGAGTGAAAGCAAGAAAGGCCAAATGCCCCACACCATTAAGTGAGCTCTCAGAGGCTATGGGGAAGCAAGCTAAGGCCCAGAGGTGAGGGAAGAGCAAGAAAAGGGTGAGGGTTCAGGCAAAGGCACATCAGTGTGTCTGTGACCCAAACATGGTTGCCTGGGATCAGGGAGAGCCAGCAACCTGCCCAGGAAGGTGTAGGGAACAGGGAAAGGGGACGTTACTAGAACCTCTGCAGTAAGTCCTAGTCTCCTTTGAGCCACGGCGGCACAAAGCGAATTACAGGAAAGGTAGAAAAATGAGACTGAGAAGAAGCTGAGCTTTGGGTCTGGTCAGTGCTGCTCTGGGCGGCAAAGACGAAATCCCCCCGTTTACCACAGCTTT
Organism: Heterocephalus glaber; assembly: GCF_053883595.1. NCBI lineage: Eukaryota > Metazoa > Chordata > Mammalia > Rodentia > Bathyergidae > Heterocephalus > Heterocephalus glaber. The sequence goes on from NW_028258379.1 coordinate 17,937,747, forward strand.
TATTCAGTACTCAGTACATCGGGAGAAACAAATGTAACGAATGACTTGCGGAGAGTTCAGTACATCCTGCGTAAATAAGATGTAACAATACGAGAACCACGAGGAGCTGAGTAGATGTTTGTTCCTCCCAGGATGTTTTCAGCTCCCAGGATGTTTCTTGTCCTGGAGAATCACAGCACCACCGGATCATTGAGGTCTCAGTTGTGACTGGAGGCCAAAATGGAATTATGTCTCGGAATTCCATAGCTGGGCTGTAGGCTGGAGAACTAAGCTAACCAAATGATTTTTCCCTAAAATTATGTAGCATTGCTCCCTACAGGAAGGGCTCTTCAGTGTTGGTGTGGCTGGGAGTGAAGAGAATGACTGTTACTCGGGTATTGATACTACATCAACTCTTCATCGTGTGTCTGCTATATATATTCATGATTCCTCAGAGTGACCCTGGGTAGTGGGACCTGGGATCCCCACTTTACAGGCAAGGGAACTGAGTCTCAGGAAGTTTAGAACTTTCCTAGTTAGTGGGTGACGAAGTCAGGAGTGGAGAGCTGGCTTTGGTGCACATACCTGTGGTGCTGCGTGGCCTCCCGGCCACCGGGCTGGGGAGGAGCCTCTTTGTGTTCTGCTCTCCCTTCCTGCAGAGGCTGTCTCCATAGCTGCGACGAAAAAGTCTCTTCTAGTGCCTCATGGATGGTATGGTGGTCCTAGGTCTGCCCTGTATCTCCTTTTTGCAGGGTATCCTTAACTGAACTTTAGCCCTGATCACCAGTTTTCTGCCTTATTTAGTACTTGGTAGATTCAGGGGAAGAGCTGGAAATGTGAAACACCCCCTCTATCATAACGTCGAAATTCCACAACCAATTCTTGAAGTCATTTGGGAGATGAGGCTTCCCCTTTGTATTTGGGTAGATCTGCCTGTTGGATTCAGTTTTCTGAAAATAGGGGAAACCTATGGCCCCCTCATGAAGAACTTGACTTCAATGTTAATACTTGGTCACTTGGACAAGCAACTGGGACATAATTGTGTCTCAAAAATTACTCACTGAGGCAGGAAGGGAGAGATGTGGAAAGATTGATCAATGGATCCCGAGTTGCAGGTATATGGGGGAAAGAAGTTCTTGGGTTCTATTGTGTAGGGGGTGACAATGGAAAACGATGATATACTGTACAGTTCAAAATGCTAGAAAACAGGGTTCCAGAAGTTTTACATAAAAATGATAAATGTTTGAGGAAATAGGTATATTTACACTGATTTAAACATTGCACAATGCATACACATATGGAGAGCACATGTTGTCCCTTTAATATGTATAATTTTTAATGTTCGTATGTAGCAATTAAAAATAAATTTGATTTAAAAAGCTTGTTGGATGTTGAATAAATAGATTCTAGTCTTTGCTCCAGCACTAGCACATTTGAGGGCTGTATTGTATGAGCAATTTTCAAAATGGGAGATAGCTCCAGTTTAGCTTAAGCAGTGGGACTCCCTGTTGTAATGGATCCTGTCTTAACAAGCTCATCTTTCTTTTGAGTGAACAAATATTTATTGCTTTCTGAAGAGGGTCCAGGGACAAATCAGCCCATGAGTCTTTCTTGTGGAATTTCTAATTCAGAGGGAGAAACAAACACAAAATAAATAATTACAAGTGCACACATCCTGAGCACAGCTGTCTTCTGTCTTCATGTGGTTTTTACATGACTTTTCTTAACAAAAACCACTTGCTGGCCCCCATCTTTTCTCTTTCCTCTTCTCTGCTTTCTATGTTATATTTCCACCTCTTGCCACCTTCTCCAGCCATGTCTCACCTAGGCCCCGGTGTCAGTTTACCCTTCCCACAACAGTGGCTTCTGGTGTGCTCCTCTCTGAAGAGCTGCAGGCAAACACTCCACACAGGGCTCTTTCAAATCACTGTCTATAAATCACTGTCCCCCCCATTATTCTGGGATCACCCCTAGGTCAGGCAGGGCTCTGCCATCTGAAGGAACATTCCAGGGAGAGGAGCTGGGAAAAACATCCTTTTGAGTTTAATTCTTCTTGAGTTTTCCTGGGAGGTAGAACATTGCTTATGTTCATTTCTGTCATTGCTCCCTTCACTGAATGATTCTTTAAGGCTATTTGGTGAACCAGATGTGGGACTGGAGGCTGGAGATGTATATAGTGGCCAGTCATAATCTCTATTCTTTTTTTCTTTTTGGTACTGGGGATCGAACTCGGGTCCTTGCATAATCTCTATGCTTGTCCTTTAGGGCAGGCAGCATGTACCTATTAAATGATAGCTCATGTGATATTATGCAATCATAGATTCTCAAGGTAAGAAGGGACCTTATTACTTATTCTAATACTTTGCAAACTTCTTTGATCCATAAAAATAAAATTTAAATCACAACCTAGTATATACACATTATTCATATATATTATATGCCTACAAATTATCTGTCATGTAAAAGATTTTACAAAGCGATGTCTTAATATGCTTATATTTTCTATCCTAGCTCACTTAAAAATACTGACTTAAATTTCAAGTTGCAGCTTGGAAAACACTGTTCTAATTCAACCATTTATATGGAGCTTGCACCCTCTCTACTTGTCAAGCACCTGTCTACTTCTTCCTTAAATTTTTTCCATTGGCGGGGAACTCAATATCTACCTACAAAGTCAGTTCAGTATTTAGACAATTTGATCTGTTAAGAAGTTTCTCTTAGAGTGAACCCGAATCGTTTTATCCACATGTGACTGACTCATTCTTCTTCCAAGTAAAATTCATTCAAGTATTTCAAAATAACAGCGGTGCTGTCTTCCATCTCTCTGCCTTGTGTAACATAGGAGCTCTGGATCAGTGATGTGCTTGACTTGGCATGTATCACCTTGTGAAAGCCAATTTCCAAGTTTTCAGAAATGTTGGGAGCTTATTATTAATGTCCTTGTTAAAAATTAAGTTCTGTAACTTACAAATTATATTAAAAACAAGGTTAAGTACTCAGAACTTGCCACTTACCATATTGACTATTACCTGTGCATTTTGGGGGGTGCTGGGGATTGAATTCAGGGCCTTCACACTTAACTATATCCCCAGCCCCAGCCCCTCTTATTTTTTGAGATCAAATATTGATAAGTTGCTAAATTGTCCAGGTTGGGCTCCAGCTGGTGATCCTCCTGCTTCAGCCTCCCAGAGTGGAGGGATTTCAGGCATTATCTGTGCTTCTGGGACTAAGTTCATTGTATCTGCATGGTAGAAATAAGTATATAATGGTGTGATACTGCCTGTCTCTACGTTCTTCCCAGTTCTGTGTTCAGTGACACCACATTGGTAGTTTGAAATTGACCACGGAAGCCAACAAAGTGCAATAGGGCCCAACATTCTGGAAGTCAGGGTGCATTTACCAGCACACCATGCTCTGGAATCAGAGCATTGGTTTCTTTGTACAATGCACATTCTTCTAGGTTTGCTGCCTTAGTCCATTTTCTGTTGCTATAACTGCATACCAGAGACTGGGTAATTTATAAAGGATAGAGGTTTATTTAGGTTTTAAAGGCTGTGAAGTCTAAGAGCACGGTACAGATGTCTGGTGAGCATCTGGTAAGGACCTTCTTGCTGCATCCTAGCATGGTGAAGGCATTATGTGGTGAGACAGAGGGACCATGCATGCCACAGGGAGCTTGATTTAATAACAAAGCTGCTTTGACAATAAACCATTAATCCATGAGTGGGCCATCCAGGGATGAAGGCAGAGTCACCTTCGCAAGGTTCCACCTCTCAATACAGCTGCACTGGAAACCAAGTTTCCAACAGCATGAAATTTTGAGGACACATTCAAACCATAGTAATCGCTTTGAGGATTAGATGAGTTAGTACATGTGAAGTACTCAGGAAAATGCCTGGCACGGGACCCCTGTACAGGTGCCAGCTGTCATCTGGACTGACTATTGCCAGTTTATTCCATTTCCCTTGGGCAGAGAAGGTGTGGTTGCAGGAGTAAGCCCTGCCCACGCTCTCCTTAGCTGGCTTCCATGTTCGTCCTCTCTTCCCAAGCCAGATCACAGGTCCATGACAGCAGGGTGCTTGGCTGCTGCTTTGTGAGCTCTTGGTCCCAGCCTCAAGCCAGGTACACACCCTGATGTGCAATCCCATCATTACAAAACTTGTCCAATGACCAATAAAAACCCAGAACTCCTTGGGGACCCTGCCCCTTCCTCTCTGGTGTCCTTTTGGTGGAGAGCCCTGGGCTTGGCTGGTTGATCTGAGGATGAATACGTGTTGTGGTTCAGGCAGGCCTGAGCTGACTGGGTGACACAGGTGACCCAGCTGCCACTGGGTGGCTGGCTGATGAATCATTACGCCTTACCTCTCTGCAACTCGATAGGGCTGAAGCATCAATAGCATCCTGTGTCAGTGAGGAAGCACCTGGCCCCTTCTCTTCTCCTCCATCCCCAGCTCTGAACAAGGTCTCCCAGAACTCATTAAGTCCCTGAGTCTGTCTTGCCTACAGCTGCTGTGTTATTTGAAGAAATTGAGAGGATGTCTGCCTGGAAACAGTTCCTCTGGTGTCTATATTGTACCATTAGGGATTTAGTCTTTTGGGGTAAACAATGCTCTCTCCACCAGGTTCTATTTTAAAATGGCAGTGCCTTGGGAGGAAAGCAGAGTATTAAGCCTCTAAACCCTTCTGTGCTCACTCCTTTTTTTTTTTTTTGGTACCAGGGATCGAACTTGGGACCTTGCACTTGTGAGGCAGGCATCAGAACCACTGAGGTAAATCCCCAGCCCCTCTAAACCCTTCTGTGAATGAGCTCATCAGAGGTATCACTCCCTGCCCCACTGCCGTCCTTCTTAATATGCATCAGTTCCACAGAAATGCCGGAGACAGCTGGTAGAGTCAAGTTCTCTAACATGGCTCACTTTGAGAATCACCAGGAGAGCTTTCACTTAATTAGAAATCATTAATTTGATAACTATGGACCCTAGGCTTTGTGCAAGGTAAATGGCACTCATATTATCTATTTAAAAATGTTTATATATTAATAAGATAAAACAAAATTACCCCTTGATGTATCCATGTCCATCCTAGGGAATCTTTAAAATGTACAGATTTCCTGGATCCTTCCCTAAACCTACAGAACTAGAATGTGCTAGAATGCAGGCCAGGAATCCTTTTTGTAAAAGAAATCCTCGTCAGGTGATTCCAGATGTGCAGGCAGGCGTGGGCACTTGTGGAGTTGTGGACTCATGTCTCTGTGATTCATTTCTGTATTTCCAAAGCTCCCTGTCCAGGGCTTGGCACTTGGCAATCATAGAGTAGCTACTTACTAGTAATGTTTAAACTGGAAGAGGGCTGGGAGTCGGCAAGACCTAAGCTCTGTGACTTACTATAGTGTACACTGGCAGAAGACTTCCTCCTAATCTGGTAAGTAGAGATGAGAATTGGGTGAAGATCCTGTAGGAGCTCCCTACCCCTCTTCCTGGGCTTTCAGGGGTCAGGGAGGCAGTCAGAGGACAAGGTGAGTCCCAGGGACTCTGCACTGATTATTCAGGGGGGAGCTCTTTTTAAAAAAATTTCTTTTTAATTTTTATTAGTATATGTTTATAGTACATAATATTTTACATTCCTTGTGTGGGGTTGGTGCATGTACAAAACACACACAATTCCTTTTTTCATTTTCAGTGGGCAACCCTCAGTCTCTTCTAAGCACTGGCCTTGCCCTGGCTCCCATATATCTGTCCATCTTATGACAGTGTCTTTGGGCTGCATAGATGAAACCTGGGGACATTGGCAGGCCTGAAATCGATCCCTTCTTTGCCTGCTTGTGGCTGGATTGATTGGATTCCTGCTTGATATCTGCAATTAGTGGAGCAACTGAAGCCACTTCCCATCTCCACCTTCCCTAGCTCCTGAGGACTGTCAGGGAGGTGGCTTTGGAGAAAGCTGAGTGAGTAGCAGGGAACTTGCAGAGGGAGGATCCTGGAGGGAGGGGGTGGTGTTGGCAGAGGGCACTACACTCAGAAGTGTTGTAGAGGGGTGTGGCCTGCTACCTTGATCTGCAGGAGAGGAAGTGATGTCCACCTTTGGCATGGTCTTACTCTGTCTTGCTGGCACCTGCTTTCTCCAGTCTGTTTCTATCCTGGTTTCAATAATGATTGCACAAGTGTATTTTGTAAATATTTTGTTGAACAGGGAGACTTAGGAGCACTTAGGGGAAGGGACTACCTAGGCATTGGTTTGCACAGGCCTAGCTAGCATCCTGACCCTGTAGCCTTCTCCATGGGAATTTGGCATTTCTATGTCCCCTAGGCTTGCTACATTTTAGGGACTTGATTTCTGGCTGAGGTCTTTGGTGCAAGCTGGGGTCCCCATCCTTGACATTGCAAGGGAGAGCAAGCTGTGGAGCTCTGCTGCACTGGCTTTGATTATTTTGAGGTTTGGCTGTTCTAGGTATTGAGGGCCCCTGAGTTTCTGTTTTTCCCTCTGTAAAATGGGTTAACAGTATCTACCAGCTTGTAAGGATCAATGGAAGAACATAACACATCCTTGGAACATAGTAGCTGCCCAGTAAATGGCAGCTATTGTAGCTGTTGTAATTTTTCTTATTTTCTCCTCTAAGACATGTTGCTTCTTCAGCCCACACACATTTTAGTGTATCTGAATCACTAAAAGTCTTAAAGTCACTTGAAGTTACTGTGCTCATTTTAGGGACTGTGGTCCCCCACCCTGAGCTGTTATTAACCACGGATGATGCTAATAACTGTTTTTTCAGCCCTGAGAAAATGTGGAGCCACAGAGTTGTGTTCCTCAGTTGGGGCTATAGCAATTCCCAAATTAGCTAGTAACCTTTTTTTTTTCCTAAAGGGAGATTAACAGGTGTTAAAATGCATTAGCAGCTAATTGAGCAAAATTATTAAGACAGAATTGAAGAGAGAGGAAGATTTTTCAGAAAAGTAGGTAACTGTGCAAAACATTTCATGGGAGGGAAAATATTTTGTAACTCTCTGATTAGGGATCCCCAGAGTCCTGCTTCTAGTCCCGTTTTCTTACCTGCCTGCCTCTTACGTAGAAGTCTCTCTCCTCTTATGCAGATATCTGCCTTATTGAGCCCACTTTTAGTCTGCAGGATGAAGGATTTGCCTAGCTGTGACTTAGGATGTCTCAGATTACCCCTTACCCCACCACACACAGATTGGTCTATAAAATAAGCTCAATTTAAAAAAAAAAACAAGTTAGGGCTTAATTCAGTGATCTGGAAGATACTAGGAAATAGCAAAAGTTGGTATACTTTTGGCTTATCTGTTCATCTCCTTTCATTACTCCTGTGTAAAGAATTTGGAGGTCCTTAGTCTCTCTCTCTTTAGTTTTGTGCATGTGCTGTTCAACTAGAGAACCTGATTGATATCTACGAGAAAAATCCCTTACTGAAATAATTCCAGAGATTTAATATCTTGCTGCAGTCAAATGAAGCTTCCATCCCACCTTGGTTTCCAGGGCTGTGAGCAAAGCCCTTTGGGGTCTTACTTTGTATCCCCACAACCTTGTTAGAGGGGGAAGTGGATGGCTGCTTTCTCTGGAGTGCGATGTGTGGGTACGGATGGTCTTATTGCTGATGGCACCACTATTGCTCCTAGTGGATGCTAACGTTTATTGAGGGCTTATGGTGTTGATTCTCTCTTAGAGAGATTCTATTATACCACTTTTCAAATAAGGAAAGTTAATCAGAGAAAACTTACTTTGTGATTTCCACGTCTATCTGACTGTACACTCCAGAGTTCTGAGTTCTCTGCCAAGATCACTGCTTTTTGGTAGCCCTGGGGAGGGGCACAGAAGATGATGACAGCAGGGCTGGGACGGCCCTGTGGGCTCCAAAGTTAGATATGCTCATCCAAGTCCCGCTTCTGTCCTCTGTAATTCCTCCCTACAGTTGCCCTGCTCCTTACACAACTCGAGGCGTGTCATTCACATCTTGGTCTATGGAGGGGGTGAGCAAACTTCAAAGGGATCAGATCACATTTTAGGCTTTGTGGCTTATACAATCTGTGACAAGTACTCACCTCTGCTATCACCACGTGGAAGCAACCACAGACAATTCATCAACATGGCTATATTCCAATAAAACTTTATTCACAACAGTAGGTGGCAGGCTGGATTTGGTCCACAGGCTTGTGGCTCCTGACCTGTGGCACATGAAGGGTGTCACTCAGAGACAGCCATATAGAGGGCGCTCTTGGGAGGGACAGTGAGGGAGCCCTGATTTTTGCTGATTGAGGAATATCCCCAAGAGAGCCAACAACTGGATCAAATGAAGCTCATGTATGTGCACCATATGAATGATTTATGGAGTTTATTAAAATTACTCCAGTTTAATAAATCTTACAGTAAAACATTACAGCAAAAACAAACATTTCAGCATTGATGGGAAAGCCTGGCAGGTAGGGAAGGATAGTGTGCTACAAGGCTCTCTCTTCCTGAGTTTCATTTGTCCTTAGGAAAGGGGCCCTCACACCCTGATGGTCCTGGTCTCTGAAACAGTGATTCTATGTCGATGCTTTTCCCTGCTTTAAAGATTGGGCCTCAGTGCAAGAAAAGCTCTTTTCTTGGTCCCTTTTAGTGCTGCCAAAAGATATAGAAATTCAAAATAAATCTGAGCATTAAGAGGAAATTGAAAGGAAAAAAGTATGCAACATGAGATGTAAATATGTCTGGTTTACCATGTATGGATTTCTGACCCTACAGCAGTCAGCTTGTCCCTCTGGGTTTCAGGGACTCTGCTATCCCATATGTTCTTCCATTACCTTCTGATGAAGTCTTTCTGCAGGCCTGAGGACATCCCTGACCCTAGGTAACCGATGCCAAGTGGAGTTTGTCTTTAGGAATGACTTTCAAGGAGGCTCTAATTCTCAATATACAAAGAGGGCCCAGGAGCCTGATATGCAAAGTGGTTTTAAATAACCAAACAGCATAGAAGTAGAACAAGGGAAATAAAGTACAGATAGAAAGAAAGTTAGTAAGAAAATAAACTTCAGTTGTACTCCGTCCACCAGGGGCAAGCATGGCATATTCTGGTGGGTCGTTCTCTGTGGGCCTTTGCTGTAACACACTCGAGTCTTTCTTGGACAATGATTATAAATCCATATAGCAGTAATTACACTGCAGTAACAGAGGGTCATTTTGTCACAGCACAATAAGCACAGAAAGCTTTTGGTGAGGTGCAGGGCAGGTGGCTGTGGCTCCTGTTGCATTCTGGGTGTCCTGACCTGGGGGCTGAGGCCAGCAGCAGTGGCAGGGAGGGGCTGGGCTGGGCACACACAGCTGTCTGAGGTGTCCTTGCTCTTCCAGCCTAGGGAGGTGACAACTGTTCTGCCTGTGGAGACAGGCTATGGGTGGGAGCTGGGCCTCCTTCTCCTTTTCTGCAGCTTCCCATCCATCCACTCTGGTCAATGATGCTTGTCCATCACTGCTGAGCGCCAAGTCCAGCCATGTGCAAGGGGAACATCTGCTCCCACAGCTGCAGAGCCCTTCAGTCTTGGAGCCAGAGTGACTGCAGAAGCCAAAGGCAGGGCCACTGGGCGTGTGTAAGTGGGTAGGGAGTAGGAATCTGGTGTCACTGGGGGCACTGCCTATTACCCTCTGTGCAACTGGCATCAAGCTATTGGACATTCAGGCTACTGGGTCCCTGAAGCAGGATGTGAGAGAGGGGCAGGGGTGAATCCTTGAGCCCAGCAGGTTACAGGCTGAATGTTTGTCTCTGGGTCTCTGTACCACACAACACTGGCAGGGTGCCAGGGTGGGTTTCCCCTGTTTCTTTAATATGAGGGCTTCCTGGACCCAGTCCCTCAGAACCCCAGAGCCCAGGTGTTCAGAGGAGGTCCCACTTCTCTCCCTTTGGTTAGCACTACTGCTAGGATTGCATGGACAACATGGGTGAGGATAAGACAGAGTGGGTTCAAATACAAGCTTCATTGTGACCTTGAGCTAAAGTGAAACCTCTCTTGTGCCTGTTTCCTCACTTGAAAATGAGGATAACACTGGGTGTGGTGGTGCACACTTGTAATGCCAGCACTCAGGAGGCTGAGGGAGGAGGATCACCATGAATTTGAAGCCAGCCTGGACTACACAGCAAGACCCTATCTCAAAAAACCAAGGCAAATCAAAACCAAACCAAACCCTACCCCCAAACAAACCAACCAAATGAAAATGAGGCTGACACCTGTTCTTGGAGGTATGGGAAAGATTAGCTGAATTAATGTACATAAGTCAACCAGCTGGGGTCTGTGGCTATCAGTGGGGTAAGTATTGGTAGCTTCTTTTCCATCTCAGTTCAAATCTAAGGACTCTGTGATTGAGCTCCAGGGCATCTGCCATTCTGGGAAGGATCAAGGTCTTTAAACTGCCTGTGTGAACTGGCCGTATGGTCATCACCACTTCCTATTCCTACTTCCCAGGCCTTGTCAACATGTGCTCATGTGGACAGCAAGGATCTGTTTCCCTAGAACCAGACTTGACATATCTGGAATCTCAGTCCTCTGAAGTTCCTCCATTCCTGACACTCTCTGGGAGAGCCTGGGGGTCAGAGGCCTTGAATGGTCTTGTCAGAGCTGGGCAGCAGGCTCAGGGCTCTGTAGCTGTTATTTGGGATTCCCAGAGTCTGCTGGGCTCTTCCCTTCCCAGGATCCCCCACTGTTTTCCAGTGGACACTACCACCCTTCCTGTTATCTCTTGACAGACCTGTTTGTCCTTTCTCTGAAGACTTTGAGCCACCATCTTGCCTGCTGTATCTGTGGTGAAGGCAAATTAGTGAGAATGAAGATGAAGGTAGAGAATTTCTTTTAAAGAATTTTTGGGGTCATACTCTAATGGGAGAAGGTGTTTAAAGCAGTTCTACATCTGCCTGGATCTCAGATTTTCCTTTGAGATGCCACTTTCCATCTTAGTTTTATAGCATCCCCTCCCCTAGGACTTCAGACCTGTTTTCCCAGAGGAATGGTTGGACATACATTTAATACCTTGTCTAGATTCATCCCTCCTCCTAACTCTGGGCTTCCTGGGGTTGTGAGATGACCTGAGAAGGTCCTTAGACCTCTCACAAAGAGGCTGTGGCATGTTTATGTTACCAAGATCTCCACCAATCCCAGGTCCCCAGGCTCAGGCAGGGAAATTTCCTGTCCACAGGATCATTCAACCCTTGCTTGGAGACCAAAAGATCATTTGGCCTTCTCTTTTCCAAACTAACTCACTCTACTTCCTCACTGCTTATGCACTTTGTATTGGTATTCTGAACCTTTCAAATTTGGCTGATTCTTCTTGGTGTGGGGGTTCACAGTGGCCCCAGGGGCAGAAGGTGAACAGTGCTGATCACATAGATAGTTTTAGCATGTCCTACACCCCTTATCTGTTGTAGGCAATCCTCATGGAGAATTTCCCCTGCGTGAGGCCTTCTGTGGAATCATTTCATTTTCTTGGTGGTCAGCAGAGCTCCAAACCTCCCTCTTCCTCCCAGCTCGCAAGCCTGTCCCACCTGGCACACCAGTTCTGCTTTAGGCTTGCCCCAAGATCCACTCTCATCTCTCTGAAGGCCAGTGGTTCTCAAGAAGGGGTCTTGGCACCACCTCAACAAGGTTACTCTGGGGGTCTTGTCAAAATATCGAGTCCTGAGCCCTCTTTGGGACCATCACCATCTTATCCATTCAGTGCTTTAGGCATTAACACGAGGTGGAAATGCTTATGAGCTAGTTCTTCAGGGGCCAAAAGAAACATTTTTCTGGGGGGAAAATAAAACAACCACAGTATACAGAAAGAAAAGTGTAAAATCAAAATTAATAAGTATTTAAATAAATGCCTAGAAAATTTAACTTTCAACACATCAACCACAAGTAAATTTGCTCTCACATAGTTACACATCATTTATATTCAATGTGAGCCGCAGATGGCTTTTAATACATTTGTTATATGCTAGGGTGGTACCCCTCCCAGTAAGAGTACCAGGCCTTCCTATGGTCATAGGATGATTCCATCCAGACCTTCTGAATCTGACTCTGGGGATGGGACCAAAATCTTCAGGTTTATCAGGTTTTCTGGATAACTTGCCATTGTCCCTGCTGTCTGGCCTCCTGAGATTCCTGAGATTGCTATGGTGCTGATTGGGTGGGGTGTATTGAGAGATATGAGCTGTACTCTATTGGGTGGCATTTCACAACCCTGGATAATCACTAGAACCACCATAGAATTTAAAAAGTCACAATACAGTTGCCTGGGTCCTACCCTAAAAGCTCAAGGCTATTAAATACTTTTATCTGAAGGGGAGTTTAGCAATCTTTATTTCTAAAACATTCTTTAGGGTATTAATGACCAGTTAGAATTAGAAACTCCTGAAATTAATGAAAGAGCTCCAGGCCAGATCTCCTCAAACCTTAATATATGTAAAGCTCACCTGGGGGTCTTATTCATCTTTGGATTTTTTTTTTTTGTATTGGGTATGGAACTGGGGTCCTTGCGCTTTCCAGGCAGGCAGCGGAACCACTGAGCTAAATCCCCGGCCCTCATCTTTGGATTTTGACTGGGCTGGTCTGGGTGGAGCCTCAGAATTTGCATTTCTAACAAGTGTCTGTAGATGCCAACACTCTTATCCACAAACAAGACTTTTGAGCCTCAATGACCTATACTCTGGGATGGAATCCTGATTTAGCTACTTGCCAGATAGGCAGGCTTGGGAAAATTTAGTAACATCTGTGCTATGGCTTTTGTGTCCCCTACAAGCATGTGTTGGAAACCTGATTCCCAATGTAACAGTGCGGGAGGTGGGGCCAAATGGGAGGTGTTTAGGTCATGAGGGCTCCACCCTTATGAATTGATTAATGCTGATTATAAAAGGGCTTGAGGTTTGTGAGTCCCATCTCTGGCTCTCTCTTGCCCTTCTTCCCTCCACCATGGGATTAGTAGCAAGAAAACCTTCATCAGGTGCCAATATCTTAATATTAGACTTCCTAATCACCAGAATTGTGAGAAATAAATTTCTTTATAAATTATCTAGTCTCAGGCACTCTGCCATAGCAGTACAAAATGAGCTAAAACAATCAAACAGCTTTAGAAAAAAGATACTAATCAGTTTTCCCTGAAGGGCTTGGAGTTTTAATATGAGCCCAAGGGGCAGGTGGGGCTTGGTTGGCTCAGTTCCCTGTACTTGGCTCAATAACAGAGCAATCTGTGAATTAGAGAGATCTACTCAAGACCAAAGCTGCTTGATGTATTTCTTGGATTTCCCAGATTATAGCCAGGAACTACTTTACTCAGGCAGCAGAATTTGATTTGTGGCCGTTATTTTTCCCCTGGCTTTGTATTCTCCAGAGAAACCTTCATGGTGTAATTAAATATTATTCTTCTGCAACTGGCCCTCTTAGAAATTCTATGAAGTCCCTAGTTTTCTTTCATAACTTCCTTTATTTCTTAAATTCATCAGACTGGATTTTGTTATTAGTAGGTAAGAACCTAATTGACATATGGATGGAGGGAGGCAGTGTTCAAAACTGGTAAAAATATTAGAAATGGCTGCTCTGTCTTGTAATCCATGAAGAGATAGGAGCCAGAGTTTCAAGATCTTCTCTGTCCTCCAAATGCACCTATAACTTACATCCTTATATTGTGTTTGTTTTATCTCAACTATTTGATTGAAAGCTTTTTGAAGGCATGATTAAATCTTCATTTATATATTCATTCATTTACTCAGTTGATAAATATTTATTAAATGCCAACCATATGCCAAGTACAAGCTGTCTTGGTGTTTCATCTGGCTAAACCCATGGCTAGGGTCACCTCAAAAATGATGGTAAGGGAATTATCACAAGTGGCTTCCCCAAACTGCCCTGAGATGGGGCCAACTGGGATTCCAAAGAAAGAAGCACTAAAAGCCACCGTGATCAGTTCAAAGTATTTATTAGGGGGATTTACTTGTAGGTTCTTGTGATGGGTAATGAGAGAAATGGCTGTTCTATCTACGTGTGTCCACAACAAAAAGGTTGGTAATAGAGTTGATATAAGGGTTTAAAGCATTTGAGTCAGGGCTATGGTTAGCTTCTGCTAGTTTTTCAGTTAACAACCTAAACACCTATCTTCATGCCTGGGAAAGTACAAGGCTTTGGGAATGTTCAAAACACAGCAGCCCAGCTCACAGAGTGGTCAAGGCATTCTATATTTCACAAGACAGAAAAAAAGTAGGGGAACCTGAGGCACTCTACTCACAGGGGAGGAATGAGGGACAGGAAGAACCAAGCAAGGGAGGAGGGAGAACCAAAATCAAGATGCACTATTGAGTTGGTTTGGGCTTTGGGTGACTGAGTGATAGAGCCTCTTGGACAGTGATACTGAACCTCTTGATAACTGTTTGTTTCAATGATAACAAACAGCTGGCTGCAGTATTCGTGCCATAGGTTTGCCACCACTGCCCTAGGACATCTGAGAAACTATGTAAAACATATTCCAGAGACATGTGTCCAAGGTGGGTAAGGGGAAGCATCTTTGCATCCAATCCTACATCTCACATGTGTTGGTTTCCTGTGGCCTTCCATATCAAATTACTATAAACTGGTTGGCTTCAAACAACAGGAATTTATCCTTTCACAGTTTTGGAGGCCAGAAGTCTGAAATCAAGTTGTCAATAGGGCTGTGCTCCCTCTGAAGGCTCAGAGGAAAAATCTTTCTTTGCCTCTTCCTAGGTTCTGATGGCTGCTGGCATACCTTGGCTTGTGGTTACCTTAATTTCTGCCTCTTCTTTCACATATCCATCTTCTCTCTGTGTGTTTTCAAATCTCTTTCTTCCTAGAACAACACTGGATTTGGGAGCCACCCTGATCAAATATGATCTTATCCTAACTTGATTACACCTGCATCAGGCTGCATAGATTACGCCTATATCAGGTCACATTCACAAAGTATAATTGTTTAAATATATTCCCCCAAATATCATGTGCTAGAAACTTAATTCCTAAAGTCACATGTTAGTGGTATTTGAAAGATGGGACACTGATGAGTAGGTTATGGGGACTCTTGTGAATAGAATAATTCATGCATGAGTCCATGAGTTCCTGGATTAATGGCTTAGTTGGTTAGTAGTTTATCTCTAGAGTAGGTCTGTTATAAAAGCCAGTTTATTTCTGTCTCTTGTACACACTCCTCTCACGGTGTGATGTCCTCTCCATGTTTTTATACAGCAAGGAAGCTCTTAGCAGATGTTGGCACCACACTCTTGGAATCAACCATGAGCCAAATAAACCTCTGTTCTTTATAAGTTACTTCCTCTGTGTTACTCAGAGTAACAGAAAATGGTCCGCTATAATAGGTTTGAAGGGTAGGACATCAAAACATCCTCTTGAAGAGTACAGTTCTACCATGACTCATTGACAAAAGGTCATCCACATCATGCTGACTCCACCATAGTTTCAAGTCCATTCATGCACAGGCATAAAGACAAAAGGCTTTCTGCTTGGCATGAACAGACATACCTGGGGTAGGAGGTGAGGGGTTCCAGATGTGGATCTAAGATTATCAGGCTCTCAGGTTTCACCTTTGTAAACCTGGCCATGTCTGTGGCTGAAATAAGAGGTGAGGCTAAAGTGCCACTTTAGAGGTGTCCAATATGTATACGGACACTGATGATGCCAGTAACTGACACCGAGCATTTACTGAATGCCAGACCTTGTGCCAAGCACATTAGACACATTTTCTCATTCAATTTTCATAACAATCCCATGAAGCAGGTCCAATATCTCTATGTTACTGATGAAGAATCTGAGGTTCAAGAGGTGTGCCTGACTTGGAGGCAGTCCTCCCCTGCTTTAGCATGTAAACTTTGGAAGGCAGAGGCTTTGTTCCATGCTGTGGCCTCAGTACCTAAAACAAGTGCTATCACATGGTTGGTGCTCCATCAATGTTTGCTTACTTTTTCGTTTTTTTGGTACTGGGGATCTAACTTGCACTTGCGCAGCAGGTGGCAAAACTACTCAGCTAAATCCCCAGCCCATTTGCTTACTTTTTAAATGGTGGTTCTAGTATTTGAACACAGGTAGTCCAAAGGTAAGGCCCATGTGTTTAACCCCACTAAGGAACCAGTGATGGTCAGAATAGAGATGCTCTGCCTAACATGAGGCATGGTTGCATTCAGGAGCCAGGCCCAAATAAGTACACGTGCCCTTTGGATGACAGTGGGGTTAAGTTGAAAATGTCATACATAACAAATGCATCTCATACTTCTTAACTACTGAACATCATAGCTTAGTAACACAGCGCACAGTAGAGTGTCAGTTGTTCCTTTTGTGATCATTTGGCGGCTGTGAGCTGTGGCTTCCTGCCCCTGTTCAACATCATAAAAGAGAATTATCTTGCATACTGTGAGCCCAGAAAAAGCTTGAAATTCAATGTATGGGTTCTACTGAGTGCATATTGCTTTCACACTGTCGTAAAGTTAGAAAGTCATAAGCTGAGGTCAGGGACCTTTGCAACTATGAGTCTTCAGTCCTGGGTCAGTCCTGGCCTGAGTGGCAAACATGAAGTAGGTGCTGAGTACACATTTGATGGGCTGCTGCTGGACTTGCACACTGAAAGAATTCCACTTCTTGTGCAGTCTGGCTCACACTCACCACCACACTCCAGTCTTTTCTGTGAAGGCTAGACTTTGTTTGCCAGATGCATTTCATGGCACTAAAACACATTTACACTTACCTGGAGCATTTAGACAGAAAATGGAGCTAAAAAGCTCCATGAAGCAGTGCACTTCCCTTTCTGCAAGCCTGGGGAGCATTAACTAAAAGATACATGCTAGGGAAACGAGCCACATCATTATTGGAACTGATGCACACTCACTCCAACCAATCTATTTTTATTTGAAACACTTACATTGTATAAAACTGAGCATAATAGCTACAGTCAATAGAGATGTGTTTGTTTTTATTTAAACTCATAAATGTGCTAACACCAATAAATGCTTTTCCCCTCTCTGAAAAGTAAGACATGTATAGAGGAGATGGAAATTTTCACATCCATCATGCCAGAAGGGCCTATTTTCTCAAGAACCATTTTTTGAATTACCAGTGATTTATAGTGGCAAACCCAAGGCTGAGTTGGTGAAGTTGGGAGAAGGAGAAAACACACCAACATGGTTACCTTACTTCCTTAAAGAGGAGAGGAGTTAGGAACAGAGTGGAGATGTCTTAGTTACTTTTCTTGTTGCTGAGACAAAATACCCAACACCTACAAGTCAAGGAATAAAGGTTTATTTTGGTTCATAGTTTATAGAGGTTTCAGTCCATAGTTGGCTGGCCCCAAGGCAGGGTGGCATGGCACAGGGTCATCATAGAAGGGAAACAGTTCATGGCATGGCAGGCAGAAGGCAGTAAAAGCAGCAAGCAGCAGAAGCAGCAGCAAAGCAAGCCTCCTTTTCCCTTCCCTCCTTTTATCCCATCCAGGCTACAAGCCTATTGTATGGTGCTACCCACACCCAGGGTGGGCCCTTCCATTATCCACATCCAGAACTATGCTAATTTCAATCAGTGGATTAATTTAGTACCATACAACCTAAATTCCAGTGTCACAAACCCTAGACCCAGCCAGCTCTGAAAAGCCCCACCTATGAGTGTATGAGGCTTTGGGGGGACTTCTAGATACAATCCACAACAGGAGGGAAGACATAAGGTGTCTAAGCATGAGCTTGATCCTAGGAATGTGAAAGCAGCTGGGTCTTTATTACTCTTATTCTCTCTCTAAGTGTGCATTGGGAGTAACACTATAGGTTCAATGTCAGGCCACGCCATGGCTTTACTGAGATTTGGATTTTGTACTATCCATTCAGGTCACTGTGGGCAGGACTTGGGCCTCCTTCTCTGAAAGCAAGACACTTATATTGGCCTTGTTTTGATGGTTAAAATCAAATACTCTACAGGGCCAGACTCTGTGGATTAAAATCCTAACTCTGCCACTTACAACTGTATGAACTTGGGCAAGTGACTTTACTTCTCTGGGCTTTGATTCCCTTCTCTATTTGTGAAGAGATTCTAATGGAACCTGGCTTACAACCTTGTTTTGAGGCTCACAGGAATTACATATAAGGAACTTAGAACAGGACCTAGTACACAGTGAGCACTCAATTAGTTCTCATCAGAAGAGCTAGGAAGGAAATTTATGTCATGAATATTGTATTATAACCATAACAACAAAAAAAGAAGTATTTGTCCAAAGCCCTTCATTTTATGGGTGAAGAAACAGACCCAGACAGTTCTTGTATTATTTTATTACTGCTTTTGCAACAAATTTCCATGTATACATGGCTTAGAATAACACACATTTATTCCCCTATGGTCTTGGATATCAAAGTCTGAAATGAGTCTTACAGAGATAGAATAAAGGTGGCAGCAAGGTTGGTTCTTTCTGGAGTTTCCAGAATGTATCCCTTGCCTACTCAGCTGCCAGAGGTTGTCTTCATTCCTTGGCTTGTAGATGCATCATTCCAATATCTATCTCTGTGTCACATTGCCTGCTTCTCTGATTTCTGCCTCTCTCTTGTAAGGATCTTTGTGATTGCATGAGGCTCATCTGGATAATCCAGGAAATCTCTTGTCTCAGGATCCTTAAATTATTTTCATCTGCAAAGTCCATCCTGGAGGCCCCTAGTGAGGAAGAGGCGGTAACCTTGAATGTCTGAGGCCTACTCTCTCTGTTATGTGGTCTCACAGCAGGCTACTACTATATCTTTCAGGAATTATCTGCCTGATGAAGCCTCAGGACTTTTAAAGCTTCTAGTTTCCTGAGCCTGTGCAGCCTATGGGATCTTCCATGGAGGGCCTCAGGGGCATGAGGCAGGCATGCTGGACCCAAGCCTGCTTGATATGGAACTGAAGAACTGCCTGAGTATAACCACAGGGTGGAGGGTGGATGGTGGGATGAAAAAGCTTGCTCTGCCTGTGTCTTCTGGGTCAGAAAATATGGGTGGAGGGAACAGGAAGAGGGTTGGGCAGAGAACAGAAACTATCTAGTACTTTACAGCAATGGTTTCCACCCTTGATCTTAGCCAAAAGGCTGAGAAGTGATCAGCAATGGTTTCCAGACCTTAGCAGTGGAGAGTTTTCTCTAACACATACCCATTGGGATGGCTAAAAACAAAAATAATCAGTGTTAGTGAGAGTGTGGAAACATTGGAACCCTGTACACTGTTAGTGGGAGTGTAAAATGGTACAGCCACTAGGAAAGCATGGTATTTCCCCCCAAAACTAAAAATAATATTACCAGATGATCCAGCAATTCCACTGGGTATATACCCCCAAATAAGTAAGGAAAAGAACAGATATTTGGCCAGCCATATTCATAGCTGTATTTTTCACAGTAGCCAAAAGGTGGAAGTAACCCATTTGTTCATGGGTAGATAGATGCATAAACAAATGTGGTCTGTACAGCAATGAAATATGATTCATCTTTCAACAGGAAGTAATTTCCGACACACGTTACAACATGAATGAACATTGAAGATGTTATGCTAAGTGAAATGAATTAGTCACAGAAGGATAAATGGTGTAGAATTCCACTTACATGAGGTCCTTAGAGTAGTCAAATTCATGATGGTTACTAGGGGATGGCAGGAGTGAGGAAAGGGGAGTTACTGTTTAAGGGGTACAGACAGTCAGTTTTGCAAGGTGAAAAAGGTGCTCTGGAGGATGGTAGTGATGTATCACAACAATGTGAATCTATTTAAAACGGTTAAAAAGAGAAAATAGAAAACAAAATAAAATAAAAACAAAAAACCCTCCCCCCATAAAACCCTGGGTACTAGAATGGATTTTTGTAAGTGGAGCTCCTGGTACTGCCATGGATGTGGGTGCATAAGTTCTGATCTTCTTCCTCCTCTGCACCCTGGAGCTCCTGGTTACCTCTCAGGAAACACCAAGCTAATGGAGTGACAGAGCTTGGCCCCCTGTAACTCATATCCAATGAATTTTGTTTGTATCACACATTCTTTGGCTTTTCTGTCCTAGGATGGGCTCTGAGTGGCAGTGGTGGGAATGGCTGAGGAGGTAGATGCAAGCAGTGTTGTGCCTCTCTGGAGTCCACATTTGGGTTCCTAAAGTGTCCTGTGCTGTGTCAAGTCACATGGTCCTCTAAAGGCTCTGGGCCTCTCAGCCTTTGCAGGAGGAGGATGGGCTGAGGAATGCAGAGCAGATACTGCTGATGGGAGCTTTCCTGGTGAACCTGCCCTCTGTGGGTTTTGGTCTCGAGAACTCCTTGGCAGCCTTGTCTTGGAAGCAACTTGAGACTAAGTGGAGGAAAGGGCCAGTGAGCAGAGGGAGCAGAGCATGCTCATGTAGCACAGCTCCCATCTGGCTTGTGTCTCATGCTCCTTGGTCTACATGTCTTATGACCTCATCTCATGGGTTCTGCCTATCAGACAGTCATGGCCTTTGTGAGAGTGTGGCTTTCTCTTCCTCTGACATTCACTTCTCCTTTATCTCTTCCTCCTCCTACTCTAAACCCATCTTTCCTCTTCTCCTTCCAGTGGTCTCTGTGGGCAGATAACTTGACCAGACTAGATGCTGGGAACTGTCCAAAGCCCACCACGAGTGATCTCTGAAAGAGGCACTTGCATCATTAGCTCAGGATGACTGAGTAGTCTCTGCTTCCCCCAGTTCCTGTGGCTTCCCCAGCCTGCTCCTCTGACCACAGAACTGGGTTTTTCTTTTTCTTTTTTTTTTTTTTTTAGCAAGTTGGAATGGATGAGGCATGATGTAAAGGGCCTGATAATAATAAAAGCCACTTACTTGTATAAAAGGGCCCATACATAGCTGTCACTATGCAGTGTGTGGCAAGGCTCATATGAGGGATACAGATCATAGTGTTATGGGTAACCGAGGCAAGAGCCATTGGCATGTCCTGAAGGCCTTCAAAGAAGAGTCAGAGTCTAAAAACAGACAACAGGGGCTAAGTGGATGTATTAGCAATCTTTTGATTGTGAAGGGGAAAAGAAAAGGGAAGAGAATGTTATAGCCAAAAATCCAGACATAAACTTAATCTGAGGGCAAATCTCAGGTCTCAGGTGATGTCATTGGGAATTTTGTGTTCTCCATCTCTTCATTCTGCCATCTCTGCATTAGTGTCTTTTCACCCCATGTTGGTAATACAGCTTCTAGAAGTTCCAGGCTTGTAATCATTTGAGAAAAGTTTTCACGCCAGAGATACTTTTGGAGAAATTCAGATAAAAGTTTAAAAACCAGGTTGGGTTTAGGCTTGAACGCTGAGCTAAGTGTTTGAGCTTTGATTTTTGAAAGTTTTTGAATAGGAAAATAGCACATAGTTAAATTGGCATCTTGGGAAATGTGGACTAGAGACATGAGAAGGCAGGGACTGAATGATCTTGAGAAAGATGCTGTAGAACTCTAGGGGTGAGTGGAGGGTCTGGATGGGGGATCCAGGGAGGTTGTCCCACCTATGTTGCTATTGGGTCTGGCACAGTTGCTGAGTTCAAGAATCCAGAGGCACAGCCAAGGCCTCAGTGAACGAACACTAAACCTTGAGTGGGTGGAGAGTGACTGGAAGGATGGATAAAGACATGGATAGAGAGATGCTTGCTGAATAGATCAACACCTCAGGTCCTAAACCAAGCCATGCAAGGGATGGGAGTTGTAAGGAGAGAATAAAAAAGTGAGGAACCTCCATGAGTACTGTATATAAATGAATGAAGTTGCAGCTGAAAAAAACGTATCATAAAGGTTAGCTGTGATCCCAGCTAGCCAGGGAACTGCCCATTCCCTCTAAGAATTACTTTGGACTTCGCTGAGAATGCAACCCACAAGTCAGCAGATATCATGGCCCAATACACCCCACCTCTAACCTGCTTCACATCTGGCATCAGGCTATTGTTTCTGCTAGAAAATTTTAGAGTGTCTTTCTTTGTATTGGAAACTTGAATCTTCATACAATTTGTTGTGCTAAGAGAAGTTGGTACAAAAGACCTTCCTATCTGTCACAGAATATTCTATATATCTCAAGGGAGGTTGATTGGTAAAGAGGGATATTGGGCATTCATAAATTTAAAACAGTTACTGAATGTATACCACATGTTAAATCTTGTGGGAGGTACTTGAACCAAAATATGAATAAAATAAAATCATGTCATTTGTGATTATTGTGATTTCTAAAACAGAAAATGACCCTGGTACATATAAGCCAAATGGGAAATTAATAGGAAGGAGACTGGAGTGGTTCTAGAATCAACAGAAGAAAAGACTTGTCAGGCCTGCTTATGGTTCCCAGATATGCCCTTATCAAGAATCTTTGATAATCCTGAAGCACTTCAGCCTCTTTTATCACCTTAAAGTTTAAATTCCCATAGAAAAACCTAATTGGCTCAGGTGTCTTTCCTGGGACTGATAAGCCAGAGGTTAAGGGTTATAGAAGAGACATGTCTTACTCTGGGAAAGGGACCATTCCCAGAGGAAAAGGAAATAAACTACCAGTATGAGTCAGGTGATTACCTGAATTGGTATTAACTACAAAAGATTCTGTTTCTGAAGCCTCTAGGATTATTCCACCATTTCTTGGTCTGGGGAAGATAGGAAAGGTTCACCTAGTATTATTCTTGATACCTCCATTTTCATATGGATATAGTGGGTTGCCACATTTCTTGGCCAAAGATCATTTGCTCCAGAAAACTGGAGATGCTTATCACATCTCTGAGCAAAACGAAGTGCACAGAACTATTTCATTGACTTCCAAGCTACTTACAAGGGTGGCACACTTCATACAATGCCAAAGAGTGTTGCTTAAGCTTTGCTCACGTTTCTTTAGCAGCGCTCCCTCAGGATATTCTGAAGCAGCATCAGCAGCAGGTGCATCAGGAAGGCTTCTCTAACATTTCTTTTTCTTTACAATCAGTTAAATTTGTGGTCATCTATTTTTCCCCCTTCTGGACAGTGTTTGCGATTGATATTTCTGTAAATGGGTCAGAGCCTAAATAGGTCATGTTGGTTTCCTACATGTAGCAATCCTGAAATGAATTGGGGAGAGGTGGGGGAGGGAGAGGTGCCCACTGGTTTTAGAAGGGAGAGGGAGTTGAGATGGAATATCAGGATCCCACTTGTAGGGATGGGGAAGCCTTTAGAGATCCCAAAGTGAACTGAGGGAGAAATAGCTGTGGGCTTTGAACCATGTGGAAGATGGTGTGTGTAGGAGCAGTCCTGCTTCTATCTGGCCTGATCTTCTGTGATGATGATAAAGACCAACAAGAATCCTAGGTCCTTAAGCAGAGCCAAACAGGGAGATCTCAGGCAGAAGCAGGAGGAGAGATGAGAGGGGCTGTTAAAAGCTGAATTATATATCCCCAAATTCATATGTTGAAATCATAATCCACAGTAACTCAGATCTGACCATATTTGGAGGTAAGATCTTTAAGGGCATGAAGTTAAAACAAGTTCATTTGGAAGGGGGTTAATGCAGTGTATCTGATGTTCTTATAAGGAAGGGACATTAACATGGACACATACCAAGAAAAGACCGTGTGAAGATACCGTGAGAAGACAGCCATCTGGAAGACAAGGAGAGAGACCTAGAAGAAACTACTCATGCCAACACCTTGGTTTTGGACTTCCAACCTCTGGAGTTATGATAAAATATGCTTCTAATATTTAATGTACCCAGTCTGGGTGAAACTTTATTATAGCAGCCTGTTTTGGTTTAGATCTAAAATGGCCATCAAAGCCTCATGTGTTTAGAAGGTTATTGGATTATAAAGGCACTATAGTAGACTTGCTGTTAGGAGGTGGGGCCTGGTCAAAAGAGGTGGGTCACTGGTAGGGCATATCTTCTTCCCTGGCTCCTCTCTTTTTGTACCACTTCCCAGCCTCTATACCATGAGCAGCTTTCTTCCACCCAGTTCCTTCAACCCAGCCTTCCTGCCTTGGAGCCAGCTAAACATGTGTTGAAACATGAGCCAAAATAATCCTCTCTTCCTTTAAGTTGCAGGTATCAGTTATTTTGTCCCAGCAACAAGGAAAGTGACTAAGACAGAAACTGGTACCAGGAGTGGGGCATTGATGTGATCTACCTGACCATGTGGTTCAGACGAAGCTTTTGAAAATGGCTCATAGGAGGGGTTTGGAAAGGTTTGGAGATGCTGGTTGGAGAAACAGCCCTAGAATGCTGTGATCTGAGTTTGATGTAAGATTCTGGTCAGGTTCAGACCAGAATGCTAATTAAAATGCAAATGGTTTAGACTAGGCTCAAGAAGTTTCATTTGGAAATAAGAACTCCACTGGTGGTTGGACTCAAGACCATGTATTTTATGCTCTGGAAGAAAATTTGTCTGCATTTTTCTTATGAGATTTTGTGGGAGACTGAGATTAAGGACAGCAAACTAATTAATCTGGCAGAGGAAATCTCAAGGGACCCCAACAGTCAGGCTGTAGCATGGGTTGGGGGCTATTAGTGAGCTCTACAGAGAACCAGGAGCAAATAGCACAGCTGAAGAATTGTAAACTTTTTCCCCAGAAAGGAAGCTCCTACAAAGTTCAGATATGTAAAGTTTCAGCAGAAGGCAGCTTGGTTGTTGAAAAATTAGCATAAAAAAGAAGCCAAGTACTTTACAATAAGAAGATAGGAAAAATGGCTTGAGGGCATGTGAGCAACCAGCAAGGTCCCACCCTTCACAGGCTCAAAATTGCAAAAGTGAAAGACTTTGGTTTAAGAAGACAGCCCCAGGTTACTATGCTTGAGGTCACCTAGGGAATTTGCTCTCTAAGATTTGTTTCATGGTGTTCAGCCACCAGGCACTCAGAGGCTTCTGTAGCTATGATTCAAGGTTGGCCTAGCTACTGCTCCAGCTGGTAGCAGACCTTGGCATCATCCATGTGATACTGGTTTTATAGGCATACAGAACATAAGAGTTGTGGGGTTGAAAGACTTCCACCAAGATTTCAGAAGAAGGTCTGGTGTGAGAAAAGGTAGGATTTAGTTACTAATTGTAAGAAGCTTGTGAAATGAGAAAATTAAGCAATTCTCTGTGAATGTCCTCAACTCTAGGATTTAGTTACTAATTGTAAGAAACTTGTTAATTGAAAGAACTAAGTAAATGTCTCAGAGAACTTCCTCAGGCCTGTTTGCTGAAAGGATTGCAGAAAGCCTTAAAAGATGTTGGAAAAGTTCATAGGAAGTAAACATGTTTTCGCTCTCTTAGTAACCATTGTCTGGGCTCAGAGAATCGCGGCCCCATCACTCTACAGATGAGGGAAAGATTGTGGGCTTGATTTCTGCAGAAATCGCCCTGCTTTCCTGGAACATCTGATAGAGGAGGGCTGCGATATACTCTTAGATGTATGGCTCTGGTGAACAGAGACACAAGACGTGTAAACTTGCCTGTGGCTTTATGAGTTACTTGTTAACCTTTAAGACGAAGATAAATGTAACAATGCCTTTGCCAGAGACGTGCAGGAATGTCACAGATGTTCTTCTGAGAAAACAAAGAATAATGATGTCAGAATTGCCTGTCGAAAATGTATAAAACCTGACTGCTAGACCCAATCTGGGTCAAAACAGAGAACAGTGACCTGAAGAATAAAGTGCTGTTTCATCCCCCAGCTGTCTCCTTTTCTTTCTTTAAAGGCTGGTGCTCTCCGAGGTCTCCGGTTTCCCTCTAGAGAAACCAACGACAGTCTGGGAGGCTGGGCAGTATGCCTCTTGAGAGGGAAGTGTGTGAAGCTGTGAGAGTAAAGCCAAAGTGCTGTGGAGACCCTTGGGAGTTGGAGAAGCTAAGAACATGGATAGTTTGAGGAAAGATGCAAGGAATGAGGAAAGCCAGCCCTAAAGAGAGGCTACAAGAGCTGCAACCACTGGCAATACAATAAGGGCATGGCCACCCAAGCCCTTTGGAGTTTACTTCTTGCCACTACATTTTTGCCCTGGGTGCTGGACCTGGAACTACAAGGTTTAATATTTGTCCTGCTGGGTTTCCAACTCACTCTCATCTGATTTCTTTCTATCCATCTATCTCTCCCTTTTGGAATGGGAATGCTTATCCTGTGCCATTATATGTCACCCATATTTAACTTTCTTTTTGAGTTTTACAGGGGCTTACAGCTAACAATTTGCTTTGAGTTTCAGAGGAGATGTTGGACTTAGACTTTTCAGCACTGATGAAACTTCTAAAACTTTGGCAACTCTTCGGGATAGACTCGATAAATTTTGCATAAAGAAATGCATATGATTATTTTGAGGGCCAGGGTGGAATGCTATGGTTTAGATCTAAAATGGCCCCTGAAGCCCCATGTATTTGGAAGGTGATTGAATTATGGGGACATTATAGCTGACTTGCTGCTAGGATGTGGGGGCTGGTCAGAAGACTTTCCCGTTTCTTAATCTTTGTAGAGAATATAAACTAATGCAAGTAGTTTTGGGAAGGAACCCTCCTGGATCTCAGAGCATCTTTTATGCCGTCTCTGTCCCTTCCTCCCAATACAAACACCTATAGAAGGCAGGAGAAGCAGCACAAGGGACTTGGGGATCTTGGTTGTCAGTGGGCTCATATCTATGTTGACCATGGTGACATATTTTTTGTATTTCTAAAGGTAGGCAGCTCAGTCAGTACAGCTTGGAGGAGGCCTGGCTGGGCTCTTGCTCCTGGACTGGTCTTGGTAAGTTCAGATACATAGATGCTGGCCAGCAGACTTCAGGCCAAAGGAATATGGCTGGGATTGATTATTTCATTTTCTGCCTGGCACAGGGGGTCTTATCGAGTAGGAACATATTAAGCCCTTTGTGTTTGGATCTATTTGAGAACTGACAGTACCTTGTATGTTCTTAGAGGTACAGTCTGTATCTTGTTTTCTTATTACCTTGCGTAAATTAATTTTTTTAATAGATAATATATAGTGGCCCTCTCCATCCATTGGAGGGCATGTTTGAAGGACTTCAGTGGATGCCTGAAACCATAAAAACTACTGAGCCCTATACATATTGTGTTTTCTCCTATATTTACATGCCTAAGCCAAAGTTTAATTTATAAATTAGGTACATTAAGATATTAACAAAAACCAAAATAGAACAATTATAACAACATACCATAATAAAATTTCCAGTGTCACTATTCCTGTACTTTGGGGACATTATTAATTAGCATAGGGCTATTTGAACACAAGCACTGTTATACTGTGTCAGCTGATCTGATGACTGAGATGGCAACTAAATGACTAACAGGTGAGTGGTGTACACAGAGTGAATACACCGGAGAAAGGATAACTCACATCCTGTGTGGCATGCATTGGGATGAAATTTCATCATATTACTCAGAATGATGCACAATATGAGAGTTAGGAATTATTTTTGGACTGCAGTTGACCATGTGTAGCCAAAACATTAGAAAATAAAACTATGTATAAAAGGGACTACTGTATTTACGTGGCTGAAAATCTTCTTGCCCTGCCCTCTTCTACTCTTAACTCCAATGCCATCCCAGGCACCTCTGTCATTAGTTTCTTAGGTAAACTTCCAGCATTTGTTTATGTTTATGCAAACAAACATGAATAAAGATTCTTGTATTCTGTTACTCCACTTTGCTTCATAATCAGTATTGCACACTACCCAGTTTTCTGCTTATTTCTTCTAAAAATATGCCTTGCGGATACTTTTATATCTGTGGATAGACAGCATCTTCATTCTTTAATAGCTTCATAGAATTCTGTAGTGTGGGTATAGCATAATTCATTTAACCAATCCTCATCAATGGTGATTTGGGTTGTTTCCAATCTTTCCTTATTACAGTACTTCACTGTTGTTTCAATTGATAACCTGTACATAAGTTGTTTTGCAAATATGTAAGCATATTTTTAGAAGAAATTCCTACAAATGAAATTGTAGAATCATATGGCTTATCTATTTATATTGTGATAGATTTTACTCAATTTTCCTCTAGCAGAATAGTCCAAGTTTATATTATCATCAGGAATGTAGGAGAGTAATAGTTTCTCTAGAGCTTCATCAACAAAATCTACAAGCAAAATGTTAAAGTTGTGTCAATTTAATGGGTGAAAAATGGTACTGAGAATATTTTAATTTGCATTTTTCTGGTTACAGTGGAAATTGAGCAGCTTTTCATATGCTTAGGAACTGTTTCATTTCTTTTTCCTGTGAATGCTAACATTTTTTTCCCTATTTTTAAATGGACTCTATGCTTAACCATTCTGGTTGTTCTTTTTCTTACAGATTCTGATAGTTCTTTATATATTAGGAAGATAAACTCTTTATAAGAGTTAATTTTTTGTTGTTTATTACTTGTCTTGTGACTTTGCTTATAGTGTTTTTTGCCATGAATATATTTTTATTTAAAAAGTTTATGTATCCATATTTATCAATTTTTATAAATTGCCTTCTAGTTTTTCAAACATAGTTAGAAAAGACATCTTCCAACCTGACTTGGTATGCTTAGCAGAGCACCAGGAGCAGTTTAGCATTCTAAAGGATTGCCATAATTAAGAGACCATTGAGGCGCCCCCCAAGTGCCTTTGTTTTCATACCTTTACTCCCCCTCCCACCAACTGCAAATCAAGCAGTTCGATCAGGTGAGTAACAGTAATTCATACTCAGGTGTGACAAACTGGTAGAATTAACTTTTGCAAATGACATTTTCATTTCAAATAAGGAGCAGGGCCAAACGAAAGGACTTTGAAATTGATGAGAAGTTGGGAGGTATGGGAGACCCATCAAGGGTGTTGCAATAAGTGGCAATGATGGCTTTTCTGTGTTCTGGGCTTCTATTTCTTCATCTCACCAGTCTAGAACACCATACAAAATCAACTTTGGAGGAGAAAAGACTCCTTTATCTTGGGCTCTATTTCTGATGATAGTAGCTGTGATGCATATAGGAACGGGTATCTGGTTGGAAAGCAGGGAGTCTGGACAGCACTGGGCAAAATGTTGATTAAACTGAATTTATCTTTTCTAGCTATTTTTACCTGCCTGTTTCCTCCTTCCTCTCCTCATCCTCATCCTGTCTCCTAGATTAGGGGCCTAGGGGCAGTAGCAGATGAGAGGTGCTAGATCTGTGGAGTTCTACTCAGGAAGGGAATTCTGTATTCCCGGAGTCCATAATTAACGACTCTGTGATTACATTAGTCACCTGATCTCTCTGCACTCATCTCTTCTTTTATATAATGAGAGGACCAGACTCATTAAAGACCCTAAAAATTTAGATTTATGAGTCAGGTGGTTCAGGTACTTGTATCTTTCCTTTGAGGATGGGTAGGAAAAGAGATAAAAGTCTTCTGTGATACTTCATGCTCTTATTACCTCAAACTTCCCCCTTTAAGACCCCAGAGAGTTGATCAACCTCAGCATCTGTTTCTGCTTTCTGTCTCCCACCTCCTATCCCAGCTCTTTCCAGCCCCAGTGAAGCCAGGTAGTCATTTACTAAATGAATAGTTTAGGCAGTTCATTACTGTGTTAGTTAGCTTTGTGTCACTGTGAAAAAATACCTGAGATAAACAGCTTGAAAGGAGGAGCTGTTCATCAGAGGTTTCAGCCCATGGTTGGTTTGGTCTGTTGTTTTTGAGCCTGTGGCAAAGCTGAACATCATGGTGGGAGTGTGTGGTGGAGAAAAGGTCCTTACTTCATGGCTACTGAGAAACAGAGAGAGAAATGGGTTGGGGTCCCAGTATCCCCCTCAAGAGCATGCCCCCACTGACATATCTTTCTTCCACTAGGTCTCCCATTCTAATGTTTCCACCACCTCCCAACAGTGCCCCAGGCTTGTGACCAAGCCTTTAACATATTGCTTTTGGGGGACATTTAAGATCCAAACCATAACTATTGCATTTGTTAATTTATAATTTCATTGGGCTACAGTTAGTGAATTAAAGTGTTAATAGGGCAATCAATTCCACTAGAGTCTTACTTACTTTTATGTTGTTGTTGCTGAGACAAAATACCCCATACCCAAAGTTAAAGGAGGAAAGGTTTATAGAAGTTTGTAGAAGTTTCAGTCCATAGTCAGCTGGCTGAGGCAGAGTGGGATAGCAGAGGGGCATCATAGAGGAGAAACAGTCCATGGCATGGCAGGCAGGAAGCAGGAAGCAGCAGCTACAGCAGCAACAACTAGACTGCCTTCCCTCTCTCCCTTTATATTCCATCCAGGCTATATGCCTATTGAACAGTGCTATCCACACCAGGGTGGGGCTTCCATTTTCCACACCAAGAACTATGCTGATTCCAGTCAGGGAACTAATTTAGTTTCACACACCCTTAATTCCAGTATCACATGTGCTAGATCCAGGCAGCTCTGAAAAGCCTCACCTGTGAGCACATGAGGCTTGAGGGGGGGCATCTAGGTACAATCCATAACAATTAGTATACTTTTTGCTTGAATATTTAAAACATTTTATTAAAAATAATTTTATGGGATCTTGGCTTCCAATCTGTCCTCTCAGGTGTCCTAAAGATTCAATGCTGCTGATGCTGTAGCTTCAAGTTACAAGGCATTTTTCATAATACCAGGCCATATAAATAAAGTACATTGTAAGTCTTTCACTTTGTTGCTACATCTGCTCCTGATTTCCTGGAAAGCCATGAAGGCAAAGTTTCTGCAATGTTATATGACTCTTTCCTATGGAGGCCATGAGAGCTGGTCTCCATTCTGGCTTTAAGGTCATTGATGGTATGAATTATGTAAGGTAAGAGAACAAAATTTGGGCTTGCCTTCTCTCTCTCTCTCTCTTGCTGGAGTAGCAAGTTTCCAAAGTTGGTATTAGGATAGAGAAATTATTTCTCCAACTTCACTGGGCCAATCAGGAGTCCTTGTTTTGTTTCCTAAATCCACAACATTTTAACCAGCTTTCAATGAATTCCTTCTATATACTAATCAAGGGTTAGGTCCTGTAGGAGACATCTGCTGCAAGTCTCTGTGGTGCCAGCACTCTGGTACTGGAAATATGCCCTTTATTCTCCCTCTCTAGAACAGAGACCTTGCTGTGGGGTCAGCTGCTAGATCTTGGTCAGAGGAGAGAATACCTTGGTTGTCTCTCTCTTGCTTCCCTGAAAAAGAGAGAGGATCAAATGCACCTAAGAGGGAAGACTTATGCCTACACAATAGTAGGTTCCTTTGTGGACAGAAGAGAATTATTGCCACAAAGATGGCATATGGCTAGTGTTTCAGCAGCTGAAAAGTTACAAATCACATTGAGAATAGGAGAGATGTACCTCCCAACAAGCCTGGTGTATAGCATCTGTGACAAATGTGTGCAGGGATGCTAGGCAAATAGTGTCTCATTTCTGGATTTAAACTTGCTCCCTGGATGGTCTTCAGATGTTTTCTGAAAGCAGATGTTGGTGGGCTGCAGGCTTGTGAATCTCTAGGATGCTTCTGGAGGTATTCTGGGTACAGAGGAGCAGAGGTTATGGGAATTGCTAGATTTTTTCCCCCTCTAAAGGGCAAGTGGCTAAATTATCCTTGGCTCTGTGTGCTGAGTAGCTTTAACCTGAAGGTTAAGAAGTTGATGGGTTCCCTGACTCCTGTTGACAAGTAACCTCAAGAACCTTGAAGAAATCCCTTTGGTGGGTCTGTGCTTAGCAATGGGTACCGTCCCGTCCCCAGGGTTAACTGTCTCCTGATTCTGAGAGTACTGCCAGGGTAAAGCAGAGTTAAACAGTATTACACAACATTGAAACAAGACTTTGCTGAGCCTTTTCTAGCAGTGTGCAGTATTTCCTAAACCTACTTGACCTTGACCATAACGTTAATTCTATTTATTTATTTATTTTTGGTACTGGGATCAAACTAGGGACTTTGTGCTTTCGAGGCAGGTGGCAGAACCACTGAGCTAAATCCCTGGCCCACATTTATTTTATTTTTTAAGGAGCATCACAAAGAGCACATTCTGAAAACATCAGTCTTACCAATTTGCTGTGAATTAATGGTAGCATCAGGGTTTCCCGATCCATGGGATTTTTGGTTCATTTTTCCTACTCAAAGTGTAGTTTATGGACTAGCAGCAAGGCATTCCTTGGAAGCTGGTGAAAGATGCAGAATCTCAGGCTCACCCTGGACCTACTAAATCACGATCTGCACATTAACAAGATCCTGGGTGTAGGTGTGGACACTGGAGACTGATACTGCATGCCCTTCCCAGCTCGTTGCTGCAGCCTTTCTGCTTCTGGGCTTTCCAGCTCCCTAGACTTAGGAGAACCTCGGGGCAGTGATGGGAGTTGTGCTAAGTTTGGATTTGGATAGGGAAGGTATCTAGGCCTCTGGTCCTAATGGAATGTCTGCTTTTTTGGCTTCCAGGTGGCAGTAGCAATCTGTAGTAGGGATAGAGGCCAGCTCTACAAAAGGACTCCAAGGTAACAGAAAGGAATAGCGAGACCATGTGGGAACATATAGAATGATTTAATAAACCCAGAGGAAAGAGGTCTCCGGGTGGGTAAGCATGGACAAAATGAGAAGGAATTATAGGCAGGCCTATGCCAAGGGCCGTGATGTGTTGGGGGTGGCAGAGTAATGCTCCAGGCCCTCCAGCCCCCTCCCCTGTGAAGGAAGGCTGGGAGTGGAGCTTAAAAGACATTGTTTTTTTTCAGCGGAATGTGAGAAGTCCCTGCCAGATCAGATGTTCAACTTTAAAACAAATGGAGGAAAAACAATCAAATGCAGTCAACTAGAAAAATCCACTTTTCCTATTTCATAAAAAGCAAGAGCCCATATGATAATCCCTCCCTTGGCACATGTTAGAGATTTCTTTATTGTTTCTTTGCTTGTGGCCAATTCTGCCACACCCAGCTGGAGTCCTGGGCTCTGTTGACTTCATTTGCACCAGGTCAGCATGCTGGTTCCAAATCAGTAGGTCCAGTGCTGAATTTGAGCAGTTTTCCAGGGCCAGGACTCACCTGCCTGTGTGGAAGGGAAGGTGAGAAGGAGGGTAAGTAGTGAATGGAGGACACATGGGTCCTGCCCTCCCCAGAGTACAGAGGTATACACTTCCCAGTGTAGACAGTGGAGGGGACTGAGTCTTGCCCCTGTATAAGCCATGACTGAGACCCCTTAATTCCCAGGACTGTGATTTTTTTGCTATGCCCTAGATATGACTTTCTTGTATTTACCCTACAGACGCTCAATAATTATTTGTTGAATGAACTTCGACAAAACCACAGCACAGAGGTAGCCATAGGGTAATGCATTCAGGAGAGCTGGGATTTAGGACTAAATGTTGCTTTTTAACTGTGTGATCCTGAACAAGCTCCTGAACATTTGTTTATAAAGTGATGATAGTGGAATTTATAAACTGGAGGTGTAGAGAGGATTAAATGAGGTCCCATGTGAACATTTGAAGGATTTGAAGGATTTCACTCCAAAGGGGTTTCCTTTCCTCCTGAATGTTGTTATCCCCACAACATTCCCAGTTCACACACCCCAAGGGAAAGAAACAAAAGCGAAGAATAAAATATCACTTAGATTTCACAGGGACTTAGACTTGAGGCTCCACAGGGCTTAAGAGCTCAGAGCAGGGGTGCACATGACATCAGAACTGACCTTGATTCCTTCTCCTCATCACGTTTCACATCTAGTGCTTTGGCCTGTCCTGATCCAGCCACTCTCATGACCTCTGCTGCCACCTTGATCCAAGCTCTGCTTGAATTTCACTGGGTCCCTGAAGTCACCTCCTGACTGGCCTCTTGCTTCATTCTTTGTACCATCTAAGTTTATTTTTAACTTCATAGCCAGAATAATGCTGGTCAAACACAAATCTTTTTGTGTCACCCCTCTGCCCAGAAATCTTCAGTGGTTTCCCATGTCATTCAGAACAAAGCCAAAGTTCCCATGATGGCTTCAAATCACCCCACCCCTTGCTCTCTTTGGCCTTATCTATTTCTTCCTGCTCATTATATCCCAGCCATACTGCCCTTGCTGGTCTTTACCAGACATGTTAATGCCTCAGGGCCTTTGCACATGCTGTTTTATTCTGCTTGAAAACATTTCCCTCCATTGTTCCCTAAACATCTTTATGTCTTTGCTCATTGTCACCTTTACATGATTCCTTATCTGACCTTCCTATGGAAAGCCAAACACTGTTTCCATCTCTCACCTGATAATTCCTAGCACCTTTCTACTTTATTTCTCTCTATTGTACTTATGACCATATCATATATTTTATACCTTACCTATTTGTTTATCTCCCACAAGCATTTTTTCACTGCTATATTTTTATCTCTTAGCACCCTGCCTAGCGCAGTAGTTGAAATACTCTTTGAAGAAATGAATTCAGGTATTGGCCACCTATATTCTTGTTATGAAGCTTGGTGTGGAGTACAAAGATCCCCAGATTTACCTGGGCAATGTTGTGGACAGTATCCTGTGAGGCAGCTCCTGCAAGATGTTTGCCTTGGTTTGTCTCCAGGGCTCTGGGGTGAGGAACATGCCATCGGGCAGTATTTGTTAACTCACCTTAGCAGCTGCTTTCTGAACTTCAATTTTTCTGCACAGTTGCTAATTTTCCCATTTCCTTCTTACTCTCAATTATCACAGCAGCTCTTTTCCTTTTACCTCCCCTTCCTCCTTTTTCTCCTCCTTGTCTCCATTCATCCTTTACTGAACTTCTCTATGCTGGTCCAGTACCTATCATCCACGCTTCTGGACTGAGAACTGAAATGGATTCCTACTTACTTGGCTTTTGAAGTAGTGACCCTACAAGCTCCTAGTTTCTACTCTTTCTAGCCATGGTGAACTCCACCCACAACTCTGGGAAATCCCCATCATGAGTCCCCAGGAGCCTCCAAGTGTGAGTGCTTTGGTCTTTGTGGTTTAAACAAAGAACAGCTCTTGCTAGTTCCAGGGTGATCTCTTTCCAACTTCTAGTTAGGGACAGGGTGCTGCTATCCCATTGCTTCAGGCTTGAGTCTTGATGTTGCTTTTTGGGCTCTGCATCTTGAGTAAATTACCTTACCTCTTTGAGCTGCTCTGAGCCTCATCCTGGAACCTGGTATAAAATGAGAGCAATACAGTTGACCTCATGTGTTTGCCGAGAAGACTGAGCGAGATCACGAATGTTAACACTTAGCATAGAACCTAGAATAGAACCTAGCATGTAAGCGATACTCACTGTCATTATTGCCGTTGTGATGTTGTTCTCACTGACATAATCAACTCTGGCTTAATTTTCCAATGCAACAGGGTTGATATGTGGTGGTGGTGGTGGTGGTGGTGGTGGTGGTGGTGTGTGTAGGTAGGTAGGTAGGTGTGGAGGAATTTACAAGTTATCACTGTAAATTCATCAAGAAATAAATAGAGGAATTATAGCTTTTGGAAAATAATTCTACAGCTTTCCAAGCATAATTTCAGTGCTAGAAAAAGACACCCCTGTAATGGATTATAATCTTGAGGCATTTGGAATGTAAAACAGCTCCTTGAGCTCCCTGTTGTGTTATGAGAAAGCAGGAACAGTTTAAGATGTGACCTACAAACAGGCCTCTGGATGGGGCCAACTCTCTGGCTGTTGGCCTGTGATGTCCTTCAGTGAAAACTTTGTGAAACAGATCTTCTTAACGTCCTACAGTGTCACAGGAGGACAAGACTAACTCTAAATGTTGTGGCCAAACTTGACAATGGTGGCAGCAAAAACCTTTCAAATTGGGTGGGAATAGTTCCCATCCCTCACCTGGCAATTTCTCATTTAGCCTGCAAGATCCAGACTCAGTGGATAGCCCACCCCGGCAGCAGGAATGCCTGGCTCCATCCCCTATGGTGCTGGGCTCATTCATGCCTCTCTCACCCTGGGCCTCACCTCAGGTTTCAACCCTGTTTCCATATCTCCACCCAGTCTTGTGAGGCAGGGACATCCTTGTGGACAGGGATGAGGTTTGGGGCAACTTTGCAAGTCCAGGGCCCCATGGAGGGTCTGACACTGTGGTGGTAGGAGGGGGAAAATGATGTCGCTTGATTTCCTACCACATTTTCTAGAATTTGGAATATATTGTGTTACCTAATTCTTACCACCACCTAATTCCCTCAGCTGGGGAGCTTGTTCTTTCCTACAGAAGAGTAAACTGAGGCTCAGAAATTTTGTGTAACCTGTGTCATATTAGTAATAAGTGGCAGATCTAGGATTCAAGTCCATATGTCACTCCAAAGCCTTTGCCTGCTTGCTCTCTTCCTTTTATCTCCCCCCGCCCCCATTTGGGTTCCCTGCTAGTGGAGTGTGTGTATTCCCAGCTCACCGTCATCATTCACCTTTGATATGACCTTGGACATGTTATTTAGCTTCTCTATCTCAGTTTCTCTGTCTGTCAGGTTGCATAACAATAGCACTTTCTTGTAGGGATATGATATAGTTTAAGTCAGATAATATAAAAGAAATAAAGGTATCAGAACACCATCTGGTAGTATGCAAGTATTTGCTGTTACTACTATAATTTTCCTTCTCAAGTCATAGCATGTGCTTTTCCTAGTTGCCCATTATGCTTTCCATGCTGCCTCTAGTGCTGAATGAATGAATTAGGGTAACAGCTGAGTGTGTGTGGCAGACAGCCAGGCTCTTTCCAGGTGGGTCCAGCAGGTGGCTTTGGGTACACATTCAAGTGACACATCAGCCTGTGCCTTTGGTCTCGCCTGGCTTCAGAGGGCTATTGAGAAGGGTTATTGGAAAACTCTAGGAGTTCAGGCTGAGTATGAAAATATGGCTCAACATATCACCTCAGTGTGGTTCTCTAAAACATCCCCCTAACCTTCACCATCCACTTGCAGCGTCACAAGAAACAGTATGTACAGTGGTTTCCAGCAAGGCCACTGGACTCTGACCTCCTGGGTATGAATCTCAGCTCAGCCACTTGGTAGCCAGGTCACTATGGACAATTTATTTAATTACTCTGAACCTCGTTTTTCCATCTGTAAATGGAGATAATAATAATAGAGCTCACAGAGAATTACTGTGAGAACTACATGAATTAATACCTCTTAAATACTTAAAAGAGTATCTGGCATATTGTAAGAGCTCTGTAAGTGTTGATTGTTATTATTATGATTGAGACAGAACCTAGTAAATTTTCTGTGTGGTTAAGCAGAGAAAAGCTGTTTAGAAGTCAGGGCTCTCTACAAATGGAAGAGGGTGGAGGGGGTGAATGAAGCAAATTCAATTCCTTCTCCAGCGTTCATTGATCAGTTGTCTCTCCTCTGGCAGGAAGGAGCAGGAAGTGGGGACAGAGACAAAGGCCAGGAGAATTCTGCTGTATGGGAACTGCATACTTTGGGGCTAGGGTTCCCCAACATCTGTCATACACCTGATGCTGTGCCTGGTCACAAAGAAATGTGGCAGGTCGTTCCCTGCTGTCATGGAGCTTGAACACCCTGCAAAGTTACTGTTGCTTCAAGTTGTTCTCACATAGAGTATAAATTATTCTGCTTCTGAACAATTTAAAGTTAACATGTAACCTGACCCATGCAGGAGACCTAAGTTGTAGAAAGCCAGGTTTGTGGTCACCTGCTTGGCTTCAACGTATTATAGTTATTTTCTTTCTTTGTCCTACAGATCTATGATCTATCTCTGATAGATCTATAGATCTATCTACAGATCTATCTCTGAGGACGAGGAGCCCCAGGGATCTTGTAGAGGCCTAAAACAGATAGGTTTTGATCATTATTCCAAAAGATATAATCTTGAATGTTGGAATCCCAAAAGATCAAAACTGAAAATACAATTTTGGAAAAAAATTTTAAAAATATTTACTTACACTTTTATCTTTGGCCTATTCCCCACTTTTCCCCTTGTGGTGCTGAGTTTCTTATATTTTTAAAATGGAATTTATTTGAGAAATACATAAAAATATGATAGAAGACTACATAGGACCACTTTCTGCAAGAAAATATACAATAGTAACATGCACATTTTTGCAGGGCTAAATACTCAGATATAATAATGCTAGTCATAAGGATGTAACAGTTCTGAGCAAGGAACAACAGTTATGAATCATATTCATAAAGAAATGGAACAAAAAGCAAAATGTATAAACACACATCCCTGCTGTAGTTGGAAATTTTGTGTACTTAGCTTTATAACTATAGTCATCTGAAACACTGTGATAGACAAGTCTTTTGATGAGATGGATCAAAAACTGGATCATCACATACTCAGTGCTCAAAGAGCCAAGAATCTCAAGAAATTTTATCTTTTACAAATACAGATGTACATAAAGGACATCTCTTCATGTATTGAGGAAGTTTCAACATTTTTTTCAACATTTTAAAGATACATACAGAATGCTTAAGTGCTCGCTTTGGCAGCACATATACAGAATGCTTAAAAAGTCAACATTGTGTTCATGCACTTTCAGAGTCAAATTTACAAAAAATAAATCAGAACTCTTTAAAAGTCTTTATGCAGTGTATACTTCCAGTATTGGAAATGAAACAAAAGATGAAATTCATAACATCACAATTGTAAAAATATAATGCTGACATTTTAAGATAGTGGATAAAGGCTTAAAAAAACAACAACACTACCAAAACCAAAGGGAAAATTTCCATATGTAAAAAGTGTATTGCAAGGACGGACTATGGTAGTTGCATGCAGGTGGTCCATAAGAGCTGGCTGGCTTTCATGATCATTAACCATATTTTGAAATCTTGCATTTCAATGGATAGTTGCCTTTTTTCTTCATGAGTGTGATTCTACTCAAAGAATATGTTCACATTTGTTTTCTGGATAGGGCTGCTGTTACTGAAATGCTTCTATGAGTTGATATACCATCAGCATTCCCCGCTAAAATTTCCCATCTTCTGTGCCATTCTTTTATGTTGACTTGGGTACATGGAAACTCATTCCTCACACAGTAATATACAGACTAAGATTCAGGAGAGATAACGCTGGTCCAATGTGGCTACACATTAAACCATGTGGCAAGCTGGATTCCCATACTCTCTGTACATCCCTCTTCCAGTGCAAGCAGCACACTGAACTCAAGACTTTGAACAACACTATTATGCAAGAATCTACTTATCCCACCATGTACATAATTTATTCTTGAACCAGTCAGTGACTTTGTTGGCTTGTTCAGGCAAATGTAGCTTTAATTCATTAAAAGCCTTCTGGAATTTTCTCAGCTGGAAGATGCAGTTTTAAACTGAAATTTTCATCGCTGCTATATTGCATGGCCAATGCACTCATCTGAACTTTCTGCAAAATGCATGGGGCTGAATGGAAAAAACAAACTTTGTTGGTAACACTTTGAAATTCACTTTTAGAAGCCTTAATTGCACCTAATGCCAACTCTGTCAATTGAAATTCATTTTCTTCTGGAAGGTCTACTAAATTTCCAAACAGGCATTTATAAAGTGCTTTGCTTTTTATAGTCATTAATACATAAAAGGGGGGATAGAATTTCCAGATCCAACAAGGGCATGAATCATAAGTATTTGATAAAATCTGTGGGGACAGTTTTGCAAATTGTTATTCTTAGCCAAAGTGCAGCATGCACTAGTTTTTCTGTTAGACTTAGTGGTAAATATGGTAAGTCTATCTTCTTTGAGAAGACTAGTTCACTATTTAAGATGTTTTTAAACACTGGAGCAACCCTTTTATCAGCTTGTGGAATTCTTTTTATTCTCTTATTAAGAACCTTTTTTGAAGGCAAGTATGATGCTAGGTGTGGAGGGACAGAAGTGGTTCAACGAACAATTTGACAGCTATACTGTTTACAACTCAAAATGCACTAATTTCTTCCCTAGAATTCAGCTTTCTATTCCTCTTACATATACTTGTATTCTTTTTTTTTTTCCCAGTGGGAATTGTGAACTTTGGGATTTGGCTTTCAGGATTCCCAAAACTCGGGATTTGAATATTCACAGGTTGTGATTTTGAGATTTTGATCTTTAGGGATTTTAGACTTCAGGGATTTTGATCTTTTAGATTTTAACATTTGAGATTGTGGCTTTCAGGGTTGTTTTGGGATTATGATTGGCACCAGTGCAAGACCCTAATTTCAAAAACTTCAAATGCAAGCAGAGAGGGCATGGCAGGTAGAAATGGTCCTTCTTCCTAGCCCTTATATGAATCTCTAAGGAGGGAAGCAAGGACTATGGTTTGCTATATTCAGGCAATTGTGAATGGTATTTCTCCCTGATAGTTGGAGAAAGGAAGCTCAGGAGGGTAATCACTGAGATTCAGAGCTCTTGTTCAAGGTCACTCAGCTAGTGGGCCCTGGAGCTGGGATTATACCTGGGTCTATCTGATGCCAAAGCCACACCTGTTCCACTGTGACACCTTCTGCTCTTCTATGACACACTTATCCAAGGATCCCTGTGCTATTTTCAGAAATGAAGTAACAGTGTTGGTTGCAGTAATCAATTAAGCAACCAATTTTGTTGTTCTTATTGGCCCAAATGAAAATATATAGGGTAAAATCAGGCTAATTTCACCCTGAGAAAAGTAATAGTGACTCTATGTACGTGTGTGAGGAAGAGCCCACTGCACTGTGTATGCGTGCAATGCCATGGGTAGTCCAGTAACAGAGATGTTTGTAGGAATGATGACCAGGGGACCAGTTAAGCTTCAGGGTCCTGCATGCATTGGAGGAGGGATGTACAACTGGTATGAGGCCCCAGATTGCCACTTAGTTTAATGTGTAGCCACCCTGGACTGGTGGCCTTCACCCAGATAGAATGTACACTGAAGCAGGAACATTAGAGTTGACCTTGGCAGGCTACTATGCTGGAGCTGGGCCATTTACAGTGATTTGGAGCCTGATTATGAAGTACCAACCACATTCAAGCCATTCCTCTTGGAGTTGTGTGTTGTGAGTGATGTTGTCTGCATTCCTCACTGACCTGGGAGTTTTTGACAGAAGAAGAGTGGCCCAAGACTGGTGGAAGTGTTGCAACTGGCATTTAAATTATCAAGTTTCCAGACCTTAGAAAATTGGTCCTCAAACTTTGTGTCCCAAAGCATTACCTAGGAATCATTTGAAAAAGGCAGAGGTCTAGGTTCCATGTTGAGAGAGTCTGGATGGGCCTACGGTTTTGCATGTAACAAGTATCTGGTGGTTCTGGTATGGCTGGCTCATGGACTACTTTGAGTTCAGTGGCTCAAGGTCTGAGGACAGATGGTTAGTATCAAAACTGTAGAGGGTAGGGCTGGGGATTTAGCTCAGTGTTTCCAGCATCTGCCTCAAAAGGGCAAGGTCCCGAGTTTGATCCCCGATACAAAAAAAAAAAAATTCTAGAAGGCTGAACCTCTGAGGTGGGAGCAGCCAGTACAAATGGTCAGAGAGTACCAGTGCAGTCAGTGGTCTTAGACTTCCAGGCTGGAGTTTAGTGCAGGGTGTCAGTCCCCAGGGGTGAAGTACAGTAGAGAGGAGGAGCCAGGGTAGAAGGCCAGGCAAGCAGGATTAGATAAGGAAGTTCTAGCCCACAGCTCACAGGGGCCTGCTAGGGCCAAATTCATCTTGAGTACATTGAACATGGAATGGATCGGTGGTATCAGTTAATACCAACAGGAAGTTGTTGTCACCATGGAGTTCATGACAAGAGGCCAAATGAACAGGGTTTGGGGTAAGTTACTGTGGTTCATTTAAAATCTGTAAGTGAATTTCCATCACACTGAGAATGTCTGTCTGCAGTCACCTGTCTTCTGCCAACCTCCTGGGCCTTTGTTCCACTTGCTAATTATATGCTAGCAAAGCTTCAGAGAACTTGGTTCTTTAATGATTCTGAGGTCTCAGCCTATACCCTAGGGCCTTCCCACGTCGGTTCACTTTGCTTGGAGACCTCTTCCTCCTCTTCACCCATCAGATATATTTTATTAAATGGTCAAGAACTCAGGGTGTCTTCTATTTCTCCTCCTACCTGATTAGTCCCAGCCCCTTCAAAAGCAACTAAAGGAAGCGCAAGTCTCTCCAGTGACTTGGGTGCCACCCTTGCTGAGACCTGACTTTGGCACTCTTCTGGCCTTCTTGTCTGTTCCTAGGCACAGGGATTGGGGTTGCAATGGATAAGAGGACATAGAGTCCAGTTAAACTGGAACAGTCTTGGGAGTAGTGGAGAAGGAGGCCAATGAGCTCTTCCTAAAGAATCAGAGGTGTTGTGCTGGTTAAATTCAGGTGACTTTGGCTCTACTTGCACTGTGGTCCTAAGCCAATGAATGGTCTGGAGTTAGGATTAAGTGTAGGAAGGGTTGGAAGTATCCCTGGTGTCTACTAGCACATGTCTTCACCTTTACTTTCTTATATACAAACTCATTTTTGTGCCTTTTGATGTTTGTGCCCAGGTATGCATGTGGGTGAATGTGTGTGTGTGTGTGTGTGTGTGTGTGTGTGTGTGTGTGAAGTATATACAATGTACGATGAGTTGAGACAGTCCAGGAAAGATGCCCATAAGCTTTGGCAGCATCTTGGGGTTCCCAGCAGGTTGGGGGAAACATATGGACAGGGTGTCCTCATGGTCATTGGCTCCAGCTCCTTATCCAATAGCTGCACCACCCATTGGATCTGTAATGGAACAGGCAGTCCATTTTCACATCACCTGTCTTCTTATGCTTGCATAAGGGATAGGCAAACAAGGTCTCTGAGTGTGTGTCACCGTTTTTCGGAAGTGCCTTCTGTTTTGTCTTTCTGTCCTGTAATTTCCCAGACTTACCTCTGCTTTCCTTGCTGCCCATGGAGCTCAGGACTCATTCTTCAGCTGTCTGTTCAGAAGTCACTGCTCCAGAAATGGCTTCCTGACCCCCTGCTGCAAAGCGGGTCACCTAATAATCCTTCCCTATTCTTATCTTGACTATTTCTGCTGGCCTTTATTTCATTGATGACTATTACTTTATATTATTTATATCTTAGTCATCTCTCTTCCTCATTAGCCTGTAAATGCTGTGAAGGGATGATCAGTGCTCCCTTGTTCACCCCTTGCCTCTCATGCTTTGGGAAAGGTACTGTGTTTCTCTACAGCTCCTTGTTGAATGAGGAAATAGATGAACCAGTAAAAAGCTGGTCCTTTGAGAGTCAGGAGAGCTTTGATGGAAGATAGTCTGCAAGGCATTAAAGACAGGGAAATAATATAAGTGAAATTACAGAGAGGAGAAGTGATGCCTGACATCTTTGGGATCTGTAGGGTAAATCTACTGGTTAGTGCACATGACTTGTGTAGGGGCAAAGGAGGAGATCTACTTGGGAAGATAGGCAGGGTCCAGAACACTGAGTTTGAATTCTGAGCTGAGGATGTGAGATTTCATTCGTTAGGCGATGGCAAGTCTCTGAAGCTTCTGGGCTGGAGAGGGATAATAGCAGTGGGGAGACCACTGCAAGGGTGGTATCCTAGAGAAGAATCCAGAGGTAGGAAAAGCAGGAGGAGGGTGTTGCTTTGGTAGCCCAGGGAGGAAGTGATAGATTGCTGAACCAGAGTACTGACAGTGGGAGGAAAGAGGGAGAAACAGATGTGGGGAGTGTGGGGAAGGAAGAACTGGGAGACTTCGGTGGCTGATTGGATGTGGGGGCGAAGGAGTTTCTCAGGCATTCAAGGGGAAAATGCTACTTCCCTCCTCCTGCTAACTTCAGCTCAATGGCAGGAGCATATCAGTGACAAAGAGCTGGCATGATCTGAGCCTGGAAGCATCTATACAAAGTAACAAAGTACAGGCAGCTGAATGTGAATGAGAAAAAAATTTGTATCACTAGACAGTTCTATTGCAAAATGTGGAAGGAAACAAGCATTTATTTTTTCAAAAAGCATCTGTTGGGAACACGGTGCCCCATCCCTTCCAGTGGCTAAATTGCTCTAGAGGAATCCACTCCTACCCACTGTCATGTGGGCTCTGTGTCCTTGAAAAAAGGATTAAAATAATGACCAGAAGCAGCTTTCTTCAAGCTCTTTGGTCATCAGATCATCCTGAACTTTAGTTATGCATGAGATGGGACATGCTGTCCTGCTAAAATATGTAGAATTTTAGAGATTTAAAAAATACATCAATTAAAGCTTCAATTGGCCAATTCCATGGCAGTGTCCTCACTAACTGTCTAAACTTCTGCAAGTCACTTGACCATTCTGGGTCTGCATCTTGCTTGTATAGATGAGGGTCTGGGGGAGACCGAAGCTCTGTTGTTTCTCCCCCGGCTCGCCTGTGATTCTGTGTCACTGATGGAACCAACTGGTGGTGGTTCCAGCTGCAACGGGGGCAGAGGAACTTACAGACTCTGTTTAGGTGCCAAGCTCCTGGAGTCAACATTTTCAAAGGAGCATCTTCTTTTCCCCCACTGAGCTCCAGTATTAAACAACGTCAT
Organism: Heterocephalus glaber; assembly: GCF_053883595.1. Lineage (NCBI taxonomy): Eukaryota > Metazoa > Chordata > Mammalia > Rodentia > Bathyergidae > Heterocephalus > Heterocephalus glaber. The sequence goes on from NW_028258379.1 coordinate 17,981,976, forward strand.
CTCCTTGTTACCTCTCTATTAAGTAGGGCCACTCACTGACAGATTTCCTTCTTTTTAGGCTGAGGATATTTTATCCTCATCTTCCACTGGGTGATATGTAGGGTTAATGTAATTTTGACAGAAATTTATATCCTATCAGGCAACAAGAGAGCATCATGCTTAGGAAGCCAGGGAAGGGGAAATGGGGAGATGTATGTCAAACGGTATGATTCAGTTATGCAAGATAAGTAAGTTCTGGAGGTGTAATGTACAGCATGGAGACTAGACATAAGAATACTGTATCGTATATTTAAAACATGCTAAGGGGGCAAATGTTAAGTGTGCTCACCACACACACACATGCACGCTAACTACATAAGGTGATACATTTAATTAACTTAGTTGTGGTCGTCATTTCATGATATAATCATATATCAAAGTATCATATTATATACTTTAAATATATACAATTTGTATTTGTCAGTTATATATCCCCAACAAAGCTTAAAAAACAACAACAAAAGAACACAGGAGCCAAGGAAGCAGGAAGTAAGTGTTGGGATTTGAACCCAGAAATTCTGGCACTGTTCAGCACATTTCTTATTATCAGTCCCTTTCCATTAGTCTTCTAGGGTCACCATAACAAAATGTCACAAACTGAGTGCCTTACCCAACAAAAACTTACTTTCTCATAGTTCCTGGCTGAAAGCCTGAGATCAAGGTTTTGGGTGGCTTGATTTCTCCTAGGGCTTCTTTCTTTGGCTTGCAGATGGTGGCTTCCTAGCTGTTTCCTTACATGGCCTTTCTTCTGTGTGTATGAGTCCCTGGTAGCTCTTCCTCTCCTTCCAAGGACACCAGTCCTGTGAGATCAGGGGCCCTTATGCACTTATGCTTTCATTTAACTTGTATTATCTCCAAATAGCATCATATTGGGGATTAGGGTTTCAGCAACAAAGTTTAGAGAAATACAACCCAATCCATGGACTGTTGAGAAGATGAAGTGAAATTATATGAGGAAAGTACATACTTGGTACAGTGTGTGGCATACAGTTACTGCTTGGAGTAGCTCTTGTTCTTGTTACTGTTATTTTCCTTTGGTGTGGACTTGCAGAGAGGATGAAAACACTTAAAAGGTCCTAAGAACTTTAAAGATCTTTTTCCTCTTCTTCTATCTCCGCTGCTACCACCCTTACCACATAACCACCAATATCTCTCGCATGAGATTCTGTAGAAGCCCTCAACTGTTCTCCCTTGTCCCACACTTGCCTCCTGTAGTTGCATTAATTACACAGATACGATCTTTTTTTTTTATCTTAAATCAGATGATGTCACTCATTTACTCAAAATCCCTTAGCTCTCCATCAAGCTTTGGTTAACATCCTAACTCCTAACCATGGCTTCTAGGCCCCTCTCAGTGAAGCCACTGCCCTCTTTCCCTACTTTACTTCCTACCAGGGATTCTTACCACTATGTTGCAGCCATGATGGCTTCCTTTTGGCTTCTGGAAAACATCAAGCAAATGTGATGTTTAGGGACTCTGTTTTCACACTTAAGTGCCAAATATTCTTGCCCCAAATATCTGCTGGGCTTACTAGCTTATTTCACCCAGACCTAACCTCAAAACGCACCTCTCTACAACTCTGTTTTAAGCCTCTCTTTCACATTGTCACTCTGTACCCTAATTTATCCTATTTTTTTTCTTTACAGAACTTACTAATAGGTAAACAACTTCATCTTGTTTATTATTTTTTTCTCACTAGACTATATACCCTAAAAATGAAAGGCTCTCTTATTTTTGGTTCCATGTTGTAACTCCATTGCCCGACACAGAGTAGAATCTCAAAGCACATCACTGTATTTGAATGAGCAAATAAACAAATGAGCTTGAATCTGGAGATTCAGAAATGAAGGAGACCTCTCAGGGTAAACATCCCCAAACTACGTATGAAGATAACACTGGAAAAGTGCAAGGAAGGTATTTCATATAAGCCTTCTTCAGAATGCCTATTTTGGGAGCAGAAGCAAGCATTTGTATTTTGGTCTTCATAGTACAAAGGTTACCTCGACATATAAAATTTCCTGAGATTCTGAAGTTCAGACTACTCTTGGTCTTTATTTGTTTTATCCCAGTCCTCTAAAGGTTATGGCTACTGAAAAGTTATCCTGGTATAAGTCATAGAACTAAAGCTCTGCCATATCTGCCTTTTTTGGGGAGGTCATCTTGGGTCATCTCTTATCCTGCTGGATTTCACCTGCATGTGGATCCCTGCCAAGGCCCAAGGGTCACGCGGTCCAAACTTGAGAGTACTTTGTGAAGTTTACTACCCACTTTCCCTAGGGTGATATTCTCAATATTTAACAACCAGTATAATGATGACACTGACCATTCAGCTTTAAACATCTGGTTCAGCTGAACTAATGTGTTTTGGCTGGAAGTCAGCTCTGACTGCCCCATCAATCCCTTTTGTGGTTTAGATTTGAAATGTCCCTCCAAAGTCTCATATACTCAGGAGTGGGGGCTTTAGGAAGGTGTTTGAATTAAGGGACACAATACTTATCAGTGGATTAATTCATTCGTGATTTCAGAGCTGAATGTGCTGTTAGCAAGTGGGGCCTTTTTATAGGTGAGTCTTTGAGGGGTCTAACCTGGAAAGGTGTATTTTTATCTTGGTTCCTACCTTTGTTCCCCTCTCTCTCTGCTTCCTGGCTGCCATGGGTTGAACAGCTTTCCTCTGCCATACCCTTCCACTATGTCATTTCTGCCTTGGAGCCAGTCAACCATGGACTGAACCCTCAGATGTCATGAGCCAAAATAAACTTCTCCTCATTTAAGTTGTAGGTGTTGGGTATTTTGTTCCAGTGATGAGAAAGTGACTAATACAACTACCTTCCTAGCACGTGTATTTCTATAGTGTTTCCTCTATGACCAAAAGTGAAGTGGCTGCACCCACGTGCCCATCAACCTTCACTTCCCTGCCTGTACCATCCTTCCTTCTACTACAAAATTCTCTACTTTCTTCATTATAGCCAGAGTTCCTTTTTGTTTCTTGGAACTCAACAGCCCACCAAGTATACTCATTCATGCAATGAGTGTCTATAGAACACTTTTTATGTGTCAGATGCTGCACCGGATCCTGAGGGTAGAAAAAGTAACAGACACAGCCCTTATTAAATTTACATTTGAGAATATTCCAGTATTTCTACTACTTCTTTATAAAGTATAATATTGAGTTACAAAGTTATTGTATTGTTGGGAATTGGAATGAAAGAGAAACAACAGCTGTAATGAAAAGGGAGGGATCTCTTGCTTAACTTTTGCCAGCCTCAATTTACTCCCCTGAGCGGTGAGACCTTTCCCCTGGCACTTTTCAGTCATGCTCCTAAGTGGATTACTCACCTGGAATCACATCAACTATATGTCTGACTGCAGGTTTTGTTGTAGAAGTTCTTATCCCACATACTGTGCGGCACACGGTGGATACTATGGCACATTAGACTTTTCCAGGTCTTTTTGGACAATGAGCTAAAACCTCTACATTTTTTACCTTCTTTCATTTCGTCTTGGCAGGGTACCAAGTCTCAACAGGCCTCTTAGTGAAATTACTTCATGATTTGACAGACAGTAGTCTAGAAGCCTCCTGCCTTTACTTCTCCCACTAAAGACATCCTATTACACTTGTAGAATCAAGTGTGCTCCATCTTTTAAATGTAGACATGAGTGTGCTACTTAGTGTAGAATTCTGTCAGATTTCTTTCCCCCAAGCTTGCACAGCTCCCTTTTCTTTAATTCATTTGCTTTTGGTAATTTTGTGTCATAAATCATGACCGAATCTGGTGTGCATTCTCATTTGGCTCCTAATATTCTCTATTTAACACTCACTACAATATTGCATATAAGTAATTTTTGGTTGCAAGTAATGGAAAACTCAATCCAGATATGCTAAAGATGAAAGGGAGGGGGTCTATTTGCTTTGGAACTAGTTTGGATAAGGCTTTAATTAAGACACAAATGAAGTGATGAGACCCTGGTCCCCCCCCCCATCCTTTGCCTCTTATTCCTTAACATTAGCCCCATTGTCGAGAAGACCTTTCTCTTATGTGCGAATATGATTGTGAATGTCTTTCCTGTAGTTTTCTCATATCTGTGAGGAGTTCTGATCGGCTTGATTTTGATCACATGTCTTTTCCTCAACCAATTGCAGTGGCCAGGACAAATGAGCTGGAGTGGCCTAGGCCAATCAGAACTGAACTCCTGTTGCTGAGGGTAGAGCTGATCTCAACAACATTGCATGGGTTGAAATTTCAGGATGATATTAGGAAAAGGCAAAGTGAGAATAGATACTAGGGTAGTGACAGACATGCCCTACATCAAACAACTTGACCTTTGTGTTATATTTCCACCCTTGTCTTTCCCAAATTTATATGGGTTTCAGTATGGTTTCTCTGATAGAAGTTTTGTGAATGTTTTTGCCTGTCTTGCAAGTCAAGTCACTCAAATCATCCCTCACCCCGTTAGTTCTTTCTTGGGAGTATGGTCTCAGAGATGCCATGCCATCTTCCTTGACCCCATATCAAGACATTTCAAAAAGCTTAGATATACTCATTTCTGTGACAGGAAGGGGAAAGTCATGGCAAAAACTAAGTGCAGCTTACTAGTGATAGATACATTGAATGCAGGTAAAAGAATCCAAGTTTTTCAGGTCTTGGGGATAATTTTATTGACTTTCTTGGCTTAATCTCTAAGACATTTGTTACAATTTATGTTCCTTAGAATTCAGTTTTACCCTGATAAATTTCTGAGAGTCATTGAACTTAAAGAAGCCTTAGTGCTGATTTAATCCAGGACTCTAAATTTTTTTAAATTAGTAATAGGTCCAAAGAGGTTATGTGACCTGCCTCAGCTTACACAGCAATGTCCCTGGCATCCTGATCTCAGTCTACTACTTCCATTGTCCTTGTGGACAATGTATATCAAGTGGCAGTGGGCCACATGACTGTGTTCTCACCACAGTTTCTACTTGGTACTTACATTCTCACTGGAGCAGCTAAGGCTCCCATTACAAAATTATGTTTCTTCTCCTTCTTTAAAAAGAAGAGTAGAGTTTTATTATTAAAATTAATGAAGTTAAACTCCATATTTTTCTAGCAGATATAAAAGAAATAGAAGCCAGAAGTACACTTATGTACCTTCTTACTATTCATCAATTGTGACTTATAAGTAAACTAATAATGGCCATCTTTACAAACTTTGACTGAAGTTTTTTCTGATGTCCTCCATGAGATTAATAAGATTCTTTGGAATATCAGTCCTGTTAGGGTTCAAAAGTGCTTGCAGTTGCTTTTGGCTGATAGCCTCCACTCATTCCACAATGAGTGGTTGAGTCCTTCAGACTAGAAAGTCATCCATATGGATGCTTTAGTTCTCAGTTTACTAAAGCTGTGGGGGTCTGGGTTTTATTTTTCCTAGTCTTCCATTTGTGTGATTATGGTTATCACATTAATGATAACATACATGTGTATATAAATACATGTATATGAATATGGGTATATATATATTCTTATCTATATTAGCTCAATTAATGTTTGTAACATCTTTACTAGTAAGCATTATTACTGGTACATATATATTTTGTAGCTGAGAAAATAAAAGTCCAGGAGGTTACATAACCTACTCAAGGTCACACATCTGGTTAAGTGGTAGACCTAGGATTCAAACTCAGGCAGTCTGGCTCCAGAGTCCATGCCCCAAACCTCTATAGACAGAGATCTCTGAACAGAGACTATATAGACTTGCAGTGAAAGCCCATTTATTTATTGTCTTATTATTTTATTTATTTCTTTATTTATTTTGGTGCTAGGGATCAAATTCAGCACCTTGTGCATGCTAGGAAAGCACTCTACCACTGAGATATATCCTCAACCCCTGAATTTTTCTTTTTGATTTTTTCTCAAATAAGAAGGAGACACTTTTCTACTTTCTTTTAAAGAACAAAATCAACACTGTTATTTCCAGCTTGCTCTGGAGAGATCACTAAACTAATCTTATAAATATTTGTTTGCAACTTTGGTTATATGGGTCCATGAGCCATTTTCTCCCTCAAGTGCTTGTTTATAAGAGAAAGGCCTATTTTAATAGAGTTTTCAAATAAGTCTTTACTCAAATAAGTAGATTTTCCTAATCTGGCTCTCTGAGAAATGGTTCTCCACTGAGCTGTTCCAACTTTCACTCTTCAGACAGGTAACATAGAATGGCAATAAGAGCACTGGCTTGGTGGATGGAAGCCTCAGCTTCATGACTAGAGCCACTTCTCCTGTTGGCTCTTTGGTTTCCTCAATTGTTAAAAGAAGTATTTCAATTAGGTGACCACTGTCTGTTACTTTTCTTATCATTGAGACAATACCTAGCACCCACAAGTTAAAGAAGGAATGATTTATTTTAGCTCACAGTTTATAGAGGTTTCAGTTCAGGTCAGGTGGCCCCAAGGCAGGGTGGCATGGCAGAGGGGTATCGTAGAGGAGAAACAGTCCGTGGCATGGCAGGCAGGAAACAGGAAGCAGTTAGCCTCCCCTCTTTCATTCCCTTTTTATTTCATTCAGGCTATAAGCCTGTTGGTTGTCACCCCCACGGTGAGTCTTCTGTTTTCAGTAAATCTATTCAGCCACATTCATAATTATGCTAATCCAAAGTAGTAGACTAATCTGGTTATCACATGCCCATAAATCGTATTCACACACCCTAGATCCAGACACCTCTGAAAAGCCCCATCTATGAGCACATGAGAGTTTGGGGTAACATCTACATACAAGCCATAACAACTGCTCAAGTTTGGTCAACCCTAAACACCCTTCATCTTAGTTATTTTTTGAATGCACCCCCAATATACATTGTATCATTAAAAACTCTCATAATAGATAACATAAATTTTGATAATAATAGGTTAAATAAAGTGGGTTTTTCTTTTTTTTATTTTTTTCATTAATTTTATTGGTACATTTTAGGTGTACCATATAATGACATGCATTATTGCGAGTGTGTTCCTTTACATAACATATCTTGGTTCTTATTTTTTTCCCCATTCCTCAACCCTCCCTTCAACCCCTCCTCCCCACCCTATTTACAAAGACTTTGTTTCCATTTTTTTCTTTTCTCATATTTATTCCTTTCCCTCTTTTCGTTCCTCTACCTCCTCCAATTCCCCTTTGGACCTTTTCTTCCTATTTCACATTATCAATTATACATTTTGATCCTTATTAACCCTTTCAGTTTCTCACACCAGAGAAACTATTCAGTATTTACACATGTGACCTATTTATTTCACTGAAGAGTATGGCCTCAATGTGCATCCATTTAGCTATAAATGTCTCTAGTTTTTCATTCTTTATGGCTGAATAGTACTCCATTTTATAAAAAAAGCACATCTTCTTCATCTTCTCCAGTTCATGGGCAATTGGGCTGTTTCCAAGTTTTAGCTATTACAAACTGTGCTGCTATGTACTTGGGTAGGCATATATCACTGTGGTATGATTCTTTTAATTCTTTGGGGAAGATATTCAGCAGGGGAATAGCTGGGTCAAATAGGACCTCTAATCCTAGCTTTTTGAGATATCTCCATACCGATTTCAACAGTGGTTGCATTAGTCTGCACTCCCACCAACAGTGGAGCAGGGTTCCTTTTCCCCCCGTAGCCCTGCCAGCATGTTATTGGTTGACTTCTTGATAGCAGCCATTCTTTCTGGAGTGAGGTGGAATCTCAGTGTTGTTTTCATTTGCATCTCTCAAATGACCAGTGATGTTGAATATTTCTTCATATGTTTATTTGCTATTTCTACTTCTTTGTCTGAGAAATGTCTGTTCATTTCAGATGCCCATTTTTTGGATTGGGTTTTTAAATTTGGGAGGTCTGATTTTTCTAAGTTCTTTATAGATTCTAGATAGTAGACCTTTGTCTGAGGAACAGCAGGTGAAAATTTTTTCCCACATTGTGGGTTGTCGCTTCACACTGCTGGTGCTTTCTCTTGCTATACAGAAGCTTTTTAATAAGAAGAGATCCTACTTGTTGATTATTTGTGCTAGTTCACTGGGAACTGAGGTTTTGTTCATAAAATCTTTTCCTACACTGATATTTTCAACAGTTCTACCTAACCTCTTTTCCAGCCTGTTCAGCGTTTCTATTTTAATATTTAGATCTTTCATCCATTTCAATTTCAGTTTAGTGCATGGTGAGAGATATAGGTCTAGTTTTAATGTTTGGCAAGTTAAAACCCAATATTTCCAGCACCATTTATTAAAGAGGCTATCTTTCCCCCAGTGAGGGTGTTTATCTCCTTTGTCAAAAATGAGGTGGTTGAGTGTGTCTGGAGTAGTTTCTGCAACTTCTAATAGGTTCTACTGATCCTCAGGTCTGTTTTTTTGCCAGTTCCATGCTGTTTTTATCACAGTAGCTTTGTTGTATAGTTTCAAGATTGGGATTGTGATACTCTCTACCTTGTCTTTGTTGCCCAGAATTGCTTCTGCTGTTCTAGGTCTTTTCTTATTCCAAATGCATTTTTGGATTGTTTTCTTAAGGTCTGTGAATTATGCTGTTGGAATTTAAATTGAAATTGGATTGAATCTATATAGCAGTTTTGGAGGTAAGGCCATTTTCACTACAATCATTCTTTTACCCAGAAGCAAGGGATGACTTTCCACTTTCTGATATCATCTTAGATCTCTTTTTCAGAGAGCTATAGTTTTCAGAGTAGAAGTCTTTGATTTTTTTCATTAGGTTGATTCCTAGGTATTTCATTTTTTTGGATGCTATTGTGAAAAAATTTATTTCTCCAGTTCCTCTCTCAGTAAGTCTGTTATTCATGTACAGGAAGGCTATTGATTTTTGTGTGTTGACCTTGTATCTAGCTACTCTTCTAAATTTGGTTATTAAGTCTAGAAGACTTTTGGTGGAGTTCTTGGGGTCTTCTATATAGAGTACTGGGTCATCTGCAAATAATGATAATTTAACCTTATTGTTTCCTACCTTTATTCCTTTTATTTATTTCTCTTGTCTAATTGCTGTGGCTAATGTTTCCAAAACTATATTGAACAGGAGTGGTGATAATGGACATCTTTGTCTTGTTCCTGATTTTAGCATGAAGAATTTCTGTTTTTGACCATTTAATATGATATTGGCTGTTGGTTTTTCATAGATGTCTTTTATCAGATTAAGACAGAGACCATCTATTCCAATTTTCTGTAGGGTTTTTATCATAAATGCATGTTGGGTTTTGTCAAATGCTTTTTTGACATCTATTGAAATGATCATATGGTTTTTGTCCTTGGCTATTAATATAGTGTATTAAATTTATTGATTTGTGTATTTTGAACCATCCCTGCATCCCTGTGATGAATCCCATTTGGTCAGGTTGTATGATCTGTATTATGTTTGCCAGTATATTATTGAGAAGTTTTGCATCTATGTTCATGAGTGAGACTGGCCTATAGTTCTCTTTTTAGATTGGGTCTTTCTCTGCTTTGGGGATCAAGGTGATGCCTGCTTCCAGGAATGAATTTGGGAGTATTGCTTCCTTTTCAATTTCATTGAAGAGTTTAGACAGTAGTGGCAATAGTTCTTCTCTAAATGTCTTGTAGAATTCACAATGAAGCCATCAGGACCCACCTTTTCTTTGTTGTTAAGGTTTTAATTACATTTTCAATTTCACTGATTGATATTGGGTTTTTTAAAATTAAATTCTTTTATTGGTACATTGCAGGTATACAACACAATTACATTTCTCATTGGGAATTGTACCTTTACATAATGCTTCTTAGTTCTTATTTTTTCCCCATTCCTAGTCCTCCTTTCACACCCTCCACCCTTCCCTATTTACAAAGACTTTATTTCCATTTTTTTCCATTTCTCAGCATTTTTCCTTTCCCTTCTTTCCTTTCCCCTGCCCCTCCCACTACCCCTACCCCTTTGGACCTTTTCTTCCTATTTTACATTATCAATTATTCATTCTAATCATTGGTACATTTTAGGGATACAATATAATGACATTCATCATTGGAAATTTGCACCTTTACATAGTCTCTCTTGGTTCTTATTTTTGACCCTTGCCCAGCCCTCCCTTCAACCCCTCCAGTCCTCCCTATTTACAAAGATTTTGTTCCTATTTTTCCATTTTCTCATATTAATCCCATTCCCTTCTATCCTTTCCCCTAGCCCTCCCACTTCCTTCCCCTTTGCCCCTTTTCTTCCTATTTCACATTACCTGTTATACATTTAGTCCTTATTTACACTTTCAGTTTCTCACACCAGAGAAACTATTCGGTATTTATTCATGTGTATCCTATTTATTTCACTTAAGAGTATTGCCTCAATGTGCATCCACTTAGCTACAAATGTCTTTAATTTCTCATTTTTTATGTCTGAGTAGTACTCCATTTTATAAAAAAACCATATTTTCTTTATCCAGTCTCCAGTTGATGGGCATTTGGGCTGTTTCCAAGTTTTAACTATTACAAACTGTGCTGCTATGAACATGGGTGCACATATATCACTGTGGTATGATTCTTTTAATTCTTTGGGGAAGATCCCCAGCAGTGGAATAGTGGGGTCAAATGGGATTTCCAGTCCTAGTTCTTTGAAGTATCTCCATACTGATTTCCACAGTGCTTGCACCAGTCTACACTCCCACCAGCAGTGGAGCAGAGTTCCTCTTTCCCCACAGCCCCACCAGCATTCGTTATTGGTTGATTACATGATAGCAGTCATTCTTTCTGGAGTGAAGTGGAATCTCAGCGTTGTTTTCATTTTCATCTCTCGAATGACCAGTGATGTTGAACATTTTTCCATGTATTTATTTGCTATTTCTACTTCTTTGTCTGAGAAATGTCTGTTCATTTCAGATGCCCATTTTTGGATTGGGTCTTTAAATTTGGGAGGTCTGATCTTTTTAAGTTCTTTATAGATTCGAGATAGTAGACCTTTGTCTGAGGAAGAGCAGGTGAAGATTTTTTCCCACATTGTGGGTTGTCTCTTCACACTGCTGGTGGTTTCTCTTGCTGTACAGAAGCCTTTTAATAAGAAGAGATCCCACTTGTTGATTGTTTGTGCTAGTTCACGGGCAACTGAGATTTTGTTCATAAAATCTTTTCCTACACCAATGTCTTCAAGGGTTCTACCTAACCTCTGTTCCAACTGGTTCAGCGTTTCTATTTTAATATTTAGATCTTTAATCCATTTTGGTTTGAGTTTAGTGCATGGTGAGAGATACAGGTCTAGTTTTAATCTTTGGCAAGTTGAAGCAATATTGGGTTTTTTAAAGAATTTTTAGATCTTCTTCGTTTAACTTTGATAATTCATATGTATCTAGAAATCTGTCCATTTCTGCTGTGTTTGCCATCTTATTGGCATATAGGTTCTCAAATAGGTATTGATGATCCTCTGGATTTCTTCTGGGTTTGTTGTAATTTTACCCTTTGCATTCCTAATTGCATGGTTTTGGGCCTTTACTTTCCTTTTTTTTGATAAGGTTGGCTATGGGTTTGTCAATTTTGCTTATTGTTTTGAAGAACCAATGGTTGGCTTCATTAATTTTTTGTATTGTTCTCTTAGTGTCCATTGCATCAATTTCTCCTCTTTTTTTAAATAAATTTTTGTAAATTTCCTCCCTGTATGAGGTTTGGGTTTGTCCTGCTCTTCTTTTACTAGAAGCTTGAGGTTCGGCATTAGGTTGTTTATTTGAGCTTGCTCTGTTTTCCTAGTAAGAGTATTCACTGCTATGAATTTCCCTTGTAAGACTGCTTACACTGTGTCCCATAGATTCTGATATGATGTATTGGCATTGTCATTTAATTGTAGAAACTGATTTCTTCTGTAATTTCCTCTGTGACCCATTGGTTATTCAAAAGTGTGTTGTTAAATTTCCATGTGTTTATGAAATTCTTGCAGTTTCTTTTGTGACTGATCTCCAATTTTATCACACTATGGTCTGATAATATACAGGGGATAACTTCAATTCCTTTGCACTTACTTAAACATGTTCTATGAGCGAGTATATGATCTATTTTGGAGAATGACCTGTGTGCAGCTGAATGTGTATTCTGATTTTGTGAGGTTGAACACTCTGTAAACATCTGTTAAGTCCATTTGTTCAAGGTTTTGATTGAGTTCTACTGTTTTTTCTTCCATTAAGTTTATTGGTACATTTTAGGTATACAATATAGTTACATTCATCATTGGGATCTTGTACCTTTACATGATGTATCTTGGGTCTTATTTTTTCCCCATTCCCCTCCTCTCCCGTTACCCCCTCCATCCTTCACTATTTACAGAGACTTTGTTTCCATTTTTTTCCTTTTCTCATATTTTTTCTTTTCCCTTCTTTCCTTTCCTCTACCCTTCCTACTTCCCCTATTCCTTTAGATATTTTCTTCCTATTACACAATATCAATTATACATTTTGATTCTTATTTACACTTTTAGTTTTTCACACCAGAGAAACTATTCCATACTTACACATGAGGTCCTATTTATTTCACTTAAGAGTGTGGCCTCAATATTCATTCATTTAGCTGTAAATGCCTCTAGTTTCTTGTTCTTTACAGCTGAGTAGTACTCCATTTTATAAAAAAACTGCATATTTTTTATCCATTCTCCAGTTGATGGGCAATTGGGCTGTTTCCAAGTTGTAGCCATTACAAACTGTGCTGCTAAAAACATGGGTGAACATATATTACCGTGGTATGGTGCTTTTAATTCTTTTAGGAAGATACCCAGTAAAGCAATAGCTGGGTCAAATGGGACTTCCAATCCTAGTTGTTTGAGGTATCTTCATATTGATTTCCACAGTTGTTGTACCAGTCTGCACTCCCACCAACAGTGAAGAAGAGTTCCTTTTTCCTTACAACCCTACCAGCACTAGTTATTGGTTGATTTAATGATAGCAGCCATTCTTTCTGGGGTGAGGTGGAATCTCAGTGTTGTTTTCATCTGCATCTCTTGAATGACCAGTGATATTGAACATTTTTTCATAAATGTATTTGCTGCTTTTACTTCCTTGTCTGAGAAATGTCTGTTCATTTCAGATGCCCATTTTTGATCTAGGTCTTTATATTTGGGGGGTTTGATTTTTTTGAGTTCTTTATATATTCTAGATAGTAGACTTTTGTCTAAGGAATAGATGGTAAAATTTTTTTCCCACATTGTATGTTGTCTCCTAGCTTTGTTGGGTGGTTTCTCTTGCAGTACAGAAGCTTTTTAATAAGATGATATCCCAGTTGTTGATTCTTTGTGCTAGTTCCCATGGTACTGAGGATTTGTTCATAAAGTCCTTTCCTATGCCAATGTCTTCAAGAGTTCTACCTAACTTGTTTTCCAGCAAATTTAGTGTTTCTATTTTGATATTCAATCTTTAATCCACTTCAATTTTAGTTTAGTGCATGGTGAAAGATAGGGGTCTAGTTTTAATCTTTGGCAAGTTGAAATCCAGTTTTTCTAACATCCTTTATTAAAGAGGCTTTCTTTCCTCCACTGAGGATGGTTGGCTCCTTTGTCAAAGATGAGGTAGCTAGGTATGTCTGGAGTTGTTTCTGCATCTTCTAATCTATTCCACTGATCCTCGGGTCTATTTCTTTGCCAGTACCATGCTGTTTTTATCACAGAAGTTTTGTAGTACAGTTTCAAGTTGGGAATTGTGATGTCCCCTACCATGACTCTGTTGCCTAGAATTGCTTTTCCTATTCTAGGTCTCTTCTGGTTCCAAATGAAAGAGAAATTAGGGGAACAATCCCTTTCATAATAGCATCCAAAAAAAATGAAATATCTAGGAATCAGTCTAATGAAGGAAGCAAAAGACCTCTACACTGAAAACTACAGCACTCTGAAAAAAGAGATTGAAGAGGATATAAGCAAATGGAAAGACATCCCTTGTTCCTGGGTAGGAAGAACCAATATAGTGAGTTCTAGTATTTTGTTGTTTATTTTGTGTCTAGTTGATCTATTTGTGAGAGTGGGGTATTGAGGTCTCCCTCTACTATTGTATTAGTGCTTATTTGATTTTTCATGTCCATTAGTATTTGTTTTATGTCATTGGGTGCACTAGTATTTGGTGCATATATATTTATGATTGTTATCTCTTCCTCATGGATTGTTCCCTTCACAAAAATGTTGTGGCCTTCTTTGTCTCTCTTAATTAGTGTTAGTTTGAAATCCATTTGCTCTACAAATAGGATAGCTACTCCTGCTTTTTGGGGGGTTCCTGTTGCATGGAATATTGTCTTCCACCTTTTAACTTTCAGTCTATGAGTTTCTTTTTGAAATAAGTGTGTTTCTTATATGCAGCGTATTGTTGGATCATGCTTCTTGACCTATTCTGCCAGTCTATTTCTTTTGATCGGTGAATTGAGACCATTAGCATTGATGGTTAGAACTGATAAGTATTGACTTATCATTGTCAGGACTTTTTCTTTTTGTTAGATTCTCCCCCTTTGTACTTAATTTCTTGTCATGCCCAATGGATTCATTCTTGTGGGCTTCCTTGTGTTGTGATCCTCATTGTCTTTTCCTTGGATATTGTTTAAAATTTTTTGCAGTGCTGGTTTGGTATTCATAGAGTTCTTAAGGTGCTCTTTGTCATGAAAGTATCTTATTTCTCCATCAATTTTGAAAGATGGTTTTGCAGGGTACATCAATCTGGGTTGGAGATTGTTTTCTTTTAGTGCTTGAAATACTTCACTTCAGGCTCTCCTTGCCTTGAGGGTTTGTGTTGAGAAGTCTGCTGTGATTCTGATGGGCATTCCTTTGTGTGTGATTTGTTTCTTTTTTCTATCTACTTATAGTATTTTGTTCTTCTGTTGGGTTTCTGGAATCTTAACTATTATATGCGTATGTGTAGATTTTTTTTTTATCAAGGCTAGTTGGAGTCCTATATGCCTCACTTATCTGTATATCAAGTTCTTTTCCCCTGCTTGGGAAGTTTTCTTCCATCACTTCTGTAAACAGTTTTTTTTAATGTCATCTACACTTTCTACTATTTCTTCATTGACTCCAATCAGTCTTATATTATTCTTCTTTGCATCATCTAGCAGCTGCTGGATTGATTTCTCATGGTCCCTTACTATTTATAAGAAATTTTTCTTTTGGGTTGTTCTTTTTTTTGTACTAGAGAAGCTCAAAGGTGGTGAAGGTATGTTCAAGGATGCCATGATATAAATGGTCATGGATGGTCATGGAGGCTCATGGATGCCATCTGATTCCATGGTGGCTTCTATTTTCTTGTTCTGTCAGTCATAGTATGTGACTTTCCTCCTCATGATATCACAATGGTTGTGTATCTCCAGGAGTCTGATCCTGTTTCCAGTGGTGGTGGTGTGGGGATAAGAGGAAATGCCAATACTCAGAAAATGTTCCTTAGCCTTTCCTCCTCCCCTTGTGACTTCTGCTTTTGTCTCACTGGCCAAAATTTGGCCAGATGACTACTCCTGGCTAGGAAGTCTGGGAAGGTAAATATTTTCAGCTGAGGATATTGTAGTCTGAACATAATTGGAGATTTCTAGTGAGAAGGAAGTGGAGACTAGGATGAAAGAATAGCCAACAGCTCTCAAGCATATCATTATTATTTGTTTCTTTTAAACTTAAAAGCAGACAGGTAAATGAACAAATAAATCTGCTTAATTACCTGTTTTTTTTTCCTTTTCTAGGTGGATACTAGAGTTCCTCCTTGATCGACTTATTGTTAAAAAACAATGAATTATTGATAGTATATAGTTAATAAAGTTATTAACTACTAATTTATATAAAAAGTCACGGACAATTAGACTAAGTAGTTCTAGATGTCACCTATCAAAGGGAAGGGATGAATCTGATTCCTCAAAGTAGGTGGAAGGAGAAATCTGGAGGGCAGCAGGGGCTGGTTGTACAGAGCAAGATTTGGGTTCTAATTCCATTTAGTGTATCCATTGGGAGGTGAAACTTCATTTATAGATCACCCTTTATCCTACTACTTTTTTATATATAAGTAAATAAGATGATGGACATTTGCATTCCTTGGAAATTATCTATTTAAAAAAGTAAATGTGTGATAAAAGAGATAAAATATGTATTCATTAATATAGATTCCACTGGGGAAACATTAATTTGGAATTTGTCATAATTCTGGCAGAAGTCAGATATCAGAGGAATGCTTTAATCTTTTTAAGAGAATGAACTATTTGTAGGCACTGTAAAAGCACTTTTATTATACAAAAATAAAAGGAATGATAAATAGAATTTTTCTTAACTATTCAGGATTTTTGCTTGGCAATATATTGTTATCTTAGGTTTAGCTTTACTTTTTTTCTGAAAAGCGACAAAATGCATTTCTTTAAAAACGTTTTATGATTCAGACTTTTAAATGGATTTAGACAGATATCTCTATTTACATATTTCAGTGTGTTCTTGCTGCATTATTATACCAATAGAAAAATCCTTCGTGATGCTGTCTCAGGATTCATTTTGTGTGAGCAGGGAGAATCATGACCATCTGGGGATGGTGGTCTTTGTTTCCTTTTCCACTTAGAAACATTGTGGCAAGGCATATGAGTTCAGTCCTTAGTAGGCTAAGGAGTTGCTGAGTCACTCCTCTCACTGCCTATGCTTTGAGATGACATATGTAATCTGCCTGCCTTTAATCATGGCATGTAGATTGGTGTTCAGTAGATGGGAACCATAATTGTTAAAGACCTATGGTGTATGATTAGATAAGCAGAACTTGAAGCCTGACATCTTGGGCCTGCAATTCCATTGCTAACACTTACAACTTGCTTCTCTGTGACCCTCATTTTCTTGTCTGTATGTTGTGTGGCTTAAATGAGACATGATGGGTAAGACATCACACAGAGTCTGGCACATACTGAATCTCCAATAAATGATAAATACTAGTATTTTTGTTTTTGTTACCAGTGTAGGTACAGGTCTCACCTAGAGTTGCCAGTGTTACCAGGGAAGGTACGTGTCTCACCTGAATTTCCATGAACCAACTCAGACCCGTATAAAACAGGATATTCTCCTGTGTACTTCGTAAGTCAGATTTTGAGGTGTTTGAAGAAGCTTAATACAGAGTCTGCCGTCACAGGAGAGGATACTGGCTAACACTGAGCTGAGGGTCATTTCGGAAAGGGTTCATTTGCCCTCTGTAGAAGTCAGAGAGAGAGGAACTTCGGCTGTCAAATTTCTAACACCAGGTGGCTCAGTTGTCTTTAAGAAATCACAATGTGCATTTTGAAAAAGTCTCTGACAAACTTTTTTTTTTTTTGACAGAGACTTTTGCTTGCTCTGTGGCTTATGTATCCTGTCTAGATTTTGTTGTGCCCTATCTCCTGATCATAAAGGGCATCCACTTACTTATAGGAAGACTCTGAGTCCTCTGGTGATTCTTTACACAGTTTTGATCAAAGACACTGTGAATGTTCGCACATGCTGCTAAGGGAGAAAGCACTCTAATACCACCCTGGGGAAGAGTTATAGATCTGGTATTGATTGTTCACATTTTCCCTTCCATATTAGGCAGATGGCTAGGTGAGCACCACTCCCAATATGATTGCTGTTTAACACTGGCATCATACTTTGGGTTTTTAAAAAGCTTCAAAAATCAATTCCTCATTAACCTGATTGAAAGAAAAGTTATGCCTCCTCTGCTATGTTCTGAACAGGACATAGATCACTGCAGATGCTCAATAAATATTAAGCATTTAATCTTCACCATTGCTCCCACCCAAGTATGTCGCTAGAATTCATTTTCTAAGGGATGAGAATTTCCATGTCTAAACCAATGTTGCTTTCTGTAATCTACGGCGGGTGTGGGGGGGTGTCCTCTTATACAGGTGTGGAACCAGCCTAGTGGCACTGGATTTGGAGGTTAGACATGAAGCTCCCTTTTGGTCTCAGCAATCTTGTTGGTAATCTCTGAAAGGGAGGAGACCAAGCAATGGAGTTACTTGAAATTACATGGCACACATTCCCAGAGTCGGGCAGCATCTCTCCTACAGGGAAGAAGCCATATGAGAGTAGATGGGGCATGAGGAAGTTCAGGCCACCAGTCATAATGCTGCTGTTCTTTTAAAGACTGTTCACACACACACACAAATGGCATAGACACACCCTACCTAGTCTCCCAGATGGAATGATATTTTGAACTTTGGAGTACTGACTTATGTAAGGAACCATGATGTTCACTTTATTTCTTTGAATTTTCCATAATGGGATCACTCAGTCTGGGAAATCTACTCGCTCAACCACTTGGAGGATTTCACTACAGAATGCAGATACACTTATGCAGGAGTCTGGGAGGGCACTGCTCAATCATCCTTTCTGGCTCCCAGTGTTCATTTCTCAGAAGTAGGTTAAGAGGGTGACTGAGCTGGTGATAAGACTCAATCTGGAGCGGGAAGATTGGTCTGGATAAGATGCCTGCTTAAAGCTTAACTTCTCCAGGGAACTGCAGCAGCTGTGCTGTGGAAGTGTTTTCAGGCAGCCTCTACGGTTCGGCTGAGGCAACATATGATAGGGAATAAGTACTGTTCAGTTACAGAAAGAACACTGATAAGTGTCTGGACATTAAGGTCAGACCATGGAGAAAGGAACAGAATAGAGATTTGAGCAACCAGCTTAGAATTTGCCAATGCATGGGGACACTCTTTTGCATTCTGGTTTAACACAGTTTGTACAAAGCTTGAATTCAATGAATGATGTATTAGAGTTAAATATTACAATTTCTTTTCAGTCCTTGATTTTTTTTCTTTGTTTGCCAACTGGATCTACCCACCTGTTTTAAAAGATCCAGAGAAGAAATTATACATTCTTTACTAGGAAGTAAGAATATTCTAGATTTTGTCAATAACACTATTTCACACTACAGTGGTATTTTTCCATGAGAGGTTTTTGAAAGACTTGTAAAATGATAATTAAACTACACAATATCTGCATGTGCCTAGAAATTTCTCTTTCTTTTTCTCCCTTCTTCCCTCCCTCCCTCCCTCGCTCCCTCTCTTCTTTCCTTTCTTCCTTTCTCTCTCCTCCCCTCTCAGCAGAGGGAGGAAGGAAGGACTGGTTAATGATCATCAGGACAATCAGTGCTGCTGGATGTGTAGAGATGACTTGGGACCATGTGTCAGGACCTCGATGTCTTTCTAAGCATCCCAGCACAACCTCTTTTGATATTTACTCATCCCTCCGCAATCCCTGTTGATGGTAATCTTTCTATGCTCTGTCACATGAGACTGTCACATGTATCTAAATAGGACTGGTGAATTGGTTTGTCAAAGAACTCTTATATCTAGTGCTCTTCTCCTACCTGTATTGGCTGGGGATTCATTCTGGGCCATAATATGGAATTTAAGTGGCCACAACCTTGCAGTTTTTACAAGTCTGAGGTCTTCTGTAGCTTGATGATTGATTCTCTAGCTGTCATTATGCAGCTAAACCTTTTTTCCTGGTCTCATCACTATCTCTACCTTAAATGCCCTTATTTTTCTTCTCTTTTCTTTAAATGCATTGCATTTATAAAACGTTGGTGTCCATTTCCTTTGTGAAGCACAGGCCCATGGCTTATACTACTCACACTATGCATTTGTCCATCATCATATCCTGTGTTAGGACACCTCTTGTGCTGTCATTTTTGTATCACTTGATTATAAGACAAAGTGGTTAACATAGACTTCACAGGTACATAGGAAGGTTGATTTATATGAAAGTGATTATAAGCTGTCATACTTTCAAAATATGTAGAAGTTAAGGTGTAACATTTTTGAAGTATTTGTGTTTTGATGAGTAAGTTATCTCCTCAATAATGATGACAAAGTTACCAAAGGCAGAAACTCTTTTACATTTGATCACCTCCAGAGTCTAGTACTGTGTCTCCAAAGAACATATGGTCAGAAACTGTTGGTTGGTTGATCATTTTCTGTATTTAAAGTTCTGCAATCTGCTGAACTATTACCAGGCATATCCCATGATACTTCCCTGATTTTTAGATGGACAGGTTGCCCAGGGAAGTGTGGATGAATTCTTTCTAGAAGGTTAGGTGGTGATTGACTGATTAGCTCCTTAACAAGGAAAGCAGTTCTGTCTTATATCATTATAGATGCATAGTTGTGCTTTTCAGGAGTCTGTTTTTGAGAGGTGCAGGGCAGTTTGAAGACGTTTCACAGTAGGGATGCTTTTATTGTCACAGAGAACATCTTATAGCTTCAGGGTCCATCAGGGCTCCTGATACCTGGGCCAGTTAGAAAGGGAGTTCTCGTGGATCATTCTGTGATGCTCATCGTCCCCGCAAAGCCTAAGAGGCCCAGAGTGGGATTCTTCCATATACCTCCTGCTTCATTAGCAGGAACAGATTGCATGGGGAGAATGAGAATTTCTCCATTCTCTGCATTGATATTGCCTCTCTTTTAGAGTTACATTACTGAATGACATCTTACAAGCAGAAAAATAGCACAATACTTGTTTAGGGCTCACCCTCCTTGCTAAAGTTTAAGAGATGACAATGCCAGTCAGTGGTAGGTGGTATTTTCCCTTCTTTTGAGTCAATTCTTTATGCCCAGACAGTTTTCTCTGGAACCTTATACTTTTGTTAAGAGTTTTTATAGAATAAAAACCATTAAATTGGAAGATTCATTTCAATTATTCCTGTTCTAACCCTCTGGGCCCTTTGACTCCTCAGCCGATCTGAGGTGTTTCTAGGTTACAACATGGAGTAGAGAGACACCATTACAAGCAAAATACTTTGCTGAAAACATGGCTGGAACTCATTGTAATCATCCTTTTCTTTCCTCTGTTCCTTTTTTTTCTCATCTGTTTACAAAACTTGTTGTTGAAGTTATTGAATGTTCGGAGCTATTCCCATCAGGAAGACTGGAAGAGGTGATGTCATGAATTGGGCAAATGTGGAGACATTAAGAAATGGAACATTTGGTTCCTGTAAAAAAATGATTTGCTGGAAATTTTAAGGACTTATCTCAGAGATCCAAGTGCTCCATTTTCTTTATTGCAAAATCCTTACCCTTTTCTTGTTGAGGTGGTCCTACCTCACTACATTTCCTCACCAATCCACTGGAAAGCATCAGCAGTGACATCATGAGGTAGTTTGGGCCTGGGACCAGTTGGGCTCTGAAAAGGGAGCAAAGGTTCCCATTCGCTTATAGTGCCTGAAACATCTGGGACTGCCTTGCCATTATAGCCAAGGTTATTGCTATTGTTGTTTCTTGCCATTGCTCTTGGATATCTTGTGATAGAGAACATAAGAAATTACATTTCAGATGGGGTCATGCCTTTTCCTCTTCTCCTTTAGAAAGGTTTCTCGCGTGGGGAGTAGGATTTTTCATAGGCAATTCACTGGGGCCTTGCTCTGGACTGTGACCCAATGTAGCAGAATGGCGTTCAGCACAGTGCAGGTCTGTCTTGGGTTCTGTCCATTGGGGTTAGTGGCTGCATATACTGGAAGGTCTTTATTACAATGCTTAGTTGCCACTGGTACAGATGGAATGACATTATACAATGTGGCCCTGAGTTAATGGGGAGTGAATTTTTTTGGAAAACACAAACATAATAGAAGTTGTACATCTAAATGAGGGTTGTGCCCTTCAAAAGTTGTAGCATGGAAGCAGTGCATTGAATCCATTGATGCTTTCTTGAGCCCAGCATTGTTGTAACTTCTGATTTGAAGTTGCCTTCAGGGTCTGTGGCACATGAAAACTATATATATAAATATTTATTGTGCTTTTTCCTGATTAAAAAAGTTACATAGGATTTTTGCAGAAAGTTTGAAAAGTACAGGAAAATGCAATTAAAAATAAATTATCCATAATCTTAATACCCTAAGATGACCTCTGTAAAAACTGCTGTATTGCTTCCTGGTAATTCTTTATACATTAGCAAACATGGATGTAAATCTATGCACACTGACATATGCATTTTGATTAATTGAATTGGGGTATTTAGGCTGTCTGATGGTAGTTCTTAGTGGTCCAAATATTTTTCTTTAAGGGAGTGGACTTTTATTTTTGGAAATGGCTTGAATTATAAAGAACTAAGCCAAGGTATCTTCATTATCAAACTGGCTAATATGTTTTGGGAAACAGACAAACTCATGTGACTGAAGAATAATAAATTTGGTTTTCTTGAGTGGATCCTTTCGATTTAATGTTATATCCAAGAGCAGAGATCCATGAATGTTTTAAGCCATGGTAAATCATTGGCTTAAGGATATAGATTTTTTTTTTTGATACTGGGGATCGAAATTGGGTCATTGTGCTTGCACAGCAAGTGGCGAAACCACTGAGCTAAATCCCTGGCCCCTAAGTATATAGACTTTTAAAAGTGAAAAATTTAAAGGATGAGGTAGTCTTTTATGTATAAAATACTGTATTTAGAGAAACTAGTAACCCCACTGTAGCAAGGCAAGGTATTTTCTCCCAGTCTTCGGGCTTTTGTGTTTGAAGTGGTATGGTGACCTGGTAGTCTCATTGTTTTGAAAGCCATCTTTTGCAGGATCTTGAACATGTCTTAGTGTGCCCATGATGACAGCCTGTTAAGAGTGTTCCTTATTTCATGCATATTAGCTAAGGAGCACTCTACTTTATGTGAATGTCTGGTATTCCTTGCTCTGGGGCAGTCAAAGGTTGGACTGAGAAGGGCTGTAGTTGTAAAAATAGTACTAGTTATATACACTACCATTTATCCATCCAGAAATAATAAAGTAAATGTATCTTGAAATAATAAAATAAGTGTATATATATTTTTATATACAAATATATGTCAATCAAAACTTTTATTTTTATTTTTTCCATTAAGTTTATTGGTACATTTTAGGTATACAATACAGTTACATTCATCATTGGGATCTTGTACTTTACATGATGTATCTTGGTTCTTATTTTTTCCCCATTCCCCTGCCCTCCCTTCACCCCCTCCACCCTTCCCTATTTACAAAGATGTTGTTTCCACTTTTTTCCTTTTCTCATGTTTTTTCTTTTCCCTTCTTTTCTTTCCCCTACCCCTCCCACTTCCCCTACTCCTTTAGACGTTTTCTTCCTATTTCACAATATCAATTATACATTTTGAACCTTATTTACACTTTTAATTTTTCACACCAGAGAAACTATTCAGTATTTACACGTGTCCTATTTATTTCACTTGAGTGTGGCCTCAAGTGTATATTAATGTACATTATAATTACACACTATTAGGATTGCTTTGTAACAGAAGACAGTCTCCATCAAGCAGGATTGTGGACTTCATTTTCTTGTCACCAGTGTCTGTCCCACTAACAATGATCTCTTCACTGATCTCCTGCACAGTTATTGGGATCCTAGCAGGCTAGACAGAGCTTTATTAATATAACACTGGCAGCTTCTCACATATCAAGAGTAGTGATTTAAGACCAGAAGTTAATATTTTGGTCCTCAACCTTGCCAGTCTGTTTTGTCTCCAACAGATGCAGATGCAGAGGTAGAGGCAGAAATAGATGGGGATGGGGATGGAGATGTTTGGGCAAAGTGGGAGTCAGGAGATGGCCTGGCTCTGGTATCTTCTAGTCCAAGAAGACACATTACCCTTTCCCAGTTTAGCTCTTAGGTTTTCTATAGACTCTCTCAACAAGTTCTCCAATTGCTAAGAATTCTTTGACTTCTCTTCATGGAGTCATATTTTGTGGGCATTCAGATTCAACTAACATATGTTAAGCTCCTAATATGTGGCAGAGATGGTGAAAGCCTGCTTAACAAGTATTCCCATTTTTTCCCACCCACAGTATTTCAATTTTGCCAGTCATGGAATTGGGATTCAGAGGCTGTAAGGAGCTGGACTGGCATCATGACATTGACCAGTGGTGGAGGTGAGGTTTAAATCTCAGTGTCGTGATGTCATAGCCAGCGTCATTCTGTCACTTTGCTTCACACCATGGTTCTTTCATTCATTCAGTCAACAATTTTATGTATTTGTTTACTTATTCATTAACATTTTTCTCTTGGTAAAAAGTTAGCTTCTCAAGGCAGGAAACTTCGCTTTGGTCACACAGTATTTCTGGCACCTGGAATTATGCTTTATAAGGAGTAGTTTCTCAATAATGCTTTTGTATTATTTACTAGAAAGAGACCTTTTCTGTAAAAATTTTGGCTCTCTCTAGCTGTGTGACCCTGAGTAAGTGACAACCTCTGTGTGTGTGTGTGTGTGTGTGTGTGTGTGTGTGTTAAGGTGTTAAAATAGAAAATGTTAACTATTCTCTTTTTAAAAAATTCTTTTATTGGTCCATTTTAGGTATACAATATGTTTACATTTGTCATTGGGTGCTTGTACCTGTACATGATGTATCTTAGTTCTTATTTTTTCCCCATTCCCTGTGTGCCCTTCACCCCCTCCACCCTTCCCTATTTACATAGATTTCGTTTCCATTTATTTTCTTTTCTCAAAATTTTTCCTTTCCCTTCTTCCCTTATGTTAACTATTCTTATGAGCTGATTGAATAAAATATTTGAGTGAGTACTATGTACTATGTCTGGGAATAAATGGTTGACAGAATCTTCACCGTCCCAGTCCTCAAGGAACTTACAGCCTAGGAAAGGGCTGGGTTGAACAGGAAGTAAGTTCTGTGAGATGGGGCACCTGGGATGCTAGGAGCGTGCAGGGCAAGGTCATGGAGGGCTTCCTGGAGGAGAGGGTGCATGCACTGAGGCCTGAAGGCCGAGCAAACTCTGTCCAGGTGGAGGAGGGCTGGGGAGGGAAAGGGGCCTAGAGGAGCGTAAAGCGCCTGCAAAGGCCCTGGCAGTGAGAGCAGTGTGGTAGTCCATTCCTTTCAATTGTAAGGAATGTAGGGCCTGAATAAAAGTAGCTTCAATAATACAGAACATATCATATTATAGTACAATTATAGGTATTCCAGGATTGGTTAATTATGTGGCTCAAACCTGTCTCCAAATTCTTCCTCTCGTTTCATTCTGCCATCCTTTGTGTCTTAGCTTATCCCCTTACGATCATTTCTCCTTGTGTTTCTGAGATGGTTCCAAGATGGCATCACATGAAGACAGCCACATTCCACATACCTATTTTGGAGAGGGAAAGAAATGTTTCCCAGAGGTCCAGGTTTCTCCCCTCAGGTCTCATTCAGTGTGATATTGCATGCCCTTTCCTTAATCAGTTGCTAGCAATGGTCACGGAATTGCTGTACTGGCTTGGACTGATTAACATTCATTTTCTGGAGTTGGGACCAGCCTCTCATGAAACTGTGGTTGCCTAACACTGGAACAAAACTGTTCTCATTTTTGGGAAGGGCACAAGGTAGGAATGCTACTGGGCAGATAAGTAAGAGGAGCCTTCTCCACAGTCCCCACTGTGTGTTGAGCGTCAGTACTCATGTGTCACACAGGAAGCCCTCTCGCAGCCACGGAGATGCTGACCAGAATGTCTTGTCCCCCAGTGAGAATGTAGGAACACCATGACAACACCAAGGTGGTCACAATCCAGTTAAGACGAAAGTCTCTGGATCTTCTTTTTGGACCATGCAATTCTTTTTGATAAACAACTTCCTTGCATTTTAGTGGAATTGTATTTGTGTTTGAAGCATTCATTTGCCTTCTATTACCCAACTGGTTTCTCTTATTAACTTGATAACAGAGTGGTTGAAAGTGAGAGTGTGTGTGCTTGGGGTTTAGGTTGGAGTAGAATGGGCAGGAGGAAGAGAAATATCCTGAAATCATGAGACCTGGTATTTTCCCATAGGATAACCCCTCTTTGATGTAGAAGTCTTCTCCAGCCAGAGGCTCCTTGAATGGGGAACTCGGTACCACACACAGCAGCCTTCTATTGGAAGTTTACATTTCGAATACTTAATTGTTTCCCGAGCTTCTAGTAAGAAAAGCTCCTTGATATCCTATGTCCCCCATCCTTCCTCTGGACTCCTGCATTCCTACCTGCATCTACCATCCACTTGTTCTTTAATTCTCTGGATCCCTGCCCAAGCCCAGAAGCCTAGGCTTGCTCCATTTGGTCACAAATGCCTGCTGATGTAATCCCTGCTCACCTGACAAAGAGTTGGAAGAGCTGATTGGCAGTGACCAGGATTAATATCTGTGGGAGCTGTGCTACAGCCTTATGATCTGCTCGTGTTATCATACCTTACGTGCCCTCTCTACCTGGACTGCCCACCACCCCTATTCCAGGCTCTCCATGCCCTTCTCCAAGTTTACATTCCTGGCCCTCAGCTTGTTTTGACCAGACCTCTAGAACTCAAAGACCCCTTTGCTCTGTTCCGCTGTCTCCCCTGTCCCTGGGTAGCATGGGTGAAAGGGTCCAGGAGAGTTTGTGTGTTTCCAGATTATCAATTAGTCCCCTCTCTGTGGGGGAGGAGGACAGTGAGTATATGGCTGCATTTTGCCCGGTCATCCTTTATGGGCCATGGACCTGAACTTGTGTTTCTAGCCTTCCTTTTGTCCTAGGTCACTGAGGATTTCAGGCTGAGCCATACCTGCCCCCTGGAAGCAGAGATATAGTGGTGGAGCTCTGGGCTCCCATCAGTGAATCTTCCAAGTTTCTGCCTGGCCCCTTACTGGCCAGCATTGTGCACTTCAGAGGTAATGGGCGGGGTGTCAAGTACCGACAGACTGGTTCACAGATATGGCCGAGCTTCCCAGTCTAGGCAGGGACCTGGGCCTGCCGCCTCACCTCTCCACCCTCCAGAAATAGAATGCATCCTTTTACTCCACGCATTTTCCTTGGAAACTTCCAGCATGACAGTGTCACCCACTAAGCAGGGAGGTAGGCGCCCTCCTGTTACAGACTGGCTTTGTGCCTTGTTTACAGTGTATTTTTATCTCACTTTCAATTTTACTTTTTTTCTTTTTTTTCTTCCATTTCTGAAATTTAAATATTTGATGTCAGTTCAGTTATTTTTATGACAATCCTCTTTCCCTTCCAGAAACCAAAAGCGAGAGAGATACAAAACCCACTGGGGCATCTGTCTCCCACTTTTTAATTAGTCCCTTTTTCTCTTGGGTGACAGTAAGTAGTAACTGCAGGGTGTTCTGCTCTACCCCCACCCCAGACCAGCCTCTCTCCATGATTCCTGCCCTTGTCCCCAGGGGTTCATGTTCCCAGCCACTCCCACATGGTCCTGCTGAGCTACAATCATGGACAAAGTTTCAGGGAGATTCTTGAGCTCTTCTGCTCTGAATCTGGGTAGAGAAAAACCAATCCTGCATCATGGATTTTATTGTATGTTAATTCATTATACCAGCCCCGCCTGATGACTAGCTTCCCTTAAATGGAAACCACCTCTAGATAGTCAGCTTGGAGACTGGGTCCTAAACAAGGAGGCTGGAGAGAGGACATTGCCAGTGTGGTGCAGCCTGGAGCCACCTCCTGCCCGGGATGAGCTCACAGGGCCTCATGTAGTATACTGGGGGGAGGCAGCGGGGATTGGGGCATAGAAGGGAGGGCACCAGTGGAAGGGAAGGTTATGAATGTTGGAGAGACGGTTTTGATTATGCACCACTCCTGTCTCAGAGCAGGTACCCTCTTCCTCTTCTTTGACCCTTCCTCCTGGTAGGTAAAATGTGTCCTTTTGTGACAGTCTGCTTCTGCTATGCTGCTAGTCCCCTGGGCCTGTCTGGGAACAGCCTGGAGAGTCTTGGTGCGTGAGCCCCTGGAAGGCCCTGGTTTTTCTGAGCAGCAGGGCCCTCCCTGCCCCTCAGCCCCATCTCTGCTCAGCTAGAGAGGAAGGCAGTTCTTCCCCAGGGTCTGAGAACCCCATCCCGGAGAAGCAGACTTGTGTCTTGTGTGGAGATGGGACATTGTCATCTTTACAGCATTGCACACATCATACTTTACCTTGTTTCATCCCCACTATAACTTGCCAAGCAGGAAGACTAGGAAGGTCATCTCCCTCCCTCCATCCTTTTTTGTTTCTTTCTTCCCTTCCTCCCCTCCTCCTTTTTGCCATACTGAAGATTGATCCAGGGCCTTCCCCTGCTTTTTGTTCTCCTCTCTCCCCCCATCCCTGCCTCCAGGCTCCCTTTCCCTCTTCCTTCTCCCTTTCCCTCTTCCTTCTCCCTTTTATTTTTTTCTTTTAAGACAGAGAGTCTCACTAAATTACTGAGTTGCCCAGGCTGGGCTCGAATTTGTGATCCTCCTGCTTCAGCCTCCCAGAGTGCTGGGATTATGGGCACACGCCGCTATGCCCGGCCATTTTACTTTCTCTCATAGAAAATTTAATTGAGGTGAGGGCTGGGGATTTAGCTCAGTGGTTCCATTGTCTGCCTCACAAGCGCAAGGTCCAGAGTTCAATCCCTGGTACCAAAAAAAAAAAAAAAAAAAAAAAAAGGGTAAATCTAATTGAGTTTCTGAGTGGTCAAGTTATGTGCTCCAGTTAATGCCTCTAGTTAGCAGCTGAACTGCTCAAGAACCCAGGATTCCTGACGCCTGACTCCTCCTGGTCTAGGCCTCTTCCAATGCGTCCAGCTGGTGGAAGGGCCTGGAGTCCTGATCGGTGATCCTTTTGCTTCTTGTTTTATCTTGCACTGCTTGGCCTTCCTATGCCCTCTCCTTCTGAAGATCACCCAAGTTCTGTGTCCCACAGTGGACAAGGCAGGTGGAAGTGGGGAGATGAACTCCCAGGTGTGTGTGGGGAGAAAGGCACGAGTTGGATGTGGGTGGAGCATGGCTGTGGAACACATGCTCCATATTAATCTTTATTTCAATGAAGTTGTTTGAGTTCATGCTTTATTGCGGTGCTTTAAAATAATGTGTTTCTAACGGTGCCCCGGGGGGTAGCACTTGCACTTTTGAGATCCTATTGCTGGAGTGGCTCACGAGACCAGCCACAATAATAGAAAATGAGGCACCCCCCGGTGCACCATCTGAATTTATAATAGCAATTTCTACGATGCCCCGAGGCCAGCGCTGTTTGTATTTGAGAACATGCAAGAGAGCTTGGCGGTGAAGGGGTGGCCCCTCCGTTTCTGCTTTGGTCGAGCTTCCCTTTAACCTGGGGAAAGGTTCTTCTTTGGCCTCCTGCATCTGGCTCTAGTATTTGAGTGTTAAAGGACAGGATTCATCCTCTACCACTGTGGCTTTAGTGTGGGCAGGGAGATTGATGGAGGGGGCGTGGCCTCCTCCTGTCCATCAGCCACTTCTCTCCGCCCTCCTCCCGCCTCTCAGCACCCGGTGTGTGCAAAGCTGAAAGTCCCTCGGAGGCCTCCTGTGCTTTCACCGTCAAAGCAGTGAAATATGAAATGACAACATAATGAAATGGACTTGGTCTCATTAAGATTCCAAATGGCTGTCTGGTGTTTTTTTTTTTTTCTTTCTCTCCAATTCAACCAGAGACCCACACCATGGTGCCAAAGGCAGAAGTGGGTCAGTGCTGCGTGGTGGTGGGATGTTTGACAGGAGAAGCAGGGATAAGGGGCCAACATGGTTCAGGTAGGGGACAGCCTGAGCAGGGACAAAGCAGGGCACTGGGGAGAGCTGAATCATCTGTCAGCATTTCTGGGGACAGGCACACAGGGCCTGCCAGGTGCCTTTGAGAGCTCACCCACACAGAAAGCCTTTCTGGACTCAGAAGAGAGATAGGGTGGGATGGTTAGAAGAAGACAAGAAATCCCCATTTTCATGCAAACTTCTTAGTGATTTCAAGGTAACTGCCCTGGAAAAATTTGATGTGAAAAATCAACAACAGCACCTCCTTCCCTCATTCAACAAAGATAAAGGCTGCTTTACAGATGTGTGAGTAGCATTTGTACACTAGTTACATTCTCCACACAATCATGTATTTCATTCGGCCTCATGACAGAAGCATTTGTTTGTTCATTCACTCACTCATTCATTCATACATTCATTCATCAAGCATTACTGACCCCTACTACATGCCAGACATTGTGAGAGGTACTCGAGATCTGAAAAGGAAGATGACACTGTCTGTCCTTTGTGTGTGTGTGCCCATGGCCAAATCCTCACCTCCTTGCTTTCTTCTGTAGTACAGACAGAGAGCTGCCTGGGCCAGTTTACAGGTGATCTACTGGCACCCCTGGAGGGGTCTTCGGTCACTATTTGCTGGGGGCGATGGATGTCTAACCCAGTGGTTCTCCACTTGGCACATTTGAATCAAAACCCTACAGATGCCTAAGCCCATGGTGACACTGGACACTGTTGGTAATACATACAGCGGTGGTATACCAGCCAACATCTATCTCGCTGGTTGAAGTTCATGCTGTACTGGTCAGTAGATATTTTAACCATTATCCTTGGCTCTATCCCAAAGTAAGAAAAATTTGAAAATTAAATAAATAAAATTTCTAGTGATGGAGCCTTAGGCATAAATCGGTCTTTTTAAAGCTTCCTGACGATTCCAGTGTGCAGCCAGGAGTGACTTTCGGAGCAAGACCCATGTGCAGCATATATACCTTCAAGGTCTGAGTGCCACTAGAGCCCCAGGTACTAATGCTGGGGACAGATGCAATACTTGCATGTCCCACCAGGTGGTCTCTGGTGGTAATGTGACACCATGGTCAAAGGGGTCAGT
This sequence comes from Heterocephalus glaber, assembly GCF_053883595.1. NCBI lineage: Eukaryota > Metazoa > Chordata > Mammalia > Rodentia > Bathyergidae > Heterocephalus > Heterocephalus glaber. Next base: position 18,012,480 of record NW_028258379.1, read on the forward strand.
CAGTGTGGAGCTACAGCTGAACAGAAGGTAAATGAAGGAAAAGCTGAAACTTTCAACTTTGAAGTTTTAGAGGTTTGAGAAATTTAAGAGCTTGATCTAGTTCCTGCCTCCAAGATGATGGCACTCAGGCTTAGGTGCCCCCCATGATGTCTGTGTGTAAATGTCTGATACCTTCTTTAGGGTTTAGGCAGCCCCATTGAGGGTTTTGTAGACGAAGAATGTGACACAAGGAAGTTCCTAGGGTGGGTTTTCTAGCAAGGGCCTCCTAACAGGGCCCCTGCTAACCTCAGAGAAAGGCTTAAACCTTTATAATTGGGATAAGGTGTGAATCATTATACACTTAAAAAAATATCCTCCAACAAAATAACTTTGCTGATGTGCCCTGCCTGTGTGGAGGTTGACAAAATCTGTTCCCATGGCCTGGTATCTCTGAGAAGCCACTAAAGGGGCAATCTCTGTAATCAGCACTGTTGGCTCTATGCCTGGCATCCACAGGGTCTCCAGCTGGTTCTGTGGTGCCAGTTCTTTGGTGCATTTCAGATAGCTGATCTCATGAGGTCAACGCAAACTCATTTATCTCTGGTAGACCTTTGTGTGCCTACCGGGCCTCTGCCTCACCTGCTCTTCTGTGTCCCCTTGTCAGAGACACCAATTGGCTTTGTGATGCTTGCTCTTGGCATCAAGGTTTCTGAAGACCTGGGCCTCTTACCCCTCCATCCATTCTCCCAGTGGCCCTCTGCTGCCCCCACCTGCCACAAGTCTACACTGGCTGTAGAATTGCTGCCCCATGGGGCTCAGGAATGAATGCACTGTTTCTGTCACAAGCTTAGTATTATCCTTAGCGTTGTCACTTATGTCATCTGATGTGGTTGTTAAGTCCTCAACTAAATAGTTTCCATTTTACCGAAGAAACAGACTCCAAATAGGTAAGTTTCAGAGCTTGAAGAAACAGATCATTCAAACTAAATGTAATGCTACATGTTGGCTATTTCTCTTAACTCTTTTGGATATGGCAAGAAAAGAAGATACAGGGAAAAGAATGAGTCATGATCTAAAACAAGCAGAAATAGGAACTACGTTCTTAGAAGGGATCGGACAGACACTCAATGGTTATTTGGGATGTGGAGCTTCTGTATGTAGGAGAGTGTGGTGCTACTTTTCCCTCTTCTTCCTTCTCACTTCAAGTTCTCTGCATGCTCCCCATCTTATCAAGAATGTGGGTAGCAGAAAAAATAAGAAGACAGAACCCACTTGAATCACAGACTACAGTGGGCTGAGCAGGTGGGAAGGTCATAATCCACCAAACTTCAGCCAAGAGATTTGAAAGGAACTGAACAAGGTGGGATAAGGGAGAATAAATGAAGAAGATGCACAAAATTGGGAAGCAGGAGGACATACCCTAGCACCAGCCTTTTCCAGAAGATCCTAGTAATAAGGAAGCATCTGAGGCTCAGCAGCCTTCAGTTCCTCCTCCCATTGGTCAGATTCAATCTTAGAAATGACAGAAGTGGAGGATGCAAATGTTGGGAACTGATAATTTTTCCCAAATAGGAAAGTCATAAGGGGAACAATGGAAGCATTTCTCTGGCATTATCAGGATTTTCCCCATGAGGAACTGATGAGTGTGGTTCATAGTGGGAGTGTGCATTGACCTTTGTATAATGGCACACAGAGTGATGCTCTGAGTGTCACAATTTCATGCAAACATCATGCTGTGTCTGGTCCACTCACACACATATTATTACTTTGGATGATACCAATGCACCTGGCACAAATGTGCATTGGAATTCATTACCAGAGGCTCAGTAAAGCAGTAGAAAGTTGATAGTTAAGCATGAAGATTCTGGAGGAAAAGTTAAGTCTTGTAAAATCAGAGGGGCATTAACGTTCGAGAGGCTAGAAGTCTAGTTCAGATAAGTTTACTAGGGAAGGAGGTATCGGTAAGAAAGAAGTCAAAAATAGCATCCAAACTTTGGACATCAGCTGGGCAGATGCCATCAGCAGTGCAAAGGAGAGTCACTGAGGTGTGCTCTGATCTTAGGCAAAGCTTTGTCCTGTTCACTGATTGGGGTTGTGGACTTAAACTTAGCTGGTGGCATTAGAGAGTTCAGGTCAACTCTTCTTCCTCCCTCTCCCACTTGTTAAACAAATGGGAGAAAATTAGAATCTGCAAAGTCTTGGCCATTTCCAAGTTACTTTTAATCCAAGATTTTAGTAAAAGATGGCAGAGAAAAATCATATGACTGACATTTTATATTATTAAATTTTGTCCATCAGGATTTATTTACTAAAAAATGTATGAGGACGTGCCTATGACAAGCAAGAAACTATGCAATGTGATGCCATGCATAAAAAGATTAAAATGAAAAGAACTTGCTCTCAAGGAGTTTACAATCTGGAAAGGGATAGAGGCATGCAAGCAAATACCCCTAATGTGAGTTAAAAGTGGCTTGCTGAAGAACAAAGGGAAACAAATGAATAATTATTATGGAAGGAGGGTTATGGACAACATCATGGAGGTGGTGGCCTTTGATCTGAGCCTTGAAGCATGAATATAATTTTAATTGGGTGGGGAGATAGAGAGGAGAAAAGGGTCAGGAGGGGATTTGGGGATGAGGGAACAGCATGAGTAAAAGCATAGAGGTGTTAAAGTGTATAGCAAGTCTGAGCAAAGGCAATTAATTCAGTGGCTAGCATTTAGGAGGTTGCTCAGGCGATGTGACCAGAAATACTTAGTATCTCCAAAGAGAAGGATCCAAGTAATTACATAATCCTCCCACTTAAGTTGGCTGATAGGTAAAGACCTAAAAGCACACATAGTTCTTTCAACACATTTTTGCTTTCTTCTTCCACTTGGAGTCATACACCCTATTATTTGTGAGAGTGTGTACACTTGTTCTGTGTCTGCAAGCTCATACTCTCCTTTCCTTACCTACATGCTCTAAGACCTTTCTGAACACCCATGTATCTCATCACCTGACCTGCAGTGTGTGTCTCTCCTCAGTGGAGTATGCAGTAGGCTGAGTGACTATAAAATAAATATCACTGAGATTGGGAGGAAGACACAAAAATGAATTACAAATCATGTGCAAAGTGATGCCCATTCTGTGAGTTGGCCAGAATAATTTCAGACCCTGGGCCTCCTACTAGAGTGAAAAATGATGTTTATTGGAGGGAAGCTTAGAATTAATTCTGCAAAATGATAGTAAAGTGAATTCTTTTCTGGATCTGCTGTGATGGCACTTCCTCCCATTTCTGTCACTTCTTATTACTGTAATGAGTTCTGTTCTCCAAAAGGGATAAAGTCACCATTCAGATAAGATCAGTTTTGTCTGGTGCAGCCAAGTTGATCTGATCATAGTTTAGAATGCAGCTTTTGAATTCACCTTGGGTATTTAACTTCAGAGGGGTGAAAGAGAAGATGCTGAACTGGCAGAAAAGTAGCTGCAATCATTAGTTAGTTGTCTCCACCAGGCCCTCTCTCTCCAGTTCTATGGCAGGATAGTAGATTCTCTGGACATTCCTTGGACTTTGGTACACTTCTATTGGGCGCCAGCATTTGAATTGCATTGAAGATGGATTCACTAGAGTTCATCAGTGTCCTGTCTGGGTGACAGTCTGAAAGATGTTGGGTCTCCCACAAGGGCTGAGCCTAGGGGTGTGCTCTCCATAATGCTGACAAAACCCGAGGCGGGTCTGAGAAGGCAGAGGTTGGGAGCTCTCCATGGTTCTGGAGATGATCCATTACAGGATATTGGAGGGGAAACTGTCTGCAAGAGCTCTAAGAATCATTTTTGTGCTATAGGAGGGCTGAGATTAAACCAGAAGAGCAAACTGTACAGGGCTACTGGATGAATATCCACATTAATTACGAATGACCATTTTCACATTTGCTCTTATTCTATGATGTCAAAAGATTGTTTCAGAATGCTTCATTTACTTAGTTTTCTTCTAGGTGGTGAGGAGGTAAAAGTGGACGCATGGCTAAGATCAAGTGTGGAAACCATTGCTGTAAAGCCTAGATAGTTTCTGTTCTCTGCCCAAGCCCCTTGCTGTTCCCTCTACCCTCCACCCATACTTTCTGACCCAGCAGACCCAGGCTGAGCAAGCTTTTTCATCCCACCATCCACCCTCCACCCTGTGGGCATACTCAGGCAGTTCTTCAGTTCCATATCAAGTAGGCTTGGGTCCAGCATGCCTGCCTCATGCCTCTGAGGCCCTGCATGGAAGATCCCATAGGATGCGCATGCTCAGGAAACTACAAACTTTAGAAGAAGTCCTGAGGCCTCATGGGCAGATAATTCCTGAAAGATATAGTAGTAGCCTGCTGTGAGCCCACATAACAATTCTAAAGAAAGCAGAGTTTTCTGCAACTCTACATGCACTAAATCTCCAACTCTACATTTTAAAAAAGCTCTTCAATCTTAGGCATGAAATCAGCTTCCTGCTGGGATCTGGCTCCCTCAATTAGCACAGGGGTCTGTGCACTGATTGCCCTGAGGAGTGGTCTAGGAGAATGCTTGATGCTGATAAATGTGAGAATGTTCAGGAAGAAGAACTACACCTAGAAATGAAGATGGTAGCATTTTTATGACAGTTGCTATATTCTGTGATTTGTTCTGAGTGCTTTATATATTAAATTATTTAATTATCACAACAACCTTTGGAGGCATGTACTGTTATTATACTAGCTATTTCAAGATCATGGAATTGAGGCACAGAAGTGTTATCTAACTTGCCTAAGGTCACACAGCTGATAAGTGGTGAAGTCATTCTTAGTTTTTTCCTTCCAGAGTCCATTCTTTTAAACACTGTGCTATAAAAAGTTGAAGATTACACCTCCCCAGGAAGTGGTCACATGCTCACAGAGGATATAAGAGTAAGTATTTTATGGCTTATTTTTCTCCTCTTCCCATGTCCTCCCTACTGTGTCTCTCACCTCTGTTTGCAGACTGACTTCTAGGAATGACACACCTTAATGTCATTTCTGAAATATTATTTGCCTTTTAGCTGGAATTTTACCAAGTAGTATTTGTCCCATTAGCCTCAAAAAATATGCCTGATATATTCCTTTTCATCAGTCAAGATTCGGGTAGTTTTTTTTTTTTTCAGTGAGGCCTTCCTTGACTATACCATGTAAAGAGCTCTTCTTTCCTCTAGCCACTTTTCATCATACCCTCTGGTATTCTTTTCTTCATAGTAAATATTACTATCTGAAAGTGTCTCATTTGCTTATATGCCCTATTTTTCTATCCATTATCCCTACTAGAATGTAAGATATATGAGGCTAGGAGCTTTGTCCAATTTGTATTTACTGCTGTTTTCCTTCTAATTGTAATCAGTTTTGATCAATAAGTCAATCTATCTCCAAGAATAATTTGCTAGACTCTTAGAGGAAAATCTAGAGAAGGGAAGAGCTAATATAAAGTCCTTTGTATCAAGATAGATTTGAAAGAGCAGGTATAAAAGGGAAAAACTAAGGATATGACTTTTGAGAAGAGTTCTGATGGGGGACCACTTCCAATTAGCAAGAGCCAAAGTCATGAGGTCTGAGTAGCTGTATTTATGAGCCTGGTATTTTCCACTCTTCCACCAGAGTTGTTCTGCATGTGCCTCACACTTGCAATAGACCTGAAGGAAGATGGGGTGTTGTTCAGGAAAGTAAGGAAGTTCACTGTGAGCTTGTCATCTATTTTTCTTGACTTCTCCAGGAAGTAAAAAGGGCACCTTCCCTTTTTTCCAGACCTCTGTTGTACAGATCTCACACATCTCCAGTAGCAAGGTCCACACATGCTCAAAGTCTGAGCAACAATCTAAGAGGAGGTGAGATCAGCAATGTTCTAAGTGTCCCACACTTGATACTTGAATTAGAAGATAAACTGGAGAAAATGTGATGGGATATGGAAGAGCAAAACAAAGACAGTTAATATTTTAAAACTAAAAATGTGAAGCTAATGATGCATTTGGATTCTTCAAGGTGACTTAGCCACATATGGATGGGCTTTTTAGACTTCCAGATAATTTTCTTCCCAGTTGTTGGCATCAGTAGGGCCCACTTACTCCTTTACCAGAGGATGCAAAGTAGAGAGAAGACTGGAACCAGTTAATTCAGAGTTAGGAAGCAGATGCATCAGCGCATTTGGTGGGGGAAGAGGTTGATTCCCTGGTACCCATAGTTACATGCCAGATTTTTATATTTTGAGGTTGCCTTAGTCAACGATTGCCTAAAATCTATTTTCACTACCAGTGTGCACAGTGCATTAATCACTGAAATCTGTCTCTTGTAGTTATCCTTCACATAGGATTCTGGTTTGCTTCCAAGGCAAGCTTTGGTGCAAAACTTCTGTCTGCTGATGCCTGCATTTACTCCACCACCAATGGGGAATAAAGAATGGGAAAGGAGAGAAGGAGGACAAATCCTGGGGCTGGAGATGTGAAAGGGATGGTCAGAGAAGAGGGGGACTACTAACAAGGAAAGGGGAGAAAAAACATAGGAATATGAAACTCAGCTGTATTACGAGAAATTTGAGGGCAGAGACCTAGGCTGGACACCTTGGAGAGATGCCTTTGGGTAATAGGAGGAAGAAGGAAGTATACAGGTTTGGAATTTGGAAAGCCCTAGATCTGGCTTCCTTTTCCAAACCTCCTTTTCCAGCCTTATATAATTCTTCTAAGTATTAAATGAGATAATAGATGTGAAATGTATGACACAGAATAGATGCCAAACAAGTTGAAATTATTGTAGGCTTCATACGCACCCAAACATTTTTTTTAAAAAAAGTTATTTCTAGCATGCTTATTGAGAACTTTCAGGTACCGAGCATGGTTGTAAAGATGTGAACTCCTCTGTCTTTTAGTGCAGACTTCTGTAGTGGGGCATGAAGCAGCAGTCATCGTTAGCTTACTGGAATATTGTAGTGACCAGGAACTATCACCACATTTATGCAATATCTACCATGTACCATCCCTTTCACACTTCACAGGAAAGGAGCATTCTTGTACAAAGAGGAGTAAATGTGCTAAAGTGAGGATATTTCAGAGTACGAATGGCCAGGCTGAGACAGAAAAAAGACAGAGAGAGTCTCACTGATTTATCTAGCAAACAGATATAGCCTACAGGCAAACGAGTAGCCTGGACCATGGACTCTGGGGGAGCTTTTAGGCTTGACTCAAGAGAGCTGAGCATGCTGGGGACTGTAAGCACACAAACCTTAGGAGATGTGCACTGAGGAGGTGAAGGCGGAATGAATGAAGGCTGTGGGAAGGGGAGAGAAAAGGAAAGTCACAAGTAGAGGGAGAGCGGCTCAGGCAGCGGGCTAGGAAACAGCACAGAGCTGGGGGCGGCAGAGTGGTGTCAGGAAAGCAGATGGTGATCCTTGAGGAAGAGGGTGCAGATGGCAGCGGTGGTGAGGAGGCAGCGTGGGGTGAAGAACAGTCCCAGCTTGGCCACTCCGGGAGGGGAGAGGCTGGAATACAAAACTCCTCACGCTGGGTGAGCTCTGTGACTCATCTGGCCCGCCGTGTGGCATCAGATAAGAGGACAGGAAGGCTATGGGGCTGTCTGTGCTTCTCTGGTGTAGACTTGGAGCTGAGATCTGAGCCTTGGTCATCCAGGAATTCCCGGCGAGGAAAGAAAAGCCTTCTACCAAGAACAGACAAACTGCTGTATTCAAATCCAGTCTCCCGGGTTACCTTTCCACTGTCTATTTGATCTTGGGCAAGTCATTTGATTGCTCTTGTACATGATTTTCTTACCAATTAAAATGAGTAGGCTAGGTAATCTTCAAAATACTTCTAAAGAATAAAATTGTGTGATTCTGTGAAATATTTGAAGGTCTGAATTGTACTGGAGACAGTAGACTTGTAAGTCTACTATTACCAGGGTCATACATGAAAGGTAACCATGAGAAACAGTGGTGAGTTCTCCATGCACCTTGGTGTTGAAGGTAGATTTTAGGTAACTGTTGCCAACAATACTGAAGGAGAGAGATCTTGGCTTAATGTACTAATGTTTCTAAATCCTGAAGCTATTCCAATATGAATTTGGATACTTTGTAAGGTAGTGAGCTTCCTGTCACCAGAAGCGATCTATCACAGATGAATGCTAACGTTTTGAGGGGTGTTATAACAGGAATTCTTCTCCCGGCCTCCATCTCCTTTCTTCAAGAAACATTATGCTTTACTGCAGGCTGCTTGAGCATATGATTAAGTGGTAAACAGTAGTGAATCCCAACGTGCATTTCTTAGATAACTACATCTCGTGGTGTTTTACTTAATGTAAATAGGTTTCTGGTCGGGAAAAAAAAGTTTTGCAGTGATAATAACTTTGGGAAACACTAGCTTAAATAAGCTTCTTTATTATAGAACTTCTTGAGACTTAAATATATTAATTTCATATTAAAATTCATAATATGCATTTCCTAAATAAATTGGACAATAGGCTCTTTTTCACAGAGCATCTGGTAAGAGTAATGATCTATTGAACATACCTTGAAAAATATTGCTGTAAGCAAGAGTCTTATGTTGCAAGTCCTTTGTCCCTAGGAAAATGGTATCCCATGTTCTCTGTTATTCTTGGCTAGGGCTGACAGTGAAGCCTAATTTGGGGCCTAAAGCCTTAGGAGAGGGCTGCCACCCCTGGTGTCACACTCTAGATAACACCGTTAGACCTAAATCAGCTGGTCACCCAAGATGAGTCTCCTTCGTGCCTCAGTTTACTCATATGCCAAATGGGGAGAGAGAGTTTCAGTTTAACTCTTCTAGGACTGAGGTGTTAAGAGAGCCTGCTATATGTGGGGTTTGAGTTTGAGCTTGAATCACCCCGGCTTCTTGTGAATGTGCAGGTTCAGAGTCAGTGGGTCCCCTGGGGTGGGGCTGAGATTCTGCGAGGTCAGCATCTGAGATTCTCCTAGGCAGTGCTGGTGCTGCTGTGGCCACCCTGAGTTTTGCGGGACAAGGAAGCCACGCAGTGTCACGTTTGTCAGAGCATTCTCCATACAGAGCAGCAGTGAGCTTTCTGGTGCTGCTCCTTTCCCTGGAGGTCTGGCCTGCTCTTTCAAAGGGATTATTCAGGTGGGAAAATAAAGCAGGTGTCCCTCCTGTGTCCCCGTGGCGAGGTTTGTCTGAGGCCCTCCGGAAGGGAATCCCTCTTCCTCCTCCCCACCCCCACTGCCGACGGCTCCGCAGTTAGTTATGCTAGCTTTTGAGTTTGAGTTAAAATCATATTTAACTACGTCCTGTTCAAAAAGCTGTTAGCATTTGGCAATCATTCCATCTTCAGCTTGAATCCTGGGGAGGATTTTTTTTTTTTCCACAACCGGGCAAAGTATATCATTTAAAAATAGTTCTAGTGCGTGGGTCAGAGAGAATGGTTGCTGGGGTTGGGCACGAGGAAGGGGGAGGCTTCATACTCTTCACCCCCTGACCCCCTTTCCCCCAAGCTCTGGGGCTACCTTTCCTGCCTGATCCTTTGGCTCAGTGCAGCACTGCGTCCTGGTAGGGATGGTGAGCGCGCTGTCCAGCAGAGGGGGGCGATAAAGGCAGTGGGAAGGAGTGGTCAGGAAGGTGGAGTTAAAGGCATGGGCCCTGGGCCTGGAATGACAGCAAGAGTTGACATCTTTCCTGCCCACGACAGATTGATCCTGAGATGTGCTAGAAGCAGCACGTTCCCATCATCATTATTAGGAAGCATTTATGATGGGTCTCCTGGGAGCAGTGTCCGTGGGAATTGCATCATTTTTTAAAACACTTATCTATCCTTTACATTGTGACATCAAGTCTTTCAGTACTTTACAGATGTTAACTCTTTAGTCCTCACAACAATCCCATGAGGTCAGTGCTATCATTATCCCCTTGCATAGAAGGGGGAAACTGAGGTACAGAGTGGTTAAGCAACTTGCTCAAGGCCCTGCAGCTGGACCCCAACCTTCAGAGTCTGGTGGTAGGTGGTGTGTGCACCCTTCACCACTACACTATGCAGCTTCTCCCAGAGCCAGGTCCTGCCTTCGAAGCACTCAGTCTAAGAGTGGCTCTGCCAGCCCAGATTGATCTTAGCTACTCAGTGGGAGGAATGAAGTTTAAAACAGACAAGAACTTCCATCATATGCTACAGAAAAAAAATTTTTGAAAGCAACCATCAAGTATTAACAGGTAACTTTCTGCCACTCAAACATTCAAAACCATTAAACACTCCAAATATACTTGGACCATGTTAAAATTTGATCCCAAGCAGGAAATTTTAGAATTGCTCTCTGAAAATTATTACAGTAGGAAGAAATAGTTTCTTCTTCAGTTTTTTTCTTGTCAAGTGTGTATGTGTGTGTGTGTGTGTGTGTGTGTGTGTGTGTGTGCGCGCTATTCTATAACCCTCAGTTTAGACAACTTGCTTGCTCCTGGGTTCTGGGGGAGAAGGAGGAAGCTGTAGGGTAGGCATTCCACATCCTAGCCTGCATCTCCTGAGGCTAGAGTTGGCAGTCCTTTGCCAAGGGCTGGTTGCTGAATTCAGGGAGATGGCTGGGACACTTCTACTGGCTACAAGCCCCTGAGACTCTTTTATTTTCATGGAGTAAGTACGATGCTTGGAGTGAGAGGCATTCCCTGGGAGCTGACCTCCTCAGGGCCTGCATGCTCAGGCTTCCCTTGGGCTTGTGCCCTCTTGTATGCAAATCTCACACTCACTTGTGTTTCCTGTCGATGCCAGCTCAGTTGTCTAGATTAGGCACCTGCCCGTTAGAATTTTGGAAGCACTGTTGTTGTCTCCCTGTGACTGGCTGCTGGCCCCATGTTCTCTTATTGGGCCCCAGAGACAACTCTTTTTTAGTAAAAATCTGCTCCTTAAAGAATGCCAGACCTCCCGGTGGCACTCTCTGCAATGCATAGCACATGTTCAATAATACTAATTAATAAGCAGTCACTTATTAATGGCACTGGAGTCATCATTGCATAGGAGACAGAAAACCAAATACCTCCAACAGCCCAGTGAAACAGCATGGTTCTTGGGAGATAAGAGGAGAGAAGAGCACAAGGGATGTTTGCAAGGGACCTTGAACAAAATGCTTGGGGGCAGTTCCCTTCGAGGTCAAATTTGGAATCTGCTCAGGAATGGGGCACGTAGGGATATTAGTGACTTAGAAAACAAAATAGTAGGGCAGATTGGGAGACTGGAGAACTTGTCTCAACTGAAGCCTTGGCTGAAGGATTAGCAGAACTGCCCAATTCCCAATTTCTAGTGACTTGGTGTTAGCTTCAGAAGTCTTTGATATTCCCAGGGTTGAATGGGTTGTGGGAACTCAGAAATAAACACCCATTTAAATAATGAAGAAACTGAGGGCACTGACCATTATAATTTTCTTCCAAAGATGACTGGAAGAATCAGTAAGTAAAAGAAACTGTGTAATGAAACCAAAAATCTCCAAGCAAAAACAACTCCTGAAATTCACATATCCAGAGTCATTAGGGTGGCAGGAATGGATATGTCAAATCTGTTTATATAGCACCTTGATTTTATAGGCAGTCTTGTTTATAAATGTGCAGTTGCATGTATTTCAATAAATAACTTAATAAAACCAACTTGCTATGAGGAACTAAGTGAGATAATGCATCAGTGCATGTCGAAGGCTTATGTGGTAATAGTTCTAGTGATCAAACCTGATAGTTGCTGTGCCCCGGTAAGGGTTAAACTAGTTGCTTATGACTTGCTTCCAGTCTGACTGGTTACTGACTGGGTCATCTCAGATGTTAAATATTTTAAATTTCACTCTGATATTAACAACTAAACTCTTTATTGTATACTTTCTACATGGCATTTGCTAGTGTAAGTGCTTTTCTCTGGAGGGGGAATGAACACAGTACCTTGTGCATGCTAAGTGAGCACTGTACTGCTAACCTACAACCCCCACTCAGATTAGAGTTACTTTTGATATAATTTTCACAGGCAATATTTGGTATCAATATTTGGTATCATCATTACGATTTTAGATGAGAAAATTGAGGATTGAGATGTTAATAACTTGGCAAAAGTCTCATGACCTGCAAATTGTAGAGCTGAAATCTGAATCAAGATATTCTGTTTATAGGTCTTGGCATCTTAACCATGGTACTTCTAAGTAGAGGGCCAGCAGGGGTGACTTGTGGTAGATGGTAAATGTTCTTATTATTTTTATGAAAACTACTATAATACTATTTTCCCAGAATGTTATGGACAACTCATCCTTTTGACTGGTAATGATTTTTTTGGTCATTGTTACTTGCTGAAAACACTGGTCTTGTGCATTGGAAAAGTCTGAAGGGTCCCCAGTCTGTTCTGGTCCCCCCCGGAACTGAGTGAGGATGATAATTATACAGCCGGGAGTGGGCAGATGGGCCTGCAAGGGAACCTCCCACTCTAATGCCCTCTTGACCAAGACCTCAGCAGCACAGGACAAAGATGGTAGCAAAGGAGGTCCAGGGTCTCTGAGGGTATCAGTTGCCTTCACTGAGTCCTCCTTTAAAAAATCCAGCGTCATTGCTAGTGTGACACCATCATTTAGGCAAACACCTGGTATTGTTTTCTTCTTGTGATTGCATTACATGTCTGCAAGGAGACCTGGCTTATTCTCTTTGATGTTGTTTTTCTATGCTATTTTGTACATATCCATCCTCATAAATTTGTAGCCATCTACGGGGATGCTGGATCACTAGAATGAGCAGAGTGGTAGTTAGTCGAAATGATATGGAGGAATAGGGCATAATGAGCCCAGAGATTTTGTGATAAAAGGCAGACTAAAAAGATACACCAGAGTCATTGAAAGGTAAGTAGTGCTTAAGAAGGCTGAGAAACTACCAAATGAAATAAAATGATAATAGCAATTATACTCAAAATATACAAGGTAAAGTAGGGTAGAAAGCAAATGGACTAAAAACAAGTCAATGATAGTAACTACATTGACACTGTAATGAACTAAAATATTAAAAGTGATGTCATGAACCTGAAATAAAGGAATGCTAACCATAAGGGGCAGTCTGAAGTTAGTAACCCTATGTAGGGGCAAATGCAGATCTCTGGGCTGAGACAGGGAACATCTGTTAAGTTCTTCTGTGGGGTGGGGTGCTGTATGTGTGTTGTCTGCTTCTCATAACACTCCCATGAAGGAAGTACAGGTGTTATCTCCATTGTATGGGTGAGGATGCCGAAACTTGGAGAGGATAATGAAAATTATGCAGATCACATGGAATTTAGGTGGCGCAGCTGTGATCGGAATCCAGGCGTCTCAAACTCAGGGCTGTTTTGCAGTCATGCAGCAGACTTCTTGTAGGGATGTCCTTGCAAGGCTGGTGTTTGCCAGAGGATTCACACAGGGGCTGACACCTTGAGGCCCCTCACTTCCCTTGAGTCCCTCGGGTTTCTTTCTGATGATTCCAAAGGTGAGCCTACAGTAGCCCTGGATGTTCCAACTGGGCTGGTCTCTCACATCCTGAGGACAAGTAAGATGCACAAACTTCAAGAAGGGCCTGGTAAGGAGGACATAGAGCTGGGGCTGAGGCAACTCAAGTCTAAACAGATGGGAGGTCAGAGGTCATGTGTGAAATTAATCCATTATGTATATTTGTTTATATTCCTGTAGGTGCTGAGTACATAGAGGTGTTGAAGATTGGGAAAAGATAAGAAAATGTGATTATGATCTGAAAGGTAAAACAGACTGAAAAGTAGACTAGTAATGTTGGACTAGTCTGTCCAGCCAGGCCCAGCCAAAATTGCCATGAGTCCACCAAGCTTGCCTTAAAATGCTCTGTCTCTAGATCAAAATAATCACTTGCTTACTGACAATCTCAGAGGGCTCCCTTTACATTGCTCTCTTCACTGTTATATTGCTTCACTTTATAGGAACACAACTCTATCATCACCAAAGGGTCATGGAACCCCTTGAAGCAGGGACCCAGATAGACTCATTGGTGTCCTGTGAACACATTGCCTAGGGCATGCACCATTAAAGTTTGCTGGCTTGGGATAGTACTAGGATGCTGGGAGGATGTCTGGCAAGGAGAAAAAATGTATGAAAGGATGGTAATAGCACCAGCTAAGCAGGTAGAGGCTCTGGTGTTGGGTTGACCTGAGTTCCAAGTTGTTCTCAGCAACCTCCAGCTGTGTAACCTTGGGGAATCTCTCTGCTGCTTCTGTTATTCAGCTGTAAAATGGACCTCAACTAGCACTAACCTCAGTGGACTGAATGAGGTGACCCACGTGCTGCCTCTAGTAAATGCTCAATAGCTTTTAGTGGCTGTTCCTGCTATTGGTGCTGACCCGAGGAAGGACACACCAGTGCAGGCCATAGAAAGGGGAAGCAGGGGAAGAAAGGGAATCGAGGCTATTTTCCCACAATGGGCACCAGGGTCTGATAATGAACAAAACGTCTCTGTTTGGTGCCTCCAACTGTCACCCCTGCTTTAGGCTTGGCTGGGGCTCCCCACATAGGGACTAGTTCTTCCAGGCTGGTGATAGATTTTCAAGGGTTTGGGAGCACAGGGGAAATGCCTAGGCCCTGAGCTCTGGGTGCAAGCCACAAAGGGGAGCCATCCTCCGACCCCCTCAGGCACTGGTTCTCTTAGCTTGCAGTCCCCTTGGGGTAGGGTTGGTTTTGCTTGGGTCTGTCTCCACTGCTTAGGGGCGCTTGGAGGGGCAGCCTCATTTGTCACTTTCATTTCTATGTCCTCAGCACCTTGCAGTATGCCTCATTCTAAGCTAGCACTCAAAGTGCTTGGTAAAGGAGTGGATTTGTGTCCTACTTACTGTTCTGACCTCTGCCAGATGCTTAAGGATTGCCCTGATTTTGCACAGAGAAGGGACTATTCGGGGAAACTGAGGCACGCTTGTCGGTTAGCATTCTCCCCACGCCCTCAATAGGCAATGATGTTCCTGCAGGAACCCTCAGCAGGAGGGTGGTTTTTTAATGTGCTGAAACTGTCAATGAGGATTTTGTCTTCATTTGAATTCCTGCTCCAGGTCTAAGGGAAGAGCTCTCCTCTTGGGCTCCGGTGAGGGGAGAACTGAGCTCTTGGTCACCTCTTCCTCACAGGGGGCTGCAGAGTGCCCCTCCTTGATTATGTCTCCTCAGCTGTCTGCAAAACATCCAGGGAGGAGGTGAAGCCCTGAGCCAGGCAGCCTGGCTGTCTCTTTAAATGCCGGGGTCTGTGTAGGAGAGGGAGGGGCCAACTCTGGAGTGCGTGAAATTCCTGGGCTCCTCCGGCAGTCTCAAGCTCCGAGCTCAGCCCTACACATCTCCTCTTGCGTGCAACTCACTGAGAGGGAGAGACAGCGTGTCCTCCGCTCTCGCAGCCGCCGGCCTCTCCAGCCAGCGAGGACCTGCTTTTCGCACCTCCAACACCCCTCCCATCTTCCCCGCCACTCCCTCCTGGGGGGAGAGAGAGAGAGAAAAAAAAGAAAAGGAGAGAGAAAGATTCTGGAATTTGAACCTTTCCAGAGAGGAAACACCCAGCAAACTCAGTTGATTAAACATCAAACAAACAGATCCCAACTCTTCCGTTCAACGGGAAAGGTAAGACTTGGGGATGTCGGGGAAGAAGGATGTGAAACAACTCAAGCTTCCCCTCCGTTCTGGGAAGAGACTGCTCAGGAGAGGGTAGAAGTTTTCAGTCGGGAGCGACCAACCTAGATTTTTTTTTTTTTTTTTAAATAAATCCTGGATCCAAGAGCCGAGGCTGACCATGGGAATGGCTTTTCACCTGCCTTTCCCTTCAGCTTCCTGAAAGTTGGGTCCCTTTACTCCAGATGTTGGAAAAGTCAGAACGTGTTTTAGATTTATTATCTTCTTTTTCTTTCTCCCGTTTGCTTGGATTGTTGGTCTGAAGTGATGCATGCTCATCACTTCATTTTGGGCTGATACTTTTTTTGGACATTTTTGAAGAGTCTCTCTCTCTCTCTCTCTCTCTCTCTCTCTCTCTCTTCCCCTTGGGGAGGGGGGCGGTTAAAAAGAGAGAGAGAGAAAGGATTCTCTGAGGCTCACAAGAAGACAAAACTGAGATCGGGGTTTCCCTAGCTGTTGAGGAACTGAAGTGAGTGTTTGTATGATTTCATTTATTGATTGATTTGGTTTTGGAAGGGGTGTGAGGAGGTTGTTCTTGACTCTAAAAATTCAGGCTGGACTCCTGCTCTCTTGCTGTGAAGGTGGACATACTCTGAGAAGGTGAAAAGGGAGTCCGTGTGTGCGTGCCTGTGCACTCCTGTTCGGATCTGTTACGGGGGAACCTTCCTCCTCTGCCTTCCATTTGTTTATATTAATGATTTAGTAGCAGGCTTGCCTGAAAACTTCCACTCTGTCTAAGCACTGTGGGTTTTGCAAGCTCTCAGTGACCTTAAAGCCTGGTTGGATGTATTGTTTTCTCAAGGCTTTGTGCTATACCCAGAGTTTCAGCTCTTTCCCTCTTTCTTTTTTAACCACAAAACTTAACTGCTTTAGAAACAGCATCCTGATGACAAGGGAAAAATAATCTGCCCCCTCATCCCCATCTCTTCCTAGGCCAGTGATGTAATACTAACCTATGGGCTCGGCTGATTTGCAGGTGACTTACCCTGTGATTACTTGTTAAAAAAATAAATTTCTCCGTTCCTCCACTAAATACCTATCTCCTTTTGATTTGGGTGCAGAAATATTGTCATGCAATGAGAAAATTGTAGTTTTTTGCGAACTATTATTAGGGTTTAGGCAAAATAGGTTTCCTCTTCCCTTATCTTTATTTTTATTTGTTTATTTTTAAAATGCAAAAGTCAGAGATCATTGAGAGGTAGCCTAGGATAGAGCAAGTCCAGTCAGGCCAAATAAGAAGGCTGACAGAATGGGAGCTGTCTAGTCCTCGCTTGCTTCTTCAGTTATTCCCGCTTTGGGGAGATAGCCCTTCTTTCGCTTCCACAAGCCACCCCAACATTCTTAATTCGCTTACTGGCCAGGGTCCTGAAGGTGGGTCTGGGGAGGAGAGGGGCACTCCTTGTCACACCTGGACAATGGTGTAGTTGCAGGGTCAGGTGACCATTTGCCTTTGTGATGAAGGTTCTAATGGAAATTTGAACTCCCAGCGCACTGGGTGACTTGCTTCCTGGGATAATCTATCTGGGGGCACTTGGAGGTTAGTCTGGGGAGCCCAAAGAACCCTTTCTCAATTTGCTCTTCTGGGTAGAGCCTCCCTTCCTCCTTCAAGGGCTTCTGCATCGCCTTTCAAGTTACACGGTCCCGCTGGTTATGATGGGCAAGTTTACCTAAGGGCTACTGGGTACGTGTCAGGAGGATGGTGGGGAGGGAGATGAGCGAAGCTGGTATTTTTTTTTTTTTTATCTTCAGGCTTAATCTGCCTAAGTCATATCGGGGTAAACGATATTTCAGACGGGTGCTGGTTGTGCAGAGATAGTCCTATTGTTTGATTTTTTTGTTGTTGTTGTTGGGGAGTGGAGTAAGGGCTCTTGGCCCATTTTCTGCAGCTCTGGGTTTGTCCTATGAACCAGTCTTCCTTCTGGAAGAAGGGATCGGGCTGGACATGGAAGTTCGCTATTAAAGTGAGCAACAGGGCTGGGTTAATATTTTTTTTAAACAACTGGACTGTGCGAAAGCCCTTTTCTGGAGCTTTCCAGCCCTTCCTAGTGAAATAATAATTTAAGAAAATTGCTTCTTAAGAAGGGCCAGAAATCAAAGGGTCTCTAGATTTGAAAGACAACTACGTATTTGCTTCTCTGGTAGTTCCCTGTTATTAATTTTTTGGGGTTTGATGGGGTTCTAGCCTCTGTTTTTGTTGATTTCTTTTCAATGCTGCGTTTCTACTGACTATGTTGATGATTTTCTGCTTATATAAGGGAAAGGATGTATCGAGGTGGATTGATGCTTGGGGTTTTGAGATCGGCTACTGAGATTGGGTGGCGGTTGGTGTGTTTGTCGATGTGCATGGCAGGAAGGTCTTTTCTTTTGGGTGGTGGGGGACAAGGGAATGGTTGGAAAGTGGTAGATGAGATGCTCCAGCAAATGGGGACGTGAGGGGACAAGGAGGTGAGGCTGGAAGTCACCGGTTTGCAGAATTTCTGTCCTGCATCCCCCCTTTCTCTCGCTCCTTGAAAAAATCCATTATCTCTAAAAACACATTATTCTTCAATTGGCCTTTTAGAGGAAAAAAAAGCGAGAGGGAGGGGAGGGGTTAATTTGGTGAGGGGGCTTGGTTGTAATTAGCCCACTGCTGCAAAACTGAGATACAGAAATCCATGGGCACCAGCTTTGGGGAACAGCAAGGCAGCGGAGGGGTGGGGGCCGGTTGTCAGTCCGGGATGCACAGTGCAGCGGCGGGGTTTGCATTTGGGTGTTGTGTGTTTGTGTCTCTGTGTGTGTGCGTGCAATTCTTTCCACCCCACCGCCGCTTCCTCCCCCACCGTCCCCCATGCCATGCCGCCATGATCTTGCCTTCTGTTTCTGCGCACTGCCCCCTCCCCTACATAGCCCTCCCCCTTTCCAGCCCTCTCCATCTCCAGGAGAAAATTCTGATTCCGATGGCTCTGCGGCTCTTTTTTTTTTTTTTTCCAACACAACAGTGGTGCGATGGCCTTTCCTACATGCCACACGGATGCAGCCTTCTGATAGGAGGGCTCTGTCGGCACATCCACACACGCACTGGCACACACCCTTGCACACACACTCTTCCCCCCACAGGCGACCAAGGGCTTCATTTCGTGCCCCTTTCCGCCTTTCCCCACCTCCACCTCCATCCACCATGGCTCCTGTCCCTCATCTTCACATGGGAACGCAGTCATGCTAGAGCTTCGTCTTCTCCCCACAACTGCCCTCCTCTTTCCTCTCGCCATTCTTCTTCCCTGAAAGCTGTGGTGTGTCGCAGTTCATTGGATTAGCATGTTGGAGAGTCTTTGGGGGAGGGGATCTCATGAGGAGGGGATTGGAATGGGGGTAGATGACATTAATGATTTGTTTTTTGGCCAAATAAGCACCCGGTGATAATGATCCAATTTAACCATCCATGAAATCTATGTTTGCGGCACACTGGAGGAAGGTTACAGGGGAAAGCAGAGTCCGGACTGGGTTACCCCTGGGGAAGTCTGATGCCTGGAGAGTAGATACACCCCCTCCCCCGTGCTCATGGCACGCACCCTCACACACGCCAACACACACAGCCCCGAGCAGTGGGCTGTGTCAAACCAGAGGGCACTGCAGAATATCCCTGAGACTTGTCGTGGTTCGTCGGGAGGATGGGGTGATGTCTTTGTCCTACCCAGCTCTCCGTTCTGTAGATGATACTGTCTTGAAATTCTTGGTGGCCTTTTGGTTGCCTTTTGGGTGGGGGCTGGAGGGTGTTTGTATTTTGTCAAACAGTGGTGTGGCTCTGTTCGGGTGACATGGGATTGTTGACCCCATGCGAGTGCTTGGGCAGGAGGCTGCCTGCTTTTTGGTGCTCTGTGCCTGTGTGTGACGGATATGTACGTATGAGTGAATCAGAGAGGTATGGTGGTGACAGGGAAGGAAGGCAGAAAGCAGGGGCATTTTGTGGGGGAGAGAGGGCAAAAAAGGCTTCACGGTAGCTGAGAAGAGTGTAGAGGGGATGCTGCTACTGTCTCCAGCAGGAAGCCTCAAGTGAGATCCCCATGCCCACCAAGCAGCCCGTAGGTGGGTGACCTCATGGGTGACGGGTGGCGGAAGCAGGCTGAAGGGGGAGAAGGGATAGGTGGGCGAGACTGAGGGTTTTCCCTGCCACCTCGCCAGCCTGGCCAAAGCCTGGGGCTGAGCTCTGGAGGGCGGCCCTGTGCTCCCAGTGGCGTCAGCCACCTCTCAGGCGGTGTGGCCTTGCTGGAGGCTGCAGCCCGGAGGAGCTGAGCTCACCCTTGGCACCAGAGCAACCCAAGCCCCTGTGTCCTCCTGGGCTCTGGCTGCCTTAACTACTTGACACCATCTTCCCTCCTCCTTCAGAAAGAGGTGTGTCCTTCTTTATTAGCAATTACATGTGAAATTGAAAAACATTTTACCTAAGGGAAAAAAAAATCCCCAGAGCAAAATTCTGATTGTCCCACCTTTCTGGCATTCCTCTCCCTTCCTGGGGCTGACCTTGATGAGTTAGGGAGAAAGGGTTACGTCATTGCCACAGAAAAGGGAGAAATGGGGGAGGTGGATGCTTCAGGGGTGGATGATTGTGCTAACCCAGAGAAGAGCTTGCTCTAGGGATCCTCCAGCCATGTTCCCCTTACAGGACCCTTTGGATGTGGATGGGAGACTTACAAAAAGGGAAGCGTCCCTTCCATGGCCTAGAAGTGTACCAGCTGGGTGTGTCCACTCGTGCTGTGGTCAGATCTCGTGGACCCCAAGAATGCACCTGCTTGGGAAGAAGCACTGCACAGCAGCTCTGACCCTGGTGCAGCTTGGGCTGCTCTGCACACACCCTGGCTGCAGCCGTGTGGCTAGCTCAGCCACAGCTGGCTGTGCTGTGCACTGGGCAGGGGCCCTGCATGGGGCCTGTCCTGGCCTCTTCCTGCAGGTCCCCAGATGACACCTCGGAGAGGCCTTTCCTGACCGGCTTTCTAAAATGGTCCCCTCACCCAACCCCCCTGCTGCTTTCCTAGGCATCACTCTATCTTTAATTTTACTTGTTAACCATTGTTGCATATTTTATTATATACTGATAGATCTTGTCTATTTCCCCTTTTCTCTGAGGTCAAGGATTTGTTTTAATTCATTACAGTGTTGCCAGTGCCTACGCTATTTATTGGCACATAGTAGGTGCTTAACAAATGTTTGCTGATTGGAGGGGAGAACCACATGGTTTGGCGTTGGAGTTTTCTTTTTCTGCAGCAACTTGGAGCCTATCTTTCGGGAATGCCAAGCTTTGCTTCTGACTGTCTTAGCTCTGTCTGCAAGTCTAGATCTGCTCAAGGAGTTGCAAAGTGCTAACTTTTATGAGTTCAGTAGAAAGGTCTTCTCTAACCCTGGCTCCAAGTACTATGCTTCCTGCACAGCCCTTTGGTATTAGAAGTCATCGTCGTTGTCGTCATCATCATCATCATCATCATCATCATCATCATTTTCAAAGTAGTAGAAATGGTAGTGATAAGGGTACTTACACTACAATACCAAGCTTAGTACCAAGACCTTTTTAAGCCAGTAGTATCGAACTTAATTTCCCAAACAGCTCAATGTAATACACAACTATTACTTTGTTGACAGAGGAAGAGACTGAGATGTAAAGTAACCTTATAAAATGACAGGCTAAGGACTCGAATTCAGATCTGATTTATTCTAGAGCCTGCACCCATAGTTCATATATTAAGCTGTTAGTGGTAAAAGGGAGGTGGACTATCCCCTCATTCAGTGCCCTCAAATGCAGAAGATGAAACAGAGGCCCAGAGAAGTAGGATAGCTTGTCTAAAGTCACGCACAATGATATAGCGACAAGCTAGAATCCAGGTTTCCTGGATGCCCTTGTGGTGGCTGTGTGAGGTTCCCTGTTGGTTTTCATCTTCCTTGGCCAGAGGGCAGTGAAGTCTTGTCGGGTGAGGGTGGCCGGTGTGTCTCTAAGGAGGACAGATGTAACTCCTACAGAGCTGGAGATTCCAGAGGAAGATGTTTCAAGGTTTTATGGCTAGAAGGGTCGTGGTGGGCTATACTCCACCGGAGTCATTAAGGGCTGGTCAAGGTCATCCTCTGAAGGTGTTGGGGACCAAGACCCCAGTGTGTTGTGGGTGTGAAGATTCTCAAAACCATGTTGCCCTGCCCGTCACAGGTACTGTCAGGTGCAGCAGGGCCTCCATTTGGAGATCCAAGCTGGGGTCTGGATGCCTGTGGCCTGGGAACTGGGGTGTGTCCCCCAGCCTGGCTCAGCCTTGTTTTTCAGCTGGGAGGCCTGGGCCCAGACACTGGCCCTGGTGTGTTTCATTTCTGTTTTTAGGAGCTGGCTGGAGGGAGTGAGTGATACTATGAAATGTGGGTGAAGACCTTCTGCTAGTCTCTGTCCCACCCTAGGTTTGGCCTTGACTTTTCATGGGGAAGGGTTAGATATTCCATCATGCCTTTTGCCAGGACCTCGAATCAGGACTTGAAGCTGTTTCTGTATGACCTTGGCATGGTGCAACCAGATGCCCTGGTTTGTAGACAATTCCTGTTTAGGCCTATATCCCAGCACAATTATTAATTCTCAAACAGTGTCCTGGTTTAGATGATAAAATATATAGTCATCCTTCTTTGAGATGGGAACACCCACTTCCTCTTAATGGTACAGAGAGAAGAAGGAGGCATACTAGAGAGAGAAATCCAATTTTAGGGCAAGGAGGTAGCTGGGAGTACAACCTTTCCCCAATGATCTTTCTACTTGCCCCTATTTAAGAAGGATTAGGACCTGTATCATCTGGCTATTGCTACTACCAACATGATTCCTACTACTATCTTTACTTTTACTGTAGCTTATGCTACTAGCTAATATTTGAGTCCTGACTAGGTACCAAATACTATGCTCAGCATTTGACCTGCATTATCTCACTTAATCCTCCAATAACCCTATAAAGGAGGTACTGTTATTCATCTGTTTTACCAAAAACAACAACAACAACAACAAAAAACTGAGGCTGAAAAAGGTAAAGTAACATGTCCAAGGTCACTTAGGTAGGAAGCGAAGGGTCTGGCTTTCAAGATTCTGGTCTTTGCACAAGCGCAAGGACGTGAGTTCGATCCCCGGTACTAAAAAAAAAAAAAAAGAGATTCTGGTCTTAACCACTGTGCACATCCCCTCTGTGGGCTGGTCTTCTGCTCCCCCAGGTCTGGGAGTGGATTCTGAGAGCTGGCCCATTCACCAGGTGGTCAGATTAACCACTCTGAGATTTACTGAAAATGTTCCTGTTGGTCCAAGGCAGCTCAGCGCGCTGATTCAGGAGAGGGCTGACTGGTTGTCTTTGATGCCCCTTTGGAAATCTGTCTCCTGGTGTTCCAGTCACTTTCTCCCTTTCTTCAGGTACCTGTCTGAGGAGGACTTTAGGTAGTTTGGCATGCTGGTGGCCGCACAGAAGGCACAGAACCTGAAACCTATCTAGGTCTGCTCTGCTCCGTGCTCCCGGGACTCTGTGGGCTTCGTTCTCCGTTACCTTTACAATGAAGCCTGGCTCTTAGTGTGGGACTCTACTGCACGGACAGTTATCTAGCACCTGTCCTGCTATTATGTTTAGATGGGCAGTGCCCTCATTTGATGAGAAAGCCGATAGTTATGAGGGTTAAGTATCATGTTTAGGATCACCAGTGAGAAATGGCAGACCTTGGGTCTGAACCCAGAGACCTTGCACTCAACAAGGGAAAAGAGGGGGCAGAGGATGAAGCATTTATATTGGGAGTTACAAGAGGGAATGCCCTGAGGGAGGTCTGGGGATCAACTCCTGAGGCCTGAGGGTGGGACAGCGCCTCTGGGGTCATCATCATGGTCAACTACCCCTGGGCTGCCTCCCCTGCCCTAGCCAGAGCAAGACAGCTGCTGACCTTGGATGTAGGTGTTGATTGTGGGCTGGAGGGAAAAAGAAAATAGAACCGTGTGCAGCTCCAGTGATGGGGTGTCCAGGAGTTACCTCTTTTCCCTTGGAGTAGTAAGACTTGGGCTGACAACAAATTTATCCTCCATCCCCCTGCATCACAGAGTAAAGAAGGGGTGAGAGTCACTGCCTGGGGGCAGGAAGAGGGGAGCTGAAAGGGAAGAAGTGGGATTGCTCAGGGTAGAGAGCTCCAGGGGCGTAGAAGGAACTTTTTCTTGGTTGACAGGCAGGGGATATGAGAAGGGTGTTTTTCTGACTGAGGGGCTGGTCTTTAGCCCCCAAGCTGAGCTGCATTAGCTTCATTGCAGTCCCATTGAAGACTGTGTTTATTTTTCCAATAATGTGTTAATTAAACATCGATTTCTGGGTGGAGGAGAGGGAATTGGATTGCCAGGGCTAAATGGAGTGAGGCAGATGGGGAACAGTGAGGGGGCCCCAAGCTGAAGTCAGCATTCTTCAGGATCACCCCAGGAGGGTGGAGGGGAGCTGGGACTGTCTCTTCCCCTGGCTCCTGATTTGGGAACTGTCAACTCCCCCAAAGCCTTCAGGAGGCATCTTTGCTCTCCCTTGGCCACCAGAGTGGAGGGAGAGGGCTCGGTGCACACCTTGATGCAAGGGGAAGAGCGATTGTCCATCACCTTCCCGAGGGCCTCTGCTTTATGGAGTGAGCATGTGCCAGGCCTTGTGCTCAATGCTTTGCAAGTGTTCGCTGAGTGCTTCCTTAAGGACACTTTGTAATCTCACTTTGGAGGTGAGAAAACCGAGCCTAAGAGAAGCAGCAAGTTCAAAGGTGAAGAGTTGCCAAAGTGTTCCAAGAGAAGGGGTGCTAGGAGAGTTGGAAGTATCTGAGATTGGCAGAAGAGCCACTGAAGGGTCCAAGCCTCCTTAAAGAAAAAAACAAAACCAATGAAGCATCCGACAGGATCAAAAAGAACTATTTGCTCTTTTCTCATTGGCAAAGATGGACTTACTATGTGCCAGCAACAGAGTTAAGTGCTTTGGACATAAAATTGTAAGAAGATAGTGAATAAATATTAGGTAATGTTATTCCCATTTTAGAGACGAGGGAAGTAGGGCTTGGAGAGGTTCATTAACTTTCTGAGGTTGCAGAGTTGGTAAATGGTGGTGGAGCCAAGAATAAAACTTTTATAAAGATGACCTTGGGACTGTTTTACAGCTATATTTTATTTCCTACATGTTGAGTACAAGGATCTTGGCTCAGCAAGTTACTTACAACTTCTAGGAAATAAAGAACTGGGGATCTCAGGATAGAGCCCTTGGCCAGATCCTGGGCCCCAGGGTCTTGCAGTGTGGACCCCACTTCTGAGCCCATGGCAGCTCTGGGGTTTTCAGTGATTGGAGCAGAATGGTGAGGGTAAGTTAAAGCTGTAGTCCTCAAGCTTTGCTGCTTGCCATGTCACCATACTTAAATCCCAAACCTAAACTGCAGCTCATGCCAATTAAATTAGAATTTATAGGGCTGAGACCAAAGCATCAGTGCATTTAAAACTTCCCAGGTTTGCAAATAGCGGTTTAGAAGAGGCTTTTCTGCAAAGAAGGTGGTAGGAGGTTGTCCAGCATCTTGTTTCCAGTGAGGTAAGAAGCGTGCAAGTAACGGGTTATATGTACCCCGTGTCCAGAGGGATGATGCTTGTGTCCATTCATCTTCTTCTCATGAGAATAATCACTAAAAACTCTGGTGTGTCTTGAGAGCTTTGATAAATGTGTTTCTTTGTGCCCCACATACAAATCTGACTTCAGAGTTCTGGGGAGAGGTCCAGGAATCTGCAGGTG
Organism: Heterocephalus glaber; assembly: GCF_053883595.1. NCBI lineage: Eukaryota > Metazoa > Chordata > Mammalia > Rodentia > Bathyergidae > Heterocephalus > Heterocephalus glaber. The sequence goes on from NW_028258379.1 coordinate 18,037,804, forward strand.
CTTTCTGGGGCTGCTAAGGTCATGATATCGAGGGCCAGCCCAAGCTCCCTGGGTTCCAGGCCATTGTGAAGTCCTCTCTCTTTGGTGGAGTGGGAGATCTGAGGATGCGGATTGCTGGGGCCACCTGTTGCTCAGTGAGTTCAGGCTGCTGTGTTTGACTGGCTGTCCACTGCTGCTACAGGAAGACGTGTGCACCCATGGCCACTGCAGTGCCTTGTGCAGTGGCGGCCCCAAGGGAGGGGAGGGGAGGGGAGGGAATTCAGTAGACTGTCTTCTCAGTTTGTTTGTTTGTTTGTTTAAAAAAATCAGAGTAAATCTCTGCACAACTTGAGTATTGAGAAGCCTGTCAGCAGCAACCATCCCAGGGCTTTCCCCGGGGATCTGGAAAGCAGCTTCTCTGGGACTCATTTTAAGCTTTTCTTCCAAAATTGTCAAAAATAGAGAATAGTTGGACCCTTTCAGAGCTGGAGGGGACCTTGGCAATCATCCGTGCCAACGCTGACATTCTATTCATTTTTTCATTCATTTATTCATCCAGCAGATATTTATTAAACACCTACTATATCCAGGCACTGTACCAGGTTCTGGGAAGACAGCCACAATCATGAGAGGCATTTGGTTTATCCAGCATAGAATTTAAGCTTGGGTGGAAAGACAAATAGACCGTACAAGTACATAATTACTCATTAGGATGAGAGTTCTATAGGAAAGCACAGGGCAGCTCCGAGAATTACGGAGACCTAACGTAGAACGATGGGGTCCACAGAAGAATGATAGCTCAGATTTATCCAGTGCCTCCCAAAGGCAGACCTTGTTTAGGGCTTCCCATGTAACACCCCATTTAATCCTCACTGCAAGTCTCGGAGAGAGGAACTGTTATTATTGATGTCTTGTTACAGAAGAGGAAACTGAGGGACAGAGAGGTGCCTCAATGGGAGTAAAACTGAGGCCATACTCTCCTATCTCTTCTAACTTCCCATCTCGGCAGGGAAAGGAAACTCCTTCAGCTGAAGGCAAAGGAGGGTGAGGGGGAGAAACAAAGGCCAGAGATGCCCAGGGATGGGGTGCTGGGGAGAGGACAGACAAGGCACACACACAATTGCAGTTAGGGAAGCGGGACCCTTCGAAGAGATCCCCGTGGAGCAGGAAGATGGGAGCTGCTGACACACACTGCATTTGAAATATGCCGAGACTGTGATTTGGGGGTTCCTGCCACAGAATGACAACATATGAGGCAACTCATATGTTAATTATCTCAACTTAACCATTCCACACTGTAGAGATACTTCCAAACATGGTATGAGAAATACGTACAGTTTTATTTGTCAATTACAAATAATACATAAATTCGGGAAAGCAAAACAAACGCAGAGAAGTTAAGGTTGGTGTTGGCCTTTTGGGAAGCTATTAGAGGCCAGCATGCCCTTTGCCAATAGTATCTCCCCAAATCCCCTCCACGATTGAGGGAAGGAGTGAGGCTGTGGAAAGTTCCATGCCTTTCTGAGGGGAAGCAGCCAGGTGTGCCAGGGTCTCTGATCTCTGGGATTCAGGTGAGCTTATTGTTCAGATGTGGCCTTCCAAGTCCACCTTCAGGCTGATGCTAATCATGGAAGGGTGGGACACAGGTGGAGTTCTACCAAAGCACAGCTCTGCTCGTTCTGGCCCCTGGGAAACCCAGAGGAAGGCTGAAGCCAAGACTCTTTAGGGCCTGCTGCCCCACCACGAGGCCAGCCTTCCTCTAGGTTTGTTGGCCCAGGACCTCATGGCCAATGACTTTCTCAGCTGGTGGCCCTTTGCCTGTCTCTTCTCCTCCCACCTACCTGATGCTAATTCCTGGGACACTCGTCCCCTGCAGTTCTGCCCTTGTCCTCTATGTGGTACCAAGCTGAACACCATTCCCAGGTGTTCCCCTGAGGTCTCCTGGCTCACCTTGAACTGACCTTCACTAAGCAAGGGTGGGAAGAAGAAGAGGACCTTACAAGAAAGAGGCAGGAAAATGTAGAAAGAGAAAAGAGTTGTGTTAACAGGGCATCGATACAATATCAAATGCCTGAAAGATTCGCCAGGACGAGGGAGTTTGTTCATTTCCTCACGTTGTTTCTCTGACGTGCAGACTGCATGGGGACCAGTGGCCCCATGCGATGGAGGCTCCTCTGTGTTTTGACTGGACTCTCCTTCAGGGTTCAAGGAACATTTCTGGCAAGGGCATGCCGGAAGTGGGCAGGATGGCTTTCTGCCTGGTGCTGTCCAGGTCTTGGGGGATCGGGGGTTCCTCTGCACTGGGCTCTGACTCTGAGGAGCCTCACACTTAGAAGCAGTGACTTGACTCCGCAGGATCCTGAAACACGATGGGCAGGAGGGTGGGCAGCTGTCTCCAGGGAGGGCGGGGTGTGTGGGAGGAAGAAGATTGTTGCATGTGGGTTGTAAAGTTTGGATGACAGTCACTTTTTTCTTTTTTTGTTTGTTTGTGTGGTTATTATTTTTATAACAATTAACTCCTTATAGTTTGACTTAATGATTTTCTTACTTCAAAATAATAGATGTTTCTTATAGAACATTTAGAAAATAGCCCCAAAAAGACAAAGTTAAAAGTTATCTGTAAATCGTTCCTCCAGAGATAACCCCATGGGAGGATCTGGGTATTTATCTTTCCAGCCTAATTTCTAAGCAGCCACCATCTAGGCTGAGTTTTTTGTTTTTAAAGAAGTTCATTCACTCATTTAACAAGTACTAATTGAGCGCCCACTCTATGCCAGGCACTGAAATCACATTTTGGAAGCTGTCACACTAGCCTGATTTTTCACTTAAAGATGCATCACAAACACTTTCCCACAACAGCCACTCATGTCTTTGAGCTTCCAGATTTAGATTTGGGGTGTAATGAGGCAGTCAGTGAACGCTGGCATCTCAGGTTTTCTGTCTTAAGAAGGAAGGGAAGACAGCAGAGTTCCTTTCTCTTTGGCACCTAAACAGTTCCATGTCTGACCTCTTGGGAGAAAATGTATCCTTTTACCTAGAAAATATGGAAGAGACAGAAAAAGTCTTTGAAAGTGAGAAAAACTCCTAGTGCTTTTTAAGTATCAGGAGCTAGGATTTCTCCAAATGGGAGGTTTGGAGAGGTGACTCCTCTCTGGAGTCCTAGCACATCGCTAGTTCACCTGCTTCCATACTGAGACGAGGGCCGGGAGCACTTGGATGATTTTCCCAAGAATGCACAAGTGGTTGGTGTCAGGGGTATTCAGCTGGAGCCTGGGCTGTTCAGTGAGGGAGAGTTGCAAGGAAAGTTGGGTGAAGTGGTCAAAGCGGTGCAACTCATGCTGGGTGGACAGAGAGGCACTAGCCTTGCTGGAGTGTATACGCTGTGCTGAAAAAAAAGGTTTGGGATGCAGACTTGGTTTCATCGTCTGTCAGATGCACATCTGACATTCTCCAGAGGTCTGGGAGGTGAGAGAGAGGAACGCCCTCTGTAAAGCCCTTGCTACTACCGGATGGAGCTGGCATGGTGTGGGTTTTCACAAGTTCAGTGGTGGATGGATATACTGGTGTTTGCGCAGGGCCTTGTGTTTATTGCTAGGGATCCAGTGAAGAGTACCTCTGTACTGAAGGGCAGAATGAGTGCATATAATCACTGCAGGTGCCTGGAGCCAGGAGAGAAGAAACAGGGGTTTCCATGGGAGGAGCGATGACATCCTGTCAGGAAGGGAGGGAAGGAAGGCTTTAGTGAGGAGAGGAGGTGGAATCAGCAGATGGGGAGAGAAGGACTGAGGACAACAAGCCAAGGACACAGCACCAGGAAAGGAAAAAAAATATGAAATAGGCCCCAATACTCAAGGTTTAAACTTTACAGCTCATGGATGTGGGGTTGAGCAAGAGTTGGGGCAGATACTCCTAAAACTGTTGCACAGTCCCAGTCTAATTACCAACAGTATACGTTACAGATCTAGAAAAAACAATTCTAAAATTCATATGGAACCAGAAGAGAACCGGAAAAGCAAAAGCAATTTGGGGCAATAAGAGCAAAACAGGAGGCATAGCAATACCTGACTTCAAGCTATACTACAAAGCAATAGTGATAAAAATGGCATGGTACTGGAACAAAAGCAGATATGTGGGTCAGTGGAACAGAATAGAGGATACAGAAACTTCCTCAGACACAGTTATTTGATCTCCAACAAAGGGGCCAAAAGCATATGTTGGAGGAAAGTCAGCCTATTCAACAAGTGGTGCTGGGAAAACTGGTTATCTGTACGCAGAAGACTGAAACTCAACCTTTATCTCTCACCATATACCAAATTACAATCAAAATGAATCAAAGATTTAAACATTAAACCTACTGGAAGATAAAATAGGTAAAACACTTGAAGACACTTGAAGTGTAGGAAAAGATGATTTTCTAAACAGAACTTCAACTGACTAAGAAATAACAGCAAGAATCAACAAATGGGATTATATGAGACTAAAAAGCTTCTGTACAGCAAACGAATCAAAGATTGAAGAGACAACCTACAGAATGGGAAAACTTTTTTTTGCCAGCTACTGCTCAGACAGAAGATTAATATCTGGAATATATAAGGAACTCGAGAAAAAGTAAGCCTCCTAAAATTAAAAATTCAGTCAAGAAATGGGGAAGGGAAATGAACAGACACTTCACAGAGGAAGAAATACAAATGGTCAATAAAAATATGAAAAAATGCTCAACATCTCTGACCATTAGAGAAAGGCACATTAAAACAATGCTAAGATTCCATCTTACTCCAGAAAGAATGGCATCATTAAGAAATCAAGCAATAACAAATGCTGGTGAGGGTGTAGTGAGAAAGGAACCCTCCTTCATTGTTGGTGGGAATGTAAATTAGTACAAGTATTATGGAAATCAGTATGGAGATATCTCAAAGAACTGAAATTAGAAATTCCATATGACCCAGTGATCCCCTGCTAGGTATCTTTCCCCAAAGAGCTAAAGACATCATACGACAGTGATACATGCATAACGATTTTTATAGCAGCACAATTCATAATAGCTAAATCCTGGAAACAGTCTGTATTCCCATCAACAGATGACTGGATAAAGAAAATGTGGTATCTGTATATAATGGAATACCACTGTGCTATAAAAAATGACAGATTTCAGACATTTGTAGGGAAATATAATATTGAGTGAAATAAACCAGACACGCAAGCTTAAATACCATATGGCATCTCTCATTTGAGTGAGGCAAAGTACAAACAAAGAGAATAATAAAGGATGGATATAAGGGAACAAGGAGATGGATCTCTTGCAAAAGGGAAGTGGCCCAAGGGAAAAAGCATGAGGGGTGAGGAGGAGGGGAAGGGGAAAGAAGTAGAACAAAGGTATGCCAGGTACAGGATGTATGGCATAACGTGAGCTAAGGTTAATAATACCAACAGGGATGAAAAATGGGATAGGGGAGCTGGAGGAGGAGGGAAATGGAAGGGAATTAAAAATAACAAAAAACGGGCCAGCGATTTAGCTCAGTGGTTCTGCCTCACAAGCCCAAGGTCCTGAGTTTGATCCCCGGTACCCCCCCCAAAAAAAACCCCCACAAAAAACAAAAACAAAAAAGAAGCAAGCTGTGGTACATATATGTACCCACTCCCCAAGATGATTGTAAATTGCATGAACTGCAAATATGTACTGATAAAAAAAGAAAAAAGAAAAAAAAAGAGATGGGGCAGGAAAGGTTTGGAAGATCCTGAAAGGGTGGGTGTTTCTATCAGGATGGTCCCAATCACACGAATCCTAACTCAATCTGATTTACCACAGAGGGATGGTTAGAAAGTGGGTCCACATAACTACAATTCCAGAGAAGAGACCCGAGCTCTGGTTCAATCTAGTGGTGTCCACTATTCCAAGCCAGCTCTGTTCATCACAGTAAAATGGTTCTGCCACCGTAGGACTCATGCCAGCACCCCTTACCATCAAGACCTACAGAGACTGCCCTTTGTCCCAGCCATTGAGCAAAAGGCTTGAGCTTTATTTTGAATGGACCATCTTAGGTCACATGTCCCTCTCTCAACCAATCATAGCAGGATGCCACTAGAACTGGAGGTGGAGCAAACCCATCCCAACTTCCTGGTTGCTACTCCGTAGGTGGTCCCCGAGGGGACACTGGCAAAAGACGCGGAGAGCATGCAGGGCAATTATACTTTAGTCTTTCTGTTCCTGTTAGGACTGGAGGGTGGTATGTTCACCTTTGTTGTAGGAGCAGAACTATAGAGGCGAAATGGTCACTGGATTGGCAGAGTCAGGGGCAGGGAGGACACTGCTTGCCTGCCACTGGCTTTTCAGTGGAAGGCACCAAACTGGGCCATTGAGTGGAGCCCAGAATATGTCCCCGTGGGTGTGTCTGACTCATCGGGGCACATGGGTAGGCAGGAGGAAGGCAGAGCAGGAGGGGAGCTACAAAGGATCAGGCAGGCTGGTCTGTTGACATTGTTCTCCTAAGGTTTTGTCGCTGTTCAGAGAAGATGGGCTAAAATGCTTTTGGGGAAGCCTGAGGGTTGATGCTTTCTGCAGAAGACCTCTGAAGGCGCTTGTGGTTTCCCAAGCAGAGCCTGAGGTGCAGGAACCTGAGTTCATGCTTTCAGGACTTGAGCTTTTTATTCTTTTTGCAGCAAGTACACACACAGCTCCTCGAGGATGGGCTTTGATTGATAGGTGTGTTCGTAACATTATCATATCCTTGGGGGCTGATGTCTTCAGAATCGCTGCTCTGGTTTCTGTGCGGATTTAGCGGGTCCTTGCTGGGCCATTATGTGCTATGGACTGTGTTTGGAGAATTAATTGGCTTTATTCCTCAAAGTCAATAGGATGCTCTTTGTTTCTGCCCCCTGAAATAGAGGTAGTGGCCTTTTTAGTAAGGGAGTCCCACTCTGTGTTGGTATAAGAGGGCTTTTCTGGCCCAGTGATTTTCCTGTTATGTCGTGTACTTGTTAAAGTCAGGGAAAATGAGGCAGGGGTAGCAGGATGAAGACACCAGGCTGGTTGTGGAAACACGATGCTCCCTGAATCCAGATGGTTGGGCTGCTCTGAGTGGGATTGTGGGTGAGGCCTAGACTTTGGGATGCTGGCAAAGGATATATGGTTTGTCATTCATCAGCTCTATGACTATGGGCACATGGCTTGTAAATTTCATAAAACAGTCACAGATAACCTACTGCCTGATAGGATTGTCTGGGACACATTCACGTTTCCTGACTGAAGTAGCCCTAGGTGGCAGTGAGAGTGAAGCTCTGAGTTATGGGGCAGCTTTGTGTGCACTCTGTGCCTGAGCTGTCCATGTGCTGGCCATAGCTTCGTGATAGCCCACGAGGCAGGACTAGAGTTGTTGCTTAACAGATGAGAAAAACAGAAGCTCAGAGAGGTTAACTAATTTTCTCAAGGTTTTTCAGCAAGTAAATGAGATATAAATCCAAGAGTTTGGGACCTCAAAGCGTGCAGTCTTCTGCATTTCCAGATGTGGAGCTTTGGGATCACTCAGGCAGACTTGCTGGTAGCTCCCTGCTTTTTAGTTACCAGTTACATGGTTATTTCACCTCCCGGGTTTACATGTCATTCTCTATAAATCAGAAGCAATTCCAAAATCTGTGTAGTTGAGAATGGCTTAGAATCAAGTGACTTGTCCAAGGTCTTTTAAACAGGAGTCAGTGCAGCCAGGATTGGAACCCAGAGTCTGCACTCTGCATGCACGTCGGAATCCATATGTGTTTTATATGAGGCTGGAGTTCTCTCTGGTGTCTAGGAGCCAAGGCCACGATAATAATGGTGGTGGTTGTCACTATTTTATGTTGTTATGAGGAAGCTTCTGCTTCTAGCAGTGGGTAAAACAGGCATGGAGATTTTCTTTACATCTTTTTCTTTCCTAGTACCTCTGCAGGGTTTCCTTGGGAGTAGGGGTTGAAGTAAGAATAGGGCTATGCAGAAATTTGAGCTGTTAGGGTTTCAGGTTTGGGGGGGCATGTGGTGTAGATTGAGGCAAGAGGTAAGAGACATCATTGGCAAGCTGAGTGGGATGCACTAGCATCTTTCATGTGTGGGGTGGAGGAAGGGGGGTTCTTAGGTGCATCCGGGGAACTCGGGCTCTAGTTATAACTTCACTACCAGCTTACTGTGTGCATTGGGCCTTCTAAAATAAGTACTCAGTAAATTAGCAGATAGTGAGCACCCATTTGACTCATGACTCCCTTCCCCATACTCCTACGAGGCTGATATCGCCACTCTTATTCTAGAGATGAAAGAACAAACTAGAGGGACCAGATTGCTCATGAATCCACAGCTGCTAGGCATCAGATCAAGATTTAAAACAAGATTGCAGGACCTGAGGATTTTCCATTATGGATATCCCTGTTAAGAAGCACTTACCCTTTCTAACGTATTTCATGGGCTCTTAAAGGACTCTAGTCTAACCTCTGACAGTTGGAAAAACTGAGGCTTAGAAGCCAAGTGATTTGACCAAGGTATCACAATGGGAGGAGACACCTGAGAACAGGGTCCTGGGATCTCCAGGCTCTAAGTTACCATCCAGTGCAGAGCAGATACCTTGAGTGTGGGTGAAAACAAGGCAAGGGATGGTGAATGGGGGATTCGAGCTGCAGGGTTGTGTTCAGAACTGATTTCAGGCCCATTGGGGTTTGGGGGACACATCAGGGAGCCAAGGCAGCAGCCATGCATAAGGTTTGTGTAGTCACTTTAGAGTCGGATACCCTGGAAGAGACAAACTATAGATTTCATAAGTAGATGGGACTCAGGTTACTGAATAGGGAAGGTACAGGCTGCCATGTTCATGGAGTTCTTGGACATGTGGTCATTATGATCTAGATTTCTTAAGGCCTAAGACAAGAGCTTTGGAAGCACCCTAAGTGCGCATGCAGGTGAGTCTGGTATGCAAGCAAACCTTAGGCAAGTTACTTCCCCTCTCCAAACCTCAGATCTGTCATTTACAAAATAGAAATAGAGTTATACCTACCCCACAGATTTGTTGGGAATATTTAATGAAGAACTGTAGGTAGACTTTAGTACTCATGGAATTATGTCTGGCCTAGACCTTCCCTAAACTCAAATTTGTGTGTACACTTGCTTGTTCTCATTCAACTCAAATTTTCCATACTCTAACATCTTTTGATTTTATTTCCTACCCTTCCCTGCTTCTCTCAGTCTTCCTTAGTTTAAAAATAGGCATCGCTGCCTTCCTAGTTGCTCAGACCTTGCAGACTTAGCTCATTTTCCACTCCTTTCTTGCTCTTACATCCCACATTCAATGTAGGAGCAAATCCTACTGGCTTCTCTTAAAAATGAACCCAGTTTATGACTATGGTTCTTGCCTCTATGGTCTAAGCTTTCCCACCCCACTTACCTGGCTGATAGCAGTGACCTCCTCACTGGTTACCTGCTTCCAATGGACTCCGTGGCTTTGTTTTTCCACAGTACAGGCTGCGCTGATCTTTGAAAATGAATGTCAGATGTATTGCTCTGATCAAGCTCTCCAGCCATCCCACTCAACTCCCACTGAGGCCCAGGGTCCTTATGAACACGAGCAAGGTGCTGCCAGGTCTAGTCACAGCACCTTAGCTCCCTTCTGACCTCCCCTTTCACTGTCTTTACTCGCTCTGCTTCAGCCTCACTGGCTTCCTGGTTGGTCCTTGAACTCCCTCAGCCAGATATAGTCTGCAGCCTTCTTGGTCCTGGATGTTTCCTGTCTCTTTCCTAGGTCTAGGCACAAAAGAGCCTCACCAGAGCCAGGCATGGTGGCACATGCCTGTAATTTCAGCAGTCTGTAAGGCTGAGGCAGGAGGGTCATGTTCTAGCCCAGCCTTGGCATCTAAACAACTTATCGAGACCCTATCTGGGGGTGGGGGGAAATAAGCTTTACTGTGCTGGCTTCCCCCAGTTCCCCTTTCTGGAACAGCACTTCCCTCATCAGCATTCCCTCTTCCTTACCTTACTGAGTTTCCAGAGCCCCTTACCCTCGAGGTCTAAGAGTCCCTAATGTCTGACAGACCACATGTGTATTTGTTTTGCTTATTGATAGTTTCCTCTCACCTGAATAGGACCTCACCCCCACACCACCACCACCGTGGGTGAGACTGTTTTGTTCACAAACAGCACTTGCAGGTGATGAGCACTTCAAGAACGCCTGTGGAATGAGTGCCTCTTCTTCCCTTCCTCAGCTCAGGCAGCTGTTGTCACTTTGGCCACTTCTCCCCTAGTCCTTGAGGGTCAAATGAGAACATATTACATCCTTAGTTCTCTGTCCTGAGCTGCCCTTCCAGAGGCAAGGCTCGGCACTTTGTGAAATAGCTCTACATTCTTTCTCATTTTTAAAGGAAATACGTGTGCTATGTATGTTGGAAAACACAAAAAACTAAAACAACAAAAGCAAACTAGAGAAAACAGAAATTCATGAAAATGAAGACTCTTGGGAATTCCACCTCCCAGGAAAGAACCACTGCTCCCATCTCCGTACTCACTTTCAGGATTTCCTTAAGTCACAGGTTTCTGCTCAGGGTGGGGCAAGAGATAGATCAGAAGGAGCATCACGCAAATGAAGCATATTACTCTACTAAAGAGATGGTGACCGAATGTGGCCTGGTGGAAAGTGGTGGGACAGGGAATTGGGAAAATTCAGCCTCCATCCTTGACTCTTTTTCATGTATGAAGAGAAGTCAGTTTGCTTCCAGGAAGGCGAGGGTCTTATGTAAGGGAAGACAATGAGACACTTCAGGAAAGGTACAAGGGAAATTCATTTTCCCTCATTTTGATTATTTTTGAAAGCATCTACTTGAATGAAACTTTCTTGAAGGTTGTGGGAACTGTGAGTTTCAGAGCAAGGAGATTCATCACTAGGCAGGTGTAGGGCTGGCACAGGAGAATGGCAGCTGTGGATGGACTTAGCGAGGGCCTGGAGCTTTACACCTAGTAGAAAGATCTCCCTTATCCTTGGGTATCCCAGTGGATGCTCGAAACCACAGATCGTACCAAACCTTATATACACGTGTTCTTTCCTGTTCATACCTCCTTAAGATAAAGCTGAATTTGTCAATTAGGCACAGTAAGAGGGTAACAGTAACTAATAATAAAATAGAACAATTCTAACAACACACCATAATCAAATCACTGGTGTCACAGCGCTTGCTCTTTGGGGTCATTATTAAGCAAAAGAAAGGTGACTTGAACACAAGTCTGAAACAGCAGGAAGGGAGGCCGTGGGTGAAGGGGGCTCCTGTAGTTAATTCATGGCATTCTCAAGGCAACATTGTGTGATGACATTGGGAATTGCATTTTTTTTTTTTTTGCTTAGATTCTTTTATCGGTCCATTTTAGGTACACAATATATTTACATTTATCATTGGGTGCTTGTACCTGTACATGATGTATCTTGGTTCTTATTTTTTCCCCAATACCTGTGCGCCCTTCACCCCCTTCACCCTTCCCTATTTACATAGACTTTGTTTCCACTTTTTTTCTCTTCTCATAATTTTTCCTTTCCCTTCTTTCCTTGGGAATTACATTTTTATAAACTAGGCATGGAGGGCTGGAGGAGGTGAATGGCTTCTCCAGATCTGTTCCTTCAGGAGTGGTGTGAGATTTGAACCCATGCTGACTGCACAGCCTATATTCATGACCATGGGAAACACGATCACAGAGCAGTGTGAATGGAGGGCAGTGGACCGACATGAAAGTATACTTGATAAAGCTATGGGAAGTGGTCACGCTTTCCAGAGAGATCCCTGCTGCATCTCTCTCCTGGAGTTGCTCTGTCACATGGCCAGACAGACCAGGAGAGCCTGGCTCCATTTCTCAAGATGGGAAGTTTTCTTTCCATGCAGCATGATGGAAGTGGGAGTCTGGAGATGGTATTACTAATATGAAACAATGAGGAAAGTCTTGAGATGGAGATGTGGGGAACCAGACAGCCACCTTGGTCACTTTCTAGTCTGAGGCCTGTTGTTGGAAGCTCCTCCTACAGGTCAGTGAGAGTTCTAGAAACTGGGGATGATTGGCAATGTCAAATCATTCCTTACTCTTCAAGCTGTGAGCCCACAGGTGAGTATCTGGCTCTGGAGATGGGGGAGGATGATCTGAGGTTCTAACTCTTGATGATCCTGTGTGGAGGTGTCATGAGCCCCAGTGCAGAGAGCTGAGCTGTAGGTCTGTCCCTTCTGCTCCAGAGTAAGTTGTGTGTGCTTGTATGTGTGTGTATTCGTGTGTGTAAGCAAATGTGTGAGTGCAGCACATGATCGGGATATTGTTACATTGCCTCAGGGCAGAGATGGCTCCTGGCTATTAATATTGCTCAGATGTTCAATGGATTCTTACACCTGGATTTTAGCCTGCGGTTTCTTGTCACTCCTGAGTTTGGAGACCTGAGCAGGAAGGAGGGTGGCAGTGCCCTTAACTCAGGTGGTAGTGTGGGGCCTGGAGTGATGTGTTCATTCATGCCTCCATTGGGTGGAAAGCTCAGCACTGTCCTGCAAAAGCAACCACTTTCTTGGTTCGGTTTCTCAGGGAAAAAGAATTCAACAAATCTTTATTGAGTACTTGCTTAGTCCAGACACCGTGTAGATGCCAGAGATGGAGTGAGGACAGTGCTGTGGGGGACAGCTGGTAGGGTGGAGGCATTTTGGTGGAACTGTCCTGCAGAGTCGATGACGGATTGGATTTGGGAACAAAGAGGTAGATGAGTGGGGAGAAGGGTGTGGATGTGAGTAGCCTTCAGAAACTTGGCCCCAAAATTCCTCTTCCACAGAGGGTGGGCCAGCTCCAGGTCTCTTGTGCAGGTGTCACATATTTCAGAAGGGATGTGGAGAGGGCCCAGGGGATGTCAGCCCCTTGAGCACGAACTTCTACATTTCTGTCTTCCTTATGAGAAGTTACCATTTACCAACACTTTTTGATTTCTCCTCAATCTTCCCAGGGCCTCCTACCTTCCTGACCCTCATCTTCCACATGGAATAAGAATATAGGGAGGAGAAATTGATGTATAGTCCATTTACCAAGCCAAGAGAAACTTCAGAAACTCAGAAAGTCCCAGCTTGGGACCCAGCAAGGCAAATCAATCCAGGTGCAGTTCTGATATGGTTGATGTCATCCTCTTACACAGTTTCAGCTGTAGGCATTTTCTTTCCTTTATGGAATGTTAGTGCTCAAATGAAACTTTGGAGCCTGACTAACTTAAATCTCTCATTCTACAGATACATAAACTAAGGCTCAGAGAGGTTAAAAGTTGCACAAAGTCATGTAGCAGTTTGTTTTGGTTTGACATCCGGATATAATATTACTTAATAATTCTGTAACTCTCCTGGGTAGGGAAGACCAGAAAAACACAAGTGATAGGATCCCAGAGTGTTAGGGTAGGGCTAATTAAGAAGTGCAGAAGTCAGCTGGCTTGGTGGGTAAAGATCTAGGTGTTCTACATGCAGAGCTGCCTCCCTCTTTCACTGTGAACCTTGACTATCAAGTGAAAGTGAGGCTAAAGGGGTCAAGGTTGTCTGAACTGGCCAGGGGACCAGCTCAAGGTCCTCTGTCAACTCCTTCCCTTGGGAAGCCCTCTCCCCAGGTGCTGAGGTACTTACGTGTAGTGGTCCCTGCCTGTGCCTTATTCTCCCTGTCTTGCCCACCTGCCTTGCCAGACTTGGTACCCTAGTGCCCATCGTCTGCAGCTGGGCTCTGGGGCTTGCTCTCCCCCATCTCTGACATTTGGCCCTTAGGGATATGGAGGAGACTCTGGGCATGGACTGGTCTGGTAGGAGTGGTGTCAGCTGGGTTTAGGTCCCTTCCCTCCTCATGATAAGGGTATCCTGGGTGCAGTGTGTTGGGCACAATGTTCAGAATCCAGACTACTCCCACTGTAGCCTTGCTTTGTGTTTTGATAGGCAGTGTGGTGTGGGAGTATAGGGAACTCCAGGGTATTTTCCTGACATCTGCAATGGAGGCTCACCTCTAGCATTTCTCAGGTCATACCCAGTAGAGTTGGGAGAGGGTCAGGGTGTGCAGTCTGGAAGGCACTTTGAGGTTAAGCTCAGCCCACTGTTATGGGGAAAGAATCATGAGAGGCACCTGGCATAGCCTTTTGACCTCTAATGTGCTACTTCTCTGAATGCCAGGATAGCTTGTGCTCAGTGGCTCCAATGAGCTCCCCAAGCTGTGGGTTGTGGGGAGTTAAAAGGAGGATAGTGGAGCTGTGCCGGAAGGAGTGCAGGGGTTCTGGAGATGGGAGGCTAAGGGCAGAAGCAGTAGTTAGGAAAGGCAGCAAGATGCTCCAGATCCTGGAGTGGAAATCTCGGTCCTCATTCTGGTCCATGCCTGACTGGGCCTGCACTTCAGCCTTGAGTCCTTGTAGGGACCTAGCCAGCAATCTCCACCCCAGCTGGTGCTGACCCCTTGGCACTGGTTTGAACACCATTTGTCTTTGAGTCTAATCTGCAATGTGTGCAGATGCAGAAGTGGCTCAATTGATGACCTGTCTTCCGGAGCACTCAGGGGATCCTGGGAGGCTCTGTTGCTCAGACGTTTCAGAGGTGTTAAGAAGCCCTCCATGGACATCTGCATGGGGAGGTTAATTATGACTGTCCCCCTAGCCTGCTCCTTTTTTTCCTTGTCTGGTAACTTTGGCTCAATTTAAGTAAGTTTTAAATTTCAAGCTGAGATACTGTTTAAGGACTGTGTAGTTCTTGAAAAATTAGTTCTCAGGGAAAACAAGGAAAATGAGTGCAAAGAGTCTACTACGATTCAGGCACTGTGCTAGGCATCATGTCTTGATTCTTCACAGTGATCTTGGAGGGTATTTGTTGTTCTTTCATTCATTCATTCATTTATTCATCCATTTGTTGTTTGCTGAGGACATGTAAGATAGCATTCTAGGCTCTGAGCTAAGACTTTAATGGCGAGAGAGCAAGAGCCACAGAGAGCTGGGGACAGAGCAGCCCCTTGTGACAGCACATGTTGCTTTTTTGGGGGGGTGGACTAGGCTACAGTGAGGAAAAGTTTTGTTTCTTCCATTTTGCAGCTGAGAAACTGAGCCACAGAACCCAGCTTTTCCATTAGTGCCATGCAAAGTAGAAGAGATCATTCTTGGTGCAAACCCAAGGTCTTCCTACTGTATACCCTAGTGTCATCAGTCAGCTACTTGCTGGGCTCAGTTTTAGCAAAGTGCTTCTCCTGCATCATCCCATCCTGTTCTTGTAAACCATAATTAGGCTAATTTTATAGGTGAAGAAACTGAACCCAGATCAAGTACCTTTTCCAAGATCACATGGCTGAAGATCAGAGATGGGATTCAAACACAGGTCTGTTGACTAGTGTACAGTGTCTGATCACCACCTCGTAGGATGATAGATTTGTTGTTTGTGGGCCAAAGGATACTTCCCCTCCTTTAGGGATGTAGTAACGCTGCAGGGGAGCTTCATGCTTTCCTCATATCACCCACCTAGAAAGTGTCAGGTGGAGACAAATACCAAGGTCTCCCACTTCCTGGACGGAGCTCTTATTTTTCATCAGCCTCCTGTTCATGACAGGAAGCCATGAGGCACTATCTGGCTAGGACAAATTCCCAGTCTTAAGTGTGGGCTCCTTAAAAAGGTAAATTATCAGAAAATAGACACCGAATGCCTGTTGCAAGTTAGGGATTATGCTATGAACTGTGAAAGAACAAAATGAGGTAACTTATTTTATTTATTTTGGTGATGGAAAATAGTTTTTTAAGGGTGCCAGAAACACTTGGGTCTACCATCCTTCATATGGTGGTGAGGAAAGACCAGTTAGACTGTATTTGCTCTAAAGAATCTCACAGTCTAGTTGGCAAGAAATAGCAATGCACATGAATGTAGTGAGTGCAGTAAATCTCATTCATTCAATTACTATCTATTGAGTTTCTGTACAGGTGAGGTACTGTGGAAGGTGTAGGGGATATTGTAGTTAAAAGGCCAGACAAGATCTCTGTCCCTATAAAGCTTACCTTTGGTGGGTTGGGGAAGAGTGAGCAGAAAGTACTGAAAATATAAGCATAAATAGCAATAAAAATGTGAGGGAGAGGCACAGGAAGTTAGCTGCCTAGTGGCAAATTCATGTTATTTGAGTTGGAGAAGGCTTCCTTCTAGAGGAAATGCTTTAAACTGATGGATGGCGGCAGGTGTGGGTAATAGGGGAGCACCATCAAGGACCCCTCCAGCCTCAATTGGGAGCATCTGTTAGGCTTCCCCTAGAAGGAGAAGTCAAGTCTATCTGGTGAGAGTGTGGCTGGGTTTCAGGGATAGAGGATGTCAAGAGCCATGGAAGCTGCTGCTTGTCATTCTGATTATCATGTGGCTTGCTCTGCAGAGGCCATCTTCCCCCCTTATGGGAGGTGTAGAAGTGTGGCAGTTTGCTTCTGTCTCAAACTTCTGTTCTCTACCTCTTTCCTTTGAACTATGCCCATGGCTCTGTGAATACCACTGCCAGCATATAAATTATCCAGTGGGCCTCAGCCCTAGCCCAGCCAGCCTATTTGATCAGTAGCATGCATGCATAATCAATATGGGAAGCTGCCACTGCTTTTAGCTGGGGTACTGGGGGAGAACTTAGGCTTTCAGAGCTCGGCTGCATGCCGGCATTTATCACACATTTATCATACAGTCTCCCTCCGTCTTGCTTCTTCTGGCTTCCACCTAATTCTGCAAGCCTGCAGGGCAGGATACTGCAAGTGGGTCACAGTTCTCGTTTCTCTCCTAAACCCTTATGTCGAGCATTTGGGGAAGTGTTTGGTTATGCCACATAGCTCTCCTTGGGAGAGCTACAGGGCCACTGACATGCTCTTTCCTCTACTGCTCTTGGGACTGCTAGGACTTCTGACCAGTCTAAAGTACCCAAGTCTTGGCAAACAGGCTGGTGAGAGGGTGTTAGCTCCCTTCTTTCCTTCCTGGCCAAAAGGAAGGAAATCTTGGAGGAGGAATAGGCTTAGCTCCCTGTCTCGTGATAAGAAGAGCTGACACACCCCTGCCTGTGGTATCCATAACTAAGTGTTACTCCCTTTGAGATGTTATAAGGGTCATTTTCTTCCCATCTCTTCCTTCTCTGCTGTCCAGATCAGGGGAGAGAATGGATGACTTCTAAAATCTGTTCAGGTTAGCATAGTACAGGGGGATGTAGTTAACTTATCTGATACCTTCCATCTTCATTTCTTGCTATCACCCATTCCAGAACATCAACTGAGCACCACTTGTATATAAAGCAAACAAACCACCACACGCCCCTCTGAAACCCTAAGGCAGGAATCACTTGGTGGTGTTTTCACTTGAGCAATGAATATGATTCAGAAGGGGATCTGTACCCATTTTGGAAAGGCTAGGGACCAGCCCTGCTCTTCATAGTATCCTATTGCTGCTGCTCTCCTGACTGGTGTCTTGGGTGGCTTTGAGTGGAGAAATGCTCTGCTGGCTGGCCACTGCCTGGCACAGGAGTTTAATGTTCCCTTTTGTTCCTTTCCTTGCTCAGGCACAACCTTTCTGACAGAAGCTGGTATTGCTGTCATCCCTGCAGGGCAGACAGTATACCTGCTTTTACTGTGTGTCCCTTGCCACCAGTACTTCCCCATGTGCCATCCCGGGGCTGCCCAGCCACATTCTGGTTTGTAGTCTAGAGCTTAAAAAGGATGGGTCAGCCTGATAGTTCTGGTCTCTCAGGAGCTTAGAATCAGGAAACTTTGCTGGGAGTGAGGTTGCTGAGCTCAAAGATGGCCATAAGGTCTTGGCCCTACTTGAGATTAGGAGATAGTGACCAGCCAAGAGGGGAGAAAAGAGAACAATGCAGAAAGCAAAACACCAGGATCCTGTGGAAAGGAAAAGAGAAGAGAGTGTAGCTTTCTCTTTTGCTGATAGCTTTGTGGTCCTTGGTTGTCTTACTCTTCCTATACTCACAACAAGCCATTATCCTGTGAATCAAAAGTTCGCTCATAGTCCAAGTCCTCTGAGATGTCCAGCTAGCCCTCAAGTGAGACCAACAGAACAGAAAGTGCCCAAATGGATGGGCTGGAAGTAGGTTTGGAGTTGTGTTTCCTCCCAAGTAGCCTCCAGCCAACTTCAGGTGTCATCTTGTTTCCTGTGCCTTCAGAAAAATTTCTGGAAGATTCCTTAGCTTGGTTCACAGCTGGCAGATTCCCTTCAGGGGCAATAATGAGTGTGTCTTGGTTATATGGTGACAGAGAACAAAACCCCTGATCCATGGCTGAGGGCACAGAGCTGTTGGCTGCAAGGGAAATTCTAGTGATGCCAGAAATGGCAAAAGTGTTGAGATCAGCAAAGGCCTATTGTCAGAGCCTGTGCTATGGCTTAAAGTGGAGGTCAATGAGCAGCCAGAATAGGATAGATACCTAGAGAATATCCAGCAAGGCCTCATTGAAGCAGAACAAGTGAAGCAAGCAGAGGCCACAAGAGGATCTTGGCCAGCGGTGCTAGGTTGGAGGAGGGAGTGAATGCCCAGGGTGCTTATCAGCCAGTTTGCCTCAAGGGGCCCCACTGGAGTCTGAGACCTCATTCCTGGAGCAGTTGGAGCCAGGTGGAGCACATTCTGGGTTTCCTTGATAGTAATGATGATAAGGGCACCTAACATTTATGATGTACTTATTAGTGTGGTGGGTGCTCTGCTAAGCATTTCTTATGCATCTCTTTTCTTTACTCCTGGACAGAGCTGTAAGGTAGGGAGCATTATTTTCCTATATCACAGAGGAACAAAGTCAGGTTTGGAAAGCTTCACCAACTTTCCCCAGGATGCTCACCTAGCTTGAGGTGAGCTGGGACATGGGAATCCTGGCCTGTCTGATCCCATGACTTGTTCTCAGTGAGCCTACTCTGCTGCTTTATCAGCAGCGCACTCTCATTATAACCATGCTGGAAGGGGCCTCACTTGGGGTTCAGTTTCCTTACTTGGATCAAGCCTGCTGAACAGCCCTGTCTCCCTGGAGGTTTGACAAGCCCTGCAGGCTGTTGTGCTGAGAGACACCTGTTGATGGGAGCAGCTGCTTTCCCCTTCTCTAAAGTGGAAGCAATCTAACCTGCTGGGAGCCGGGGAGGGACCCAATACATAATGGAAGAGTGGCGGTCTTCCTGGCGCCAGTGTTGTGGACTTTTGTACCTGCAGTAGGTGAGTCCCAGCTGCTTTGGAACTGAAACAAGCCCTGGAAGTTGGGGAAGGATAGAGAAACTCAAGTGTGAGTGCTCCTCTGGGGTTTTCCTGCCCCTTCCCAGATAGAGACAACTCCTGGAGTTCAACAATCTCTGGCAAAGCTGGTGCAAAGGGGAGCATTTCAGGAGCAGTCTGCTGTCAGAATGGTGATCAGAAACTCCTGTGGCTTCATCTGCTTTGTCTGGTTTGGGGAACATGGAACAGCGCAGTGGCAGGCAAACTTGGGAAGGGAGCCCACTCATATCTCGAACCATGTGTTAACAGGATAATCTACATTGTAGCACCTGTGAATCACCTTAATTGACCAGAACGCTCAGCTTGGGTCAGACCAGGTTGCAGCTGTAAGAAGAACCTGACCAACTGCTTGGGGTATAAATGTGCAACTTTGAGGGTAAAGCTGGAGGGCACAGAAATGGCAGTATCAGTTTTGTGAACTCAAGTGCAGGGCTCTCAAAGTGAGGGTCCAGAGTTACTTGGGAACATGTGTAAAGTCCCAATTCCTGAGCCCTACCTTAGACTTCCTGAATCTGAAGCTCTACAGGTGGTTTAAAACTGTGTTTTAAAAATCCTTTCAGGTGATTCTGATGCCCAGAACCATGACTGTAGGGTAAGCAAGGTAAGTGGTGGTGGGGTGTCCTGGGCAGATTCTGCTGCTCTCAGGGTGAAGAGAAGACAAAAGTCCCAGCTTGGCTGGCTTTATATTGTATGATGAAAAATATGCTGAGTGCATCCTTTTTGGATTTGATATGATTAATATCAATGGCTCCTCAGTGACTTAGCCAAAATTCCCCATGGTGCAGCCCCTGCTCCTGAGCCACTACTCAAGCCAGTACTCTTGTTACACAGGAAGCTTTCCCTAGACCTTCCTGGGGGAGATATAAGTCCGATAGTGGGTGTTGGTGGGCACTTCTCTAAAGTGCTGTGGTGTAGTTGAGAAAGAACCTGGGCTTGGGTTCTAGCCCTACCATGTCTTGTGAGCCATGATGTATCTCTTCCAGGCTCTCAGATTCAGCTTCTTCATCTGTGGAAAGAGGCTGAATTTCGCTCACCAAGGTCTCTCCTTGGGGTGACGCATTGATTCTCAGAGATATCCCAAAGAGAAGCCATGGTCCCATCATGTTCGAAACAGAAGTGTCAGTGCCATCATATTTTAAATATTAATATTGGAAGTGACACCCTGCTGACCATCTGGAAGAATCTCCCAAGGCATCAAATGCTCTGGACCCTGACTTGAGAATCATATTTTAGGACAGGTGCCTCATTAATCAAAATGACTTCCCGAGGATGTGCCCAAAGAGGTTCTCTGCCTTTGTGCAGACTAAATTCTCCACCCTCTGGAGACTTTTGAACACAGAGATCCTCTCCCCTGGTTTAATCCCGCTGGGTGTGCAGATCTGATGGCTTCTGCTGGGCAACTGTAAGGGATGTGTGTGTCCAGGTCTGGAGTAGTGGCAGGAAGGCAGTGGAAAGCATCTGCCTGTGGGCATTCTGTGCTTCCTTGGATAGAGCCTCTGTTCAGGCCAGAGGTGGTGGTGGAGGAGTGAGAGGCTGGGGTAGAAGCAGGGGAGCCTCCCTCAAGGACTGGTCATGCCACCTTTGCTTCCCCAGGACTGGGACTTTTATATCAGAGTGAGAGAACATGCACAGGTCTGCTGGAATTGACCTTTTAAGCCAAACCAACTTGTATATTTGCTAAATAAAGGAGCTGCTGGCAAGTATTGGGCGGAGACAGAAGGTGTTTAAGAAAAGAGATATCAGTGAGGAGGACTGGTAAGAGATGGAGCAATCGCTCCATCTTCTCCCATCATCTCAGGTGATTGGCTTTTCAGCGTGACTTGGGGGCCAAAAGAAGAAAGTGCCATTGAGCGTGTGCTGCTTAAAATCTCTCTCTGAGTGAGGTCATGGGGCAGAAATGGGTTAAAGGAACAGAGGCCTTTTAATCTAAGGTCTCTCTCAGGCTAGGACCTCGCTTTAGGGGAAGAATGTGTGGCTGACTCAAGTGGGCTGACGTCCCTGTGCCTTTTTCTTTACACCTTCCGTGCTTTTTCTCATACCTGTGTCCTGGAGGCTTTTTGGAGGGGAGGATCCCTGGGCCCAGGGTGGTCACTGGCAGGGCCAGCCACCAAGTGTGCTAGCAGGGTCTGGTCTAGAAGGTAACGTTTCTCTTTGTTGAGACATCCACCCCTTGCTCTAGTTGAGAGAAGGTTTCCTGGGGTCAGGAAGGAGGCTGTGAACTTCGATTGTTGGTATTTCAGGGTTGGAGAGAGTGTCTTTCCAGTGTTGTTTCAAAGCCAGACACAGACAGACCTGGGATTGGGCTCAGGCCCCTGAGTCTAAAGTGCTTTTTTGGTCCTAATCCTCCTCATTTACTTGGCTCACTTTCAAAACAGATTGGGACATATCACAGGATCATTTTCTAGTCGTTATTTTTCTTCTTTTCCCTCTTGGGTGCACTCAAAGGTGGCCAGGTAGAGAAAGAAGGGGCAGTGAATTGGACTGACTCACCTCAGAATTTGGAAAACTGAGTTAGTTTTGTTTTATTTCCTTTACTGGTCTGATAATTGTTCTATTGCCACTATTAGTACACAACATGTAAGGCAAATAAAACATAATAAATACTGAAAACTTAGAAAACTCATAAAAGCACAACGGCAAAAGCAACACCTATTATTTTCCTATCACGTACTACTGTTTACATTTTGGTGTAAATCCTCCCATGTGGGTAAGAGATTGTGTATACTTCTTTTATTTTTTATAGAAACATACTGTACATAGCCCGTCTCCACCTCCTTTTATTGTGAGTATTGTACCACATCAATAAGTATTCTTTAACCTTTTATTTTAAAGGTCATAAAGGTATAAAATATTCCATCACATTGCTGAGTAATTTCCTTTATCCCATATGGTTGGATATTTAGATTCTACTTTTTTTTAATAATTAAAAATAGTAGTGTTTCTCTCATCCAAGCTTATGCCATATTACCATTCCACTTGCTGTGTATAGGAATAAACATTTCCCATCACCCTTACAATAAATTTTTTGTTAATTTTTGCCTATTTGATGGACTAGAAAGTTATTTCTTTGTTTCAAACTTGAGCCGTGCTAAGATAACACATGAGTGATCATGGATAGGTTCTTTGGGATTGTAAAGAAAAGAGATGTTCCTATCTCAGTTTGTTTTTCTGCATTTCCCTTTTTTGATGTTTCCTTTGTCAGTATAATACAAAACTATTATATCTCTATTCCAAGAAATAAAGATATATAAAATAGCTTTACAGATTGTTTCTCACATTTTTATTTATAAGAGCCAAAAAAGTTGAAATAATCTAACTTCTTACAATAGAAAATTAATTAAATTAATAGTGTTAATGGAATAATTTAATGGTCGAAGGAAATATGGCTATAAAATATCTACACTAAGATTTCAATTAAGTAGTATGTGCATAAAAAGACTGTAAATGTTAATGTTAATCATTTCCAAATAGTGAAATTACCCCCCCCCCCCCCATATTTTTAAGTTCATCTCAGGTACATATATTACTGTTGTAATCACACACAGACAGATATTCGCAAGTTAATTCTAAAATATTATATGTGGCAGGCTGGGGATTTAGCTCAGTGGTTTTGCCGCCTGCCGTGCAAGCACAAGGACCCGAGTTTGATCCCCTGTACCAACAAAAAAAAAATTATATGTGGCAATGAAGACCTCTAAGTAACTGGATTCTGGTCACTTAGATTCTATTGAGGACTTTGTGAGTTATGTCTTTTCGCATTCTTTGAGGTTTGCGGAGCTCTTTGTGAGTTTACAAGACCATTTTATAAGAGGGACTTCTAATACGACTAGAGGCAAAGGAGATCAAGAGTAGCTTCCCATCTGATCTTTTGTAATTTGTGTTTATGGGGACAGGGACCCAGTGAAGTGGCCACTGACCCAGGCCACAGGGCATGTTGAACATGCCATCCAAGGCACCAGTGGATCCCGTTGGGGGGACCAATGGATGGTCCTTTGGGGTCAGTGTTGGAAACTGAAAAGTAGGAAATGCCAGAGAGTTGAGTTCATGTCTAAATGTCAGCAGGAGGGACTGATTCGGTTGTGTATCAGTATTTCAGATAATGACAGAAATAGTGGGGATAGAAACTTAGGCCAGTCCTTTCACTGACAGGTGAGGACATGGAGGTGTGGAGGGATTAGGTCTTGTACTCAAGCCAGTGTCTTTATTGTGTTCTCCATCAGGGTGTCCCGTTGGGGTGGTGCAGTATATCATGTGTTGGGTATGACTGATGGGCTGAGAGGATGCACGGCACACTTGGGTGGTTTTGAAGTACTTTAATTTGTTTGTGCAGAGTTTGGATGAAAGAGGATCATTTAACTGAGAAGCAGAATTGAGAGGGGAAGGTTAGTATTGGTCTTTTCTCCTTATATTAAGATAGTTATTCATTGATATCCAGAAGAAGAGGAAATATTAAACTTTGTAATAAAAATGAATTAAGGTAGCTGGCAGAGACACAAGACAGTGGTGAAATGGATTATTTTCCCTGGACCTGGGTTTCCACGTGGTGTGTCTTATTTTCTGACATTGATGACATGAGTCCCTCTACCACTATTATGTATTTCATCCTAGGTGAATGGTGAGAACTCTGCATACCTTATGACCTAAAGCTCCATGCTATGTTAACATGTTTGTGTTTGGATGTCATTGTTGTGAAGATCAAGACATTGAATGCACTTTGGACATCATTTTGGGGTTGAGGGTCTGTCCAGAGGAGGCAGTGGTTAGAATAGGAGAGGACTGGAATTCATGGCCAGTGAGGAGCTCTTAAAATAAGTGATGTGTATGGTAGAAGAAAAGGTAATTGAGGAAATGAGGAGAGCATGACAGCTGCCTTCAAATGTGTGAGGGGCTGTCATAAGGAAGAAACAATCAAGTTCTGTATGACTTCTGAGAACAGAGCTGTGATTGATGAAGGGGATGCTATAGGGAGGATAATTTCAGCTCAGTGTAAAGAAGACCTTCCTGGAAATTAGAACCCATGTCTGTTCCATGGAGTAATAAAAGTGTCCAGCAGAGCCTCCAGATGTTTCTCATGAGAGATTCCTTCACTGGGTGACTACTAAGGGCCATTCCAAGTCTCTGCTTCTAAAATTCTGTGTCTATTTGCCTACTGAGTACATTGATAATTCACTCTGTACTAAGTATATATTATGCTTATCATATGTTATTCTAGGTGTTGGAGAAATAATGGTAGACAAAATAGGCAAGATTCTTGGTCTTACAGACAACTGAAGGAGACATGATAAACAGATTTTTCTAAGATATTAGTCCAATGTAGTAAAGTATAGAGTGCTGTGAACTCATATCAGAAAGGCACCCAGCCTAGATTGGGATCAATTATGAAGGCTTCCTAGAAGAAGAGAGATCAAAGACCCAGAAATTACCATGGCTTGGCTGGACTAAAATGATAAAGAGCAGTGTGCCAGGTAGCGGGAATGTTGTGTGCAAAGGTGGAGGAATGACATAGTGCATTAGAGACATCAGGTGCTAAGGAAAAGCCAAATGATGATGGCCATTGTCTAAAGAGGTGGGCAGACAGTTTATGAAGGCTGTTGTCTACCTGGCCACAGGTTGGGCTCCAAGTTGAGAGCAACAGAGAGTCACTGAAATCTTTAAGGAAAAGAGTCATGTGACCTGACTCAACATATGCAAAGACCACTTTGGCTTCAGTGAACTAAAGAATTGATGCAGGGGAGAAATTATGGGTCTATTTCAGCAATGAAGGTAAGATATGGTAGGGGAATTAACCTACTGTAGTGGTGGTGAGGATAGAGAGGTGGGAAGACAGAAAGGAACAGTTCATATGGAGCAATTGGGAAGTTAGTGGTACCATTTGTTGAAACTGAGAAACCAGCCCATTGAGCTGATTTGAGGTTTGCAAGGAGGGTGATGAGTCTGCATTGGGACACATCGTGTTTGAAGTCCCTGTGGGACATAAACACAGAAATGG
This sequence comes from Heterocephalus glaber, assembly GCF_053883595.1. Lineage (NCBI taxonomy): Eukaryota > Metazoa > Chordata > Mammalia > Rodentia > Bathyergidae > Heterocephalus > Heterocephalus glaber. The sequence goes on from NW_028258379.1 coordinate 18,062,982, forward strand.
CCTGTCTTCCCATTTTGTAAAGTATTCAAGAGTGCTTCCTTTTTGTTTTCGATACTATAGAGGAGTTTCTCTATATGTAAGGATACTTTTCTTCCAAATTCCTTTCATGGCTACGTCTCCCAGGTCCTTACACCTTCTTGCAAAGGGGGAGGGGCGGTGCCTCTCAATGCAGAGCATTCAGACTCAGTGTCCTATGACATGGTATCTGAGTTTTCTTAGAATATAGACACTCAGGTTGATTTCACTCTTTATGGTTGGTTGCCCATGGCCCAGCAGTGCCATGTTTCTCTCCTCGTGTCTGCCCAGAGGAGAGTAACCAGGTTGGGAAGGAACTCTATATTGTTCCCTGTGAAGAATGGTCCTCTTTCTCTAAGTAGAAAGGAACAAAGGTCCAAAGGGGCTAAGAGAGAGAAAGAAAACAGCAGGCAAAAGGCAGAAATGAGTTGCTTCCATTCCCTGACTGTAGGCCACTGGTTGGCTTGGCAGTGGACAAGACTTCCCCCTGCACACCTTGCCTGGGCCCACTGCCCTGGTGTTCCCAAGTTGACTCAATAGACCCCATTTAGAGGTCACTTATTGTCTTGCTCTTTCATAGATTCATGACTGGTGGGGACACTGGAGATAAGTAAGTCCAAATTATAGCTTGAAGGGGTGTAAGGAGACTTGTCCAAGGTCATACTATGAGTTGGCCTCTTGCCTTTTCCTATTTCATCACTTTGGACTTTTAAAGAGTCTTAGCCTCAGATCTATGAGGTGTGTTTGTTTCTTCAGGGCTATAAAACCCATTCCTTTTTTTGGTTTATTTCTTCGATATAACTCTTAAATGTGTGTTCTCCAGTGGCTGACTACCCACCCTCTTCCCTGACACTTGACCTTCTCTCCCTGTGTAATCTTTCCTAGCACTGTGCTTTTCACTGTGATTCAAGGGTGGATGACTCCCCAGTCGATGCCTCCAACCTTGAACTCCTTTGTGCAGTTTAGTTTACCTGCCTCCTGGTTCCTTCCACCCACAGGCACATCAAAACAAACTATAGCACTGGCTTCAGACCTACTAGAAAAGTGCTTGCTGGTTCTTGCAATTGAGGGTCAATAGTAAGTTGAGAACCACATTCAGTGTACCCAAATGTTCTTCTCATCTTTTCCTGCCTATCTGAGTGGGCAGCATCCCCCAGGATACTTAGCTGGAAAGGCAGGAGCCAGCTTCCATATCCCTTTTTCCCCACCACATGAGTCATTACACCTTCTGGTTCTACCCTTTAAATATCTTCAACTCCCTTTGCTCCTTTGTCTCTTGTGCCAATGGGCCATGCACAGCTTTGAACTGAACACTGTGGTGCCTTCTCCCGTAGTCTTTCTACCACCTATTCTTTCCTTGCTCCATTTTCGCTTCCTTCCTCACATACTGAGGTAGGAATCCTAAGGGGGGAAAACACCTGAGCCCCCATTCTGTGTCAAATGCTGTGGCTGCTGTAAAACCTCTTTAGTGTAGCACAGGTAGGGGTTAAAAGCCTGGACTCTGGAGCCAGACTGCCTGGGTTCAAGTTCCTTTTATTAGCTGACTTATTTTGGCTAGGTTACTTCACCTTTCTGTATCTCAACTTTCTCACCTGTAGTGGGTGACATTAATAGTATCTACTTCAGAGGGTCACCAGAAGGACTAAATGAGCTAATATTTGCAGTGCACTAAAAACAATGCTTAGGACACCGTAAATCCTGCTTTGTTAGATAAGTATACAGCTCTTTAATTCAACACAGACACTTTTCAAGATGGGACATCAATGATCTGTACAAACTCACATTCTCAGTCCCCTTGCCCTTGGTACTCTGTGATTTTTTATACCATTATGCTTTTCCTTGTGTTTTCTTTTGTCCGTTAATTCTTTCTTGTTCAGTTCTTTTCCCAGTCCCCTTTCCCTAAAATGGACCTTCCAATTCATTACCCATCTTTTAAAATCCAGAGCACATGGCTCCTAGCTGAAGCCATCCCCACAACAATGGACACGTATAATACTTCCTCCCTAACATACTTCCATGATTGGGTGGGTCGGTGGGGGTTAATCTAGAGCCTCTGGAATGGGACAGACATGATTCCAACTCTGATTCAACCATTTACAGTCTATGTGGCCTTGGGAAATTACTTAACCTCTCTGAGCCTCATGTATCAATTGAGGGGATTAAGTTTCCCACATGACTGGGCTAGTATGAGAATTATATGGTGCTATGCATACATGGCAAGCTAGCAGCAAGTACCATATTGTTCTAATGATCTCCCCTGATGAGACATCACACACTAATTTGAAGTTTATGAATGCATCTCCATGGGGACCGGGACCCTGTTTTCCTCAATGTGGCAATCCCAGCATCTCTTCTAGTAGACCACCACTAATACCGACGGTCACCTGAACTCCTGGGTCTGGACCCAGATCATCTCGCTGGGGATGAAGTGAGTGCCTTGGCCCCGCAGAGCTCTGAAGCATTGTTCCCAGGAGGTCCTTTTATTTTCTGGATGGAAGGAAGTGAGTCTTCACCTGGGAGGTGACATGATGTTCTAAACTGAGCAGGTGGTGTGAAGCAAGGTGTGAAGGCCTGCCTGGTGGATGGGGGCATGCAGGGAAGGCAGGAGAAAAAGGTCTGGAGACTTGCTGGCTTTGGGGAGAAGGGGCAGACAGGCAGGGAGATCTGGACAGCCAATAAAGGGAGGTGGCAGCCAGCGTGAAGGTGTGGGTGGAGGCATCTTTGGGGTGGAAGAAGTGGGGAGGCCAAGAATGGGTGGAGGCTGGGCATTGTGTTCTAGTGGTGGGGCGATCACTTCGCCATCTTGCTATCTCTGCTACGTGTATTGTTAAGAGGAGACCTTCCCTGAACTCCTTTTAAATTTTTTTTAAGAGTACTTATCACCATTGGGTACACTACTTACGTAATACTTATGTATTGGTTCACCATCTGTCTCTCCGCACTAAAATTTAAGACCCAAAAGGCAAGAACTTTAATCTGCTTACACCAATGTGTCACCTACACCGAGAATATTCCCTGACACATCAGTCCTTAGTAAAAATTTGTTAAATGAATGAATCCCACCACCCAAGGATAACAGCCTTTTGTGTGTGTGTGTGTTCTGCCATTCTATAAGTAGGTTATTTAAAAGTTTGAGTTTAAAGTTACGTGCAATAGAGTATACCTATTTTAAGCATACAGTTCAATGAATATTGGGAAATGGATACGCTTGTATAATGAGTGCCACCATCAAGATCTAGACCATTTCCATGACCCCCCAAAAGGTCTTTTTTTGTCTCTTGGTGTCCCCACTCCTGGCCCCACACAACCATCGATGCACACACAGACGGAAGGGAGATGGGGGGGCTACTCAGCTTGGGGGGATGTCTGGCTTCTCTTTGACGATTCACCATCCCTACCTCTGTGGGTAGAGTCTCGCCCTCTCCTTTGGTCTGGTGCGGGTGGAGTTGGGGCTTCTTGCCCTTTGCTCCCCTCCTGGGCCCTCTTGGACAGCTGAGCCTTGCATCAGGAACACCTCTTGCAATCACACAGCATCAGCCCTGCAAGAAGCTAATTTGATAAACCCCACTCCAAAGCTCATTGAACCTGTCTATAACGGTGCTTAATTAAAGTGCAGAAACTTTGAAGAGATAGCAAGTCACTGCTTAGCGCAATGCCAGAGTGCCACTATTCTACCATCTGCCTCCCTCTTTGCAGTAATTGCTTCCTGACATTTGTTTATTTTAATTAGGAGAGCAGTCTTGATTAAGAGGGAGGGCAGGCAGGGTCAGAACTGTTGGGGAGGAGGAAGAAAGTAGAAAGCGGGACTATGATGTAGTAATAGCGTGCTAAAGGGAAATTGCGATTGTCTTTCTGGTGATTCCCTTGGTGTCTTCCATAGAGATAGAGCTGTGGAATTTCTCCCTACCGTGAAAGCAGGAGGCTGACTCTAGGATCACAGTCTTAGGTCTTGGGAGCATCCTTTAGGAAGCTTGGGAACTTCTTGGTTAGCAGACGGAGGCTTCTGCCTTGTCAGGAGGGAGGGAGAGAGAAGATGGGGCTGGCAGATCTTAGGGTGGTGGTCCTAGCAAGAGTAACTAGCTTGCTCTGCCAGAGTGGAGACACCTCCCATCCCAACAGGGTCTTAGAGTAGAGGGAAAGAGCAGTGTGTTCATATCTATTTGTTCTACTGGTTCTCACTCATGGTTCCACAGCATGCTTGGTTATCTTTGATTGTATGTTGGCTATTTTACATGAAAATTATTTATGAGGATAAATTAAAGCTTGAGATGAAGGAGACTTCCTCCAGAGACAAAATTTACGCTATTTTTTTCTGCTGTGTATTGGAGGGTACTGTATATCTTGGACACCATCTTAAATGAAATTGAAGGCTTGAGACTCCCTCAACAGCATAGGGGATTCAAACCCAATCTGCAGCTTCTCCTGTGGACTAGTCTCCCAATGAGCCTCCCCCTTAGGGTCCTGCCTTATTGTAAGAAGGTCTCCTTTTAGTCTCCCTGGCTTGTGAAGGTTCTGGGAGTGGATTTCTGCCTCTCTAAGCCTGTCAAGCTGTCAAAACAAAGTTTAGAGCTGCCCAACTCAGAAAATATCCTCAGGGCAAAAGTGATTTCCATTCCTTTCCAGGTTCCTGTTTCCGTTCAGGAACTGGGATTTTAAAATGATCTGATCAGCATTTTGATGATTTTAAGAAAATGTACATTTTATTCCAGTTCTTTTTAATGGTAGTATCCTGCCTTACCAGAAAGTCCCTGACAGTAGTTTTAAAATGACATATATTTTTACTTCTGGTAGCAGAACTCTTTTTTTGGTCAAATGAACCTCACGTAGAATCTCAGTATGAAAAATAAAACGAATGAAATAAAAAAGATGAAAGTAAACCTGTTGTGGGTAAAGGGGACCAGGGTCCCAGGGCCGGCTGCTAGACTTCCCCCTTGTCAGACCCACCTTGAGTGTTTCTAAGGACCTGAGTTTTGTGGCATGGTTTAGAAAACCTCTTTTCTAAGGAGCTGCTTGGTTTGACTGATCTTGAGGAAGCTTTGGCAAAGCTCATCTAGTGCTTTCCTTGGAAACAAATGGTTCTTGATATTTTAGGATCTAGGCTAGAAGCCTAGATCTTGGGCAGGGTGCTATAAGAAATGACAAGATGTGCTGCTCTAGTCCCAGAGAGCCCTGTGAAAGTAAGGCCAGATGAGTGGGGGTCTTCTTAATCCTTTTAGGGATTAAGGAGCAGGGAGAAGAGAATGGAAGGGGAATGAGATGGATCCTCCAAGAGGCAGACATGAAAGCAGGATTGATTAGTCTTATCCAAAGAAGTGCTTGTGAAGGATTAAAGAGGAGGAGCAGGAATGGGAGGGTGTTCAGACCTCCATGCAGATCTGACTTTGTGAAAGGAGGGAGGAAGGAAAGATTGGGTAGGGAGACTGTCACTAGCACAGCTCTGAGCACGCCTCATCCAGGCTGATGGGTAGTCCCCAAGCAAAAGCTAGTTGTTAGCAGAATCCCACCCTGGGTGGGAATGGGTGGGCACTAGCATTCTAACCTGCTTAATCATTGCCTGGAACCAGCTCGGAGGAAGTGGCCTCTGAATGAATGATGAATGCAAAGGGTGGCAGCTGGGGCTGTGGTTGCCTCTGCTTCCTGCCGCAGGCCCTCTTGAAGGAGACCTAAGTGGTACACCTCTCTGGCCATGCTCAGAATGGGGGACCGTCCCAAGAGCACTGAGGTGTTGGCTGAAACAAGGGAGGAGGGAGAGTAAGGCTACTTTTCCAGACCAAGGGGATAGTTGCAGAGAACTCCTCCCCGTGTATTCCCTAGACACTCAGGGTCCAAGCCAGGGGGGTTCTGTTCAGCTTGTTTGAGCATGCTCTTTGAGCTCCTTGGGGCAGGCTATAGGAACAGATGCCTGAAGGGACTCTCATGCATCTGCTCACATCATCCCCTCTTCTAACCTCCTGTTGGCTTCAGCAGCTCTTAGCATGAAGACCATATCCTTTAACCTACCCTTTTTGGCCTTGTCTAAGCTCTGCCTATGCCTTCATCCTTACTGCTTCCCATGCTTCCCTGATTGTCCCTATTCCAGGCTCCCAAGTCTTTCAGTCTCTTGTACTTGTTTTGCTCATTTCTGCCACAGGGCCTTTGCCCATGCTGATCCCTCGGCCTGGCTCTTCACTCTCTGCCTCTCTCTCTCTTTCTCTCTATTTTAGTATAAGTGTCACTTCTCCAAGGAGGGGCAAAGTCCCCTTCTTGTGGCTGTCAGAGCTCCACATTCATGCCTGGTACCCCATGCCATGGAGGAATTGACCACAAGCGTAGTCTTACATTGTGTTGGCTGATTGCTGTTCAGTTCCTGACTCTCCCACTGGACTAAAAGCTGCACAAGGGCTGGGGCTGTTTTTGCTATTCATGGTACCTCGGTGCCTAGCTCCACGGAAATGCTTTATTCTAGTGAATAATCCACAGAAACGAGGAAGTAAAGAAAATATTTGGATATCCAATAAATAAAAATAAAATAAGCCTAGAAACTCAATGAAAGCAGGGCCAGATGTATTTCTCCAGAACTGGGGGCAACTTGCAAGGTCTTTGTCAGCCCAGCTTCCATGTCTGGTGTCTGAGTTTTCACCTAAGGAGGTGAGGTGATTTCTCAGTGCTCCCACAGCTGCGGGGAGCAGAGCTGGGACTGACACCTTTGTCTCTGGTCTCTCTCGTGTGATCCCGTAGATGCAAGCTGAAGGCCGATGCTTGGGTTCCACGTGACCTCTGCTCTCCTTGTTGATCTGACTTTCAGTAAGCCATTAACCTGTTTAATGCTGTTTGCCCATTTATGATGCAGGAATGACAATATGTGTTTTGAATGGAAACTTTGAAGATTGAATGAGATAGTATGTGAAAGAGTTCTTTCTATAAACTCTAACGCGTGTTGTAAGTATTACTATTGGGTCGTGTTTTACTTCTGTTTGGTACAAAGAGCCTGAAACCACTGAGGACAGGGGTTGGGGGATAGGGCTACCATCCAGGCTCCACCACTGATTTTGCTTTTGAGCCCACCCTGGCCTCCCCTCTCCTGCGGAGAGTATATTTTTTAATGCATTTCCACGAAGGAGCTGAAAAGTTTTGGGGTATTGTCTCTCTGAAAGAGAAAAGGAGCTTAAGGGATGGTTTGGACAGGGCCTTAGCCTCTGGTCCCAAGTTCCTTCACTAAGGAAAAGAAGGTATTATGCTAACTTGTGTCTTTTCAGGAGGAAGCCCCCTAAATCCTTATGGATGGGAAGGACTCAAATGGGGATGAGGAAGCTATTGCCACACAGACTCCCACATAGGGCACAGAGCAAGAGGAGACTGGCCTGGCCTGCAGCTTAGAGATTTGTTAGATCTCTGATAGAACTTTTTCTGCACTAAGAGTAGGTAAATGCTGGGAATGGAGGAGGCAACAGTTCGTGGAAATCGCTTGCAGGAGGTCATTGCAAAGGCAAACGCCACCCAAGTGTAGCCCTTTGGGAGCTGTGGAAGTACACCAGGAAGCACGTGAAGGGACGCCCACCCTGCCGATGCTGATGTATAAAATGCTGTGAGAATCGGGGTTGAGAGGCTCTTCATGCACACTCTGTTGTGTTGGGCACAACTGTTTCCTGGCACTGGCACGTTTGTGTACCTGGGTGGACACTGTCAGGGTCTCTCACTTCCATCTGTGTTCTGCACGTCAGTCCCTTCCCTGCTCCTCCTCCTTATGTGTGTTTCTCCAAGACATCAGTCTTGACTCCACAGCTCCTGATAGTAAAAGCTGAGCACGGCCTGATAACTGCTGTGGGTTTCGGATAACGTGGGGGATTTTCTGTCAAGATGACCAATTAAAGAGGAAAAAGAGGAGCAAGTTTGATTAAAAAGTTTTAGGGAGCATGATGTAAAAACTTTAATTGGTTTTTATTTTTGCTGCCATTTTCGGCATGTGTCTGTCTCCCTTCCTTACTTTTAACTCTCTTGAGACCAGATAGAGATTTCCCAGCCAAGTTTAAAAGTAATTATATTCAAAGACAAAGTTTTTGTCTTCCTAAAGGTATGAATTAATTGTCTTTCCTGGGATTGATTGTCTTTCCATTGGTCCAGGTGTGAAATGATAGCTCGGGGCCAGTGATAGTTTGCGTTTGTGTTTCTCATTTCTCTTTTAAGCAGTGGCAAAGTTTGCTTGAAAAAGTAAAAGTGAAGAGTGAGGGAGAAACTGACTCTGCAGAGTGAGCTTGGGCCTAGTAGAAGAGGAAGAAGCAAGATAAAAGAACACCCTGTAGAAAGCAGGGTGGGCTATCCTGAGGAAAGCCAGGACAGCCTGTGTTTTTCATTTACATCACCTGATTTTGCCCTCCAGATGTTCCTGGGGCTGGTAGTTATTTTGTTTCTGTTGTGTAGATGAGCAAACTGAGGCCCAGTTGGGCAAAGCTTACAGGGCCATTGACAGCTCTGGTGTGAGCTGTGCCGTTTTCATGCTCTGTTCTACCCTCCCCCAACCCAGATGGACAATGGCAAGACTTGGGGCCCCTTTAACTGTACTTGGCCAGACTCCATTGGCCTTATGGTGGCTGGCAAGCAATGTCACTGGAAACAAAGTCTTCCCTGGTTGAGAGGAGAATGAAGACCTTCCCAGCAATGCACTAAGTTTGAGAAGATGACTAGTCTTTAGTCTCCTAGGGCAGCTACAAGTACGATTAACTGGTAGCTGTAGAAATTAATCTTTCACAGGTATAGAGTGTAAAATCCAAAACCAAGGGCCTGGTGTGGTTTGCTCCCTCTGCAGGGTCTGGAGAAAGGTCCCTCCTTGTGTTTTCCCAGTTTCTAGGATCGCCAGCAGTCCTTTGTGTCTCTTGTATTGTTGCTGCATCGTCCCAGCCCCTGCCTCCATCAACCCATGGCCTTCTTTGTGTGTCTGTGCCCAAATCTTTGTCTCCTTCTAAGGATACCGGTCACTACCCTTAGGGCTTGCTCTCCAGGAGGGCCTCACCTTGCCTGGATGACATCTGCAAAGACCCTACTCCCCAGGTAGCAGGGACTGGGAGATCAACATCTTTTTTCCAGGTATACAGTTCAGCCTACACCATCTCATTTTAGCCTCCCTTTCTGTTTGTTTGATTTGAAAAAAGCTCCTTTTAAGACTGAAATTATTGTTATTATAGATGGTTGTTTTTATTTATAAATTTTTAAGATTCAGGAAAATACAACCTTTCACATTCCTATCAATCATTCAAATGAACAATTGGCAGATAGTTGCTTCCAGTGATTTTTTTAAAGAATAAAAACATTACAAATATAGATTTAACAATTATTGTTAACCATCTCGTTAGTACATTAGCCTTCTCCTTCTCAAGCAAGGAAATTTTGGAGGTGCTACTGTCATTTAATGAGTAGAGGCTTAGGGATGTTGTTAAATATCCTAGTGCACACGACAACTCTACTTCAAAGATTTACCTGGTTCCAAATATTAATAGTTTTCAAGTTGAGAAACCTTGTGTTAGAATTATAGGGATCTTGACATGTATCCTTCAAGAAATAGTTTTCAGACTTTCGTATACATTTATAAGTCTGAATAAACATGTGGTATTGTGTTGTTATGCATGAATATTCTTTAAATGTATATAAATAGTATCATAACATATTATGCATCTTCATTTTTCCCCTTCAACATTTTTAGATCTATTCATGTTGATATATATGCATGTATATAATATACATATATAATTTCTTTTAGCTCATGTATAGGTTGTTGTTTGAAAAAACGTCTTAGCTGGGTGCAGTGACATACACCTGTAGACCTAGCTGCTTAGAAAGCTAGGACAGGAGGATCAGTTGGGCTCAGGAGTTTGAGGCCAGCCTGGGCAACATAGACCCTTTCTTAAAATCAATCAATTAATTAAATTTAAAAAATACTTAAAAATCTTAACTTGATGAAATAAAAAATGTGCCATATTAGGTATACTCTCTTTCGGGTGGGATCACATTTTATTTCCTTATAACATCTATCAAATATCGAAACCCAAGAGTAGATGCTATAAGGCGGCCCCCCCAATTCTGGTTGGAAAGCATCCCATTTCCTGGGGTGCTAATTCTCTCCATGAACTTAATCCTTCTTGAATATAGCACATCAGAGGCCCCAGGAGTCCTCTATCAGGTGGTAAGGATAATGGCATCGCATCACTACTCTCATCTGTCCACAAAGCAGGGCGCCTTTTGCTTTTCAAATTCTCTAACTTCTTTTCCTCACCATTGGGAGTGGGAGTATCAGAAGCACCAGGGTACCTAGACTAGAATCATTTCCACCAGTGTGGAGGATCTTAAAGAACTTGCTCTGTAATAATCTCCTTAGGCTGCTGTAGAAAACTGCCATAGCTTGGGGTGATTAAACAAGAGAAATTTAAAATTTTTCTCACGGTTCTAGAGGCTGAAGGTTCAAGATTAATGTGTTGGGAGGGTTGGTCTCTGAGGCCTCTCTCCTTGCCTGTACATGGCTGTGTTCCCACCACGTCTACACATCATTTCCCCTCTGTGTTAGTCTATACCCACATGTCCCATTCTTACAAGGACACCTACCAGGTTGGATTAGGGCCTATCTTAATGACCTCATTTTATGTTCATTACCTCTCTAAATAATCTACCTCCAAAGATAGTTATTAGTCAGTGAGGGTTAGAAATTCAACATAGGAATTTGGGAGGACACAATTGATCTCATAACAAACCCCCTCTAATATACTGAGTGAATATTTCCAGGGAATGATAGGGTCACGTGAGTTTTTGTATGCTATCTGATGCTGAGAACTTTATAATGTTTAGCTTGGAGGTTTACTAACCCTACTTTAAATTTAAAGTTAATTTAAAAAAGTCAAGACTCAAGTAAGATCCAACTCAGATTTTGTTTCCCAGAAGAAACTGAATAGGGTGACAAATTTGGAAAAAGGAGGCTGCTTTTGATTAACATCATGGGTTATGCATAGACCTTCATGTATCCAGAATCCACTTGGTTCATCTCAAAGGTTAATCCATAATGGACCCAAAGGAAGGCACCTCAGTCTGAATTAGAAGGCCTGGTTTTGATCTTGGCTGTGGTTCCTTCCTGTGTGATCTTGAACAAGTGTCTTAGCCTTGAAATATCAATGTTCCCCATCTCTAAAATGGAGATCATAATACATCAGTGGATTTCTGCAAGAATAAGACGAGAAAGTGCTTAGTATCTGGTGGGTTTTCAAAAATGATTTGTTTCTGGAATATGAATCTAAGGAGATTGGACTCTTTCCTATTTGCAGCAAGGAGCTTCTTTAGAAGCATGGGAGCGATCTGTTTAAATGTGGGTTTCAGAAAGTTAATTCTGGCTTGGAAGCAGTGCAGAAAAAGAGGTGGGAGTGGGGAGGAGTTGGAAGATCAGTTATTAGGCTTTTGAAAGAATCGAAATGAGAAAGCTGTCTGGACTGAGTGAGTGAAGTGGGTGAGTTGGGGAGAGAGGGGAGAAGGGTGTAGAAAGAAGGGAGAGAGCAGGAAATGAGGGCTATGTAGGAAGGAGGTGGTGCTGGAACTTAAGAAGGACTGGATGTGGGACTGTGAGAAAGAGGAGAGGAGGAGAATGCAGTGCTGCCAGGCTGCTGGGCCTTGTGAAAGCAGGAGGATATTAAGGAAGATAACCAATTCAGACAGAATAGATAAAAGAGGGCATAGAGGAAGAAAACAAGGAGTCTGGTTTTAATCAGCTGCTATCTGAATTGCTTGGAGAACATCCAGGACCAAGAGTGTCAGGGAGAGTGGGTCATTTGTCAAGAGATCTGTGGATAAAGCTCCAGTGGACACTGACATTCAGAGGGTGAGAAGAGAAGAGGAGAAACTGTGAGTGACTTTCCAGGACACCTAGAAAAGGAGGAAGAAGAGGAGCACAGGAAAGTGGGAGGGAGGGGGACCCAGGTGGGAAGGCAGCAGAAGGCACTGGCGGGCTGGTACTGGGAGCATGCTGGTTGGGCATTTCAGAAGCCATAGTCATTTTGGGAGAGCCATGTGAGTTGGGGACATGTGGGGTACAAAAGCCAGAAGGCAGAAGATGAAGATAGAAAGGAAGGGGTGAAGATTATGAATTTTGATAATGAAACAGATTACAAAGAATATCTTAAAGATAAGGGAAGAGGGAAGGTTCTTGTTTCCTTTTAAAGTTACTGGCATGCTGCTGCGCAGTGGGTGGGGTGGGAAAATAGTCAGTGGAGCCAACAGAGGGAGTTCCGGGAAGTAGTGATGGAACCAGGTCCCAGGGAGATGGGAGGGCTTAGGAGAAGAGCCCTCGGGGGAGTCAGTCTTGAAGGGACCTTTTTGTTTTAATTGAGAAAGGAAAGGGATAGGTGGATAGGAGAAAATGTCAGGAGCTGAAAGGGAAAGAGGTAAAGGCTTTCACGCCTGTACTATCCCAGTGAAATGGGACCCCTGTTTCATTTGCTCAGTAAACAAGGTAGAAAGGGGTTGGAAGAGCTGAAGAAGGAGCAGACTGGGAAAAAGTCTAAGGATTGCTCAGCAACTGAAGTTGCGAGGGACAAAGTTGTAGTTACACACATTGCACAGATGGGCCCTCGGTTTCTTGTTCTGACTCATTGCTCAGAGACGGGAAGTGGGTGCTTAGATTCCTCCAAGTGGAGGATTGGCAGGGTTGTAGGAGTCCAGGGGCTGGAGGACTGATGAAGTCTTTTCTAGGTGAGAAGTGCAAATAACAGGGTGAGTAAGGGGAGATAGATCATAGATGTGAAGGGATTGGGGTTCGATGGCTTTACTCAAGCTAGAGAGAAGAATTAGGAAGAGATGAGAAATAGAAGATTTCTGAGATAGATGTTGGGTGGAGAAGTACCTTTAGGTAAACATCTAGGTGGATATGAAGGGAAGGGGGATGAAGGTGCAGGTTACTGGAGTAGAGGAGCAAGGTGCCATGAAGCCAGAGCATCGGGCACATGGACATTACACACAACGATAGGAGCCAGGGTACAGAAAGGAACTGTTAAGGGATTAAAAATCTCAATGGCAGTGTGCTTTGGGGTGGTGAATTGGTCAGCTTACAGATAACCACAAAAATCTTGGTGGCAGTAAAGCCTTGATTAGGTCCTGTATGTGCAGGCAGTCAATCCAGCCCCCTCATCTGGGTAAACGCGCTGACCTTGCATCTGCAGCTTGAATGATGTTTGGCTGATTTAGCTTGGTTATGTTTGGGGTGGGTGGCTGGGATAGCTCTGGTCCTTCACCTGCTGGGACTGATGGGCTAGCTCAGGCATGCTGTTCTTATAATGATGCCAGAAGTGTAAGACAGCAAGCACTTTTCAAATCCTTTGACATTTCATACCTGCTAATATTTCGTTGGCCAGAGGAAGTCATGTGGCTGAGCCCAAAGTCAAGGTGTAAGGAAGTATGCTCTACGCATGTACTTGGGTGGGGTAACAAGTGAGTAGTTTTGAATGAAACCTACTCAATCACAAGTGGCAGGTAAAGAGCTAGGAGGATGGAGAGAGGTGGGGTTGCAAATGGCATTGGATCCTTAAGTGATGGTGACAGAGGGGCAAAGGTGGGAAGAAAGGGTGCTGTCTACTCTGCTCCCATCCTGAGATACAAGTGGCCCCAACTGAGTGTTTGGCAAAAAAAAAAATCATTTGATTCGAAAAGAGACAGATTTTTGTGTTGTGAGGAGTCAAATAGACAGAGCTGGAATTGTGGCGGGCACAGAGGGAGGAGTTCAAAAGAGGCATCATGAGGCACTGGGGTCAGAGAACAGCTGCCCAAGTGGGGAATTCTAGCCTTTAGGAACAAGACTGCCAGAACACATGCGCGCGCACACACACACACACAGACACACGCGCGTGCGCACGGGCACACACATGCATTCACCCTCCCATGCACCCCTCCCCCATGCACACACGTGCAGCTGCTAGAGTGCTTGGGTTGACCCAAGGGAAATTTCGTGGAAGCCTTATTGTTTGGGGGAAGGCGTTGTGAAGACCAGCCAACCCTCTACTTTGAAGGGGGGTTGGGGTACTGAGCTCTTTCAAACTGAGGAGGGCAGATGCTTCCCAGGGAGGGGATGATGTTTCCAGGGGAAGTTGGTCACAGCTCCACACTATGCTTGGGATTTCACAATTGCTTTCACTCTGCTTTTTTTTTTTTTTTTTTTTTCGGCACTACAAATAAGGAAGTGAGAGGGTGGGTGTGGGAAGGAAACTATTTAAATGGAGATGCAGTAATAGAAATAACATCCATCCTTGGAAAGAGCGACTGTAGAAGAGAGAGAGATGGGGGTGGGACACCTCAAACCATTATGTTCTCTCTGCAGAGCATCTCACTACCCTCCAGCGTTCCTGACCTTCTCTCTCCAAGTCGGCTCTAAGCTCCTTGTGGGTAAAGGCTGGCTTGTCTTAATCTCAGTTGTATCCTCAGTGCTGTGGTTCACACTGAAAGTAATAGGTGCTCATTGTATATGGATATCCTGACTGGATAAATGAATGGATGAATGATGGAAAATTAAAAAGCTAGTATGTTCATCTCCACACAAAAGAACTCCAAACTTTCATTTGGTAACATCACTCAACAAAAATTTGGGGACCTCCTGAATTTTAAATAGGATGACTAGGCCTTCATAGAGAATGAGACATAGTCCTCGCCAGATGGTTGCTTGTCTTCGCTTCCAGCTATGGGAGCAGCAGCTCACACTACAGAGTCACGTTGGGATGTTTCAGGCCTCAGTTTGTCCACCTACAGAAAGGGGAGGTTGAAGCACATGCTTTCAGATTTCTTTCCTACAAAGCTGTTTGGAGCCCTTGGTAGTCTATTGTTCATCGTGAGCTCTAAAACAGAGAGAACAGTTAGATTTTTCTGAAACCTATTTGACTTGTTTTTTTGTCCTTTCTCTTTTTGTTTTGAGAACATCTTATGGAACTGGTTTTCTAAGGAGCACATTTTGGGGAGTGTAGGTTTAGATTGATACTGGTGGGCCAATCCGTGTATAGAATTTTATCTGAAGGTCATTCCCATACACTTGCATCAAATGTAACTTTTTAAAATTTCTCTATGCTTAGGATGGGGTGGCTGTTTTTTTTTTTTTTTTTTTGGTACTGGGGATCGAACTCTAGTCCTTGTGTTTACAAGGCAGGCAGCAGAATCACTGAGCTAAATCCCTGGCCTGGGCTGCTCTTTAGAGGACCCAGTAGGGACATCCATCTGGGTATGCTTGCTGTGTCCTGTGATGTTGGAAGTGGATGTTCAGGTTTTGGAACTGGGCTGCACTTGTGAGGGTTTCGCTTTCATCCACTTTCTCTAGTAGGTTTGAGGTACCCACGATACCTTTCTGCCCCAGGGAAGGAGAGGATGAGTGGATTAAGTTGTGCAGGATTGTGGTCAGAGATTGGGAGTGTTAGACATGACATGGGACAGAGTTAGGATTTCTGAAAATCAAGGAGTTCCAAGGTAAGGCACTAAGTCTAGAAAAGAGGGTATTAGCTGCTGAATCCCCCTTGGATTATCTACATGGACAGAATGTGGCCTCGGGTATTGCATCAGCTGGCTGTTCAGGTATATGGCCAGGTGGTTAAAAAATGGGAGTAATGGTAATGTATAGGCCTCCCATATATTTCCCCTGAATAAGAGCCATGGCCTCCTAATTGCTCTCTCTGTGTCCTCATGTTTTCCTTTCAAAACCATTTCTAAACTAAGGCTTGGTGCAACATGCCTGTTATCCCAGCTACATGGGAGGCTGAGACAGGAGTTGAGGCTGCCTGGGCAACTTAGGGAGACCCCGTCTGAAATCAGAAGGACTGGGAATATAGCTCAGTGTCTCCCTACATTCAATCTCACTATTCCAGTATCGTAACAAACAAATGAAAAAACACACGATAAAAACAAGACCAAAATCAGGTCCCACACCATCCAAAACACAGACTTTGTCCCCTCACTCGCTCTGGTTAATGGCTTCCCAAGACCTCTTTAGGTCGATTCCCAGGTCTACTCTCAACCTGACTTTTCCGTTTCCCATTCTCTGCTCCTCTTTCCTACCCCAGCTACCCTCCAGCCAGACAGAATTTCTTAGGGTTTCCTGAGCCTCCCATGTGCTTTCATCTCTCCCTGTCTTTACTCATTACCTCTGCTGGAACCCCTCCCTGGTGGCCTAGTCCAGCGATACTGCTCATTCTCTAAGTGTCCATCGCTTTCATTATGACTGTTGCTTGCCCTTCTATTTTCCCTCACTGTGTAAGCTCTGAGTGGGATCTTTGGGGCTTGGGGACTTTACAGGGTGCCTAGCAAGTAGCAGGTATTTATTGGAAAAGTTTTGAATGAATAAGTGTGAGTTTTGAGTTTTGTTGAACAAAGTGGGCATTGTGACCCCCCTAATTGCTTCTTGTCTCTTTCTCACAGACACTCATGTATAAAATATATATATATATATTTAGCTAATCTGAAATAATAGATTTCCACCCTGGTTTAGCAAAGAGATGGCGTTATAGTATATTTTTTAAAAAGAGAAGTAGTTTTGTTACCTTCCAAGCATGGCCTATTTTTAAAAGCTAAGATTTAAATAGGTACTAATAAGTAAAGTGGGAAAATTAATGCAAAATTATTGGTTTGTATTAGTCATGATTATATAATAATATGTTATAAACAAAGGACCGTAAACATTTCAGAATTATCATTGGAGCCCCAAAATTGAAGCCATGCTGACAGAATCATTAATTTTTTGAGCCTTGGGTTTGAAAAAGATACTAATTTTCTATTTAAAAATTCAAAAAAATCTTTTTACTGTTAAGTAAAACCTAAAACATTGTAGAGGAAAATGTAATTAGAACCTTCTACCTTCGGAGGATAATGGAAATTGCACTTGAATTATTGCAACTCTGGATTAGCAGCCTTAGATGAGGTGTGTTGTTCCATAGTAATTCACTGTTACAGGCAGTGTCTGGCATAGGTGGGTCCCGTGTGTGTCATTCAGATGCATTTAGTTACTGTGAGATGAGCCCATACGTTTTATCTTCTATGCCAATTGCAATTTGCGTTATACCTGTGGCATTTCTTAGATTGTTGGGTTGAGAAGGATTCCGAAGCTTTGTCAGGGCTCAGGAGTACGGGGCCATGGTTAATTAGTGAATTGTGCTGTGGGGATGGGAAGGAAAGATTCATGTGTTTACCTGTTTTATCTAATAAATCCCCAAAACTGATATAATTCTAATCAGTGTGATATAAAACTAGAAACAAGGGACTTATTGTTCAAGTACTTAAATTTAAGATTCAGTTACATCACTTACTGGTTCTGTGATCCTGAGCAAAATCATATTTTGTTGCTGAGCTTCACTTTCTCAGTAGGTAAAGAAAGTTGAAAAAATGAGCATCTACTTGTCATGAAGCTTAGATGAGAGGGTGTTTTGTAAAAGCTAAGGTATTCCACACACGTTACGGCAGTTAGCAGGGAGGCCAGGAGGTGAGATTCCACCTCCCATTTTTGCAGAGCAGCTCTGCATTTAACTCTTATGTTTTAGGGTTTGTTGTTTCATTCATTCATTCATTCATTCATTCATTCATCGTTTCTTTCTCCTTTTGAGTGAGAGTGAAGAATACAGTCTCAGTGGTTTAAGAAAAGGAAGGTAGTGTTCCAAAGGAAGGAAGCCTGATCAGAGTACCTTGACACCTTGGCTCTGCTGCCCCTTCCTCCGCTTCCCAGCTCTGTGATCGTGAATGTTGTTTTCTGTCCTAGGTTCCTGGGGCCCTCCCTTCTTCAACTATGCAAGGAGAGGGTTGGAGGTGACCTCTCTAGTTCTGATTTTCATTCTCTTCTAGAAGCGGCAGTTGTGCCCTGTTACCCTGTTAAGGGTGGAGTTATAGAGCTGGTCTGCCCATTGTCTGACCCAGATATCTCTCTGGAATCCTTTGAACTTCCACTTGTTTCCTCTCACTAGTCAGTCAGTAAACACTTATGTATGACTGACTCTGTGCTGGGTGTTATCCCCACCATTCTTCAAAGCTCTTCAAGCTGCTAATATATGTCCTGGTCTGGGAGAGTCCCCAGAGCCCTCCACACTGTGTCTTCTCCTTGCCGCCATCTTCATTTTGCCTCACATGCTGTGTCATGCTGTAGGATAGAGCATGAGTTGTTGGTACTCTTTTTTTTGTTTGTTACAGGAATCGAACTTGGGACCTTGTGCTTGCAAGGCAGGCAGTGAAACCACTGAGCTAAATCCCGGCCCCTAGAGCATGAATTTTTGACCGTGTACTCTAGGGGTTGGCAGTGGAGGTGGTCAATGGGGACCTGGGGTTGTGGTAATAGGTAAGATCATCAGTCATTTTACCCCAAGCATGGATGTATACATGGATGACTGAAGTGTTTTTCTGATTCAGATTCCTCTCCTTTAGTCACTTTTCTCACATGGTGACTTCCCGAGTGAGGGGTAGGATGTGGTATGGTTATTTGGTGGCAGGCTTTGTGTCACCCCTCCTCATTTCTTAGGCAGCGGATAGGATGGGGGGCTGCAGAGGGACCCAATTTCCCTACCACATTATGGAAGCAGAGAAGGCTGGACTGTGAAAACTGGTGCCCACAGCTCTTTTAGATGAGGAGATAATGGAGTAGGGGCCTGGAGGAGAGGGAGTGAGCATGAGAAGTTTTGAGGAGGGATATTCCAGGCAGTGGGAATAGCAAGCACAAAACCTCTGAGGTTGGACTGGCATATCAGGCATAGTGAATGTGGGGAAGAGAAGGAGGAGACGAGATACCTGGCCAAAGGGCAGACTGTAACAGTATAGAGAACCTTGGATTTCATTCTGAGCATGGTGAAAATCCCTGCAGACTTCTGAGTAAAGTAGTGGTGACTTCCATTTTTGAAAGATCACTCTCACTGCAGTGTAGAAAATATTACATAGGGGACAAAGGTGGACACAGGGAGACCTGAGAGGGGGCTGGCTGGGCTGGAGCCTCATCTAGGAAAGAAAGGAACACTCAGGTAGTTAAACTGACCAGGGTGTAGCCACAGCCCTGCCTTGTGAGGTCCTGGGTCCTAGGCTAAGCCTGGACTATCCAGTGACAGGGTCATGAAACCCTGAGGAGACTGGAGGTGGACAAGGAAAGATGCGTGATTGCGCAGAGGCCTGGGCTAGACTCTGGAGCCGGACTTAGTTGTCCCATTCATCCAGTTATTCATTCATCTTGCATTTATTCAGTTTTAAATTTTAAAGTGTAATTTCCATTTTACTTTCTCCCAGAAGCCAGTTTTAATTCAGTCCTTCAGGAGTCAGCTCCTTACGTGGGCACTGCAGAAGTTTTGGGGCAATATCGTGTCTCTGAACTGGGGTGAGAGTATCTGGTCCTTCCATGCCTCATGAGGACAATTCCTGATGACCTTGCTACGAATGGCACCACTCATATAGAAATGTGGTCGCACATACATCTTGGGAAGCACATCGGTGTCAAAGACACTCTTCAGTAATGTCCCTAGTGGCTGTGGCCTCTACTTCATTTTTAATGACGAACTTCTTTAGGGTCTTGTCCTTGAATACAAATAGGACAAAATCTATGCAGCAAATAGATTGCCTCTGGCTGAGGCCCTTTGTGGCATGCATGATGTTCCTGTTTTCATTTTCTTCTTGGAAGTGAGGCCCTCTGAGCTGTCCCCTATTAACTGTGTGACTTTGGGATAATTATTTCACAGCTCTGAAGGGCCTGAGTTTATTCATCTCTAACATAGGGATCATAATAATCCCTACTTCATAGAGTTGTGGTGACATTAGGTGACTTCGGATGTAACACACTTGGCATAGTGCCTTGGCCAGAGTTAGTGTGATGCTAGTATTTCCTGTAATGATAGTTGTAAGACACATGTGCTAGAAGAACTGTGGCAGCCTATTCAGTGGCTTTCTAAAATCGCAAGAGGATCAGATTATCATCGGCCTTGTCCTGAATGCTGATCTGCAGTTCTCTCAAGTCGGAGGCTGCCGTGGCCTGCTTTTGGATCTGGGCTCAGCCCTTGCCTCTATATAACCCTTACTGGAGGTAGCATTTGTGGACATGGCCCTGCACTGCGTCCTGTCCTAGTGTGCCCACCTCTGGCCATCACACTGCCTTTCTGACAGCCTGCTCTGCACCTCACACCTCCCAGGTGTACTCTGTAGGTGGGCTGAGCCAGGCCCCCATGTGTCCAAGAGTGAAGCTGCGGGTTTCTGGTTTGGGTCCGCACTGTTCGAGTCTGTCCAGAGTCTCTACTAATCCCTTCTGCCTTCTCCCTGCCAGCATGGCACCTCTTGCTTTGTTAATGGATAATTTGTCAAGTAATGGGAATAATTAGCACAGTGGGAGCTTTACTGTGTCCTGGAAAGAGAACAGAGAGGTCCCCCCCGTCACCACCAGCACCCCGCAGCACCACATGTAATTGCTGGGCAGACTTATTTTCTCTTGTCTGTGTCTCTCTCCCCTTCTCTTGCATGTGTTTGATTTCTCTCTCTCTCTCCCTTTGTATAGAGAGAGCTGGCTAGGAGAAAAGACCCGTAAATTGCACTCTTGCTGGGCTGGTGCTGTGAAAACTGGCTAAGATTGTCTTCCAGGGCTGAATAATTTCCCTTTCCCCTATGCGTTTTGAGGGGCACGATCAGCTAAGCACCTAGCTTATCCAATCCCCTTTCCCCTCCCCATTTCTTCTTTTTCTTCCCTCCTCCTTCTCCCCTTCCCCATCCCTTCATGTAAAGAACTCACTGGCTCTCAATTGAATCTTTTTTAATGGTCCCAAGAGGCGAGGATCTTGAAGGGCGATTATCTTCATTATAAATTATTAACTCTCCAAGCAGCCAGATGGCTTCCCAACCTGTGGTTGGGAATTCTGGGCTAGGGAGGCCTGCTGGCAGGCAGGGGAGGGGACAAGAGGAAGGAGGAGACGGACTTGTGAGTGACCACAGTTTCTCTGGGGGTGCTGGGGAAACTGGCAACACCTTGCAGGGCCTGAGTTCTGTGGTCTCCAGGGAAGAGTTTATTGTTGTTGCGTTTTCCCCCTTTTGTAACTCAGGGCTCTCTTAGGGATGGAGTAGAGGTGGTAGGTAGACAAAAAACCAATGCCATGAGTTGCTTCTGATGTAAACCTTAGAAGATTGTTAAGGTCTAGTAAGAAGGAGTGATTATTGCCTGACTTTGTGTAGTCTCAATTTCACAAGATCCTAGAAGGGGTAGCTATTGTTATCCCCAATTTATGGAGGAAGAACTGACAATGAGGCATCAGCACTTTCTGTATGATTGCTTGGCCAACGGTTAGAGAAAGCCTGGCTCTGACCCCCAGTCCAGTGCTCTCTTCTCACAGACTTCTTCCCAGCTGGCTTTCCCTGCTCATCCTGCAGGTTCCCATGCATCTTCCCCCTCCTCCGAGAGGCCTTCCCTGACTGTATCAGCCCAGAGCCACCTCCTGTTCCTCTGGACTCTACTGTTTCCATGCATGACTTATTCAGTACTGGACACACAACCCTAAAAGATGTCCAGCCTCTTCTGGGACTAGGCGAGTCTGTTTATCTGGAGGTTGTCTGTTGTCTACTTGTGAGATCAAGACATAAATACTCCTTCTAGGATTTCTGTTAACTAGAAAGAAGCCTACCCAGAGGGCAACAGAGAATCCCTGGGGCCTTCCAATTTGAGAATGCTTCAGACTCCTGAAGATACTGCTCAGGTGACTGCTGAGTTGCCTCTATAATCCTCAAACCCTAGTATCTCCAAAGATTTTTTTACATAAAGGGACTCAGGTATGAATCTTCACATTGCCCATGATACTGTGGTGGCGTGGGAAAGTTCATCTGTCCCAATTACTGTCCCTGAGCAGGCTGGGAGAAACGGCAACATTAGCTGGACTGAATGGGAGCGTCAAGGACAACAGCTCACTGTAGCAGAAGCAGCTACAAATCACTTGTTAGTTCACAGGTACTTATCTTAACCTTAGTACTGTGGACTTGAATTGTAGTAAGTGCCTTACTCACTGTTGTCATTCACTGTTAACAGATGAAGCACTCACTTCTTCAAGTTCAGACAGGCAGCAAGTGGTAGATCTGAGATTTGAACCCGGGAAGTCAGACTCTAGAGCCCATGGCTTTAACTACGGTACCATGCTACCTCAATGAAAGGGACACTCCTCGTGCACCAGTGTTCTGCCCTGGAGCCTGGAGGCTGCCCACCAGCACAAGCCAGCCCACCCTTGGCACCATCTGCCTCCCGCTTTTAGTCTGTGGACTTACTTCATTTAGACTCAAGTCTTTCTTCTCTATTAGTGTGTAAGTGCCTTGCAGGGTTTGAACTATTTTTATTTATCCCTATATCTAGGAAATGAGTGTTCCACAGTTAAAAAAAGATAATGAAAAGACTTCCATTCACTACCCTCCAGCTTACCTACATCCATCTCAAAATGTGGTGCTTAGAGGAAAACTCCATTGACAAGCACTGAGGATCGTCTCCTCTTCGTATTTCAGTTCATGTAGTCTAAGTTTACATTTGGTTATCTGAAAGCCATAAAACCCTAAAAAAGATATGTATACATACGTATAAATGTATATACACATATGTGTGTGACACCTTGTTTATTTACTTTCTCAATTCCTGCTATTATGTGTTGCAAATTGCACCTTCCATCCTTATGGGTTGTTTATACTGGGGAAATCAGGTTGTATAATTTTCCATTTACCTCCATCAAATGTTCTCCTGTTGGACATAGGCTGTGGTTGAAATCTTCTATGATCTCTTGGGATCTCTACAGCCTCATTCACATACTTGGTAACTCTGAATGTCAGCTCATCCACAAATGTGACCAGTGACTGCTCTGTTTCCATTGACTTCCTCCGGGTTCACACTTTCTTTGATTGCTATTCTTTACCCAGTGACAAGTGTTCTTGGTTCTGTCCACCTCACATTCCTCATATCACATATCACGAGACACTTTCTCAAAAAGTCTGATGAGGTTCATATGTAACTCCTGTGCATCTCTACTGTAATAAGTATTCATTACAGAAAAGGACTTTAGGTTGGTTCAACATGATCATTTCTTGGTTCTTAGAAGAAACTTAGTTTTGAACCAAAGAAGATTAAGTTCTAAGTTAAAGGAGAAAGTCTTCCTGTGTCTCCCTCTCAGTCCTCGTTTGTCTTGCATAATATAAATGCACACCCTCTCTATGTACCCATTTGATAGACTGGAGTTGAGGTCCTTGGGGACCGTTTCCCCTTCTCTTTCCTGAAGGGGGAGGTATGGTGCTCCTCTGATGGGGTAAACCTGGGAAGCAGGATCTGGAAGCAACTGAACAGATTTCATGGATGGAAGGAGGGGACTGTTTCAGGACATGACAAAATTGTGAAAGAGAGGACTGGTGTATGCAGTGGACTGGGGAGAGAGAAGTGCAGTGGCTTCCTGTTGCACAGGAAGATATGGTGGATATTGGCCCATATTTTCTTGGATGAGAGGTTGGCTTTGGAAATTGTACTAAGTTCCAGCCTCCAAACAGAAGCTAGTAATAAATTTTCTTTGAAACTCTTCTTCAGGTGACATAATAAAAATAGTCGATGAACATATGTGTCAGGAAGTGTACTAAATGGTTTGTATTGAAATGTATACCTAGAAAAATGCATACATTGTATGTATGCAGCTCAGCCAATGCACACTCACACCCTGAGCACATTGCGTGTCACCCAGATCACCAAATGAATTCTTTTACCTCTTTTGCCCTCTTCCTGTCAATAACTACTGTTCTGACATTTAACAGCACAGAATAAATAATTTTGTCTCTTTTTATGTTTTATATAAATGGAACGCAAGCAGTATGTGCTCTTCTGTGTCTTATTTTGCTCAACATTATGCTTGTGAAAGTCATCCATGCTTCTGTTTAGAGAAGAAAACCCATCATTCTCAGAGTTGTACAGTATTTTATACAAACAGACTATAATTTATCCATTCTACTGTAGATGGACATTTAGTGATCTTCTGGATTTGGCTATTATGGGTAGTGTTGCTGTAAATATTCTCACATGTCTTTGGTTGGACATATGTAAGCATTTCTGCCAGTGTGTAGCTAGGAGGGGAGTTGTGACATCATGGGGTAAAAATGTTCAGCCTTAGTAGATCCTGCCAACATAATGTCCCAGAAATAGTTGTACTTCTATTCATTTTTACATTTAATAAATTTAAAATCACCCATAGAATAGATACTATCATTCTTCCTTCTTTTTTTTGGATGAACAAATAAAAGCCTAAGGGAGTTGTCCAAGGTTAAATAGCTGTAGCAATGAGAATCTGAGCTTAAGTCCAGCTCTGTGAGACTACAGGGTCCATGCTCCTCATGTACAGCGTTCACACCTGGAGAGGCGCCTGCCGTGACCTCCCTCACTGTGCCTTGGCTACACATCAGTGTAGAAGGCACTGAGTGTGGTGTGTCAAGGGGGTGTGATTTAGTCGAAGCAGCAAACTTCTGAGGTGGTTGCATAGGAACAAGCCTTCATCTACCTCCAGAGCACAGAGGGAGAGAGGAAGCATGCCTGTGTCCTATGCCTTGCATCCATGGGCAAGAGAGCATGCAGAGATTTGGTGGTGGGGTGGGCAGGATGTGAGCCTCAGATTATAGAGTTCTTCCAGGTGTGGATGTGACCATATGAGACGGAAGCCTCTGTTGATTTGTCAGTGATGGTGCTTTTGATGATCTAATATTAGGAGTGTGTCAGTTAGTACTTTTGATCACAACCCAAGTCCAAGTTGCTTTTAAAATGTTTTGGTTTACATAATGAAATTCTCAAGATTCACTGGGCTTCGGGCCTGGGTACACGTAGGTGTTGTAACCACACCACTAGAAATCTGTCTCTATCCATCTCGTGGCTCTTACTTCTTTCCTGTCTTCACCTTAGGTTATAAGAATATCTGCAATAGTAACAATGGTGTTCCAGTTTGGATTGTACTTTAATAGTTTAATGCCATGGTAAGAGAGGCTCTTCTAAT
The DNA here is from genome assembly GCF_053883595.1 of Heterocephalus glaber. Taxonomy (NCBI): domain Eukaryota; kingdom Metazoa; phylum Chordata; class Mammalia; order Rodentia; family Bathyergidae; genus Heterocephalus; species Heterocephalus glaber. The sequence goes on from NW_028258379.1 coordinate 18,087,950, forward strand.
AATTCCAGTCAATGTCTCAGCATTAATTTGTCTAATTTGACTAAGTTTGAATGACAGACTCATCCTCTAATGAATTACTGTGGCCGGGAGACTGGAATGTCCTGATTGGCTAAACAGGGTCATGTGATCTGTAATTGGGCTACACCTCTCCTGGATGACATGGGGTGAGATTGGTGGTGAGAATCATTTACCTGTAAAGTGGGATGATGTGTGTAATGAATGAGGAACAAAACCAACAGAGAGTCATGAGAGGGCTTTTCTAGTCCTATGAGGCTTGGTAGAGGGAAGCTAATGAGAAGACTATAGAGGAAAACCTGGAAAGCCCAGGCCAGGGACTGTGGCATGCCTGAGGATGATTGTCATCAAGCCTTCCCACCCAGGCCTGCTTTTGGACATGGTCGGGACTTTCTCATGAGTCTTTTTCAAGCTCAGCTAAAACTCCGAGGCAGTTGCAAAAGGGAGCAAAGGAACTGGAGGTAGGGAGTGGGGAGGGCAAATGGCAGCTAGATCTGAGCTGTCCCTGTGCAAGTGGCCCACATGTCAGAGTTGTGTGAGGCCTGCATGCCTTCTAAGCAGCCGGATTGGGAGACATTTGCAAAGATGTTCACCCCACAGAAAAGTGTGCCGCTCGATAATTATGTAAATTAGCTGGCAATTAGATAATGTCATTCACTTTCCCTCTCCTGCTTGAGTCCCACACAACAGATAAGTGTTTTGAGCTTTGGCATGAGCCGGGGCCCTCCATATGGGATCTGGGGCAGGCTGCCTGCCACCATGGCTATCTGTGCTCAAGGGAGGGTGGCAGTTGGCTGAATGGATGACGGGGCTTCCACTGTCCCATTCCTCCAGTTTGGTGTGTCTAACTGGAGGGCAAAGAATGCTACAGGGTAAATGCTGAGAGGAGTCAGTTACAGTTTCGTGTTTGTTGAGGTAAGGTCATCTCTAGCTTTTGGCCATTTTGGAAATTTCCCAGAGGCCATGGGAATGTTCACAATCCAAGGAAGAAACTCAAGGACTTTAGGAGTGAAAGTGGATAGACCATAAGATATCAAGTCTAGAGAAACCCAATGCTGATTTGTTCTGCTTGGCACCTGTGGAAGAGCAAGTTTGGTTTTCCTCAGTCTACCTTTTTGATCCTCCACAATGCAGTGCTGGGGAACATTGGCATCCCCAAGGCTGCTCTGGCCTGGGGACAAAGGATGGGAGTCTAAGGAAAGGCTTGGCAAGGCAGGATAGATTGGCCACCCTAACGCAGGCTGGGAAAATTCTCATGATCCTCTCTCATAGGAGAGTTTTTCTGGGCAGCCAAGTTCTTAATTCATGGCTTTTCCCAGGCCACTGAGCAGGTGCTGCTTCGCCCTTTTGGATCACTTGAGGGTGGCATCTAACAAAGTGTGTGGGCTTAGAGTTGCTGTCATGTGAAAGGGGGTCCTATGAGATACTACAGAAGTCAAATGACCACAGGGCTTCTCTTCATCTTCTATTTTACTGTTCATTCTTTTTACAAATGTTTCTGGAGCTCCTGCTCCATGACCAGACCTTGTGGCAGATTATCATGGTGAAACAGTTGTTTTCCCCAGAGAATCTCCTAGCAAGCAGATGGACTCCAAGGCTTGGGCTTCTAATTACTGCGCTTTACTGTCCCTAAAGTATCTTTGTCTGCCACCAGATTGTGATGATCTCAAGAGCAAGAATGCTACCTTATTCTGCTCTGATCCAGTAGTGCCTGGAATGAACTGGAGCTCAACACACAGTGGGATTGAACAGCTTCCTCTCTCCACTGTGATGCTGCCTTTTGACTTGGTTGGCACACCACACCTAACACAATGATCATGTTCTTAGGGAGTGTCACACCTCATGACCCAGCCTCCTGTTACCTCCTTCTAGCTTCATGCTTTCTACACATTTCACTTCAGCAGCATCAGTCTCCCTTTTTTTCTTCCAATACACCAGCCTGTTCCACACTCAAGACTTTTGCGTTGGATATTATTTCTGAACATTCTTTACAAGGCTAATTCTCCTACCCTGTGTCATGACTTTCCTTAAATCTGACCTTCTCACAGACTGTAACTTGTGATACTTCCCGTTCCCTTGGTTTACTCCTAGAGTAGTTATTTGATTTCATGCCACCAAAGTGACATCAACCAATTAAAAAATATTTGAAATTTTAATAGGAAGTAGGGAGATCTCTTTTGAAGGATCAAAACAAGAGATGGAGGGAGGGGAAGAAAGGGGAAAAAAATTGAAAGAATGGAAATAAAGGCTTTGCAAATGGGAAAGTGACCATGAGATAGATGGAAGGAGCAGAGAGGGGTGGGAGGGGTAGGGGATAAAAAAAGAATTCAGAGGTGTTATGTACCAACTCCCTATGATAAATGTAATCACTATGTATTGCCAACATGTATGAATAAAAATAAATAAGAAAATGTTTGAAATTTTAGCAGTTGGTTCACATAAACTTGTATGAGTTGGCACCAGCACACACCATGTCCATGTTTCAGTTAAGCGTCACTTGTACCCCGTGAACAACATGCCACACTTTAGAAAACACTTCGTTGACAAAATCTTTTGTAGAATCAACAGCTCCCTTATGATGGATCTAAGCAGCTTGCTGTCAATAGAATTTGTTTGGACATGGGGAGTGAGGGTTGGTACCTGGTTAAGGGAAATACCTGCCTCTTCAAAGCAGTATGGGTAAGAACCAGTTTTGCTGGTGTGGTCATCATAAAATAATGGAGAGTGATGTTCTGACAGATACCATAGTGAACTATCAAATGTGCCAAGTAATATGCAGAGCCTTACCAGCTGGAAATTATATACACTTTTGCACCTGAGCAGAGAATTCACTGTCTTAGTTAGGTGGGCAGTGTTTGCTCTCAGAAACCTGGTCACTCACTTGACCAGGTGCTGTTGCACTTCTAACCCTTGTAATATATTTACTCTTAGCCTGTGGCATTTCTTAACTATGTAGTTGTTACCAATTCTGCAGTTACCATAATTTTTTAAAGTATTGTGTTTTTATATATTGGACTCCACTGACACACACACACACACACACACACACACACACAGATACACACTAGCAACCCATCTTCCACTCCCTTCCAGTTCCAGAAATAAGAAAGAAGGAACCTAGTATTTATTGATCATTTTATACTATGTATAAAATCTCATGCTGTGATCTCCCCATACCTGTCTTGTTTAATCCTTCCTTTAATCATGGAAAGTGGCTGTTATTTTCTCTGTTTTTCAAATGAGGAAATAGAAGCTTAAATAAGTTAAATGTACACATACAGGAACTAGAAAAATGAGGAAATTAAAGCTCAAATATGTTAAATATTTTTCTTAAAGTTCCACATACAGGGTCTAGAATTGAAACAGCCTTTTTTATTTTTTAACCTCAAAGCACTTTATTTTCCTGTAAGGGCTTTTTTCCCTAAAATTTAGTAAATGATAAGGAGTTTTATGCTCATTGCTCACCTTCTAATTTATTTTCATTGATTTTCATAAATATTTACTTCAAAAACTTAATTTGACTTAGGAATTTGTCTAGGGCTCCTATGCTTAAGCAGTGGATTGTCAAATTGAAAAAAATCTGAAAAATCTATATCTTTTAATAGGTAAATAAGTATAAGAATTAGATGTGGACATTTGCATGTATAAAATGTTAGTATTTAAAAGATTTAAATTTGACTGTGTGAATAATATAAAGTGAATAGTCTAAAAATGTGCTGATGTGGCTTTGAGAATTTTACACTATTTTTGGATATGGAAAAACTGAGTGGATCACTAGGAACTGGACCCAGGGTCCCAAAGAGGCTGTGTAAGAGCACGGGTGCTTCTCCTGTTTGAAGGACTCACACTGCAGGAGTCCCTAGAATGAGCTGGTTCGCAGTGAAATAGGGCGCAATGCTTTCCTGACCTGTGACCCTAACCTTCCTCTCCTTCTCTCCCTTCTCTCTCCCCTTGTTCCCCAGGTCTCTGCTGTGGAGTCCCCGGAGGTGGGTTATGAGCAGGACTGCCTCTGGCCAGCACCATGACATCTGAGTCTGCTACCACCCTGCACCAGGCCCTGCTCTGCCTGAGCATTCAGCCGTTGGCTGTTCCCCTTCCCTTGGCCTGCCACTGCTAGGAGGTGAAACTTCAGGACTGGTCCTTGGCCTGTCTCTACCTCTCACCTGGCTCACCTTGTGGCCTGCTCCTCCTCCATCACGGCACTCCTCACCCCAGCCCTGTCCCCAGCCTCCCTGGCTGGGGCCTTTGAGGGCTTGTTGGGAGGAGTGCTTTGCTGAAGGTTTCCTCCCATCGTGCACGCCTTCTACTCCTCCTCGAATCAAGGCCTCCGGATCCGTATGGATAGCTGAGATCTTTTCTTGGAGAAAGACGCTTCCTGCTTACTCCAGTCCCTCACTCACTCACCTGATTGTCCTCTCTTCTGCTGCTCTGTCTCTTCACCGGATTTCTTGTTTGTGTCCCTTGGGCCCCCACTTGGGACTATCTTCTCTTTCCTCCTTCCTCCCTCTCTCAATATTTGTGTCTCCTGTCCCCCAACTCTGTCTCATTTTCCTCTCTCCTGTCCACTGCCAAAGGGAGATCTTTCCCAGAGGGCTGTTCCCTGGCTTATCTGCTCCTCCGGCCTCTATTCCCGCAGCCACCATGACCTTCACTCTCCACTCAGTGTTCTTCACCTTGAAGGTGGGCATCTTGCTGGGGTCTCTGCTGGGGCTCTGCTTGGGCCTTGAGTTCATGGGTCTCCCCAACCAGTGGGCCCGCTACCTCCGCTGGGATGCCAGCACACGCAGCGACCTGAGTTTCCAGTTCAAGACCAACGTCTCCACGGGGCTGCTCCTCTACCTGGACGACGGCGGTGTCTGCGACTTCCTCTGCCTCTCTCTAGTGGATGGCCGTGTTCAGCTCCGCTTCAGCATGGACTGTGCCGAGACTGCTGTGCTGTCGAACAAGCAGGTGAATGACAGCAGCTGGCACTTCCTCATGGTGAGCCGTGACCACCTGCATACAGCTCTGGTGCTTGATGGCCAGAGCCAGTTGGGGGAGCTGCAGCCCCAGCGGCCCTACATGGACGTGGTCAGTGACTTGTTTCTCGGTGGAGTCCCTGCTGACATCCGGTCTTCTGCCCTGACCCTTGATGGAGTACAGACCATACCTGGCTTCAGGGGTTTAATCCTGGATCTTAAGTATGGCAACTCAGAGCCCCGGCTTCTGGGGAGCCAGGGTGTCCAGTTGGAAGCCGAGGGACCCTGTGGTGAGCGTCCTTGTGAGAATGGTGGGATCTGCTTCCTCCTGGATGGCCACCCTACCTGTGACTGTTCTACCACTGGCTATGGTGGCACACTCTGCTCAGAAGGTAAGGCTCTCTCCACTCCTGCTCTTGCTAGAGACCTGTGTGGATTGGGTGAGGGCCAGATGACTGAGAGAAGCCAGCTTTTTAGCTAATGTTAATTGGACCCCTTTCCCTGAAGAGGCATGGAAATCCTTTGCTTGCTCTCAATGGCAAATCCAACAGATCTCAGCAGGAAGTGAAGGCTGACTACTCAACCACAAGCTCTGTACCCAAGTTAAAGGGCTAGATGAACTAGACTGCAGAGTCTGTGCACCAGCAAGTCTTCTTCTGCTGCAGCACAGCTTAGCAGGCTCAACACAGGACAAGAATTGAGACAGCAATTGGCAGAGTGGCTATTCCTGTCCCTGCTGACCCTTTGAGACTTGAGCTCTGGGGATGGATGGGAAACTCCCCATCACTTCCTCCTTTTAACCCTCAGCATAAGGAGTGCCTGTGCAGAAAAGGAGGGTAGATGGATTGCAGGGTTCATGCATGGCCCTATTGTATATCCAGTCCTTCTGTTGTGCCCCCACCCTGGGAAGGGTCTAGAGGGTAGATGAGGCATCTGCCTCTCTTTCTTGTTCTAGCAGTAAGGATTCTTCATGTGAGGCTCCTCTTGAGAGGTAGTTCCTTTTCCTGTCCAGTGTGTTAGGTGCAGAAATCAACTGGAGCCTTGCTCAGCAAGACCCCGACCCTGCGCCAAGGTTCTCCAGCAACTCAAATTGAAGTACAACTTCCCAGAGAGAGGAAAGAAGGATGCTTGCCCAAGGGCATGGGCTGACCTCATCTCCTGCATGAATTCTGTTTGGGATTAGAGCTGAGAGAAGTGATGCAGCCTTCATTTAACAAATACTTAAATTCAAATTCCTGGACCCCTGGACTCACTACAGGCTTAGATTTGGGAAGGAGGGGCCATGTAGGTGACCAAGTCTGTGGGAACTGACCAGATGGGTATGTATTTTGGGAAATTAGGCTGACTAGGAGGCAGGAAGTTGCATTTCTCCTGTTCTTCCTGGGCAAGGAAGGTTCTGGGTTCTTCTAGACTTGTTTTGTGTGCCTTCCCATGCTGGTGTCTTCCTGGGCATGGTGGCCTAGCAAAAGGCAGATCAGTGGTTCTCAGCCTTGGTTGCACATTAAGATTACCTCGGGGGAGTTTAGAAACTTCCAGGGCATGCCCCAAGATCACTAAATCAGAATCTCTGGGGGTTCAGATCCACGCATTTTATATATTTTCAGGGTTTCCTACATGATTGCAAAGTGCATTTAAGGTGAAGAATCAGCTGTTGCAAAGTGGAGGGAGGTGAGGGGTGAGGCTAGGTGAGGCTAGGTGAGGTCTTGGCCCTGACTCTCAGGATCCTTTCATTCAGGTAAGAGCCCACTGCCTGGGATTTGTAATTAATGACTGTGTCTGCAGGTGCTCCTGAAACAGAACACCCTAACCCCTAAAGCAGGTTGTGGTTGACATAAACTTTAGCTATCAATAGCTGTTTAAAAGTATTTTAAAAAAATATCCAAACAAAGCTTATTCCACAGGTGGTGGATGTTGGAGAGTAGGACATGTTGCAGCTTCTGCTGGAGGCCTCACGTAGGTCATGTATGGGCTATTGGAGAAATGCTTCCTGGGGCTCTGCTTCTTTCCTTTCCTGGGTTGGGCATGACATCGTCCTTCCTGTGGATGCGCTGCCCGAGAGGAAGATGCCAGAGATGTACTTTGTCCTTTTAGGGCTTCTATATTTCCCTGTTGAACTGTTCAGTTAAAGGGGTGGAGAAGAAGGGCAGAGGCAACCCTAGTCCACAAAACCACTGTGGGAATGTGGTAAGTGAAGTGCTTTTCATGAGCAGGTGCCTTCTGGAGCTAACCGGTGTTCCAGAGCTTCTTGGCTTTGGAGAAAGTTCTGCCTGAAGACGCTGACGTGGTCACTTGTTTTCTCATTTGCTCAAAGAATCTGTTCTGTCCTCAGAACTTTCATGGAAAGCTGGCATTCTTCCTTTCTAGGGACCAGGGTGTTTGCAAGTGTGTTGTTAACTTGCTGATTATCCCTGATTGCATTTTTTGTGTTTAAAAAGAACTCATTTCCTCTGGGCAGGTTTGGATCAGCACTTTTCTGTGGGAAGAATCTCTATACTGTAGATGTACACAATGTGTCTTTTCTTTCATTTATTTATATATATGTGTGTGTTTTCCAATCTCCAGTGGAATTTCTTCACAACAGATTGTATGCAGTCAGTTTTTAATAGCTAAATACAATATGTATGTTTTAATAATTGTTCTTTCTACAAAGTTCAGATCATCTCTTGGCTGTGGACTGATAACTCTATCTGTAGAAGACAAACAGAATAACTCATTTGTTCTCCTGATACATAAATACAGTAAATAATCTCTGTCCTAACAGTAACATTTGCCTGGCCTGGAGCAGATCAATGCAAAGGTGAGGACAGATGTTGGGGGCGGTGACAGAATTTACTGTTGGTACCTTGGAGCCTGTTGATTCCAGTAATTGTCCTCATGTCAAATCAATCACAAAATGCACCAGACTATTAGAAAACATCCATTGCCTCCACACATAGTTAATTTTTAGAGAGTAAGTGAAAAACTTACCTGTAGAATGGTGAGGGAAAAATCACAGCAGCTGCTATGTGTCAAGCATATTTGCATAAAACAAAATAAACAACTGAAAAAAATGCTTGTCCACTTTCTTAAAGATGATGAGGTGAAGTGAGTATTGAAAATGCAACTACCCCTTCAGTTGCACACGTCATAGAACTGAAACCCTCACACTTACTCCTGGCAGTATGTCCTATGTATTATCCCAACTTGCAGAATGGGCCTTGCCATTTGATTGTGTGAGGGTTTGCACCTGGCATGGAATATGTTTTTACTTTATGCATAGCAGTTCCAAGAGCAGGTACAGCTGGGAGGGCTCCTGCAGCGTCACACGGATGTGGTCGGGGCCTGTTGGAGGTGTCTTTTGTTGTCCTTTGGCTGGTAGCCAACCTACAGCATTGCTGCTTGTGTGGGCTGTCTGGCTTTCCACACCTTGAGAGTTCCAAAATGTCTCCATGCTGCACCCCAGGACGCATGCACAGATAGGCCAATCTCTTTTATGTACTATGGGATATTCTGATTTCTGGTTGGGAAGACACAGAAGACACCACGGATAGTTGCTGCTATGGGAGATCTGGGCCAGAGGTAAGAGATATTGGACACAGTATCTTGTCTTTCGTTTGGTAACAGACTGTTAGCTCTAACTGCAGACTGAATTCTTTCCATCCTACTTAGGAAGACTTCATTCCAAAGCTCCCAATGTTATGGATAGTCACATTGAACATCACGGCGTATGGTGAATGGATAGAAAAGTGATCCCACATTTTTACCTCTGGGTGTTAAGCTTGTAAATAAAATCTTTTGGTGTTCAACCAGTAATGGTCTTGGAGACAGAAGTACAAATAACTCAAAATGATTTCAAAATTGTGTATAGCTGGTTCAGAATATAGTTAAGCTATAGCATAGTACAGCATCTTCACCTGGCTTTTTGTTTTTAGCTCACTCCTGTTATGGGCAGCCTTGAAGCTTAGTGGTCAGTGAAGAGATATCCTGAGATTTCTCAGCCCCTAAAGTTCCCTCATGGGTCACTGAGGGTTTGTTAGTGCCTTGAAATGAGTTTAAACTTGTTCATTTTAAGAACATTCTTAGTTATGAATGTGCGTGTACTGAATTTCTCAACAACCTTATGGTTGTGAAGCATTGGTTCACTGCCAAGGTATATAAATTTCATGCCAGTTTCCTCAGAGGGTTCATTTAATATGAAGTCAGCCTGTTGCAGGTAGGGTGGGACAGGGAACAAAGAAGGGCTCATAGGTTGGTCTCTCTTCCTGGATCTCATGACATGGGTCGTCTTATATCACATATCATTTATGTGACCACAATTTTAGGTTAATTCAGTGAAGACGCATGGCTTCCTATTCCACTAGCAAGGAAAAAATTGGTTCCTTGTCTGCTATCTTTTCCTCCTGACTTGGGCAGCTGCCGAAACCCAAAGCTGCTTGTCTTGTGTCTTAGCTGTTAACATTTTCAGGTGTTTGGATCCTATAGTGAAGTATAGAAGAGGGTGTTTGTGGTAGGGACCACACATTGTGATGTGCTACCTGCTAGAGACCATCCCCCGTCCCTCCTGCTGTCCAAGGCTGACTTTCTACTCAGGTTGGTTTGATGGATGTCTCCACACCACTGTGTGGCCTTCATATACCTTCCTGAAAGTGAATTTCAATTACTTTTCTTTTTTATTGAGAATTGCGTGACTCTCTCCCCACTTCTCAAAGCCAGAATGAGGATGGAATGGTGTATCCTGAGAGGAGACTGCTTACCCTGGAGGCTGTACTGGGATACAGAAACATCAAACATGTATGTAGTTAGGGGACCAGTGATTGCCCCAGTTGGATCCTCCTGTTTTGGGCATCTGAGTAAAAATAGTCACCTCTCCTTTTTCCCAGTGCACAACCTGCTGGAATTGTGACACGGCATTGTTCCTAATCTGTGTCAACTCTGAATGGCCTTGTGAGGATGGGGCAGGCAGGGGAGGAGTGAGTAATCAGAAGGGAAGACAAGATGATAACAACTCCCTTCCCAATGCTTCTCTCTGGTGTGGAGAAGGTGGCACAGAGGCAAGGCCTTAAAAGGCACACAAAGCGGGGACTGTGCTCCAGAGATGCGATTTCCCACCTAGCATGCAGGCTTGACACGCTATCAGCCCAGCCAGCCAGCAGGGGCTGTCGCTAAACCGAGCCTGAATAGGGGTCTGATTGCTCCTTTTTCCTCCTCTCCTCCTGATTACCAAGTGAGATTTCCTGGGTATGCTGTATGCTAAATGGCAGAACAGCCGCCTGCCACTTGCTCCAATTATCCCTCTTTTAACTGCTGAGGGAAGAACAATTTTTCTAATCTCCCCCCTCCCATAACATCTCTGCATCCTTTAAAGAAAAAAGACCCTTCTTCCTTGTTCTCCCTTCAGTGGGTGAGAGCCGGCTTTTCCCTTTGTAGAGTCGGCCCACCAGCTGCACGCTGCAAAGGGGGTGGCCGGTGGGTAATACTTTGGTCCAAATTCAGCAAGGGTGAGGGTCAGGCAGGCATTTTGCCAGGAGCCTTGGAGTGGCACATGAACTTGCATTTGCATTTGGTAATGAGACACCACAGGCCCAGTGCTGGGGGCTAATTATTTCTAAGGACCCTATCTCCTTTTGCAGGCTGGTTTGGAAAAATGGTTTCCAGTTCCTGGGGCAGCTGCCCATCAGCTGGGGCCTCTCCCTCCTTCATTAGGCAGAAGAGGAGGGGCGCAGCCCGCAGACTGCGCTTGGAGGATGGGACTGACCTGCCCTCCCCCACTCCTCCTAGGGCCTTGCACTGACAGTCACTGCAGCGTGGGTCCATGGCTGCGAGTCCCCAGAAATGGGACTGGAGTGACAGCAGCTTTGGGGCACAGCTCTGAAGGTTGGATGCCCTCCTTGGACAAAGCAATAATGATGCTATTATCACTGTTGCTATAGTCAACTATTACCATTCGGCTGACATTCTGGTGCATTCATATTTATTGGCTCATCTAGTGCTCCTGAGAGTCTTCTGAGGTTGATATCTGGAACTAGCCCTATTTTATAGATGAAGTAACCGAGGAGCAGAGAAATTTGGAACTTGGATAAAATTTAGCATAGTGGCTAAGAGTGGCTGTTGGAATGAGACTGATGTGGACTTAGATTTGGGCTTATCCACTTACAGGTTTTATGACTTTGGGAAAGTCTTTGAAGCTTCAGTATCTTCATTAACAACAACAACCACAGAGCACTTCCCTAGGTCCACCCTAAACTGCTTTGCATGCATTAGCTCTTGTGATCCTATAATCACTCTCAACCCATGTTATTATTCTGTTTCCTAGAAAAGGAAATTGAGGGACAAGAGATTAAATGACTTGTCTAAGATCACACAGATAATCAGAGGTGAAGCTGGTGTTTGACTCTAGGCAGTCTGGTTTCAGAACCCACATGTAACCCCTGCGTTATCTTGGCTCTCAGTAAAGCAGGGTTATAGAATCCAACTTTATGGAGTTGGTGGGAGCATTAAATTAAACAGTATGTATAAAGTTATCTGCAAAGCTTCCGGGAAAAAGCAGAAGGCCTCTGGGGTCCTGGTTTCCTGAGTGTGTAAGGGTTGACTGTGCATCAGTTTGGTCTCACAGATGATTTGGGGTCTCCCTTTGAGCTATCCCTACCTCTACCTTTTCCTTTACCCCACTTTGAAGGGTGACTGAAGTAAAAGGAGGGGCATTTCAGAAAGATGTAAAACCCAGTATCACTGCCACATTGTTCCCGCCAGAAGAGCACAGGGTTTCTGAGGATGGTTGTGACTGTTGGATACAAATCACAGCTCTCTGCCTGCAAATATGTGGTGCTCTGGCCTGCACAGCAACCCAGCAAGGCAGGAAGGGCAGGCCTTTCTATCCTGCTGAGTAGGTGAGGAGACCCAGCCCGAGGTGTCACTGAACCTGTCTTGGGGTGGCAAGAGGGCAAGCTTGGGTGCTTCCTATTTGACAAGTGTCTCTGGGATCAGAGAGTACAGGTCCCCAACAGAACATTTACTTCTGCTCTTAGCTCCCTTCACTAACACAAAAGGCCCGTGTCTCCATTGTGAGATGGAGCATTGCATCCCTAGAGGCAGATGATAAGCAAAATATCAAACTCCTGGTGCAGGAGGTTATCAGCTCGGCTAGTCCCAGGAGTCTTGCTCCTTCCAGTCATAGGGAGCAACAGAATGTGAGAAAGGATGAAAATGGATGAGTATGAGTATTTAATTCCTACTGCAAGACCCTGGTTTGCAGCAAAGTGACTGAGGATTGGACCCAAGGGTCTGAAGGCCACCGGAGCACAGCCACCCTCACTGGAGCATGGCAGGATGGAGTGGCCTCTTCAGACTCACCTTTGGTTTCCCAGGAACCAAGAACAGCCCAGCTCGCTGCTCGGGGCTGGTGGTAAAGGATGGAGCTCCTGGTTGGCTCTGCCCATCTCCTTCTGGCACTCCTACTGCCTCCTGCTTCTCTTTACACACAACAAAACCAAAATCTTTCTCTCCATGTTTATTCTTTTCTTTTCCTTGGTGTGTGCCTGGGGAAAGGAGAGACGATTACAGAGGTGGATTTACCATGAAGCTGAACTTTTCTTTCAGGTCTCCACACTTGCATGGGCTCCTTCTGAGGCCCTGCACCTAATTTTGTATTTTCAATATTTTTTTCTTAAGGATCTCCAAATGTCATAAGCTTCAGACCTCACCTCTGTGGATCTACCTCTGTGAAGAAGCTCTGTTGCTGTCTGGTGCCAGCAACGTTGCTCTGGGTGTACGTGTGATTCCCTCTGACCAGTGTCATCACAGACAGTTTCCACTGTATAACTCTGAGATTAATCCTTGCTGAGATTCTTATTTAAGAGGTGGAGGACTTATGGCTAGGGAGTGTGGGAAGCTAAAGAAAATCAAGGACTATCGCTTTGGAAGGTATGGTGAGATTAGGAGACAGCAACAGAGTGAGTGAAGGGAGGAAGTGTTTGGAAATATTTGCTGGAGGTTCAGAGGAACACGGGGTGTTTAAACAGAGGGATAACTCCACTCAAACTCTGAGGTTTCTCCAACTGCACTGGAGATGTTAGATTTGTCTGGCTCACTGGGGATCTGTGTTGTATGTGACAGGCTATGACTGGCAGAGAAGGACAAAGCATGGCTCTGTAGGCTATCTCCGTGATCTATTTGAGAAGCGATGTTGTCAGTGGGTTGTCATTACTACTGCTGTTCTCCAGGTATTGGTGTCTTTGGGTGATGTATTTAAAAGCCATATGGATCCCCGTTTAAGTGTTTCATAGTCTATATCTGCTTTTACACCTTGACAGGTGTCCACAATGTTCCTGAATAATGCATTTTCCAAATGCAAACCTAGCAGCTTTGAAAACAAGCTGATCTCATAGTCATCCAGCTAAACTATCCAGTTCTACTCTGTGATAAACTTTACTTTGCACGTGATGCTAGAAATGGTGAGCACTTTTAGCTCTCTGAGGGAAAACACTACCTTCTGAGAATATTTGAGGGACTACGGGAGTTGGAGATTCAGGAAAGGCCGAGGGGTAAACGCTGGGCAACGGAAGCTCCTAGTTCAAATTCCCTAGCTGTGAAATGCATTTAGGATCCTTTTGGGTTTGTTGAGATTCTTATTTAAGTAGAGTAGCTTTGTAGCTAAGAAAATGGTTCTGGGGAACTTTCGCTTTAAGTTTGTTGATGAGATGCTATTCATCACAACCTCTCTGATGTTTTTGCCTTTTACCTGCCAGTTTGGTTCTCCTGAAGTTGTGCTGCTTGCCAGTGTGAAGTCCTTAGGAGAAAGACTGAACAGTCCTGTGATTGTTGGCTATGCTAGGCCTGGAGTTTCTGCTCTATCAGGCAGTGCATTTCAGACATTCCTATAACCTCTTCTGCAGGTAGCACTGGGATTGTGTGCCCTGCAGCCCCTCAAGAATAGAAAAAGTGCAGTAAGGGAGTGTAAAGCTTATTTACTTAATAAGTTACTTTCAAATAAAAATGAGGAGCCCACTTGCAAAGAGAGATAAGCCGGAAAGCAAAGCAGAAATCACTTATTTGTGATCCAAATAGTGGGCCAGGTGGGACGATTACCAGACACTCGCAGTTTCTTCTTTTCTTCTTATTTTCTCAGGCTTCTTTCCTCTCCAGAAGGGGTCCTGTCTCTGGCATGGTTAGCTCTGTGGGGGAAAGACGATGAGGAGAAAGTGGGCTTGGAGGGTGCTTAGCTTTGATATGTGGCATCCCTTCAAGTCTAATCTAACTTCAGTGTATTTTCTCCATCTGGATCAGGAAAGACAGGACTGGAGTTTAGGGAGAGGCCACGTGCAGTAGCACCAGGTACTGTGAGCCCCTGCTTTGTTTTAAGGAGATGCATTGAAATTTGAGGGGTCACTGGTGCTGCGGGAATGAACTGTGAAGGATGAAGCACAGATCCTGTGACTTTCACAGAGGACATGGACCCATTTACATTGCATCTAGCGATGACTTTGTCATGTGTAATGCTCTGGAAACCAAGGTACATTGTAAAGAGTCAGGAGATTATAAATTTGAGGGGGACTTTAAAGATCATTGGGTCTAACTACTCATTTCTCATTCTCTTCTCCACTGTGTAACATGACCTCCCCTCAAACCCCACAGAACAAAGCAAAACAAAAAACAAGCAAATGAACAAACAAATACCCCAGTCAACTGCAATATTTGGGCTTGGTGCTTTTCAAGGCTGCCTAATACATCTCTGATCAATGCTGTATATCAGTGAGGTATCAGGGCAAAGTCTGCTTCACAGTCACTTTCTCATTGTTCTGATTTCATTTGAAGCAGTCAGACCTTTGAGATGGGCCACGAGAGTGAGGGGGATGGATGGCTGGGTGGGTGGGTTCTAACATTTTTGGGTAATGCTTTGCAGGAATTAACTCTTCTGTCAAGGTAAACCTCATAAGACATTCTCTAATATGGCACCAAAAGTACACACACCACTGAATTATTAAGAATTAGCAGCTTGTGATTAATCTTAGACAATGTGGGAGGGGATTGATATGCAAACAGATTTTGATGTAAGCAGGTGATTTATGCTCCAGTCGTTTTGTTCCCGGGGAGCCTGCGCTGGGAAAGGTTCACAGCGAGCCCCAGCTCTGACTCTGTTGTCCATGTCTCATTTTATTCCCTAAGATGCACCATCTTTCTCCATCTTTAGCTAGGTTTTAACATCTCTGAATTTCCAAGAAGCCCCGGCAATTCCAAATTATTCTACAGTAAGAGGAGAAGTCTGTAATGCGGTGGAGTAGAGGAAGAGGAAATGGGATTGGACTTGTTTGACAGGTCCAACTTGGTAGTCAGGTCAGCCATGCCAGCAGAGATGAGGATCTTGCTAAAAAGCCTAGTAGGCTAGATGTTTTCTATAAAAAAAAATAAGGGTATAAAATGAAGCCGTATTGAGTAGCTTCTCCTAGAAACTGGCCTTAGAAGCTTATGCCTTATTCAGAAATGCTCCCTGCTCTGCCAGGTTGCCCAGGTAGCTCATGATTTTGGCACTGTTGGACAGAAGTCTCCCAGGGAGAGGGCTTAGGTAGGGCTAGAAGATGTTGCTCCCACATTGGCCAAGACCAGAAACCTATCGAGCAAATCCCCTCTTGTATCCTCAAGGGGATGAAGCTAGATTTGGCCCTAGGCCACCTCTCCATTGACAATCATTTTAATGACACAACAGAGGACAAAGGGAACCCACCTCATAGTTTTGTGGTTTAAAATAGGTTACTTTTAAGAGAAAAGCCCACAGACATCATTTTGAGTTCAGGCAGTGAAATATGACCAGTTACTTACTTTGCATTTAGAGCCTCACTGTCCAGCCAGGCTCTATGGACCACAGTGCATGTGATGGAAAGTGGGTGTGACCATCTCACATCATCATGTAGTTGTTGCCATGTGGGCAGAGGATGGTTGGTTTTAGTGGTTGTGGCAACTTTGCTGTTTGCTCATCCTGATGTTGATTTTTCAGGTTTGTGTTAATGCAGAGTGGAGCTATTTTCCCCCATGTAGAGTATATAGTCAATGGCTACATTTTAATGTGTCTCTTGGCTCCCATTGGCTTCCCTATCCTTAATGCAAGTTGTGATTGCTCAGCTGGGTTTTCTACCTCCTGTTATAAGAGTGTACATGAGGAGGTATTCTCTTTGGGAACTATAAAAACAGGACGGGGGGGTGGTGTGGGTGTCTCTGTTTCTTTTGTTAATTACTGCACATACAGGCTTATCTGTGAATGTTGGGTTTCTGATAAAAAGCAGGTGCTCAATAAATGTTTCTTGCCTTAATGAAGCACATTTTGTTGGGGAGCATGTTCACGGTTTGTATGTGTACATATGTGTCTGTTCACATACATGTGTGTGTTCAGTAACATATGGTGGATAAATGTAGGCTCCTAGGAATGTGAGCTCCATAACATCTGTTGAATAAATCAGTCAGATGTCACCAAGACTACATTAGCCACCATTGGAAATGCTTTGTCTTTTTACATAAGAAAAATGGTGTTTACTGTGGGACAGTTTTTGTTGACTTATGTTAAATACATACACATTCCACTTGGTTTACTCTACCTGAAGATGAATTGAAAAGACTATTTTTGTTGTTGTTGTTTACAAACCAATGGTTTTCTGTAACAATTATAGGCAGCAGCCAGCCAGGGACCATGTAAATGCTTGTGAAATGGCTGTTCAAGGCAGGCACGTTATTGTCACTGGAGATGGAGAGGCCCCATTAGCTCATGTGCATTCCCGGGAGAAGAGGCGACTCACTGGGGACAGGATAATCGTCCTCACGTAGTGGAAGAGCTGCCATATAGTGGAGGGAGTGGATACCAGGCGGGGGAGTTGGAGGAATCAGAGCTCCAGGGGAAGGATTCTGTGATGGTGGGAGCTGCTGGAACACAGACTGTGTGGCTTTGCCGAGGAGCTCTGTCACTGGAGGGGCTGCAGCTGGTGCAGGAGTGACAGCTGTCAGGAGTGTGTGCTAGCATGCGCATACCTTCGAGCCAAGGACTCCGTGATTCTGGGCTCTCAGCAGCCAGACCCTCTTTCCTCTTTGATTGGATCCATCCTCTTCCTTTCAGGAGAATGGGGAAAATCATTTTCTAGGTCATTGGCCTCCAAAATGGGGTACACACAGGATTCTGTGGGAATATAGGAAGGAAATAATAAAACACTTGGTTAACTTACATGCAAGCTCTTTGTAAATATGTATCTATTGGGAAGATACAGTAAAACTGTTTTTCTTAATGAGAAATTTTTGTTGTAGTGGTTCAGAGGCCACTAATTAAAACAACACTCAAATCTACATTTCTCTTTCTTTAATTGGTTATAGTTGCTCCTGTAACAATCCCTTATGTCCAGAGTTTATTGCTCCAAGAAGAGACTAATCCTAAATATTTGCACTGGGGTCTTATCTACAGCCCTGTGTGTATTGGTCTCAGTTAAGCTGGTCAGGTGGTTCTGGAGGGGTCAGGGTGAAGGTGCTCAGCCACTCTTCCTCTGAGGCTTCACTCTTTTGGGGTTCTAATACTATCCCAGAGCTTCTTTCAGTATAAAAACCATGGCACGAACATTTGCTGGGGCAACTTTATAGTATCGCAGAGAACAAAGTCTTTAAAGTATCTTCAAGTTATTTGGAAAGCAGTCCTTAATGTATAATCACTTATTTGTTGGAATAGGCTTTTTGTTTTTCGGAATAAGTTCATTCACGAGACATTCACAGAGTGAATGACTGTTACGCGTCTTTTTCTTTGAGGATCTTATAGTCAAGTTTGGAAAGCCATCAGGTAAAGGAGTGTAAGGCACACTCAGTTGCTATAGTATCAGGGAGAGTATATAGTAGTTGAAAATGGAGTGTCTCTCCAACTCTGTGTGTGTGTGTGTGTGTGTGTGTGTGTGTGTGTGTGTGTGTGTGTGTGTTTGGAATGGGAATCCATGGGAGGAAGCTTTACAGGGGAGATTCTTGGGCAGGACTTGGAAACTTTAATTGGCAGGTTGGGAGGAAAGGGAAAGGGCATTTAGGTTAGTTCTAGGCACGAGCATGATCCTGTTTGCAGTAGTTTGAAATAGTTGATGTGGCTGGATCAAAGGACTAAGGCCAATGTGAGACATGAATAAAGGAGTAGGCAAGGAAGATCTTAAGTGCTGTAGGGGTTCTGAACATTATTTTTCCATAATTGGGAACCAATGGAAGTTTCTCTGTTGAGTAGTGACAGATTCAGATTTAAATTTTAGAAAGATGGACCTTGGAGCAGTTTGCAGAATGGATTGGTGATTGGAAGGCTTTAAACAAAGAGGCAGATAGAGGCTGTTGTGTGGTTTTGGTGAGAGAAGAGTCTGCAGTGGAGGAGTAGTGATGGGAAAAGGGCTGCTTGCAAAGATTTCAAGGAGCGGGGCTTAATATTTGGGTGGTGTCTTAGCTACTTTTCTCCTTGCTGAGACAAAATATCCAACACTCACAAGTTAAAGGAGGATAGGTTTATTTAGCTCACAGTTTGTAGAGGTTTTAGCTCATAGTTCACTGGTACCAAGGTAGGGTGGCATGGCAGAGGGCATCACAGAAGAGAAACAGTCCATGGCAAGCAGAAGACAGCAAAAGCAAGCAAGTCCAAGTGATCTTAGCAGCTTCTTTCTGCCCCTTTTATATTCTATCTAGGCTACAGGGCAGGTGCCAAACCAATCAGTGTACTGATTCAATAATCACACACCCGTAATCCCAGCATCACACACTGTAGGTCCGGCCACCTCTGAAAAAGCCCCCACCCATGATCACATGAGGCTTTGTGGGGACATCTAGACACAAGGCATAACAGGTGGGGATTGATGTTTGGTTTTGAACCGAGACTGCCTGGTTCTGCCATATCCTAGCATTCAAACTCAGGCAGAAGACTCTGTTTCAGTCTCACTGTCTGACAAATGGGATGATAGTAGTGCTTACTATTTAGGATTATTATGAGCTTGAAAAGAAACAGCACATGTAGAATGCCTACAATGGTTGGCACGTAGTAAGCACTAAGTGACCGTTACTTTACTATTGATGATCACTTTTATTGTTGAAAAGAGAGGAGCGTCAATGACATGCTTTTCTGTCTGTAGGTATACAGCACAAGGAAATCAGGGAGGCAGGTAGGTTTGGGGTGAATGTGAGAGAGGGGTAATGCATATTGCTTTGGCCGTATCCCTTTTTCCCTGTAGGATCACTGGGGGAGATGCATGGAGGCAAATGGGTGCAGTGGTTGGCACCAAGGGGAGGATGGGTCTGGGACAGATGTCAGGGGTGGCATTGTAGAGGGCGGGGGAAGGTCTGGGCACAGATGAGGTTGTCCAGGGAAAGAGCATACTTGAGAGGAGAAGCTGCCTAGCTTCAGAACTTTTGGGAGCTGTAATATTTAGGGTTGTGGAGGAAAAGGACTCTATAAATGGACTACAGTAGACAACTGGAGAAGCGGAGGGAAACTATAAACAAAAGGAAGTTCTTTAAAAACGTTCACTGGTGAATAAATGTGTGTGTGTGTGTGTGTGTGTGTGTGTGTGTAGTTACTGGAGATTGAACCCAGAGCCTTTCACTGATCTATAAGCCTAGCCTTGTTTTTTGAGATACACTCTTGCTAAGTCACTAAATTTCGAAGGTGGGGCTCAAACTTGTAGTCCCCCTTGCCTCATCCTCTCAGAGTGCTGAGATTACAGGTATATATCACCATTTCCACCGAAGAGTATACCTTCTTAATCTAATTAAAGTTGGAGCATGCATTTGAATGTAATAAGCTGGCTTAAAAATTACATCACTTAGGGTTTTTTTTGTTTGTTTTTGTTTTTGGTACGGGGGATTGAACTCGGGTCCTTGTGCTTTCGAGGCAGGCGGCTGAACCACTGAGCTAAATCCCCAGCCCATACATCGCTTACTTTCTAAAACTCTCCCTGCAGTTCTTTCTTCTACCTCCAGTTAAGCCATTTGAAAACATTTCTACAAATGAAAACTGAAGTCTCTTACGCAGTTTTGAACAAGATGGAGTTTGTGCCTGCTGGAACATCAGGATTCCAGGGGGAATCAAGGACTCAAAGATCTGAAAGAAAGAAACCCAGAGGAATGAAGTGACTTGCCCACGATCAGCAAATTCGTGTTCTGATTTGAACTTCATGCTTCTTTGAATTAAACACAAAATGCCTTGGTTAAATTTTTCTGAGTCAGGCACTGAATTCTTAGGGAGGAGGGCGGGTGCCAGCACTAAAGCTCAACTCAAAGCTATGCACCTTCTCCTGGGGTTGGGGTGGAGATTTCTCTAAGTCTTGATTTCTGTGAGTTGAAAAACCAAGGCTTCACATCTGTGATGCTGGGAGCCCTAGATCAACCAGTGATAGAAGTGCTAGTAGTTAATTTGCTTGGGGTTTCTCCTTCTCTGCACAAGGTGAGGCACTTCAGATGGAAGCACAATGCTTTCTTAAGGAAATGGAGGCTCAGCTAGGGTTGCCTGCTGGCCGTCTTCGTCTTCCTCTTATCTCTGACTCTCCAGGGCAGGGGTGGGGTGCGGCTGTGTCTGTGCTCCAAATGTTGCTTTGCATCAGTTTTCCAGGAATTTCAAGACACAGGAATTTTCACCCAGCTGTGTTGTGCGTTGCTGTTCAGCAATTTGGAGTTGCTTATCCAGCATAAGTCAGAACAGGGAGCCTAGGGAGGAGGGGAAGGCCTTCCACTGTTTTTCTAAGCAAAAGAAATTGAGGTGTTAGGGGCCCAGCTGGCGTGTGATTGGAACCAAAAAATGGAGCCTACATAGGGATGCACGACCATATGAAATTTCCCACTGGGACCCTGTGGTGTTATTCGAAAGGCACCTCCTTCAACCCCCTCTACCAATAAGGAACATTTATTGTAGGCCCACTGTGTGTCAGAAGATGCACTGGGGGAAAGAGCTCTAAACAAGATGGGCACATCTTCATGCCACTTGATTAGCCAAGAAATTATAAAAAGGAGAAGTGAAGCATGGTCACTGTGGCTTCTGGGGTCCTTTTTATGCCTGGCAGAATCGTGTGAAGTTCAGGGGTGAGACCAAGAGATTCCATGGCCTTTTCTGGACTCACGGCTCTCAGACTGGCTCCCTTAGCCTGTGTCTGCTGGCTGAGCACTGCGAGTGCTGCCGAATGACTTAGGACCTAGCCTTAGGTTGGCCTCAGTGCTCAGCTCTAACCACACTCCCGAGGAAGCCTTGATGATGCATTTTGATTTTAGGGAAATCTTAAGATTTATCCCCTGCTTATCTTGATTGATTAAATTTAATAATTATGATGGTTACCTAGGTCTCCCAAAGTGCTTACTGAGTGCCAGGGGCTGATTTCAGTACATTCATACATGACTTCCTTTCACCCTCCCACCCAGCCTCACAAGGGAGGTGGCTTTCCTGGTTGAAGAGAGAAGCCAGTCTTTGCCTATGGAAAGAGCCTGGGCAGTCCATGTGGAATGTGAATTCTATTTACCTCTCTCTGCTGTGTCCTGGTCAGTCTGGTACTGGATAGCGGTTCCGGTGACCATCAATGACCCAGACCTTTCTTGGCTGGCATAAGTCGGGTGTCTGTAGCCTGCAGGTGCACTGTTCATTTTCACCGACCTGTCTTCTGACCTTCTTCCTCTCCTCTGCATGACCGATTCTGATTCTGCCCTACTCAGGCATGTGCCTGATTTGGATACATGTTCTGAAAAACAAAAACAAAAAAAGAAAATCAGTAATAATAACAAAACACATACAAGCTATGCTGGATCCCCCACTTTTCTACTGGTATTTTATCCCATCCCATAGGCCATAATTGAAATAGCTCTGGAACCTTGGACTGTTTGGGCTGTAATCCCATTTTTTTTTTTGCCTGTTTAAACCCATGACCCCTAGGCAATCTTATTGTTTATCTCATCAGCATAGTCCCATTATCCAAGAAACTTTGGTCAACTTTTATGAAAAATTTAACTCATATTAAATTGTAAAAATATTCAGTTTACATACTCTCAACATAGCATGTCACAAGTGGCTGGAGGGCTGGGACCAAAACCCAGGTCTTCTAACTCTCAGCTCAGGATCCATGCCCCTGCACCACACTGAAAAAATATAAGTAGCTAAGGAGAACATCAGGAGAACACCAGTTGCCTAGCACAATCATAGCAATCAATCAGTGAGCTTACAAATGAGTGGGAAGCATTGTATGGAGAACATGAACCAAACCATGTATAATTGTGATGAGTGCTAGAGATGAACAGAACAGGCTGACGGGAGATCTAAGGAGAACGGGGTTAGCCAGGGAGGCCTCTTGGAGGAGTGACATCTGATGGAGGAACAGGGAAAGAGGAATAGAGTGGGACCGGATGTGCTTGTTATCACTTGCTTGACTTAGTAATAGAGTTGATTAGTCTAATATATTTGGCCGGAACTATTTCCTTCAGTTTTATGCATTTGCTTAGAATATGGCTGATGGGGCTGGCTGGATGGGTGGATGGATGACCATCAGGGGATGGGAGAGAGAGAAGCCACCAGTGAGAAGGGATAAGGGGTCCTGACTTTGTTTGGCAAGTAGGCATGCAACGTGGACATCTGCCTCGAGTTCAGAGTCCTGGAGGTGAGGACCTCGGGTGGAGCGTGAGTAGAGTCTCTATGAAAAGAAACCTCTCTTGTGAAGAACGTAAGAATGAAGGACTGCTGGGACATCAAAGCTATAGCAAATGTCATTTTCTGCCAGTCTGAAGGAACTTGTTCCCCCAACAGCTGCACAGTATGGCTCCCACCCACAGCCCTGAGATCAGCTTGAGCAGTGTCAAACAGCTGCCCTTTCTTCCTCAAACTCCAGTTCTCCATCCTGCCCTCCCAGGCCCTCCCACCTGCCACAGTGTGCTATCTTGGTACATGGAAGAATAAGAAGTTGCCATGATCAGTTCACAGTCTTCCGCTATTGTTGTCAGGAACATTTTTCTTGCAGAGAATCTAAAGTGCTCTGAGCTTAGAAGAGTGGGGTAAAGTCTGAGGCTGCAGCATCAGCTTGACTGTAAATCTTAGCCTGGGGTCTAGGCTAACATTGGTAGATTTATTCTGTTTCAGTAACTGTAAAGAGCTTTACCTTTTACCCCATTTTACAGATGGGGAGAGTGAAGCACAAAAGACACCCCAGTCTACTCTCAACCCCATAGTACAAAGACACACAAGGGACCATAATGTGCTTTTATAATTTTTCATGGAAAAATAAAAAAATATAATGTAGTACATTTTTTTGTGAAATAATGCTTGATTTTTTAAGATTCTGAAATTCTGCCCTTTTACTTTAGGGCTGTTGAGATGCATATTCTTTTTTTAAAGGGATTATGGTGCTAGAAAGTATCAAGTTTTCAGTTTTTGTTCTTTCTTGGGAAAATCAGAACATAGTTAGCCTCTATTAGTTTCCAAAATTGCTTTATAATGCTTAAATATGTTATAGGTAAATAAAATCTATTAACCTGAGAACTGTGGTTATAAGTGATAACTGATTCCCAGCTCCATTTTTCTTAGCTGGAAAGTATCTGTATCATTTTTTTTGCCTTTGATTTTTATTTTTTATCAGAAAAAAAGTTGCAATTAGACAAGACCTCTGAGATCTATAATTTATTTTTATTCAGCAGTTATCAAGATGTTTTGATTGCATAGTTTGGCCCTGAGCCCTTTTAACTCTGTGTTGGCATAATCAGAATTAGACAAAGCCTGGAACATGTTTATCAAGGGAGTATTTTTCAGAAGCGAACAATGTGGGCCTCATGTTATTCCTCAGTCCATTTTCTCTCCTGCCTAGTTAAGTCATTTCTTATTTCTTCCAACTCATTTTTATTTTATTGAATTATTTTTAACCAGATCAATTCTGTTCCATGTGTATTCTATCATGGAGATTTGATTCATTGATCAATTATTTTGTGTGTGTGTGTACACTATCAAATTTTACCCAAATAGCTTTGACCAAAGTGAATGTTCTTTTAAGGCTATTATTTCTTCCATTTCCAATTTTCTCACATCAAACTTGCAGATCTTAATTTTGTCAAGAATGTTTGGTTCTTCCTTCAATTTTTTAGTCAATAACAAATTTCACCAAGTGCATATTTTAGCTGCTGTCAGTCTATTATGTGTTGGTTTTCTTTCTCTCTTTCAGGTCTACTTTTTTTCAAGGTCAGTTTTTGCAGTTTGAAGAACCATATCTTCTTCCTACGAGTAAAGTCAGTCCCTTTTCTGACAGGTTCTCAGCAGGTCCAAAACATACTTGAGAGGTCAAAATAGCCTCTGATGTTTACAGAGACCAGTAACCTAGAAGCATTAAGAAACCTACTCAAGGTCGTACGTATAGTAAGAGGCAAAGCTCTGTGTGCCATTTTATAATAAACTGCTTCTGTTGTTCAGTATAGCCATGTAAAATTGGTGTCATCTTAAGAATGTACCTTTCTCCTTCTAGCCTCTACTTCCAACACCTGTCCGGAGCTTTCAGTGTTTCTATCCACCTGATCTCCATTGGAAATGGCAACTGGCACTACAGTTCCGTGCCTCTTGGCTTCTCCCTGGTTCCTAGCTAGGTCTGCCTTAAGCTGTGTGTGCACTGGGGTGACATGATTTACAAACAAGCAGGACCAAAAAAGGAAAAAATCCTCTCTTGTGGAAAATTAGGTCAGTGGCAGAATTGGGGAGGGGAGGGAGTCCAGGCCTTGTTCTCCCATCCTTCTGCTCATGCCCTGGCCTGAAGTCATCAGGCAGAGGCCCACGGTGCTGTTGGGAGCTGATGTCTAGGGGTGGGAAATTGGGGTAGTGCCTGTGTGTGTTCTTGTGTGGATCGTGAGCAGGAGAGCAGTCTGTTCCCCAGCCACTCGGGACACCCCCTCTCTGTATTTGTCAGGATTACTCTAAGGGGGATATCAGTGTTGTCTAATAACGGCCTCAGATTTATCAAGGGATTTGTTTGATTAATTCCAAAGCACAGTATAGCAGATAGATTAGTGCTCAGCATGGGTGTTGGGTCTGCACCTCCATTCTCTGCCCTTTCTAATTCGTATTGCGGGAGGCTCCCCACTCCTCCTTGTGGTCTTGGCTGTGGAAGACTAGCTTTTTGGGACCCCCTCTGAGAGAGTTAAGATCATTTTGTACTGCTAAAATGCATCAGTGAGTGTCCTAGAATACAGGTCGTCTCCAAGTACGTGCTGGTTTTCCTCTATAAAAGCTCCAGTGATTTGGCCACTTGGTTTTCTTTTCTGGTTCCCACCACTATGCTCTTGAGGCTGGGTTTTTCTCCCAGACCCTCATTTAGGGCGCTGATGCCTGGGGCTGTGGCATCATGAGAAAACAATAAGCTGGCATGCAGATGACCAGTGTTCTGGTTGGGGTGGGGTGGGGTGGGGATGTTAATTTCCCTCTCGTGGATTTTCTTCCTAAGTGCCACACAGTGTCCTTTGCAATTCTATGGCAATGATCACAATTACAATTAACTAATTGCCTATCTGATTATTATAGCCCATATCCCCAGCTTGACTTTAAACCCCAAGAACACAAGACCCATGTCTTCCTTGTTCATCTGCCATCACCCTGGTACTCAGCACTGTTCCTGGATTATGGGTAGTTTGCAATGGATATGTATCAATGGAATGAATCTGTAAGACAAAAGGGATGAACCTTTGGCATCCTGAGACTTTTACTTCAGAAATTCTCTCTCTCCTTTATTCACTCTGAAACAATCATTCCCTTTTTTTGTTTTTATTGTTTTTTTTAACCATTTTAAACTATAATATGACAGAAGTTGCAAGATAAAAATGATGGTTAATAACAATTACAATTGTGCCTCAAAAGCCTATTATTGGGGCTGGGGATTTAGCTCAGTGGTTTCGCTGCCTGCTGCACAAGCACAAGGACCTGAGTTCAATTCCTTGGTACCAAAAAAAAAAAGCCTATTACTGATACAGGAGAAGCTCTTTTTAGGGACCCTCCTCTCCTCTTATCTGAGGTCTATGGTTCCTGCCATGGAACATCTGTGCCTAGATTTCTGGACTTCCTCAGGACGGGCATATAGAACCTTGAACCCTTCAGAATGGGACAGGTACTAATTAATAGATTATATACATAGTTCTCAGATTCAGTCTTTTAGATCCAAATCATCATCGCTCCTCCTTGTTTTACAAGGGAAGAAGACATCAACTTTGCTCATTTTATGAAAATGGGAGAAAAAGAGAGGTATAAAGGTAAAAGGAAAGCAGAAAAACTGACAAGGGGCTTGGAACGGAGAGAGCCTTCTAGCAGGGCTACTTGTTTTTTTCTGGGGTTGCTTGGGTCACTGGATATTCATTGTCTCAGAGCAAACACTCCTTAGGCAGTATCTAGTGGACCAATATTCAGCCAATATGTGATCCCTTCCTGCTCAGCAGACACCACTCATTAGTCACGGCCCTCTTTATCCAAGCCCATGTGCAGCCTCACACTTTCTTAACACATGGTTTCAGGATGGTCCCAGGGTAGAGGGAAAGGGGAATGTGTGCTGAGCATGGTGCCCTGCAGATTGCTAGGCATTTTATTTACATGCCCCTTTTGATATGCTTGACAACTCTGAGACTGATGTAATGATTGACATTGCATAGGTGGAGTTAAGCACCTTATTCAGGGTTACATAATGAATAGTGAGGTTGGCTCTGAGTTCAAAGCTTTCTGCATATCTGTGCCTCCCCTGGGCCCAGCACTCAGGGTGTTGATTGACCACTGGCCGCTTATGGTGGAAAGTTCTTACAGAAGGCTTCTCTCTACTTTATTGTTCCTGTCCATCATCCATGGCCACTTTAAAGTTTCTCCAGGAAGACTTTGAACAATCTCTGTCAACACTGAATTTTCCACTCTTGCTAAGTGGCCACCCTGTCATGTTTACATACTGTCTTGATTTATCGCCTTTACTGCTAACTGTATGTAGGGCAGTCTTTTTGAGTCTCCAGTGCCTAAGTTGGAGTCTGCATGAAGTAAACTGTCAGCAAATGTTAGTTGTTTCAATTAAACAAGACATAAGGTTTGTGATGAAAACCCAAAAGGGTGAAGTTAAAGGCAGGCGTATGATAATTGTAAGCCTTCCCAGCTATCCTAAGAACCTCAGAGCTAGCCTTTTTCAGAATGAGTATGTGAAATGTTTTTGTCCCCAAAACATCTGGGATGGATCACATCCCCTCTTTGCACAGTGTATGATAAGAGAGGTTTTTGGAAACCATGTAATACTGTACTTGATTACTTTTTAATTTATTTTTTATTTTTTGATACCAGAAATCGAACTCAGGTCCTTGTGCTTGCCAGCAGGCAAACACCACTGTGCTATACCACTACATACTACACTATACACTACACAGTGTGTGTAGCACCACTGTGCTACATCCATGGCCCTGTACTTGATTACTTTTTAAAAATTTATTTGATCAGTTTTTTTTTTGAAGGAATGCCTGTACCCATGTTGCTTGGTGCTATATTTTTATGGAATTTGTTTTTGGATTTGTTGCCCCCACTTATAATTCTTTCTCTGAAATATGGGTCCTGAGATCCCCTGCTGCAGTAGACACAGTGAAAACAACAGTGTGCCTTAGGCTCTGGGATACTTAGTGACTGTCTGTTCTTTCCATCAGTTTTCTATTTTTCTTGGGAAACCCATGGCTGTTTCCTGCAGTTTGCCCCCATGTCCTGAAAGGCAATGGATCTGGGTGACTGGTGAGGAAGAAATATTTAGCCAGAGAGGGATGGTGCTGTGGAAATGAAAGGGCTTTCGATTCAGAGAAACTTGAGTTCAAACACTAGCCACTGTTCATGAGTTGAGTGGCCTTGAGGATATGCATTTTTCTGAGCCTAGATTTCCTTGTCTATTAAGTGGGAACAAAAAATCTACAATGGTAGGAGTATATATTATGTGAGGTATATATATATTATTTATATAGCCTGCGCACATACACGATGAGGTAGATATATTATATAGGAGGCCTTCAGGAAATGGCAGGGATTATAATGCTTAAGCATCCCTGCAGCTATCTTCTGAGTGATATTTTAAAAACTTATTTTATGATGTCATTGTGATTAGGGATTCAACTGAATCCTCTTTTTGACACCAGGATCTAGTATAGTAGCTTATAAGGAATTGACACTCAATTAACATTTCTGGAGTAAATAAATGAAGCACTTTGTTGTTTATAGAGCACTTCCATATTTATAGTTTCATTCAGACCTCACAGCAATCTGGTGATGTAATCAGAGTTATTATTCCCATTAATTATGGTGTGGAAAATGAGCCTCCGAGAGGCTGAGCGAGTTGCTTACACTCTCACAGCTCATACAAGGCTGAAAACCAGGGGTTTGGCAAGTGAAATGTATATATATATACAATGGGTTACTGTTCAGCAGGAGAATGGAAGGAAATTCTGATGAGTTACAAGGATGAAACTTGAGGACATTATGCTGTGTAAAATGAGCCAGTTGCAAAAGGACAAATAATTGAATGATTTTACTTTTGTGGAGTACCTAGAGTAGTAAAATTCAAGCGGAGCGGTGGTTGCCAGGAGCTGGGTAGAGGGGAACGAGGAGTGATTGTTCAGTAGGTATAAGAAAGAGTTCGGGATATAGATGGTGATGATAGTTGCACAACGCTCTGAATACACGTAATACCACTGAGCTGCACTTCAAAGTGGTCAGGGGCTGGGAGTATAGCTTTGTGGTAGAGCACTTGAGTAGCTGGCACTAGGTCTTGGCTTTGATTCTCAGCACAGCCATACAAAGAGAACAAAAACAACAAAAACAACAAAAAAGAAAAGAAAAGAAAAGAAAAAAATTAAGATAGTAAATTTTATGGTATGCATATTGTACTACAATTTTTTAAAATTAAGGAAAACAATAACAATGATGACAACACCACCATCATAGGACTCTGACTCCTACACACTGCAACAGTGTCCCCTACAGAGGAACTATAGAACATCTCCTCTTCAGGGCTCTTTTTGGTGCTCGGTTTCACAGTTTGCAAAACTCACTTCCACAGAAACCCTGGGAGACCCTCTGCTTCTCCCAGATCTGTCTTCCAATTGGCAGAAATGGATGACTTAGAATCTTTCTAGAGAAGAAGGAGTTCTTGGAAAGAGAGAAGATTCCCTCATTAAGGAAATCACTAGGGCCAGGTAATGCCATAACTATGATCTTCAACATTAATCAGTACTTCCTGTGTGCCAGGGACCAGGCTTGTGCTTTTGCATACATTGGCTCCTTATAATCCTCACATTAGTCCTTCTGGGTGAGTAGATTTTCCCAGTTTACAGATGAGGAAATTAAGGCATAGACAGGCTCATTAACATGCTTGACTTTGCATCGTTCTTCTTTGAATGGTTTTAATTTTTCTATGTGTGTGTGTTTGACAATAAAGTTATTAAAAAGAAACAAACAAACATGCTTGAGCACAGGAGTGGAAGAATCAGGATTTTCATCCAGATCTACCTGACCCGATACTGTGCCTCTTGACGCCATGCACTCTGCAGGAAGCAGGGAAACAGCAGATGCCCGAGTCCAGGGTGTTCCCACCACAGGGGTTAAGGATTCCTTCCTGTCTTCTGATGAACTCCTCTCTGTCCTACCAGAGGATGCCACATCCTCTCACCTGGGTCAGCTTCTCTTTTAACTTCTGGGAGTTTGCTGAGCTGCAGATGTGTGTTCCTCCTCTATGACGGGTCATGCCAGAGTTTGGGCAGAACAGCATCCCTCTATTTACCTAGGAAACTGGCATTTGAAGCCTGTTTGTTCCCTGGCAATGCAGGTCAGTTATGAGGACTTTTCCAAAGCTCTGGCCCTGTTGGGTGGGAGACTATTGCAGGTGCCAACCTAATGGCCTAAGGCTGGGAAGTATTATCTAGCTAGAGATGTCTTTTGTTTGAAGGCTTAAACAGGTCAATAAAAGCTCAACTTGTCACTTTCAGTTAGTCAGGGATGTGTCAGCAAGCCAGGAGAGGAACTAACAATCTCCTAAGTGTTTCTTGAATGTTTACTATGTGCCTGGCATTGTGGCAGATACTTCACACGGATATCTCATTTGATTCTCACAGCAGTCACATGAATTAGGGACAGTCTGTTCTGATATAACGCTTGTTTTGAAAATGCTGATTTGTACCAAGGTAATTGATATATTAGGGAACAGTTTGAGTAAAATAATTTTGCTTTTGATTATGCACAGTTTTGTGCATGAGAAGGAATAGGTAAGGGCAGAAAACTGCAGGCAGTATGTAGGAACACCCCAAACACACACACACACACACACACCTCACATCTGGGCCAGCTACTTCAATTACCGTGTGTGTGTGTGTGTGTGTGTGTGTGTGTGTGTGTGTGTGTGTGTTATGAGTCCCAACCCATATCTGGTGCGACAACTTTCTATCCAATACCAGGTGACCCTCATACTTCACAGAAATTCAAAGGTCTTCATTTCTACAAACTTCAGGTTTTCCTTTTAAAGTACCATGTTTATTTACTATTTATGTATTTCTTAAGTAGTTAACATGCATAAATCTGGTTGTGGACTGGGTGTGGTAGTGTATCCCTGTAATCCCAGCTCCCTGGGAGGCTGAAGCAGGAGGATTACAACAAGTTTGAGGCCTCACCTGGGCAATTTAGCAACTTAGTGAGGCCTTGCCTGAAAAACAACAACAACAACCACCACCCCCCAAGTCCCTGGTTCTTATCTTTTACTGTGTGTCACCAATAAAGTTTTAGGGTATTGTTTCCCAGCCCCGTTTTTCCTGTGATCTCTGTGAGTTTGGCCGTGCGACTTTTCCTGGGAAAGTGTCTGCGGAACACGGAGACACTGCTAGCAGAACTGGCTCTATTGCCACTGTGTCCATGTGGCACAAGAGGAACGTGAAGCTATGAAATCAGTCAAAAAATATTTTTTATAACAAGCAGCAAAGCCAGGATTCAAACCTTACCTCTGTGCCTGTACTTGAAAACTCTAAAGCATTAAAAAATGCTGTCCCTTCCAGTCTCTGGTTGTATTGGGTAACAAGCAGCGACCGCTCCTCTTGTCGGTCAAGCTCTTGTTCCTCCGGCACAGCGGCGACAGGTATGTGGGTGCCTGGCAGTGACCTAGGCCCTTTGCTGCAGTGGTGTTTTCCTGGTGCCTTCCCGGATTTCTTCCTGCTCCCTGCACTGCTGCTGTCCTCCGGGGGCTGGCTGCCACCTGGCCCAGCCACTCCCTGCTGCTCATTTTACAAACTGGAGTTACTAGCATTAAAAAACAAAAGCACATAGCTCCAAGGCTGGGACCTCCCTGGAGTCACTCAGTTATAGATACAAAGGCAGATGCTCTCCTGCCTGGGATAAAGCTAACACCACGGGCCTTTTGTGAGGCCCGCTCTTCCGCTCTTCCGTGTTTGAAGAGCTCAGATCCCCCTTCAGAAAGAGCCCTAACACGCAGGAGAGAAGCCACTCTACTGCTCAAGTTTGCTTTATCTCTCAGCTGGAAGAAAGCATTTCTGTGTGTGCTCTTGGATCCGGGAGAGCCCATGTTCCCTCTCTCTGGAGGAAGGCGGAGACAGGCTACTGGGGAGCTACAGTTTTAGATTGTTTTTCTTCTCTAATATTGTGACCCAGTGTAACCCTCAGCAGAAGCTCTGCCCTTACCTCTGAGGGGCCTGGGCGGGAGGATGGTCCGGCCTCCTTTCTCTCCGCCTCCAGCACCGTGAACCCCACTGCACATTTGTGGGGACACCTCAGCCAGTGGAAGTCCACAGCTCCTGCAGACAGCTTTGCTTTGGCCACTTCTCAACACCAGGGCACACACACCAGTGGGTTGGTCTGCTCTGGGGAAACGGATCCAGGAAGGAGGCCCGTGTGGATTTGGCAATCGGGCAAGGAATTCTGGGTTCAGGGCTGGGGCAGGTCCTGCTGGATCTGGTTGGGGACATTTATTTGCCCCTGTAGACTCTCAGTTCTGGGCTTGAAGGTGCTGCAGAAGGAACAGAGGGGTTCCCACAGCAGTGGCAACACTTGTCAGGCACATCTGACCCCTGTCCTCTCTCTGGGTAATACCTTTTCCCACATTTGTGAGATGCCAAATGTTCTTATCCCTTATTTGAAGCTGGATGGTCAGCTGCTTTCTGTCCTGTTTTGTGCTTTTATTCAGAAATACAGCTTGACCCTTATCTGATGTGCTCCTTAGTCTGAGAGGTATTAACAATGACAGAGCATCCTCTGTAGGTCTTAGTTTCCTTATCTGTGAAATGGGATGAGTAATGATCCTACCTATAAGATTGTGGTGAGGATTAAATAAAACAATGTATAAAGCACTTGGCACAGTGCCCAGCATACAGAAAATGCTCAATAAATACCAGTTTTATGATGGCCAGTATTGCTTTTACTCCATTTTCTTCTAACATCTGTCGTCTTCTCCTTGGGATGTTGCTGCCAGCCGGGTAACAGAAGAATCCACAACTGGATTTCCAGGATTCAGGCTCTGGCTCTATGGACTATATAATTTTTGTCCAGTTACCTAAGCTTTCTGTGCCTTAACTTCCTTACCTGTAAAATGGATATGATAATAGCTCCTACCTCATATGGTTGTGTTGAGACTCTTAGAATAGTGCCTAGCACACAGAAATCCCTCAGTCAGTGTTTAATTACCATTGTATATGTGAGGACACAAGTTTTATAAAAAGCCACCAAAAACCCTTTTTGTGGCCTTGCAGCAAGGAAGCCAGACCTGGGGCTCAGCTGTAGGTGTTTCTGGCTCCTTTCCTTTGGGTACTCATTTCTGAGGCTGGGATCTTCAGAGCTCCCTCTGCTTGTGGGTGCCACTGTTATACAGCTGGACTGTGTGGATGGCCAGTGGCATTGGGCCTCAGGATTGGCTAGAGGAAAACATCCATGTAAATGTGTGTATCAGTTTTCCTAGTCAACAGAAAGTGGAGGCAATCACAGAGGAAAAGGCTGTTGACAACCGGATAAGATTGATCTAGGAGAGGTGGCATCTTACTGGTGCCAGCACTTCCTCAGCTACCTCCTGCTGTTTCATTTTCTCATGCTGCTGGGCCTGTAGTTTTCCAGAGCTCCACTGAATTTAAATCTATATTCTATTTTCTCTCCTAGAAAATAGGTCAGACTCAGGCAGAGTTCACCAGGTGGGGTCCCCAAAGGTTTGGTGGGGACTGTCCTCTAGGAAGCTGGCTGTGCAGCCCTTCCCACGCTTCCCAAAGTACCTCCTGGGATGTGGGGGGCACTGAAGTGGAAGGTCGGGGGATCTTGCCTCGAGAAGAGCTAGTTGAAATGGAGGGTAAGGTGTAGGAGCTCCCTGGCTGAGCTAGTGTCTGCAAGTGCAGTAATCCTGGACAGAGGGTCCTTTCTTTTCCCCTGTGGTTAGAAGAACTGGGTCCCTCTAACAGCAGGAAATTGTTTTGTTTGAACTTGAACTTGAAAATAACTGTGCTGAGTGCATGCATTTGTGGTTGAAAGTTATTGTTGAATATACAGTGAGTATCTGTGGGTACTGAGTGGAGATAGAAACGTCCGTCTTTATGTCTCCCTTGGTGGTGGTGCCGAAAAGAGTGGATAAAGGGTGGTGGGGGGCTTCAAATCTTTCCTTTCTTGTCCTTGCCACACCCTGCCTGGTTGGAATGCAGCAGTTCTAGGGGAAGGGGCTCACAAGAATGGTTTTCATAAGATTTGTTTTCCCCTGAGTGTATATATCTTGAGCATCTGGTACTGGCTGAATGTGTGAGTGACAGGGCTAGGAGAATGGGAGAGAAAGGTGTACTGGGTTGTGGGAGCCAGCCCTTGTCCCTCCTATGCTAGCAGAAATAACTGAACCAGTGTTTGCACTTGCTATTCTCCTGCCTGAGCATCTTTGTCAGGTGTATGTAAGGCTCTCCTTCCTCGGATATCAGCTCAAATATTATTGCCTCCCAAAGTGCTTCTTTAACTGTCTTGCATGGGGACCCTCTGCTGCCACTGATCCTGCTTGTCCTTTCTTTGCAGCAATAGTCACTATTTGACTCTGTGTAGCTATGAGCTTATTGTTAACATCTTCCATTAATACCCAAGAGAACCATCTGCTTCATTCAGTGCTTGTATCCTCAATGTTTAAATCAAGGTCTGCCCTATAATTGGCACACAGTCAATAAGTATTGAATGGTGAATAGAGTATCTCCAATGATACAGCTCACAGAGATAGATATTGTTCAGATCTTCATTTACACAGGAGAAGATCGAGGCTCAGAGAAGCAGAGGCCCTTGCCTGTGGACAGAGGGCAGAGCGGGATTTGGCTCTAGGTGTGCTGTCATTGTATGAAATAATCCCATTTGCTTCTGTGTTTGCCTCATTCCCTGGTGGGTTGTCCCCGTATGTTAACAAAGATGGAATCTGGCAGCCCCAGAGAGAAGGGAGCACCTCATTTTCTGGTAATTTTCCTAAAATTCCCTGGGAAGATTGATTGGTTAGGCTTGGGTTACATGTCTGTTCTTGGAACAGTTATTGGGTCCAGGAAATAAAATATTTCTATGACCTGGCTTGAGTCACATGATTACGCTTGGAGCTAAGGTGGGAGTGGAGCTCACCTCTCCAGCCACATGCATTAAGGGTAGGAAAGAGGTTCCTCAGAAGACAGCTGGGGTTGTCACAGG
This sequence comes from Heterocephalus glaber, assembly GCF_053883595.1. Taxonomy (NCBI): domain Eukaryota; kingdom Metazoa; phylum Chordata; class Mammalia; order Rodentia; family Bathyergidae; genus Heterocephalus; species Heterocephalus glaber. The sequence goes on from NW_028258379.1 coordinate 18,122,543, forward strand.
AAGAGAACAGGATGCCAGAGAGACAGTAGGGATACTGCCAAGATTTTCATCTCCACCTCTCGACAGCCCTCCTCCCCTCACTGCCCTGCCATTGCCATTTCGTTCTGTCAGTCAGAATCAAGTCTGGAAATTCAGGTCACTCACTGCTTCTTGGGCCAGGGGCCAGGTGATACAGTGTCTCTCTTCCTAAACTTGGAATAATGCTCAGAACCGCCTCCAGTCACTGCCACCGCCAGGCACTGAGCTCTGACCTTAATCCCCAGTAAAAGGGGTTTTCTGAGTCACGTTGTTGCCCCTTTGTGACATGAACAGATGTGGTGTTTTGATGCATAGTATTAGAATTGTGCCTACTTATGGCTTGAAGAGTGAAAAGAAAAAAGCATGGAATTTGTTTTGACCTTTGCCTCCCCCAAAACTCCTTAGCCCCCCCCCCCCCCCCCGCACATTGTGGATGGTGGAGGGGAGAGCTACAGCACTCATCCACATTCATAAGTGCAAGAGTTGAACCCAAATCCTGGGCTTGATTCTGGTGGTCTCTTGGTGTTTCCAGGGAGCCATCTGGTCAGTATTTTTGGTACTAACAAATGTGGTAATTCAAAACGATAAGAATCAGAGCCCCTAACGTTTATGCAGTGTTTGTCTTGCGCTAAGTGCTTTCTAAGCATTTAATCTCACTTAATTCTCATAACACCCCCATGAGGGAGGCTCTCTTTTTATTCCCATTTTATAGCTGAGGAAAAAGACTTAGAATTCAGGGATGGGTCCCAGGCCACAGAGCTAGCTGGGATCTGAACTCAGACCTGTTTGTCTCCAAGTTTAAGATCATAACCACAATGGCAAAATGGGCAACTAACCAGTTGACCTCTGGAGTTCCGAGGGATCCTGTCTCCCTCAGTCTTGGTGCCCTCAAAGAGTGTGTTTGTAAAAGCAACAGTTTGACATGCCTACCATACGACACCTCATGTAAATAGTTTGATACCCTGTTTAATTAAGGAGTATTCTAAGGACCACTCTTCTGGGCAATCCATCAGTCACAGTTAATGGCCCTGCTTAGTTATTTATGCCACATGTTTTCCTTCCCACCTCTTCTATTTCTCTCTTTTCTTCCTTCTCCTGCCACTCCACCCCTAAATTTAACTCACCAGAAAACTTGAAAGGGGCTGTGGCTGAGGAGTGATTCAGAACTTCTCTAGACGTCTCTGGGAGCAGATGTATAGCTAGGGAATACAGGGCATGGGCTGGGCAAACTCTCAGTTGTTGCCAGGAGTGGGCCCAGTTAAATCTGCTCAGAGCCTGGATTTTCCTGGGGCAAGAGTCCTAAGGACTTTGTGGAGCTTTACAAATCTGATTTCAGATGTTTCATTATTGGCACTGAGCACATTACCTACCTTGTACAGGCAGAAAATTAAAGACACCGAAGATAAAACATGACCATACATGGGGGAGCTGGGAAACTCTCCCCCAGCTGGGAAACTCTCCTTCCATGACTTCTGGATGCTCCCTACAATCTGCAAACTGAGCTAGGTCCCATGTGTGCTTGATGGGCATAGGCTTCAGTTGAGCAGGTGTGGAACTGAATAGGATTCAAGAGCTCTAGGATCACTTTTAGGCTCTGTTTCTGAACCAGCTGTGTAAACTTGGGCAAGTCTCTCAATTTCTTCTACTCTCTATCTTAACAAAAAAGAATAACTAGATAATCAGTGTTGGTGACCATCCCAGATCCACCATCCAATTCTTTTAAGTGACCCCACCCAGGACTGGATGGTCAGTGCTTCCTGCAAGCTCTTGATCTCTCCTCTACTGTAGTAGCTGCCATCAGGCCAGGTCTGGGTCTTTAACAATGCCTTGGGCTGGCTGGTCTTGGTTTCCCAGAACAATTCTACTTCACGTTGGAGCGTGGGAAGGGGAGGACACTGTGTTATTCATGGAAATGATAGGGGTGAACTGGTCTTCATGTTTTGTTTTTGCTCTTTTTTTTGGTACCAGGATTGAACTCAGGACCTTGCACTTGCTAGGCAAGCACCAGAACCACTGAGCTAAATCTCCGGACCCGGGTCTTCATGTTTTAAAAGTTCATTGGCTTAACTCAAATGTCAACCATTCCAGGGATGAATGTTTATTTTAGTTGTTAAAAGTGATTTCAAGTAGCAAGTCTTGTCATTAGTGATGGAGAGAAAAGCAAGAAGATAAACTAAGAAGGAAGGCAGAACTTCAGTTTGTATGGTGGATGTTTTACTTACCCACAATCTCATGCACATGCTGCTGTCTGTGATGAAGAATGGTCACTGGGAATGCTGGAGAGGGGAGGAAATGTAAATGTTTTGTGATCTTGTGTCCTTCAGTCCTATCTGGTGAATAATGCTGTGATTTACTCTTCATTCTTATGCCTTTTTCTCTTTGTTCCTCAAGGGAGTAGTTTATTAATTTTTCCCTTTGCTGGGAAACCTTGCTTGACTTCATGTCCAGTGTTTGGTATGTGGAGAGGAGGAGAATTTGCTTGGGTGTTGGTGTGCAGAAATCAACCAGAATATTTTAACCAATATTCTTGCAGGACTCCAGTTTGCTTGGCTCTTTGGAGCCCTATCTGATTCCAGGATGATGTCTTTCCGGACAGATGGGAAGCATACCTCTCTGCTACATGCACAGTGAAAAGGGAGCTTGGCTCCTCAGCTTGCATGGGTGGTTTTGGGTGAAAGGGTAGAACTAAGTGCTCGGAAGCTGAGCACCTTTGGGGGCTTGCATGAACTTGATAGTCATGCAAGGGCACATTGCATTGTGTGTGTGTGCTGCTAACACTCATGTTCCTTTCTCTCCCCTTCTCTCTCCTCCCCCTTTCCTTTTCCTTGAAAATGCTGCCACAGATGCCAGTCAAGGTCCAGGTGAGTCTTTGTGTTTGTACAGGTGCTGTGGGAATTTCCCCTCTGCTAGATTGTGCATGGTTTGACTCTGATCCCCTTTTCTAGGGATGAAAATCTAATAATTACATTTTCACTGATTTAGGTTTAGAAGAAGAAATGCCTTGGGTTGATATATTTGTATTGGTTTTGAAGAACCATTTCAAAACCAAAGGAATATGATTTTTTTACTTATGAAATCACTTCCTTCTGATTAATATTTTGGGATGAGTCAAAGAAGTGTAAAATTATCATTATTGAAAATATTTTAAAATCTGTCCTTAGATTTTTCACTTTAATGAACATTTTTGCCTTGTCTTCCATAAATCTGTTTATCTTCTGTAGGTTCATGTGGTTGAAAGTTGAAGATATGAAATACTTAGCATGGAAAATGCGATGTGGGTAACTGAAAGTTTCTTTCTTTTTATTCTAAGAAATGTCATTTTTTTCACTATAATAAAATTCGCATTTTTTTCTGGTTACGTAAGTAATACATGTTCACTGTAAAAAAAAAAAAAAAGAGGAATGGTTTGATTGGATGGTTTTTGTCAACAGAAAAGTAGAAGAATCATACTCATCTAGAGTCCTAACTTTAAGAATTGTGTATGTGTACATTTGGACACATATATACACATGTACACAAAGAACCATTTGAGATGATGCAGGCATGTAGAGATAAAAAGTATCAGGTGATTTACAATGGTTTAAAGACTGTTTTAAACGGCCAGAACTAAATTAAAAAGAATTATAACTGAATTAAAAATAATCAGCCCTCCAAATAGAAAGGGAGCATCATCCTAGATATTTTCACGTGCTTTCTTACTTAGTCCTTTAGACATTAATTCTTATGGTATCAATATAAAAAGGTATTATTGAGGAGAGGGGCATGGGGGAGAAAAGTATTATTATATTCATTTTAATGTGCAGGGAATTTAGGGACCAATAGGTTAAGCAGTTTGGCTCAAGGGCGTACAGCACATCAGTAGAATTGGCATTTGGACTTAGGGCTTTGTGACTGTGAATCCCAAACATGCTGTACTGGTCAATGCTGGGGCCTATCACTGAAGACTGTGACGACTAAGGACCCTGTGAGTATTTCTTAATGGTACTGTACTGTTGTATTTTCATTTATTTTTGCTGAGGGGTACATAATTTTTTCTTTTTACTAGCAGACCTTTTTCCTAATAAAGGTATCATTTATTGTTTTTGAATATCTAAGATAATCAACCAGACTTAAGTTGGGTCCTTCTGATCATTTTCAGTTTGGGATGTTACACAATTTAAGAGGATGATCTGGTTATCCCTACCTAAACCTCAGAGGGTCTCTCTCTGTCTTTTCTTCTGCCTATCTTCCTTCTTTAAAAAAAATAATACTTGAACTAGAATTTGAACCAAAGCACAGAACAGCATTTCCTAGGAAAGAATTTTTTTCTTCCTATTTCATAATGTTTTAGTTCTATCACTCAAAAATTACTTGTGTATCAGACACCGAGGAAAAACAGTGAACAAAACAAGACAGTCCCTGCCTTCATGTACCTTTTATTCTAGACGGTGAATTAAAACATATACATATGTTTTTAGTACACATACACACAGACATACAAGCACGCATACATATGCACATGTACACATTATAGGTATCACGACCTAGAGGGGATTCCAGATTAATTTGAAATCTTATGCCCTTCCTTCTGCCCCCAAAGGGTCTAGGGCTAATTGCCAACCCTGTTATTCCTCTAATCCCTTGCTTTTGTGTTGTTTCTGAGCCTGAGAAAAATCGCTGGTTCAGACCCTTGCCCTGTGCCCCAAGCCCAGCAGGAGATTGCTAAGCAGGCCTGGCCCTGGCCAAGGTCAGTGGCATCCTCTCGTCTTTCTGAGGGCCTGGCCAGGCAATCTGGAGCCAGCAGCACTGTGGCTCTGACACAAGAAGCCTTTAGTGGTTCTCAGATGTTTTTTCCTTCCCCTCAGGAAGACAAATTGGGGATTTTATAAGCTAATGTAACTGTTTACCTAGGGGCCGCTGGAAGGCTATAAAGGGACGATTGATTAATTGATGAATTTTACATGCTGAGGAGATTGGTGGGAAGTAAACCTACTGTAAAATGCAAACTGCAACGGGGCTGGTGAGCAGCACCTTTCCCAGGGTCCAGGACACAGGCTAGGGACTTGAGAGTGGAATTGGACACTCAGGAGAAAAGTGAAAGCATCCACAGCCCCTCTTCCTAGTGTCAAGGAAAGAGGTTCAGAAAAGTAAAAGTGAAGATGAGCATTTGTTTCCCACTGCTTGCAGGAGGTGTGGAGCTGAGGATGGACTCTTCATATCCACCCCTCTAGGGAGATGTTACCATCCACACTTCTGACCGGGAAAGGAGCCTCAGGGAGCTTCAGTAACCTGCCCGTGGTCACCTCTTGTTGTGACCAGGGTTTCAGTTTTGTGAGCTTCCAAAGTCTGGGCTCTTGTTCTTCTAAACCCTGCCATGTCCACAGCAGAGCTGTGGGTGCTGTGGACCCAGGTCAGGTCTTATTTGTGCCTGCATTCCTATCTTCTGTCATCTGGATGACCCAAGGTAGGAGCCTCAGACATCTTGAGTGAACACAAAGAGTGACCACATCACAGGGGCACTTTATGTCTGTAAGGTCCCGAGACATATCAGAGCTTAATGTGTATACTGCCTAAGGACTGCAAATTTTTCAAAGAAGGAAACTGAGGCCCAAAGAAGGGAAGGGACCTCTCCACGGCCAAATAATCCGTATGTGGTCTGGAAGGGACTTCTATCAGGTGCTCTATCCTAGGCTTTTGTCTATTGGGCTTTGTCGTTGATCTCCCTGGGCTGCTTTTGGGGCAGGAGTGAGCAGTCCCATCCCTGCCCTGCCCTGCCCTGTTCTCCACCCTCTCCCTACTTCTGTGTATCTAGAACTCTCTGCCAAGGCGAAAGGAAATTTTCTGGAGGTGAGGAAGACGGGCAAGTAGAGGAAGGGTCTAGGAGCCAGGATACCACCTGGGCCTCTGGCCACAAGACCCTTGTTCTGCTCCCATCCTCCAACGTCTCTCTCCTGCAGGAGGGCTGTTTATGGTCTCCCTGACAGCCTCTCTCTTCAGAGTGGATAATTTCTCAGGCTCTGCCTGCTGATTAGAGCTGGAATTTAAATGAATAACTGTGACCTTGTGAAAGTGCCCTAGTTATGCAGAGGCCCGATGAGGAAATAGGCCTCTTGCTTTGGTCCATCAAAGCCCTGGCAGGTGCAGGAGGAGGGGCACCGTCTGCAGGGTCCCAGAGGAGGCCTGTCTGCTGCTGCGGGAAGGAACCACTACCTTTGCTTGAGCCTTTCTCTGAGCACTCTTGACCTCTGCCCCTCCTTGACTTTCCCCTTAAGTGTAAATTATTTCAGGGCTGTCCTGAGCCCTGCTCTATTTTCAGGGAGTCGCTCAGTCCAGCACAAGGGATGCTGTTCCAAGCCTGAAGTTAGGAAGCAACATTAGGAGTCTGGCGTGGGTCTGTGGACATGAACGGGTGCTGCAGCAACCCACTGCTCCATGGGCAACCACAGAGCCAACAGTCAGCATCACAGGGAATGCATTAGAAAAGAAGAAGTGCAAGCCCCACCTAGACCCACAGAATCAGAATTGGCTTTGTCTCAACAGCCTGGAAGTGTAAGCACGTTGATGTTTGAGACACACTGGCCTAGGGATTTCCAGTCTCTCCTTCTGTCTAGGGCCAGCAGGGCTGTCTGTACTGAGGGAGTGGGAGTTTACTTTGCTTTTTACAGCAGGAAACACCTCATTGATCAGGCTCATAGGGGTAGCAGGGAGAGTAGGGAGAACTAGGTTGGGAAGGGGCAGAAGGAGCAGTACCTGTCCACTTAGTCTGTGCCTGTCACTGTCCAGGACTTTCTGTATAATGATTTCCATTCCATGAGCATACCAAGGTAGCGTAGGGTAAAGAAGGGGTTGACAAACTGGGATTTGAGGACAAAAGCAAGCTCACTGCCTGGTTTTGTATGGCCCATGAACTTAGAATAGGTTTTACATTTTTAAAGTGATTGAAAGCAGTGAACAGATGGTATTTCAATTATTTTATGAAGTTTGGATTTTCATGTTCATAAAGCTTATGTCCGAACACTGCCACACTCGTTCCTTTATATATTTTCCGTGGCTGCTTTTGAGTGGCAAAGGAAAATTTGCCACCCCTGGGTTATAACACAGACTTGGAGCCGGTGACTGGGTTGATGTCTTGGCTCTACCACAGCTCTGCACCTGTTCAAGTTACTTTACCTTTGTGGGTCCTGCTTTCTGTCTGCGTAAGATAAGGACAATAGGAGTACATATCGTGTGGGGCTGCTTTGAAGGTTAAGTGAACTCGCGCATGCAGTCTTTAGAACAGTGCCTGGCACATAGTAATTATAACATAGCTCTTATTGTAAGTCATCTCATTTGATCCTTTCAACATGTATTCTATTTTATAGAGCAGTGGCAGTGAACCTATGACGTGTGCTACAGCAGGCTGTTTGTATCATTGCAGGTTCTAAAAGGCTCGCCATCACTGTTATAGAGGAATATACTTTGAAAGGTTTTAACAAAGCCCATACCCTCTTTTCAGTATGCCTTGGACTCCCTAATTGTCCAGAGGCATGCTTCGATGTCACAGTGCAGGACCTCTCTAAATGTATCTGCTGTTCTCTTGTAGACTCACATTCTCTCCCACTGGTCCTGACATTTATGCTTCCAATGAAGAGGTCCCTCAAACTTAGATCCTGGCTATTGCTCTTAAGTGGAGCCTTGTAAGAGGGGACCAGACACCTATTGCTTCACAGATAAAGAACCCCAGGCTCCAAGATATTGTATTATTTGCCCAGGGCCAGAAACAGGTATGATAAATTCCAAGATCTAGATTCAGGCCTGGTTCTGCCACTTTTCCTAGGAGCTGTGTGCCCTTGGTCAAGTCATATAACCTCCTGGGCACCTGGATTCTTTTAATGTGAAGGGTCTGAATCAGATGAACGTTCAAGCTTCTTCTGTTCTGAGAATCCATGATCAGATTTTCTTCCTGAGACCCCTTGGGGAACAGCAACCAGAAGACTGTCTTTCCATTACCAAGATTTACAGCTCCTAACTCCAGTAGGGCTCTAATATATTTTGTGACTTTGCTATTTTTTTGGACAATAGCCACACTTGCTTTTTCTCTTATTATCTTATTAGGAAAAAACAGTTGACATTTATTGAGCTTATATTTTGAGCCAGACACTGAAACATTAAGTTTTGCATGCATTATTTAGTTCCATTGATATTCTTAAGGAGGTAGATTTGGCTATAAGGTCCATCTCACCCATGAACAAACAGAGGCTTGGGTTTGATTAGTAACCACTGGTACCATCTAGTCAAGGTGGTGGTCGGTGTGGTCCTGGAAACATTGCTGAAGAAGTCTTACCAGAGGATACATCTCACACATGTGCACCACTGTGTCCTCTCCGCCTAGGACAGTTCCAATACATTGGATGACAAAATAATTACTTGCTGAATGAATAAGTAATGCTCGGGACTCTGCTGTTAGTTTTGTCACACATTCCTCTGAAATTCTGCTTTTTATTGGGGATCACCCTGGGACAGAAAGGAATTAAACCAATCTTTACTCAGTGCCCATCTTGGACTCTGCCCAGTGAGGGGTGCCGGCTATAGGGAAATCCACCTCGGCTGTGTTGAATTGGATTGAAAGGGGGCCCTCAGCTGGGTTGACAGTGCTCAGCTTACAGCCAATTGCCTGGCTGGGGCCCGGGAGGACCCCCTTGACTCCCGTTGCTGCTCTCAATGAGTAAGTGTGAGTAAGGAACTGCTTCCCAGCCTGCCTCCAGCTTTGGCTATCTCAAGGAAGCAGATCACTGAGTCTGGCACTTTTTAAATGAGCCTTTAAAAACATCTCCTCCTTACTGTTAGAAAGGCAGACCAATTAGCCACATTCCATTTCTCAGTTTTGGAGGGCAATGGCAGAGTTAGAGCTGGACAAATCATTAGTGACATCCTGTAGTTTCCTTGGAATAGTACTCCTCTACCTCTGAGCCCACTAAATGCCTGTGGGTGTTTATTTTTGATCCAGTGATTGGAGGCATCATGTAGTAGCAAAGAACAATGAGTGCTAAATGTCCTGTGATATATGTGAAAGCCTTGTTCAAAGGTTTGTGCTACTCAAAATGCTATTGATGAGACCATTGAGAGTCTATTAAAGATCAATTCCTTCCTTGTGTGGAAGGGGAATGAGGCTATAGAGCCTCCGTGTAACTCTGCTAAGTCTCACAGCTTGTGTGCAGCAGTGTTGGAGCTTTTCCCAGTCTGTAGACCAGCCTATGGAGATCTGGTAAGGACATGTATTAAGCTGGCCATTTTGCTGGGCCAGGCCTCAGGAAGGGTGGGGAGACAGAACATAATCGAGAGTCCAGGACAGTGAGTCTCTTTGTGGAACAGTTTAGCTGACTGTGACCTCAAAGGGAGGCATCTGAGGATGCAGTGGGCAGGGTTCTATTAGTGCTGCCAGCTTATCAGAGAAGTGGTGTTGGCAAGAGATAAAGGGTGGGCAGAGAAGGACCCTAGATGGACCAATGGCCTAAATACCAGTTACAATAACAACAAGCCTTTGAGCCCTCCTTATGTGCCAGGGACTGTGCCAAGTGCTTTTTCTGTGTGGTTGCACATGATTGCCACAGTGATCCTGAGGTGATGGTTTACAGATGAGAGGCAGATATTTTATGGGAAAGAGCACAAAAATGTTAATTTGCCGCCCCCAAATTTGTCACAGTAAGAGAGTTAGGATTTTGAATGCAGGTTCTGAGACAGTGTTTGCAAACTCTGATAAACATCAAAATCACCTGGAGAGGTAATAAAGGCAATCCAGGCTCATTAAAGAAGGCTAGTTCCCACAGGTGACTGATATGCCCGAAGTTTGAGAGCCACTGTTCTAAATAAAGTGATCTGGAAGGTGAAGGAACATGAAGCTTCACTCTTACCACTATTTTATACCTTCTGAACATTAAGAGAATGGGGGGAATATAGAAAGGAGAATGGGATGATCTTCCTTTGTCTGTGTCCTAATGGCATTTTGCTCATAGGGCTTGTGGGGCTGTCATCCCCACACATTGTAGCCTGGTGTGTTTTCCCCCATATCTTCTTCAGGTGCACCATGGGCTCTTGAAGGGCAGAGAGTGTTCTCTTTGAGAACAGAGACCTATCAATGCCTGTATCCCTGCTTCCTGCTGCACTGTATGTGCTCACAACCTTTGTTTAAGGTCCACATTTTAGGGACAGAAGGGACCCAATAGGTCGGCAAGGCTCTGTGTCCACCTAATGTTTGAATCTTTCTCTTAAGAGTTTATTCAGACTTGGCCTGAACTCCTTTGGCAATGAAATGCTCATTGATCCTTCAGCCTTTCCATCCATTCCAACAATGCTGAATGTTTGAGAGCTGTTTCTTATCCTGAGTTGCTATAGCTTTCACCACCTGTATGGCTTTCTGCCCTTGGAGACACACAGAATAGATCTAATTACATTCACCATGTTTGAAGACAAGGCTTTTGTCTTTAAGGATTTTCTTTTCTAGAGGCTAAAACATCTCCAGTTTCTTTGGGGATTCTCATCTAAGGGCTTTAAATTCTTTCATCCAGATCATTGTTCTCTGAAAAATGATACCTTCACCCTTGTCATTCTTTTCAAAGAAGGACGCCCACACCACATACAGTATTGTGGTCTGATTTGGGTCAATTCTGCTCCCTTTTACTGGACTCTACATCTACTAATGGCAGTGCCAAACACCTTAGATTAAAAAATTACTATAGTGTTAAATTGAACTTACAGTCAATGAAACCTTCACCATTTTTTGTGTGCACTGCTGCTAAGCCATTTCTTTCACTTTCCTGGATTTGTGCAATTGCTTTTTGACTTAGTTGTAATTTTGTTATACCCACTACACCACCATCTATTTGGACAAAGTTCTCTCATCCAGAAATTCAGCTCTGCCTTCCAGATTTATGTTATTCATGAATGGGGGACAATTTTAGAGAAATTCATGACAGTAAGAAAGCAAGGACTTTCTCTTCTTTGGGATGAGTCTTTTCTAAAAGTTATTGCTCATCGTTTAACCCTAAGAGCTATAGGTATGACCACCTTCCTCTCTCTGCCATGCATAGTATTCATTCGTGAGGAAATCTCACTACTCCTTCTCCCATTAAGAGATGGAGTTGACTGGCAAGGTGCCGAAAACCTTCTTTCCTTTAGCCCATGGTTATACCATACAGAAGGGTTGGTGATTCACAGGCATAAGTGGAAGCAGCTTTTTTTGTTCAGACCAGTCACTATCCTGTAAGAAAAGAGTTGGCCTAGAGACAAACAATGAGTGAATGGCACGGTTACATCCTATAGAGTCAGATAGTGAAGATTGAGCATAGTGACATCATGGGAGGGGAAACCCCAGAGGCTGGCTGGCCCCTATCTCAGAGAATTAGCAGCATGTTCTCTTCTCTTCTTTGTCTCTGGAAATCATCATCATCATCTGAGTTCAGCTATTCAACTCATCCTCAGTACTATGTTCAGCTTGTTGCAAAGCTAAAATCCTACACACACATATATATATTTCATAGTCTTGACTACTAAGTCATAATTGCTGTTGTATTATTCTTTGTTTTCTAGTGGAGCTGAGCTATATAGGATGAGCTGTTATTGTGCAGCTTCTCAAATGCTTGCCGGCCATACCATGTCCTTACCCAGCTCCCTCTTATTTGGGCTGAACATAGAAGTCCCTTCACCCGTTCTGCATGTGACATGCTTTTGGGCTCCTCATAGTTGGTTGCCCCCCTTTGGACACATCCCTCCTGATTTATGCCCCTCCTAGTACAGAGTACCATCCTGTGAAACAAAGCCCTGGTTTCACAGTGCTAATGAAGGACTATTGAGCTTTTTTATCTGGGGGACATTGGTGTAGGGTATTGTGCTGAAGTACTGTAATTTACTTTTGTCCATTACAATTAAATTTTACTTTTTGAGCCCCTTTCTAGTAGCTAACAAATTAGTAATTTCTCCGAGCTATGAGTCATCACAACATCTAGACACTATGCTATGAATGCTGTTTGAATCAGCCAAACCATTGATTATATGACAGATCTCCGCTCTGCTGTAAGATGCTGGTGAGCCCTTGTTAGAAAAGGAAGGTACAGTCCATAATGATAATGCAGTTTGGGCTGATCTGGGGCAAAATTCTGGGCTCAGGAGCTGGTGATATACCTCCATGGCAGAGCACTTTGCCTAGCAAGGATGAAGCCCTTGGTAGAGGTTTCCTTCAGGCCTTTGCCCTTCTGTTCAAGCATTCTTTTCTTCAATCTCTGTGACTGCTCACTGCCCATGACACTAGGCTCACTGCTTCTTGCCCTCTGTTCAGAAGCCCCTGTGCTGGACCCCTGTCTTTAATTTCACTGTTCTGATGGTCTTTCCCACAAGGTAATGTCAATGGCTAAAGAGTCTGAGTGTGTCTTTGTCCAGATTGCATTTTAAAGAGGGAACTAGTTTAATAACTCCAAGAAGTGACCCAGGAAAGGAAAAATTTCATGTTTTTCATGAAATACACGTTAAGCTGCTTCCTTCTTTAAAATGCAAATCTGAACATGAGATTCTTTCCCCTTTTCTCTTCCTAATTCCTGATCACCCTGCAGACAGGATCCCCTTGGCTTCTCCCCTTACCAATCTTTACATCTTAGTTTTTCCAGAAACACCAGGTGAATGAATGTCTCTATCATCTTCTGATTTTTATGTAATTACTCTTTTAAAAAGTCTGTGTGGCTTCATAAGAATTCAATGTTGGCACTTGAGCAATTAGTGACATTTAATTTCTCTACTTTGGTATGGAAAAGAGAGATGATATATGTGAATTTTTTAAAAGCTGGGATAAAAGCTACCCTGAAAGTGAATGAAATAAAAGTCTTGGCAGAGATAACTTTTTTCCCCTGAATCTTCCCCCTACCCTTTTCTTCCATGAAATGCTTTTTCCAGTTACCCAGCCAGGGTGAAGGAAGGAAGGATGAAGTAAAAATCATCTGAGGTGGGCAGGAGAGCACAGGCTGGGGGTATTAGGTATTAGCTTAAATGATGGAGAGCTTCAGCTTCTGGCCTGCTTCCTGAACATTGCATCTTTCTCTTGCTTGCTTCAGTAAATGGTTCCTATTCTCTGTATTACTCATTCTCGTGACAGGCTTCATGATGGCCACAGCTGCTTACAAATGACTTTGCTTTCATAGCCATTTCCATTTTCCTGAGCTGCAAAAGCAGCTATTTCCATGGGGATTTTCCTGAAGGGTGTAACAGTTTAGAGAGCCATGCGTATATTTTGCATATATTTTACATATGATTTGCAGTCTGTTCTAAGGCAATTTCAACTTTGCAGATCTTATCTATTGGTGATCCCTTTCTCATCTTGTTCCTGAATGCATTCAGATAATCACAAATAGGCACAAGAATGGTGGAATATAGCCTAGGAAGGAAGGAGGAAAGTTCAAAACTATTGGATACCCTGGTAGTATCCAGAATTGTCAGGATCAGTTAAGCTAGTACTTTGTCAGTATGTGACATTAGAAAGTAGACACTTCAGTTGCTTTCCTCCTCCTCCTTCCCAACTCCCTCTCCTCCCCCTTCTTCCTCCTTCCCCTTCCTCTTTCTCCTCCCTTCCTCTTACTCTTCCTCCTCTCCTCCCCCTCCTTCTCTACTTCTCTTCCTCCTCCCCCCTCCTCTTCCTCCTCCTCCTTCATTATTTTCAGAAAGAAACATTGTAGTCCTAAAAGAATTCTTTGCTGGCAATTCTTAATTTTCTGCCTAGAAAAAGACCATCAGACTATACCTAGCCTTAGGTGAACTTTTGGGGGCATAAATTTTGAGTCCTAGTTAAGAATCTGTTCAGATCTTGAGCCCATGGTCAGATTGCTTTGGAAAGATATGGTCCTCTTTGCTTCTATGAGTTCCCGGTCCAGTTCATGCCTTATTTTTTTTGGAAGCCCTAGACCATCAGTGCCAGAATAAATGCTGAACTTCACACCCAGCCAGGGTGCTGGTCCTGGGGTTGGTAGTGTGGGCTGGTGGGGGTACTGGTGTGCATGCATGTTGACTGCTTCTGAGGTTGACTTTCTAGAAGATCCATTTTATTTTAACTCCTTTCTCATCAACCACACACATAACACATATCCAGGATAAATTCTGCTTCTTTTCCTGCTAATTGTATCCTTCTACGTTCAAGATTTTTTGACCATTATTTTCTCTAATTTATGTTGGAAAGCTGTTTACTTCCATTTTCCTCTTATAATATCAAAGTATTTTAATATTAAATATGTTTGAGAAAAATCTCCATGATATCTTAATATTTTTCCATCCTTCCCAGTTACAACTCAGAGCTACAGCCTCATTCCTTTGAGACTTAATTGGTTTACCTGACCATTGACCTTTTCCATAAAGGGAATGTGATAAGTTCTTATGTTCATTTTGACTCCTGTTCAGACCATAGTCCTATAATGTTAGTTAAATGCACACTGGACATTTTTGTTTGGGCGATTCTTCTTTCTCTTCAACTCATCATGCCTAAACCAGAACTCATTAACCTCTCTCCAAATCCATCTCATCCCATCCCACTTCTTAGTACATTGTCTTCCATCAAGCCCTCCCCTAAAGCATCTTATCCATCCTTAAATCTTGGTGAATCCTCCTTTTCTCTCTCTTCTCACTGCCATGATGCTCATTTGGCCCCTTTGCCTATGACTGATCTTTCTAGCTTCATCTCTTTCCCTCCAATCCATCCTGTCCACACTATTGCAAAAGTATTTCTCCCAGGTCATTCTCTTGCTCATGAACCCTCAGTATTTCCCATCAGCTGCAAGATTAAGTCCAGTTTCCTCAGCCTTGAAACTCAATGCCTCCATAATCTGGTCCTTAGGATAATCTTTCACTTCTTCTTGATATGGCTATTTATATGTATTAATGCCTTTGTCTGTATAGCATGCTATTACATACCTACCACGTACCTGGTAGTACCCTATTTGTTTCAGAAAAGTTGAACAGGAGAGTTTTACAAATGCACTTTGTGGTCTTGGGAGTTGATGAGCCTGGGACCTAAGATGCCCACCATCTTCCAAGGCCTGTTTAAATTCTCTCTGACTTCCAGAAACATTTCCTGAGCACCAAAGACCCTTTCTCTTAACCCCTACTAGCCTTATTGTCTGAATTCATTATTTGACACTTATCAATTCCTCATTCAACCATCAAATACATACTGGGCACCTACCTGCTTTGTGTTGGGCACTGTAATACCTATTGTCTAATTAGGTATTACCTAATACCTAATAAAATACATCAGTGTATTTTCATAGCATAATGTAAATAATAACACACTTTATGGAGCTCTTACCCAGCTCTGTGCCGGCCCAGACTTACATATATTAATGTATTTAATCCTCAAAACAATGTGTGAAGTAGTCATTCTTTTTTTTGTTTTGTTTTGTTTTGTTTTTTTGGTACCAGGGATTGAACTCGGGTCCTTGCGCTTGCGCAGCAGGTAGCAAAACCACTGAGCTAAATCCCTGGCCCCTGAAATAGACATTCTTATCCACATTTTAAAGACAGGAAAATCAAAGTTCAGAAATGTTTAGCAAATTTCCCAGGGTCACAAACTAGAAAGAAGCAGAGATTGAATGCAAACCCAGCTCTGGAGTCCTTCATCTTAACCCATGCTTCATGGTCAGGTACTGGTATATATGTCATACATGTGTTTGTGTAAATATAAACACATGGGCCCCTACTTAGTTGAGCTCTAGTTTCTCAGAGATCACGGATGTTTTTCTGTACTTATATCCTCTCTGCCTTGCTCAGCCTTCACATATAGTTGGCAGTTGATTTGTTTGCTTGATTGGTTGTTAGTTCTTTTCTTCATCATTTGGGACCTGAGATTTGTAGCACCAAATAGGAGTGTTTTAGATAAGAGGAGAAACAGGATTTCTGAATGTTCAATTCTTAACTCTAAAAGCTATGAGAATAGGTTTATACATGAAAAGATGCTGACACGAAAGTTTTTGAAAGTGGAATAGAATTTCCTTCACAAAAAGCAAAACAAATCTCAAGCAATATTATGGTTACATAGTTCCTCCCTTCCCCATACAGTTTTCTGTACTTACTCATGTCCATTTTTTGCTTTATTGCCTGCAAAACTGAAGTTTTGACATGAGGATCTCAGATCTGCATTCCTGACTTAATACTTCAATGTAAAGCTTTTAGAAGTTGAAGAAGATAGAAGAAGACGACATTTTACTTGAGTGGCAACACTACAACTACATATGTAGTTTAATAAAACCCGATAAGGACATATTTTAATTTTAAAAACACAGGTGGTAGGATATTTGCATTTTAAAAGGATTCTTCTTTTCACAAAAGGATCCACTGCAGGGTTCCATTAAATATCCAATTCCTCTCGGTGCATTTAGCATAGAATTTAATTTACCTAAATTTGATTTATGTGCCATTCTAAAGGTGGAGCTCTCAAGTTTCAGTGAGCTTGGGATTCACTTGGGCAACTTATTTAAAATTCAGAGCTTGCCCAACTCCTCCCCAAGATTGTGACTCATTCTGTCTGGGTTGGAGCCCAGCACCTTCATTTTCAGTGAGTGTCCCCAGTTGCCTGATGCTTGTCACCAGGGAAATAAATTTTGGGAAGCACAGAAGCTGAAGGCCAACTGTAGAGCTTTCTCCATGACCTGCATACCCCTTACCACCAAGTGTCCTTCTTGTCTTTCATTTGGTAACTTTGGAAAGTATTTATCTGGGTCAAATAGACTCTTTCCTGTAGTTTCCACTCATCCAAGCACCTTTAATCTCAGATGTAAAATATTTGCCCACCCACCCTATTTCTTTTTGGATCTTCCTTATTCTCATTTTTTAAAGCCAATGATGCTCTAGTGAATGATTGTCTACTGAATTCTTATGTCTATTCTTTTCTCTTTCCACTTCCCACAGACCTCACCTGCCTGCCCCATATCCCTTCTTCTTAGTATTCTCAGCTGGGATACCTGAAGGCTATAACTTGCTCCAGAAAAATCAGGCATTTGAAGAATAGTTATTTCTGTGACGTTGTCTCTTAGCCAAATCTAAGGCCTTTTCTTTCTGTCTACTATCCCACCTCCTCTAAATCAAGAAAGACCTCAAATTTATTTTTTAAATAAAACAAGTCATGAGAATGACTCACTTTGGCATGATTCTAAGCTCCAATGAGAATCAATTCTAGTCCTAGAGCAATGAGTGCTAGGACTTTGCATTTCAAATATGATTATGATTTTTAATGAAATTCATTTAAAAATAGACTATGACATTTATGGTATGTGTATCTATGTATTTAATACATCACTGATCTTTGAAAAGTCAGCTGCTTGACCTATATTTTGCCTCTGATTACTTTTCTAAATCTCTAGTAATCTCCAAAAATATTTACAGATTTCCATACTCCAGAGTTTTTTCTCCTTTAATAATCTCCATGTATCCTGAATTTTGCTCTGTGTTAAGATTCTCTGGAGTGATCTAGATTTTGTAAAATAGATAATAGAAGGGATACAAGAACAAATATAACAACAACATAACAACAATAATGAAGTAATACAAGAGCAAATGGTTATTGTTGGAAATCTTTACTTTTAATAAATCTATCAGAGCTTACATTTCTCTTGAAGGAGCTTGTAATAGCTTTATTTACCTTCCAGAAGAACATAGCCACAGATTGTGTTATTTTCCTTAATTTTGTCTTTGGATCTTTTTTAACCCATTCAGGGCTGGACTGGGGCTTCCTGACCAAGCATGGTGGATTTTCTAGGTAAACAGAAGAAGTGGGAAGGAGAGACAGTTTTAGGTTGTCTGAGCACCTTTCGTGAGCAAGAGCTTATCTGGTATGTTCAACAGAATTCAGTTTATGTAGAAAACAATACTGTATCTAGAAAAAAAAAGATGATAATCTCTGGATACTGAGATTACAACTGGTTGGTTTTTTTCTTTTCATTTTTCTGAATTTCCCCAGGTTTTTACAGTGACCATGTATTAATTACTGTTTCAAGTACTGTAATTTGAAAGAAAGAAAGAAAGAAACTTACTTTGCCTGGCATCAGAGTTTTCTCCTCAGGGACCTAATCTTAAAAGATCTATCACAAATCTTACCAATTGCATAGAACAATGGTTAAAAAAACGAAAATGGAAACGCAAAAGCTCTCCTTGTTAGCCCTAGGGTACTTTAGCTTTGGTGTGTGCTCTGAGCGTGTGGTCTGTACGTGGGCCCTTGCCACACACCGGCTTCTACTCAAAAGAATTAAGAGAAGATTGCATTCCATTTGGGATTTTAACTTTGTCTTCTTTCTTTTCTCCCCGTCCTTTCCCCCTGTTCTCTTCTCTCTTCTTCTCCTTCCTCAAGGACTCTCCCACCTCATGATGAGTGAACAAGGTAGGTGACTTGTGTTTGTGCCCTGCCGCTGCTGAACTGCTTGCCTTTGTGCCTCTCGCTGGTCACTCCGAGCCTCCTCCTCTTCGCTGGCAGGCCACCCGCTGCCTGTCCGTCCTGGTGTGGGCCAGGCTGGGAGCAGGGCTGCCCTGCTATGGGGGGGGGGGCACCTTGCCTGATGCATCCTAGTGTCCCACCCGCTCCTCCCCCTGGCTTCTCCATTCTCTGACGCCATTTGTCATCCCAGGCGCTGGCCCTGCTGGGCGGCCTCCAAGAGGGAAGCATGAAACAAGGCATGACGCGTCAATAATGGGGGTGAATGAAGCTAATTTCAGAGCAACCAGGCGGTTAACTTCCTCCTGCTCCTCCTCAGGCCCCAGGCTGGGCCCCAGGTTGGGGGAGAGGAGCTGGGCCTCTCCCTGAATTTCACTCTGGGTAAAGGTTTGCTTTTTGTCTTCCCCTCCATTCCACTGCCCATCTTATTGACGTTTTTGCATATCTCCCCCTGCCCCCTCAGAGGAAGAAGCCCTTGGGGGTTTGTTTTCAGTTTCATATAAAAGCAAAAATCGCCGAAAGAACATGCTAATGTCCTCATGGCAGGATTCTAACTCATTATACACCCTGAAGAAAGTTGCATATAAAGATTTGTGAATTCAGCATCTGCAACCTCAAATATTCAAATATGCAGGGAAGGAACTGTGCAGGAAATTCAGCTCAGCTAAGCATGGGGTGGGCCGTGAATGAAGCCTTTTTCTCCCAAATAAAATTTTTCCACATTATCAGCGCAAATCAGGATTTGAGAACTGAGCCTACTTAAAACTGTCTTTTCTTTCATTGTTCAACTGCGACTATTGTGATTCTTTGGAACCTTGGGATGATTACAAGATTGGTGTACCTGCCTTGCCCCACCACCAGAAGACTATACTATTACGTTTCTTATCTGTTTCTTTTCAAAATACACGTGGGACCTAGTGCCTCTTTTGGAGGATCAAAGAAAAGAGTGAGGAAGGGTACCTCCAAATATTCCTGTTTTCCTTGGTCTTGGAGGGAGGGTAGGCAGCACTCTTCCCCTGTTCCATTATAGCAGACCCATCAGATGGTTTTGCTGTATAGAGAAGTATCATCAGATCAAGGAAGCTCCTAGGACTAAAAGAAGATTGTTTATGACATCCAAGTAGCTGTGAGGATGAGCAGTTGAGAACACTCAGAATTGATAAGGCAGCATAAAGAGGAAACCTGCAGATATCAAAGAATAGAGCAGAGGGAGGGGTCAGGTGAGTTCACCAGTGTTAGATGGGGCTCTGGAAGAGGCTTGGATGAACGCTGTCTGTCCTTGTAGGTGCGTGATAGAAGCAGGTGCCAGCAGCAAGTAGCCATAAATGGGGTATGAGTAGGGGATGTGTCTGATGTTGACCTAGTCAGTTTGAGCAGTAAGCTCTTTATGAGGACAGAGGAACTGAGCCCTATGAATTGCTGGAATTTGATGACCCAACTTTGGTGACAAGTTATACTAGAAAAAGCAGGCCCTCAGAGTCCTGATCATAGGACCTTCTATATTCTCCAGTCTTATGCTCCCAGCTGCCCTTCAGGAGTGCTCCCAGCTTTTACAGTGGCTCAAAGTACTATGTAGATCAGATGGCTGATGTCATAGGCAGAGTATGGCAGATGGGACAGGTTGATGGAGACTTCCCTGATCTTGATGTAGCTTATTCCAGATACACTGATGCAGCACAGGAGGGCTAAATCCCGGTACTGGCATGAAAAGCCTTTGGATAACCTATATTTTGCACCTTACCCTATCTTTAACTGTACCTTTGTAGAAGATTCAGGCACAACCATGCCCCAGGGGAATAAGTCAGGTGTCTTCTAGAGAGAGAAAAACATGACGACAGACATGGATGTTGTGAATTCCTCTTCAGAGAAGTTTTCAAGAAAGGATGCAGAATTCTTCTGGGTGACTGATGCCGCCAAGATTTTAATTTGTTACTTGTGGTTTAATCTTTTCAAAACAACCCTTTGACTGCATTACTCTTCCTCTCATTTTTTCCATTTCTTACTTTTTTTGTCCATTCTTGCACTTCTGATGATTATCTAAAAAATCAGTGCTCTTTTTCTTACCAACAGTCCTTTCCTTCTCTTTATTTCTTCACATAAAAAAGGGGAGCTTCTGTCTGGTTCCCACTGAATCTCCAGAATTTGTTGCTGATGTCTGTAAATATGGGTGGAAATATTTGTGAATGTTGTGTGTGCATCACTGATGTGTTTATGTTACACTCTCGATCATCACAGCTCACATTAATTTTGGAAAATACGAGAGCCTAGCTTCTTGGGGGCTTTTCCTAGCTGTGCTAGATTGGTTAAGTGCATGCAACTTCACATCCATGTGGCTGTGCTGTGTTTTGCATGCTGACTATGTCATGTTTCTAAGGATGGGATGGAAAAGACATGAATGGGACGAAGCTCACACTTGGTGGAAGTGGCCCTGCTGGTCACTATGTTCCCTGCCTGCTTGAGTTTCCCACTGCGTGCTCCTTTTGTGCTGCCTTCTCAGGGGGTTGCTGTGCTGCTGCTCTTGCTGTCAGGGGAGTTACGTGTGTCACGTCTCTGTGTGTCCACAGTGTGCTGATGTTCCTCTCCTCTCTCTCTTGCTTTCTCTCGTCGCCTCCATGGTGGACACCATGCCTCCTCTCCTTACCTGGACCCTCTACTTCATTTTTGTAGGTAGAAGTAAAGGTAGAGATCACTTTATTTTTATCAGAATAACTATTAATCTGCCTCCTAAATTACTCATGTATGTCAGGGGAAATGTTGGTTCTGATGGACACAGTCCACATTAGAATTTGATCTGTTTACCAACAACTGAAAAAAAAGCTGTGACTATCATGTCTTGTCAATGCACTGGTGCTTGGGGGTGGCTCAGAGTTGACTCAGCTCTTTCTAGGTACAACATGAGCCTTATGCTTGATTTCAGACTGTTTCTAGCAGGAATGGGGAACTCTGGAATTGGTCAGACAGTGTGGAAAAGATGTATTTTACTTCAGTACTGTGTATTCTAAGCTGTCCTCTCAGGAATGTGGTTTGAGGCAACAGCAGAGGTGGGAGTGATGTGCCCTCATTGCTGTTATTTGAAAGTAACTGCATTTGGGGGAATATCAGAGAGGGAAGAATGGTAGTTGAAAAAGAGGAGAGGATTGGTGCCTTGCCTGTAATTTTACGTAATGTGAAATTTGGGGGATATTTATTTATTGCTCTTCTTTTCCTCTGTGTTGTTTTTACTGTATATGGAGGAGTTGGAATCTTCTGACTGGGGTAAAGGCTAAGAGGGGTGGGACTGGGGTGTGTGTGTGGAATAATCTAGGGATAAAAACGCATGACACTAAGGAGGAAGACAAGAAAGAGGCAATCCAGTATTGTAATTTACAAAGTCAGCCTTGTGCCAGGTGGGCAGGGAAGAGGAAAGGTGCTGTGCTGGTGGGCTTGCTCCAGCGCTCAGCCACGCCTTTCCTTGCTTCACACCTTTGGGGAGCACAGTTCACGCATCCATTGCTAATCAAAGCTGTCAGACGCTCGAGCCCGGAGAACCTGGCTCACCAGCTCAAACTGGATTAGCTGGGTGGGAGTGAAGGGAGAGGTTAATTGATAAATTATAAATATGCATCTCCATCCACTTTCCCCCCAGTTTCTCCCTAATTCTCCAACCCCATCTCAGAGAAGCTGTATGCAGCAGCTTCCTTGTAAAATTGGCAAATAACAAAAGCAGGAGATGGGAATTTTGATGTAAGATGGGGAGGAAAGGAGGGGCTGACAAGTCATTAAAAATGCTGTGAACTGGTCATCTCTCATTTGAGTTTAATGCTTTCTGGATTTTTACAAAGTCATGTATGGTTGCCTTGGATGCAGTTCAGTCCTTCCCACTTTGGGGATGGTTGTTTGCCTATTGCTTTTATGGTAATCCCGGATGGGTTCATTCTCGGGAATCTGCCATGGGGCACCCTTACCCCATTGATGGGTTGGGATCTTTGGGAAGGAAGTGGGTGATGCTGTAGTCAGGGTTTTGGCAAGGGAAATACATTTAATACAAGACACATAGTTTATACGATTATTTTATTTTATGGTATTTACCCAAAAAGTCAAATACAGAGGAGCACAAGAGATTAGCCACACACTAGAAGACCAAAGAATCCAACCAAGGGGCTAGATCCCATGGAAGTGTTTTGCACAAGTCCATCTAAAGGCCTAGAGTCTAAGGCATTTTCCTCCATAAGTCAGCCAGTGGCATAGAGCCCATGGCAATGTCTCACGCTTGTCCATGTTGAGGATCTGCACCTGGAAGGCCCAAAGGCCAGTGGTGGAAGCCAGAAAACCTACCCTGGTGGGATGAAGGATTTGTGTCATCAGGCTGAGGGATCCATAGTGTAGTTTACAGTGAAGATCAGAGCTCCCCTGTTGAGAACAGCAGCCATTCCCAATGATAGCAAGGCCCCAACCTCCTCCTCTGATGAGCATCGCCAAATTCGCATCAGACCAGCTACAGCAAGCTTCTCCTATAAAATCAACAGCCCCACGATCTTCCTTCTCCAGTTCTATTTTTATAGCTATTGACAACAAAGCTCAGGTGAATCTTCCATGCCCAGACCATGCTGATTCAATTCAGCTGGGTGTTACAAGTTGACCATTAGTTAATCCACCATAGGTGGGAAATGGGAAGGAGAAAGAATAATGATTACAGAGGTACTTCTCTGGCTGTACAGACTACCAGTGATCTCCTCATATGCAAAATCAACCATCTGCCCAGGACTCAGCCTTTCTGAAGTCTGTGACACTGTCCCTTGTCCCTCCTCCTATTGGTGTCTATAATGCGTTAGAACCAGTGCATGTCTGCCTCTCTCTTTTTCCCAAATTCCTTATAATATCCCTTAAAATAGGTATTTTAGAAGTTTTAGATTTGTACACAAGTATCTTTCTTTCTCTGGGTCACTGCCGCTATCATGGTGAGCAGCTGCTAATATTTATGGAGGGCTCCATGTAAGGAAGGCTCTGTGTGTCTCATCACACTTAATACAACTAGGATAACAAGGCCCAGAGAGTTAAATAACCTAAGGCATGTGGAAATCAAACCTAGAGTCTGAGCTCCTAAACACTGCTCTATCCTTGGCTCCAAGAATGACCTCTGTGTATATGCCTCCTAGCTACCTCCTGGGCATTGATCTGTCTTCAGTTCCAGCCTGCCACCTTGCATTTGTTGTAATACATGTCCATATAAATGTCACCTAGTCCTGTCACCTCAGTATGTCCAAAGCCAGCCTTTATACCATCTGTCTACAAACCAGCTTCCTTTACTGATGTCCCTATTTTTGTTAGTGGGCACCCATCCTCATCACTGAGGCTGGGCACCCAGACACTGCTTGCTATTGGAGGAGTCAGTAGAGAGCTTGTTGAGATTCTCCTTCAGAATGTCTTTTCCATCTCTGCAGTCAACACCCTGCTCTGGTTCCTGGCTGGTACTTATTAGGTCATTGCCCTGTCCTAATTAGCCTCCCTATTCCTCTTGTCTCCCAGTCTTTCCTGTAACTGAGAACTGTGAGAAGTCTGCTATCCATCAGTGGGCCATAGGATTAGCTATCTCACTGCCAAAACCTTCCCCAGTGTGACCCTATTTCCCTTTAATCCCCTTCCCTGTTCATCTTAGATGATAACTGCTGCTCTGACCAAACAGGATACCAAGTAATCTTACCAACTTTCCTTGTCTCCTAGCTTTGCTTGTTCTGTTTCTCTCCCCTTTAATAGCTCCACCTCCCCTTTTTTCCTGACTATTGAAATTGTACATAGAAATCATTATCTACCTAATGCTATCCTTCAGTGCTCCATTGCAGAGTTGAGCTTTCCCTGCACATATCTAACAAGTTATATTAAAGTTTTTTGGGAATTGAGCCATTCCTGTCTATTAGATTGCAAGTATGCTGAAGACAAATATATTCACCTGTTAATAACCAGATGTGTCTACTGTGTTTTATGTGGAAGGGACTAAAAAAATCTCTAGTTCTCCTTACTCAGCTATCAATCTTGCTAAAAGTGGAAATGAAACAAACAAAAGTAAATCAGATCACATAGCTCATCTGCTCAGAAGCTGTTGGTGGTGTCTCATTGTGTAATTGTCCATGGGCCCTCCCTGCTTTATGTTTTATGACCCTGTGACCTACTCTTCCTTATCACCCTTGCTAGCCCTCCAGTCTTCTAAAGCCTCCAGCTGCCCTGTGTGAATCCGCACTATGTTTTGGGGTTTTGCTCAAGCTCTGTGCTTTCATGACTGTCCTTAAATATGCTTCTTCCTCTTATCATGCTTGGAAGTCAGAGCCTCCTAGGGCTTTGGCCTTGTGCTGTAAAGGGCCTGCACCAAACTGTACCAGATTTATTCATGTATTTTAATCATCATGTCTGCACAAAAAAGGATGGAGGCTGAGCCTTGGTCATTAATGTCACCCATACTGCATGAACTGAGTGCTTGGTCCAAAGCTGTGTTTGATGGATGCTCCTAGACTTCAGTAATGTTTAACTGAACTAAACAATTGGTTTTAGTTATATGGGGAGGGATAGATTGGATTTCATTTTTCATCAGTGATGTTAATGGGGTCATGCTACTTACCAACCGGCACCCTACGACAGTATTCTTATTATCCCAACCCACTGGGCAAAGGAACCCCCAAGGTTTGTGCAATGAAGCCAGAGACCAGATGTTCCGGCTCCAGTTCCCTCCCTTCTGAGTGTGCATGTGACATGTGTCGAGGTGTAAGTGGTTACAGATTACACCAGAGTAAAAATGGCTGTGGTCTGGGATTGATTCTTAGGACCTTGGCAGAGAAAAAAATAAATGTGCCTCAGATTTTGTCATCCTTTTAAAGCTGAGTGACAAAATAGTAAACCCACAGCACAAAGAATTGTGAAGTCAAATCTACAAAGCTAAGAAGGATGTTTAGTCTGGAATGATAGCCACTGTATTCAGGAGGCCATTAAGCAGCACATGGCCAAAAACAAGTGAGACCAGAAATGGCTGACCAGAAGAGTTCTTCAGCAAATATACTGGTCAGCTTTTGGACTTAATTTTTACAGCTTTGGTTTAAATTTTGACTGTGTGTATAGGGTCCCATCTCCTTTTTTCTTGTTCATTTGAGGGTTGCCTATTCTGGGCCAGGTGACCAAATACTTTCCCTTACAACTGGACTCGAAGCAAAGGTTGCAGAAGCAAATGCAGATGACAAATGTAGACTTGTATGAGTACATATACCCAGATGCATAGGTATGTACCAAATGAATTGGTAGGTACCAAATGAATTAACCCATGAACCGTAAGGTATGACCTTTGACTTAGGAAAGAAGGTAGAGTAAAACATTTTTCCAAGATTTTTTGCTAGATGTCAATAGAGGGATGGTCTCTGGAAGCAAGTTCATTTTCTCTTTGCCCCTAGTATTTGTCAGGGTATAAGGCATTCTTTTTTTTTTTTTTTTTTTTGGTACCGGGGATCAAACTCAGGACTTTGTGCTTTCCAGGCAGGCAACAGAACCACTGAGCTAAATTCCCAGCCCATGAGGTATCCTTCCTTTTTTTCCCCCAATTTTAAATACTTTTATTGAAGACAATGGGTTTCCACTTATAATACAGTCCTTATAAAGTGCAATGTTATCTTTTCCCTGTGCACATGTTCCATGTTCAAGTATTGAGAATGCCCAGTACTTTACTGTAGCAGTTAAACTTTAACAACTGCCACAGAATTTGCTACAAATTTAGGTCCTTCAATATTTTACTGTGTGGAACAATGCTAAATCTATCCTTAGGATTGGCTTAATCAACCTCTTCAGTGGTAGACCCTGAGGAAGCACCAGCAGAAGGAGGAGCTCCCCCACCAGGGAAGCCCCCAGACATTCCTCCAGGCATGCCACCTGCACTCTGGTACAGCTTGGTAATGATGGGATTGCAGGCTTTCTCCAGTTCCTTCTGCTGATGTTCAAATTCTTCCTTCTCTGCAGTCTGATTCTTATCCAGCCAGTTGATGATTTCATTACACTTATCAAGAATCTTCTGTTTATTTTCATCATTGATCTTGCCCTGAAGTTTCTCATCTTCAAGAGTTGCTTTCATATTGAAAACATAGGACTCCAGCGAATTCTTGGAGGACACCTTATCTCTCTGCTTCTCATCTTCAGCTTTGTACTTCTGTGCTTCCTGGACCATGTGCTCTAAGTCCTCCTTGCTCAAATGGCCCTTGCCATTAGTGATGGTAACCTTGTTTTCTTTCCCTGTACTCTTGTCAACAGCAGAGACATTGAGGATGCCATTGGCATCAGTATCAAAGGTGATCTCAATCTGAGGAACACCATGGGGTGCAGGAGGTATGCCTGTGAGTTCAAACTTGACAAGCAGGTTGGTATCCTTAGTCATGGCACGCTCACCTTCATGTGCCTAAATAAGCACACCAGGCTGGATGTCAGAGTAGGTAGTGAAAGTCTGTGTCTGCTTGGTAGGAATGGTAGTATTGCTTTTGATGAGGACTGGCATGACTCCACCAGCAGTTTCAATACTAAGGGAAAGAGGAGTGACATCCAAGAGCAGCAAATCTTGAACATTTTCAGACTTGTCTCCAGACAGAATGGCTGCCTGAACAGTTGGACCATAAGGAACAGCCTCATCAGGGTTGATGCTCTTATTCAATTCTTTTCCATTGAAGAAATCTTGTAGAAGCTTCTGGATATTAGGGGTACAGGTAGAACCACCCACCAGGACAATGTAATGGATTTGTGACTTGTCCAGTTTGGCATCTCGAAGAACCTTCTCTACAGGGTCCAGAGTGCCACGGAACAGATCAGCATTCAACTCTTCAAATCGAGTACAAGTAATGGAGGTATAGAAGTTGATTACTTCACAGAGGGAATCAATCGCAGTACTGGCTTGGGTGCTAGAAGAGAGGGTTCTCTTAGCTCATTCACATGCGGTGTGGAGATGGCGAACAGCTCTCTTGTTCTCACTGATGTCTTTCTTATGCTTGTGCTTGACCTCAGCAATAAAATGGTTGACCATTCGGTTGGCAAAGTCTTCTCCACTTAAGTGGGTGTCTCCAGCTGTAGATTTCACCTCAAAGATTCCATCTTCAATAGTGAGGGTTGACACATCAGAAGTGCCACCTCCTAAATCAAAAATCAGCACATTTCTTTCAGCTCCAACCTTTTTTTTTGCCATAAGCAATAACAGCAGCTGTTGGCTCACTGATAATTCTAAGTACATTAAGACCAGCAATAGTTCCAGCATCTTTGGTTGCTTGATGCTGAGAGTCATTAAAGTAGGCTGGCACTGTAACCACAGCATTGCTAACAGTCTTCCCAAGATAAGCTTTGGTAATTTCCTTCATCTTTGTCAGCACCATAGAAGATACTTCTTCTGGATAGAAGCTCTTTGTCTCTCCTATGTATTTGAGCTGAACTTTGGGTCTGCCTCCATCATTCACCACCATGAAGGGCCATTGCTTCATATTGGACTGGACTACACCATCATTAAATCTTCGTCCAGTCAGATGCTTGGCATCAAAAACTGTGTTGGTGGGGTTCATTGCTACTTGATTTTTTGCAGTATCTCCAATCAGTCATTCGGTGTTGGTGAAAGCGACATAACTTGGGGTGGTTCAGTTTCCCTGATCATTGGCGATTATCTCCACCTTCACATACTGGAAGACACCCACACAGCAGTAGGTGGTGCCAAGATCAATGCCAACTGCAGGTCCCTTCGACATGGTTGCTTGAGTGTAGACCCGGTTCTAGTGGCAAAGAAATCACACAAAAGCCTCCAAAGCTGCCAGCAGGTTCAGTGAGAGCATGAGGTATTCTTATCCTTACTGTGACTGACAGTGCCAGATCCGTGTGTTGGGTGAAGTTGATTTTGCTTGGTGGTGTGGGCCTACATAGGGAGGGTGTGGTGAGTGCTGAGAATGACTAGGAAATGAAGTGACATCTTCAATACTTCCCCCAAGCAGGCATGATTTTTAAATAATACAAGAAGCTGGGGGCATTAAATTCCTTTGTCCTTTTACTCTACTGAAGTCTTTAGTTACTGGACTAGATAGTTGACCCTGTCATCTATTCTAGTCCTTTAGAATAAAGAGGCCCCCTTTGACTTATTTATATGTGTTTTTGCTGTGTGGATTTGGTCATTGTCTGTCTGATGCTGAACTAATCAACACTGGCCAAACTAGAAAGATACAATCAAGCAACATGAACTTGGACATGATTTCATGTTGATCATATTTTGCTGGTAATAACATTAAGAAAGTTGATTTGAGGAGTTGAGCCCCCTCTTGTTCCTGCTAGGACTCAAGAGCCCTGCAAATAAGTTACTGCCTGATAGCCAACTGTTTATGTAAATTAGTAAATGCAATGCCAGCTACTAATTATGAAAATAAACTCATCTGTGCTCTATAAATATCTAATTATAATAAAATAGGGGCAATATTACATTTCCATCTCTTGTGTCATCTGTTTCTCATCCAGCACTGATTTGTCCTCTTAACAATGAATAAAAATCTCTTTTTTTAAAAAGAAGCCTATTTTTCATAGTTTTTTCTTCTAATGTTTTGAAAGTCTTTTGGGGGAAAGATAGATTTATTTTAAACATAAAATGTAAATTGCCAATTTTAGCAGCTCTGTATTTTTGGCATTGATGTTTTTAAAATGGAGTTTTAAAATATGAAAAAATTTTTCTTTTCCTGTTCAAAAATTTTATTGGATATGAAGACACTATTTTGCATGGTTGTTCTTTGGATCATTTAAAAACTGCAAATCTGAACAGTAGATTTATTAATAAAATGTACACTATATCAATAGAATGTTTCAATTTTAATTTAATTTAATTTAATTTTTAATTCAATTTAATATATAAAAGAAACTATTTCACAGATTTCTATGCAACATGTCTGTTTCCTCAACTATCAATTTGGATTTATTGACAACTGTTATCAATTATAATTTATGTCTGTATATAAATATCATAAAACACTTTTTTCTCTAAGGTATGAAGAGCAAACTATTTGTATAGACCTTTGCTCACTAAATCAAATTGACTAATCTTAGGGGATATATAATTTTAAACTGTACATTTGATAGCATCTGCAGGTAAAGGATGTTTTGAATTAAATTGTATATCTTTATGATATCTCTCTGTTTTTTTGTTTTTTTTTATGGTACCAGGGATCGAATTTGGGACCTTGCGCTTTAGAGGCAGGCACCAGAACCATTGAGCTAAATCCCTGGTGCTATATCTCATTTTTAAAGAATTCCAAAGAATTGCCTGATGGAAAGACATTCAAAATAGTAAGAGAATAAGCACAGTACATTTTCTTATAGGCTTAGGTGCATATCTGCCATGGTCTGTTTCTCGTGTGCAGGGAACTGTCCATGTGTCTGTCTGGGTGTAGGTCCTTTTTGTCCAAGTATTAATAAGTTCATGGTGGTGTATCATGTTCTTATACGTAGCTTCCATTTGCAGGTGTACTGAAAATAATAGATAACAGGGTGATATGTATCTGAATTTAGCACAGTCTCTGCTTTATCATTAAAAAAGCAATGTTTACTCAGCATCCAAGCATTGATGGAGTCCCAGGGATCTGCTGGGTGCTAACTACACAGGACTAAGGGAGACAATGTGCTTTGTGTTCCTGGCCCTCTGATGCCATGCCAATGACAGTAGAAGGGAGTTTGCTTTTAAATAAGCATCTTTTCTAGAAAGAAGAAAAGGCTTAAATACATCCTGTTTTTAACTTATTACAGTTTTAACATTAAGTTTTTATATTAAAGACAAACTGTTAGGAAATAATGCATTTAGTCAAATCACCAAGCCTCTAAATTCTCAGATCAGAGAAGAGCATTTGCTCTGTGTGTGAACATGGAGGGAATTTTTCAGTTGCTCATTATTTATCTTCAGTGAGGGATAGCACACAGTAGTAAAATTCATGCTATTGCATATACAGCTTAAAGTTTAAAAAATCTATACCCATGTAAATACCATCCAGACTGAGATATGAACTTTCTGCCATTTATTTTTAATATATACTCTACATTCATTCTCCCTCAAAACCTTGTATATTCATGAAACAATCAACAGGCAGGTTCTTGCTTCCTTTTGCTTTTGTTAAGAAGGATTAACCTTGGGAGAGATGGAGGCATTGTGGTCTTCACTTGTGTGTAAATAGAGGCAAAACTGTTGCTCTCTTGTGAGGGAGCTTTGCCCTGTGTTTGATGCTCAGGTTTCTCTCTGCACAAAGAGAATACTTAATTGATATCATTGGGTTTTCTTCTTTTTTTTTCCTTAGCCATTTAGTGGTGAGTAGAACAGCAGAGGTGGAAAAGACCATATGCTTTGTAAAAAGCCAGACTAATAAGACTTTCTGATGGATGTCTGGTTTTAAAAGTGCCGCATCTTTCATTAAAATTTACATGTAAAGTAAGGGCAGGCGCAGTGACATGAAAGCTAATGCAACTTGCACATCTTGACATAATAGCAATCACAAGAAACTGGAGATCCCAGATGGCAGCTTGGCCTTTGCCATCCTTTTAATAAGCTACTAACTGCTAATTATTTCACTCATATAGGCAAGTTAATTTACTGTTGACTCTTAAAGAGATACTGCTCATTCCTCTCCGCACTCCCCCCCCCCCAACACACACACAAAACAGAGAGAGCCCTTCCACCTGGAGCTTTGAAAAGTGCTTCTGCATAGGTTGGAAGCCTTCCAGCAGATTGTAGCAATGAAGGCAAGTATTGGGGTGAAAAATGTTGCTTAATAAACAATATTTTTTTGTGGATGGTTTTAGAAAATTCATTT
Organism: Heterocephalus glaber; assembly: GCF_053883595.1. Classification (NCBI taxonomy): domain Eukaryota; kingdom Metazoa; phylum Chordata; class Mammalia; order Rodentia; family Bathyergidae; genus Heterocephalus; species Heterocephalus glaber. The sequence continues at coordinate 18,153,773 of NW_028258379.1, forward strand.
GACTAAGGATCCATTGTGTGTGCATGTGTGTGTAAGAGCAATAGATCAAGTGGCCAATACTGGGAGAAAATCTGAAATTTGGAGCCTATTTAAGAGTGAAAGAACAGCTGCCTTTTAAATGGTTGCTAATTCTGACAATTAATGCTGCTTTGTGAGTGTGTGATTTTCTGTGATAGCTGTTAGGAGGGATGATGGTGTGTAATAGCTCATTTCCTAAGCTTTATGGTAATGTCGCAGAGTGAAGACCATAGAACTGAAAGAGACCTGGTCCCCCATGCTCTGGAGCCCTTTTAAATGAAAACCATAAGGCATGCTTTTTATCTGTACTTTGATTTCCTTAGGATGATTTTATATTTTAGCACAGGCACGATTATTAAATGAATGAGGTGCAAGTGGGTTTGGATACATCGAGTGTTTGGAACAGAACCTTGTTTGCAAGGAGCTGTCTGACAAAATATTTACTTAAAGATAAGCTAATGACTGTGGCAAGCAAATGCCTACAGATACGTTATTGAAATGAGAGTCAGTACTTTGGCTTGATACTATCTTAAATCTCAAACCTCAAATGCACTATGTGCTTGTGTGTATTATCCACTTCCCAAAACAAAATAAAATATATAGCAAACAAGCCAATGTAGGAAAATATTTCAACTCATTTTCTTGAAATATTTAATCTGAACTTGTTACTGTAGTCATCTGTTCCTTGATGCTGTTAAGAATTGCTAAAAAAATTGCTAAATACCTTAAAAATATATATATATTTATATATCCACATTCTCCAATTATTCATAATATCCACTAGCATGAACTTGATAATGTGAGTTTTATAGTCCAAATCATACCTGTAATGACTTGAGTGTTACATACTTCATGCTTTTTAAGTATAAATTTATTAAGTTCAATTATTTCCTTATTAACTAGGGAAGTTTTAAGTGTTAATGTTTCCTTAAAATGTGTATCAGCTGGTTTCAAAATAGCCCCAAGGAAAAATATAAGTGCATGTGAAGTTTTATCATCTTTCAGGAGCTGACATTATATGGTGTGTTTTGGCAGTTTGTTATCTTTGGAAAGAATTTTGAGAAATGCAAGTGTTTCAAGAAAAGATAGTACTGCAAAAAATAAGTTCTGAAAACACAGGTTTAAACCAAATTAAGCTGGTTTCTCAACTGTGGGACATCTCAGAAGCTTTGTTGTGACAATGCAAATTATAAAGCTCCAGGAAGGAAAATGTACTTTTCACAGTTACCCCAATTTTTTTGATGTGAAATTCTTTTTTGTAATTTTCATTTTGGACAAGAAGAGCTAGAATTAAAGTTAGTGTTCACTTGAAAAACTTTGGACAAGATAATTCTAAAGTCCTTTCCAAGTCTAATATTATAAACCTTAATGCCTCTAGAATTTGTAGGAAACTCTTGGATTGGCTTCACTCAAGAATGCTTCTAACTACATTTTCTGTTTTGATTGGGAATAGCTTTTGGATGGGCAATTTCAGTAGGGAAATTACTGCTTCCTGGTAGAACGCATAACACAGATGTTATGTGCAGTTTTAGATACTAGTCTTGTTAAAACACTTGCAGTTTGTATTACCTAAGTACTTAAATGGATATCCATACAGTGTGTGTAAACAATGCTTCTGATAATGGTCTGCTTAACTCTAGGAAGAGCTGATGTCAGCAAAAGATAAGAAAATCACATGAATGTTACATAGTCATATTTTCTGTGAAGTTTGGAGCAGGTTAGCAATCATCATGGTTATTTCTCCACATTTCTCCACTGTATATCTAAGGTTATCCATCCTGTAACTCTGAGAGTTTAGCTGTGAATGTTTTTTGGTTTGTTTTTTTTCCCCGGACAGTGAACATGTAGGTAAAAGAACTGCTTCCTGGTAAGAATTACTTGTACTTTGTTTAGAAGTCAATGGCTGGGGAAGGATTATGAGCTCTCCCAGTGCACAGCTGAGGTCTTTGTCCTATTTATGTGCTGTCTGTTTAGTATGAAGTGGCTGCCATTGATCCATCTCTAGTAGATCATTTGCCTGGGGCTGCTTATCTGGTCATGGAGATGTAGTTTGCTGATCCAGGCATACTCTCCTTATTTCCCCAAGTAGCCAATAATGGACACTTACAAATGCCTTGGTCAAAATTGTTATGGATAGGGATGAGCTTCTGGTTCTAAACTAAACCATGTGGCAATTGAACCTGGAACATCAGATATCCAGGTATGAATAATTCTAACCCAAGTTCAGAGCTATAGAGTAAAATGCACTGAGATAAATGTGGAGAACTAGTTCATGGTGCTGGGGAAGAAAACATTGTAGATTAGAGTGCCAATGTTAGTATTTGACACAAGATGTATAAACTTGTTAAATCTCATTATGCTAACTTTGGGAACAATAACACTACCCACGTCGCAGAACTGCCAGAAGGATCCATTGAGATATTATATAAAAAGGACTTGTGCTGGAGGTTGGCTCTAACATAAATAAACATTAGTAACCATAAACATTCATTATCATCATCAGAAATACATCTTGTTAATAACTATCACTCTTAGGTTTGGGAATTTTGAGCATATTATTTAATCTTTTTGAGCTTTCATGTCTTCGCCTGTAAAATGTCTACTTGGTATGTTCGCTGTGGGCAACAATTGATAAAATGCAGATGAAAATGCCATGCAAATCAAAGTAACACTATACATTGTCAAAGAATTAGTAGTCCATGGGAATATAAGCACCACAGTTTTATTCTACATGGTATACCTAGTTCCTATCACAGTTTCTGCTTTATCATAGAAATAACTCAGGATCAAATTATGTAATGCTAATAATCACAGAGGAGTAGTAGTACTAATCGCAGAGCTGATAAAACTGTTGAAGAGTTCAGCACCAGTAACTGCCCAGCCTCCTAGTGACTTCCATTATATTTTCAGTAGAAGTCTTTGGACATCTCCATTGCAAAAGGAAGCCCTTGGCCTCTTCCTTTAGAGTTCCCCACCCTAAAAGAAGAAATCCTGATCAAACTCGGTTGTTTCTTAGGCCTTTGATAGGTGTGTTTGCTCTCTTTGTGTAGAAAAAGAGCTATGGAATCAGCTTTATATACTTGATAGAAATCTATGAGCCGTGAAGAAAACAAAAATATTTGGTTAAAAGTTACTTTAAAAAAATGCTGATTCACTTCCTTAGATCTTAGAAGCATATAATTTCAGAGCTCAAAAGAAAGTTGGAATTCCTTTAGTCCATTCCACTGTAATTTTGTGGATGGCAAAGCATATGCTGAGAAGGGATGAGTGATGTGTTTGTCACACTGTTAATTTGTAGTACAATAAGGACTTGGACCAGACTTTCTGACTCCCAATACTGTTTCCTTTCCTCTCTCACCAAGTGACCACTAAGACTTGGTTATCTTCACTGTTGAGTGGCATTTGTATAGATCACTCATAGACTGCTGAGACCATCATTGATTATGCCATGTAAGGAAGATTCTGGAAATATCACTATATGAACTTTCTAAAAAGGTTGTCCTTTAAACCCTTAACTGCTTTAGAAATGATCCAACCTCACCTTTCAGATTTGTCAATAAGTTGCTCTGAGTTTCAGGATTTTAGGATGCTTTATACTTCCTATGAACTTGCCCTGTTGACTGCTTTGTCTTGGCTAAAGTAAGATGGTGACACTTGCTGACTTTAAAAAAAGCTTTTATACTCCTTCTTCTTTTTGCTGTCTCACATTAACTGTTTCTAACAGTGGATGCAAGTTGAATGCAGTAAAGATGTGGTGTGAGGATAAACACTGGGGACTGATTTTTTAATAGTTGTTCCCATTTCCTTTCTGCTGGTAAGAACAGCTGCCATTTTATTTACAAAGTTTTAAATAAAAAGGAAAAATTTTTTTCTCAAGTGACAATGTATGTATCTTTAAGCTAATATGATTCCTTTGTTTTCTTGTAAAACTAACTTTCTCTTTCAGGGTTCTGCCATATGTCTGATGGATTAAGTGTAAATTCTTCCATGAGGCAACTTTGGAGAATGTTGATCACTGCATGAAATTGGTCCTTAAATTGTTGCAAAATTGCCTTCCTTCATACTGTTTTGATCATAAGGGCTCTCAAAGTCATCTGGAGAACTAGATAGATAAAATGCATGAGCACTAGGCTTTTTTTTCCAGGAGAGAATAAATAAATGTGTTTTCTACTATGTGCTTAGCCTATGATAGTGATTTGTTAAAAGGAAAAAGGAAAGGCAATAGTATTAAATATTTACAAGAGTGATTTAGTTATATTATCTTGTGCTCTGCATCTCTGTTTAATAGTAAAATCAGCTACTGTTGAAATAAATGCCACTAAACCAGTGGGAGTGTGAAGGTCACTGCCTAGGCAAGGTCAAAGTAACTTGTGGAGTATAGTAATTATTATCAACTTTCCAAGTCTTTTTCTGTTTTTGGTCAGCTTCCCTCCAAAAGTAATAGGAAAAAATACATTTGAGGATTTGAAATCTCACTCTCTCCCTTGTACCCATGCCTTTTGTGGGCAACCTGGCAGTTGAAGTCTTTTATGCTTTCTTTTGTTTCATGGAGACAGGTCTGGTCTCTCCAGAGGCGATCAGCCACATTTTCAATTAGTAACTTCTCTGTGGCTCCTTGCTTGCCAGTTTGTTTTAGAGAACTAGTACCTCTTGTTTCTCAGAGGTGGTTTATCATGTCTAAATGACCATTAAGTTTCCCTTCCATTCCTCTCAATATAAAAGATTTATTTAACTTTATTTCTCGTATCACTTAAAAGAAATCCCTGCATAGTTGCATAGCATTATCTTCATTTCACAGGCAAGAAAGCAGAGGCTAAAACTTACAGTTACTGAACTACTAGTAAAACCAAGGTAAACTAAGTTTTATTTGTCACTAAAGCCTAGGTTGACATAGTATCATAGTATCACTTCAATTAATTTCACTGAACTTCAGTTTTCTCTTCTATAGATGGGGGTGATCATAATACCTTATTATATTCTTAATGCACATAAATAATATCATGTTTTATAAATATACTTTGGGTAAAGTTAAGACATATATGAGCTAACACATATTAAGTGCATAATAGAATATCTGGCTCTTCTTAATAATTTTAATAAATATGTTCCCTTCTTTTTAGAAACAATACAATATAACTGACAATTAACTATTAATTAACAAGTATTGAGCACAGGGAGCACACAAAATGAATAAAAATCATTCTTTGTTCTCAAAAAGCTCACATTATAGTAAAAGGGAAAGCCTCTATACAATGAATTCAGTTTTTTCTGTTGTCTTTGGTCTTATCTGTACCAAACAGTACTTAAAACATGAAAGCCTTTTTTTAGGTGTAAATAGTTTCTTGTAGTTTCAAGGCATATTGACATTGCAGTTAGAGCTCCACGTAGTTTGTTTTCTTACTAGTCTGTGTTTATTTCATCCTAAAATCTGAAAGAATAAGTTGAAAATGGGGGAAAACAAAGAGGCCCAGGGAAGTAGTATGTGTATTAGTCAGGGCAGGCTAACTTGTAGGAGAAACAATAGCCAAATCTCAGTGGTTTAATACTACTCAAAGTTTCCCACTCACATCACAGTTTGCAGTGCAGATTGGTAGATGGTGGAGTGGGAAATCTCTGCTCCACACAGTCATTCAGGAACCAGGTACTTTCCAGCTTGTAGCTAGCTCTGTAGCTTTGTCATTTTCTAGAGTGTGGTCCTTCTCTGTAGTCAACTGCCAGATGAGGGGAGAGAGTACTCGGATGGCCTCGGCCAGCCAGAAATTAATGTGCCATCACTTACTATTGGCCAGAGCCCAATCACATGATTACATCGAATTGCATGGAGGCTGGAGAATATAATTTATGTTTGTGTCCAGGAGGAAGGAGAAAGAAGTTTGGTGGGTACAATGTCAGCCTCCACCGCAGTTGATAAGCTGTGTTCTGTTCTTGTTTCATGCTCACAGGTTTTCAAACAAATGAACAAAATGTTGCCATTGCTTCTCAGTGTTGTCATTGAGATAGAGGACCACTCCCATGCCTTTTTCTGTAATATATATGCACATATATTTAATTTAAAATAAAACTTTTCAGACTTACAATAATGTTTCTCAAATTTATAAGAGTCAACCAGGAAACTTGTGAATCTCTTGGTTTTTGCTTCAGAACAGAGCCTTCAGTGGCAAATTATTCTTATAATCAAGTAAATTTGAGACACATTGTGATATAGCAAAGTAAGAAGTAAAGTGAACCAATGAGGAAGTGTATGAGACTTTGCTAAAAGTATTTTCTTGGCTATGTCTGGTGGTACATACATGTAATCTCAGCTACTTGGGAAGCTGAGCAGGAAGTTCACAAGTTCCAGCCTAGCCTGAGCAATTTAGTGAGATCATGTCTCAAAATAAATAGAGTTGGTGTGATGGTACACTCCTGTAATGACAGCACTTGGGACGCCAAGGCAGGAGGATCACTGTGAGTTTGAGGACCTCCTGGGCTACATAGTGAGTTCAAGGTCAGCCTGAACTGCATAGCAAGAACCAATCTCAAAAGCGGAGAGGGTGTAAGAAAAGAAAGGACTGGATTAGCTCAGTGGTAGAGTGCCCCTGGGTTTGATCCCCAGCACCGCATATATAGAGTGTTTTATATAGTTTAAAACAAGCCGCATATTTATCTTAGCTTATACACTTATTTATTATACATGGATTTTTGTTGTAATTTTTGTTTTAAGGGATTTACTCTATCTTGCGTCCATCAACCAAAAGCTAGAAGTGTGCTTGGAATCTTAGCCTGAGTTGATGGAGTGGGACCAAATGCCCAATCCAGTAGGATTTTATTTTATTCTGATCACTGGATAAAACATCTCAGCATCTTTTGTTCCTCTTCATCATCTAACCAGGAACACTCTTGATTAAGAGAATTTTCCTGTTACATTAAGTCAATAAGGGCCTGTTTTTGATAGGTTTATTCACTACTTGTAGCTGACTTGGGAAGTTAACTTATAGCAACCCATTTTAGTTTTGAGGCTTATTCTACACTCTTGTATGTGAAAGAACTATTTAAACCATGATAATTTGAAATGAACCCCTTCCTATAAAGCTGAACCTTTTTTCCTTGTGGAGGTTGGCTGCGTTGTAATTCTGGAATAGATGTCAGAGCTTGAATAATTCTGGGCTTGTGAGATTTTCTTTTTCCTCTCTCCCGTTTTATCTGTTTCTTTTTTGTGTCTTTGTGTACAAGTCTATGATTACTATTGAGGGGTTTTTTTTCCCCTAAATGCCAGCAATTATCTCACAGGTGGAGGGATTAGGAAAGCGCTAAGAGAATTGCACTGGGATTAGAATAAAGACTGCCCTCCCCCCTTAAATCTAGTGACAGAAGGGATGAGGACTTGGAGGGGGGCAGGCAGAACTGTGGAGAAAGGGAGGACAGTTTGCTTCTGATATTTAAATTCCTAGATGGTATGAAGGAAGAGACTCGAAATGAAAGAAAGAGGAATAAAAATAACCTAAACTGGCTTGGGGTTATTGTGCCAGGGAGCTAGGGCAACAGAAAGGAAGGGCAGCCACTTTCTTGCGTCCTTGCAACTTATTTTACCTCCATATCTGAGCAGCTACAGTCTCTTGTTGTTGTTATTGATTTTTTCTTCTTGTTTTTTATTTTGATCTGACTGTTTTGGGAGAAGGAGGTAGTGGCTAGAGGGTCTAATACATGTGGAGTCCAAGAGCATTTTGGTGAGACCTTATCTTTCTTCCCAGGAAAGAATAATTTATTTACCTGATCTGTCACTTAGGATGCTTTCAGCTGCAAATAATAGAACTTTCAACTCAGCTGCCTTAAACAATGAAGGGAATTTATGGACTCAGTTCCTAAAAAAGTTCAGCAACTCAAATGATACAATGAAGACCTAGGGTTTATCTATTCCCATTTCTTGGATTTACTTGCTTGGTGTTGGCAGCCTAACTCCCTTGTGATCTAAGACAGCTGATAGCTATTCCCAGGGTGATTTGCTTTTTGGTTGATGTACATTCTTTTCTTGTTCTGTATCAGGGTTCTTCAGAGAAACTGAACCAATAGGAGATTACATGTATATGGTGATTTATTAGGAGGAATTGCCTCAGGCTATTATGGAGGCTGGGAAGTCCTATGATCTGCCATCTGAGAGCTGGACTGAAAGCCAGAGAAGTAGATTCGGCTCTGAAGTCTGAGAACTGATGGTGTAAATCCCAGTGAGAGGGCAGGGAGAAACCAAGAGAGTCCCAACTTAAGCAATCAGAGAGACAGGAGATTTCCTCTTTTTCATAGTTTTGTTATTCAGAGCCTAAATGGTTTGGATTCTGCACACTGACACTGGGGGAGGGCAATCTGCTTTACTCAGTCCTCTGATTCAAGTGCTAATCTCATCCAGGACACCCTCACAGACACACTAGAATAATGCTTAATCTGGGTACCCTAGGGCACTATGAAATTCGCACCAAAATTAGGTATCACAAGTCCATTCCTTTTTAACTTGACATTCACCTGCATCTCCTTAAACTAAACTTAATCTCCAAATAAAGACAATAGTAAGATCTAAATTCCACCTAATGTGATCCATCTATCCTGAGTAGTATTAAAAATGCACAGACTCTTTCCTCAGAAGGGGTGAAGTCCTTGGATGATGTTAACCCTTCTCCTTGATATCCTGTAACCAAAATATTATGATGTAAAATAACATTACTTAAATGTTATCTAAAATCAGTACATTTCATGTTAAAAGAATGAAATAGACATTTATGACACACACACACACACACTAATGAATTCATGACAAAATAAGGAAATATTCATGATAATTATTCCTGGAAATGGTCGTGTGCTCATAGCTGGTTCTTACTACTACCTTCTTCCACTATGCATTCTCTATTCCCTTTGCAAACACATCAGCTGGTTGTGGTTATTTACTTGGTGGTCCTAGAAGGTCAGGGCCATGAGTAATCCTGCCTGGATTGGGTTGTTGTAGTCTTCCATCAATCTTAATTGCAAGGCAAGGTAATACTAGATGCCCTAAGGGATATCCTAGGTATGTCTCTAAATCTGCTCTTTCTTAGGTTCATTGTGAAGTAATAGTCCAGTTTTCTCTTGTTAATCAGGATCAATAACCCAGCCAGCACGGTAACTCCTTTCTCAGCTAGTCAACAAAAGTCTTGGGACTTAAAATTAATAAGACCAACTTAAGTGACATGTTTACCTCTGAACCAATCACTGTTACCTGGGGGATGAGTTTTGCTAAGTATTTCAGACCTGAGTCACATACCCAAATTCTAAGATTATCAGAAAGAGTTGGCTTTTCCTATAGCCATGGGATTCAGGGGGAGGCTGGATATTTTACTTCAAATTTTAGAGGAATGTATGTTGAATATCAAACCCAACTACAATCCAAAGCCCACTATGTCCTTAGTAGGGAATTAGGAGATCCCATCCTCACCATCTGGCCATCAGGAGATGTTATTTCATGAAGAGGGTATGTCAGTGAGGAACCCTGTGCATCAGTAGAGGCTCCGTTTGGAAGCAGATAAATGTGAGGGGAAGACTGTGGGTATCCTGGCATTTGTGTAATCAGGGAGTCAGCATCTTTGGATCTTTATTCATTGATGTGAAGAGGCAGGGAGTGGAGCTACTGCTAATCCTAACTTATTTCAAGAGAAAATCACACTGATGGAATCTTTTCCTTCTACCTTGATCCCAGGCCCCCACTTAGGTCACCTGATATGGATTGCTATTGATGGATGGCTGAGTGGGACAGCCCTCTAGCCTCAAGAGTGTTTTTAACAGAGTGGCTCTCAGTAAATATCTCTTTCTCAGATGCCTGGCCTCATTCATGGAGTCTTTCTTTTTGGCTGCTGCTTAATCAGTTGCTGTCCCTGAATACAGTGTCCTAATTCCCAGCTCCACATCCCATTTAGGTTCTTGAGGCAGCACTTGCCCAGTGTCCCTGCTGGTGTTAGCTCTATCTTGACTTGTGGCTACTGCTCTTATACATCTGGCTCACCCACAGGTATAGGACAGGCTTTTTGCCAAAGGGGAGGCTGGTGTGGTGGGAATACCAGAATGAGGTTTAAGATGAGGTAGCTGCAGGAATGTGCTGATTATATTCCCTAAATCAAACATTAGAGCAAAGACCCCTTTTCTATGGGCTGCTGCTTCTTAGCTCCCAGGTTGCATTTGACCTTCAGCTGCCTTCTAGACCAATGCTTCTCACATTTAATGTGCACATGAATCATCTGGACATCTCGTTAAATGCAGGTTCTAAGGGGAGATGTGGGTGGAGCCTAAGATCCTTCGTTTCTAACAAGTTCCCAAAGGATGGCCCTCATGTGGCTCATGCATGAACCAAGCTTTGGAGGAGCAAGTCTTCAAGGCCATCACCTTGAATGATCTTGCATGTGAGCCCAGCTGCTGCTTTCTCTTTCTTTTAGTGGGTCAAAATGCACACATCCAAAGGAGGACAGCAGATTCCTTTAGAAGTATAGGAGAGAGGTGGAACTCAAATTCTTAGGGATTGGTAATTTTCTTCAGGTGCCCAGTGAAACGTAAGCTTTCTTGTCCTCCTTGGAAGACAGAAGCAGGCTGCCAATTTTTCCCTCTGCCTTCATGTTCATAGGGGACACGATGACACTGGCTTACCTCCCAGAGTATGGAGAACATTCAAGTCAAGGCATTTATGATGAATACACAGTGCTGTTCCATCATTCCTACCAGACTCTTTTTTTCATGTTCCTAAAAGAGCCTATTTCTGTAATCAGTCACCATAAGGACATATTTCTGGGTGTCTGGATGGTTCACAAATTTCCCAGGGTAACTTTTGTGTAGTCGTCAATACGTAGGAACCTCACTGTGTCCCCAGCCCAAGTCTCCTTGCCTTACACTCTGGAGGTTGCTGTGGGCCTGGGCATCCTGCAACAGTGATGACAATATATGCTCTCATCAGCGCAGAGCTGGAGCTGGTGCTGAGGCTGCAGCTCTGATGTGGGGTATCCTGTGAGTATGATTTCATTCAGGTGTGTTCTAAGGATGCAGTGTTGGTCTGGCCTCCCTGTGCTCTGCTTAGTCTTGTCTGACCTCATTCTCCCTGTTTCCTGTCTGTATGATCCCTTGGAAGAATCAGATCTAAACAAAAACATGCAGCAGAAAATGCTCAGGGGATATAACGTGTCTTCATAATGAAGCAGGATATTTTACTCTGTAGTTGACTCCATTGTTGTATTTGGACAGAGAGAGGGAGGGAGAGGAAACAAAAATTGCTTAGAAGAGTGCTGCTGGAGGAACACAAGTGAATTAGGAGGTTCTTATTTCACAATTGGATGCCCGTGTCTGTACTGGCTAACTGGTTCATGACAAAGCTTGGCTCCACTTTCCAGCTGGTAGTGGCTTGGATTGAGGTGTGTTTACCTGGTGTCTTCAGAGATTCTAAGTGAGCAGCTGTAAGGAGAGCTGATTTTTCAGTCTGCTCTGAGAAAGGTTAAAGTGTGGCTCCTTGGGCTTCCTTGGGGACTAATCCAGTAACAAGAGAATCAGAGAAAACACACATCATTTGGGAAGGGATCCTTCACCAGGATTTTGGTTGTTATTATAGTTACAAATGGAAGTGTTTGAAACTTAAATCTGAATTGAGGCAGCCAGAGGAGAAACATAGAAGGAAATGAATTATTTATTCCCTTACTGGGGTCCTGGAAATGTGGAGTGGGCATTAATCTCATTTGAACAGGAGCCTCTAGGCCCAGCTTGAAGTCCACTATGCAAGATCTGACCTTATCTGCTCCTGGACAGACACTTCAGCTTCCATTAAATTGCTTTGAGAATAATCCAAATTAGACCCTTTACCTTGTTATTCAGAGGGAGAATGCGAATATTTACCTAGTGTGTTGCCAGAGGACTAGAAAGTGCTTGTGTCCATGATTTCTTTGAACCCCACAATTTTCCAGTAGATCTGAAGGGAGAGGGAGAGCAGAGGAAGAGCTGCTGGTGCCAGGAGGATGGTCTGTTGGGATCTGGGGATCCAGTATGGATTTTCTGTGCACGAGCTGCAGCCAAATGTGTACCAGTTTGCTGAATCTGTACAATAATCCATCAAGGAGCTTCTGTTATTCCCATTTCACTGATGGGGAAATCGAGGTTTTAAGAGATTCAGCATCTCACCCACTATCGTCCAGTGCCATTGCTGGGATTCAAGTCTGGGTTGCTCTTCACACCACCATGTTGAGCTCTTTGCTTTCTCCTGTATTGCTGCTTTTCACCTGGCCGGGGGTAGTGGAGGCAGTAAAGATATGGCAGACACTGCAAGACTTCCCCATAACAAGGAATGGAGAAGTAAACAATTGAGGGTTGCAAGCACCTGTAAAAAGCAGAACAAACCCCATTCTGCATAACTATTCTTTGCCCTTTTTGACTCTCCTCTCCTGTCATTCAGTTTCTTTTTGGGTTCATAAGTATTTGTATGTGTATATTCTATGTCTCTCTTTTTCTCTTGGTTTCATCTGCTCTTTAGAGAACATGAGTTTTATTACAATGATTCCCTTAAGGCTCTCTGTTAGATTTAGCTTATTCTTGCTAAAACATTTCTGAGATAGTTGTCTAGAGCAAGTCATGGTAGGTGTAGATGCTTTTTATATTTCTGTCTTTAGTCGTCAAGGTAGAGTCCCTTATTTCATGGTAGAGAAGGAGGCTCTAGGTATATTTCTTTCCCAGATTTTGAAGTTGTAAGGTTGCTAAGCCAGTGTAAACAGAGGGATGTGCTTAAAGGGCTTTGCACCTTCATGGTCTGTTTGGAATTCAAACTGTTGGTGGTTCTCTTTCCAAACCCATTTGCTGGGTGCCAGAGACTTGGAGAACATATTACTTGATAATCAAGAACTACTTCCCTAATGGATACCTGAGCACAGGTGATGGAGGGCTCTTAATGTTATGCAGGGCAGGGGACACCTGGTACACACTCCTTACTTTGCCATCTTCAATAAAATCAGAATCAAAATCTTGTCTCTTCTGTGCTTCTGATCCCTTTCTGCCATACTACCCTCAATCAACAGAGCACACTTGTTTTGTTTTATCAGATTTTGAATTTCAGTCTAACCCAAACAAATTTTATCAAACTTCTGTGAATTTTTACAGATCGGGGCTATAGCATAAATGAAACAGACATAGTTCTTGTCTTCTGCATACTTAAGATTCTTTGGGGGAAGACAGTTGTCAAATGTGTAATTGAGAAAGCCAAGGGTATTAGGAAAAAGAAGCATAGAGCTTACTCAAGATGCACTCTCTGGTTATTTGGAGAGGAATTATCATGTCGCCTAGATTCAAATATTGTCCCCTTTGCTCCTGCTGCTCTGTGAATATGTACTCTGGAGACTGTGTGCTCCAGTGGCTGTATTGCATTATGTTGTGGTCTTATTAAATTTCTCTTTGTTCTCTGATTGTCTTTGTCCTGCTACCTGCCTTGACATGCTATCTTCTAAGGGACTCCAGACAAATAAATCTTCACTAAGGTCCATATTTAATATGCCACTCTCCTGAGGAAGGAGTTTTGATGGCCACCCCCTTTCCTTAGAGGATAAAGTCCCAGCTCTTTAGCCTGGCTTTTAGTACTCCAAAGTTTGGCCAGACTTCAGCTCCTATCCAACTTACTGAAACTTTGCTAGAATAGATTTTGTCAACCCATGACCCTCCCATATCCCAGGCGCTGCCTTATCTCTGGGTCTTGGATCATGCTTCACCTTTTATCTTGGATACCTTCTCCATTTCTAGGCATGTGTTGGAATTTGATTCAGTTTCACTTCCTCTGTGACATTTTGCCTGACCATCTTAGTTCTTCAGAATGCCACTGTGTTTTCTCCCTATATCAGTCAGTGACCTCTTATCCTATACTATCCCTCTCTAAAGTTTATGTCCCAGCCCATGTAATTCCCCAACCAGTCTATAAACTCTTGGAAGCTAGGCACCTCAGCTACTCTTCATGACCACTATAATACTTCTATACATAGATGCTTGATGGTTATGGGATGGTAGGTTGGTTGTATAGACAGATAGTTTATGGTTACCAATGGTAGGATAGTTGTACAGATAGATACTTGATGGTTATAGGATAATAGCTTGGTTGTGTAAGATCAACTAGTGTTGCACAGAGTTTAATACAGTGCCTGGCATAAATACATAACTAAGGGATGGGAGTGTGAAGCCTGGTAAGTCATAGCACACCTGCAGCCTCATTTGTGGAAAGGGAGTTAGAACCTTGACTTGCCTGCCCCGGGTGTGCTGGGAGACTGAATGAAAGTAGTTTTTAAATGGTAAAGTGCATTATGAATGGAAGGGAGTGCTGTTACCATAAAGAGCAGCATCATCATTTATCGTCTGAGTCCTCCCAAAGCCACACTGTGGCAGGGGAATAGATCGATGGATAGGTCTGTTGTGACAGGCGGGAAGAGCCCAGACTTTAAGGAGCCTGTGGTCAGATCCTGCAGACCCCACATTAATGTGGCCTCAGTACAAATATTCTTATATCAGGGAGGTGCTTCCCCAGGGCTGGTGAAAAAGGGTAAGGTGCATGGGCCCCAACCTGGCCTATGACAGGTACAAATGGGAGCCCAGATCCAGCGACCTGATGATCACACACAGTTACCATGGCTACTGTAGTTGGGTTGTTGAATGTCAGTATGAGTACTGGAGCTAGCAGACTCTAAGATGTGGTCCCAGTTCTGTGCTTACCAGCCATGAGTACTCTCTTCAAATGTAATACTGAGTGCTTTATGGCCGCAATTTCACTTCATCCTTGCAACAACACTAGGAGCTGAATATATAATAGTTTGTATTATTATCCTGCTACAGATAAGGGCTCTGAGTTCAGGCTGTAGAGCTGAGTCCCGAGTAACCAGCTATTGTGAAGCAGGAACTGGAATTGGAATCCAGGCCTGAGCTCTTCATTACTATGATCAGCTGCCTTCAACCTCTTGGAGCCTGAGTCTTATCAATATCTGGGGATAAACTTGCTTACCATATAGCTCTGAGAATCTGGTGAGAGAATGGATGTGGAGGGACTGTGTCCACAGCAAAATATCTACGGTATATGCAAATATTCCCAGCACCTATTGCACACCCAGCCTTGCCATGAGTGTTGAGACCCTGTGGGGTCTATGACAGCCAAGGTGCCTGCTCACACTGGGGTGAGCAGTTATATTCCAGCTATAATCTGCTAATAGTGGAGCTGTCAGAAAGTGGGCGAGGGAAGAGAAAAAGACACAGCAATCTAAGAATGTTTTTATTTTCAGAAAAGAAGTCATGTTAATGGCCTGCCACTGCCCTTTAAATCCCCCGTTCATGCCCAAGTATAGAGAACAAAGTCAAATTAAGAGATTAAGGAATGTGGGAACTGTACAAAGACAGTTCAACAGAGAAGCGCAGAGTGCATTTAGAAAAGGACAGATCATGTCAGGACATTCTGATCACTCTAAAAAAGAAAATCACAGTTCTAGGAGGTGAGAAGTATGCAGTGAATGTAGCATATCTTGGTTTTAGTAAAATCACTCGGAAGAGAAATGGCTTGAAATCTTGCCTAAGAAATTATTTCAAATTGGCCAGGGGGAAGCCATGTCACTCAGAATGAGAACTGGCTGGGAGCTGGGAGTGAAGGGTGTAATGACAAATGGCCATAGCTTTCAGGGTGTGATGGGGTCAGGTGAGAAGACCCAATTTAGCCATCATCGCTTAGTGATCTGAAAGAACGACTAAGCTCCTGGTAATGACGTTCATATGTGATGCTAAATTGGGAGGTGTCATGGTGATGGCTCTCGGAAGGAAGCACAGTATCAGAGGACTGTATGCAAGGTCAGGAGGCCAAGGCACCAGGAACAATAGGGGAGGGTACAGGCAAGGACAAAGGAGGAAATTTTTTTGAAGACAATCTGCAAACATTGAGGGATATGATGATATATATCAGGAGAGGAATGAGACAAAGGTCCAAGGTTGCCCACTGATTTACCCTTCCGGAATGTGTGCTCTCTCCAGGAGTGACTGAGAAAAGTATGTTTTGAGGAGTAGGAAGACTTCCGAGGTATGATGGGTATTTTGATAGCCATGGTCCTGTCCTGCAGGTTTGAGTCCCTTTCTCCCCCTTCAGGGTGACCATCTTAGAGGCAGAAGTGTTCTGCTTTTCAGAGTGTACTGACCTACTTGAAAGCTCACACACACACTGTTCACATTTGTAGTTTGTCTCTACCAGTGACTCTGTAAAGAGGGGAGAAATCTTTACTTCAGGAATTTTATGAAGATTAGATAAATCTAATGTGCCAGCATCATGCCTTATATTGTAAGTGCTTGATAAATATTACCTATTGTTCTCATTAACATTTTTGGCGTTGTCCTCAACTGGCCCATGTGCACATTCCATACCTGGTGGAGTTTAACAGCTTAACCAGATAATAGTGTTTCTGGTTAAAATGAGAGAAGAAACATGTAGAAAACAATTTTTGAAAACTACTGATGAAGTACAAAGAGCATAGGGCAGGGGATGCAGATTCCTTCCCAGGCTCTGCTATAGGTGACATTGAATGAGTCACCTCACCTCTCTGCCCCTCTTTCCATATGTGTGAACATCTGGGGGCTTGACTGGATTATCTCTGTCTAATATCTTGGAAAGTTAAAAATTCTATACAAATATACGAAGTGAATTGAACTCTTATTCAAATTGTCATCTTGGAGCATAATCGCTAGCACATTTCACTCTAGACCGTATCTCTGTCATCAGTTACCACATTGAGTACACTTTCAGCACTGAAAATCCTTTATTCAAGGAATTCCCTTGGTCCTTCGCAAGTCAGAAAGGTTGGGACAGTTGCCAGATTCTAGTAGGAGTGTTGCATGCAGTCCAAATACACATGGCATGAGGTGTGGACTGATCAGAGTTGTGTTATCAGGGGAAAAGTGTGCAGTGGAGCAGCCAAAGGTATGGGGACCAATAGATTCCGCATTGTCCTGGTCATACTTCATGGCTTTACTCAGGGTCCTTGGCTGCTTCCGGCCTTAACATGTGTGGAGAGTCGTGTCAGAAGGGCACCATTTCACAAGCTTAGTACCACTAGGCTCCGGTATGGAAGAGTAAACTAAAAAGAGGAGTTGGTCTTGTTTTCCAGACTGGGGTGAATAACGTATTCCCCTTTATGTTCCTCAGGGGCTAGAATGGTGACAGGTTGAAGGGTGCCGTGAGGGAGTCATCCACATAATTAACAAGCTGGAGGAAATAATTGAACAGAAGAAAGAAAAGGACAAAGGGCCTCACACAGAGGTGGGGTGCACATGTGTGCTGCAGGGTGACAGAAGTCACTGGACCCCTGAGGGAGAGAGAACGGTTTGAAATTGGCACCCACAGAGGGGCAGGAGGCAAGAGTCCCTGTAAACTTACCCATTTAGCTCAGCACGTATTTATTGAACATCTGCTCACTCTGGAGTGTGATCTGTCTTAGGGTGAGCACGAAGACGACCACTGTCTTGTCTTTGTTCTAGTGAAGGAGATAAGTGGTATGTATAGTGGTGAGAAGCACAGGTCTAGATTAAAACCCAGGGAGTCTGCTTGCTAGCTGTGTTGCCTTGGGCAAGTTCCAAAACCACTCTGTGCTTCAGAGTCCTTTTATCTGTCAGAATAGGCACAATAAGAGTACCTGTTAGGGTCATAAGAATTAAGCCAATTTATTTATTTAAAGCACTTAGAAGAATGCCTGGGACATTATTAAATAAATTAATTCATCCAGAGAGTTCAGCACAACACTTGGCAAGTAATAATCACTCAATAAGTGTTATTATTATTATTATTAATCATATATCAAAATAAGGCAAACAATATATCCTTAAAGTGCAAAGCTAACAGCTATGGCAAAATTAGGTGAGAAAGTAAAAGTTAAGATCACAAAAACCTACTATCATTCTAAAGGTGATATTTGAATGGGACTAGGAAGGATCAACAGGAGTTTTCTTGCTGGGGAGAAAGGGAATTCTAGAAGCAAAGGACAGAAATGAAGGCTCATGGCCTGAGGCTGTAGCTACCAGTTTGGTCTTTGGCTTCTTGGGAACCTTCTGCAGCAATACCTGCTGCCTTTGTTGATGGTTGCCCTATTTATTACTGGCAGTTACAGCTGTTTGGCAGATCTATGGACTGCTTCATTTATTCACTCATTTGCCAAATGTTTAGGAAGTGCCTCTTCTATGCCCACTGCTCTTGTAGGTCGTAGGTGTCCAGCAGGGAACCAAGAAGCTGCTGCTGTCAGGAAGCTTGCCTTCTAGTGGAGGAGGCAGGCAGCACCTGGTGGTGAGAAGTGCTTTGGAGAGCAGTCATGGGGACCCTTCCTCCCTGAAGTGAAAACGCACCCAGAGGACCAAGGTGAAGCTGGGGCAGTTGTAAGCCCCCACTGCTGTTTCAGGCCAGTGAGGCAAATCAGCGACAAAGTATATGAGCTACAAAATGGCTAATGCCTTTCTTCCACTTTCCAAATTCCCCAAACGTCTCCCTTAAAGCCTGTGCTAAGCAGAAACATTCAAAATAGGGAATTCTGAAAGATGTAGTTGAGCCTAGCCATGATGACACATTACAAAGCCACCACAGGGTATGGGTGGGTGGGGCGCCCAGGAGACTAGGACAAAATTATTCCTGTGACTTTCTGGATCAGTTGCCCAATGGACTTTGATGGCTCAGTTAGAGCTGTTTCTCAGGGTGTGGTCCCCCTGGTTTTCTAGCAGCTACTTAAGTGCTCAGATGGGAACCAGTAGGCAGGAGATTTGACTCATGTTGCCTGGGGTGGAAGACTTTAGTTGAATCAATCATCATTAAGTGCAGCATCAGATTCAGCTATTTGATGCAATAGAATTTGATTGGCATAATTAGTCCACGAAATAGAAATAAAACATTAAACAAGACCTTATCTCTGGGAAATAATAATTTTTTAAAAAGCTAACACAAGTGTGGAGGCAAGTATCCAACTGAATTTGATCATCCATTTATTTAGTTATTCATTTCACAAATATTTGTGTTCAGCACAGGCTCATTTATGGGCTAATCAGGGAGGTGATGCATAAATATCCAGATCAGTTCTTCATATCAAGAATTTTCCAGATATATAATTTTAATCCAGTGTGTGTAAAAGTATGCACAGGCATGGAGATGCCACGAGAGAGAGTATAGGTCTCTCTAGTCAAAGCAGGTAATTAGCTGCATATAAGATGATGTCCCCACTGTTGAAGAACTTATGGTGTAGTGGAAGAGTTTACAGAGATACAAAGCAAGGTGCTGTCTTATCACTGCAGGCTTGGGCTGCAGAGAACACATAGCAGGCACTGAGGTGGAAATGGGGTCAGGATTCAGTCACATATTCTCCATCACAGCTTTGCAAACTGGAGAACTTTTTGTGTTCATCCCAGAAGTGTTTTTAGAGACTTGTCTTTTCACAGGAAGTAGTGAGTTTGGCAGGGGACCATTCTGCAATCTTTGCCTTTGTCTACAGTGTGTTAAAATAAGAGAGCTTCTGATTCATAGGAGTTATAAAAATAATGTAGTAATTACAAAGTTCATTTTCGTGACTCACTTTGCTCTAAATCATGGTGCTCTACAGGGAAGCCTTCTCTGAGTTAAAAAACCCACTTGCTGTTTGTATTTTGAAAGTGTCAATGGGTCTAAAATTTTAAGGTTGAATCATTCTGCAACATGAGGTCTAGGGGGTGTGGGGGAAGGTGGAAGCCCAGAGAATGACAATTTTCATGTTTGCATATGTCTCTTTAAAAAACTAGGAAACAAACTGGCTGATTTGTCGTCATTACATCACATGTAATGCTTGATCACAGAGTACCTTGTTTTTGATTTGTATTTATTTTTCTCCCTTCTGCTCCTATCTAATTGCCCTCTCCAGAATGGAGGCTTCCACTGCCTTTTGGCTTCATTAACGGCTTTCATTTTCATTAAGAGCTCTGCACTAATGGACTGTTATAAAATGCACAGTTGTTTCTTACAGTCACCGCCAAAAGACTCTCATCCTACTGGCAGTTTTGTGCACTAGGCCAAAAAGGGGAAGGGGAGCCAGTGGGAAAGAGAAATATCCAAACAGGACATCCTCCTACCTCGATGCTTAAAGTTCCTTGAGGAAGTTGGGATCCACACTGCAAATTCCATGAGTATTTTTTGTGTGCTCTCTTAAGTGCTTCTTGGTTGACAAAATAAAAGGCAGGATGCAATAGCTTGTTTTTCTGATAATTTTTTTTTGGAATTTGAGGCTTGTTGAAAATAAGACTTGCATAAACCTCTTAAGAACAAACACTGATGATGAGATGTTTTCAACCTTGTTCCAAATACACATACATTGGTCATTATTGTAGTGTGTCATGAGCATCAAAACAATTGATGGCCACTGGGTTATACTTGATGTATTGTCTTCCACGGACAGTGGCAAGCTAAGTGTTGATGGTTGAAATATTTCATTTCTTTATGAAGTGGGAGGTAGGGGGTAGTCTCTATTCTCACTGTCATAGTTAAGCAGATAATATTTGAAAATCTTAGAGATTTATATGAGCTTAATGATAATTAACTCAAGCTCTCCTCCCTTTTCTTGATGCAGTGAGAGATTAAGTACTGGGTAAGTGTAATCTTGATGTCAGCTGGGCCATCCTGATCCTAGGAGATTTGGTTAAGCTTGACAAGAGACTGGGTAACATGGCCTTATGAGAGTTAGATCCTTAGACTCTCACCTCTCTCCTCTTTCCAGTTCATCCTTCTCCAGAATTCAAAATATATATATATTCTTGCACATTAATAAGTCCATTCAGTTTTAGTTCACCTTGCTAAACTCTTCTTCCACTCCAGTTCCTTTCCTAAACAAATGTAAATCTTTCTCAGATGTCTTACTGGGAATAAAATTTTATTCCATGAACCAAGACTCAACAAATAGATCATATGAAAAATTTTACCAGCTACTCCCTTAGACAGAGGATTAGCAACTAGAATATATAAAAAAGTAAAAAAAAGATTGCCAAAAATAAAATTCAATTAAAAATGGACAATTGAAATGAATAGACACTTCACAGAGGAAGAAATACAAATGGCCATTAAATACATGCAGAAATGTTCAGCATCTTTGGCCAGTAGAGAAATGCAAATCCAAACAACACTGAAATTCCACCTTACTCCAGTAAGAATGACCATTAACAGGGACTCAAAAAGCAACAAATGTTGATTAGGTTGTGGGGAAAATGGAACACTTACACATTGTTGGTGGGAATGTAAAGTAGTATAGACTTTGGAAATCAGTATGGCGATTTCTCAAAAAACTAAAAACAGAAATTCCATTTGATCCAGCTATACCTCTCCTGGGCATCTTCTCAAAGGAGCTAAGGTCATTATGCTAGTGATACATGCATACCCACGTTTATAGCAGTGCAACTCACAATAGCTAAATCATAGAAGTGGCTGATATGCCCATTGACAGATGAATGGATAAAGAAAAAATATCTATTTGCAGTACTACTCAGCCATACAGAATGATAAATTTGAGTCATTTGTAGGAAAACGGATGGATCTTTAGACCATAATACCAAGTGAAATAAGCCAGTCGCCAAAGGATAAATACTGCATGATTTCTCTAATATAAGAGGCCAAAACCAAAAATAATTTAAAAAGCAAAATAAAAGACCTGTGTTAAGAGCCAGGGAAGTAGACTGTAGTGCTAAGAAGGGGACCTGAGGATGAAGGAGAGGGGAGGAGTGGTTGAGGGGAAGAAGGAGTAAAAATGATCAAGATGCAATATATCTCAAATCCCCAAGTTGAATACTATGTATTGCAAACATATACTATACTAATAAAACTTTTCAAAAAATAAAATTTCTTCATGGTATCATATTAGTCTCACAGCTGGCCTAAAACTAAATTTTCAAATCAATGTTCTTTCCATAGTAGCACTTATCTGTTTTAAATAAGATAGGCTGTTTAATGAAAACCATCACCATATAACGACATACTTGTGTTTTGTTTAAATTTTCAAGTTTGTTGGACTTTGTAAGAAGGAGCAAAGGTCAGCTAACATTTTAATAAGATGCCTAGAATCAAGGGTTAAAGTTTTAAAGTTTTTACATTGATTGAAATCTTTGCAATTAGATATTTCTTTTATGTATTTAATATGAATGTTAATTTTGTAAACATCTTTGGAAATGGGCTGATAACATATACAAATTTGCCAGCAGTTCTTCCTCTTGTTAAATAAAAAAATCAATAAACTTCCTAACATTTCCCATTTTATGTTCTCATATACTTTAAACACTCGAACCAGAGTCTGTTTGCTTTTGTGTTTGAAAATGCAAATTCTAAAGGGTCACAGTTCTGCCTCTTATACTTTATGCAGAGAATTTTGCTCATTGTGAACCTATAATGTCAAATAATAACCACAGGATTTACAAAGCCCAGTTTGAGAAAGGTCACCAGAATGTATAAATTGTCTTTGAGAGTTGATACAGTAGGCTTGGAGTGAGGATGATTAAATCTTAAACCTTCCCTAAAGTTTGGAAAATCCTGGCTAGATTTGAGTTTTAAACACAGGAATTATCAGCTTCCTTTTCCCATCATGTCCTCTTTGTAGTTCAGCAACTGAGTACTCCCCACCTCTTGGATTGAATGCAGAGTCTTCGTACTCAACAACACACCCAGCCTCTTTTTTTTTTTTTTTTTTTTCCATTTTGGGACAGAGTCTTGTAAATTACCCAGGTTGATCTTGAACTTGAACTTGTGATCCTCCTGCCTCAGCCTCCTGGAGTGCTGGGATTACAGGCATGCACTCTATAAAAAGCAGTGTTTGTTAAATAAAAACAACAACAACAGCAACAAAATTCTGACCTCACCAGTATTTAAAACATGTACAATGGGATGGGAAAAGATAGTTGAAATGAAAAGGTGGCTATGAAAAGATTCCGGGATGCACAACTTCACAGGATACATCAAGAGGCAGAGTGTTTACACATCTTCAGAAAAGCTTTATTCCCAGAAAGGACCAATCATAGTTGAAATTAATCCACAAAATTATGCTTGAGGGCTACCTCCTGGAACAGGTAGCCTGCAAGTTCCAGGATTTGTAGGCTGAGAAAGAAGCGCTGTTCACTTCCGGGGAAATGGCTGGTGAGTCGAAATCATCTGAAGGGGAGCGCGGTTGGTGACCTGGAGACTGGAGAGTGTGCAGAGGCTGAGCAGCTACCCTAGCATGCATCTGAACACAAGCCTTTGATTACGCCGAGGAAACGCGATTCCCTCCTGAGACCTGGCCTTTCCCTGTGTTGCTCATCCTTCGAGGGTCAGTGTTACACGCTACCTTAAAGCAAAGGCTGCTTCATTATTGGCAACCACCCCAGTTAGGGAAAACTGAAATAACTGAGTGGTTCATCTTACCCCTGGAGTTCAATGTGGAGAAAGCCAGCAGGCAGCCCTAACTCTCCTTATCAGCTGTGTGACTTTGGGCAAGTCATTTAACTTCTCTGAACTTCAGTTATAAGGGACATAAGGAGGGCTTCATCACGGTGTTTTAGAAGTCAATCAGTCATGTATTCAGCAGCTCGTACACTATCCAGCACAAAGCAAACCTTCAATAAATGTCTTTCTTTTTATTTCCTTTTAATTCATTTCTTCCTCCTCCATCATTATTTTCTTCTTTGGCTCAGGCCCCATCCTGTGCCACATTTTCTCAGACCTGTGGTCTTAGTTTGCTGTCACACTGCCCCTTTCTTGGAGGTGGCTGGCAAAGGCTTTAAGTATTGTCTAGCCCAAATGTAAAACCTGTAGCCCCTTTGAGGCAGCTCTGAAAGATTGAAAACTCATTATGACCTAAAGGAATGACTCTCTAATGGTAGAATGCCTGGCTCCTGGCTTGCTGGTATGGGAGATAGCTTTGTCTGGAACCAGTTCCATCCTGATTTGCATCTTATAATTTTCTGAGCATTTTTGCTCTTTTCTTCATGTGGTCTTTGTCTACCTACTTGGAAAGCTGGCCTGCATATAAAATGGAGGACTCCCCAGGCTCACTTTAATCAGGTCAGAGTAACTCACAGCTGCCATGCCAGGGGTCTGTGTGCCAGCGAGATGGCACACAGCTTCATTACAAAGTTTGCTGTGCTGTGTCTTTCCAGAGGCTGTGCTTCTTGATTGGGTCCCTGGATAAATTTGCAAGCACTAATCTAGTTGTTGCTGGAGGGCATCCAAACCTAAGGCAGGATGATTCCTCCCTAGGTTGTTAGGTATTAGATCGGCAGGGTCTTAGACTCTGGTAAATTCTGCAGGTCTGATGGGGGGAGCTGGTCACCTAGCCAGTTGCACAGGGAGGAGCTGCTGGGGAGCAAGTGGTCAGGGAAGCCCATGAGGCTAGTGTCTTGTGGGATTTATGCTGTGGCTTCTAAGTACAGATTCTACAGAGATGTACTGAGTGCCTACTGTGTGTCAGGC
Source organism: Heterocephalus glaber (assembly GCF_053883595.1). NCBI lineage: Eukaryota > Metazoa > Chordata > Mammalia > Rodentia > Bathyergidae > Heterocephalus > Heterocephalus glaber. Next base: position 18,178,239 of record NW_028258379.1, read on the forward strand.
ACCCTTCCACGAATTGGGGATGCGTCAGAGTAAGGTAAACAGAAACATTCCTGCCTTTGTGGGTCTGCTGCTCTACTGGGAGGGAGAGAAAAGTACAACAAGTAATAATAATCAGAGTGAGTGTGTCGAGTGAGTGAGTAGGTAGGTAGGGAAATGCATGAGATAGCTGGGAGCTGTGCTATAGTGGGAAGAAGATACGGGAGAGGAAAGTTGGGAGGGTGGGTGAGGGATGCAATATAAATTTGTATAAGATGGAAGATTTTCCTGAAGTTGTGATATTTGGGCATTTGAAGGAAGATGACATAGGAATGAACAGACAGGTCAGTTGACGTGTGTGGAGGGACATATCTGATCTGGCTTTGACGACTATTGTGAGGACTTGGGATTCTGCTTCTAGGGAAATGGAGTCCGTAGAGGGTTTTGAGCAGAGATTAGTGATGACCCCAAAGCTTTTGCCTGGAGCAACAGGAAGGAAGATATTGCTTTTCTCTGAGATGAGGAAAGAGGGAGAGGTAGAGTCTAACTGAGTCCCGTTAATTCTCAGATCTCCACACTTGTTTTGACAACTAAGCGGGGAGACTGAAGGGGTGGTCGGATTGCAGTTGCAATTCATGGGAAAAGGTCAGGCTGGAGATAAAAATTTCAGAATCATCAGCATACAGATGATAATTAAGGCTGAGAGGCTTTGCAGAATCACTTCTTCTTAGTGAAGATTTTCTATCTTGGACAGACTCCTATTCCTTAATGGTAAATTTGGGTAAAGCCTCTAGCTGTAATTCCTTCCCACTTTCTCCACCTGTCTGGGTTGGCTTTAGGTATCTTCAGAATGAGGGCCTGATCCCCAGGGGGATCCAAGACCATCTCCTGGGATGTGGGGAGAACAAGTGAGGATTTCTTTTTAGCCTTGATCTTAAATTTTGTGTGTGTGTGTGTGTGTGTGTGTGTGTGTGTGTGTATTTGTTCTGTAATATGCAAAATACATAGCTATTATTTACAAAGTAAGCTTTCACTGAGGATATATGTTTAAAAACTTGTTACTAACAGGGTGGGAGATTTAAAAAGTTTGCAGATCACTGCCTGAAGAGGAGAGGGAAACTGCTCACTTAGCACTCTAGGTGCAATAGATAGTAATCAGAGACTCCCCTTTGCCCATTTTTTTTTTGTACCTGTTGGAATAAGATGGACAAACAGTTTGCCTCTCATAGAAGAGATCCTTTTTCTAGGATTCCACCAACACTTGTAAAACATCTACTAGGTCCAGATAGAGCAGCGGGCATTTTCAGCAACTCTAGAAAGCTGGACCAGAGAACCACTTTCCATAAAGGGAAGAGGAGTTGGGTTGAAAGGGGAGCACAGGGTAGGAGCCTTTTCAAAATCCCCATCAAGATCCTCCACCAGATTCCTAGACTCAAACTAGAGCTCATTCCAAGCTCTCACCCAAGACCCTCTTCTCTAGTTTCAACCCTATCTCACTCCATGGAATCCCCAATTTGAACCTTGAAACCTCTATCAAGTCCTTTTGAGTTTCAGAAAACACTCCTCTAGTCTTGAGCTACTAGAGATGATAAAACAAAAACAAAACAGGCAGTGTTAAGCAGGGGGCAGTGGCTGCCTTGGGAGGGAAAAAAGCTGCTGCATTTCTTTTTCTTCTCTCTTTTCTGCTTTCCTAGGCAACCCTCACCTATTGTCTAAGGTCCTCGGGCACTTTGTCAGCTCTTTTTTTTTTTGTCAGCTCTTTTGTGTCATTAGTATCTCTTCATCTGTTGATACCTTATTTCTCACTCTATTGTGTATTTATTTTACAGTACTTGGAGATTGGACCCAGGGAGCATTGAGTTACCCTCCCAGCCCCTTTTATATTTTTATTTTGAGACAGGGTCTCGATAAACTGGGTACTTGTGATCCTCCTGCTTCAGCCTTCCAGTAGCTGGGATTATAAGGTTTCTCAAGTTGGACTGGAAAACCTCGATGGTCAGAAAGCTGCCTCAGTTGCTTTGGGCTCCCTTCCCATCACATTCATCCCCTTACTGCCTTGCATTTGGTAGGTATTTAATAATGACTGATTAATTACCTATCTTATTAGTTCAGAAGCTTCAACTCACTAATAAAATAGAATTAGAATGTTAAACAGCTTATAATAGCCGAAAGGCAACTGGCTTTAGCCTCCTCCTTCTGCCCCTGGTCTATAAGCCTTTAGGTTGCTGCACATGAAAGGGAAGGATTGCCTGAAGCTCTTGGGGTCCCACTGAGGTCTCTAGATCATGACAAGTGATTTCAGAGACTGAAGCACTCTCTCCATGGAAAGCCCTGTCTCCAGGGTGCTGTGAAATGCAAATCTGGGAGCCTGGGGGAAGGCATGGGCAATCAGATGAGGCTAACGGGCACAAGCGTGAGTCTAGGGAGAATGTTGCTAAGGTAACCAGAACCCCAATTCTGACGGTTTTGCCTGGGTTCTCAGAAGCCTTGTAACTTTCCATTTTAAAAAGGGACTCCACAAAATAGACCCAGGAAAATGTGCTTAGGAGCTATGGTCTCCAAAATCCAGTGCTTTTCAGAATCACTGGGAAAGCAAGTGAAATTCAGATTCTTGGGCCTCTCCTTAAGATTGTCTGACTCAATAGGTCTGGTGTGTGGCCCAGATGCCTGAGTTTAGTAGGGTGGTTTCTTTATTTATTTGAGGATATAGGAGATTCTAGAGGCCACATTTAGAGAACTGCAAGCTTTTCCTTGGAGTTGTAGCTGAGGCTGGGACCTGAGATCTGGGAGTGGGTCTGATTGTCATTTATGTGTTCATTTGCCCTTGGCCAGGAGCACCCTTTTCTCAGGCTTCCTTGGTCCTTGGTGGGCTTAAAGCTGTACATATCTCCCCAGTCCTGATTTTGAACTGGTATTTTAGAAGGAAGAAAGGCGATTGCATTTATCAGCAAGTGCTTACTAGCATCTACTTTATTCCAGTTGCTCTTCTGGATGCCTGGGCTTAACAGGAGTAATAAGCCTAAGACTGCTCTCATGCGATATCTACCTAGAGACTTCTGGGTCTTTTGTTGGTTTCAGAAGCATCTGTTTTCTTTAAGCATCTCTTTCTTTAACCATTTCTTTCTTTAAGACAAGTCCAGAGCTTTAAGTTAACAAGTGAAGTGTGAACCTAGTAGATCTCAAGCAGAAATCCTGTGCTCCTCATTTTATGGATAAGGAGAGTAAGAGAATCTGTAGAGTCTGTGATGTATCTCAGGTGCCTCTTACATTAGAGGTGCAACAAGTGGTCCTTTTAATTCCTGGAATGTTCAAAGGGGTAAATATACACGTATGACCACCCCAGGGCTCCCTCTTATCTGCTTTCGTGTGAGAGCATTTTTGATAAACACATCTGGGGACAGCATCCTGTTGTGATACTGGGACTGGGACTGGGCCTGGGATGGTGACTTTCTGCTGGATCTAAGGCCAAGTTATTAAACTCCATGGGCCTCTGTCTTTCCATGCTCCAGTTTTGGTGGTGTTTGGATCATAGAGCCCAAGTTCTGCTCCAATGTTCTAGAGTTTTTTTTTTTTTTTTTCCTGAATTTGCTGGAATTCAGTTTAAACCCCGGGTTTTGTCTGAGCACATTTCAGTGCTTCAGTGGTATGTTGCAATGTGATGCTACAGCCAGTTGCAATTTCCCTTCTAGGGCAGTCATCAAATTTGGGCAAATATGAGAGTGGAGAGCAAAGAATCAAATGTAAGAGAGTGATGGTAGATTCCCTGATGGTACAGAAGGAAGTGCATGACCTCCTTGTCTTTGACCTTGAGTTTAGGGTTACTACCTGTTGTTGCGGCCTCTAAAATTTGGTATCCTGGAGCAAAGTGCTGCTTTGCTATGCTAGTTACAGGTTCTGTTGAATTGTAAGTACCTGTGATAATTAGTGAAGGAGGCAATGAAAATTATGGGAGAAAGGGAAGGCAGATGGGAAGGCTAAGTATCTTTGGGGATGATGGAGTAAATACTCACTGGGCCTTAGGGATTCCCCCTGACTGCATCATGGGAGGGAGCAAAGGAGTTGTTGTTTTTAAGGGGAAGGAGGTTTTGACCCCCCTTCTCCCCCTTCAGTACTGGAGATTGAATGCAGGGCTTTCCCATTGAGCTACATCCCCAGCCCCTTTTATTTTGAATCAGAATCTTGCTAAGCCACTAATTTGCCCAGTCTGGGCTAAAACTTTGAATCCTTGTGTCTCAGCCTCCCAGGCTTACAGGTGTGTGCCGTCACTCCTGGCTTAGCAAAGGAGTCTAAGCCACAAGTGGCTGTGAGCCTCTGCTCAGGACTCCCCCTGGGCTTTTAAAGGTGGTCTAACCCTGGGCTTTAGGCGGCACACTGGAGGTTTTCTCCAAGCACTTTAAGTTCTGAATAAAAATTGACTTTCTCACATCTTATTTATTGTATACTCCTGGAGCACACTGGAAGTTTTCTCCAAGCACTTTAAGTTCTGAATAAAAATTGACTTTCTCACACATCCTATTTATTCTATACTCCTGGAGCACACTGAAAGTTTTCTCCAAGCACTGTAAGTTCTGAATAAAAATTGACTTTCTCACACATCCTATTTATTCTATACTCCTGGACTCCTAAGAAGGCCAGGTGTGCAGTATTCATATTATTCTTCAGGTGGCTGGGGCCATTATTTTTTCTTTATTCTAATGATGCAAAGTTGAAAAAGTGAAGAAGGAATGTTTGAGGGCAGGGAAGTTTGTAGGAGGGTGGGCTCACAGTCAGAGTCTAAGATCGTGGGGATCCCTACTGACCCAGGTCAGTGTTGGTGACTTCAGAGTACTCAGTGGGGAGGTGGGCTGGGGCGGATGGAGAGTGGGGTGTGGGTGTTGTGTATTCTTCTCTTCCCCTTTGCGATTAGGTTGATATTTCTAGAAGTGAACCAGACCTTTATGTCCCCAAAGAATAAATCATTCCCAGCAGAGTAAATGTCGTCCACAGACATATCTGTGGCTCCCACCAGGGTTGCCCTTTGAGCTGCTTCTCTAACATTTCCCTTAAAGCTGCACTTCCAACATAGTAGCCACTAGCCACACATGGCTATTTATATTCTAATGATTAAAATGAAATAGAACTCAAAATTCAGGTTCCCAGTTTCACTAGTCACATTTTAAAGGTCCGACAGACTAATATAATGGTCAGTGCAAAATGATAATTCCACTATCTCAGAATTTCCTATAGGACAGAGTTGCCTTAAAGCCCTGGGAGCCTGGGACCTCCATGTAGCTAGATTTGCTGGTGGGGAAATGGGGACTTTTCCTTTCCAATGGACCCTCTATTTGCCACTCACTGAGTCCTGATGGCCAGCCCAGGAGGGGAGATGGCAGACTGAGTGGTAAAAGGGTGGCACCAAACATGGATAAAATAAATTGCAGTGGAAAGGACTAATGGATACAGGGGTGAAGTAGATTACAAAAGAAATGGAAGGAGAATCCAGGACCAAGAAAATTGAGTCCTTGGGACTTTGGGGGGTTAACATTTTAGACCTAACACTTGCAGATGCCTTTGCAGTAGCTTCATTCCTATTATTTTAAAGAGGAGAAAATTTGGTTTCTGAGGGGCTGAGTGACTTTTCCTAGGTGGTGGAGGTGGTTAGGCTGAGACTAGAATCCAGAACTTCTGGCTTACAATTATTCACATCTTCTGTGGTATTGTACTGCCTCTCAATGAAAGAAAAGGAGATAGGTATGGACTAACCGGATCTGTGGCCCTCTGTGAACAAATATGTTTTCTCATCTGACAAGAACTCTTATGAGGGCAAACAAAAAAAATTCGTCTAAGGGCTTGTGTCAGTTCCTTTTCTCTCATTGCTGAGACAAAAATACCTGACACCCAAAGTTAAAGGGGGAAGGATTGATTTAGCTCACAGTTTGTAGAGGTTTCAGTCCATAATCAGCTGGCTCCAAGGCAGGGTGGCACATAGCAGAGAGGCATCGCAGAGGAGAAACAACACGAGGAGCACAAAGTAGCAAAAGCAACGAGGGGCCTTGACAGCGTCTTTCTGCCCTTTTTTATCCCATCCAGACTACCAGAATTAAGGCGGTGCCAAACCAATCACTCACGTGTAGTGGTTTAGTAATCGCACGCCCTTAATCCCAGCATTGCATACTTCAGATTCAGCCTCCTCTGAAAAAGCATGAGGTTTTGGGGGGACATCTACACACAAACCATAACAGGGCTTTTTGGCCCCAGTGAAACCCTCTTTGTGAGAGACAGAAATATTATTTGTTGGGCTTTTACTACGTACTAGGCACTGTGCCAGGTCTTTTAAATATGTTGTCATATAGGAAGCAGGTATTATGTTCTCATTTTAACAGCAGAAGAGACTAAGGCTTAGAAAGTCTTGTAAGCTTGTTCAAAGTCTCAAAGCCAGGAAGCAGATGGGATATGGATCTAAGCTCAGGTTACTCCACAGTGTGGCCTCTGTATCATTCCACAGATGGACAGTTTCTTTACCAGATACTGCCTCTTGGGAGTGAAGCCAGGTGTCTACTTTGGGGCAAGGGGAAGTGCATCAGTTATGTATTGCTATATAACAAAAAGTTTGCTTCTAGCAGTGGTGTATTTCTCATGATTTTGTGAGTTGACCCAGCGCTTCTCCTCAAATGCTGTTTCTGGGCTCACTTGTTCAACTCCATTCACCTGGCAGATAGACTGGGCTAGATCAGGAGGTCTCTGTCAAGAATCTAAGACCTTGGTGTTGATTGTGGTGTGGACTCTCTGGTTCTCCTCCTTGTGGCTTGTCATCTTCCTTGTCCTTTCTCCTTGGCTCCTCATATCAGCAGGACAACCTAGACTTCCTTAGAGCATGATGATTGGCTTCCAAGAGAATGAAAATGGAAATTGTCAGGCTTCTTAAAGACCAGACCTCTAAGAAATATAGCACCTGTGTGCCAGTTCCTATTGGTCAAAGCAAGCCTGAAGCCCTGGCCAGATTTACGGGGAAGGGAAATAGACCGAACTTCTTGATGGGAGAAGTAACTTGTGCACCCAAGGATGAGAGGCATTTTTGCCAGTCATATTTGTGGGCAAATGGCCATAATACTTCTTTACCTGTTTAGCCCAAATAAACTACACAAGGCTCTCTATTTGGTAGGTTTGCAATATTTAGCAAATGAAAGTGTAGGATGCCCAGTTAAATTTGAATTTTAGGTAAACATGTTGGGTTTTATTATAATTATATTCCATGAAATATTTGGTATACTTATAATAAAAAGTGCTTGTTTTTACTAGATATTCAAATTTAACTGGATAGTTTGTGTTTTTCAGGGATTGAACTCAGGACCTTGCGCTTGTGAGGCAGGCACTGTGTCACTGAGCTAAATCCCCAGCCCTGGATAGTTTGTGTTTTATCATGACTTTGGAAATAGTGGATCTCCAGGGCAAGATTCCTATGTGGTCAAGGAGGTCAAGGATGGGACTGTAGTCCAAGGCATGGATAGTTGACTAAAGCCCCCCTAGGGAAGTGCTTCTTACATTTTCATTTGCACATAAATCACTTGGGGGTCTTGTTAAAAATGTAGCTTCTGATTTAGAAGGTTTGTGGTGGAGCCCAAGGTCTTGCATTTCTAACTAGCTCCTACGTCAGTGGTGGAGAACCTATGGCACATGTGCCACAGTGGGGCACGCAGAGCCCTCTCAAAGCCAGGTCACCCTAGCAGCTGAGCATTGGACATTCAGGTTTAATTGTAGTGTTGGCACTGTGCAATAAATAAGTGGGTTCTGGGTTACCCTTTGGGCACTCAGTCTCTAAAAGGCTCTCCATCACTGTCCTAGGAGATGCTTATGCTGGGCCATGGACCACACTGTGGATAATGAGATACTAGATCTGAGAGGAGCAAATTGAAAGTAATTTAGCTTTACTGGACATATGGTCTCCTTTATAACTACTCAACTATTGGTGGTATATCAAAAGAGCAACCATAGACAATATGGAAATAAATGTGCATGGCTCTATACTGTATCAATAAACCTTTACTTAGGAAAACAGAGAAGATTTGGCCTGAGGCAGGGTTTCATTTGCTGACCCCTAAACTAAGTGATTCTAATGTGCTCCCTGTCTAAAGAGAATCCCTGCAGCAAGGAAGAGAAGGTTTGCACAAGAAATCTATAATTTTGGGGAGATGTTCAGAAAGGATTGCCCTAAATCCCTCACCACCAAATACAGATTTCTTTCTGTTCATAGTTACCCCTAGTCTTCAGTTCATATTTGGTTCTTTCTTAAAATATAAAGTCTCTGAACTAGGAATCCTTTTAAATTGATAAACACCCTTTTACATCCCAGTATAAGTGCATTTAGGATCACTTCTTGCTGGGGAAGTAGAACAGGATGCTGGACTAGAAGAAGTTGAGGGTGCAAGTCATTCATGCTTTGGCCGAGGATGGGACAGCTGGTCCTCACCTTGCTCTCCATCCTACAAGTGTGCTTGCCAGTGCTGATAAAATACTCATTTTACCAAAGGTATTGTTTAGTTGTGTGAAAGAGAGATCGCTTGATCCACTGTCCCGATTTACTTGAGACAGAAAAATTTCTTTCCTAGACTTTCAGGGCTAAAACTAGGAAAATCTTGGGAAAGCCAGCACAGAGAGAGTGAGGGAGAAAGTGAGCTTGCAGATGATCAATTCCACAGTAATGATTTGGTGGCAACACAACACCCACAGAGCTCAAAGGCGGTTATGAGAGTCTCAGAGGGATACCCAGTTTATTTTACTTGAACTTGAGAGATACACGCCCTTGTGCTCTGTTAGGAGGCACTGCAGATGACACAAATGAAGGGCTCTGCCTTCTATGTAGGCTGAGAAATGCCACATTTCAGGGCTTTCTCTTTGGCTAGGTGCTCAGATGGTACTTGATGACAGTAGTGGTGATAGTAATGGTAATAACAATAATGATTATATGTAACAGCTAACATTTATTGTGTGCTTAATATATGCCAGGTAAATTATGTGTTACACCTTTATTCTCTTATTAAATGCTCTCACAGCAATCCTGTGAGCTAGGTACCATTGTTTTCTCAGTTTTACAGATAATTAAGTTGCAGTTTAGTGATCTCTATTGATTTATCCAAAGTTGCATGGCTAATATATTGGAGTTAAACCCCCCAAAGCCTGGGTTCTTAATATTTCTTGAGTCTATGGCACCAAGGCCTCTCCTGGTATCTCCAGCATCTAGGAGCCCTTTCCTAGTTCCCCTCTATGGTGAAGTGGGAAACACAGGCTTATGATGTGTCTTTGATAGATATTTTGCTTCACACAGCCTTTTTCCTAATATGCTTAAAAGAAGAAGGGACAGTTGATAACACTTGGGTTGTTCCTCTCTTTCTCCATGTCTTCTTTCCCCCTACTTTTTTGGTCACAATCATAGTTTTGCAGGGTAATTCTCTATCACCAAAGAACACATGGTGTAGTTCAGTCATTGTCCAAGTGTGATCACTTCACTGCCAGCAACTGGGAAATGTTTGAAATGGACATTTCTTCAGCCCTACCCCAGTTCTACTGAATCAGTAAGTCTTGGAGGAGAGATCTAGCAATCAGTAGCATGGTGAAGTTTGAGGACCACTGGAATGAGGCGGAGAGCTGGCGGGTCTCAAGTCAATAGGACCAAGTTGGATTGTGTTTCTGCCACTTTGGTGATGTTCACATCAACCCCCCACTGAAGTTGCTAAGCTTTTGTTTCTCTCCTTTACGTGCAACTTCACAATCTTATAATTCTTTCTAGGTAGGGGCCCAATAAGAGGGTGGTGGAAAAATACACTTGAATATACAGCATTATCACTGACGTTATTATTCATCTGGAGGCCTCTTCTGCATAACACTGTAGAAACTAATTTTTGTTTAAGAAAGGGTAAAGCAATCAGCCAGATAAGTAATGTTTATCTAGCAGATCATTAGAGTGCTTCCAAATGACTTTTATTTAATTCTTACACCAATGCTGTGAGATGGAATCATAAGAGAGCTCACATTCAGAGTGTTAAAGACTTGCCAAGTTGTCACTACAGGTTCATGACAAAGTTAAAGTTGAAATGCAGATTCAGTTCAAAATCCCGTGTTTCCCACTGGATCACTCTTAGAACCAGGGACAAAGGACAGGTAGCCAGCAGCATGAAACATCATCCAGGCAGCCATTCTCTACCTTGGCTGCACATTGCGATCACCCAGGGAGATTTTAAAAGTCTCTGGACCAATTAATCAGACTCTCAGAGCATGGGGTCCCAGATTCCACATATTGTAAAGCTCCCCAGGAATGTCAGAGGCAGTGAAGTCTGAGCACATGGCTGTAAACCCCCTGGAAGTTCCCGTAGGCACTGATGCTTGATTCCAGCTGCATGTTAGAGTCATCTGAGGAACTCTGAAAAAATACTCATGCCTAGCCTCATCCTAGATCACTGAGCTGAGATTTCTAGTGTTGGTAATTATTTCTATTTTTCAGTTCCTCTGATGACTCCACTCCCTGGCATTATGCCATCTTTTTGGCTCCAGGTAAGGTTGCTATCTGTCAAGGTGGAGCCTGACCCCTCCTACTTCATCAGTGGACAAAGAAGCAACTGTTAGAAATGTAAGCACATGCTGAGTCTATCTGCAGTCTGGATTAGGATTATCTTGGAACTGCGCCCACCAGTTTCACCACAGGGTATATTGGAGTATATCATTCAATATTTACCTCCACTAGCTACAATTAAGATTCTCTTATAGTGCAAAGTTTCCCCAACAGGTAACCAAAGCCAGAGGAGAGGCTGACTTTATTAAAATTCTTTAGGGTACATCGGCAGCCTCAAAGCACATACTCATTAACATAACTGAGCAGGCATGTTCCCTTCCTCTTGCACGTGAGGCTCATACACAAAAGCTGGGCTGATACCCACATTCAGGATGGAGGAAGCTGCCATTGTAATGAGGCTATTAGGACACTGTGATAACCAAATCTTAAGTGGTGACTGCACCAAACTTATCCTATTAGGAAGTTCATTCTTCACTGAATGGTGGTGTAAGAGCAGTGTACTCTTTACTCTCTGTTTCCTGTGCACCTGCTAATATAGGACACTTTTACCCCTCAAGGGTTTCCTTTTTTGTGATTTCTGACTGCAGTCAACTCAAGTTCAGAAAATAGTAAATGGAAAATTCTGGAAATAAACCATGTTGTAAATAACTTTTATTCCTGTATATTATTGTTCTATTTTATTATTATTCATGTTAATCTTAGTGTCTAATTTATAAATTAAACTTGATCATAGGCATGTGAGTAATAGTGTGTCATTTAATATTGTGAGAAATGTGTCATTAGGTGTTTTAATTGTTGTGTAAACATAGGATGTATTTACACAAAGCTAGATGGTTTATCTTACTGGACATCTGGTGCGCTTTTATACCACTGGTAATGTAGTAAGTTTGTTTACACCAGCATCACCATAAATATGTGAATAATGTTTTGTGTCGTGACATTGACACAAGTACATCACTAGACAATTAGAATCTTTTCAGCTCCATTATAATCTCATGGGACCACCCTTGTACATGTGTTTGTCTTTGTCAAAACAGTGTCATGTGGTGTATGACTGTATAGGGAGAAAGTGCACAGAGGCTTCAGTATTGTCTTTGGATTCAGGCGTCTACTGGATGGTCATAGAATGTTTTTCCCTGAGACTGGGGGGATGACTGTACAGCTTTTATTAAAGTCTGGTCCCATTGGATCTCCTGGGGATGCTCATAACAAAAGTTCCCAGACCCTATTACACTCTTAGAATCTTTGTATAAAAACTGGGGTTGAGAATTCCAATCCCTAGGAAGCTCTCCAGTTTTGTTTTGTTTTGTGTTTTTTTTTTGGTACTGGGGATCAAACTCGGGTCCTTGTGCTTGCACGGCAGGCGGCAAAACCACTGAGCTAAATCCCTGGCCCTGTGTTGTTTTTTTTTAAATTAAGTTTATTGGTACATTTTAGGAATACAATAAATATGATGACATTCATCTTTGGGAATTTGTAGCTTTACATGATATATGTTTGTTCTTATTTTTTTCCCTATTCCCCTGCCCTTTTAAAAAATCTTCCAAAGAATAAGTGTCTTTGCAAGAATAACTTTGGCATGGCTTAGAATACCTGGATGCCCATTTCTTAGGCATAAGCCAAGGGAGACCCTCAGACTACAGGGAACTGATTTGGGAGGGATTGGATCCAGGGAGTTAAAAGCTAACTAAGAGCATTGTGGCAGTGTCTGGGAAGTGTGCAAGGGAAGATGTGTGTGTACACGTGTGTGGGTGCACGCACCTGAGGCTCAGATCTGGGCCGGGGGGCAGGTGTCATCTCTGCTGTTTAGGTATTCATAGCCAATTGTTTTCATTGTTCCTCACTTTATTAGCTTTTGCCAAGGAGTTCAGCTTTTACTAAGGGCACCTGGGTTTATGGCAGCAATATTTCTCACAGTGTCAGAGATAAAATATCAAGCTAATAACAGACTCCCTGCTAATGTAAATTGCACGAGGAAGGCAATCTTGTTTAGGAGGAAGTTCTACCCGGGAATACTAAGTCTTATGGTTTTGAGAAAGCAGTCAGTGGGATTGGATACACCTTGTGCTTGCTAAGAAGATGAAATAAATGATTTGTGTTAAGTGGTAGCAGCTGCAGAAAACAGCGTTTTCCTGCACCTGCCTCTTCCAAGGGACTCAGGCTCTCAGGGGCTCAGGCAGAGGGCAAGAGGCCCAAGTGTGGGATCTCGGGTAAATCTTATCTGCTTCTCTGCTCCCCTCTCTTCTCTGCCACTTCTCAGTCTCCATGGGTGTAGAAAACCGATTGGCTTCCCTTGTGTGTTATAAAGAGGAACCCATTTCAGGATGATGGGGAACCTGGGAGGTTTCCTGGCAATCTCTTCGATTTCCTCTCTCTCTTCTTGGTTACATTCAGGCACCCGCTGGGCAGACCTACTGCAGCCACTTGTTGCAGGGAATTTTAACAAGACTCGGAGAGAGGAGTTGAGACTTGAAAAAAAAAATACATACACACACACACAGAGGAATCAAAGATGCTGCTTCCTGTGCAGGATCTGTCAGGTCCCCGAGGATGGGCCCTAAGTACTGTATCACCCTTACTCTGTAGCTCTGTGGGGCCTGGGGTAGAAGTGTCAGGAGCTTCTGAGATGATGATGGGGTTCTTTTCAAATGGGCAGGGCACCAAAGGCTGACTCCATCCTTGGGAAGGGATGCTCAGAAAAGGGAGGGGCCACTGGTGCTGGCTTTTGAATGGGATCAGGATCTGTGGTTGCATCTCGAGACTTGAAGCAAGGGCAGTAGGAAAAGGAGCATCTTCTGAAGCTTCTTGTTCCAAGACCTGGCTGGTCCCTGAGTGCAGCCTTGCCCACTGCTCCTGTTCATCTCAGATCCATCAGAACCAGATGTCCATCTTCCCAGCACCCAACAGTTGGACTATCCCTAACATGAGGTTTATTTGATCCTAGCAGACAGGTCCCATCTCATGACCTCTTTCCCCACCTGGTCCCTGATCTGAGGCATACCTCAGTAACCCTCTTAGTAACTTCCTTCAGAGAAATGTCCTGGAGAGAAGTGTCAGTCTCTGTGTGAGTGAGTGTCAGCTTCAGAATTATTTCCTCCTGATTCCTTGACACATTTGCAGTGGTTCTATGGACTCGGGGGCGGGTATTAGAGGCTCCATTTTCCAGGTGATGTAACAGCTCAGAGAGTTGGAGTGGCATTTCTATGATTGCACATACAGTGAACGAGGGATGAGATAAGATCTTTTGGCTTTTGCATCTGCGATCCATCCAAAGCCTTGCCTTACCCAGTGGAGCTCGGTGCTGCGGCACACTGCTTACACATGATCAGATAATTTTGTCCAAGCCACCTAACCCATCAGTCCTCCAGGTCCTGGGAAACACATGCTGACTGGCACAGGGACAGCCCAGAGACTAATTGCCTGCCTTGAGTGGGCAGGGACAGTGGAATCCTCCATCTCAACACCAGCAGGAGGGAGCCAGAGAGGGTGGCAGGTGGGCAGAGCCTTGTCCACTAGATGTGAAAGGAGAAGCCTTTACATGTTTGTGTGCAGGGTAGGAAGGAGGACTTTGGTGACAGCCGGGGTGATGGATGGTGTGGGAGACTGCATGGGGCATGAGTAGTAACATAATAGAGGGTGCACATTACGGGCAATTACAATTTGAATAAGTTATCAATGGAAAGAAGCAGAGGAGTAGAAAGCTGTTTTATTAACCCCCTGAAGTTACGTTCCCAGCATTTTGAAAAAGTTTGTGAATTGCTGTGAATTACGAGCCTGATGACAAATGCCGATGCTGGGAGAATCCCTGATTGCAGCTTCTGTAAGCAGGCAATGTTTTATGGGGACAATTTAAAACAACAGTCTTGTGTATTTTAAAACATCAAAGGAGAACGGAAAAGAAAGCGCTTGGGGAACCTAGTGCATTTACCTGCCCCTGAGCAAACTTTGCTATAAATCCTGCCTATGATTTCTCAGTTTTCTTCTGTTTTTCTTCTTTTGATATTGCACATTTCTCCAGGCTCACTGCCTGGGGCTAAGATGTGTCCTGTGTTACCCCAAGGAGGGTTTTGCCTAGTTGCTTCCTGGATGAGAATAAAGCTCCAAATAACATGTAACTACTTTCTAAGCTGTTCCTGCCTGGAAATCTCTCCTCTATCCTTTAATATTTCCAATTCCAGACAGCAAAAGGTGAGTATGAGGCACACATTCCTTCCTGAGGTCTCTGTTGTTCTCTAACCAACTCTGGTTCTGTCCCAGGTAACTCTGTGATCATTTGTTGTTTCCATTACCAAACTGGAGCTCCCAGAGGCCTCCATCTCTGGAGCTTTAGAAACTGTGTTCAGCTTGGAATCAGGAGAACCTTGGTTGTATATTGAGACCTGTCACAGACTGGCTGTTTACTTAGTATGTCACAAACACTTAAAGTACTTTTCTTATTAAAAGAGAGATTAAAAATCCTGACCTCCATGATTGACAGGAAGTAAGGCAAACAAGGTACCAAAAGAGTGGGAAAGTTGCAGAGGAGTTTGTGGAGAGGAGACAGGGTGCTACTGTTCTAAATGGGTCTTATATTACTGATCTTATAATGCTCTGGAGGGGGAGTTATTTCCAGTTTATAGATGAGGCAACTGATGTTTCAATTAAATTGCTCTAAGAAAAACACGATGGGAATTGATTTGATACTGGATGTGTTTGTCATCAAGGCTCATGTTTTCCACCACAGTAGGTCTCTGTGTTTGCTATGCTACAGAGTTGTTCATTTCCAGTATTGCCTGGGAACAGGTTAGATGTGCTAATTCTGGACTAAGCCTAGACCTAAGCTTCCCAAGGCTGAGTTAAACAAGATTTCCAGGGCATTCCTGTGCACATTCAAAGTTGAGAAGCACAGAGACTGTGTCAGAAGAGCGCAAGTAAAGCAAGAAGAGGCCTTGGGTTGTACATCCAGGTGAATGTGAGCTTATGACCAGGTGTGAAGGGAGGAGAGTCTGCACTGACCTGGGATCTGGAATATGCATTATCTGTGTGCTTGGGCTGAAGAAGTTTGCACCTTAACATCAAGAGTAGTCCAGGGAGCCCATGGGATGAGGGAGAACACGTTCTGGATGAGGAATGATGTGGCACATGCTTTCTGGTCATGTGGACAGAACCTTGCTGTAGATGAAACACAGGAACTGGGGCACAAACCTTGTTTGAATCTGACTTCTTCACTTATTGGTTGGCCGCTTGACATTGAACAAGCCCATACCTCAATTTATTCTTTTATGTGTTGTGTTGAAGATTAACTAAGATATAGAAATGCCTAGCATGGTATCTGGATCAACACTCTACCAGGGGTGGCGAACCTATGGCATGTGTGCTACGGCGGGCTATTTATGTTACTGAAAATTCTAAAAGGTTCACCATCACTGCTCTGTATGAAGCTCACTGCCCATCTTTCTATGTGTGGCCTGTAAATTTGCTAGGAAAACATGGGGAAAACTAAAGTATTTTCCTCAGTCTTCCCTCTTCCCTCATACTGTTTGTGGGAATGGGGAAGGTATTAGCTTGGAGTTGAAGGCTGGGTGTCATCCTTTGGGGTAGAGTTTTCCAAAGTGAAGTCCTCAGGCCAATTGCATTTGTGTCACTTGACAACCTGTTAGGAAAGTAGAATCTCAGGCTTGTACTCTTGACCTCCTAAATTGGAAACTCTGAGGGTTGGCCCCCAACTCTGTGTTCTCACAAGCTCTCTGCGAAGTTTGAGCACCACCGCAGTAGAACCTTGGAACTCAGGCATCTGAGAAATGCCCTGTAAGGGGAGGATATTTGCAGGTGCTGACACCAGAGGGTGTCCTTTGTGGTAGACCCCAAGTGCTCCAGTGGGCACTGAGGTCCTGTTACAATGAAATGATCACTTAAAGGTGGTCACTGTGCAGAGGGCACATGGCAGCCAATTCATTAACCGAGATCAACTTGTTGCAAGTGGAAAAATGTTAATGATCAGTTTCGAAGCATTGAGAGCCTATAAGGGACCACATGCCTGGAATGAGCATTTACCATATGGTGCCTTTGGAAGCTAATATTGATTCTCATTACTTTAAATGATTACAAACATTGCAGGTGTTTTGTAATAATCTCTATTGTCTAATTAGAACATGCATGAAACTAGCTCATTCTGCCTGCTAACGAATATTGATTTGAACAGCAGAGTCCTGGTGTAGGGGCAGGATTGGGGCTGTCAGGCCAAGTTGCTAGCCAGTGCCAGCCCCCTCTCTACCTAAATTATGAATATGGGGATACAGGACATTTTGACGGGCAGTCATCCATGGGGGCCCTGACCTGATCTGGGCCTGCTTCAGTCTTCCATGTCTATGCCTGTCAGGCTAATAGCTGGGAGATTAGAATAAACATCAGTCATCTTGTGATCCTTTTTAACTCCTTATTTTTCTTCTTTCCCAATTCCTTTTAGTGTTCATTTTATTATTTAAAAAATTTCAAATTTAGTTTTATTAGTACATGTTTGCAGCACATAACGATTACATTCATTGTGGTAAGTTGGCACATGTACATAACACACCTTAATTATTTTTATTTTCTTCCCCCAATCTCTTGGTTTTCTTCTCATTTGCAAGCAACTCTGTATCTAAATGCTGTTAGGGAAATCTGCTGCAAGTGGACATTATCCACTTTACTCATTAGCTTCTAGGTACACTGTACTTGTGATTGGCTTGAAGTTGCTTCCTGTCTTAGAATTAGCTCTCCAGCAAGAACGTAAGCTCCTTGAAGATAGTGGTTCTATCATATCAAAGATAGTGGTTCTATCTATCATTGTTTTCCATTCCCCCTCTAGGCCTGCAAAGTGCTTTTCTGTACCCTCAGTAAGGAGAGCTGTTGTTATGAGTGTCATTCTTACTCATTGTCAAATGAATGAATAAAAAATAACTCTTAGGGTGGTGTTATGTGCCCAGTGTGTGGTTCATATGTGCATGCATATTTTAATTTATTAATCGGACAAAATTTATTGCACACTAATTATGGCACAAGGGAAAGAGCTTAAAGAGACCTGCGTCCTGCTGAACGGCAGCTCTAAGTCTCCCTGGGAAGAAGGATGTTGGAGTGTGATGTGGTAACTGCTGAAAAGGTTGGAGTAGGATTCTCTGGGAGGCAGGAGAGTGATCTTTGAGTGCACGGTGAGGTGGTCAGGGAATGATTCCTGAGCCCAGAGATGGAGGACAAATAGTACGTGGGGGCAGAGTGCCCATAAAGAAAGTGGACACTGAGGCTCTCAGGCTGCCAGTGAGGCCCAAGCACAGCTGTGTGCATGTGTGTGGGTGGGGGTGGGGAGGGCCTGTGGCATTTGGACCAAAGAGGGAAGCAGAGGTTGGATTATGAAGCGCTTTGTCTACCGTGCCAAGAAGCTAGGCTTTTATTCTGAAGGTGAGGGGTCTGTATTTAGAGAGCTAGATTTGCATTTTGTTTAACAATTTTTAAAGATTTAGTCTTATACTTCCTATACAGTACTTTGAGTTATTTATTCATACCACTTTCAGTAGTTTGTCACCTTTTTCTAGATTTGTTGGAGTTCTTTATATATTCTGGATTACTAACCCTTTCTCTGAAAAGGATTGTATAATATTTTCTTCCAATTTCTTTGTCTTTTAACTTTGTTTATCGTATCTTGACAGAAAGAAGTTGTTAAATTTTGATGTTGGAAAATTTATTAATTTAGCTCTCCATGTGTTGTATTTTTACGTCTTGTCTAAAAAGTATTTTCCCATTTCAGTGCCACAAAGATAGTAGGCACTGCCCTATATTTTCTCCTAATAGTGGTAAAGTTTTGCTTCTGACCATTAGCTCCCTAATGCAGCAGGAATATTTTTTGTGTGTGTGTCCTGTGAAAGGTAGGGAATATGATTCTCTTTATTTATCTCCTTCCTTTAAAAGCCAGTTGCTCCACAGCATTTATTAACAACCCTTCCCTTGCCCACTGACTTATAGTGCTTCCTTTATACTCATTTCCTCTCCATGTCCTCATCTCTTTGAGGGCTGTCTTTTCTGTCTGTTGTTCTGTATGTTCCCAATGAGTAAGCACCAGAGTATTTTAAGAAGCTACTACTTTAATCTCCTACCCCCACACCTTGCCCATTCAGCATCATCAGTGACTTTCTCCCCATAATTCCAGAGAGCCCCAGTACTATGACCTATTGGGGAAATCTGCTCTCCTTGGGATTTTCATCCTGCACTATCAATAAATAGATATCAGGACACATAAAGCAAATCCCTAGCTTTTCTGCCATCTTACATATCTTCTTGAGATAAAAGAAGAGAGATTTTCATTGGACTGAGGGAGAATGGGAATGTAATCAGAAAACACCTCAGAGGTTGTAGGTTCTGTGACACTTCAGACCTAAATGTGTGCAGAGAGCATACAAGTGGCACCTGGGCTGGCCCTTGGAGAGCTTGCTGGCATCAGAAAGGCTCTGGGAAGCTGTGGAAGTCAGACATCATCTTCTTTTGACTCAGAAAAGTCTGGCGCACTGAAACCTGTATGTGACTATACATGCCACCGTGCTTTGCACTGACCAGCTTCCTGGAGTGGGCACCCTTTCCTCCTTTAGGAATGCTGGATATGGCTGGCTGAAATCTTGTGTTATTTAGCAAAGAGCTATTGGCAACTGGTCCATGTTAACACAGTGAACCAGGTTCTTAAGCAAGCCAAGGAAAATTTCTCACCAAGGTCCTGACCATGCAGGACTGATCCCATGCCCTGCTGAAGTCTAAAATTCTAGATTCTTAGGGCCAAAAAGACTTGCTAGATAATCTTGTCCATCATGATATTTTTGTTTCTGTAGGTGAAGAAACTGTGGTGGGGGTTCCAATTCTCAGAGAGGCAGGGAAGGTACAAGAATTCAGGTCTCTGAGCTGAAAGTGTAGTTCACCACTATAATACTTGCCTAGCATACACAAAGGCCTGGGTTCAATTCCCAGACCTGGGAGGAAAAACAAGAATCAAGGGCTCTGTTTTCCACTCCAGTTCACTTTCTCTCTAATGCTCTCCTTGACTGGAGTGCCTTAACCTGTTCAGATTGCTCCAACAAAATGCTATAGATGGGGAGATTATAAAAAATTTATTCTTCACAGTTCTTGAGGGTGGGAGGACCAAGATCAAGTTGCCAGCAGATTCAGTGTCAGGTGAGGGCTGCTTTCTGGTTCATGGATGATACCTCCTCACTGTGTCCTCACGTGGAGGGGTAAGGCAGCTTTTGGAGCCCCCTTTATTGAGGCATTAATCCTGTTCATGAGAGTTATACCTCATGATCTAATTACCTCTGAAGGCCCTGTGTCCTAATATTGGTGATTGGGCTTCAACATATGAACTTTGAGGGGCCAGAAACTTAGACCATAGCACTGGAGAAGAAAAAAATAAGTCTGAGGGAAAAATAAATCTGTAAACTATTTTTTGGTGCGTTTCTTCCCTTAGTGACCTGAAGAGGGTGGAGATGTCTAGGCATTTGGGAATAAGAGAGAGACTTCAATTCTAGAGATTTTTGTCCTTGGAAATAGGCAATTAGAGATGGGCCCCAGGGGAAGTACAGAGCAGGATATGATAAACCTACAATAATCTTGAACTTCTGGGTTTTTATACAAAAAAAAGAAACCGAAAAACAAAAACCTAAAACAGTTGAAGTCTACTGGGGAGTTTAGGTAGGTAAACTGCACTTCATAGTTTTATTGCTTTTAAAAGGTCATTTACAGATCATTTAAAAAAGTCTTTTTATTTCCATTGACCTGTGCTATTATTTTTCGGACTTCCACCTTCTTTTCTGCTGGAGGGTTGTTAGTGATTGTTCACACTGTAGTGTTAGGTTCTTTTGTTGACATCTAATAGTTATATCCATAGGAAAGCTGTGATTGATTAAAATCTGTTCAAAGTAGGAAGCATTCATTTGAAATAGGAATAAAAAAATCATCTAACTTGCATCTGTATCTTCAAGGGAGGAAGGCTCTTCAGACTTCTGTATTCCATCCGCTCTGTGCCATTGTGTTCTCTCCATCAAAGCAGTCAAAGAGCCCAGGGTCAAGCGGTGGGAACACAGACCCTTCCTCTCCATGGGGAAGTAGCATATAATGTGTGGCTGCCTTACTTATTTCTCCACTTGAAATCCAAAGTGGACATTTCTCCACGACTCTGTCCCAGCCCTTCCTGTCTTGTTGCTCCCAATCCTTTGAGACTAAATTACCAGTCGATGAGAGGATATACACAAATCTTATATGCCTCTTTTTGCTGGTTGCTTTCTCTTTCTCCGGATGTACAGGATTCTGTCAGGAGAGACACACTATCAAATGATACTGGGACAATTGTCAAAATAATTGTTCCTCAGCTGTCCGAATACTTTTAGACAGGTAAAGGGCTCTAGGACCAGCTTTCCCTATTTCTATAAAAGCTTCTTTCACCTTTGACACCTAGTGGTAAGAAGGAAGGATTTTTCCTTGCTTTTTCTTTTTTCTTGTTTTACCATGCCCAAAAGATGTGTGTTTGCTAAACATTCTGTCTTTATGACAAGTGACTGTTGTGCAGTAAAAATTTAACAAGAAAGAATGTTTATGTGTTCTCTGAAGGAATAGGACTAGAAACTCTCTGGAGGGTTTCAGGCTTTTAATCCAGTGAGACGTCAGTGCAAAATAAGAGGACAGAGGTGACAGCTACCAGGGGGCAGTGAGAATCTACGCTTTGAGTTGAGACATTAGTAGTCAACACACATTTTGAGGGGATTACTTCAAACAAGGGGAAACAGATGAACCAGCAGGTCCTACCTAGAATCACAGGAAGTAGATAGAAGGCGGCAGCCACCATGAATGTGTCAGCCTTTTCTCTCTTTTGAAAATTAATCATTTAGCCAACATCATCTCTTGCCTGGATCATGAC
Organism: Heterocephalus glaber; assembly: GCF_053883595.1. NCBI lineage: Eukaryota > Metazoa > Chordata > Mammalia > Rodentia > Bathyergidae > Heterocephalus > Heterocephalus glaber. The sequence goes on from NW_028258379.1 coordinate 18,199,661, forward strand.
AATAGAGCCCTAATTGGTTTCTTTATGTCCTTGGCTAAATTAATGTTTTCAGAATAAAATCTTGTGGTGTTACCTCCATCGTTCTCCCCTACTAATGGCTTTTAGGATAAATAGAAAATACAAGGTTTGCACAAGTCAGCTTCTGTCTGCCTTGCACCCTCATCACACACTGTGCTCCCCCTTGCTTCCAAATCTCCAGCCACACTGACATTCCTCAGGCCTCATGTGAATCTACTTCTTTCAGCCACTTATGTGTACTGGTATCTCTACCTGGAATGCTTTTCACTGCTTCTTTTTCTGAGATCCTGTGAGGATACTGCATGATGGGGTTGGGGGAGTGCTGAGCCATTCTGGGACTCACACAACCATAATAGTCAAGACACTGGACAACAAAGGCATGCCTTCACCCATTGTAGCCTGTAGAGTTGTTGCATTTGTGGTGGAAACTGGACAAATCTGGCAGCAACCTTAAGCTTGGTCTTCAAGGCAACTTTAGAAATAGGTGATGAGAACTTTTCTTTTAGTTCTGGAGAATGTGTTTGAGATGGAAAAGGAAACTTTTAAAAATGTGAACCCCAGGGAAGGAACAGTTGTTGAGATAGAAATTCTTTCTCACTTTGCTTTTCTGGGCTGAATCGACCCTCCTTCTCAGACGATGATAGCCTTCAAGCTTTAGGAAGCCACTTTCTCCTCTCTCTCTTGATATGAGCTAGATGTGATTTAGCCAGGATGACTCAGTGGATTAATAAGAGATGGGTCTAGATTCCAAGCCTCTTGCCAACCAATTCACTTTTCTTTTCACAAGGAATTGGGCAAATCATGAGTCGAGGAGATAGTTCAGTTCTAGGCTTACCTCAAAAGTCCTCAGTGGGCTAAATTTTTATTACTTTCTTCTATTTCAGACTGGAAAAATGTTGGGAGTGTTCTCAGAAATTTAGTGACTTTTGTCCCTCTCTGGACCCTGCCTCCTCCTCCAGATCCTCTGCTTTAGCATTCACCCACTTTCTCTCCAAGTGGAAACTCATTCCTCGGGGTAATCAATGTCCCTCTCAGCCAGAACCCTGTTACCAGGGAAACCATTCCAGGCAGCAGACTTTGGCTCATTGAGATGCAGCTGCAGAGCCCAGGGCCTGTGTAAGGGCAACTGTGATCGGAGTGGGCAGTTTTTGGCAACTCTAGAGTGAATTGTACCGAGTGGGACATGGTAATTATGTATTTATGGCTTTCATTATGTGCCAGTGTAATTGTCACGAATTCATTGTTGTTTAAAAATTTTTATTTTTTCCCTGGACCACTCAGCAAAAAAGGGAAATTGGTGCCATAGGGCAAGTTTTTTTTCTGAAAGACAATCACTTGCATGGAAAAATAAATGCAATGATTTAATGTCATTTGATTGGCCAGGCAGTTTTCTCTAACAGTAGGCCTATGACTCCAACATGGCTGCCCACGGGCCCCAACCAAGGGCCTTGAGTGATGCCAGTATGAAGTTGAATAGTAAAAGGAGAGTTAGGCTTGGCATGGTAGCCTGCAATTTCCCTTAAAAAGAGCCTTACAAATACATGGAAGTCATGGTTTTGTTTCCATACTATTAATTTCTAGCTGTGGAACTATAGGTTACTGAAAATGAACTTCTTTTATAAAATTACATCTTTGCACCATCCTTTGCTTGTGGTGGTTTAAAATCATGGCTTCTCTTAAGCATAGCTGATATGGAAGCCTCCCAATGTGTGCATGGGGTAGTTAAGCAGGAGACTTAAATCACTTTACAAAGAAGACTTCCTTTTTCCAAAGGGATCAACACTGGATTCCTTAAAATAGCTCTTTGAGCGAGTTTACAATATAGTAAACATGATCAATTCACATGCACTTTTCCTCAAAGTTCATCAATTGTGTGGTGACTACAATAATAATACTAGCAATAGCAACATGGATTGAGTGCATATGATATGACTCTCAGTATCCTAGATCATCATTTTTAATATTCATTTAGAGCAAAATAAAGTTGTACTACATACCATACTAGAAAGGATGCAAAGAGGGTCTCTGCTCAGTTCTCAAGTTAGGAGAGATGAAAGGGTTGAGAATATAAAATGGAAAATATGTGCTGCAGTCCTGGGCACTACTGTTACTGGCTTGTGGAACCTGGAGTCAATCGCTTGAGCTCTTTGAACATTGGTTTCACTTTTATGAAAGAGGGAGAAGAGTGAGTCATAGGTACTTTGGAGATTGTTATGGTAGCAGTGGTAATGAAGAGAGCAGCTAAGGTAACATTTACTGAGTGTATTATCACCTATTAATTACTCTTCTAATCACTATGTATGAATTGTCTCATTTCATCTTTAGAGTAATTCTTTGGTATTTTATTAACACAAATTTTCTGCTGAGGAAACTGAAGTGCAGGGAGGCTACACAGCTACTAAGGAGTGGACTCAAACCCGTGTTATTTACTGCCAAAGCATTCCTTGTCCCTCTATGGCTGGTAGGATCCCAGTGGTAGACTTGCTGTTATCCTGAATAAGCGCCAACTGCAGGTCTACTGCTTGCCTGAAGACCACTGTAACAGGACTGGCTTCCTCAGTGCATGGTCCAAGGTTCCTGTGAGGAAGTCCCAGTTTTCTTCCTTTCACTGCAGCCGCCCATCTTCTTTAAGGATGTGTGAGTAACTATGCATATGGCTGTTTGCTGCCTGACCATGCTGCTTGGATGATCATCCTCACTTGATCCCATCCCTAGGGATAAATCTGGAGCTTTGGATCTGGGGACAGTCAGATTGTCCTGCCTTAACCGAGCATTCTGTCCACACATCACTGGACATTGCCTGGCAGTAGCTTCTGTCATGTATTACCCAGACGGGTGGGTGAGCTCTGGGACAGTGTCAAGGTCCTAGAAGAATTCATCTGTTAGAGCCAAGAAAATTCAAGAAGGAGCCTTAGAGGAAAGTTGTCTCTTATTTTTGGTTTGCAAAATACATATAATCATTATAGGAAAAGATCTGCATTCTTTTATACTAATAATTTGAGCCAGTTTATAGGAATAGGTAGGTGGAGAAATGCAATTCACTACTATGTAAATGGGCTAGAGCCCACTCTATAGTGCCATTGTATATTTTTTTCCAGAAAGAATTTCTTATTTAAAGAAAGTGATTTTTAAAGCTGGTATTAAGTTAGATTCTATGACAAGTAAGCAGTGGCTCTCAACCTTGGCTTCACATTGGAATCAGCAGGGAGCTTTCAAAAATTCTGATTCATGGTTCTTACCTCCCAGGGATTCTGGTTCTAATTAGTCTCAGGCATGGCCTGGACAATGGCATTTTAAAGGCTCCCCAGGTGAGTCTAACAGGCAGGGCAGAAGGGCCAGCCTCATGGATAGTAAACAGTGTACAGTGCAGTGGGCCCTACACTCAGTTTAATGCTCTGGCATTGCTGTCTTAGAAACTTCAAATACTTTTCCAACAAAAGAGTTCATATTTTCAGGTCTGTAAATTATGTAGCCAGTTCTGCAGCCAGGGTTAAGAGTCACTGGACTAGAGAGAGATCTTCACATAAGAGAAAATTCCACATGTGCCAGCTGCTGGTCCTCTTAGGGGTAACATGTCAATCAAGCAAAACACTGTACTCACGAGAGTTTGGCTGATGCCTTGGTAATATTGCACCCTGTGGAATTTTTTTTTCTTTTCAAGAGACCTTGAAAAATTGTTCATAAGAGCGCTTAACATTGTTCTCAAGTTCCAGGTGGGAAGTACACACTTGTACTACCGGGCACAGTGCCAAGGGCCTAGTATGAGCTCTTCCTTCTAGATGAGCCTCTCTTTCCACGGAGACTTTGGCAGGTGGACTCACTGCAGTTTCCCTGAGCCCTCCTGCCTTCTCCAGAACCTCATTCCATCATCAATTTCCCCTTGTCTGTCTTAAATTTTTAATCTTTCCTTTTCTTTTGGCACTTTTCCCTTTGCTTAGAAATAACTCCTCAAAGCACTACTCTTCACCAAGAAGCTTTCTGGAAAAGGAGCTGCCTTTTACTGGTCCCATGTGCTCATAAGCATTCATTAACTCTTTGCAGCTTAGCTTCTATCACTCTATGTTCCTTGAGAGCTTGTTTGGAGGTTCTAGCAGGGAGCGCAGCTACTCGTATACCCTTGACCGAGGAAACGGTTCTCCTCGGTCGGGGGTGGTCGTCCTCTTCGACCTAGTGCACAGCTTGGGGAGGGACGCACATAGAGTGGTGAGGGAGGAAGGGGACCCCCGCCTAGCCAGCCAGATCAGCCGAATCAACCGTGGTGATCAATGGGGTGACAGATGTCACAGCCAGATCGCCCTCGCATCCTATCACTCTATGTTCCTGAAAGACTTTTCTGCAAGGCTGTCTATTCCCTTTTCATTGCAGAAATTGCTTTATCTTAGGGCCAACTGACTTTGTTATCTTTTAAAGGGGTAAGTTCACCAGTCCCTCCTGACTGCTCATCTCCAGGGAATAGGGTCCTATATTGTTTAAAAAATCTTATCAGTGATTTTTACACATTCAAATATTTGAGAGAACTACTGTATAGGTATTTGTTGAATGAACTGCATGCTAGCATCTGTAAGACTTAATGTGGTGCCTTATTTCCCAACATCAGATGTTTGCATAACGTCTAATTTATACACTGCTGAGAGATGGTTGGGATGAATGATCATCTGGAGCCACTCTACCTAAGTAGGAATCCCAACACTGTCACTCACTACCAAGGTGTCTTACTTTCTTCATCCTTATAATGGGGCAATAATTGCACTCACCCATGGTTGGGTGGTAGACTTGAGCGTCTGAACATAGTAAGGATTCAACAAAAGTTAGCTGTAAAATTGCATTTGTATGCTTCTTAGTATTTACATTTAAGTTTTATTCCCTTCCAAAGCTAAAGTTAAGATGATCAACAGAGAACTCCAAATCTGATGGGTTTCTACTTTTGGTGACTCTCAGGTGTAATTAATTAATTGTTCTTGGTGCAGTTACTTGGGACAAATGTCTTTTCCCTCTGAATTTAAAGCAGTAGCCCTTTATCATTTCCCCCCAGTGCCCCAGTCCACCTGAGGAACACACAGTACTTCCATCAGCAATTATGATTCCCACAACAGTGGCTTTTAGCTTATATTCCTCAGCTAACTGAGATTCACAGATTTATCATCTTCTATGTCACTCCTTGTCTGGTAATATTGAGTTAATTTTAATATGGCTAACAAGAAAGCTTTTAATGCTGGGGAAGGGATAATACTGTTGAAGTTGTAGAAAACTGGTTCCAAGCCTTTTCTGAACTTTAGAATCACTTGAGTATTAAAAAATATACACCAGTAGCACCTAAGTCCTACTCACATTAACTGAATAAAATATTTGGACATGAGGCCCGGTATTGGTATATATCAAAACTCCCTTGGTGACTCTAGTGTGCTACTAGAATCAAGAATCACTGATACAGAGCCAGATATGGGACTCAGTATGAGGAGGTAGGGACTGGACTAGTTTCTTGGGAAATAGAGCCAGCCTTTGTATCTGTTGACCTCTACAACTTACTTGGATAAAGTGGCTCAAATATATTGAAAGAGAAGAGTCTGCATGGGGCTGAGAGGGAGATGAAGGTAGACTGGGTGATTTAATGGGTCATCTCGGCTGTAGTTAATTTCTCTAGATCTCTTGTGCTATATTGATTTTGTAAATAGCTATTGTCACATCTGCCCCTTCTGCCTGTGGGAACTGGTGGCTCTTAAAAAAATGAATTTGAGGGATGTAGCTTTATCAATACCAAGATTTATTGACTTGGGGCATTTGTATTAACTGTAGTGAGGTCAGGAATAATTTGAAGCTTTTTAATACTTGATTAAGTGACATTGTCTGTATTATCTACAGAAACTTTGCAAATATTATTTATTTATTTGCTACAGCTCTCACTTCCATTTCCTGAAATGGCTCTAGTTGTAAAGCTATTAGGATTTATATTATAAAAACAATCACATCAAGATGCTTTTCAAAGGCCAAGTGACAATCATAAGAGGAATCTCTCATTTCTGCTTGTTTGTAATTTCTTTCAGATTTCTCCCTTTTGAACACATTTTTTTTCCAACTTTGGGATTATATTTTCAGCTACTTTATTTTCAGAAATGACAGTTCTGTTCTTTGTGGAAAATTTGCCTACTGCCTTTAAAAGTCAATAACTACCTTGTTTAATTGAATAATTAATGCCTCTTCTTTTACCAGGAAGGATTTATGTTATCTTTTGTCAAGGGCATAAATGAGAACACTTCAAATCTAACCTGTTCTTAACAGGGACTTAAAAAAAAATCATTATGCTTGAACACGATTTACCATTAAGAAGGAAGGAATTTTGAGTGTCTCGTCAAGGTAAGGGGAATGTACCAATAATCATTCACTTATAGTGTCTCTTTTGATACTTTTGTGGAAAAGACCTGAATATTCCTGTAAGAATTATAGTCTTATTTTGGGGATATGGTTCATAGCTATAAGTTAGATACAAATACAGTACATTGTACTTCCTAAGATCCTTACACTTAACTTTGGACTTGATAAGCAGCTTATAAGACCTTCTAAGATGATGAAAAGATGCTTTATTAAAAAATTTTTTTGGAGACAGGGTCTTGCTTTATAGGGCAGGCTGGTCTTGAACTCACTATATAGCCCAGGCTGGACTCAAACTCTCGGGGATCCTTCTGCCTCAGCCTCTCTAGTGCTGGGATTACAGTCCTGCACTACCATGCCTGATTTAGATGCTTTATTTACATGAGGCATTGTAGTAGTGGGAGGGAAGCCTTTTTGCTGTTTTTCCAAGGATGGAGATTATCACAATATTAGCAATGGAAAACCAGGATGCTTGGCCATGGCCTGAGTCCACAGCTGTTGCATGGGAAAAGTTAAATCATTTTAATGACTTACACCAAAAAAGTCCTCTTTGTTGGTAAAGAAGTAAAATCTTGACAAACCCGCAAAGCCTTCTGTTTTCCTATTTGCCATCCACCTTCTTCATTTAGGCGTCCTCGGATTGGTAAGGTCATTACTGCTGTAAGCTGCCAGATTCCTACTTGCTTGCCTTTCTCCAACCTGGCTGGGGCTTTTTGCTTTGTTTTTATTGCTCATCATCTGTGGAATTCTTGGCAAGGTCTTCAGGGCATGAGCATCCACGCTGCATGAAGCATGAGCATCCACACTGCATCCACCATGAAGCGCTTCTTTAACCTCCACTGTTGGAAGTGCTTGCCAAGCCTAACTCTTAAGTATTTGGCAAATGTTAGTTATGCCTCCTCTATTTCCATTTAAAGACAGGCTAAGCAAAAGCAAGAAGAGTGAATGACAATGGTAGTGAAGAAGATAACTATTGAGAACCTATTGTGGGACAACACTGAATTTTATCAGGCATAGCTGCTGTTTCATTAAATCCCCATAATATGTATGACTCAGAGTGTGTGTTATCATCTCTACTCATGACTAAATGGAGCTGCATATGGGTTGGTTAAATTACTCATACAGCTAGTCAGTGTCAGAGCCTCAATTTGAACTCAGTGCTGACTTCAAAGCCTGGAGGGACGTTCTGCCCACATCCTGACCATTCAGCTCTGTCTGGTTAGATAATCTTCTTTATGATCCTTGGATTTCCCAGGGAACCTTGTGCTTCTATTTCTCTCCTGTGAGCTTATCTTTTCAAAGACCCCGATTAAGGGCATAAAATTCTGAAATCCTTTAGAGCTTTTCTTGTCCGTTGTCATCTTAAACTGCCCTCAAGATTTTCCTGGAAGACAACAGTAGATAAAATGCTCATTGTTCGTGAGAACTTCTCTGCTCAAGTTCTTGCCAGACTTTATTTTTGGGAGCCCTCACACAGCCCGCTCAAGCTAGAGCTCTCAGGAGTATCTTCTCTCATAGCTCTTTATTCTTTTTGAGATAAATAAGACTATATGGATTTCATTGGAGAGGCAGTCAGATAGAACCTGGATATTGTAACTCGCAGCCCTGGGGGCTTGTCACCATGTCACACTGCCTGCGGTAACCTTCTTTAGCCATATGCATTTACTTTAATGGATGATAAGGTTTTATTTCTTCTATGATTTGAACAACTCAAGGAGAGCTTGGCTAATCACTTGTACCACTGGAACAAGGGGCTATGGCTTCCAGCCCATATTAAGAGGAAGGAGTCTGACTTTGGAGGAGAGCAGGAGGTAAGGTGGGGCAGAGTTTAGGTAGAGTGACCTCAGCCATCTTACTCTGTGTAAAACTAGGAGGCAGATTATGGCCTGGTTAAGTGGATTTATGGATCATTATATGATACAGTTTTTATGATATCAACCTTCGCAAAATAGACACATGGTTTATATAACCTCCTTCAAAATAACTGTGGATTGAAGATGATACCAATATTATAAATGCACAACAACAAAATGGCAAAGCTGTCACTTCTAATTTGTTTAGCCTTGTTATGAGGTGAAAACTATAAAGGTGTAATCAGAACTGACATAAACTCAGCTCCCCACCAAATCATCAAGAAGATGATGTGAAATACAGAGTGGTTTTTTCTACTGCTAACAACAAACCTTTCCTCAAGACCCAATTGCCTTGAAATTGTTGCCCAGCAATATAATAGAACCAACGGGCTTAGCAAGAAATTTTAAAAAGTGTACATTTATTTGTAAATATATTATATACATACATTTGTAAACTATGTAAAAGGTCTATATATTATGTATATATGTATATATATATTATGCATATATATATACACATATATACACATACATCCTGTAGGCTCTATATCAAAAAGTTGAGCAGGTCATGTGTGGTATGTGTGTGTATTTTTAACTGATATGGGTATGTATTGGTCAGGGAAGACTAATTGATTTAGCAAGTGACTCCAGTATGTACTGGATTAACAGAATGAAGGATTATTTGTGGTTTGTGTGAAGGTCCAGCATGAGCCAGTTGATTGGAGTACAGTAAGGCCTCACTCATGCAGACCTTCAGACACCCTGAGTTCTTTACGTCCTCTGTCATGTGTCCAGTTGACAAGTAAAAGAGAATGTGAAAGATAAGGCCAGATCTTGAAGTGGGCTACCTCATTTCCACCAGTATTTGATTGGCTTGAATGTAGTCATGCTCTGACTCCCAACTGCAGGGGAAGCTGAGGGATGTCTGGCCATGAGTGCAGTAGGTAAAAGAAAACCATTTAGAGAACAACTGCCTTGTCTTGATCAGAATGGAAGATGACACAAATAGGGGAATGCTTTACTTGTAGGAATAGAGAGTTTAGAGAGGAAAGATTGTGGTTAGAATTTGTATTGGAGTTTATTCGTAATTCCAACAATGTTTACTTAGTATTATGTGCCAAGCACGTTTTTGGCTCTGGGGATATAGCAGTGAACAAAACAGACAGTAACCAGGACTGCAGAAAAGAGCAAGAAGTGATCTTTGAGAAAGTTATTTTGATTTGAACCAAGGGATTTAAAATTTAAAACTGTGGACTCAAATGGATCTGGCTTTATATACTGGGCTTCACAGTCACTTTCTTGTCATCTGATCTTTGCAGGTTACCCAACCTTTAAAGTCTCGTTCTCTTTCTCTGTAAATAGAGATGATGATAGTGCTTTCCATACAAGGGTAGTGTTAGAATTAAGAACATGAACATGTAGCACTTAATGTAGTAGCCTAATGTGGAGCAATCTCCCAGTGAATGTTAACCATAACAATATCATTGATAAATAATAACAGTCATGGAAAAGGATAGTGACTTTGTCCATGTAAGTTCCCTGGGCCAATTGTTTCCCCAAACAAGGCAAGTCTTAGAGAACTTTCTCTCCTTTTGCCACTTAGATTTTTCAGGTTATTGTCATACTTAGTTTTTTAACTTAAAGAGCATATTTACTAACAATTATATATTAAAAACTAATGCCTATATGTTGAAAATATTGAAACTATAGAAAAGAATAAAGATAAAGAGCTACAATCTTATTCAGAAACAGCTAGTTTTATCATGTTCTTTGCTTTCTGTCTCTTTTCTGCATGGGCTCAAGTTTAGAAAGCCACAGAGTGGGCCAGGGATTTAGCTCAGTGGCACCACACCTGCCTCACAAGCGCAAGGTCCTGAGTTTAATCCCTAGTACAAAAAAAAAAAAAAAAAAAAAGCCACAGAGTAAGATCCTAACCTTGGCACCAGCTATTCGGGTTGACAATCACCCCCGAATCTTTCAGATGAGATGTTCTTTGTAGCAACAGAGGCAGCTTCTCAATCAGTCTGGTTGGCTTTTTGCCACTATCTGCTTCTATTCCTAAGGCTCTCTGATTGTACAATTTCAGCTCCTTTATTTTAAACATGTCAGAAACTTCTGTTCCCTGAATACTAACTAGCATTTTTTTTTTCTGCTGTTCTTTGCTTCCAGGCACTTGGTGGAACCAGGTGCATTCATGAAATTACGCATGCATATCTCAAAAACAGAGATGGTTTCTTGGCTCTTTCCTACTTACTCTACGGTAGTTTAAAATCTGACTTCATCCCTAGAAGTGTTCAGCCTCCATGGGTCAAATAAAATCAATTAATCAATTTACATCCTTTGAGGAATGAAACACGATGGTATCCTCCAATAACCTCCATACCTGCTATATGCTCACAGTTCATAATCAACAGTTGTTCATTTGAGCATCAGCTTCTCTGTGCTGGCCCTGCATGTGAGGTCCTTTCCTGCAGGGGCCATTATCTCCTAAGAGCAACAGAGAGCTCAGGATAGAGGATTTGCTTCAGTTGTAATCAAACCTGCATTGGGGAGGGGTATTTTGGAAGAGTTTCAGAACTTTTGAGGCAGGAAAGAAACAAAGAAGCTGGCAACTGTGTATTAGGAACTTCTTGGCATTTTTCTGAATTGGATTCAAATTTTACTTGGATTTTTCCTGAGCTGAAGTTTACTTTTGCGTCTCAAAGGCTTTCTTCCAAGGTCTGAAAAATGCAAATTGATAATGTAAACAAAGCTATGGGGGACTTTCCCTAACATTTACTATAACATTTAAAGGCAAATATTTCCTTTACTCCTATAACTAAGTAGGTTTTCAACCAAAGTCTGGGGAATGACTACAATGGCCTTGTAAGTACCTATTGGTTACAAATAATTGGCATGTTAATTAAAAATTATTCTTATCTATTCAGCGATGCTGGAGCTCTAAAAATTTCACTAGATGGTGCTTTGACAGTTGTAGCTATAGGAAAGTAAGATAATTGCTATTTAAAAATACCATTATTTCTATTTTCAGTGTTATGTACATGTACCAACTTCACACAAGGTTAACACTCTATTTACTGCAAACAGGTACAAAAAAGGAAGGGGATAAATGGATGGAGGAGGGAGGGAAGGGAAAAGATGACAAAAGGAATCAAGATGTCTTATGTATATGTACCAATTCCTCACAAAGAATATAAATATTATGTAGTACAAACATGTATGAATAAAGTAATGCCATTATTTAGTCTTTTTACAAATTAGGCTGGACTTCCTTATCCCATTAAGCTTGCTTGAAGATTTTATAATTGAACATGCAAAGTGAAACCTGTTTTACACAGGAAAAACTCAAGTGCACTCAAATACAATGTAGAAAGCAACTCCCGTTACTTGGGTACAGAACATGGGAATGCTGTCCCAGGTTATGACCACAGGTATCTAGGGTTCAATGAGAGTGTTGCTTCATAAAACAGGATGTAAACAATTGGAGATGTAAGAATGTCATGTGTGCAGCTACCTGCTCTGGATTTAGACAGTATCAAACTGTTACAAATTCTGAGGTTGCCAAGAATGGATTTATGACGTTTTAGTGTATCCTAAGTAACACAATATGGTTATAAGAACTCACATCCCAACCTCTAGAACTCCAGCTTAGCTGTCAACTGGAACAGGCTTACGGAGTGAGCATATTTGTCTATGTTTTACCCCTCACCTGGGATGACACACTAGTCCCCTGTGCTGGAATGAGTGGAAACACTGAATGGAGAGTCCAAGGATCCTTGATCCAGCTCTAGTTCTGAAGGTTCTGGGGCTCCCGGATCAACCAGTTAACTTTCTGTGTATCTAAATGAACTGGAATTGATAAAGTTCACTCTACTAACCTCACAAGGATTTTGAAAATCAGTCTTTATCCCTATTTTATGGGTGAGAAAAAAATGAGACTCTTGTTAAACCACGTGTCCAGTATAAGTGACAGAACTCCCAGATGCAGTAGTGCTTTGTCCATAAGTAAAGGTTTATGGAGAGGGAGGCATTGTTATTGTGCACGTGAGAGTAGTCTTCAGAAGTCTGCCAAGCCATGACTTCTTGGTATGTGATTCCCTATTCCTCTTTGGAGTTTTAATTTCCTTCTTCTCAAGTGCCCAGTGACTGGTTGTTATTCCCATCCTTTTCCTTTTCCTCATTTCACTCTTATTTGTCCTCTTGTGGTTTAAAATCATGTCAATGAAGTCATTATGTGTTTTCCTTCCAAATGTCTGTTGTCCTAGCCTGTTCTCTGCTTCTCTGACACTTGTTTAAAAGGGCGAGTTGTCAATTTTTTTTTCTCTTTTTTGGTACCAGGGATCGAACTTGGGTCCTTAGGCTTGCAAGGCAGGCGGCAGAACCACTGAGCTAAATCCCCGGCCCTAGTTGTCAATTTTTATTGTAACGGGTACTTATTGGAAGGAATGCTTTGACCCAAAGCCCAGTACAGAGCTATTGGTATTTCAGAGGCCAAGGTTTTCTGACTCCAGCTAAAGTTTATAAGCAGGGATCTTCTGGTAGAGAAGTCTCACTTTGATGTAGGAGTTAGTCAAGTGCCATTGGTGTTGTAATGGGATAATTCAAAGAAGCAAGATGTGTAAGCAGAATCCAAAGACACTGTGCAAAAGGGCAAAGCTCAGTAATCCCAACTAGCAAATTTTAAACACTAGTTGGAAAAGGTTCTGTGTACCCATTAGCCTGGCTTTTTAAAAAATTTACCGAGTGAGTCTTATCATGCCAAATTTATTACTGAAAACTAGGATATTCTGTGTGTTCCTTTCCCCCTGCTGCTTATTTGACACCAGTCCCTCTAGTGCTACTCACTGAGGCTCTCTCGTAGCCATTCTGTCCTCTTCATCCACAGTTCCAAGGCCGAGGGGATACCATTATCCCAACTCTCTCTCCTGGTCTCCTAAGCAGTTTCCTTGCCTCCAGTTCCTGCTTGCACCATTCACTCTCAAACAGTGATCCAGACTCAAAACCTACATTCCTGGCATCAGCTTTTGAAATCTACCCAGTGTTGCTCATGCTTCAGCCATGCAGGACTTCTTGATATTACCTGATACACATTTTTCATGTACTGTACATAATATTCCCTCTCCTTGAAATGAACTTTGCCCTCTCTTTGACAGATGTTTCCTCATCCTTTCAGCTGTTGTTCAAGTGTTAATTACATTCTTGGGAAAACTTCCCTGAAATAGTTGATGGATTTTTAAAAGTTTTCTTTCCATTTGTTATAGCAGTTATCATGTTATAATTATTTGCTTCAATTATAGTTACTTTAGACTCTTCAGTTTTTCCCGTTACCTATCAAAGTGCCTAAAAAAGTATCTCTTTAAAAAACTTTTTTTTTCTTCTGGGGATCTAACTCAGGACCTTGTGCTTACAAGGCAAGCACGGTGCCAATGAGCTAAATCCCTGGCCCTAAAAAAGTATCTCTTGAGTGAAGAAATGAGCCAATGAATGATGAACGGCTTCAATTTCACCATCCTCACTCTTTGAGTGAAGCCAGTTACTTTGCTATTGTTATACTAAAGTTAAGGTCTATGAGTTTTAGATAGAAGAAGAAGGCAACAAAAGAGGGAGGATTACTGGTCTAACTTACCTATCTGTTGCTAAGATTGGACTCGCTGTAAAATCTGTAAATGATGCTTACAAGCCTGAGGGTAATGGTCTTGATGGATGAAGCTTCTTCTACATCATATGTTATACAATGCAAAGGGCTTCTGTCAAGAAAAGAAAGGATCCAGCATATTACAGAGCACCTACTTCTGATATTAGTATAAATATTAAAAGGTAGATTACTCTGATTTTTCAGTTTTTACACTCATCCTGGAAGAAAAATTTACAAAAAATGACTAATATGGTATCAGGTGCCATTTTAAGTTATAACTCATTTTAACACATTTGATCCCCACTAAAGCCATAGAGATAGGCACACATAGTATCCATATTTTCCAGGAAACTTGCACAGTGGATGTCTTGTCCAAAGTCATGGATAGCGATGGTTAGAGATTCTGGCTTCAAAGTCTGCCCGTTTAATACTGTATTCACAGTGACATAATTACATTCTTCATAATTGAAGAACAATGTGAGACAGCTCACCATGGAGAAAAGCGATTTTCTATGGAGTTAGATATTCTTGGATTTGATTTTTGGCTTCATCACTTGCAAGATTATTGGTATTTATTTAAAAATTAAGGATGTGATAAGATATGTTAGAAATACCATGCACAGCTACTCACACGTAGTAGGTGTTCGTATATTTATTTTCCAAGATTTTTCAATAAGCAGTTCCTCTTCTCTTTTTCTCTTGAATAAAATTCTAGTCAAAGTTAAATATATCCACTATAAAAATAAATGACAATGCATCACAATGCAGTAGAAATTCAGAGACGCCAGTTTATGATTGGGGCAGGACATTTAGGTGGAATAGTGACGCCAAGGTAGAAAAATGATGTTCTGGGTTTATGCACCACAGGGTCCATATTGATGGCATCACCAGGGCTCTGGATTTAATGAAGAGGAGGTATCTAAAACTAGTGTGTAGTCAAAAGACCTAGAAAAGCTTGTCCTGTTTAAACTGTTAGCATTTGAAGTATCTCCAGTTATTAAACACAAGAGGTCAAGAATGCCAAGTTCAAAGCAAAACAAAATCTTGCACAGTGGAGAGATGTGTTTCTGTGAGGTCAGTGATGTCAGTAAGTTGGGAGCAGGAGGGACGAGGTAGAGAAGATCCTGTTTTCTGTACAGTAACCTCAAGCAGTCAGCCCAAGCAAGTTACTGTAGAGGAGGCATGAACACTCCAGCGGCAGCCCACAAAAACTGTCTTTCATTTGGTCCTTAATGTCTTCCTTTTGAGATGATAAGCTGATATTCCACCCGTGTGTAGATAGCTTAATGCAAAACAGCTGGGTTCAAACTATGTCGACACTCACTGGAAATCTGTAAATTGGAGGCGAAACCATGTGGTTTGTGTATCCTTTCCATGGTGCTGAAGATTATAATTGCTCAAGGAGACAGCACTTATATCATGGGGCTGCGTGTATTTCCTGGATGGAACAGAGATAAAAAGTGCCTGTCTTCCCTCAATATGGTGATTTTGAAGGAAGGACTGTGGATATGTGAGGGTGAGAGGGGAAGAAGAGATAGAACTCTGATGGGAAATGCAAAGAAAGGGAATCGCTGGTGCCATCTGCAAAGGAGACTGAGCCCTCCTGGATTCCTGGCAGACCCATTGAAATGCAATCAATAAGAAAAGTGGAAGAATTTGTTACCCACATTTCTGTATTACCTCTGATGGAGAGAAAAAGACCTGTATATAATAAGCTTTTAGCTTGAATGTGAAATGGACAGGTAACTCAAGCTGCTGGAATAATATTTACGTATTAGTTTTTAAAAATATTGGTGTTGAATATATACTTTTATCCAGTACTAAGGCTGTGAGTTATTAAACCTGTTTGGTTTGTTTAAAAAATAGAAATCAAACAGTTTGAATCCCATGTCAGCATGGGCAAGGGATGGTAAAAATTGATCCTTAGTACTTAGTAGGTTCTAATGCTTTCCACATACTGATACATGTTTAGTTACAGTGGGTATTAGAATATCTAATTAATAAATAGTACCATATATACTACATATTGAGACCTGGGATTTGTTGGTAATGTGCCAGGTTAGAGAAATAAATTTTAAAGTGTTACAGTTTGAATTGGAAGTGTTCATGAGACTAAGTGTACTTTGACTTCAAGACCTTTGGTATGAGTTTTATGGTTGTTTACTGCTTAAAAGCAAGCACTACTAGTCAGTGGTGGTTAAAAGTAAGAGTTAATGAAAATTTATCAAATTATACCTGGGTATTTGTAGTTCTTTAAATCATTATATTTACGTATAGATGTCATTTATGAATATATGTGCATATATATGTACACTCTATGTGACATAGTTCATAATTACTTTTTCTTTTTCTTTGGTACCGGGGATCGAACTCGGATCCTTCTGCTTGCAAGGCAGGCCGC
Source organism: Heterocephalus glaber (assembly GCF_053883595.1). Taxonomy (NCBI): domain Eukaryota; kingdom Metazoa; phylum Chordata; class Mammalia; order Rodentia; family Bathyergidae; genus Heterocephalus; species Heterocephalus glaber. The sequence continues at coordinate 18,215,934 of NW_028258379.1, forward strand.
GGAACCACTGAGCTAAATCCTCAGCCCCTCATAATTACTTTTTAATACCTAAAAAAATCCATGTTCCTTAAAAACATGATTTCCAGAAAAATTGTGCTACAACCAGTAAAATGTTATACTTATTTGAGATGTTTTGTAATCACAATCATTACAAATTAGTAGGCACCCAATTTGAAGTCATAGTATCTTTAAGGAAATATCATTAAGGGCTGGGATTTATCTCAGTGGCCTCCCTTGCAAGTTCAAGGTTGTGAGTTCCATCCCCAGTACTGGAGGGGGAAAAAAAAAAAAAAGGAAATATCCTTATGTACACTAGTGATGTAAACCTCAAAGTCATAAAGGAAAAATAATTTTATTATAAAATGTCTCCTACAGTGGCTTCTAAAGAAATCTAACTGTTTTAAAGTTGTAATTACAGTGTACTGTTAAGTAAAAACCAGTTATTTCACAGTTAATAGTAACAAGGACTTAAACCTTTTGATTTATTTTTCTTAAACTCCTTACACTTAACTTTAACCTAAGCCTCTGCCTTGGCCCATTGTCTAAGGTACCTCTTTAGACATATTGTGAAAAGTGAAAGCCTAGCTGTATCTTCCTTAAAATGTGTCATTATTTTGTGGTTGGGAGCAGTTTTGGTGGCTAGTCAAAAGTCCCTAAGGGGTTAGGCCCTTAAGCTGGTCATCTGGTCTCAGTTGAATCTGCTCTTGTGACTGGGAACTCATTGTGTTTCACTGTTGATTTTTTTTATTTTTGGTACCGGGGATCGAACTTGGGTCCTTGCGCTTGCGCAGCAGGCGGCGAAACCACTGAGCTAAATCCCCGGCCCCACTGTTGAATTTTTAGTTGCTAGAATGTTCTGTTTAATAGAAGGGACAAATTTGGCTCTTGGTAAGTTGACCACAAGGGTGTGATTTGAAATACAGGGCTTATTTATTTATCAGTTTCCTCTTCCGGAAAGCAAAACATTACATATTTGAAGACAGTGATCATCCTATCTTTCAGCATCTCCAATTTGCATATCCCTCAGTTGCTAAGCATTTTCGTGGTTGTACACTTTTCACCATCCTATTCTGGACTGACTGGTTTGTCAGGGTTCGCATTACTGTATTTGAGGGAATGATTCATTTGTTCATTACATGCTCATTATGCTCCTATTACAAGCCAGGGACTGGGGATACAATAGTGAGTAAGGCAATGTATAAGGCTCAGAGAGATAGGCAGTGTATAAGTAAACGAAGTCTATATTTTCTCATAACATTGAGTGCTGCAAGAAGAAGAAACTAGTAAAAAGATAGAAAGTGACAATAGAAGAGAGCTGTTTTTAAAAATTAATCAGTTCACTAACTCAGAGATAGATTTTACCATGTAGTTCAGGTTGGCCTTGATCTTGTGATTCTCCTGCCTTAGGCTTTTAAGTGCTATTTGAAATAGGGTAGTTAAGAAAGATCTCTCAATAAGTATGTGTTATTTGACCTGAGACTTGGGTGCCTTGTGGGGCACATGCAATGATTTTGAGGAAGGATGTCCAGGAAGAGAAACAGTATGCAAAGGCTCTGAAGTGGGAGTGATATGCTAGAAGTTATCAAAGGATGAATATTTACAGCTTCTCTTCCTCTCCATGAGTGCCAAGAAACTCTTACAGTGCTAAACATACATGATTTAGCCTCAATGAAAATTCTCCCTGTTGTTTTTCTTTTTTCTCCTTCCTCCTTGATACATATGTATGTGCAAGTGCTTGTATTTTTTCTCTCTCTTTTTCCCCCTCCCTTTCCCTCTCCCCTTTTCTGTCTCCCCCTCCCTTCCCCTGAGATAATGTAATCTCTTCCAGATCAGTTCTTTGGAATTTTGTGATATAAAATTAAAAGAATGAGATAGGAGAAAGATTAGAGTAGCAGGAGGAAAATGGACATGTTTATTTAGGGAGGAATCATTGGTAGTTTAAAAGTCCTACACCAAGGGAGAGGTAATATAAACAAGTGATGCAGATTGAGTATATTGCTATAAAGGGCCATAGCTCCAGTTGTGGAGCACCTCATCTAAAGAGGTCACCTCCTACTCAGCTAGAGCAGATTGTTTGAATGCATAATGCAAACCCAGTATTGCCATATGTCCCAATTTTTCAAGAATAATAACAAATCTGGTTTTCACATGAGATTTTCCAATTTTGAAAACACTGTCATAGGGACTCCCACCTTCAGAAAGACAGGCTGGACATACTTGTCCCTATTCTAACGGTAAGTATAAGAAAAAACCTTGGATAGTATGTAAGAAATGTAGGAAGACTCTAGAAGGTGGGAGAGCTGTTGTTTGGATGTGATTTGTCCCTTCCAAAACTCATATTGAAGTTTGTCAATGTAATGGTAGTGAGAGGTGGTGGAGCCCTTAGTAGATGTTTTGGATCATGGGGGCTCTTGAAGGTATTAATATAGTTCCTTTAAGAGTGGATTAATTATTGTGAGAGCATGTTGTTATAAAGTACATTTCTCCTTTGTCCCCTTCTTTCTTTGCACATGCCCACTGTTATTGGTTGTGTTTAGATGTCTTCCAAAGCCTCATGCAGTCATAGGTGGGTTTTTTTCAGAGGTGGCTGGATCTAGAGTGTGTGACACTGGAATTGATTCATGGTGCAATGCTAGGCTCAAGGGCACTAGGATTAAGGGTGTGAGTGCTACCCACCCTAAATAGCCTGGATAAGATGTAAGGGATAGAAAGAACTGTGGTCGTCCCTTGCTTGCCTTTGCTTTGCCACCTTCTGCCTGTCATGAACTGTTTCACCTCTGCAATGCCTGTCTGCCATGCCAAGCTGCCTTGGAGCCAGTCAATTATGGACTGAGACCTCTAAAAATTGTGAGCTAAATAAACCTTTCCTCTTTTCACTTTGAGTGTTGGATATTTTGTCTTAGAAATGACAAAAGTAACTAAGTCACCCACTTTCCCTTCATCCATGAGGCCCTCACCAGAAGCTAAGCAGATGGCTATGCCATGCTATTAGACTTCCATGACTATGCACAAAAATCCACCTCTTTCCCTTATAAATGACTCAGCCTTAGATGTTCTATTATCACAACAGAAAATGAGCCAAAATGGGGAGGATAAAGGGAAAACAGCTAGGGACTTTGGTACCCAAACAAACACCCTAGTAAGTTCTCTGGGTGTTCTTTTTTGCCTCCTATATTCCAAATTTGGAGCTAAAACACCCCAAAAATCTGGAAGCATCAATGGATGCCATAAAAAAAAGCTCCAAGGAAAGCTGCCTCTTTGTAGCCCCCCAAACAAGTGTCCAGGACACCAGAAAACTCTTCCAGCAAAGCACAGAAATATTGTAGATAATTATGTAATAAACAAGAGAGGGTAGAGGAAAGTAAGGTTTGTATACTTCACTTGAATTAATAAAATGATAACATTTACAGATTATCATAAGTTTATGAATATATAATGTAGTAAGTAGAACAACTACTAAAAAAGCTATTCAAGGAGATTGAAAGACACAAGATAAAATAGAATTCTAAAAAATGTTCAAGTTATCAATAGGAAAACAGAATTTAAAAACAAATAATAAAATATAGACATAAGCCCTAACATATCAATAATCACATTAAATGTAAATGGCATAAATATGCCAATTAAAAGGCATAAATTTTCAGGCTGGATTAAAAATACAACTCAGCTATGTAGAATCGATGAGAAATCCACTTCCAGCATAATTAGATAAAAGAAAAATTAAGGAAAAGAATACATTACCCCAAAATTAATTCAGAGAAAGGAATGGCTGTATTATATCAGATAAATTAGATTTCAGAGAAAAGACTATTACCAGAGAAAAAGAGGAGCATTGTTTAATGGTAAAGTAGTCCATGTATCAAGAAAATGTAGTGACATTAAATATGTATGCACCAAACAACAGGGCTGCAAAATATGTAATACAAAAACTGATCAGCTAAAAGAAATAGATCAATCCATAGATATAGCTAGAGACTTTACGTTCTTCTCCACAATTGGTAGAACAGGAAATCAACAAGGATAAATGTATTAGTCTGCTAGGGCTCCCACAACAAAACCCCACAGATTGGGTAGCTTAACCAACGTAAATTTATTTCTCATGGTTTTGGAGGCTAGAAATCCAAGAGCCAGGTATCAGAGGTTTGGTTTCTCCTAAGGCCTCTGTGGTTTTCAGGGACCTCCTTGTCATTGTCTCCTCCCTAGCCTTAATTCTGTGGGTGTGCACATATCTCATGTCTCTTTCCCCTTTTTATAAAGACACCAGTTTTATTGGGTTTGGGCCCCACCCTTATGACCTTATTTAATCTTAATTACGTCTTTAAAGGCTCTATATCCCAATATGATAATATGAGGGGTTAAGGCTGCAGCATATGAATTTTGGTGGGTATGGGGGGAAGGACATAATTCAGTTCATAACGATATAGAAGAACTCAATGTTATTATCAACTGATAGGATCTAATTGATATTCAAAGGACACTTCAAAAGCAATAGAATGAACTTTTTACTCCCAAAATACACATGAAATATATAACAAGGTAGATTATATCTTGGATCATAAAAGAAATTATAAAATATTTAATTTAAATCATAAAGTGTGTTTTCATTGGCCAGAATGGAAACATACTAGAAAATAATAATGAAGAGACAACAAGAATTTCTCCAAATACTTATAAACAAAACAAGATACTTTTAAATAACTCATGAACCAAGGGAGAAATTTCAAGAAATCAAATAATAGATTAAGCTGTGTGGAAATGAGAATACAATGTATCAAAATTTGTGGGACTCAGCCAGAGTAGTGCTGAAAGGGACATTTGTATAACTAAATGCATATAATAGCAAAGAGGAAAATTCTCAAATCAGTAATCTAAACTCATATTTCAAAAACCTAGAAAACATAGAGCAAAGTGAATCCAAAGCAAGCAGAAGAGAAATAATAAGGATAAGAGCAGCAATCAATGAAATTGAAAATATAAAAATAATCTAGAAAATCAGTAAAACAAGGAAATGATTGATTCCTTTAAATGTCAGCAAAACGCAAACTTTTAGCTAGATCTATAAAGAAAGAGAAGACATAAGTTACTGATATCAAAATGATTTAGAGGATATCATTATAGAAGAGGTAGACAACAAAAGGTAATAAAGGAATACTGCCAAAGAACCCATTTAAATTTGATAACTTAGAAAAATAGCCCACCTCCTGAAAAATCCAAGTTTGAAAAATCCAAGCTTAGCCAATGTGAAATAGAAAATATGAATAGCTATATAACTGTTAAAGAAATTAAATCCATAACTTAAAAACTCCCTCAAAATAAATCTGCAGGGCCACATAGGTGCACTAAAGAATTCTACTAAAGAGAAGAGTTAATGTCAATTATTTGCAATTTCATCAAGAAAATTAAAAGGCCATTTTCAATATAATCCTGAAAGTCCTAGCCAGTGGAATGAAGCAAGAGATGAAGCAGAGACATATAACTTAAATGGAAGAAATACAACTGTCCCTATATATAGATGACATGATTTTCTACATAGAAAATACCAAGTAATCTACCAAAACACTCCTACATCTAACAAGTAAGTTCAGTAGTGTCACAGGATCTAATAAAAACATACAAAATCAATTTTATTTCTATGAACAATGAGCACATGGGCATCAAAATTTAAAAATAATGCCACTTTCAATTGCTCACTAGGGAGATACTTAGGTATAAATCTAAAAAACATGTGTACAACTTGCATGCTGAAAACCACACAATGCTGCTAAATTGATGGTCTAAGTAAACGGAGATGTGTTGTCGATTGGAAAACTCAAAATAGTAAGGATCTCAGTTTTTTTCCAAATTGATATCCAAGTTGTAGTAGGTTAAATGGTTGCCCATCAAAAGATATGTTTGCATCTTAATCCTGGAATCTGTAAATATTACCTTGTTTAGAAAAAGAGTCTTTGCAGATGTAAATAATGTAATGATCTTGACCTGAGGAAATATCCAGGATTATCTATGTGGGCATAAATCCAGTGACAAGTGTTCTCATAGGAGGCACATAGAGAACACAATCACAAGGAAGAAGCCAATGTGAAAATGGAGCAGAGAGGTGCAGCCACAAGCCAAGGGATGCCACCAGTGCCAAAGCTGGAAAGTCAAAGAAAGATTCTTTCCTAGAGCCTCCAGAGGGAACACAATCCTGCTGACACCTTGATTTCAGACTTGTGGCCTCTAGAACTGTAAGAGAATAAATTTCTAAGATTATTATTAAGATTATGGTAATTAGAATATAGGATTAACTCAATTCCTATCAAATCTTCTCAGCAAAATTTGTTGTCTATATAGACAAGATTATCAGAAAACTTTTATGGAAAGTGAAGGCAGCTATGATAGCTATTTTTTCTTAGCGTGGAATAGATTTATTATAGGCAAAATTCTTTAAGGTAGTCATTTTAAAAAATTTTATTAGTATGTGTTTGGAGTACATGAAGTTTACATTCATTTTAGGGAGTAGATACAGATACATAACAGAGCTGGAGGGAGGGGGAGGGTAAGGAGCTAAAGGGGGATACAAAAAACAATCAAGATAGCTAAAATTTTAAAATAGAATACCACAGATTTAAAAATTTGTTATATGGATACAATAATCAGGACTGTATGGTAATGGCAGTGCAATAAACATGTAGATCAATGGAAGAAAATAGAGAACCCAGAAACAGAGCAATACAAATACGCCCAGCTGATTGCTGAGAAAGGTGCAAAAGCAATGCAAGGAGAAAAGATGACGTTTTCAACAAATGGTCTTGGAACAACTGGATATCCATAGGCAAAAGAGAAAAAGAAAAGTAAATGTCCTCTAACACAGCTTATATACAAAATAGCTCATGGATGTAAATTAAACCTTTTAGGAAGAAAAAAGGAAAATTTCTTCAGGTTCTAGAGCTAGGCAAAGTTCTTAGACTTGACCCTTAGAGGAAAAATAAATAAATTAGACTTCATGAAAAGCAAGACCCTTTTAAAAATAAAATCCCTGTTAAAGGGATAGGCAAGCTATGGAGTGTGTGTATGTGTGTGTGTGTGGGGGGGGGATTTTTCAATATCCAGGAAAAGATTAGTATCTAGAATATATAAAGAACTCCCATAACTCAACAGTAAAAATAAAAACTCCAAACAATATCAGCAACAAAAAACCCCAACAGTCTTATTAGTAAAATGAGCAAAAGTTATAGAGAGACATTTTACTAAAGAGGACATAGAGATAGCCAGAACATTAACATGATGTTTGACATCATTAGCCACTAGCAAAATGTAGCTCCCCAAAAGAGGGGATAGACATGTGTGTCTATCATGTCATACATGTTATACATGTGTGTATGTATGTATATCAGAAAAGCTAAAATGAAAAAGTATAATAACACCAAATGCTTACAAGGATGTAGAGAAAGTGGATCACTCACGTATCACTGGTAGTAATGTGAAATTGTGTAACCACTTTGGAAAAAGAGTTTGCCAATTTCTTAAAAAAAAATGTACAATCCATATGGCTCACCAATGATCATTCTGGTCATTTGTCCCAGAGAAATCAAGATGTTTGCACAAAATCTTGTACAAGATTGTTCACAGGAGATTTTATTATAATAGCCCCAAAATGGAGATAATTCAGGTATTTTTCAATGAGTGAATGGTTAAACAAACTATGCTGCATCTACACCATAGAATACTTTCCAGTGATAAACAAAGAACCAATTACTGGTACACCCAACAACCTGGGTGAATCTTTAGAGAATTATGCTGAGTAAAGAAAGCCATGCCAAAAGGTTACATACTATATAATTTTATTTATGTTACATTCTTGAAATGGGAAAAGTATAGCAAACAGGTTAGTGGTTTCTGCTATTCGGGGTTTGGACACAAAAGGAAAGGATGTGGCTATAAAAGAACAAGTTGAAGGATCCTTGTGATAGAAATGTCCTCTGTCTCGACAATGTCAGTACTAATATTCTGATTGTGAAATTGTTCTATAGCTTTTACAAAATATTAGTACTGGGGAAAACTTCACAAAGGATACTTGAGCTCTCTCTGTATTTCTTACAATATACATATGCTTATGTACTTAACTCACAACAAAAATGTCAAAAACTCACTGTTGGCGAATCAGAACATGTGTTCAGGCCAGATATTGCCTGTTCACTAGTACTTTGCTCTTCTGACCTATATATTAAAGGATAATGAGTGGAGAAAAAGAGAGGGGGAGAGAGAGAGAGAGAGAGAGAGAGAGGGAGGAAGAAAAAATTGGTTAAGTTGAGAGAGGAAAGAGAAATTGTGGGCTCATGGACAGAGACACTTCAGGATAGCCATGGGACATAATAGTACATGGAAAATAAGTAAGAATTTTGGTTAGCAATGGATTTTACTATGTGTTTGAGTAATTATTCTTGTTTATAAGAATTTCAGTGTAAAAAAATAACCAATGTATTTCTTTAATTGTGATATTGCAATTATATGGAGTCAGGTAGGTCTAGTCTTATAAGGGTTATACAAATTTGTGGTTACAATTAATGCTGGGTTAAGACTGAAGTATGTACACACAGGAGATTCAAGTGAGAAATGGCTCCATGTACCTATACTAACAACAGCAGAGTTCACTTGCCTTGCAGATCCCTACTACCCATTTCCTGTTTATGAGTGCTCATGGCAACAGATACCTTTTCCTAGCAAAGAGAAACTTGGCTCTGAGTAGGCCTTTATTCCCCCTCCTTGTTTCCAACTTCTAACAGTACTCAGCAAACATATCTCCAGGACTCATAAGGCTGGATAGAAAGATTTGAGGAGATGCTGCAAGGTCTGTACAATCACTCTGATCTTACAGCACTCAGCAAGGTGGAGGATGGATCCGTTTTCCTCTGTTTCTCATGGTCAGTCTGGGAGTTCTTATGCCATTTAAATCACTGACTGCTGATTCTGGGCAGAGGATGAATGAGCTCAGGTGCATGGAATTGAAAGGTAATGAGTCTGATTAATCAAATTCCTTCCAGCAAAGGGTACCACACGCCAGACACTGTCCTGGATAACCCTCTGACAAGTGAATCAGGATCTGGGCTCTGCCCTCAGGTATCTGGTATCTGAGGGTAGACATCTGTGCTTGGAGCAAACTGGGAGTGACTGGAGAGCACTTTTGGCATGGTGTTTTTGCTTCATTAGGCTGCTCTGCCAAGGTTTTCTCACAATCTCCTCTGGCCATGCTCATTTAGTTATGGAAAACAGGATGAACATGACTAATGGGAAATGCATTTAGCCGTTGATGCAAATAGTCCCAATGGTAAGCCTCTTGCATGGTATAAAGTCCCATTTGTAACCATGTGGTTTAAAACTAGAGATACCTGGAGAATAAATCACTCAGTTGTTGGTATGTTTATTTTTCTGTCTGATTATATTTATCTAATCCAACTTTTGGCAAACAGGAATGAGTTGAACTTGAAAGACCTCGGTATTGATTTTAGAATTCCTTGATAAAATATCTACAATAGGTGTATAGTCTCTTTTATAGAGATTAGAAAGATTTGTATAATGTACAAGGTAAAACGCAGTTAGATATATAAATTTAAACATCTTTGATTGTTTAATTCTGACTTGACAACTGCTGAATTAGTCACTTCTTGGGATGTACCTTTCCTCCCAGTAGAGTGGGGATCATAATAACACCCACCAGAGCAGGTAAGGCAGAGAATGACAATACATAGTAGATCTTCAGTAAATGTGACTTTTTAAATCTTATTTTCCATCCAGCAGGATTTTTATACATTGATCTTATAAAATTCCCTGACATAAGATATACATTTTTTCCAACTGATAGTAATGCTTTGGTCTTCATGGTGGCTACATGGTGAAAAGCTAAATGGCATAATAGAGAGGGTTCATGGTACAGAAGAAAAAGAAGTAGATTAGCTGCAAAGAGCTATGTGTTTTAGTTTTGTGTGTCAGAAGGTGCTGTTTTAGAACAAATACTTGCTTATTAGAAGAGGATAGAATCACTGGGACTCTCAGAGAGGAGGTGTTGAAATCAGGAAGGAACCAAGGGGACTTTGGAGAACAAGGCAGCAGGACAATCCAGCTAAGTCTGTGCCACTTTGAAAGTATTTGAGAGTCATTTTTTATAGATTCAGAATTGAACAAGGTGCATCCTATCCCATCCCATCCCATCCTATCATGTTTTCAAGTGCATGTCTGGTGGCCTGACCATGGGACAAGAGAGATTCTCCCCTATGCTGCTCTCAGAGAATACTACACAGCAGGGATTTCCTCCAAGATGGGAAGGAGACAGAATGTTTGTTAACAACTCTGCCCTGAAAAATGACAAGTACCCAATATTCTCTACCATTAATTAGCTGTGTGACTGTGGTAAGTCATTTAATTCTCCTGACTCTCAGTTTACTCATTCATATGTGAGAGATCTGGACCACATCAGTAATTTTCAACTTTTATTTTTTAAAATAGTTGAGTAACTTTATCAGTTAAAATCTTATTTAGAGACTCAAATTGTAAAACATGGAAAAAAGAGAACTGCTCTGATGAAGGGTGGGAAGGGAGAAGGAGAGAACTCTGCTCAGCTCCTTATTCCATCCCCCTTGCCACTGCTTTCCTAAGCCTTGGAAAATGCTAGGGGTACTTTAAGGATCCTCCAGGGTTCCATGGAACACAGTTTGAAAAATTCTGGATTCTGCGCTTGTTCAGTATATCTTTCAAGTCATTTGCTGTTTCCGTGACTCCAAGATGTAGAACACTGCTGATTTTACCTGTCATCACTCTAGATTTTAAGACTTTGAATCTTGAGTCAGCCTATAGCACATTAGGAAATTTGCTTTTCTTTCATTTAAAAAAAAATAAATCTGGGAAACTCATTTTCTCTGCATACTTGTCACTCTTTATTAGCCAATGATTGTTCCCTACACAAACTGCCAAGAAGAGCCTGTTAAAGAAATGAGGAGAAATTTGGTTTAAGTAAAACAAGGATTTCCTGCCTTCTAAAAACATACTTTATAATACCATATAGCTTACACACACACACGCACACACACACACACACACGGAATAAAAGCAAAATACTACTTTTGGATAGTGAGATTAAGGGAAATTTTGATTTCTTTTACTTCTTATTTTCTGAACTTTAAGCAACACATACATATATAACTTTCATCATCATAAAAATGTTATTAAAATGAACACATTTTCATTCAAAAGTAATTAAGTTAATTAAAAAGATTATTAAGTCAGCACAAAATTGAAATTAATAGTGTTAAAAATAGCCATTTATTGACTTTGAGCTCAATGAGCCAGCATAGTCATAAATCTAAGAACCCACATTTCCTGAACTTATAAAGGAGGACCTCTTGCCCTCTAGTATGATGAATGTGCCTTATTCCTCCAAGGACAGAAGACCAGTGATTGGAAAATATTCTGGTATGGGATGACTAGTTACCATTCTGCCAGCTATTTGTGTGGGAAAGGATGCACTATTTTGGTTACTGATGTTTGGCTCAATGAAAATGTTCATATCAGTAGCAGATTCAACTTAAGACCTCTAAAAACCAATTCCTTATTTATTGGTACCACAAGGTCTAGAAGGTAACATGTTCTTTGTCCTTCCACTTATTACAGTCTTGGCCTAGTGTGTTCCACAAGAAAGCACTTTGTAAGTGTTATGGTCAAGGTCAAGGCTGAGCCTGCAGGGCTGTCTGTGAGAATTGTTAGACCACACTTTGTCCTTAATTCCTGTGACCATCAAGGTGGGTGTGGAAGAACTGAAGAAAAGTGCTTTGTTTTTTACAACCTTTGTTTTTCCTACAAAGAACTCTAAGGTAATTAAGTTCACTAGCAATTTTTCTTCAAAAGGTCTCATTTTCAGCATCTGCCTGTCTCCTTAAAGAGAGACAGGAGGGTAATAGATGGAGAGATAGATAGGGGCAGACAGAAATGGTTACAGTAGCCAGACAGATCTATATTCAGTTTATTATGTTTGATCTTCAGAGTTAATTGAGTGTTTTGCCTTAAAATTGTATTTTTCTTCCTCTTCCCCTCTTTGCTGTAATTTAAAAGGAGAAAGATAAGGCAAAGAGAAATCAATTTTTAAGTTTGCTTTCCAAAGTTCTTCCCTGGTCTCAGAGATAATTGATTCAAATAGAGGACCAAATAGTCAGATGGAGCTGGCTTTATTGTGGCCCCTGGATAGAGATATTTTTGCCTTTTTGCAGTGCTAAGGATGCTAGGCGGGTGTGTACTCCCACAGAACTACATCTCCAGCCCCTGGGTGAAGGTTCTATGTGGCTGTAGGGATAAGCAAACACAGGAAGGTGAGAGTATAATGCAGCCTGTAACATCTCACTGAAGGAACTAGAAGTCATGCTCTGGTCTTTCATAAGCCTTACTATAGTATCAGGTCTTCATGTTTTTGCATAGCAGGATGATATCTTACATTTGTTTATAAAACATACAACCTACAAGGTACATCACAGATGTGCTTATTCTTGTTTTATGGATGAAGACATCAAAGGCTAGGATATGTTAGTGACCTATGTCACAAAGTTTTTAAGGGGTAGAGAGCTGGAGTCTGCATCCTAGATTTTGGATTCTAAGAATGGTGCTGTGTGTTCTTTGTAGTCCTTAGCCATGTTGATCAGATTATGTCTTGTATTGTTTTTGAGGTTCTGTGCCATGCCAACCCTAATTCATAGCACTAGTGCATTATTTTATGTATAATCAATATTAATAAAGTGGGATTTTCTACTGTAAGTAATTTCTATTTTAATATTGAAGGAAATAAGATTTACTTAATTTAGAGAATATTTTTTGTTCTCATCTGACACATCAAATTATTTGATTCTTCTTTGAGTTAACTCCATGATGTCCCTTTGAGGTGATGCTGAGGGAGAGGTTATGGGGCAGAAGGTGGATTGAATATTGAATAGGAGGAACACTTACATAGATGAGCCTACATAATCCCGAGTAAATGATGTAGCCTCTTGGAATCTTCTTTCTCCTTTCTATAAGGAGCTTGATAATGCCTGTCCTGTGTTCTTTATAGGACTGTTTCCAGAGTCCTAAGTTGTAACTGTAAAACATCACTTATATGGGAAGCTTGATTCCTTGAAGGGACCAGGGCTTCTGGCCAAGATGTGGCCCAAACAACTTCTCTCTTGAGAATAAAGTTATGTTAGTCAGCTTTCCATTTCCAGAATACCTGAGATAGTCAACTTAAACAGAGGAAGCGTTTGTTTTGACTCAGAGATTTCCATCCATGGCTGGCTGGCTCTGTTGTTTTTGGGACTGCGGCCAGACAGAACATCACAGGGTGAGTGTGGGGTGGAGCAAAGTGGTTCACCTCATGGTGGCCAGGAAGCAAAGAGAGAGAGGCAGCATCCCAGAATCCTCTTCAGGAGTGCACCCCCAATCACCCCACCTCCTAAAGGCTCCACCACCTCTCTGTGTGCCACAGTCTGTTGGACAAACCTTTAACACATGAGTGTTTGGGAATATTTAAGAATCAAACCATATCAGAAGGCAACCAGTCTATGAACAGAGTTCTCAGTCAGTTGCCTAAAAGATTATGTATGTTACAACCTCTACACTCATTGCTGTCACTTAGCTACTCCCATCCCAGGACATGTCTATTCAAAGAGGGCTTCTGAGGAGTGATATAGACAGTGCTGGTTAGATGCTGCCTACTTCCCTCCCTATGGTGGTAATGTTCATAATGCAGTCTAAATCCCATGTTGCTGATATAAATTATTTGTCCCATTGAATGAAAATAGTCATATCATAAGAAAACCACATTTTCTTAATCCAGTCTCTAGTTGATGGGCAATTGGGTTGTTTCCAAGTTTTAGCTATCACAAACTGTGCTGCTGTGAACATGGGTGCACATATATCACTGTGGTATAATTCTTTTAATTCTTTGGGGAAGATCCCCAGCAGGGGAATAGCTGGGTCAAATGGGACCTCCAGTCCTAGTTCTTTGAGGTATCTCCATACTGATTTCCACAGTGGTTGCACCAGTCTACATTCCCACCAGCAGCATAATTAATAAAAAATAGTCATATCATAAATGTGATAGAGTTACATTCTTGGGTCATTTGGTGGCTGTGTGGTTCGGTTAGAGTAGGAGGTTTTTAGGCCTTTTTCCACATCCATCCCCGTTCATCAAAGTATCAATGACTTTCAAAAGCAAGCTCATATAATACCTTTCAGAGGAAAATGCCACTGATCTCCATCTAATAAGTACTTAGTATGTGTCAACCCAGGTCAAAATACTTCCACATGTTACCTCTTGAATAACTGACCAAATGTGATGGATATTACTATTGCTATTTTACAGGTGAAGAAACTGATGCTGTGGTTAAATAATGTGCGTGAAATCATACAGTCAATGAGTGATGGAGCCAAGATTTGAACTAGATTTTCTCATTCCAAGTGTAGGGAGTTTTCTGACTATACATATGTAGACACATTTAGCATATACTCAGCTACAGTGAAATGGAGCACATAGTGCTATAATGAATCATTACATTAGTCATGAATAAAACCAAACTGTATCTAACATTTTGCCATTAATTCTGGAATTTGAGAGCAGAAATGGAAGTTGTGATGAGATTTGTGAATATGTTATTTTTAAAACCCTTAAATAAACACAGCATTAATTTGTCATGTTCATATAGAACAGAGGTCGGCACATAAAGGCCCATGTAAACAAGGTTTTTATTAGAACACAGCCATGTCTGCTTGTATCCATATCATTTCAGGTTGTTTTGCTCTACAGTGGTAGAATTGAGTGATTGCAACAGAGCTCATAACCTGCAAAGCCTAAAATATTTACTGTCTGATCTTTTACAGAAAGATTTAGCTGACTTCTGATATAGAACACTTGGAAAATATAGAGAAGATTAAGAGAAGTAAAAAATAATCAGTGTAGAAGTAACTTCTATTACATTTTGCCATATTTATTTGATTTTACTTCCCTAGTCATTATGTTTTTGGAAAATATAATTCTAATCGTTAAATAATATTCTTTAGGATTAATATACCATAATTGTTTATTTTTAACAGATATTCAGTTCATTTGCATTTTTCTTCTTATTGTTAATGCTGTAATGTACATCTAAGGATACAAATTTTTGTTTTGCCTCTTTGGCATCAAATTCTAGTAGTAGATTACCACATTGAATGGTATAAAACATCTTTAAGGTTCTTGATGCATCTTAAATACTGCTTTCCAGGGAGGTTACACCAATTCACTCTTAACCCACATGCACAACACCTAGTAGTCAATGCCTACCTCAATAAGCCTTCATCAGTACTGAGGGGTACGATTTAATCTGTGAAATTGTATTATTTGTAACATAAGCATTTTCTCCTTTTCATTAATTGTTCTATGAAATGTTTGTATCAACTACCTAGCATTTTCTCTTGAGGATTTGTTTTTCCTCTATTATTTTGGTGGGTCTTTTATATATGTTAATATTATTGTCATTTGGTATTATAAAGATATACTGTGGAAAAGGTTTTTCTTTTAATTTTGCTTATGATTTTTTGAGGGGGAGAAATATTTTTTTCTGTTTTAAAAACTTGATTATTTTCTTTTATGATTTCTTCAGTTGATTTTTCTTTGTTCAAAAAGACTTTTTCAAATCAGAAATTAAATATTAATTTGTATTTTCTTTTTATATTTAATCCTTTAATCTTTGTAAAATTGATTTTTGGATTGAAGAACTAAATTGGATGATTTTAAAAAATGTTTTCAGTTACACACTTCCTCAGTGCTATTCATTCATCTAATTTTTCATTGATTTGTGATAATTTCTCTATTACATAAGCTTTTGTATATATTAAGTTCTCTTCTGTGTCCAATTAGTCTTTCAGTGATGCTTGTTCCAGTTTTACACTATTTTAGTTATTGTATCTTTCTAGTACAACTAACACCTGGTAGGGAAAATCCTCCCTCAGTTTTGTATAAGCTGTTTTAAAAAAGTAAGTAATCTTGTTGGTCTTTAAGAAAAAGATTCTAGAAGAAGAGTTGTTAAACTATGACCCACAATCCTAATGTGGCCCTCTACTTGTTATTGTAAATAAAGTTTTATTAGAACAGAGATACTCATTTGTTTACCTATTGTCTATTGCATGGGCTACAAATCCTAGAATATTTACTATCTGGAACTTTACATAAAGCTTGCCGATTTCTGATCTAGAAGAGTTGGAATAGGAGTTCAAGTAGATAGAAAGTCCATGTTATAAGGTCTAGAGCCTGCATCTTGGGACACAGAAGAGATTTCAAGTGGGACTTTGGCTATTGGCTCCAGTTTAATGTATCTCTGCCTTCTTCCTAGTGAAGAAGAAGTCAAGGAAGAGCAGGCACTCTCTGATCTGCAGTTGGACTTCCCATTAGCTACATTGCTATTTGACAACATGCATCTCTTCCTAGTCCAACTTTTCTCTGCAACATGAACAGTTCTTTTGGGAGTTATCAATATACATTATTAATTTAAACAAAATGACACTCCATGTAAAAATCATTTCAGAGTTGGCTGAGTGAGTGTTTTAGATGGCTCATTGCTCTGATGATCTCATCACTGTTTGCCTCCATTTACCCAGGGGTACTGAAGTTGGCCGCATCTGGATTATTGGAGGGCTCATGATTGGAGAGGCTGAGGCACTTTGATGAGAGGAGTAAGAAGTATGAGCTTAGGAAACAATGAGGGTCAGTAAGAGGGTTAACTCTTCAAGTGTGGAAGAATATCCAAAAGAGGCCACATGGGCCTGCTCTGTGGCCAGTGTGCCCCATGTGCTCAGGGAGTACTTGAAGGGAACTGAAGTGGGGTGTTTATGGACTTCTGAAAATTGAATAACCATATCTCCACAAGGACAGGCCATGTCCTACAGAGAACACACATTCCTCTGTTGGGTTGTTTATTTTTGTGATGGTTTTGAAGTGCTGGCATGTCTCCATGGGAAACACTAGCTTTCTCTTTGTGTGATCTGGAATGAGCTTTCATGCACTCAGTGAGGTGTCATGCAGGATTGTTGCTAACTGGTCAGAGTTGCTGGAGAAGCAGGAGGAACACCCAAAAAATTGCCCATATGTGCATGAGAGAGCATGCACTCACAGAATGAAGAGGAAGAAAAAGAAGGGGTTCTAAAAAGTCACATGTATTTGTTGGTACAGTCTCAGAATGACGCAAAGAGATATATCGGGTACAGGTTGATGCATAAAAGACCATTTTCATAACAACCAAGAATTAAGAAAAATGTTTCTAATATTATATTTTTTCTCACATTGGAAGGTTGAGGAGTGGTTTCTCCAGCCTCAAACTCTTCCCTTCAAGCTGACTGAACAGAGATAGGACACCTACTCTGCTAAAGGGAAGAAAGCCAGGGAATAGGGAAGTCAAGAGGAGGTAAAGAGGAAATGTAGAGAAGGAGGAATAGAGAGATCAGTGAGAATGGGAATGAAAGCAAAAGTGTTGTAGGGTCCCACTAATTAGAAATGTAGTTTGATGCTAATCTTCTAAGAGATGTTTGGTCATAGAAGTCACTGGCAGTGACATTCTATGAAATATGTTAAGATATGCATCAGACTAGGGATGGGTTAGCTATCCAGGTTCCACTGTGAGGTTGTTAGCTGATATGAAGTCTGGCATTGCTGAGTGTCTGTACTCAATATATCGCATGTATTCTAAGCTCTGCCACCACCAAATACTATTATGATCATACACACTCCTCAAGCATAAGCCCAGAGTTGATATGAGTTCATAGACAACAATCTCCCACTCTGTGAAGGAATTCCATCCTGTGATATTTCTGACAGAATAGAATGGCTGAATTCTTAGATCCTAAAGAAAGCTTAAGCTCTAGAGTAGTGGCTAAGATTGTGGAGTATAGGGTCAGAGAGCTTAAATTTGAATCTGTGCTGCTTGGTGACCTGGACACATTGTTGGAAAGGT
Source organism: Heterocephalus glaber (assembly GCF_053883595.1). Classification (NCBI taxonomy): domain Eukaryota; kingdom Metazoa; phylum Chordata; class Mammalia; order Rodentia; family Bathyergidae; genus Heterocephalus; species Heterocephalus glaber. The sequence continues at coordinate 18,233,906 of NW_028258379.1, forward strand.
TAATTTAACACTTTCAGTCTATAAAATAGGTGTGATAAAAATATCTTTTTGGTCTGAAGTGAGAATTAAGTGAGATGATATATGTGCTTAGGAAAAGCAATAAGGGTCAGTGTTCTATACATACTAAGTGGTCAGTAAATGTTAGCTTCTTAATTTATTATATTTATATTATATTTTATATTTTTGTTATGTCTGGTAGTATCTTCATTTTATAAACGAGAATCAATCTGGAGAATATGGTTGTTATGATTTGTGTCTAGATGTTCCCCACAAAGCCTCATTTGGTCATAGGTGGGGCTTTCCAGAGGTGTCTGAATCTAGAGTGTGCAACTTGGCTGGTGGATATTTTGTCTCAGCAAGAAGAGAAAAGTAACTAAGACAGAATTTGGTACCAGAGAAATGGGATCATTACTGTGACTGTACCTGACCATGTGGTTTAGGAGCCTTTGGAGCTGGCTGTAGAAAGGGGAAGAGTTAGGAAAGGCTTGAAGATGCTAGCTGAAAAAGTAGACAGGAATGCCTGAGGTTGTACTTAATGGGAGATTCTGGTCAGAACTCAGAAGACCAGAATGCTCATAGAAATTCTGCCTGTAAAGACCAGGTGAGGGAAGTTTCTGTTGTGAAGAAGGGCTGCATTTGCTACTGGACTCCTGAACATGTTTGTTTGCATTTTGCTCATGTCCAGAGACTTTACCTCAGACTGAGATTAAGGGTGGGAGCCTAACTAATCTTGTGGAAGAAATTTCAAGGCAGTCTAATGTTAGAGCAGTGGCATGGCTACTCTTGGGGGTTTTTAGCCAGATTTATGTTGAAAATCAAGAGCAAAGAGCCCAGCAAAATGATTTAAAATGTTTTGAGTTTGGCCACAAAGGAAGCTCCAGTAAAGTTGGGGCCTGCAAAGATGGAAGAAAGGAGAAATTGGTCATTGAAAAAACTAGAAAGAAAAGCCGAATATTTCAGAAGAAGGCAACAGAGAAGATGGCCTGAGAACATCACAAGAACCAGAGAACTCCAGCTTTTGCAGCATCAGAGTTACAAGGGTGAAAGACTTTGCTTTGAGAAGAGAGTCCCAGAATTGTGGCAGCCTAGGGAAGTTGTTCCTTGGGATTTGGTTCATAGGCACTGGAACCCTGCAGCCAAGAGAGAAGGAAGCCTGGCTACTGCTCCAGCCAGCAGCAGTAGCATCATTCATGCTACTGGCATCATTCATGTGACCCTGGTTATGGGTGCTTGCAGAATGCAAAAGTTGTGGGGTCAGGAAGGCTTCATCCAGATTTCAGAAGAATGCCTGGGAGGCCAGGCAGTGGGGCCCTGAGAGGTCAGTGTAAGAACCTGCCTTTGTATAATTTCCTCCATGGTAGTATCTAGAAAAGCTATGGCACAATATCACAGCCAAGATGTGGACATTGATACAGTTAAGGTACAGAACATTTCCAGTACCTTGAGGCTCTTTCATGTTGTCCTTTTTAAGCCGAACACACTTTCCTTATTCCTCAGTTCTTGCTTAAACCCTGACAATTACTAATCCGCTATTTCTATGATTTTGCTATTTCAAGATGTTATGTAAATGAAATCATATATTATGCAACCTTATACAATTTTTGGGCTATTTACCTGTTGACAAATATCTACACTATTGTCAGATCCAGCTATTATAAAAATGCTGCTATAAACATTTGTGTGCAGCTTTTTCTGTGTGAACATACAGTTTCATTTCTGTGGAATAATACTCAGTAGTTTGATTGCTAGGTAACTGGATGTTTAGGTTTTTAGGAAATAACCAAGATATTTTCCAGAATGGCTATATGATTTTACATTCTTATCAGTAATATGTAAATAATCAAATTTCTCCACAATTCCAAGCATGACACCATCACTTTTTAAAAATTTTGACCATTCTGACAGGTATGTAGTGATATCTCATTGTGGTTTTAATTTTTATTTCTATAATCACTATAATAATGTCAAACAGTTTTTCATATGCTATTTGCTATCTGAATATCTTCTTCAGTAACATGTATCTTCAGCTCTTCCATTAATCTTCTAAGTGGATTTTTAAAAAAACTTGAATTTGAGAGTTCTTTTTATCATCTAGATAGTAATATTGTTTTGATTTTATTCTTTTGCTTTGAATTTATTTTTATCTTTTCTTTCTAGGTTCTTGAGATACGAGCTTATATTATTGATTGGAGACTTTCCCCCATTTCCATCGTATGCAGTTATTTCTATAAATTTCCCTCTCAGCATTAATTTAGCCAATATGTCCCAATATTTGTTTGACCTTTAGTCAACCTGGATTGCTTTCATAAAATATCATAGCCTGGGTTGGCTTAAAATAATAGAAATTTATTTTCTCACACTTCTGGAGACTGCGAGAGTGAGATCAGCAGCATGGTCGAGGTCTGGTGAGAGCCTTCTTCCTGGCTTTCAGAGGGCCGCAGTGCTAGTCACTTTCCAGCTGCTGAGACAAAATACCCAGCATCCACAACTTCAAGGTGGAGAAGTATATTTGGGGTTCTAGTTTCAGTCCATGGTTGATTGGCTCCAATGTAGAAATAGCAGGGCAGAAGTATATTTAGAAGAAAGCTGCTCACCTCATGGCACCCAAGGAGCAGAGAGAGAAAGAAGAAGCAGGGAACAAGGATATACTTTTCCAGGTCAAGACTGCAGTGACCCACCTCCAACCAGGCCCTGTCTCGTGACAGCACATTCAGTTCCTGAACACATCAATGGACACATCCTTTGATAAGTATAGAACTCCCATGATCTAATTACCTTCCAAACACAAGAGACTTGGGGGACATTTGAGATCTAAACCCTAACACCTTCTTCCTTTTCCCTATATCCTCACATGATGGGCAGAAAAAGTTTTCTTGATTCCTATTTTTATAAGGCCACCAATTCTATTGGATTAAGAGTCTACCCACATGACTTCACTTAACCTTAATGACCTACTAAATCTAAGTATAGTTGCCCCATCTTCAAATTCAGTCACATTGGGGGTTAGTGCTTCAATATGAATTTTCTAAGACGTGATTCAGTCCATAGCATGTAGTATATGTTTGTCTTGTTTTACATTGATCTTACATTTTACTCATGTTCTTTAATCTGTAGGTTGATGTTTTTTACTAGATTAGGATGATTTTAAGTCCTTAACTTCTTTGAGTACTTTTTCAGCCATGCCTCTTTTCTCCTGAAACTTCACTGAGATGAACGTTATAGATTTTGGTACCTGTAGCTCTATTCACATTTTTGCTCGGATTGAGTAATTTCTATTCTATCCTCTAGTTCACTGATTTTTTCCCCTCTGTGTCCTATATTTTGCTGTTATGCCTATACATTGCATTTTAAAATTTGGTTATAGTAGTTTTTTAGTTGCCATGACTTCCATTCTAAAATGTCCCCTTTCTTCTTATTTATATCTTCTTTTATCTGCTGAGGCTCTATTTTTTCAATTGTTTCAAGTGTTTTCGTAATTGCTCCTCGAAATACTTTTACAATGACCACTTTAAAATGTTTGTCAGATCATTTTAACATCTCTGTCCTCTGATTGTTGGCATCTATTGATTATCTCTTTCCATTCACTTTGAGATCATTTCAGTTCTTGGTGGGCCTTGTAATTTTCAATTGGAACCTGGACATTTTGGTTATGATTTTGAAAGTCTCCATCTTATTTAAACTTTTTGTTTTACTTGACTTTATTTGTCACTGCATTATCAGGGGAAGGTGAAGGAGCCATCTCCTTGTTTCTTGAGCCAGGAAGAAGTCTAGGTTTGCTACTCGGTCTCTATTGACACCAGAGAATAAAGCTTATTACTGCTGGGCAGGGGTTAGAGACCTAGCTCCCACCAGGCCTCCTTGTAGGAATGTCTTCTTAATATCCTGCCCCCTGTGGCATCTATTGTTGCCAGTTAGCACTGGGTGCTGAGAAAAGTCCTAGCTCACTACCAGGCATCCTCTGGCCCAACTGCAGATGAGGGTGCAGAGTAATACCTTGTTTCTAGGTGGGAGTAAAAACAGGCTGCCATGAGATCTCAATGGATACCATGGGGTCGGAGCTTTTGCTACTGCGTGGCAAAGATGAAGGCCCTGCTCCTTGCTTGGCCTTTCCTGATACCACACAGGTGCCTTGATGCAGCCCATCAAGTGAACAGGTCTATATTTTCCACTTGATCTTTCCCTGTCTGAGACCATGCTTTTTCTATGGTGTTTTGCTGGAGTAGTGCATTTACTTTGTCAAACTTTTTTCCTCTAGACCTTTCCTAGTACTTTGACTAGAGGCAGAGGCTTTGATAAGCATTTTATTTTTTCCTATTCACCTCCTTTGGTGTTTCCACATCACCAGTTTCTCTAGCACCCAGTCTAAGATGTATGAGACAAGGAGAAAACATAAAGAACTCACTTGTGTGTTCTTCTTCATGTCCCAAGGTCCCTAGTCAATCTGCTTTCTATCTATCTTTCATTTTTCTTCTATTTATTTTATATATAATATCTCGGGAGTTTTTTTGGCTCCAGAGGTCGAACTCAGGACCTTGCACTTGCAAGGCAGGTGCAGTGCCACTGAGCTACATCTCCAGCCCTATCTAGAGTTTTTAATTGATCCTAATAGAAGACACAGGAAAAAGTATGCCTCTCCATCTTCCCTGAAGCAGAAGTCTGTGCATTTATTTTGAAAACAACAAACCATTTGATAAATGTATAATAAGTAACAAATCTCTTTTTCTAAGGCACAGTATTTAAAATTTTTTTATTTTTTCAATTTTTATTTTTTACTGGGACATGTTTGCATTACATAATTATTACCTCCCTTGTAGGAAGTTGGTACATGTACATAACACATTTAGTTCCTTTTTTTTCAACCCTTTTCCCTTCCTTCCCTCCCCTCCCTCTGTCTCTTGATCCCTTTCCCATTGGAAGGAAATCTATCTCACTGCTTCGTATTATCTGTCTTTTGTTTTGTTCTTTATTTGTATTTTGGGTTCCAGTAGAGATGGCAAATAAATACAGTACTGCATGAAAAAATGTTCAACATCACTGGCCATCAGAGAGATGCAAATTAAAATAACATTGAGCTTTCATCTCATTCTAGAGAGAATGGTCATCATCAAGAAATCAAATAATAACAATTACTGGTGAGGCTGTAGAGAAAAAAGAATCCTATGTTGTTGGTGGGAATGTAAACTGATTCAATCACTGTGGAAATTAGAATGGAGAGTCCTCAAAAATTTAAAACTAGAAATTCTATTTGATCCAGCTATTCCTCTTCTAGGTATCTTCTTGAAAGAGTAAAAGACATCATTATTACAGTGATGCATGCATACCTATGTTTGTAGCAGCACAATTTATAATAACTAAATCTTGGAAATGGCCTATATGTTCATCAACAGATGAATGGGCAAAGAAAATATGGTATTTGTGCACAGTGGAGTACTACTCTGCCATAAAGACAATTAAAATTTGAGTCATTTGTTGGAAAATGGCTGCACCTTGAGACTATAATGTTAAGTGAAATAAATCAGACACACAAGTTTAAATACTGTATGGTTGCATATCATTCACAATAATATCAGGAAAAATTAAATACTTAGGAATTAACCTAACCAAAGAAGTCAAAGACTTCTATAACAAAAATGATAGTATTCTGAAAAAGGAGATAGAAGAGGACATTAGAAAATGGAAAGGTATCCCCTGGATAGGTAGAACCAATATAATCAAAATGGCCATATTTTCAAAACTGATATACAGATTTAATACAATCCCAATTAAAATACTGTACTAATAGCATTCCTCATAGAACTGGAGAAAACAATCCTAAAATTCATAAGACACCAGAAGAGACCCAGAATTGCAAAAGCAATCCTAGGTAAGAAGAGCAAAGCAAGAGGCATCACAATCCCAGATTTGAAGTTATGTTCAAAGCCAAAGGGATAAAAACAGCATGGTAATGGTACAAAAAGCCACCTCTTGATAATTAATTAGAGGCTGACCACAGGAAAGTAGAAGGAAGACTCCAAGGATCTGTCCATGGTCTGAATTTCCTTAAGGTGTGCAGGTTCCATGAGCGACAAATTTCCATGTCTCTATCTTATGGCTTTTAATAACCTTGAACCTTTCTTCTGTTCTCACTTATTTGGGTATCACCATCCAACTACTCTGCACTACTCCAATAGACTTAGCTTTTAACTGCTTCCTGGTGAACCCATGTTTAGTGGCACGTTGGTAACTGGTTATCAATTGAATTTTTCACAATAATTTGTATTTACCAGGCATTTTAGTCATCTCCTAATCTGATATATCTTTGGAAAATCCACACTACTATCATAGTCTCTAGTATGTCTTGCCACTGCTCCCCTCACCATTGACTTTTCCTCTGTGGAATGTTAGAATGAGCACAAAGCAGGGGAGATATACTTCCTTCAAGATATTATTAGTTTCAGAGGGAAACTAGAATCACTTATAGCTATGGGTAATTTTTTGGGATTTTTCATTTATACTGCATTCGTTGTTATTTAATTTTAAAGCATAAAGAACATAAAATAAGTAATTAGCTATTTTGAATTTTATTTTTTTCTTTTTCCCTCAATTTTGAGTATTGTAAAGAAATAACTGCAAAACATCTTGCTTTACTGTGCTGGTAATATTGAAAGAGTATAATGTAGCCATGGAAGAAAGAGGCAATTTTCCCTTTTAAAATTTTTCCCCCCAAAATGGGAAAAATGTAGCAGTCTCCTTTTGTGACTTGGCCTTGAAGCCAAGAAGTAGTAGTTATTCTTTCCCTCTATTTCATTCCTAATATAGTAGGGAAAAGGTAGGATGATTAATCTAAAATTTCAGTGACCTCTACATAAAGTTTTACCTGTCTTCATTTACCCAATGGAATTTTTGCTGGTGATGTCTTTGGCAACAGTTTTCTCTTTTTGAACTTTATATGGGAATCTTTTATAGAAATGTTACCTACTTGTCAATCTATTAACCCCAGAGGATTTATTTTGTTTAACTGGGTTATACACTTTTTAAAAAGTGTCAGAAAAACAAATGGATCTCAAGGTCCATTCAAGTGTCCTCAAGGGATTTTGGTTCCAGTGAGACAGTGGAAGGTATTTTTTGAGTATGTATTCATTCCCTAGACAGTGCACAATACCTCATGAGCAATATTTGGTTAGAGATTACAATTCCTTAAATTGTGAATTTAGTATATGAATGTTAATCTCTGTTTTCAAAGCCAAGATGCGCTCTCTGTCATACTTCAGAAAGTTATTGCCTGATAGGCTGGGAACATATACTTAGCTGCTCTCCAGTTACTGGTGATGGAATATTTTGACTCTTCCTCACCAACTCTCAAGTCTTTTTGGCCTCTTTCCTCAAATTTGCATAATGGAGAATGTGTTTATTTGTGCAACTGTTTAAAAAATGCCTGAAACTGGGTTATTTACTTATATATTTATTTATCTGTGATGCTGGTGATTGAATCCAAGGCCTGCCATATTCTAGGCAAGTGCTCTACCACTGAGCTACATCCCTGTGCCCTAGTTAATTTATAAGCAACAGAAATGTATTTTTCATGGTTCTAGAGGCTGGAAAGTCCAAGGTCAAAGTGCAGGCAGATTCAGCATCTGGTCAGGGCCCCATTTCCTGCTTTGACGATGTTGCTGCATCTTCCATGGTGTATGAATGATATGTTCTCACATGGAAAAAGACAGAAGGGCAAAAAGGGCCTAAGCTCATACTCTCTAGTTCTGGTATTAATCCATTCATGGGGTGAAGCCCTCAGGACCTAATCACTTTCCAGAAGGTACCATCTCTTCATACCACTTACATAGGGATGAAGTTTCACATAAATTTTGGAAGGGACATACCCGTTCAGACTCATGCATTCCCCTGGCTTGCACCAGCAGCCTGTCTCTGACAATAGACCATTTTTTAACTTATAAGCTTACTGGCCCACATGAAGATTAAATCCACAATTTAAACTTAACTTCTTTATCTATCTGCACTAATCAGCACAGTGCAAATGGTTGATGCCCACAGAGCAACACATTCATTATTTTACAAGAATTGTGTAAAAATTTTAAGGCCTGAACCAGATAAACTAGTAAGTTGTACAGACTGGGCTAGATTCCAGGTGTTCTGGGTTCCAATGTTGTAGAACTTTAAAACAGAAGTTATAGTACCCTTAAAAACTGTTTCTGGGGCCTGGGATTTAGCTCAGTGGCGCCCCATGCCTGCTTCGCAAGTGCAAGGTCCTTAGTTCGATCCCTGGTACCAAACAAACAAACAAACAGTGTTTCTGTCTTACTGCACATGGTGAGTGATGAACTGCTGAATGGATGGTGGAGTGTTATGAATGGTGTGGTTTATTACACTTTGTACACTGAATGCTGTGCACCATTGACCTATCTACGATCAATGTATTTACTTCTGAATGTTGATAGGATGAAGAATGGTGTGTTTCCTACCTCCCTAAAGATACTGTGGGCATTTAATAAGCCAATATCTATGAAGAAAAGTTTTACAAGCCAACCTTTTCATTTGACAACAGGAAAGGTATAAATTAGTAAAAAGTAAAAAGTGATTACTCAGAATTTTTAAAAATCACTTTCAAGAGTATTCAGCAATGAGAACAATGATTTAAGTGGGTTAATCTATTTTACTGAATGTATGATTTTTCTAAGGAAACTTGTATTTACATGAATTATAATCAAGTAAATGGTACACAAGTGCTTCAGAGAAGCTTGTTCTTTTAATGGGATTGATCCTTCTAAGATTTTGAGCATATGAGGATATCCCTTAATAAGCCCTTTTATAAAGCAGAGGAATAAACTGAACTTTATTCCACCATAAATGGGCACATATTTCAGATATGAAAGATTTGAGTGATTTAAGGTTTACTGTGAGCACCTACATAAAGTGGTAGAACAGAGCAACTAAAGTCACTTGTTCTGAAATTATATGGGGGTGCATTTCAATCCTGCAACAACCTTAACCATATGATCTTGGGCACATAAGATATGATCCTCATATCTCTAAAACCATGTGTGCTCATCTCCGAAAGTGGAAGAATATTGGTCACGTATATCTCATAAAATTGTTGGGATATTGGATGAGTTAAGCATGAAAAGTGCTATGAACTTTACATGCAACATCATAAAGGTTAACTGCTTGTTTTATTAACACTGTCAACATTGTTATTAAAAGTAATTAAAATGATTGTCATTTCCTGTAAGAGATTATGGGAAATAACTGGGTCTATTTTTGTCAGTGTCACAAGATGCTAACTCCATGTATAGTATTCACCCCTTAATTTCTACTTCTTGTATGATGTAGGAAAAAGGAAATGTCAGATTCGATCCAAAAAATTCCTTGTGTGGTTCACCTAACCCAAGAATTGAGTGAAGGATTTAGGGTTTCTATGTCATGAGTCTGGGACAAAGGGATTGCAAGACCTTTTGTTTATTTCAGAGTATTCCAAACATAAGTAGCTGCTTTGAAACTCTGAAGCAGCCAATAGGAAGAAGGGACTCAGGTGACTGCTGTGGAAAGAATGCTGGCTTTCGCTTTGTCTTCTGTAGTGCTTACTGCAATAGCAACTTAGCTTCAAAATGCCCTCTCTAGTTATGTTTTCTGATCAAAGCAGTTATTTAAAGGTTGTGGCTAATAGGAGAATAGATATCCCTGGTGTTTCCCAGAACAGAGCTTCCCTTCTGGGAATCTTGGGTCCATGTGACTTCCCGAATTGGTGATTCACACTAAGAAAGAAGATAGGTTTGGCATGACACAGTCTGCAGATTCAAATATATCCCCTGGGACAGGGATGAGGACGAGTCCTCTTTGCTGCCTGAAGCTCCCAATGTATGCACAAAACACGCTGTCCCAGGCCCCAGATGTGTGCAGGTTTCTAATTGTCAGTGCTGCACTAAGATTTGAAGGGTGAGAGAAGAGTTGCAAAATCACGCACACCGAGGGCGGTGTTAGGAAGGCAGCTTCCTGCACACTGTTGTAGGTGTTAGTGAGATTATCAATTGCTCCGGGAGAGAAACGGGGATGGAGGACTTAGGGAGCGTGGTAGTCCCTCTCTTCGCTCTCTCTGCACCCTGAGGTTGTGCTTTCCCAGGGATACACACTCTGCACTTCCATTCCTGCAGGGAAATTAACTCAAGCTCGGCAGGTAAGTCTTTCAGCTCACCTTAAAAAAAAGGAAGGCAGGTGAGCTGTGGTGGGAGCGGGCCGTACTCTAGCCTCCTTACATCAGATGTGGTTTATTCGTGCCCAATTAGGATTTGGAAGCTTAAATGTGGGGCAGGGGTTTGAATCCACCTGATAAGCTGTGTGGCCCAGAGGGAAGAGGAAGGAGGGTGAACAAAAGGAAGGGAGAGGGACTCAGGCATTTTCTTTCTAACAAATCTCTTATTTTTCTTGGAAATTCTCCTTCCAGGCTGGTGCCTGGCGCCTGGCGCCAGAACAGGGTCTTTGGCATGAGTCAGAGCTGTGATGCTGTGATGCTCCCCATTTTCCTTTTCATTTTTTTCCATTTTTTTGGTTACCGCTGCATGGGAGCAGGCAGACAGAAGCAGGGTTGCACGTTGTCAATACAGGCTGCAGGAGTCAATAAGCAGCCAGACAGGGAGTGAAATTGGAGGAGGCAGCTATGGATTTCTTAGGTTATTTCTTGTGAGTTTTTCAGAACTTGTGTGATTCAGGCTTGTCAGATACTATTTTGAGCCAGGCTGAGACAAACACATTCCCCTGGTGTACCAGATGTTATCTGCAGCCTCCCAATTTCCAGAGGCACCTGGGTTGGATTTCTTTCAGGAAAGGGAATGTCCAGGCAAAGGTTAGAAATAAGGGAACTTGAAGTTATAATGGGGAAGTGACTGTTCTACTGCTCTAGAATTTAGTAAAAATCATGATACAACTCTGGAGATGATTATTAGGGCAATAGTGATTGGCTTAATACTAGGGATTGTACCATATTCAATCAGTGCTTGGATCAGAATGGATAACCAATAAATATATATTGATTGAATATTAGTACCAAAATAAAATATATACTTTTTGAGTAAGCTCAGACTGATATCCTGGTTTCTTCTTAAAATGACAAGACAGAGTAATAAGGGAGTTGATAGATGGATAATTATGAAGAGATGCATTCTGTAGAATAGTAGAATAATCTCTTCAAGTGGAATTATTTGACAAGGACACACAAACAGAGTCAGTCTCTCTCTTTCTCCCTCTCTCTCTCTTCCTCTCTCCCTCTCCCTCTCTTCTCTCCTCTCTTTCCCTCACTCTGAATCTTCCTCTGGTTATTTACCATTTGGTTCTAAAAGAATTTCAGGTAGCTTATAAAATAGACTTAATGAAAATTAGCATCACCGTGGATAAAAATAACAAAAGATATAGACTTCCTCCAGCCATCTTCTGTGGTTCTGCAATGATGTGGAAATTTTAATTTGTGTTTATTTCAACCTCCTCTTCCAGCAACCTCCTAACTAATGGTGCAACATGGGAGACTGGATGGCCCTGCCCTCTCTGATTCCTAATGAGGAAAAGCTAAGAAAGGGCAGGTCATGGTCACACAGGCGATTGAGTAATACTTGGAGGGTTGGTTGAACATTTTACCCTTGGGAGGTGACAAAGCAGATAATTGGGTGGCTTTTCTCTATTCCTTAGTTGCTCTTTTACAGCTGTGCTATGCTTTGCTTACTTTTTCTACCTCTATTTGAAACTGAATAGGGAAGAGCATGGTCTCCCTTTCCATCTTGCTTAATAAAATATTCTATTTTCTCAGCTACTAAAATATTCTATTATCACTGATCACAACCTCCTCAGCTCTGTGTGTTTGTCACTTGCTGTACATACATTACTTATAAACAACACAGGCTACCTGGAGCTTGAATTGGTTTTATACTGGCTACTGGGGATGGCTTGGAGGATTGCAGGTATCCTATGTGTTCCTGCATTTACTAGGGTAGGGAAACTGGGTAGGGGATTGTGGACAGATGCTTTGCATGCTGGGTCACTTGGCTTGGCTAATATTCCCCAGCTCTCATCTGGAGCTGGGGAGAGGGATACATTCATTCATTCAACCCATACCAAAAGACTTAACATTCACTATGTGTAAGGCATAGAGTTCTTTACATTTTGGGGAAATAAAAAATACAGGAGTACCTTTTCCCCAAGTAATCTAGTCTATTACCCACATAGAATGTGCTATTCCCTTGTGCTACTTATTTCTCTTGGGAAGGAAAGGAGTTTTATCTTATTTCACAAATAAGGAAACTTAGACTCATCCATATGCACCTTGCTGAAGACTGTACAGCTAGAGAGTGGATGAATCCTGATGGAAACTCTATTTACTTCAACTGCACTGTACATCTCTAAGGAAAGACACATTTAAAAAGACTCTTCATTAGACATTGCATGCTAAGGGCTGCAAAGTTTGGTTAGGGACGGCCCCTGTGGAGGAAGAGAATCTGTGCCTTGAAGGATAACAGATGACAAAATGTCCATCCCAAACTGGCTTAAATAATAAGAGCAGTGGTTATTGGCACATGTAATTGAGGAGCTCAAACAATGTCACCAAGGTCTGCATGTACTGTCTGTGTCTGTTGCTGAGTTGGCTGCATTCTCAGGCTTTGCCCCTGACACTCTACACCCTTCTACCCACCAGCAGTAAGAGGGCTACAGGAGTGTCAGGCATCCCCTAGAGTTCTTTGGTTAATATTCATTAGTCCCAACTGTGGCTGGGAGGAAAATAACAGGCGATAACAGTACCCTCCCTCCCTTGAAGAACATAGGTGAAATTAATGGACAGGCAACTTCCCCAGAGGAAAATCAAGGCAAGATAATGGGGAATGGGTCTTGGAAGCTCACCAGAACCCCCAAGGACTGGGTAAGGCTAAGGGAGCAGATATTCTCACAGCATGAGCAGTGATAGGCAATAGATGTGGGTGGGACTGGGTCAGGAGAGTCAAGCTGCCAGCTATGTCTTCTTACTTGGGGCTCTAACCCTGGAAGCCACATTGTTGCAGCCTGATAGTGCCCTCTTGGACCTCAGAGGGAAAAGGACAGTGAAATAGTAGTGATTCCACTCAGTAGGGTGAGATCATATCTTTGGAAAAGGGTGGTAGTTCTTTTCATGCTTGCTCGCAAAGTTGCACAAATTCTGAATCCTAATAGAGTTTTGAAGTCCTGGGCAACTTCTCTGGTATAACTCGGGTCTTAAAAGTTAGCAGCTGCCCAATAACAAAGCAGAGTGCAAGGAAATGGAGGGAAGGTCTTGGCCTGGGAGCCTGTTGAATGGTCCCTAAGGATACAACTTTTCTTTAACCCTCTACCAACCAATGCCTAGATTTACTGAGGAGCTTCTGCTTCTGAAGACAGATGCTGATATCATGAGTAGGAAGCTTAGAGTTTTGTCCATGAAAACATGGAGTATTTGTGTGTGTGTGCATGTGTGTGTTCGTTCTCAGAAAAACTTATTGAGAAGAATTTTATGTTAGGAGAAATCAGGAATTATGAGTTGGGTCTGGGCTCTGCATGTACTGTTTCCTATATGACTTTTACGAGTTTCTCTAAACCCCCAGTAGAGATGAAGTTTCTCTCTTCTTTCTTCAGACAGAATTATTTTACAGTCAAGCTTTGTTTTTCTAGCAGAGAAACCTAGGGTTGTATTTTGGAAAGCCATGTCTGCCTGTGTTTGAAATTATCTAAAGCATTAGATTTAGCAGATGCAAAATAGAAGAGACTCCATGGTTAATAGAATTACAGCTGGGATTCTAAGGGGCATTGGAAATCCTGAGAATTGACTCTTGAATGCCATGCTGAGTCACCCCTTGAGCTTTCCTTCACCTGTGCTTTATTGCCCAGCAAGTAATGCCACATCCTACACTGTCACATTTGAGAATAGTTCTAGATTCCATGTCTTTGCCTCTCTTTCTTTCTGCTGCTCAGCTCCTCTGGGCTTCCTTATACATCCCAGTCATCAACAAAGTCCTAGAAACTTTATATCCAAATCCTTTTTAAACCCACATTATCCTGCTCATCCCCAATGCTCCCATGCTGCATTCTACCACACTAGACTTTTCTTTTTTTGAGACAGGGTCTCATTATGTAGCCCAGGCTGGCCTCAAACTTGTGACGATCAATTGTCCTGCCTTAGCCTCCCAATGCTGGGATCACAGGCATGCACCACCATGCCTGGCCACATTAGAATTTCATCACCTCTGCCTCTCTGGGTATGGCATGTAAGGTATTCAACAAATGGCTGTTGAATGAATACAGAATGAGATAATGACACAGGGGAAATTTAGTTCCTAACCCTCTGCTGTCTGTGAGATAGGCATGGGTAGATATTTCTAGGAATAATTATGGGAAAGAACTATGTGTCTGAGGTCACCTTATTTCCATTTCGTGGAAATGTTTAACAAATACGCACCAACCAAACTGTTTCTACATGGAAGTCTATCCAAGTCTTCCTATATCCCTCCCCTGCTTTTCTAACATCTCATTTTACCATTCTCATTTTGACAGGCTCCAGGAAACCCAATCTAAGCCTGTGCAATGCTAGAAGTGCCTGCTAAAAGCTTGGCAGGGAGGAGAGACAATTGAATTACCTATTTACACTGCTGATCTCCCAAGCTTGTGTCAGAACAAGAAGATAATAGAAGAAATTGTTAACACTACTTGGGACTAGTGAGTCCACATGGCAGAGAAATTTATCACATGAAAATGCTTGCTTTCTTTGAAGGTGAATCTCTTTCTCCACCAGACAGAACTGCTTCCTTTCCCTTATTTTCCTTGCAACAAATTTCCCTTTACAGTATCTGTGCTTGCAGTGCTTTTCCTCTGAAAACAGAAACACATCTCTGCTAGTTTGATGACAGCCCAGGGATGGAAAAACAAGTGCATTCCAAAGGTGCCTCTGAGGAGCCCATTTTCAGGCGCTGCTAGACAACTGTCTGCTCAGAAAATTCTCATGAGTGTGGTAGGTCTCAATGCAGGAAGAAGAGGAAATTCCTAGTGGGTTTCCTCTCTGTGTGTGGAGGGATGAAGAAACACTTTAAGCCACAGTGGTAAGTCAGGTTGAGGATAGAGGTTTCTGGTAGAGTGGATGGGAATTCCATCCCAGGTTAAGACTTGTTGCTGAATGGCTTCTATTCAACTTGTTGATTTCTCAGCTATTAATAGGAACCATCAATGTGGGGATGGCTGAAAAATGTCTCCTAGAAAGCCCTACTTCAGGACTTGAAGCCCCATAGTTTGTGATCCATTAACATTGTAGGATGAAACATAGATCCATGAAGTGTCTTCATAGAGTTCCTGCCCAGGATCACTCATTCAATATACACTTCTGGAGCTGAGCACTAGACTGGAGGCTATAAGTACAAAGAAAACAAGTCTTATATTTATTGCTGAAGTGCTCAGAATCTCAGTGAGAATATCTGTCCTAAGCATAAGGAGGACAGGGGCTCACATCGACAGTGTGCATGATAGGCCAAACACTGTTCTGTGTGTTTGATGTGCTTGAGTCATTGCATTGTCACAACAGTCCAATGAGACTCTTATCTGTATTTTACAGGAGAGGACAGTGTGACACTGGTTGTTAAGTGTCTTGTCTAAAGTTGCTCAGTTAATATGTACGAGGAGCCATGAAAGTGAACAGAACAGAGATGTGATTAGAGAGCAGGAAGGACACTCTTCCTAAGTGGTCCTTTGCCCTTCCTTTTAATTTAGCATAATTAGTTCAATCTCTCATTCTACTTCTCTGTTCCTGGGAAGGGATGAAAGTTCCTGATATTTTCATATGTATTTAGCATTAATGTATTGAGAAATGAGGTGGGGAATACAGAGCCTGGAGATTTGGGAGGCATTCAAGATGATATGGACCTGCTTCTTAATTTTCTTAGGTCTTATTGTTTTTCTCAAAGGCTCTAAGGCAAATAATCCTTGAAAGGACACATAGATGGAAGGAGATTATTGGGAAGGTTGAGGTCAATCTCTACTATTTCCATGAGACGCTGTGACCCCGAGACTTTTTTTATGTATGTTACTCTCGAGGAACCATTTCCATTGTAAGTGGCGGGAAACCCACTTAAGTTACCTTAGGGCTAACAGAACTTTAGAGGACTCCCTAAGGAGCAAGTCTAAGGGCTGTTCTGGGTGTAGGCTCAGCCTGAGGCAAGGTCTCATGTGATATTATCAGGTTTCATGTTTTTAATCTCTCAACTTGGTTCTGGTTGCCCCTTGCCTTGTGATCACAAGATTGACAGAGTAGCCCCAAATCTATGCCAGAGCTTCCTTCCTGGGTGATCAGAAATATAACAATAATAACAAAAACAGTCCTGGAGTTTTCTATCAGTGGCCCCATTAAGTTGCTTCTCTAGTCCTAGAGCTGTCATTGTGTCCAGGGAAATTAGGTGAGGTCAAAGAATGTGAGGATGAAATGGGAGTGAAAAACCAGTGGTTCCCCAGGAAATTCAGTTTATCTTTGAGAAAGGTGGTGACATCCTTCACTAGAAACTTCTCAAGATGACCTATATTATAGCCATTAGATGATGATGTTTTCTCTCAAGGGCGGGCAGATCCACAAGACCTATGCCTGCTTATTCTCTTATTCTCCCTCTTACCCATCAATAAATATGCCTACTCTTTTCTTGGCAGGAGGCCAAAGTGGCTCAATGCATGAAGAATAGGAAATAATAGCTAAATGGACTATAAGGCATAATAAGCTTGCTCTTTCTTCTTTATAGAGTTTTAAAATTTATTTTTATCTATTTTTAACTGATACATAAAAACAATAAAAATTGTGTGCATTAATGGGTTTCCAAGTAATGTTTTAACACATGCATACCAACTCGCTTTTTTAGTAGCCCTAAGTTCCTTTGCTTATGAGCTAGAATTCTTATTCAGAGCAGAGGGACCTAGAACATCTTGGGTCCTCCAGATGGTGTTGGTTGGGTGTCAGCATATGGGAAGAGATGTGGGTGGGAGAAGCTGAAGTCAGGAGGGCTGCATTGGAACATTGGATTCAAATCAAAGGGAAAGTCTTGGGACTTCAGTTGCTGAAGAAAAATCCCAGAAGGAGAGCCAAAGATGTAAAACTCTGGTAGTCTCCCTGTAAGGATGATGAAGAGGCCTAACTTCCTGAGATAATTAAAATCTCACTGGATACAGTCTTGAGGGGTATTTTATGGGGCCAGCAGAAGGAAAGTCAGGAGGTCTTGCCACCAGCATTTCTCAGTGATTTCTCCCCTTTTCCTTGGAAAGGCAGCTTGGTGGGAAACACTTACACTGTTTGTCTGGATGGCCTGGGGTAATTAATGTTGTCAAATCTAGACTTCCTAATCTGTAAAGGGTGATAAATAGAAATACTGTACCTACAAAATTAAGGGAAATGATGTCATATAAATCTAACACAAGCATGACTGGTCCATAGTGGATGACTGATACTGAAATTATTTGGAGGTCTTTTCTGAACTCAACACTAAACTCAAACACTAGTGTTTCATAACAGTAAACATGTTAATAATGAAAGAGTGAAATTAACTTGTTACTAATGCACTTAAAAAAACAAAACTAATATTTTGATCAGTTGAACCAGGTCACAGAAAAGTAGAGGTGCTCTGATTTAATTTCAACCTTCACTTCATGGAATACAGATCCCGGATAAGGATCATTTATGTCAGAATACCTCTTTTGCCCCTGACTAGCCATATAATTGGGAAAGGGAATCAAACCTTTAATTTCAGTATCTGATGAGTAAAATGAGGCTACTACTACCTGCCCACAAGTATACTGTGAAGATTTAAGACAATTCAAATACAGCCTGACTCAGTTGTGATCCATATATTGTTAGTACCCACACTCTGGGGCTAAACAATTTAAAATGTCATTTCCGTGAGTGTCCTTGGAAGTGTAAGGGCTTGGAGGACCTCATCTGATGATGGGGGAGTCCTCTGAATTGACCATGCATGTAGAAGTAAAATTTAAGCTCACCAGTGCAGTCCCCTGCAGCTGCTAGCTTGTTATTTCAAGGGGAAAATCCTGCTTGCCTAGTTTTTTTGGTTTGTTTTATGTTACTAGGTATTGAACCCAGGGCCTTTACACTGATATATATTCCCAGGCCTTTCACTTTTGAGACAAGGTCTTGCTAAGTAGCTCAGGCTAGGCTTGAACTTACAATCCTCCTGCCTCCACCTCCCAGAGCACTAGAATTACAGGTATGCCCCACTATGCCTGGCTTCATACAGAAGAGATTATTACATCAGATGGGAAGTTGGATTACATGGGCCTCAAGTGTTCCTTTCCAATTCTGAGACTTTATATGATTTGATTTAACTTCCAAGTGGGAAATAACCTTTATAATTGCTAGTGATATAGCCTTAAGCAAGTTACTTAACCCCTCTGTTCTTCAATTTCTTATTTTTTCAATGAGGTTAATTATAATTCCTACTACCAAGGATGGTTGTGATATTCAAATAGAAATTGTATGTAACGTGTGTAAGTGCGGTATGCGCGGTGCTCACTGATATCCAATTCTCTTCTTATTTGGGACATAATAAATTGGTACTTCCTAGGTACCTGTTCTTTGGGTGAGGTCATGGGACAAATCTGGTCAGAGCTGTGAGCCAAAAATAAGGTCTGAATAACTTCTGGGCCAGAGCATTTAGAGTGCTGATATGTGACATTTGGCATAGTGGCTAGTCATCCTGGGTTCCTGAGATCTCCAGCCAACATATGATGGCATGTATAGGAAGAAGAAGTAACTTTTGGTGTGTTGAGGCACTTAGCTTTTGGAGCTGTATTTTCACCATTCTGTAACTTAGCCTGTATAGATTGATATGCACAGTGTTTGGTCTACAATCAGGACTAGTATTGCTTGGGCATTTGCTATATGCTGGATAAATATTTCTTATATAACAATACTCTAGAAATTATACATTTTTATTATCTTCATATTTAGGTAGGAAACTAAGGTCAGAAATATGAAGTGACTTGCTCAAGGTCACCCAGGTTGTGAGTAGAAGAGTAGAGATTTAGACCCGCATCATCTCACTTCAGTTTGTGCTCTTAACAACTGTTCTGGAGATTCCAATGATCAAGCCTGCAGTTTCCTATTCTGATCAGCCTATATTCATTCTGCTCTTCCTGTCTCTTGAGCTGCATCCCCTCTAGTTTCATTTGGAAATGATTTTCTCTGTTGGCCATTACTCCTCAGAGTGGTGGTGAAGTTGGGAAACCATCATCTGCTGTAGGTATCTAATGCCAAGGTTGTCACAGGAAGCCTCTCATTTTCTAGCTTTGTATAGCAACATTTGGTTTCCAACCTATTATTTAAACCAAAATCTTTGATATGACTTAAGAATAAGAAAGGGATTTTTGTTCCTACTTTTGCTTGAAGGCATCAAGATGTTTGCCTTTAGTCAGACTTTCTAGAAGCAGAGCCTGAGATGGAGCTCTTGCATGTGTGTTTTATTGAGAGATTGCTTTTGGGAGAAAGTTGCAGGAAGTGAGGGGGTAGAATAGGGCAACAGAGGCAGCTAAGCAAAGATGTGGCATAGCTGAAGTTTGGACCCAGGCTGATCCCATGATGGAGCTTAGATCATGGTCTTATCACAAAGACCTTGTCCTGCACTGGGGAAGGGGGCCCAATGTCAGAAGTTCACTGGCCTTGGATATAATTTCCTAGGTATCTGTAAGTGAAGAAGTTCCTGTTAGCTAAAGACAGCACTCCAGAGAAGGATGCAGGTGTGAGACAATGGCAGGTAACACCTGCAGCAGTAAATTAGGTCTGGAAACACCAATAACACAGCATAGTGGATCTGGTCAGTGGCTCGTCCTTTTTGGAGTTATGTTTGTTTTGGGGGATGAAAGGTCAAGTTATAATGAGGTAGTGAAATATGCAGGTAACACAGTGGTGAAATGTGACCTCAGCAAGGCTTCTGTACTTGTTTTTTTGTTGACACCCAAACCTTGTGTGTATGACTATCTGAGGCAGGTGGGCACTGTGCACATTGCCCTGATCTGTGGATGTGGAACTAGTAAATTTTGTCTGGTCACCTAGAGAGTTATTTCTATTTTCTACCTTTTCACTTGGGAATGGTGTTTCCAAAAATGTTTTAGCAGCTTGGGCTGTTCTCCTTCCAAGTGCAATAGCCTACTTCTGCCTTATAGGCCTAGAACAGTAGTGGTGAACCTATGGCATGTGTGCTGCAGTGGGCTGTTTGTTACCATTCAAAGTTCTAAAAGGTTTGCCATCACTGGCCTAGAATCAGCATTTCAGTCAATAATATTAATACTGATCACAATATTATTGCAATTTATTATTTTCCAGGGGCTTTACTTGTTTTACTTGGTCTAATTCTCCCCATGTCTCTGCAAGATAGAAATCACAGAACCCATTCTATGGTCCAGAGCAATAATGTTAGGAATAGTCAGCAATTCATCCAAGGTATGGTGTTAAAAGAGTTTGCATAACAGTAGTAAAGAAAACAAATTGCAGCATCAAAGAATAGGAAATCAAGGTAGTGATTTAAAAAAAACCCCATATAATCACTGATGGGGAGAAAATACCATACCTTATAATAGTGCAGCCTCCTTCTTTTGGTTAATATCCAAATCTTGCCACATTAAATATGAAGGAAAAGAGTAGAACAAGGCTTGTATGCTGCAGATAGGATTTGATTCCAGTGCTGCCTGACTCTAAAGTTGAGATATTTTACTTTGCTATCCTGTTTTAATAAATATGTGATTTTGAAATGTCACTCTCTTAGTTCTGCACTATGAATCCCAGTATTAAAGAGCATCAAACACCCAAGCCTTGGGGACAGATAGACTTGGGGCAAGTTATTTAACCTCTCTAAGATTCGTTTTCTCATTTGTCAAATGGTCATACTAACACTTAAGTTCACGCAGCTATTACATGGGATAAATACCAGGCATGCAAAAACATTCAGTATATACCAGTTATATATATATCCATGAGAAGATTTCAACATAGTTGGGAGAAAGAATAGTATTTTTCTTCTCTATTATTTCATAACAACCACAAAATTTGGTAGGTGAAAGCAATAGTGACTTATTATTTCTTATGATTCTGTGACTTGATTGGGTGAATCATCCAGTTATGTTTCACGTAAGGTCAGCCTGATTATGCAGATGTATTCTGTCAGGAGCGTAGGTGAGCCTATGAAGTATCCAAGAAGGCTGTAGTCCTTCATGAGGTCCCTCCTCACTTAGTAGGTTAGCCTAAGCTTTTTACATGGTTACTAAATCAAAGTGGGATCATCCCTGCTGCTATAGATTGAATATTTGTATCCTTCCCAAATTTATATATTGAAGCTCAATGTGATAATGTTTGGAGACAGCAGCTTTGGGAAGTCCTTAGGGTCAGAAAAGGTCTTGAGAATGGAGCCCTTATGATAAGATTAGTGTCATTATGAAAAGATGAGATTGCTCTTTCTTGTATGCATGCACCAAGGAAGGCCACATGAAGACAAAATCAGAAAGAGAGTTCTAAGAATCCAACTACCCAACCATGGTGGCACCTCAGTCTTAGACTTCAAAGTTCCAGAACAATAAGGAATAAGTATCTGTTGGTTATAGCCACTCAGTTCATAGTATCTATCAAGTCAACCCAAACTAAGATATTTGCCTTCTTAAGGCATAGACACAAAGTATCTGTGCTGTCACATCAATGGGTAAAACAAATCACATGGCCAATTTGGATTCGAGGGAAGGAGAATTTGACTCCAGATCTTATTGACAGAGACACTGTGTGTACTGGAAGTGGTAGAATTATTGCTAGCCATATTTGGAGACTATCCTTCTCGGATGCATTCACTCCAGACTATTAATAAACAAGAGGATCTTTTGAGGCAGTAGCAGGCAGTAGCTATAGTTTAATCATTTCTGTTCTGATAGAATGTTGCGTTTGAACTACAACCATTTGCCATGGTTTCCAATGATGCAGATAGCATTGATGCTTTTAGAGAAAACTTCATAGAGGACAAGGAGTAATATTTGGGTTCTGAATGAAGAAAAGGAAATTACTATGGAGGGAAAAGGAGAGGGTCTGTCAAACTGTTATGACTTCTGTCTAGATGTTCTCCCAAAGCCCCATGCATTCATATGTGGGGCTTTTGTGAAGTGGCTGGATCATGGGTGTTGATGCTGGGTTAGAGTGTATGAATATGGATTAAAGGTGTGTAATAACTGATTGGTTTAGCATAGCTTTGGGTGTGGATAATAGGAAGGCCCTGGGTATAGGTGGCACCAACCAGTAGGCTTGTAGCCTGAATTGGATAAAAGGGAAAGGGAGGCTTGATTTTGCAGCTTCACTGCTTCCTGATTACCTGCCATGGACTGTTCTCCTCTGCTATGCTGTTCTGCTATGCTGCCCTGCCTTGGAGACAGATTATGGACTGAAACCTCTACAAACTTGAGCTCAAATAAACCTATCCTCCTTTAACGTTGATTGTTGGGTATTTTGTCTCAGCAATGAGAGAAAGTAACTAAGATACTAACATTTTAATTTTTATTTTTTTACCTTCATGAACCAGAAAAAACTCAGTGTGAGTTGGGTTGGGAGAGCAGGGACTCAGATTTTAACTGTCAAATTGATCTAGAGTTGTCAGTTGGGCTAATTTAACCCTCAAAGGAGGGTGATTTATCTTGTGTATTGTAATCAGATAGTTGTCTAAGTCACTCCCCAAGAGCTATGGTAAATCACTTTTAGTACGTATTGAAAGTGACAATATTGTATTTTATCACCGAATTGCCGTCTTATAGTAATAACTAATGCATGTCATCAGCTTTTGCTCCAGTGCTGAATTACTCTCACTGGGAGGCACATGGATCCAGAAGGAAGCTGTTGTTTCTATTTGCTTGTCCACAGCTAGGACAGAGGCCAATATGGAAACTGTACTATTGCAACCCTTGATGATTAGCCAATTCTGAGACACTCGTATTCTTATGAGATGTGAAACATTTCTCCAGTGCAGTTTGGGTCAAAGTGAACTAGGATAGGCTTGGCAATTAATTCTATTAGGTGAATGATAAGTGCTTCATTTTAACAAAGGAATAAGGACTGATGAAAAAACAGTCTTGAATTATCTCTTACCTGGGCTATCGCTTGTAACTGGTCTAACCACAACTGGTCTCAATATGACATCATCCAGCAGCCCCCATAGTGATTTCTTGAGGTGCAAAGACAACTATGTCAGTCCCCAGGTTGCTACTATCATGGCTTCCATAGCTTTGGGATATTGTCCCTACTCCTTAGCTTGGCCTACAAGGCTCTCTCCTTCCTGCATTGTTGTGTGTGCCCTTCCCTCTGCTTGAAATGCGCCCTCCCAGCTTCAGCACCTGAGTTCCTTTGCCTAAATCACCCTCCTTTTGCTAGAAGATACATCACAAATATGTCCTCGTATGAGCATGTGCAGGTACAGTCCCCTCATTGTTTCAGTTATCACATTGCAATCCTTATTTGTGTCTCTGGCTATCACACTAGACAAACTGTGAGTTCCTTGAAAGTAAGAACTCGGATTAAAAACAGTGGTATCCCAAGCAACCAACACAACAATTGCTTGGCTCAGAGGCGGTGTGCAATAAATGTGGAATTCATTAACTTCTGAAAATACCTCTTTGGGTTATCATAGAAAAGTACAAGGAGTAAAGATTTAGAATTTTCACCTTGAATCTGAATTTCTTTTTAGCTAAAGAGTTTTCAATTTTGATATTACTCATTTGCATTAGAATTGGTGTGAGCATTCACCACAAAGGTGAAATTTGGATGACTCTGGAAAAAAACGCTAGGCAAAGGCACAGTGATATATTATCTGATAAGGTCTGGAGGTATTTTTTTTGTTTAGCATTAACCAAGAAGTTAAGCACATCTTCACACCTATGAATTTTAGTTCTACTGTATGTCTGGAGGCTTTTGTGTGTTAGTAATAAGGCCAGGTGAATATTTCATTCATGATGGTGGATTTGAAGCCACCATACCTCACTGGAGTTTACAAAGCATTTCAGTGGCCAGTTTCCATCTCTTTCCTGGGTATAGGACACAAAGAGAGCTTCTAGCTTCTTCAAAGGCCAAGGATATGTGGCAATGAAGAGTGTGGTGGGTTCTGAGTCCCCATTGGGAAATGTGGCCTTAAAAAAGAGTAGTGGTAAAGACCAGCAAGAGTGTTAACGAGGGAACAGTTCTTCAGACTGAGTAGCTGGGAACCCATTACATTTCACTGTGATTGAAGCCAGAACATCATGTCATGACACTGACCCACGTAAGAGACTTTATGTTGGTGACCATGGCAAACTGACTTCCTGTAAGCTTTTAGTACCATTGGGAATGAAGACTTTACATGAGTATGTGTGCGTGTATGCAATAAATATATATCTATACACAGGTGTAAAGTTCTGATTACCAGTTGCACTGACATGTTTTCTTAAGGAAAATGCAGGGTACCTGTGGTGTGCAGAGCACTCAATTTACATTTTTGTGCAAAGATGAAGAAAAGATGAAATGGGGTCATTTGCCAAATGTTGACATAGAATTCTATGCCAAGAGATAAGCCAGTGAATATATGGACAATGTTCTGATAGAGTTGGCTCATTGGTGGATTTTGAATACTTTTTAAGGTATTAAAATCCAGAAAATATTTTAAGAATCACAAAACCTTGATGAATCAGTAAAATTCTCATAATTTTTAAATATAAATGGTAATAGAGCAAAGCTTCTATCGGTTTGCAGCTAGGGATTCTTGCTTTTATATATGAGTGTCAAACATTTGAAATATGATTATTAATAATAAAGTTAAGAGGATGATATTGGGAGCGATGCAATAAAATTTATCTATCTTTTTCATCATGTTACTTACCTGGGTTGCCAGAAAAGTAATGTGAACATTTTCTACCTCCAGGCAAAACATCTCCTCTGCTCACCTTGTGGTGCTGTCATTTGTTGCACTTGGGGACAAATGTGCAGCTTCGGGTTGAGGATGGGAGAACATGTAGGCAAAGAGGGAGTTGGGAACTAAATTAAGAATGAGTGAGCTCACCTAAAAACTATGAATTTCAAGATCACACATATAGTCCCCTTCAATTTAAGAAGTGCCCTGTGGATCTGGGCAATGGTAATTGGGAAAACCTAGATCAATAGCGTAAGCTAAGGAGCCCAAGGCCAAGGTCTCAGGTTTCATGCAACCTGGTGGCTATAACTTTGTTTCATCAGTGCAAACGAGCCTCTAGGCCTTGGCTCAGGACCTTTTACGTGGAGTCTGGAAAATGGAGTTAGGTGGAGGCATCAGAGAATGAGTAGCCCTTACTTCAGGGGGAAGGTGCATTGTTGGTGCTTATGTTGACAGGTGGAAAGTATGATACATGAATGGATGATGCAGCAGGGAACCCATTGCTCCTACCATTAGATAACTTCCTTAGGAAATGTGAGCACCATTGTACAAGCTAGAAAGGCATAAGTAGTTAAATTATGTTGCCTTGTATTTGTGATATTAGGAATAGTTTTGATATAGGACCTCCAAATGATATCAGGGGATTAATGTAACTCTCAACCTGCTAGATGTCAGATATGCTGAGTTCATGTTTCTCAAAATTGAAGAATGAATTCTAAGGAACAAGGTTAAGAGTAGGAAATACTTATTGAGAGGGAGAGATTTTAGCTCCTGAGAGACAGGAGGGGACCTGAGAGGATTGTTGTGGACCCCACCTCACAGAGGAAGTTTTATAGAGCAAAATCACGAGATGGGTACAATGTGGGTTACAGCTACGATCAGTCAATAAGATTAAGTATACCTGATTAGGTAATATTGATCCAATGGGAAAGTGGGTCACATAGCAAGTGTATATGGAAAGAAAAAAGAATGTTTTTAGGGAGAGATGGATCCAGAGGTCTTGGTCACCCACCTGGGTGACTGATGTCTATCTAGACTTTATTGGCCAGTGTTATCACTTAGCTTATCCTTTGGGGAAATACGTAGGCCTTGTCTTTATCCTGAGGCCTGGCCTCCAACACATATGACTGCGGCCACAGTTGTAATGTGTTTTCATCTCTTGTATTGACTCTTTCGAGGCCCTATCTGGCTGCCTATAATATTTCTACCAACTTAGCTGTCTATAATAGTTTCAGCCATTAAAACTATGTTTCTAAAGAGTATTTTAAAACATGGATATAGGTAGATAAATATAGAATAGATATATAGATAGATTAGTTGGTTGATTTAAGATGTAAAAATGCATAATATCTGTCTGTAAGTTACTATCTTGATTTATGCAGGTTATCTATACCCCTTCCCCAACTCCTCCATGCCTGGAAAATATTTTCTAAAGAAACATACAAACATTTTCCAGTGGTCAATGTGGGTGCTATAAATTTTCTAATTTAAACCTTTCTGACCAACCTTTTTTTTCTCCCTACAATCACATATTACCTTTGTAACCATAAAACAACAACAATAGCAATACCACCAACAAACAACAGATGTTTATATTTGGTACTCTCGTGCCATATGGTAATGCAGGCTGGAAAGACACATTTGATGCTTGATGCTCCATTTATTAGTTGGCTTTAGCTTCTGAACCCAAGGTCAACAAGAGACCTTGCCTTTCTCCCAGGTCCCTGGAACATCAGATCAGTGGTGTGTGCTGTACAAAGCAAAGGTCTGTAACTCAGGCCCTTGCTCTCCTTGCATTTCTACCTCCCTCCCTTTGTCACTCTTTTTATCCTTCAGGGCTTGGCTCAAATAGTCAACGTTCCCTGGACCCCCACATGTGATTGGACTTCCTTTGAATGTCCCTATAACACTTTAAAATTCTTTTCATTGTTAGGATTTTACATTCTGGATGAATGTGTGGGTCCTCTGAAGTGGGTCTTTTTGTCCCTTTTGATTATCCCTTCTTCCTGGCATAATATAGCCTCTTGCCAATTGTTGACAAATGAATGAATAAATGCAAAGGTTTAATGCAAAGGTTTTACATCAGCTAGTAGTGAGACAGTAGATCTAGTGTTTTGAGGTAGATCACGTTAATCAAGAGGAAGCTTCCTAGCACTGTCACTATGTCTTTTCTTTTTCTGGGAAAGAGTATATGATTCAACACACCAGAGAGTTAAGGCTGTGCATTCTAGTGTAGGTTAATCAATCAAGAAATCAATTTACACCTACGTATCCAGTGCAGATCACATGCCCAGCACAGTGCCAGAGGCACCAGGACTTTGGAGGAGGAGCTTTGCCTCTTGTCTTCAGTTTCTGCAATGTGGTTTTTAAGGGCCAAGTATGGGGGTGTGGACACCAATCAGTGATTGCAATGACTGGAAAAGAGTTGTGAAAGGCCACAGGCATTTGAGCCCTAGCATTGTCACTGTGGGATCCAATATCCTGGAACTCGACATTAGTCCAAGAAAAATGTCAACAGGAAAATGCCCCAGATAATTATTGCAAAGGTGTCATCTTAAAAGCAAATCACAAGACACCTGCCTAAATTGCAAAGCATGAAGTAAAAAAGCAAACTGTTACCAAGCAGAACAATGGCAGAGTTAGTGGCTCAGAATTGTGTTGGTTTTGTAGGTTTCTGTGCTTTGCAGGTGGGAAAGAGAAGCTTTGGTATAGCTTAATGAGCATACTGCCTCTTAATATATGACAAACTATCTACTCTGAACTGTTGTTCTCTAAAAATGCAAAAGAAGATTTCCTCCTCAATCACATTTATATGGAAACAGGACAGGGAGCAAAGAAGATATAGGCTGCCCGGAGAAAGAATATGTGGGCCACCAATTCATTTAGATGCCGAAACCTACTGCTTGCTTTCAGCCTCCAGCCTTATTTATTCCTTTATCCTGGAATCTCCGACCGAAGTTCACATTGAAAGAGGAACAATCAGCCATAGTCATAGCTCTCTAGGAGCTCACCATGGCTTCCCCTCTCCTATAATTTGGGAAGTTCTCTTGGAGTTGTCTTTGCAAAGACAGAGCCTCATCAATGGAGACTTTGTAATAATCTGGTCCTCTGGTGGGCTTGAGTTGCCCACATCATAGTGGTAAGGGTCAGCTGGAAAAGGAGAAGTTTGTTAAGAGCAAAAGCCAACAAACTGTTTTTAAGTTTAGTAGGCTTAGTCGCTGCTGATTCTTACCTCTTTGTGTAAACATTTATAGGTTTGCCAAGACTTCTTACTTGCTCCTTGCCTCCACAGAGGCAGTGTCATTTTTTAGCTAGAAAGCAATCAATCTGAATTTATTTTTAAATGTCTTTTCATGCCCACTTCGTTAAAGCAGTCCAGTTAGGCCCTGTTAGCAAGGATTTCCTACATTATTGTGGGGAATCTGGGACATTAGCAGTGAGAGGAAGGCTGTCAGTTTAAGGATCTATTTTTCCCCTGGGGGCATAAATGCATGAACAAGCTTATGTAAAAACTTCAGGCTTGGGAGTCAAGAGTATTTTATGTGAATTCCAGGCATGGTGATTAACAATCTAGGTAGAGAGAGTTGCATCTTTTGGAGGTTCTTGAATAAACTCAAGATGCCTCTTTGGACCAAAGTGTGAGGTTTTCCTTGGGGGCCCTAGTCAGGAGGTCCCCATCCCTCCTTGAAATGGAGTTCTCTTCTCTTTCCTCATTTTTGTTCCCATCAAGTTGTGTAGCTACCCCATTGTTGCTGTATGTGGCTCATAAGGTACATCTTCCTTCTGAATTTGAGTTCTAGCTCTACCCTTGGTTCCTGGGCCTTTCTCCTTTGCACCTACAGTGTAAAACTCTGTAGCAGTGTGTGTGTGTGGGGTATGCTCCTGCCTTTGCCCTGCTGACGCCCAGAGGAGACTAGGAAGCACCTGTACAGACTGTCAGAACAAAGCAAAACATCTATGTTTCCGTCTTCCTCCCATTATGGGTTTTGATCATTTCTTTCAGTAACCAGTTTGGTTTAATTATTTATGGAAGGACATTCATAGTGCTGGAGGAAATGTCCTATAAAGCATTTATCAAAGAATCAGTCTTTGTAATCTGAGACATCCCTAGAGCAGAGCAAAGTATTGGGCTAGTGATTCAGGTAATACCTTCAGGGAGCAGCAAGATGAGACATCCAGAATTGTTAGGGTCTGAGTCACTCTGTTTGACTCATTAGATGCGCCAAATATTTGCAAGAAGTACCATGTATGAGAGCTACCCCAGCCCTCCCAACCACACAGTGAGGTGGTCACTACCATTATCATTATTATATAATGGGGAAACTGAGACATGGAGAAATAAAATGCCTGACATAAGTTTCTAAAATTGGGAGTGGAATGGTATCTAGATATGGAAAGAGGCAGTCTGATCCCATTGCTGTGTTCTTAATGGTCTGGAATTCTATTATGGAGAAGCTGGTTTCTGGCTTGTCTGATCCTACTGTTTTCTAGAGCTGAACCTATGGATTGGCCTGAACTACAGACTCAGAAATTTATAAGGAGCCTTATCATGATATTTTGGTGGGACTGGAAGAAGATATCTATGGCTAATAGACCAGTATCTAATGTGCCTGGGATGACCCAGCCTGCTTGTCACTTCTGAGACCTTGGAGGTGGCCAATGGACTTAAGCTTTTAAAGGCACAGTCATCTCATTTGTAGGCTCACAGCAGCTTCTATCTCATATTGTGTGGGAGGACAAAAGAGAAGGGGGTATGAAAGGCCCTTCCATTCCTTATGGTATGTCTAGGAATTCCAGTTACCTTGAGGTAGTTTCCCAAACTCCAGTGTACAGAAAGAATGAGGGAGAAGTGTTCCACACGCAGCCTCCCAAGGCCCACCCCAGGTGATCCAAATTGGATCAAGTGACAGACATTACACTGCAGAAACACTGGCTGGGAGGGTGGACTGATAGAGTTCCTTACTCCTCTAGCCTCTTCTTATCGCGAGGGGCAAGTGCTAGAAATATTCCCAGCAGTCTACCACAGGCTTTCTAAGGTCAATGAGTAATAATTTTGTTATTTCAGAAGCAACCCCCAAAAGACCACATTTTCTTCCCCTCCCCCATTTCCCCTCTTAACCCTTAGCACCCCCCCATCCCCCACACACCCAGCTCCTATTTGCAACATAGTCTGTAGCACTTTGGAACTTCAGGACTCCTGTCTGGCTGCTCATTCATTTAGCTGAGGAACTGCAGTCCTCAATTAATAGGAAATTAGCAGTGAATATAATGCTTGGCCCATAGTCAAGGCCAAGGAATTTATAAATATGCACCATGTGTGTGGCCTGGGCACCTGATTCCTGGCAGCTCCAAAAGTGGTACTTCCTGTGCTATTCCAGGAAGTGAAGTGTGCATTGTGTAGGTCACAGGCAGCAGGGGCCTGATGTCGAACCCCCAACCCTGGGGGCCGACAGGACCATTCTGGGGAACACAAGGGCCTCTCTGCTTCACCTCATTTCCTGAATAGCTCATTTACTTTCTCTAAGTTAAATGTCTCTTCAAAGGCCAGAGCAGGGACGAAGCAGAGAGGAAATTGGGACAGAGACTGGAGAGCACTTGGGGGAGGTGCGTGAGTACACCACACAGGGTCTCCCAAGCGCTGGTTTCTCCCAAAGATGCTCAGCCCTGCTGTGATTTCAGACAGTTCCACTGCTTCTTCTGGAACTGTGAGTTATGGATTCATTAGTCTCTTCATAGCAGGAGTTGTGCATGAAGGCCATGTGCTTCAGATTTTTAGACACAGGGAAGGAATATATGGGTTCTCCCTACTCTTCTAAGTTCATGGTTGGAGTCCCTGTGACAAATGACAAATTAACAAGAGAAAAGCACACTTATTTATATAATGTAAGGTTTACATGACACAGGAGACATAATAAGGAAACGAAGACCTGAAGTTTTTTATGGTAATTTTGTTGAAGTGTGGACAATCATGGAGTAATATGATAGAACATTGGTTACAAGGTAGAGGCACATAGAGAAGCCTGCTTGTTCTAATTTCTCAGTTTCACTTCACGGATTAAGATGCTTCTTTCTTCCGGGCATGGGAAAAATGCCTCTTATAGGATGGTCTTCTAACCCACCCCAGGGGAGGTCAGAAAAATCAAAGTTTTCTCAGATTCCTTCAGATTAAAATTTTCGGTATGCTAAGGTGCCATATTTTGGGGTAGCATGTCCTGAACCCCATCACAGACCATGGGAACTGAGACCCAACAGTTGAAAGATGTTGGCCAAATCTCCAAGTGGCAGAGCTGGGAACCGAAACAAAATTTCCCAGCTCCCAAGTTTGATGTTCTTTGCAGGACCTCACAGCTGCACGAGTGATTCAAAAGGAAAGTCAGAAGGAAGGAATTAGGGTCAAGAGCAAGGTAAAGGTACCTCTAGGGGCTTCTCAGGAGACAGAAGCGCCCCAGCCTAGGGAAGGGGAAGCAGGTGCCCAGGGATCTAGACTGAAGTTGTTTTCTCTAGTCAGCTGATTTAAGTTATCTCACTTTTCTTTTTCTCAGCTTCCCCAGCAGGGAAATAGAAATTGAGCAGCCTGTCTTTTCCCTTGTGAGAGTTAAAAATCTACTGATAAAAGGACCTTTTCAAATTCTGAGTGTATTTGTTATGAGCCAAATCATGGAGAGTGGGAGGAGGGAGATGCTGGTCCTCTTGGCAAAGCAGGCTGGAGGAAAAGCTGGTCTGACTGCATTAGGGAGCAGAAAGCCCCGAGTAAGTGAAATATTTTGCCAGCTTTATTTAAAAGATCGATTGAAGCCTCTTTAACACTGGCTTCTACCTGAGAACTGATATAATGAATCCAGCATTTATGTATCCCTGGAAGGAGGCTTTCAAAAGAGGGGAAAAATATAGAAGAAATTGCATTTTTATATTTGGGTAGGTCCCAGAAGGGGCTAGTCTGAGGGAAGGAAATAACTCATTGATGATGTCACAAAGAAGGTGGACCAGAGGCTATATGTTGCTTTGGGGAAGTCAGAGGCACCCTGGAATGGTGAACCTTGCTCAGGGAGGGGAGTTATAAATACAAGCATCACAGGCCCTGAAACAAAGATGATATATCTTCCTTCATCTCTACCCACTAGCCAGGGGCGTTTCCTGGCCCTCCATTAAGGAGAGGGTGGATGCCTCTTGATTTCGTGTCTTCTGGGGGATGTTACCAATTCTTCAGCATCCCAGTCAGCATTTTCTCATAAAATAACTTTGGAGTCAGAGAGAGCTAAGTTCAAATATCAAATCTTCCACTAAAGAGTTTGGACATTACTATTTCTTGACCTCAGTTTCTGATTTTGTTAGAAATTACGAGGTGACATCTATTTTATAGGATTTTATAAAGGATTAAGTAAGGCAGTAGTCAAAATAACTAAAAGCATATAGTACAGAATTGAGGCAAGAATGATTGCTATTATTGTTACAAAAGTAACACTCGGTTTGTGGTAGTCACTCAGTAATCACCAGCAGTCACACCAGTAGTAGTAACGATAGGAAAAGATATCAGTTTGTCTTCCTTTCTACCTCTTCTTTCTCCTAGCCCAAACCTAAGCAAAGACCTAGGCCAAAGCCAACCCCAACACTGTCCCCAGCTCTATACCTCTACTCTAATCCTGACTCTAGCCCAACCCTATACCAAACCCTAACTGCAGCATTATTTCCACACCTGTGCTGATTCTATTAGGGTTCTTCAGAGAAACAAGACTAATAGAATGAATATGTGTAATGATAATTAATAATGTGTAATTTATAGACTTATATAGGTATGTATTATATATACATTACATGCATATATACATTTATATTATATACATTTTATTTAGAATACATACATATAAACAGAGGGAGGGAGAGATGGAGAGAGAGAGCGAGACAGACAGACAGAGAGCACATAAGAAATTGGTTCAGATGATTATGGAGGCTGGCAGGCTCTGAGATCTTCAGGTTGAGCTTCAGGGTGAGATGTTGTAGCTTCTGTTTGAAGGCTGACCAGCTTGAGACCCAGGAAAAGCCAGTGTTTCATTTGAAAGCCATGATGCAGGAAAGATTTTCTCATTTGGGAAAGGGTCAGCCCTTTTGTCCTATTCAGACCAGCATCTGATTGGATGAGGTCCATCCTCCTTTACTCAGTCTACCAATTTAGATGTTAATCTCATCCCAGAACACCTTCATGGGAACAACTAGAAAAATGTTTGGGCAAATATCTGGGCACCCTGTGGTCCAGTCAAGTTGGCACATAAAATTAATCATCATACCATTCTTATCCAGGATCCTATCCTCAACCCTCTCGCCAGCCCTAAACCCAATTCCAAATTAATAATAATTTAATAATTATTATTCAATGTCTACTATGTGCTAGGTACTATTAGTTGTTCAGCTTTCTTATTTCAAGTAGGGACACAAATCCCACTCTTGCCAACAGTAGTTATTATTCAGTGTGATAAATTCACAGCATAAAGAAAGTCAGGTTGATAATATACCTCTGAACTATAGACTTGGAATGAAGAAGGTTATTAGAAAAGATTCCACTCAGATAGTAACCAATATGAGTAGAATCTGCTTTTGGCATGGGGAGCTGCTCCGTCATAGAGAGACTTGGATTTATCCTGACTCCTTCTCAGTTTTTTGGCTAAGGCCTATCTTAACAGGGTCTGTATGAAGTTGGGATGGCCAGGGACAGAGGTATATCTAACATCCGAGAATATGGGCTTATAGACCATCACGAGCTGAAAACATGCTGTCAGTGTTTACTCATATCAATCATTTATGGATCACTGCTAACATTTTCACTCAGTAATTTTATTCAGACATATCAGATTTTTGTCTCAGTTTTATTATAAGTGATAATCAAAGAAGCTTCCTTATTTCTAGAAAGACTCCTATAGAGGCACAAAGTGTTAGAACTGAAAGAGATGGTATCTCACTCAGTGGCTCTCAATTTTAAACACGTGTAGCTCCTCTTAGTCCACTTGATCCATCTCTGTGTGTGGGTGATGAGGACTGGGAATTGGTATTTATGGAAGTATCCTTCTAGCACACCCATTGCTAAATGGTTCTGCTGGTCTAACCCCAACTTCTCATTTTAGGGACGGAAGAAGTGAAACAGTAAGAGACTGTATGGCTTTCATATAATCAGACAGGGTGCAAAGCCAGCACCCAGAGTCTCATGACCTATAGCTCAGTGCTCTTGCCCACACACCACACCCCTTCTCATCTTGTTTCCTTAGATTTATAGCCCCAAACTGTGGCAGGACCTAGGACCAACCAACCGTAATGCCCTCAAGATGAATGGTACTCCAGCTCGGCCCATGTAGAGTCTGCTTTAATAGTTCCGTACTTCTGCCCTGGATTGCTCTTTTTCAGAGAAGTAGAAACACCGTGGTGGAAACAGTTCTCCACTAACCCATTTGTAACCATAAAGAAATAAATCCTAATCCACCAACCTTGACCAGACAGTTGAAGGTTGTGCACATTTGGTGCTGACCTTAGAAAGATAGATTGCAATTTTGGGGAGTCAATTTTGTTTTGTTTGTTTTGCTTCTTTCCTTCTGGGCACTTAGAGTTCATATTCATCTAGGAGCATTCTGGGAATTGTAGGTCCAGTGCTATTAGTATCTGCTTTATCCTCCTGCCTTTCTGCTCTGTTCATTTCTTTTCTAATTCTCAAAAGATTTTTAGATTTTTAGTGAACTTACACTGAATGAATTGTTATTTTAAAAATGACAACTGAAATTCACCTTACATCTTGATTGGGAATATTTAGAAAATATCAGATATCAAAGCCTCTGAAACAAGATACCAAGGCAGCATGTGCATTTCCTCTGTGCATCCTTGGGATGCCAGAAAGATTCCTCATTCATTTAGTCATTCACTCCAACGTTTCTAGATTCCTCTTAGTTCCAGGGAATTTGATTGGCATTAAGAGAAAATTAAGACAAATAAGACTCAACACTTGACCTCAATAAGCTTAAATCTAAAAGGCAGGGCAGAGCAGGCCAGAGGAGCATTCTTGAACATACATATAAAGTGCAATGTGATGCTTCCACAAGGGACAGTGGGAATCCAGGGATAAGTTGAGGGTTCTTTTAGTACAGGATGGAGGAAATGTCCATTGATGATTCAAGACTGGAAAACTGATGAGATTAAGATAGAAATGAATGTAAATCATGTATGCAAGGGAACTCTATAAGCAAAGACAAATTGAGGGGAAGAGTGTGTGTTAGGTCTTCATATGACAGGAAAGAGGGAGCTCAGAAAATCTTTGAGACTGGACTTCATGGACTCTTAAGAGTTGATGCAGGTTCTAATGATTGGTCTAGGCCTGGGGATTTAGCTCAGTGGCGCCGTGCCTGCCTTGCATGCTCAAGGTCCCTTGTTTGATACCTGGTACCAGATAAAAAATGACTGGTCTATTTCCTCAGTTTTACTGATTAGAAAATAATTATAGTAGCAACAGCAATATTTGAACTTAGCCTGAGTTGCATCCTTTCATAGGCAGTTACCGAGCCTACTTCATTTGAATTTTCACATTTCTTGAAGTGTTACCGTCATCCCTACTTTGCAGAGGGGGGAGCTAAGGCCCAGGCATCAGCAAACTAGTAAGGGCAGACCTGTGATTTGAACTGAAGGCTACAGAGTTTCTGCCACCAGAATTCTAGCCTAGGTGCTCAGAGAATAGTGGTGCCACTGTGGGGAAGGGAGGGAGGATGCATTCATTTTGGACATGTTGAGTTTGAGGTGCCCAGGAGACCTGGAGGAGAGGTGGATTTGGCACTTGGGAAGACGTAACTTGAGAGCAGTGAGTTCGTTTCTGAAACTTGGATCCTAAGGTTGGCCTATTGAGAACACTTGTCACGTTGACTGGCCCTGCAGAATTTCCAGATGGGAATTCTAGCAGCTCACCCGCCAAGGCTGCTCCTCAGTGTGTGTGTGGTTTGTCAGACCTGTTTCCCAAAGCTGCACTCAGGGCTGGATTTCTTTTCCTTCTTGACACCTCTCAGCTCCTTTCCCTCCATGTGTGCCCGCTGTGTCTTCTCTGAAGGGGTTTTTTAACTTGTTGTCTCCTTGCTGGCTGCCAGGGTCTACCTCTGAGAGGTAACAAGCTGTTCATATTTGGAACAAATGCCCCTGATTCTGTCGCCCAACAGTGAAAAAGCCAGAGAGTTCAGGAGCTGAATATGTCAAACTTGAGCACAGGGAAGAAATAATTTGTTTCTGGTAGGTGGGAAGACCAGAAGGGACCAGGAGCTTTTGTGGCCTGGGAAAGCTCTTGCGCTTGAGGTTAAAAGACAAAGTTTGCCCTTTGCCCTTCTCCCCTACTAACGCCTCCAGCTCCCAGTCCTTTCTCATTTCTGACTTTGGTTGTAATGATATAATTGTTGGAAACACCCATGTCTGATCACTGGGGAAACTGAGGAAGTAAAGAGCAGAGAAAGAAGACTTAGTCAAGGACTTGTGGTCTATAGCTAAGGACACAGAATTCACATTATGCTATAAGAAAAGCCCTCAGAAAAGTGATTTGAGGGTTTGAGTCTGTATTAATCTATTGCTACTGTCAAAAAGTTCAAGAAGTAATCAAAATATAGAGTGGATATTTAAGAAAAATTTAATATAGTAGAAGACGCATTGTCATTTGTCCATCTCAAAACACTTCCCCTCACTTCAAACATACTTATCCCATCATTCTTGCCACATTCTGAAGCAGTTCTGAAAGTCCTCTTTCACGAATGTCTTTATGAAATGTGATAAAAAACATGATGAAAATATGGTGCTCACAAAAGGCAGGCTCATAAAAACATTACAGTGTGTCTTTATTTACCCTATTTACTGGATCTGGCACCATGTAACTTCTGGCTCTTCCCCAAAGTCAAATGGCCATGAAAGGTAAATGCTTTGAATCAATTTAGGACATTGAAGCAACCACAACAGTGTAACTGAAGATAAAGCACTGCTGTAGGGCAGAACAATAGGTGGTCTTGTATAGGCCCTCTGGTTGGGCTCTCACAAAGCTAACATGAAGGTGCTGGCTGCATGGGCCCTTACCTGCAGATTCTTGGAAAACACACTTTCAAGCTCATGCCTGCTCTCAGCCAACTTCAGCTCCTTGAAGTTGTAGGACTGAAGTCCTCATTTCTTCCCTTGTTTCACCAAGGGAATTCTTAGCTCAGGGTTGCCTGCCTTCCTCGTCATGTGGCTTCCTCCATCTTCAGGACAAACACTGGCACATCAAACCCTACCTCACTTCACACCTCTCACTTTCTCATTGGCCACCAGCTGGAGAAAACACTTTGCTTCTAAAGAGCTCATGGGATTGAGGGGGTAGGGCACCTGAGTAATCTTCCTGTGCTGTTTGTGTTAGTTTTCTTGCGCTGCCTTGACAAATCAGGTGGCTTAAACAACACAATTGTGTTGCCTCACATATCTAGGAGCTGCAGTGTGAGAGAGGTGCTGACAGGTTGGTTCCTTCTGAGGCTGAGAAGCAAGGTCTATTCTAGGCCTCCCTTGCTGTGTTGTGGATAGATGATTGTCTTCATCACTTTTCCCGTCTAATTAATCTTTCTTTCTTTCTTTCTTTCTTTCTTTCTTTCTTTCTTTCTTTCTTTCTTTCTTTCTTTCTTTCTTTCTTTCTTTCTTTCTTTCTTTCTTTTCTTTCTCTTCCTTCCTTCCTTTCTTCCTTCCTTCCTTCCTTCCTTCCTTCCTTCCACACAGGGTCTTACTATGTAGCCCAGGCTGGCCTTACTATGTAGCCCAGGCTGGCCTTGAACTCACGGTGATCCTCCTGCCTCAACCTCCTGAGTGCTGGGATTATAAGCATGTGCCACTATACCTGGCCCAGTCGTCTCCTTTTTCTAAGACACTTGTCTTATTGGATTTGTGCCACCCTAATGATTTCATCAAAGTTAATTATATCTTATTTCTAAATAAGGTCACATCGTGAGATACTAGGTGTCAGTATTTGACATATGGTTTTAGGGGAATGTAATCCCGCCTGTAACACCATGTGACATTACATAATCATGATAGTGACATCTCATCCACCCATGCTCAGAGGGGAAGGACTTTGACAAGGGGTCACTGGAAGCCATCCTGAGAATTCTGGCCATCACAGAGGCCCTGAGCCAGGGTCACTGCTCAGTGGTTGGGATGTGAGGACAGCCATGACAACTGAAGAGAAGAAGACTGCAGACCATGCTGAGAGAAGCTGCCATGTAGAGGTGGGAATGATGGGCAGCATTAATGGGTTGTGAGTGAACAGGAAGAAACGGCAGAGGCTTCTACTCAAGAATTAGCTGTGACCAAGACAGGTGGTGGGAAGGGAGGGGAAAAGCTTCATTAAACGTAAGAGACTTGAGCTGGTTTGTTTGTTTGGAAATAATAGAGAAGGCTGAAGCCTTGCAGCTTTTTTGGCTGTCCACACTCCCCTTCTATGGAGACTTGACTTAGTACCATGCTGAGGAGATTGCTGAACTCCACACATTACTAGATGGCCTTTGCAAATAGACACGTGTGTAATCTGGCTGAGTTATAGTTACTTTGGAGACATGTATTTGCTTAAGGTGACCCAGTAACTCTCAGTCTTAATGTCACAAGAATGCACTTCTAGTCCCACTTTTCTGATTCTTTAAAAATGTTATATGATTCTCTTGGAAGAAAAGTTTGCTAGAACTCAGTAACAGCATTTGCATCTCTTGATTGAGGGTCTGCTGCCTGGCAGGCCCTGTGAGAAGTGTACAGATATGCTATTCCTCATCCCTCTTGTACAAGATATACTGTTCCCTTCCTGTCACATGTGGGTAAACTGAGTCCCAGAAGGGTTTCAGGGATGTGGCAGAAGCTATAGAACTAGTAATTAGTGATGCTCTGTCTTCTACACTACTCTAGTTTAGTCAATCTACTCTCATGAAGTCCTTTCTCTGTTGCAGTTTGGGAAGGTACTTTTTTGTTTTACAAAAAGCATTTCTCTAGGATGCACTTAGAACAATAAATGTTCTGGGAAAGCAAAATCATAGTGTTCACTTTCTATTCTCCTCTTAGCCACAAACTCCTGGACTTTCCAGCTCAGCTATTTGAGAATTTACTTAATGAAAATTTTTTTTTATCTCTATCCAGAATAATTCATTGCCAGGCAAAGAACAATACAGAGACATTTCAGCCAGTGTGACTTTTTCCAAAGGTCACACATTGATGCCTAGGGGTTTGTGATGGACACAGTGCCCAAGGCAAAGCATCACATTTGCTTCTCTTTCCGGATGCATTTCATCATGAAAGGGTTTGCAGGGCTCCATCTGGTGATGCACAGTGGTTTTTCTCAAGATAGAGGCCTGCCTCACTTATAAGAACTGTACATCTTACAAGGTATTTTAAAAGTGGATGGCAGGAGTAGAAACCCAGAACAATTGGAATTCAGGGTTATGGAGTGGAGAGGTAGCAGGCATGGCCACCAGATTTTGTAGGGTTGAGTAGTGATGAATTCTTCTAGGGTTGCGAGTGCCTTGGGGGAAACCTATAGAGAGAAAATAATGAGTTAACCAGGCTTTGAAGATAGTTTAAGAGCAGTGAAGGTGCTAAAGAAAGGCATTTCAGGTGTAGGCAAGGCACAAAAATGTAAGTATCATTGCTCATGATACCAAATGACTCAAGTATAAATGATCATATTAATAATGATGCCAATATCCACACAATAATAAACACATGCACTTCTGTGTTATCTACTCTATGCCAGGGTACATTAATTAAATTCTAAAAACATTAATTATATTCAATCATGTACTTCTCAAAGCAGCCACATTAGGTAGGTGCTGTGTTATCCTTGTTTTAAACATCAGGAAACTAAGGCACAGAGAGGAAAATTATCAGGCTAAAAAACCCTTCAACTAGCAGATTCAGAATTTTCTTCTGACTGTTTACCTGTAAAGAAGCATTGTCCAATAGAACTTTCCCTAATGATGGAAATGTTCTAAATCTGTTCTTATGGTATAGTAGCCACCATGCACAGGTATCTACTGAATGTTTGAAACGAGGCTAGACTGACCGAGTTATGAATTTTATATTCTGTTTAAGTTTGCTGACAAAAGACAGTAGAAATTTAACTCTGTAATGATGGTGGTGGTACTAGTCACCAACACAGGAATAATGGCCGCCATTTACTTACCTCTTCATATGTGCAGGACAACATACTAAATGCTTCTCACGAGTCTCTTCAAGTAATTTGAGACAATCTCATGGGTGATGGCTAAGAGCATGGATCCTGAGTCTAAACTGCCTGCATTCAAAATCCAGCTCTGCCACTTGTCAGCTCCGTGGCCTTAGGAAAGCTGCTTATCTTCCCCGTCCCTTGGTTCCTGCACTTGGAAAATGGTATCTACTTCATATAGTTACGATGATAACACGAGTCTGTGCATTTAAAGTGCCCGGCACAGTGCCCAACGTGACAAATATTCAGTATCTGGAGGTGTTGTTGCTACTACTCTTGTATTTTAGGTGAAAAAATCAAAACCTAGAGAATTTAAAAATCATGCTGAAAGGCAGAACTAACTGTGAAAGGCTGGGAATTCAATCCATAGGAAGCCTGATTTCAAAGTCAAAATTCTGAATAACTGTATCATAGTTTCTGATCAGAGTTTCTGAAGGTGTAATTTGTAGAGAAACGGGATAAAAATTGTCTAGCATGCTTGTTAAAAATATAGTCTCCTGAAATTGTTGAAAATAGACAAAGTATTAGCTGAGAGTCATGAGAATCTGTATTTAAACATGTTTCTCAGGTGATTTTCAAGAACATTTCAGCCAATGAGAAATTGTGGAATGATCTTAAGGAGGAAAGGAATAGGAGGGGAAGACAAGTTTGAGATGTGGAAGGTGTGTAGTGGAGGGTGGGTCTGGAAACACAATTATTTTTAGAATTGTTGTACTGGTGCCCCAGTGTTGAAGGTAGACTCAATGAAAGAAAGAACCAGAAATA
This sequence comes from Heterocephalus glaber, assembly GCF_053883595.1. Classification (NCBI taxonomy): domain Eukaryota; kingdom Metazoa; phylum Chordata; class Mammalia; order Rodentia; family Bathyergidae; genus Heterocephalus; species Heterocephalus glaber. The sequence goes on from NW_028258379.1 coordinate 18,274,799, forward strand.
AGGGTGAAGGAGGTTGGTGGGGAGGGAGGGACAGATTCTTTGGATATTTTTCAGATAAAGTCCATAGGACACAGTAGTTCACTACACATCTGGGAGCAGGAGAATTAATTGGGAAGCAAGAATGAACCTCCCCTTTCTATTTATAACACTGGAGCAGGGTGTGATGCTGTAGAGCAAGATGGACAAGGTGTGAATTCAGATCTTCTTGAGGACATCTTTGGAAATCTAAATGGAAAGTTCTTTGAACAATTGGAAATTTTATTTTGAATTTAAAGGGGGAATATACAGCAGAAATAAAGTTTGAGGTTTTATCATCGCTAGGGAGAATGTTTGATCTCTGGGTGGGACCATCCCAGAGAAACCAGGTAGCAAGTTCATCACCCAAATATTGCCAACAGTGGGGAGTGGACGGATGTAACTGAAGTGGCCTGATTTAAGAGAACGGGTGCTAAGCTGCATTTATTGCAGTCAAGCTCATATTTGTGCAATCACATAGCCACTGAAAACTGTCTATTAATTAGTTAAATCTGGCCAAGCCCTGAAACTTATAATACCTACTGAGCCTGAGCCTACTGACTCTCCTGAAGGAACCTGGGTACTGCTCATCCCAGAAGAAAGGGGCGCCAAGGCCCATCCCCTGGGAACAATACCATGCAAGGGCTAAAATGTAGAACTAGTGGAAGGGGCTGAGGAAAATTAGAGAAGCAAAAGACCAGGACATAGCCTAGAGCTATGTCCAGGAGACAAGATGAAGAAAGGATTTCAGCGAAAGGGTGGTCAACAATGCCACATGCCACAAGCAAGCAGAACTTTAGAAAGAGATCCTGGGACAGACTTGACAAGCTGGATGTGCTGTGTCTTTTGTCACCAGTATAGCGATGACAGTGAGGGAATAAATGACAGTTGCGATGTGGAGGCAACGAATCTAAGTGAGTCTGAAGAGGGAAAAGGAAGGGGAAGGCTGCTGTCTTGAAGAGGAGAGATACAGTTGACAGAGGGTTGTTTATAGGGGAGCCAGTGGGATAAGAAGATCTGAAGACAGAATGAAGAAGAGATGCATTTAGGATCAAAACCCCAAAGGTAGGTCCTATCTTGGAAAAAATTCGGTTGCCACTTCCTCTGGGATGGGGGGAAAAAGTAGATGTCTTAGACTCTGGGACAAGAATTCATAGTTGGAGTGAAATCTAGGTCATCTGTTTAAAACAAGGGCATTGGGGAGGAGCATGGCAAAGTCTGCAGTGCAGTGAGCACACTTCCTGGGTGCTAGGCATTGTCTAGTGCTCTCTAGGAATTGCTTCTTTAGTCCTAAAAAATAAATGTAATTGGCATGCACCCACTTTATAGCCCACAGGGAGAAGTTAATTGCCTGTGGTCACACAGCTAGCAATTGGATGCACCGGGACTGGATCTCAGGGAGTCTGCGTTCATTCACAGCCTACTCTCTTACCTGCTGTGTAGTGTGACCAAAAAAAAAAAGCAGCAGTAATCATGACCTGCACTCTCATAATCCTTTAAAAAACTTTCCCCCCATTTTATAGGTATTGAAAACAAAGCAAAATTTGCCCAACTTTTCACACATCTAGGTAGGGTAGGAAGTAGGACTAGAAGTGGAGTTTCCTGATCTCTAGTTCTCTTCTCCCTACCAGGGCAGGACACCCACAGTGCTCCTTCAGTCAGCTGGGTTCCATTTCTGAACAGTCTCATTCTCTCTCTCCCTACTTCCATCCCGACTCTTCCCATCTGGACCCCATCCTGCCCCCAGTCCTGAAAGGCCAGGAAGGTAGACCTGCATCTCTGCTTCCATCCTGTGGGAATCCTTGTCCTGCTAGGGTAAGGACGCCTCCTGCGTTCCCCACCTCACAGCCCTGCTTTGGAGTGAGGGACCCCATGCAGCAGGCAGCAGCGGGAGGAAGGCCACATTTGTTTTGCTTTTATTGTTAAATAATATAAATCTCTTGGATGCACCACCCGCTGGGACGAGAGTTGTGTCATCCCGCACAGTCCCTAATGAGACCGCTAGTCATTTGTTTACTCTGTATGGAGAGAGGTGGCGGCCGTATCTCTCAGGCCAGACGCGGGGACCCCAGGAACCTCAGGGAAGTGAGTCACCTATGGCCCTAGCACAATTCTACCCTGCAGGCTCTGCCACCTCCTCCCCTGAGGAATTGGCCAGGATGCAGGCAGCAGCTGCTGCTGATTATTATTACTGCTGTTGCGGTTACTATTATTTTTTAAAAAAATACTCTATTCCCTGAGATGAAAAAAAAAGTAATTTGCAAAGATGCTTTGTTGGGTGATAAGTCGGCTTCCTCTTGGGCACGGGGGTTTATCTCACTTGTGCAGAGGTTCCTAGAGGTCGTGCAACTCACAAGATAAAGCTCCGGGCTCCTCCCTGGGGAAAGCTGGAGTCAGCGTTCGGCTGTTTTCCTAGTTCCAGGGTTAAAGAGGTGAAATCAGCTTGTTCCTCCTGCAGGCTCCCTGGGGCCTGAGCCCGCTTTTATTAGAGAAAATCGGGCCTGTCCAGGAGCTGTGGGATCGGGGAGGAGGGAGGCAGGAGGAGGAAAAGGCGGGGTGGGGGTGGGCCATAGGGAAATTACCTTGGGCACCTGGGCTCCCCAGGGTTGCAGGGCTGTCTTAAAGGGCCCGCACCTCATTTATTTGCAAGCTGTTCGGGAACCTCCTGCTGTTTTCTTAGTGTATGGATAAATCCTATTGCCTGAAGCTTATACTTCAATTAACTGAGTCCAACTGTCTGTATCCTGAGGCACAGAGAATGGACTGGGGTGCTGCGTTTTCTGCTGCAAAACTGCCTCAGTGGCAGTTGTCAGTCTGGCTACCCCTTATCAGTCACATCTTTGAGGCTGTACTTCTCCACAGAGCCTTTTGTATCCCAGTCAGGGACAGATTATTACAGGCAGAGCTTTTGCTTTAGGAATACTTTGGACAAGCAGAACAGCTATTCCTTTGGACCACTGGAGCAGAGAGCAAGGGCACCTGGACCTCCATGGCAACTGTGAAGCAAATCAGAAGGGGGAGTGGAGTGGAATCTGGCCCTTAGCACAGTAACTTCTAGCTTTCTCCTTGCTTCTTGCTGGGATAAAGACAGGTACTCTACCTTCAGTCTTGGCTCCAAGTATATTTTCATTTGATTCCTCCTTCTTTATTCTCCTTAAGTACCCCACTTTTAACCTTTGAGTCTTTGCACTTCCCATTTCCTACATTGGAATTTCCTTCTCTTTTCTTCTTCCACAATTCCTTACCAAAATCTATTCTTCAAGGCTGTTTCCCCTCCACGAAGTCCTTCTACTCCCCTCCCCAAGCAAGATCGACTTTGTCTTCTGATTACTTGGGTCCTACCCCTATTTATTCTTTGTTCTTTGACTAGCATCCCATTCCGTATAGCCCACAAGACAGCACCGCACTGTCCACATGGTTTTAGGTTTTAAATATATTATCACTGGGCTTTGCAGGGAGCCAAATGGCTCCTTCCCCAGAAAGATATGGCATAGTCTAATTTTTGGAGCCTGTGAATGTTACTTTATTGGAGAAAATGATCATTGCAGCAGGTGTAACTAAAGATCTTGAGATGAAGAGATCGGCCTGCATTATTGAGGTGGACCCTAAGTCCACTTTATAAGGACAAATGTCCTTGTAAGTGATACACAAGAGAGATCAAGAGAGAGTTGATAGTAGAATAGAAGTAGGTGATGTAGTTACAAGCTAAGAAATTCCAATAGCTGCCCGGAGCTGGCAGAGACAAGGAAGGGTGGACCTGTCAACATCTTGATTTTAGACTTTTCTAGAACTGTGAAATACTAGATTTCTGTCATTTTAAGCCATACAATTTGTGATAATTTATTACAACAGGCCTAGGAAAGTAATAACAAACTGGTGGTCCTGCTGTGAAAGGGAAGATGGGAGAAGCAAGAAGAACACAAAAATAGGAGTGTGAAGAATTGGACCTTCCAGACAATTGTTTATTACAGTTCTGGCTCCTTCTGCTTCTATTTTGTATAGTCCAAGCCCTGTTACTCCTGCACTATGCCTGTGCTGTCTAGGACAAAGCCTTGGTATAGTGAGAGCATCAGTACTAAATAAATAGTCATAATACCAATAAGAGCAATTGACATTTGCATGGCCTTTACAGTTTACAGAATACTTTGCCTTTCCTGGTTGCATTTTATCTTCACTGTAACCCTGTAAAGTGAGAGAAATGGACTATCCAAGGATTTGTGCCAGACCAAGCAACAGGTGTAGTTCAGCTATGACTTTAAATATCTTGTCTTTCAGTTCTAAATCCATTTCCTTTTTCACAGTGTACACGGTATCCTTTGATTATAAGACCCACTGGATCTAATTTATTTTTAAAAATTATTTTCATAACGTTGCCTGAGTGAGGGGGGCTTGGTTTCCTTCTTTTCCCCAAGGTAGGCTCAGACTCAGCGGACTTTGCAGTAGCAGAGAGATTGAGAGGCCATCTGTTTATTCAAGGGTCTTTATTTGGGATGGTATCTCTCTGTGTGTTAATCCTCTGTTATCACTTGGGTAGGCTACTGGGCAACCTGTGTATGTGTGTACACCAGTGCCTGTGTGTGCCCCCATGTGCAGTTTACTCTCCACCAGCTGTTATCTCCCTCTGGTGGTCGCTGGCATAAATCCATCACCTGATCACTGAAAATCCCAGCGAAAGGAAGATCACTGGAGAGTGCCGGGAAAGTCAAACTTAGCATGCTTTATGTTTGCTCATTCTCTTGTTAGGAATTTCAGTGGCTGATTCAGCTCTGTGAATGGGCACCTCTCTCTAGACTAGCAAGACTGCTACATTAGCAGAAAGAAAGCAGACTTTGGAGTCTGGCTGGCATAGAATCATATTCAACTCTGTTGCTCAATCCTTCTGTACTGGTTTGTTGGTTAACCTTAATGATTCTCGTGTGTAAATGAGATACTAGCATATACCCTTCTCTCGGGAATATTACAAAGACTATGTGACATACTGTGCTTGAAGTGCCTGGTACATAATAGGTACTCAGCCATTGTTCATTTTCTTTGTCTTACCCACACATGACTCATTCTACTGTTAAAAAGCAAGCTTCGGGCCAGGGATTTAGCTCGGTGGTTCCACCGCCTGCCTCGCAAGAGCAAGGACCCAAGTTTGATCCCCAGTACCAAAAAAAAAAAAAAAGAAAGCATGTTTGTATTGTACATCACACTTTTATCCAGGGAATACTTGGTAGTTCTAGCATTATTCTCTAGTAATGATGACCATTTTGCAAAGGGGAAACCAAGGACTTAAAGAGAAGAAACTAGATATTCAGATTCCACATGAAATTGGATTTAGAGCTTAAATACAAGTAGATCTGCTCATTTCTCTCCTTTTAATGAAAAGGGAAGTAATCTCAGAGTCTTTGGGCCTCTTAATACAAGCCAGGTCCCTTACTCACATATTTTATTTATTTAATTCTCACAATGTGATAAGATTGACAGTGATATTACCGCCCATTTTATGGACAAGGAAAACAGGCTTATAGAATTCCAGTTGCTGTAGGTTATGTGCACAGAGTGCCTGGCTCCTGTCCTTTTCTGCCCCATCATGCTGCTTCACTGGAAGTCCTGGGGCAACACACAGTTCACAGGGAGCTTGTGTATAAGTATTAATCAAGATGACCCTCACTGTCACCTTGAGTTGCCAAAGGATGTACTACTACTATCCCAGGCTGTTGGTCTCCTCCCAGTCATTCAGCTCTAGCAGATGAAGGCGTTTGAATGGAATCTGACCAGTAATGTCAAGCAGAACTCAGGGACTTTCCCACTGTCCTGTTGTTTAGGGACCTGAGGGCCTTTATTATTTTGAGGAATGTTTGAGTAAAGCCACCCTTACTTAATATGATATAGTTTGTTGGTTGAAGTAAGTACAGTTGGAGTAAAAATAGAGAAAAAATTTTTATGAATTCTCCTTGAATTAAAGTTCAAAGGTATATTTTGTTAACTAATCAACCAAAATTTTTGGTCATCTTGTTAGGCAGAGCAATGGACCAACTTGGGGTTGCAAAGGTGGCAGAATTACAAATTCTGTGAGGAGGCTGAGGAACCACACATGAGAAAGGAAAACACTTAATGTGGCATGTTTGCTTGCTTGATTCCTGGAAGATCTATGTCCTACTTCTTGATCCACCAGCTTTGTTACCTAGGCGAGGAAGCCATTATCGCTCTTGGGACTCAGGTTGTAAGATAAACAAAGGTTATACGAGATGATATCTAGGGTTTCTTTAGATATAATCATATTTTTCTTTTTTGACTCTTAGTGGAGCCAAAGGGTGAGGAAAGTAGAGGAGATAGAGAGTCTTATCAGAATGATCAAGCAGGGAGGGTTTTAGCAAGGTGTAGAAAGAGCTCTGGCAGCTGTGTCTATATAATGCAGTGACTACAAAATATTCCTGGATGTCTATGATCAGTGTCTTCTGTCCTCCACAGTGCCTTGGGCACATCTTTACTGAATATTTGCCAGACATTAGTGTCACTGGAGAGAAAGTCCTTCAGCAGACTGTGAGTTTCATAATTGTGTGTGTGTGTGTGTGCAATTATTCCTTATAACCACAGGGCAGTAGTTGAAAGTATGAATGCATCAACTCGATTTTCTTAGACTCAAGCTTCTCTATGTTCTTCATGTGGCATTTTGCATTTTGTTTGGTCTCAGGGACAAGAGATTCTAAAGTTCATATGAGGAAGGGAGGGGAAGTGAATTGGTATTTGCAGAGACAATTGAATAATGGATTAAGTTTTTGGTTATGGTTCTGGTAAAAAAAAGCCTGCTCATCCCTGGCTCTTGCCAATTGAGGCAGGGTGTATGGGTAAAGCTGCTCCGGTCCTTATGTGAGTGGAAAGCAAAGGGTAGAAGGTGTTCATTGACCCACAACCTTGTGATTCCTGTGCTTATTGCTGGCCTGTGGCTTTGTCAGTGTGTACACATGACCTTGGCTATAACAACTCAACAGACATCAGATCCAGTATTTTTCTTCCTGAAGCCTTTTACATCAAGGACTATCAGTTTTTTAAAAATCAGTACAAGTTCTTTTCTCCACAGATTTGTGAATGACTTCTCATTTGACCTAATTCCTCTTCTTTCCCAAATTTTATTTTCATATTGACACCAGGTTAATAAGTTAGAGAGTGGGACCTGGGGAAGAAGGCTGAAGAGACACACGTTCCAGATGGGATGCTTATAAAATAGTGTCCATTGTGCTTAATATTGTACTCTGGGCTTTCCATGCATTATTTGTACTCAAGTTAAAAGTACTATAAAGAAAGCATGATTCTCCAGCTTTTCACAGAGAATGAGACTCAAAGCATTTCAGTAACTTTTCAAGATTATATAGCTAACGAGAAGCAGGGCTGAGTGACTCCAGAGTCAGTATGTCTTTTTAATATAGTGCCATTATTTCCCCCAAATACTTTCCACATAGTCTTTCTACATTAGCTATACTTTATACTTCCCACTTAAATGATTAGGTGGTGACATAATATGTAGGTACCTAACCTGGGACCTGATACAGACCAAGAACTCAGTAGATAGTAATTGCTATTGGTGCTATTTTCATATTTGATAATGTAGAGGTCTTTATAATATCCTGTATGTGAAAGGGGAAAACGAATTTGGCTAATTGAAAACAGCTCAGAAGTCATAGAGTACAATAAATATTATGACTGTTGAATCACTCCAGACTTTATCTGGTGAAGACTAAGAAGGTGCTCTGATTAAAGTTTGCATTTGCCTCTACTCAGGTCGGGGAGGTGAAGGTGTCTGTTCCTGTCTCTGACTTATTTCAAAGTAGTTTTTATTGGTACGATTTTTGGCTGTCTATGCAGTGTTCTCAGTATGGTTAACATTCTAGAATTCAACTTTTGAGCTTTACTTTGGAAAGTGGTATTATATGCCATCAAACAAGGGTGTTGAGTGTGGGCGCCTCTGTCCGTGGTGCTGAACCCAGAGCTCCAGGGAGAGGGAAGCAGATGGTCGCATTTGTCCTCCTCATCTCCATAGCCAGCCTGAACCGGGAGACCAGACTATTGTGAAGACAAGCTTGTTTGGGAGTTAGGTGTTTGGTTACAGTTCCAACATCATTTGCTCTGCGGCCCCAGGAAAACTACCTAACCTCTCTGTTTCAATGCTCCCATTGGTAAAATTGCATTGCTACATCCTGCCCTTCTTGTCTTACAGTGCTGCTGGTTTCTGCACGAGCAAATGAGATAACAGATGCTAAAGTGAGATATGAAAGCATGTTATGATTATGGTGTTATTATTGCCTCTCAGTCTTTTAATCATACATTTCGACTATGGTTTTAATTCGTGGAGGCACCGTAAGGCCCAATAACATACAATGTGGTGAACAGGAAATCAAACAAACAGAAAAATGCACTAGGGAAAAAGAAATAACTTTTCTATGTGTTGCCTACAAGAGCCTATATGGCTGCAGAGCTTAGACTGTGTCTGCAAGAAGAAAGGCGATGACCAGTGAAGGCTCTGCCCTTATCTGGAAGGAAAGACGATGGAGAAGACAACATCTCATCACCTCCAGGGGCTCTAAAGACAAAGGGCTCTACTGACACAGGGCTTGAAATCTCACCATTAGTCCTGTTGGGGGGGGGTTGGTATTCCTTGTCCTTTACTGAATAGTTGCAATCCCTTTTTTTGAGTTAATCATGCTTGCTGTAGCAGGGATATAGAGATACATACCTTGTGTTTAAATTCTTTCCTTGGTTTTAGAACGTTCCTAAAGCAAGAAATGTAGCCTCTGGTAGGCTCAGTTTCTCCATCTATAAAATGGACTCAATAGCAGCAATACTTTCCACATAGGATATCTGGGGAGATAAAAGTTTAAGAAGACACTTTGTAAAATTGTATAAATAGTGGTTGTCGTCATTTTTTCTTGACTCTGCAAAAAAATACTCCATGACCAGGCTATGCCTTTGCCTTGTTGTGTGTCTTTTGTACGCTAATCTTACTAGGTGTAACTTCTTATTCATCCTTTAAAGCACAGGTCAAATACCACCTCTGATACCCTAGCTATAGACCACTTTTTCCATTCTAGAATTCCTAGAGAATTGATATTTCTTAACTATTCACCCTATTACCTCTTACATTGTGCTACATAATTATTTTAACCCATGTTTACTTCTTTGCTAAATAGATTATAAGATACTGTGGTCATGTCTAGCACAGAGCCCAGCACACAATTGTTTCCCAATCCCTGTTTAAATGGCTATATAGGAAGCTGGGCTTGGTGGCACATGCCTATAATTGCAGCACTTGGGAGGCTGAGGCAGGAGGATCACTGTGAGTTCGAGGGCAGCCTAGGCTACATAGTGAGTTCAAGGCCAGTGTGAACTACATATCCAGACCCTGTCTCAAAAAACAAACAAACAAACAAATGACTGTATAGGGTAGATGTTACGCAATGCCCATAACCTTAGATCTTATTCAAAATGCAAGTATTGCTGGAGGAAGTCACTTGGTATGTCACGGCTGCTTATGAGCAGATTAAGAGCATTGGGCTTTGGTAGCCAAATGAGGATGTGAAAGAAAATCTGAGATTTTCCTTTTTTTTTTTTTTTTTTTTTTTTGCATAAGGAAATGGAAGCTAGTAATAACACATTTCATCACTGTAGCAATTTTTCTGGCCTGGTCTTAGTCTTGGAGAAGCTATGGAAACAGTGTATTGACATTTTTTTGTTCATTAAGTTTATTGGTACATTTTAGGTACACAATACAGTTACATTCATCATTGGGATCTTGTACTTTTACAGTGTATTGACTTTAAAGATAGGGGCTCCCAGCTAGGACAAGTTACAGGGAATCGTGCAATATATGGGTCTGCCAGAAGGTGGCGCACTGTCACTAATTCCACGGTCTGTCAGCTTTGCTCCTAGGGATCCCCCAAATAAGTATGACCATTCTGATGGTAGTTCTCCTGTGCATTTTGTGTGGCTGAAAGATACTTCCTCCTTATGGCTTCCCCTGCCTCCATCCCACTCTGCTTCTTCATGATGTATAAAGATGAAAGTGACTCCGGTCAATGGCCAGTACAGCCGTTGGACTTACCCTTGGAAAGTTCCTTCTCAGGTGAGACACAGGGGTCTCAGTTGCCTTTCAATTCCTGCTTACACCCAGAACCCCTTTGCAGTGGAATTTCCCATCTGTATTTTCAGAGACTGAGTGAGTTTGCACCTTCTTGGAAAGAGGGAGTAGAGGAAGAAAAATCACCTTGTTTTGTATATTCTTTTATTTCCCATTCCCTCTGTACTCTCACATTATTCCTCATGTTTTATCTGAATTGCAGAAAAAGCCACTATCTGGGTCTCACATCTCACTCATATATGGTGTTTCATTTTCTTTACAATGCTATTTGTTTTCTTCTTATATTTTCATAAAAATATCTCCAAGATATGTAGTGTGCATAGTTATTTTTCTTTATTTTTTATCCTAATGCTAAAACTTTTATAGTTTTTATAGCCATTAAAGCTATTTTGTGTGTACCATTTAACCTGACCCTCACAATAGTTATGAAAAGTTTTGGGGCACAGTTATTAATGTTTTCCTGAACAGCTGAAGAAAATATTCATACACAGGGTGAGCAAGTGATCTTCTAAAAAATATAAGAAATACAAGAATATATTTATTTGGCACCAAGTGTACTTTACTATTCTCTGTCTCACAGTGGATGAAGTAAGTAAGCCCCAGTGAGGAGAAGGTAACTTCCCCAGGGTTTTATAGTCAAGGATGGCATCCACAGGGCTGGAATTGACATTGGATCCTCAGGGTAGTGTTCTTTTCTATTCCACTGATGATCCTTCAATCTCCTGCTCCATTGTCATCAGTCTCTTCAGACTCTTCAGTGTGTGTCAACCAGCATTGAACACAGGGCACCAGAGGCGAACGTGTGAGGCATTCAGGAAAGCTCATCAGGAAGCATCTTTTTATAGTTGAAAGTGAATAAAAACAAAGATTGAAAAGAAATTCATAAAACACTAACAATGACTATTTGGGTAATAGAATTATGGGAAATTTATTTTCATGTTTCTGTATTTTCAATGCAATTTTATTACTTTGTAATGAAAAATAAGCATTAAAAACTGAAAAACAGAAAGTCTGGTGACACAGGTGTCAGGGGTGTTTGCACAGCTGCGGAAGGTGGTGGCTGTCACTAAACTGTACTAGATTGGAGCGAGGCTACGCCGATCAGGGGCTGTGCTCCAGTCTTCTCCTCAGACAGGGGATTCTGTTGCTCTCTGGTTCCTATTGCTCCCCTAAAGCCTTGCAAATAGTTTCAACAGGACTCACCTTGCCCCCTTGATTCCACAAAGCCATAGGCACATACGGGCCTGGTGTCCTGGGGCAGCTGGAAGGAACTGGAGAGAATCAGCACCCCACCTTCTCTGGGCAGAGCCTCAGGGTCCTGAGTACCTCACCCCACCTACTGTGGACCTACATAACACATTCACAGGAATTCATTTTCTACTAGATTGAAAGCAAAGCCACTGTTGATTTTCTCCAAAAAGATCTATTTGAAAGTGCAATTGCCTGGAATTACATGGTGGTGCAAGAGGCCAGACCTTGCTGTAAATAATTTTCCTCTCGGCCACACAGGGGCCCAGCTGGCAACAGGGTCCGTGCTTCAGATGTCAGTGTTTGATGTGGCATGTGAGTGTGTGTGAATACAGGTGTGCACAGTACTGGGGCCTTTGCCTACCTGCTGCATCTTCTTCCACTTTTGGTGCTTTGCATCTGAATAAGGGATGAGGACAGAGAGGGGAAAAACTGGAGTCATACTTCTGATTCTCTCATCAGCTGGTTTATATGGCCCCTCTCTAGCTACCTCATCCACCTGCCACTGCAGCTCCTGAGGCCATGTGAGACCAAGTGACTTGTGCATGCAGTGTAGGGTGGCAGAAAGGATAAGCTTTAGGGCCAGATAAATCTGAGTTCTAGTCCCAAGTGTACCAACTACAACTTATAGTACTTTCAACAATTACTTATTTTTTAACCTTCACTCTTTATACATAAAAACCAACAACAACAATGACAATGAAATAGCATTTAACAATCAGTGGAAGATGTGAGAGTTGGAGTACCTACTTCAGCATTACTGTGAGGATGAAAGGGAGGGATGCTGGAGAAGTCAGCTGCATGGTGCCTGACACTGGATGTGCATTGTACTGATTTAATTCCATTCTGCACCCTGCCTCGCCTTCCATGATGGTTAAAATAAGAACCACAAACAATGGGCTTGGAACCATGATGGCCTAAGCCAAGGCTGTGAAAAATGCAAAGTTTAGGATGTTTTAATTCTTTTCTCTATGTCCCTTTGTTTATAGATAGCCATAGCATACAGACATGGTTCCCCCATAGAAAGACTGGAATAGATTAACTCACACTGTGGCAGATGGGCCTTAGCACTGTCTTCTGGTGGGCATTTGTATTTTAAGAGTTCTGCCTAGGCAATCAGAGGACAGTGCTTAATCTAAAGATGACACTATTTTATGCAGGGTAGCATCTAGATAGGGGAGCTGTTTTTAGATTAGAAAATGTTGCCACTTACTCTGGACATTCTACAGACCAGGCTTATCTTGCAGGCATTAGCATGGGATTGTGCATTATCTCAACTGGACATTTTTCTCAAAACTCCTGTGATATTATCCTTTGCCCATTTCCCTGTCAAGTCTAGGAAAGAATAGATTCTAGAAAAGTAGGGCAGGAGCACACCCTCGAGGTAAGACTTTCAGATGATTCTGGAGTAGGGATTCACCATTATGGTTTGGATATGAGATAGCCCCCAAAACTCACATGTGATCAGAGGTGGGGCTTTGGACCAGTGATTGGATCATAGGGGCACTGTATGCATTAATGGATTCATCAACTAATGAGTTCAGCAGCTGAGTGTTCTCTTAGGAGATGGAGCCTGGTTGGAGGCAGTTCACTGGGAGGTGTGACCTGGAAGGGTGCCCCTCCCTCCCCAGATCTTCCCTTCTCTCTCTGCTTCCTGGCTGCCATAATTTGAGGAGCTTTCCCCCACGGCCCTTTGCCGTGCTGTTTCTGAGTTGGAGCCAGCCAAACATAGGCTGAAATTTCTGACACTGTGAACCAAAATAAACCTCTCCTCCTTTAAGTTGTGGGTGCCAGGTATTGTGTCCTGGCAACAGGAAAAGTGACTAAGGCACCCACCCAACAATTACTGAAATCGTACTCCATGGTTTAATAACTAGAGCCAACCTTTACTTCAATATTTTACCAAGTTCTGCATGACTTATTAATCTCCATTGTTCCCGGTGATGTTATTACTGTTTTTATTATGCCACTAGTATAGCATAATGGTTAAGAGCAAACATGGTGATGTCATGTCACCTGGTTCAAGTCTCAGCACACTAGTCACTAGTAGCGTGAATACAGGCAAGCTAATTATCTGTACTTTGATCCTTTTATATTTAAAATCAGAATATAACTACAACATCATAGGGCTATTTTGAGCACTTCAGTGCATGTAAAATGCTTAGAGAAGTGGGTAGTTATTATTGTTCCCATTAAACATCTGAGAAACTGAATTTGAGAGGAAGGGAAATGATTTTCCCAGTAACTTGTACCTAGTAACAGATCCAGGTCAGGACTTTGTGCCTTAGGACACTAACCTGGTTCTTTTTCCTTGCTATGAGAAAAATGTGGAGGATCTTTTATTTCTCTTAAGTCCCTGACTCGCATGACAGCTATCAGTCATACGTAACAGCATTTCAGAATGGCTGCACACCGTGAGAACAAATAGTTGAGAGCTTGTTTAATTGAACTTAAGTCTCTGAAAGCAAATAAACGTTTCCTTACCAATTGAGGTAAGTTTAGGTACTTATCCCAGCTTGACAGCTGAAACTTAAGTGACAGTGGATTTACTAATCAATGACATCAAGACCGACATCCAGGCTGGAGCTGTGTTCACCCCTGGTTGTCACTGAAGCCAAATCTAGGAAGATTTTTCTGCTAGATGCAACCCTAAGTCAACATTCACCTTGCATGATGGGCATAGCTCAAGCTACGGGTCCATTAGGAAAGAAAATAAACAGCTATTTCAAAATTATACCATTACTAATTATTGATTGAGGTGGGATAGAGTGTGAGTGAAGTAGAAGTTACATTTTCTAAAGTAATTGTTTTTTTCCTACAGTGACCTAGCAGAAGCCTTCATTAGGCCAAGTCCAGCAAGGTCCCGTGTGTTTCAGATGAAAAAGGGTGGGCCAGATGAGGAGGGTGGTCACCAAGACCTTCTCCTTCAACCTGTCCCATTTCCGCTGACCTTCGCTGTCATGATGCCTACATTTCCACCATTAGGGATTTGTCCTTTTGGGCATCACTAGTGTTTATTAAAAAAGAGTAATTTAATTTGCAGTATCTCCAAAAGGACAATAGTATAAATGAAATCATGTAGTGTCTTACAAAGAAGTCTCTTTTTCCCTGTTCAGATGCAGCAGCCAGCCAGCTACCTTGTGACCAATTAAGAACTGGAATGTAGGCAAGGTGCCTTGGGAGGAGAGAGGGTGAACAGTATTTGCTGATCCACCATTTTGCAAAAGACCAGGCCTACTCTATGCTTTCTGCTCAGAAAAGAGTGCTGGGAGAAGTTCTGAGTGAATTTAGAACAGGCAGTTGTGATCCAGCATAAGAGTACATCCTACTCAGCCAAGATAATTGAGAGTTTCTTCTCCCTCTTTTCTTCTTCCAGCATAAGAAAGAACAGCTCACTTATAAGCTAGACTGTGTTCTCCCCTTAATATTAAAGTCTGCTGCCAGTACCTGTGAATGTAACCTACTTCGGAACTAGGGTCTTTGCAGATGATCAAATTGAGGTAAGGTCATAAGGGTAGCCCCTCATCCAATATGAATATGTTCTTATATGAAGGGGACTTCTGGCCACAGGGAAAATGCAATGTGACATGAAAGTAGAGATTGGAGTGATGTTTCTTCAAACCAAAGAATGCCAAAGACTGCCAGCAAATCATTAGGAATTGGAAAGAAGGCCTGGGACAGAATCTCCTTTACAGTTCTCTCAGAAGGAACCAACCCTGGCAATGCCTTGGTCTTGGGCTTTTAGCCCCCCAAACTGGGGCAATGAACTCCTGCTGCTTAAGCCACAGAGTTTGTGGCACTTTGTTACAATAACAAACTAATACACTACTGAACCAAGATGAGAATTTACCTTCCTTTCTGTTCTTCTTTCTGTAAATATTAGGTAAGAACTTGCTGTATGGCAGGAACTGTGCCAGAAACTGGAAACAGAGATATAGCTATTGCTTTTAAGGAGTTTATAGACTAGCAGGGATAAAGGTAAGTAAACAGGCCATTATTAGCAGCACGATAGGTAGTTAATGTCTTTTCTCCCACCTTGGCTCTCAGTTTTAGCCATAGTCTAGCCCAACAGTGGCAAATGTTTCGGAGACAAATGCTCAAACCACAACCCAAAACCCACTTATTTATTGCAAAGTGCCAACACTGCAATTAAACCTGAATACTGAGGTTTGAGTTTAGGAAAAACAACTCATATATGAACATCTTTTTCTTAAAAGAGAAACAAATAATACATGTGCTACAGATTCACCACCACTGCTCTAGACTCTCTTGGAAACTTAAAAAACAACACTGTATCCACACTCCAATCCAAGATATTTTAGTTGAACTTGCTTATGGTGGGAGCAAGGCAGCAGTGTTTTATAAATCTTCCTTAATTTCTTAAGCAGATTTATAAAAAGGATGCCATTTTTGAGAACCAGTGTTTCAAATATACCATTATCAGGCTAATGAAATTGGAATGGTAATGGTATTTTTAAAAAATATTGGCAGGTGATTCTAACATACAGCTAGGTTTGTGAGCCTCTGTCTCCTCTAAAGTGGGGATCATGTCTGTCTTTTTTAATGTTGTGTTCTCTTCAGAATGTCTGACACAAAAAATATAGTTGATGATCAGAATCTATGATGAAGAAGCACAGATGAGGAAATGGGCATGTGGTTAGACAGATGACAACCAAAGATAAGTCGGTTTACCTGGGCAAGGAAGGAGGAATGTTCTTGGCAAAGGGGACAACATGTGTATAAGGCCGAGGAGCTGGCTTTGGCTCTGCATGGCTCGAGTGACATCCATGGTGGTGAGCAGTGAGGCCAGGAAGGTAAGCAAGGGCTGGGTCATGAAGGACCTTGTAAGCCATGATAATGAGTTTGGGTTCTGCTGGAGACTTTTGGGGGTTATTTTCAGTTTAAGCTGTGGCTCACAAGGCTGATGTTTTACTTCCTGATCTTGGTGCTCAGACAGGTCTGATTGTGGACTTGGAATCTTATATTTTTTCTCTTTGAGGACAGAAGCCCAAGGAGGTTGTGGTGTTTTGGAAACTACTTGCAAGCCTGTCTTATGAGAGGAACTTCATCATCTTTCTAGGGAGGCCAAATACTGTAATGGCGTTGCACTCTCTAAATGTGATGTGCCATCCCTCAGATATAGGAGGACCCTTTCCCAACCCATCCTCT
This sequence comes from Heterocephalus glaber, assembly GCF_053883595.1. Taxonomy (NCBI): domain Eukaryota; kingdom Metazoa; phylum Chordata; class Mammalia; order Rodentia; family Bathyergidae; genus Heterocephalus; species Heterocephalus glaber. Next base: position 18,291,348 of record NW_028258379.1, read on the forward strand.
GCACTTATGTGTCTTGGGTGGACCTTGGAGAGTTTTCACATTGGTCTTCTCACATTTTCCATTCTAATCCAACTGTACCTAGAGGAACATGGAGGGGAAGAGAAAGGAGAAGGCCGAGTGTGATCTTCCCAGCTGGTTCCTTTCGGAGCCCTCTGTCAGTAAGACAGGTTGGTAGCTGAGAGAGGGACCAAGTTTTCGATCCTGGAGCTTTAATCACATGTCCCATGGGCATTTGTCTGTCCAACTTGTGCCATTGCCAGCAGTGCCCAGTTTCGGACTCTCTGTAGATTTCATTAACAGTCTGCCTGCTTCACTCTGAGTCCTTAATGAAGATGTTAAATAAAATTTGACATTATTATTGCCATTTATACAACACTTCATATTTACCAAGTGCCTTTAGAACATTTTATTCTTTTCCAAGCAATAGCCCCAAGAAGTCCATTACTGCCACTGTCCCCATTGTACAGAGAGGGCCCTTGGGAGTTCACCCATTTGTCCAGAACCCTGTAGCCAGCCAGCCTTCTCTCATGGCCAGTGGGGACTACTCTCCCTTCTCTAGCCAAAACTCAATTTACCGAGCTGTACCAACTCCTCAGTGCCCATCTGATATCTCATACCCTCCTGCCAAATTTCAGGCTTTGCTCTCTGACTATTATTTCTCTTCACCCTTTGTACAGTTTTGTGTTTTTAGTTCAGGGAAGCCTGAGTCTTTTCCTGTAGTCAATTTGAATGAATTTGCAAGTAAAATTTCCTGATAGGCATCAAATGTGTCACTGACCATCCAAACACACAGTGTTCTTAGGCTGCTCCTGTCTATTTTGCCTCTTTCCTAAGCCTGACAGTGGTGCCGTGAATGTGTCTGGCATGATTTGTCCTTTGTAAACAATCATGAGGCAAACAGCACTGTTGTCTTTCTAAATGTGACAACTCCACACTTGCTGTAGGAAACCTCAGACCAGAGGCTCCATGTGACAGCTTCCCTGTAAGAAATGGGAGGGAAAATAGGCCTCATAAAGAAAGAAAGGCACAGGCCCCTCGGCTGTGTTCTGGTTCCTGCCCATGGCACAGTGAGGTCCCGGGAGCGGCTTGGAGCCCTGCCTTCATCCTGTGCTCCACTTAGCCCCGTGGGCACCTGCAAAGCCCAATTCCATCAGCCCCCCACCCACCCACCACCTTCCAGCTCTTCTGCTACCTGGTCCCACACTACAGAGGCACAGGGGATTATACTTCACATAGTTAAATGTGATAGATTAATAACTACCACAAATTGTCATTTTCTAAGCTGTGCTTGATGCTATGGTATTGCTGATTGTAACATTTGGCCTAACATATTGTGATTGATCTAATCAGTTTTTCTTCCTGGTATAAGGAAAATAAAATAGCCTCAGAGTCCTTAGAGCCTCAAAACCTAAACACAAGCCATATCTGAAAGACACCTCTGAAAAGTAATCATTCCACAAGGGTTTTAAACACAAGCAACAAATATGCCTGCATTAAGCAATTTTGAAATATCAACCCAGGAATTAAACCAAGGACAGTACCAAAAACAAAAATGAGAAGACTTTTAAGCAAGGCAAAAATGCAGGCTTCCACACCACAAAAAGGAAATTCTGGGGGAAATGAAGTGGAAAAGTCAGATAATCAACCACCTGGACACCCTGAACTGATAGCACAGGAAGTAACAAAGCAGATACATGAGGCTCTAGAAAAATTCAAAGCAGAAATAATCTCCCAGATATCTACAGAGATGGTGAGTAGAGTGAAAGACATGATTAGAGGCTCTAGAGCTGAAACAGACAAGAAAATAGATGAGATCAGAAACATGCTGGAAGCCATGAATGCCCATCATAAGAAAGAAATGGAAACCATGATTGTCCAACATAAGAAAGAAATGGAATCCATGAAACAGATTCAAACAGATATTTAGGAGATTAAAAACTCCATTGAATGCATGCAGAGCAGACTAAGAGAATCTGAAGACAGAATATCAGATATAGAAGACAGGATTGCAGTTAAGGACCATGAAAACAGAGATTTCTTAAAGATAGTAAGGGACCACGAGAAATCAATCCAACAGCTGCTAGATGATGCAAAGAAGAATAACATAAGATAGGAGTCCATGAAAAAACAGGAGAAAGTACAATTGACATAAAAAATCTGTTCACAAAAGTAATAGTAGAAAACTTCCCAGACAGAGGTGGAGAATTGGACATACAGATAAGTGAGGCATATAGAACTCCATCCAGCCACAATAAAAAAAATCTACACCTAGACATATAATTGTCAAGATCCCAGAAACCCAACAGAAGAACAAAATTCTACAGACAGAGAAAAGAAACCAATCACCTACAAAGGAAAGTCCATCAGAATCACCACAGATTTCTCAACACAAACCCTCAAATCAAGGAGAGCCTGGAGTGAAGTATTTCAAGCTCTAAAAGAAAATAACTTCCAACCTAGACTGTTGTATCTGGCAAAATTATCTTTCAAAATCGATGAGGAAATTAGGTACTTTCATGACAAAGAACACCTGAGAAATTTCATGAACACCAAACCAACACTCCAAGCAATTCTAAACAATATCCTAGAAAAAGACAATGAAGGTCACAACTCCATGAGGGCCAACAGAGAGAAGACACAACCCAAGGTAAGGCACTAAAGGGAAAGAGGGAAAAATAAGAAAAGAGCCAACAACAATAAAACATCATGGCAAGAATGAGTCAATATCTCTCAATTATAACTATCAGTGTTAATGGCCTCAATGCACCAATCAAAAGAAACAGACTGACAGAATGGATTAAGAAGCAAAACCCAGTAATATGCTGTATACAAGAAACACACCTAACTCAAAAGGAAATTCATAGACTGAAAGTAAAAGGATGGATAACAGTTCTCCACATGACAGGATCCCAGAAAAAAGCAGGGGTAGCAATCTTATTTGCAGACAAAGTGGATTTCAAACCAAAACTAATTAAGAGAGACAAAGATGGTCACTACATCCTTGTGAAGGGAACAATCCAAGAGGAAGAGATGACAATCCTAAATATCTATGCACCAAATATGAATGCCTCCAACTATACAAAACAAATATTAATGGACATGAAAAACCAAATAAACAATAGCAAAATTGTAGTGAGGGACCTCAACACCCCTCAATCACAAATAGACAGATCATCTAGGAAAAAAATTAACAATGAAATTCTAGAACTGAACCAAGCTATTGAACAAATGGACTTAATAGATGTTTATAGAGTGTTCCACCCCACAAAAATCAGAATACACATTCTTTCCAGCTGCATACAGGTCATTCTCCAAAATAGATCACATGCTAGCTCATAGGGCAAATCTAGGTAAATGTAAAAGAATCCAAGTTATCCCCTGTATATTATAAGACCATAGTGCAATAAAATTGGAGATCATAACATAAGAAACCACAAAACACATGGAAATTGAATAACACTCTCCTGAAAAACCAATGGATCACAGAGGAAATTAAAGAAGAAATTAGACAGTTTCTACAAGTAAATGATAATGCCAATACAACATACAGGAATCTGTGGGATACAATGAAAGCAGTTCTACATGGGAAATTCATAGCAGTGAATGCCCACATTAGGAAAACAGAGAGAACTCAGTTAAATAACCTAATGCAGAACCTCAAGCTCCCAGAAAAAGAAGAGCATAACAAACCCAAATCTCATACAAGAAAGGAAATTATAGAGATCCGAGCAGAAATCAGTGCAATGGAGACTAAGAGAAAGATACAAAAAATCAATGAATCGAAGAGCTGGTTTTTTGAAAGAATAAATAAAATCGACAAACCTTTAGCCAATCTTATCAAAAAAAGGAAAGAAAAGGCTCAAATCCATGCAATTAAGAATGAAAAAGGTGAAGCCACAACAGATCCAGCAGAAATCCAGAGGATCATCAATACCTACTTTAAGAACGTGTACTCTAATAAAATGGAAAACACAGAAGAAATGGACAGATTCCTAGATACATACGAATTGCCAAAGTTAAATGAAGAAGATATAGAAATTCTAAACACCCCAATTACAATGAGTGAAATTGAAAATGTAATAAAAAATTTACTAACAAAGAAAAGCCCAGGTCCTGAGGGGTTCACTGCTGAATTCTACAAGACGTTTAAAAAGGAACTATTGTCATTACTCTTTAAACTCATCAAGAAAATTGAAAAGGAAGGAAGGCTTCCAAATTCTTTCCTGGAAGCAAGTGTTATTTTGATTCCCAAACCAGGGAAAGACCCAACCCAAAAAGAGAACTACAGAACAATCTCCCTAATGAACGTAGGTGTAAAAATCCTCAACAAGATACTGGCAAATAGAATACAAAGTGTCATCAAGAAGATCATATACCCTGACCAAGTCGGATTTATCCCAGGGATGCAAGGATGGTTCAACATCCATAAATCAATAAATGTAATACACTATATTAACAGAGCCAAAGACAAAAACCATATGATCATCTCAATAGATGCAGAAGAGACATTTGACAAAATCCAGCACCCATTCATGATAAAAACGCTACAGAAAATTGGAATAGAAGGTCTTTATCTCAATCTGATTAAGGCTATCTATGAAAAACCAACAGTCAACATCATACTAAATGGTCAAAAACTGAAAAGTTTCATGCTGAAATCAGGAACAAGACAAGAATGCCCACTATCACCACTCCTGTTCAATATTGTTCTGGAAACATTAGCCATGGCAATTAGACAAGAGAAAGAAATAAAAGGAATAAAGATAGGAAAGGAAGAAGTGAAACTGTCATTATTTGCTGATGATATGATACTTTACATAGAAGACCCAAAAAACTCAGTCAGAAGTCTTGTAGACCTAATTGACAGATTCAGTAGAGTAGCTGGATATAAGGTCAACACTCAAAAAACAATAGTCTTCTTATACGCAAATAGCAGACCCATTGAGAGAGAAATTCGGGAAATAATTCCTTTTACAATAGCATCTAAAAAAACGAAATATCTAAGAATCAACCTTGCAAAGGAAGCAAAAGACCTCTACACTGAAAACTACAGCATCCTAAAAAAGGAGATTGAAGAAGATATAAAAAAATGGAAAGATATCCCTTGTTCCTGGGTAGAATCAATATAGTGAAAATGGCCATACTTCCAAAACTACTATATAGATTTAATGAAATACTGATTGAAATTCCAACAATATACTTCACAGAACTAGAGAAAAAAATCCAAAAATTCATTTGGAAGCAGAAGAAACCTAGAATAGCAAAAGCAATTCTAGGCAACAGAGACATGGCTGGGGGTATCACAATCCCCAACTTGAAACTATACTACAAAGCTGCTGTGAAAAAACCAGCATGGTACTGGCAAAGAAACAGACCTGAAGATCAGTGGAATATATTAGAAGATGCAGAAACAACTCCAGACATACTCAGTCACCTCATCTTTGACAAAGGATCCAACTACCCTCATTGGTGAAAAGATAGCCTGTTCAATAAATAGTGTTGGAAAAGTTGGGTTTCAACCTTCCAAAGATTAAAACTAGACCCGTACCTATCACCTTGCACTAAACTAAGATCAAAGTGGATTAAAGAGCTAAATATCAAGACAGAAACAGTAAACTTGCTGGAAGATAAGTTAGGTAGAACTCTCAATGACATTGGCATAGGAAAAGACTTTATGAACAAATCTTCGGTAGCACGGGACCTAACACAATCAACAACTGGGATCTCATCTTATTAAAAAGCTTCACTGCAAGAGAAACTACCAACAGAGCTAAGAGACAACCTACAATGTGGGAAAAAATTTTTAGCAGCTGTACCTCAGACAAAGGTCTACTATTTAGAATATATAAAGAATTGAAAAAAATCAGACCCCTCCCAAATTCAAAGACCCAGTTCAAAAATGGGCATCTGAAATGAACAGACATTTCTCAGACAAAGAAGTAAAAACAGCAAATAAATATGTGAAAAAATGTTCAACATCCTTGGTCTTTTGAGAGATGCATATGAAAACAACACTGAGATTCCACCTCACCCCACAAAGAATGGCTCCTATCAAGAAATCGAACAATTACAAATGCTGGTGGGTTTGTGGGGAGAAAGGAACCCCTCTGCATTGTTGGTAGGAGTGCAGACTGGTGCAACTGCTATGGAAATCAGTATGGGGATACCTGGATGAAGTAGGGCTGGAAGTCCCATTTGACCCAGCTATTCCCCTGCGGGGTATCTTCCCAAAAGAATTAAAAGAATCATACCACAGCGATATATGTGCACCTATGTTTATAGTGGCACAATTTCTAATAGCTAACTCTTGGAAGCAGCCCAAGTGCCCATCAACTGGAAACTGGATAAAGATGTTGTGGGTTTTTTATAAAATGGAGTACTAATCAGCCATAAAGAACGAGAAACTAGAGTCATTTATAGCTAAGTGGATGCATATTGAGGCCATACTCTTAAGTGAAATAAATAGGACACACATGTGTAAATACCGAATAGTTTCTCCAGTGTGAGAAACTGAAAGTGTAAATAAGGATGAAAAGGATTAAAATGAATAATAGATAATTTGAAATAGGACAAGGTCCAAAGGGGTAGGGGTGGTGGGAGGGGAAGGGGAAAGGGAAGAAGGGAAAGGAAAAATTATGAGAAAGAAAAAAAAATGGAAACAAAGTCTATGTAAATAGGGAAGGTTGGTGGGGGTGAAGGGCACATAGGCAATGGAGGAAAAAATAAGAACTAAGATACATAATATTCATGTACAAACACCCAATGATAAATGTAAATGTATTGTATACCTAAAATGTACCAATTAATATATATATAAAATATCTATAGAGAAATGATCCTACCCTGTGATCCATCATTTCTTTTCTAGCCTAGATTTCTTATTATACATTTTAAGAATAAGAGCTGCCTCATTTTTTGTCTCATCTATAGTTTGTGTATTGACAAAATATAAATGTCCATAAAATATCTAAAACAAAGTTTCCATTTTAAAAAGGTGAGTGTGTATGATAATGGACTTCCAGTAGTCATTTCACTATTTATGTGGATATTGAGGGATAGTACACACCTTAAATTTATGCAATGAATAAAGAAAGGAAAATTTAAAAAAAGGCACAGAAAGTTGCTTAGATTTGCTTCCTTGATTCTTGGCTCAGCAGCTAAATTAGCCATATTGATAGGATTGCTTATTTCTCTGGGTCTTAGTTTTGTCAGATGTTAAATGGGAATATTAAGAGAAACATGAGAATATAAGAGGTTTTCTGCTTCTCCAGTATGAAATATTGTTTCCTTCTCCAAAAGACCTAAGCATTTGGGGAAGGACTTTTGATGACACTATTTTGACTTCACACTTGGAGCACATTTACTAATTTTCTACTCTCCCCATACTGTGCTTTCTGTCTGTTGCCTCTGCACACTCCAGCTCTGGCTCCTCCATCTCTGGCAACCTCTTCCCCCTTCTATCATCTCTCTCATTGTCATTTTTCCCTTCCACCATTGCCACCGTCTCCTCATGCTTTCATTCTGCCCCTTGCCCAGCCTACTGAAGGACTTCACTCTGCTGTTGCCTCTGGGATCATTCTGCACAATCTCTGTCCTTCCTCCTTGGCCCCTGCAGGATTGCTTCTGAAGTGCTTCATGGAGGATTTGTGGTGCAGGGTGGGATGGACAGCGCCAGGGGATGATGATGAAGAAACCTCCTCAGTGTTTCTGGGGGTGGGGTGGGAATGCCAGAGAGGATTCAGAGTTCTTTGACCCATGAGGAACACGCATTACGAGGGTACAGAACAGTGAAGGTAGGATGTGGCACATACTGTAGTTCCATCAATGTAAAGACATGGAACCGAGAATTAGGATTTTAAACCAGAAATGGTGAAGTCTAAGACTTGCCTACTTGTAAGCTAACAAGTTATTCTAAATCACAGGCACAGATTTTTATTTGCACACTTGGATGCATGTAGATAGGTATGGATATAGTACCCATAGTTTTGTATGTGTAAATGAATGTGTGGTTTTGTATGTGCATGTGTGTGTACATACTACTCTTGGTATACATACACTGACGAAAGACAGAAGACATGGGTCAAACACAAAGATTATTGATTACATGAGGCAAAAGCAGCAACCATCTCTTGCTTTGGTTTCTGAGTCCCTGTGCCCACAGGGTATCATGGTGAGGGCAGATGTCACCTGTACATGCTGTGGGTGTGTTGAAGAGAGGAAATTTTTGATTTTACCCAAGACAGCTGGTGACCTCTCCCCTAAAGAGAAAGCGGTTCCTATCTTCATTCCTTATCTTCTTTTTAGAGACATGAACACATTTTAAATATCTATAAAGGAATACATGGATTGTCACATACCAATCACGGGGTTTAAATTAGGATCTTGATACTGTTTGGGATGTTCTAGTGCAGATCAGCAGTTTTCCTGGTGTAACTCTCATGGGTTGTATCGTGTGTGTGTGTGTGTGTGTGTGTTTGTACCTCTATGTGATGCTTTGGATGCTTTGTTAATTAACATTGTAAAGTTAACATTAGCAAATCTCCTTCAGGGAGAAGCAAGAGACCTTAAATCCTGGCAAGTCACTGGGGAGAGAGACATTCTCTATCTTTGTTATACTGATCAGGAAACAAATTCTGATCTGGAGTGAGACATGATATTTAACTTCCTAGGAGATTCACTATGCAAACATCCTCAAAAAGACTGTAAGTACAGCCCTCTGCTCAGGAAACCAGGACCATGAAGCAATGTGAGATATTCATGGAGAATTATTTCCCGGCAAGGGCCCTCTGTACAAAATGAGAGGCTTAGGCAACATTAGAGACATAGAAAATATGAGACATGCAGATCACCTCTCTCCAAATCTACCAGTCAGGGTCATCTGGTATAAAACCCTAGGCTGTGTGCTGTGGTTAATATCTGAGGCCTCACTAGCTCATAGAATAGTATTTTTCAGGTTTCCTCTTCTGTTCCGTCTTTGGTACTTCTGTGACTCTGTATCTACTTGTATCTTTATCTCTCACCAAGGGAGTGGGAAAAGAGAGCACATCTTCTGAAGTAATTTTGTGATTTGAAGTTTTCATATGAAGCAAGTTTGTAATCCTACCAAGCAACATTCTCAACTTAATCTTTAATCCATGAGAACTTCAGTTATTAACCTAGAGTTGTTTCCCTTCCAAACAGGAATTAAGGGGAAAAATAGCTGTCTCTTGTTATATCCCATTCTTATCTTTGACTATCAAAGGGATCCCTTAAATTTCACTGGAGTGATGCAACCATCCAAGGAGATTTTCAAAGAAATAGAGTACCAGGAAATGTGTGCTTAGAGAAGAGACTCCTGTATCAGTGTAGATGAAGTCTGAGATGCTTAACTTCTCTATTTATTCAGTGCTATGTGTGGAGAGCTGGGATGTGCTGGAGTTTCTGCTGGAAACCTGCTTGTATCTTATTGATACTGAAATGAAGGGAATCAAGAGAATGATTGTGAAAGTCTGAGAACTCTGAGTGGGGGCTGCTGATAAGCTATGTGGCCTTGGACAAGTTACCTAGCCTATTTGTGCCTTGGGTATTCTTCCTTGGAAATGAAAAAGATAATGCCTGCTTGGCTGACTACCTCTTGGGAGATATTGGCAAAGCAAATGAGTTCAATCAGTGTATGAAGTGCTTGAAGACGAGGTGCTGGTTAAATGCAGTTTGCCTTCACTGCCCTACATTTCATCACCTTTTTGTTCTGCTTCTCACTCCAGCTCATGGAAGGGCCTCCTGTTGCTGTTTCTGACAGGCTCATCCCAAAGGTTGGTTGCCCTTCCTCCCTGGCTCCTGTAGGATTGCTTCTTAAGTCACTGATGGAGGATTTTGTGGTGGATGATGATGAAGAGGCCCCCCACCCCCATGTTACTGGGTGAGAGTGATGTCAGATTGTGGTGTGTGGAGAAGATGAAACTGTGACCTCAGAGGATTCAGGGTTCTTTGACTCAGAGTGTATATGGATATTGGCAAAAGCAAACTCATTGCTGTTATCATAATATAGAATCCTTCTGTGACTCCTGGTTCCTCAAATGTGTGAGGATCTCTCCCTACCACACAATCCTCTTGTGCATACCAGCCTGGTGTCCTCTAATTGAATTCATGTCAGGTCAGTTCAATTCAATTCAATTTCAACACGATCTAAGGGGAGCTAGCATCAGATCCCATAGGCTGAGGCCTCACTCCCCAGACTGCTCCTACTTCATCTATCACTCATGAGTCCCAGGTTGGGATCTGTACTTCTGAGCAACCAGCTATAAATTGAAAGTTTCCATGGTCCCCTCTTTGGGGTCATTTAATTTGTCAGCGAAGCTCACAGAAGTCAGAGAAACTATTTACACCTGCACATTTATTAGAAAGACTATTACAAAGCTATTGCAGATGAACACCCAGATGGAAGTGACACATAGGGTGAAGTATGGTAGAAGGGACATGGAGCTTCCCTGTCCTCTTAAGTGCTCCACCCTCCAGGAACCTTCACATGTTCAGCAATCCAGAAGCTCCCTAAACCTATATTTTGAGTTTTTATGGAGGGTTCATTATGTAGGGATCACTGATTACATCACTAGCCACTGGTGATCAGATCAACCTGCAACTTTTTCCCCTCCCTAATTGTTTTGGGGGCTGGAAATGAAAGTAACAACCCTCTAATTATCCTTGGTCTTTCAGGAGACCAGTCAGCAGCATGAAACTAAGGACCCCACCATTACTTCAATCAGTCATCTAATTAGCATCCAGAAGGATGCCCATCACTTTAGAGATTCCACAGATTTTAGGAGGTATATAGTAGGAAGTGGGACAGATATGTACTGTGAATATATATTTCACAGTATCACAGGGAGTAACTTCCTGGTCAGCTGCATGTGGCACTGAAGGGTATAAAATACATCAAACCAAGGCTGGCTATACATACAGATCAGAGATAATTATTGCAGAAGGTCCCTGGATTGTATCTGACGTTCTATCCCTCTTTAGTTGCTAATTAGTTGGCATGTGGTTAGTGTATTGGGAAGATCCCTGGAAGGAGCCCATGATGTTGGGAATTTGTTCTTTTCTTTTGCTTTTCTTGAGTACCTGAAGATGATTGGGAAGTTTACCAGGAAACTACCCAGCCAGCTTGCTGGCTTCTTCCCCTTCTAACTCCCTGCCTCATTCCACAATATTTATTTATACTTCATTTGTGAGTGAAGATAAGCATCTTTGAAATCAAGCCTGTTGGCACATGTCTAAACACTCTTTAACTGAGAGAGCTATTCACAGAAACATTTTTAAGTGTCCATAAACTAACACGTAGATTGTCAAATCCTAATTACAAGTTTAAAATCAGGATCCTGACACTAATATTTTGGGATGTTCTAATTCAGATCAGTATTTTTCCGGGTGCAACTCCTCCTGGATTATATCTTGTGTGTGTGTTTAGCAGTATGAGATGTTTTGTTAATCAACAATGCAAAGCTCAGTGCTAAGTGAAAAGTACTGGACAGTTGTATGTCATCATTATAGAATTGTTCAGGCACACAATCAAGCAAAAGCTGCCTTGAAAGAGGTAGACCTTGTCCAGAGTGATGTTGCCAATCTTGAGTTCACCCCAGACATAGCACACTTAGCATTCTGGTGGCCTCATGATGCTCCTTTATTTCCCTCTTTGTCTCTATATAGAAAGATACTTGCCAAGCTGCCTCAGATGAAAAATTCTGTTGCCATGGCTGATACGCAATTCATTCTGTTGGATGTTCTCTCAGGCTCTAACCTAGCTTGTGTTCAGGTAATCCTGGTAAAGAGACATGTGCCTCTTCCCTGAGGGACCATTTTCAGCATCTGGACATCCAACAGTTAGAGAACAGAACCGTGCTGTAAAGAGGGAAAGAGGTGTTTGTATAACTGGGAAAAAGAGATATATGGCTATGACTCATGGATTGCTTTAAGAATGCAGGGTAGGTTCAAGCCTTTCAAATTTGTTTTCCTCCAGCTGTCAGGCATCACTCTAAGCTGTGAGAACTGCCAGCACCCAACTCCTAATTTTTCCTTTGTTAAAGAAAATACAATTAGCTTTAGGAATATTGAAGGGTGCATTTCCAGACCACTTTCTCAATAAAATTTAGGAAGTCTGAAGTCAGACCTGATCTAAGATCAGTTTTTCTTCCATTGAGCAGGCTGTGCTTTGGGGATGGGAAGAATTAGTTTCAACTCTAGCTCTGACTTAATATTTGTATGATCTTTACATTTCCTTCTAATAAAATGAGAGTAATGCTTTCCCTGTGGGCTTGTATGAAAGATAAATGAGATATGGTTCCAAGCATAAGGGCTATTGCCTTGTGCTCAGTTTTCCCATTGCCGGACAAAGTACTTGACACCTAGAACTTAAAGAAGGAGAGGTTTAATTTGTCATGTGGTTTCAGAGGATTCAGTTGATGGCTCCATGGCAGGAACATCATGGTGGGAGAGCGTGGTAGACAAAGTTGCTCATTTGATGGCATCTGGGAAACAGAGCAGAAGAACAGTGCCAGAGAGGAAGAGGCCTGGACAGGTGATGGTATGCAAGGTCATGCCTCTATGACTCACCCAGACACGTTCAGAAGTGGGGTTCATTAATCCCATAGGTAGGTCCCACGCCGATCAAGTTGATGATTAAACTTAATGTCCACAGTCATTTACTTTCTTCTCCTAGGAAGGAGGCTCGGGTTCCAGGTCCTCTGTTAAGTTAGTCCTGGATGAACACTGGTCCCTTTGGATGCCTGATCATTCCCAAGCACCTTTTGGGATATGTGTAGTACTGTCAGCCTGAAAAGTAGCTAGTTTCTTTTCTTTCTATTGCAGAGACCAGTGACATGCAAAGGCAGAAGGACAGCATTCCTAGGGTGGCTGTCATCAGGTGCCACATCACAGTGTTCATATGTTTGCTCTGATAAGCAGATGGGGGGACTCATCCATTTTACTTTTTCTTATTCAAGACATTAGAATTCAACATATGAGACACCAAGAGTAATTCTGCTAGGAACTGACACCAACTGCAATGAGAAGGGACCTTCTCTGCTGCCCGTCTCAGACTGTGTATCAGAATGTGTTAGCTAAAGCATCTGTCTCTCTCCAGCTTCCGTTATCAGGTGTCTTGATTTGTTTACTTATTAAAGAATAATAGGAGAACTTATGCTTTGTTATTTTCTCCTTTATTTTACCTTCATTATTACATATCAAGTGATCTCTTGGCAAAATTAACAAATGACTATAATTAAATATAATTCTTATTTGGTATGGTAATTTCCCTTTTAGCATTGGCAGTTCTTTAAAAATATATCCTACAGGTCCCTTCCTTATTCTGGGCTGCTTTGAGCACATAACTTGTTTAAGAACGATGATAATGATGGTGTGAATCAGTGGCAGCTGATCAAGTCTTGTACCACAGGGTTAAAAACAAGATGTCTTTCCTAGAATGAGGCCTCATAGTTTCAGAATATATCATTTTTTTCAAGGACCTTATGCTTACAGTAGTTGTCTGGAGTCAACCACTCTTTTTGTTCCAAATAGCATTTGGAGTCCTGACCTTATCTATCTAGAATTTGACACTGATTTGAGTCTTACCTGTTCAACTCAGTGATAGTCATTTGCTTACTAAGTCATTAGGAGAAATGAATTAAATGAATGAGCCAAGCCTTTAGGAGACATATTAGTGAGCTTGAAAGAAGCTAGAATAAGTCTGGCTTAGGTGAGGCTCATTAAGGTCACTAGTTAGACTAAGGAGCATTTGGAATGAAGGTGAGGCATGAGTTTGGATATGTAAGTTCCCCAAACATAGGCATGGATTAATATTTTCCAAAGACATGCATATTACTCCTGTTCTTTTATTCCACTTTAGAGTAATCAGAGACTGACTTTTTATTCCTCCCTTGGAACAGATCATTTTATTAAAAAAAGTATAATGGGGGGGGTGCTTTGACTTGAGTACATTAGCTCTCTGGGCCCTCTGTCACTGGGAATACCTTCTCTTCCACCTCAAACAACACCAACTAGCCCCTACAGTTCTACTCCTGAACTGGATTTTTCTGATTCACTCTCTCTGTCCACTGCCATCAGTTGGCTTGGAATGACAGAAAAACTCACTTTGCTAATCCATCCACTGAAGGCTGTATGTATACCACTTCCAAAATATCTTGAAGCCCTTTTATCATTTTTGAAGTAAGTCTATGAATGTAATTTTGTGGTGATTTAAAAATAATCTAAACTGGGTGTGGTACATGCCTGTAATCCCAGCTACGTGGAAGCAGAGGCCAAAGAATCACAAGTTCAATACCAGTCCAGGCAACTTAGTGAGAACCTTTCTCAAAAAAAAAGAGAAAAAAGTAGCTCAGTGGTAGAGTCTGATTCCATCCTGAATACTCCAACAGGTAAACAAACAACCAAAATATTATCTAATGATGTTCTTCACCTCAGCAACAGAAACTGAGTTGGTGGGGTGCCTTAGATACAGAAGACATTTTTCAAAGACTCTGAAAAAGAATTCCTGTGGTTTACTTCACCTTACTGGATGAACAATAGTCTGAACATGAAAGAATAAGGGATTCTATTCTTCTAGTTCTTTAAGAAACAATAACCACAACACATAAACATGAATGTACTTATAAAACAATTGCTATCACTTATGTCTGTTTTGTGGTGGATACTCAAGAAAAATTTTTTTCCTTTTCTTCTATGATGGTGGACACATAATCTGCATTCAGTGTATTCTCATGTGTTGAGTGTATTAGAGGCACAAGTGCACACTAAATGCAAGGTAGAAGAAAGATGCCTTGTTTCTGTTCATAGATATGGGAGTTAGACCAATAGGAGTTATGGGATTGTATTTGCTCCTAAAGATATTGTAGCCATTGCTAGGGTTCTTTTAGACATGGTAGCAACTCAGTGAATATTTGCTGAATATATTCGCTTAGAGCTGAGGGACATTGGCCTCCTGCAGCCAGCCTTCATAAATTATTTTGTACAGATTATTATGTAAAACAGATTTCAGAATTATCCATTTAGCTGATTCTCTTAATCTTTATCTATGCAGTTGACAATTATTTCCAAATTTTTATGATGCCTATTTATGTATTCAGTTACTTATTATTTATTTGAAAAGAGTTTGAATGAAGTACAATTGTGACTATGGAATGGAGGAAGACTGAAAGGGGAAATAAAGGGGTTTGATAATTATAAAATCAGGTATGGAAGAGAATTCGGGCATCACTGATATACCAGTTGAAGGAGCTGGATTCTCTGAATACCTAAACCAGACAGTCTGACTTAATCTCAAATGAAAAGGGTCAATTATGTTTTTATTTTTAATACTTTTAAAATTAAATAATATAAGAAAAGTTAAAAATTAAACTAGAATTTTCAGTTTGTATACATTGTAAAAATGTTCAAATGTTTACATAGCCATAAAAACTAAAATTATCTTTTGAATCTCAGTCTCTAGTGATAAAATCTTAAAATGCTTCCATTCTTAGATTCTCTGTTTTACTACCAGGATTCTAATATACTTAGTTTATAAATTTAGACAGCATCTCCTGATTCCTTGCTATGAGGTTTTAGAGCCATGTACATACTTTAATGGTATCTTCCTGCCATCACTCCTGTTCTAGATTTCTATTTGTCACACTGTTACTTATTATATAAAGGCAAAGTCACATTCATGTTCTGTTCTCTCAATATAATCGGGTTTTTCATAGCTTACAGCTGGTTCTAGTTTGTTCTATTTATTTTTTCATTTATTTCATTCAACAAATATTGAGTGACTATTTGGTGCCAGGTATCATCCATGTGCAAAACCATCTGGACTGTGATCAGCTGCAGTAGGCTACTTGGGTTTGTGGATCTTGGCTGGACTCTCACATCTTTGGAGCTTTAGTTCGGGTGGTTTCCATGTGTTCTCTCAACCTCCAGTAGGGTAGCATGGGCTTGCTTTTTAGGTAGCCTGGATATATTCTTATGGTGATCATGGAAAATGGTGGACATGGACAAAATCTCTTGGGCCTTCGGGCTGGAGCTGGCACACTGTCATTTCTCCTTTCTGTTGACTGAAGCCAGTCACAAAACTAACCCAGATTTACAGGGTGGGGAAACAGGCTCCATAGTCTAGTTCTGGATGAGAGGACCTGTGAACTCACAATTCAAGTGTGTGTTGGAGCCATTTTTGTAAGCAATCTAACACACTAGATAAGAGGTTGGGTATGGAAATGTGCTAGGAAGTACTATAAGCCCTCTTGTGAGGCATGGATACTACTTTAGGCAGGAATGGATATGTGAGATATTTTGCCAGTTCTTTGGTGTGGAAAGGAGGACTAGCGTAGAGTCAAAGATGACTCCAAGCAATCTATCTTAGGTGACCGAGAAGGTAGTGAAGGTAGTGAGACCTTGAGCAGAAGAAGTAGGGTGTGTGTGTAGAGGGTGAGTAAGGAACCAGGTGAAATGAAGCAGATTATAAATTCAGAATTTGACCTGCTGGAACTCTTCCATAAGGAAGGTTTTTCTGTGCTTGGTTGCATGTTAAAATCACTTAAGGATTTTAACAAATTGATCATTAAGTCTCATCTCAGACTGAGTAAATGTATGAGAACAGGACCTGGTATTATTTAAAAAATATTCTCAGGAAATACTAATGTACAGCAAGGTAGGAGTCATTATCTAGATCAGTGTTCTTCTTCTGCTCATCTATTAAAGTTACCTAAGGAACATATGAAAAACACTGATGCCTGGGTCCCACCACCAGATCATCTGTTTAATAGGTTTGAGATAGGGCTTTGTCATGTGTATCAAAATAAAGTCTGTCTGGGTAAACTTAATGTGCAGCCAGTGTTGAGAACCACTGACCTAGATAGTTAATTTTCACTGTGAAAAATCAATGTTTTCAGGGTTGCACGCCATGGCAAAGGGGCAGTAGGACAAAGTCTTTTTAAGCTCTGAGTAGGGACAGAATTAGCATGAAATTGCTGGGTGACTGCCAGGGGATGAGGGGAGTGGAGCAATAGAAGGTGAATCCCAGGAACTCTGAAGACCCAACCTGGATCCACACCTGATGTTTGGCAGTTTTGATCTTGCTTCCGGGAGAGATGCTGGAAAACTGCCCTGAAAAAGTCCAGAATACAAAATTATCAGGACTCCATATCAGTTGCCCTCCAATTCATATTTAGTCTACTCTGTTGTGGCCTGGAAAAATTCAACTTCCACTATTTGCCTTGAGGAGGTAAATTCACAATGTCTTGAGTCTTAGCTTGTGAATGTTTTCCTTGATTGTAAAGCTAGAATTGCTTCTTCCCTGGTTTCATTCTCTGAGTCAAAGCTTTGACCTTGTCCCATTTTAGATAATTCCTGAGCCTTTTGATGTCAGTGTCTTGTATTTGTAGCTGAATTGTCTGTCTATAGGCAGTCACTGAGTCCATGACAATATTTAGGAATTTAGGTATTTTTTCTTGTTCATAAATCATTCTTGGCAGAACTTTAATCATTTGGGTTTTTGGCTGGCCTCTTGGACTTTCCTCTAGCTTATTTTTGGCCTATATAAGTTTTATCTGTTTTGGAGAAATATTTAATTGCATAAGAGAGGTTGACTCCTGTTAGATCCATTTTGTTTTCAGGATTTTTCAAAGTGGGCATCAGAATCCCTTTAGGCTGGGAGAATACTCATGAAAAGGTCACATTTTTCAGTTCCACTGCAGATTTCTGAGGATGGGGCTCTGGCATCTGTGCCTCTCACTTTTTTGGTAATTTTTATACATGTGAAATTTTATCGTTATTATTAAAATATTTCTTAGAGAAGTCAGAACAGTTTGGGAAGAAGAAGCCGTGCTCTACAAACCTCACTTATCATCAAGGCACAGACCCTCCTTAAAGAGTTTCTAATAAAGTTCTGTACCAGGAATCACCATTTCATGTCAGTCATGACTCTCAGTAAGGCTGGGCAATCGATATACATCAAATTGACCCATCTGAGATATAAGCAGAAATAAAGCAGAAAGGTAAGAGTAAGTATAAGAGATAAATAGTGAGACAGGAAAGAGAAATGTAGATAAGGAAATAAAGATGAGGTAAAAATGTAAAAATGGTCTACTGTCATCTATGATAGTACCCCAGGTAACTGACCTGGTCTCAGGTCCTTGTTCCTGGTGCCAACTGTCCTCGAGCCTGGGTCCCAGGCCCCACACTGGGGCGCCACCTGTAGCTGATCCTCCTGGTAGGCCTTGTCCTTGTTTCTCCCTGGCCCTGGGTCGAATGAGGATGAATAACAAAGAGACACAGAGTCAGCTTAGCATGTGGGCAGCCACGTAGGCTCATTGAACTAGCAGGCAGAGGCTGCGAAGCCTTTGGCTCACTTTGCTTTTATTCACCCAAACGCAGGCCCAAGCAATCAAAGTAACACAAGAGTCATCTGGTCTCCAGTATCCATTAGTTCATTCTCTGGTAAACAACTTACCCTCAGCTGTTTTAGCTTTTCCCTAATATGCAAACACCCTAGAGTGCAGCCTTTCTCCTTTGTCCTCACAGAGGAGGCCAATTAGGTCTTGATTCTCCTCCGATCCTTGACAACCCCATACAACATATTTTACATTTTGAAGCAATTTACAGCACATGAAATCTTTCTACACATGATCCTTCCAAGTGTCCTGGTCAGTATTAACATCCTTAATTTCCCTGTTTCACATTGGCGGGAACTGGCTCAAGCTCAGGTAGCCACTCAATGACAGAACCAAGACTCAGACACAGGGAGCAGAGTGAAGTGGGTGTCATTAAGGTCCTTCCAAATCCAGGTAGTGAAGAGCAACAACAAGTGAATGAGCTCACTTTCATATTCCAAACAGAATAAGACTGGTCAGTGCTAGCAGAGGTTCTTCATTCTCCCTTTGTTTCCTCTTCATCTCCTATACACTCACCCTTAGCCCCACCTCACACACCGAGAAATGCAGTTATGGCTTTGGAACCTGGAGGAAGTTTCCAAGCATGCAGCAGTGACAGTCAGCATGATTAGGTTTAATGGAATCAATAAAATAAATTAAGGTCCTGGGATCATAGTCAAAACTTTACTTGGTCTCACTGACTGTGCTTAAGGGCAGGGAATCCTATGTGGGGTTGCTTCCTTCTCCTTTTTTGCTTACTATCTGCTAGAGTAGATCATTTTGCTTTAGAACAGAGATGGTACCAACCATCCTGAGAGTACAGTAATAACTAACCTGGGTATCATTGTTGAAAGTTTATATAAGCTTTTCATGACCATTACTTCTTTTGGTCATTAGAACAGTCAGGTGATATAGATTATTGTAATGTCTATATGTGATTTTAAGAGCATTGGTTCAGGAATACATGCTACTCTAGGACTCCCCCCGCCCAGAACTAAGATAAATGTGTGCAGAGTAGATGAAGCAGTGCAGAGGGACACTATTGCTAGCTGGGGCTCAGACTCCACAGACGCTGAGCAGGATTCTGGTAAACCAGGCTATACTTTATGCACATCCTAGGCAGATGGGAGCAGTCTAAAAGAAAAGCCAAACTCACATTTCTGATTTTACTTTACTTCTTTGAATTAGAGAACCTAATCTATACATGCCTGCGGAGATACCCCCAGGGAAAATAGAGTGGATGGAATAGATAGTGCCTAAGCCTGCTGGGGTCTAATTCTATAGCTTTGTGAGAAAAGACTCACTAGAAGAGGAAGCCCACAGAGCCTTAGGGAGCACAGTCCTAGGCCCTGGGCTACACTTTATGTCTTAAGGCCTGAGGGAATGGACTGAACCCTTGGTGGTAGAACTATTTAAGTGATGAACACATTTTGCCTCTTCCTTGGGCACTGTCATTAAGATCTAGGAGTCTGTGGGGCTGGAGGAAGATGGTGGGACCCAGAGCCCTGCCTATGTTAATAGCAGCTACATTTTGCCACTAGGAAGTTGGGATCAGGGAAGTTGTTATTCACTTACCCAAGGTCATTTTTTTAGTGTGTGGAGGAGTCTGATTTGAACACTTGAATCTGGCTACAAACCTTAATGATTTTCCCATTGTATCACCTGCTCTCTACCAACAATCATCTCTTTCTCATTGGGAGAATTAGATCTGCTCTCCTGAGTTTCCTCTTCCAGGAACATTATTATTAGAATATTAAAAAGGACCTAAAGGATATTCTTCCTCCCCTTAGTGTTTTCACAGGGAAGACATCAAGTCCATGGAGTTGTCTGGCTCCCAGGCCAGGAGGCCCTGGCTTACACATGCAGGTAGTCCTCCCCTGTGCAGCTCCATCACATCTATTCCATCTCACTGTTCCTCCTTGAAAGCTCAAATGAGCCAAATGGCCATGGGCCATACTGTCTCCTAAAAGAGGAGTTGGGATTTATTTTGGGAAAAGGGCCTATTTTAAGCTAAAAGACAGGAGCTCCCTGTTCTCCTGCTGTGCTGGCTTGTTTCCAGTTTGTACTCAGCAAAAACTGAATATTCTCTAAACAATAGATGACTCAGCCTTTGCTAAATCTCAGGTGAAATGGATTTAGCAAGCAAGGAGAGAAAATGTATATTTTTCCTTTCATTTTTCTTGGTCCTGTTTGATGATAATTCTCAATGCTCAGTATTCTTTTCATCCAAAGATCTGTAATTAATTGAGTCTCACAACTCCCCTGGCAGGCAGAGCAGTACAAGAATGTTCATTTAAAACCAATCCTGTTTGATACAGTGGGACTCTTACTAAGGCTCTTTAAAAGAAAAACCTTTCTATTGTGAAATTTCTTTTTACTAGAGTAAATTAAGGGAGAAAGGGAAGAAGTAATTTTGTCTGGCCTGCTTGCTCTTTATGGCTGCAGAAGGAATCTCAGGTTAGGGGCTCAGAGACCTTTCTTGGGTTGAATTGGGTGTGGAAGCCATTGCTACACAGCAAATCAGGACAAAATTTAGTAGCTTTTGACAGCAATAAATATTTATCATGCCTTCCAATTCCTGTGGATCAGGAATGCAGGAGTGACTTAGCTGGTGTTTCTGGCTGAAGTTCTCATGAGGTGACAGTTAGGATGTCAGCAGAACCATAGTTATCTGATGGCTTGTTGGGGCTGGAGGGTCTCCTTCTGAGATGGCTCACTCTGATGGATGGTGTGTTGGTGCTAGCTGTTGGCAGAAGGCCTCAGTTTTTCACCATATGGATTTCTCTGGAGAACTGCTTCAGTGTTCTAATGACATGGCAGCTGCTTCCCTATAACAAGAAACCCAAGGGAGTAACAGAAGTGAAAGTGGCCTTTATTACCTAGCATAGATATCACACTGTCATTTTCTCAATGTCCTTTTGACTGCATGGCCCAATTCTTATCACTGTGGGAGGGCACTGAACAAGAGTATAGTATCAGGAAGCAAGAATCGTTGGAGAGGTTGGCTACTGTATTAGGACATATTAAGCATGAATTAATCTGTGATATTTTTGGAACATCTTCTGAAAAGCCAGCTTAGAAGGCTGCAACTAAACAATTATGGAAAACTAAACAATACGCTGTTAAATAAACAATGGATTACAGAAAAATCAAGGAAGAGATAAGACAGTTCTAGAACTAAACAATAATGTCAATATAACATACCAGAAACCATGGGACACTATATGCAGTCCTAAGAGGAAAGCTCACATTGCAAAAACAGAGCAAGTCCAAATAAATAACCTAACGATACACCACAAGATCTTAGGAAAACAAGAACGATCCAAACCCAAAGCTAGTACAAGGAAGGAAATTATAAAATCAGAACAGAAATCAATGAAATTGAGATCCACCCAAAATACAAAGAAGCAATGAATGGAAGAATTGGTTCTTCAAAGGAATAAACAATAAATAAGACCTTAGGCAATCTAACTAAAAAAAGGAGAGAAAATTCTCAAATCAATGTAACTGGAAATTTAAAAAGTGAAACCACAAAGACACTGCTGAAATAAAAAATATTATTAACTACTATTTCACAAAACTGTGTGTCAATAAATTGGAGAAGTCAAAAGAAATGGATAGAGTCCTAGATAAACATGAATTATTAAAACTGATTTAGAACCCTGAATAATCCAATAATAGGCAACAAAATTGAAGCAGTAATAAAACACTTGCTGTCTTATTTACTTTTCTCATTGTTGAGACAAAATATCCAATATTCAAAGTTAAAGGAGTAAGGATTTATTGTAGCCCACAGTTTGTAGAGGTTTCAGTTCATACTTGGCTGTCTCCAAGGCAGTGTGGCATGACAAAGGGGCATCACAGAGGAGAAACAGTTCATGGTGGGGAGAAGATAGGAAGGCAGCAAAGCAGCAAGTAGCAAGCAACAACAGGAGCTTTCTTTATGTCCCTTATATTCTATCCAGGCTATCTGCCTTTAAGGGGAGTAGCACTCACACCCAGGGTGGGGCACCCTTAATCCTAGCATCACATGCTGAATCAATCCCAGTATCACATCCTTAATCCCAGGGTCACACACTCTTGATCCAGTCACCTCTGAAAAGCCCCACCTATGACCACATGAGGATTTGGGGGTACATCTAGATACAAGCCACAATACATGCCAACAAAGAAAATCTCAGGTCTGGATGGATCACTGCTGAATTCTATAAGAACCTCAGGGAAGATCCAACACCAATACTCCTCAAGCTCTTTAATGAAATTGAAATGGAGGGCATACTCTAAAAGTCACCCCTGAAAGTTACCATTACCCTGATTCCAAAATCAGACAAGGATCCAATAAAAAAAGAGAACTATAGACCAATCTCTTTAATAATGTAGATCCAAAAATCTTCAACATACTGGCAAACAGAATGCAACGGATCATCAAAAACATCATACATCATGATCAAGTGGGCTTCATCCTAGGGATACAAGGGTGGTTTATATATGCAAACAAATAAATGTAATACATGACAGAAACAGAACCAAGGACAAAAAAATCACATGATCATCTCAATAAAAGCAGAAAAGACCTTTGACAAAATTCAACATCCTTTCATGATAAAACCATTGAATAAAATAGCTAGAGAAGGACCTTATCTCAATCTGTTAAAAACCATTTATGACAAAGCTACTGGCAACATCAGTGAGAAACTTCAAGATTTCCCTTTAAAATCAGGAAGAAGACAAAGATGTTCACTATCACCAGGAGGTTCAGCATAGTGCTCAAAACATTACCAAGGGCAATTTGGCAAGAAAAAGTAATAAAAGGGATATGTATAAAAAGGAAAAAATTAAATTGTCATTATTTGCCTATGACATAATACTCTATACAGACAACCTTCCAAAATCTACCAAAAGACTCTTAGGATTAATAACTAAATTCAGTAATGTAGTCAGGATACAATATCAACACACAAAAATCCATAGTGTTCCTGTACACTAATAATGAACTCACTGAGAAAGAAATTAGGAAAAAAATACCATTCACAATAGCACCATAAAAAATTAAACATTTGAGATTAACCTAACTAAAGAAGTGAAAGACCTCTACAACAAAAAACTACAATATTAAAAAAAATCAAAGAGGACATCAGAAAATGGAAAGACATTCCCTGTTCCTGGATAAGCAGAACAAATATAGACATAATGGTCATACTTCCAAAATTATTATACAGAATTAATGCAATCCCATCAAAATACCAATAGCATTCTTCACAGAACTGGGGAAAACAAGACTAAAATCCATATAGAGACAGAAGAGACCCAAAATAACAAAAGTGATCCTAACAAGAGAAAAGCAGGAGGCACCACAATCCCAGACTTGAAGTTATATTATAAAGCTACAGTGATAAAAACAGCATCGTAGTGTCACAAAAACAGACTCGAGGTTCAGTTGAACAGAACAAAGGATGGAAAAACAATCCCAGGCAATACAGCTATCTGATCTTTGACAAAGGGACCAAAAATCTACAATGGGGCAAGGTATCCTCTTTGATAGATGGTGTTGTAAAAACTATCCATACGCAGAAGATTGAATGTAGACCTATATCTTTCACCATGTATGAAACTAAAAATGAATCAAAGAACTAAATATTAAAACAGAAACATTTAACTTACTGGAAGATAAAATAGGTAAAACTTGGTGTAGGCAAGGGCTATCTGAACAGAATCCTAGCTGCACAGCAAATAGTACCAAGAATCAACAAATGGCACAACCAACAGAGAGAAAAGACAACTTAGAGAATGGGAAAAAATTTTTTTGAGATACATCTCAGAGGACTAATATCCAGAATACTATATATAAAGAACTCAAAAACTTTGGATTTCCCAAAATAAAAAACCAAATCAAAAAATGGACAAATGAAATGAAGAGATACTTCACTGAGGAAGTCCAAGTGGCCAATAAATACATTAAAAAATGCTCAACATCGCTGGGCATTAGAAAAATGCAAATTAAAACAACCCTGAGATTTCATCTTACCCCAGAAAGAATGGCAATAATACTGGCAAGGCTGTCGGGAAAAAGGAAACTTTTTACACTGTTGGTGGGAATGTAAAGTAGTAAAACCATTGTGAAAATCAGTATGGAGATTCCTCACAAAACCAAAACTGAAAATTCCATTTGACCCCAGTATTCCCCTTCTAGGCATCTTCCTGAAAGAGTTAAAGACACCATACCCATGTTTCTAGAAGCACAATTCATAATAGCTAAATCGTGGAAGCAGGCTACATGTACATCAACAGATGAATAGATAAAGAAAATCTGGTATTTACACACAATGGAGTACTACTCTGCCATAAAGAAAAATAAACTTGAATCATTTGTAGAAAAATGGATGCACTTTGAGACCATAATTTTAAGTGAAATATATCAGACACACAAGCTTAAATATCACGTGGTTTCTTTTATATGAGAAATATAAATTAGAAATAAAGAGCAAAATAAAAGATAGATAATAGGGAGATAAATCTTTCTAAAATGAGAAGGGGCTCAAGAGGTGGAAGAAGGGAGGGAGAAGAGATGAAAAAAGAATTGAGATGTGTTATGTACATGTACCAACTCCACACAGGAATGTAGTCATGTACTGTAAACACGTGCAAATTTATAGAAAGAATAAAAGTGAATAAAGAAGACAAAACATCATGCATTTATCAGAGACAAATAATCTGTGCAGTTCACTCTCTTGTTGTTTGCAGGTTTAGAATAAATAACCAACATTCTTAATGGTTAGGTAACTTAGCCCGTGTTGAAGTGATGCTCCCTCCTTAGGAACTGGGTATTTGTCCCAGACTTTCTATTGGAGCTGTGGTTCCCCATTGTTCTGTGGGCCAATATATTAACTGTTAAGAAGGTTTTGCCACTGGTAGGGATTCTAAGTTGGTACATGTGGAACCCATTGTGCTAGCTCACCTTGTTATGTAGTGGTAGCTTCAAGTAATGTCAAGTGAGAATCATGATGAGTATCAGTCATATTGTTTGCTTAACATCTATTCATGACCTATTTTCTTGGCCTCCTAAAATAAGTTCAAAATTGAGTACCCAGCCATTAAGGGCTGGTAACAGTAATTTCCAAAACCTGTTCAAATGCTGTATTAGTTGAAGGGTACAGAATATCCTGTATCATAGGGTTGCTAAAGAGACAGAGAATGAGGCTGCTGGCCAATAATGATAGGTTAGAAGGTCATTGTCGCACAATCACCTCAGCATATATGAGGACTGGTTATACAGAAATACTGTTATGTCTAGCATAAATCTTAGTCCACTGAGACTCAAATATTAGTCTCTAGAAGAATCACCTGGGGAGTGCTAAGAAATAAACATCTTTACTTCTACCTCAGGTTTTGATTCAGCAGGTATAGGTTGTGGTTGTGTCTACATTTTGAGATACACTGTCCCAAAGAGAGCTAAATTTTACTGCAATGTATGACCCTCATATCTAGTTAATCCCTTGCAGCAAGGCTTCAGTCCAGAGTGGGTGACATATAAGGGGCTGCTTGATGAAGTTTTTATGCATGACATTCACTAGATGAACTGAGGAGCTTGGTGAGATGTGTCACACACACTACTGAGTAGTGGAGCTAGGGTGTTAAGACAGATTTCCTGACTTCATGGTGTTTTTTTAACACCAGGAAAAAGACCATAAACAAACAAAGGCATAAAAAATGTAGATGAGAAAGAAGTTCATGCTATCCAGAGAATAAGTAAAGGAGAAATGGTGTGGTGACTGGAAAGGCTTGGCTGGTGAAATTCCTCTGCAAGGAGGTGATATTGAGGTGAAATCTAAATAACAAATGGAGCCTTCCAGGACAAGAAGGGAGGGCAGAGGGTGAAGGCCATTGGTTCAGCAGATCCAGTAATAGAGTGTCAGTGTAGCTTTATAACTAGGGGGCAAAGGGAGCCTAGTTATAATATTAAAGAGAAAATATGTCTTTCTTGCATAGGCATGACTTTGTGAACCAGTATACCTTAGAAAAACTATTACTCTTTCCACTATTTCTCTTTAAATATTGCCTAGTTCTTATATCAGAGGCAGATATACATTTACATCAATCAAATTATAATATAAATTTCTTCTTGTAATTAGCTCTCTTTTCTTCAGAACTCCTGAGAAAATCCAAAGTGTGGGCAAGTGTTACTATAATAAAATTTTATTAGCTAGTATAATTAACTGAAATATTGTATGGTGGTATGCCTGTCATTAAGTGCATTGATTCATGCTGTAACTGGTAATTCTTTGTTAATATATCTTTGCATCTCCCTTTGTCTTCCACAACACCTTGGATGCAACGTTTCTGAGAGCTTGGGGTGTGCTTCTCCTGTGCATAGCTTACTTGAACTTTGGAATAGCCAGGGAAGTTTCCTGAGCTGTCTTCCTGGAAGTTGAAATCTCTTTAACTCCTATCCATAGAGTAGCTCTTGCCTCTATGTCTGTCTCTCATCCAGCCCAGATGAATCATCCAAGTTCACTTTTGTGTCTTTGGGCAGGGAAGCAGTTTCTTTGCAGGTCCTCATTAACATCCTTTTTCTTTTCTATATTGCTTTTGCTTTGCTATCTAGAGAATCCCTTCTATACTATTGGGTCATCTTTTCCCCAGTTAATCATACAAGTTCCTGTTTGCTTACTCATCCTCTGTGTATTTCATGCTTCTCTAAAGTAACTTTCTATTTTATACTGGGTACAAATGAATATGCAAAGATCAGGTGGGTAGATTGTGTTTGCATAGAAACTTCTATTCTAAAAATGCAGTGAGAACTTTAATGTAAGTTTACTGTATATTTTAGTGTATTGTATATTTATTCTCCAAAATAAACTGAGCAACTTTCACATTATGAATCACTAAGCCTTATGCTTTACCAAAGAAAGGAGCACGATTTCTCAAGATACAGTATTGTTTTTAGAGTGAAAATGGAATTTGCTTCATGACCAATTCAAATCAGTTTTGGAATTCTACACTACCTCAGCCTTAACCAGCTTTAAAATGCAAATGCTACCCATAAGGAACAAATGTCTTTTCAGTTATTAAAATTGAATCTCAGGATTTATAATGTCTTCTTAAGATAGAAATGTTTGAATGTATCTGAGAAATATTTCTTAAGTTCTGATAATTAAAAAGGACAAAAGCAGAAACTTGAAGGCAATAAGAGCAAAGATTCATTTGCAAAAACTAAAATATATTTAATTTTCATAGCAGTTTCAAAGCATCACAGTAAAAGGATCAGAGTAGGGAAAGGGGCTCATAGAAAAGAGATAGGACTCTTGAATGCATACACACACACACACACACACACACACACAGTCAATAATTTTCTGATCTATGAGAAATAGCTTTAACTTAGTGATTGAAATTAGACTCGGTACTGATCCTAGTTTTGCTTTCTAACTTGCAAAATGTATCAGAGAAGCAAGGATAATAATTAAATGGTTTTGATGTTCTAAAAAATAGGTGTGATGATAATCAAATGTTTACTGAAATGCTGCTCTGTGTTTTTGCCCTGAGCTGTACTGGGGCTGTGAGGGATATAAAGGAATTAGAAGATACTGTGTTTGCCTTTCACAAGTTTACCAGTGATTTGGGGGAAAAGATGGCTTTGCATTACACAGCTTGCCACTTATACACTAGATAGTGCTGGACATAGAGACAAATAGTTACAGGAATCAGCAGAAAGGAACATTTCTAATATTTTGTGAGGCCAACATGAGATGCTCCATGGAGGAGGAAGAGCTTTACTGAAACAGGGAAAGGCAGGATTTGGCATCATTTTCTTTTTAGTGTAATGATAATAACTCATTTTTATTAATAATACTGATCATCTGTCTATTGGCTCACAGATGAGAGGATGGAAGCATGACAAACCCACAGGGTAACTATGTTTTAAAGGCTTTTAAAAAAAAGAAACCAGAGGAAGAAAGAGAAAGCCTTTCTAAGAGCCTAGGTTTGGGGAAAAATGTAGGAGGCGCAGAAGAGAATTAATGGGTAATGCTTATCATTTGTATAAAATAACCTTGACACAAATGGGGCAATTAAAAGGAGGGTAAGTGACTCCCAGCCCACTCACCCAGGCTGATGGAGAAAATAATCACGGGGTTGCTGGCAGGTTGGAAAAAGAAGAACCAGGGTAGCTTTCCCTCCTCCATTATGGGTGTTTCTGAGCTAGAGGTAGGAAGCTCAGAGTTGAAGGCATATTTTAGAAACTTTTACTTTCCAATCGTTTTCGGTATGTAACTTGATCTAAAGGCAAATTAGACGTGTCTCCTTTTACTCTGTTCTCTCAAGCACCATGCAGAGATGTGAGAGTTGTCATACTGCTGACGTCCACGAGGTTGAAGTAAACCACATGGGGTAGAGAAACCAGAATAATTGTAAATGATTTTTGATGACAATGCAGTGTGTTATAAAGGGGAGTCCAAGTGTGAATATCCCCATGCTTCATGTGTGATAGAATTAATCACTCATAGTTTCTATTTAGGCAGTAGTTTTCAACCCTGGGTACACATTGGGATCACCTGGGACCTATAAAATCTCCCAATGTCCAGGCCCTCTCTTCACCTGTTCTGCAACAGGGGTTTCCTGAAGCTCCCCAGGTCAGAGTAACATTCAGCAAAGTTGAGAACTGCTGCTCCGAGTGTGGATTGAAATGGATTGTACTTGGACAGCTTGCTAAATCACAAACTTAGATTGTCTGATTCATGAGATTTGGGACAGGACCCAAGAATTTGTATTTCTAACACTTCCTCAGACGATGCTGGCCTGGTGACCACATTTTGGAAGCATTGATTCAGGCTGCACTAACTCAATATTTCCTAATTTGGCCTTTGCATGTGTTAAAATGCAGATTCTAAATATCTTCTTCAACCCAGTGAATCTGAATATCCAGAATTTGCAATTTTAAATGAATTTTCTAGATTTGTTTTGTTTTGTTTCTGTGGTACTGAGAATTGAACCCAAGCCCTGCCCACTGGTATTCCCAGTTCTTTTTTATTTTATATTTTCATTTGGAGGCATGGTCTCACTAAATTGCCCAGGATGGGCTTGAACTGGTGATCCTCCTGTTTCTATGTCCTAAAGTGCTGGAATTACAGCCATACACCGGTTGGCTTCACTGAGCTATCTTTTTCTTTTTTTCCCTTTTGGACTCTATCATGTGTGACCTACCATAGAGTGTAATAATTTGTTTTTTCTCCAAACATTGTATTTACATGAATATTTGGCAATATGAAGGTTTTTGTATTTTATGCTATTTTAAATAGGAAAATCCTATAGATTACATTGTATTAGATACCCTGAGGAATGTCATTAATGATTCAAGCCTGGGAAAATAGTTTTTGTTATGAGGCACATGATACAGTAAGAGACTCACCTATTTATATAGTGAGCTGTTTAGGAATTATCTTTCACATTCAACATTATTAGGTAATTGCACACGGCAGAAAGTATGTAAAGGTTGCTGGAACATCTTTCACATTTTAGAGGACATTATCATTACAGTGGTGCTTGTTGAAAATCACAGTTCCAGAGAGTCTCAGTCCTTCATAGCATCCAAGAATCTCTATTTAACAAAGAGTGGAGATTCCTATGCAGTGGGTCTAGGAGCTCCATTTTACACTTGATCTTAGCCAAAAGGCCGAGAAGTGATCTAGGAGCTTCATTTTAAGAAATGGCAGATTAGGTGCTAAGAAGGAGGAAAAAAATGTTTTCTCAGTAGACCTGAATTACTAATAAACAATTTGATATCAATTAATTATTTTCTCATATTGGATAATCCAGTGTGTTAAGAGCTAGATCACAGCTGGGCTAGGTGTCAGCTAAAGAATTAATATTCAGGATATACTTTTAAAACATGTAATATTATTCCACCCACGTATCCCTTTCTTGCTAATACAGATAGTGTGGAATTTTGCTTTTTTCCCCTTTCCTATATTTTTCCTCCTTTTATAGAATAAATGGAACAGACACATGGTTAAAATGAAGACCATGTTACTGGGAATTTAGCTCAGTGGTTCTGCCACCTGCCTCACAAGCACAAGGTCCTGAGTTTGATCCCCAGTACCAAAAAAAAGAAGAAGAAGACCATATGAAGTTTCCATTCAATTGAATTTTCTTCCCTTTTACATATTTTCCTGTCTGGGCCATTATATTGGTCAGTTTTCCTGTTGCTGGGACACCATACTAAGCATCCACAGCATAAAGGAGGAGATGTTTAATTCGGTTCATGCTTTCACGGGATTCAGTCCGTGAGAAACTGGCTCCAAGACAGTGACAACATGTCAGAAGTGCATGGCATAACAAAAGTGTTTAGTTCCTGGTGTCTGGGAAGCAGAGCACAGGACTAGAATCAGAGAGGAAAGAGACCAGGGACCATAGATAGCGCCCAAGATCATGCTTCCATGAACCCCTGAGACACCACCCAACATGCGCTTTACAAATGCACTAGGTTTTCTTAATCCAATCAGGTTGACATATCATGATTAATAGTCACAGCCAGCTTATTTTTCTTTCTTGTTTTTTCTTGTTCTCTGTTCCTGTGCCTATCTTTACCTTTAGTAGTCTATGGTTCTCTCCCCAGGGCTAGGTGCTGGTAGTGGCTGAGGGTTAGTAAACCGGAAGAAAACACTATACAAGTCTTTTATGATATCTTGGTATGTAAATTATAGAACCAAATAAAATTTTTCACCAAAACTCAAGGTTCATGGTAGAGAAAGAAGCAGGTCTTAGAAAAAATTATATAACACTTTGTTAATCTCTGTAGAGAGAAATCTGCATAATGAGTATTTCCTAATTTGCAACATGGCTGGTTATTTTGCTTGAGTTAATTCTCACCTGTTTGGGATCATAGTGAATTTCCTTTTCTCTCATGTTTTAGTCTTCCTTCATACCCATGTGCTAAAACATTGCATATCATTAAAGAATCTCAGTCAGAAGAAGGAAAGATCAGCTAAACTAGCACCTTATGTTGAGGGTGGTGACAATTCAGGTGTAGCAGTAAGGGCTTCTGTGATTGGCTCATCTGTTGACATAGAAACTCACCTTAATGGTACATGGTAGGCAAAGGATGAGCATTTTGATCATCCAAATGGATGACCGTGATGTAGTTTGAATTGTACAGACAGGAGGAGAAATGGTATGAGTTCTTTATTCTTCTCTACTCTCAGTTGCCTTCAGCTTGTAAAAGGAGATTTAGAGCTTAAAGATGGTTCAAGCTGTTCCTGCTGTGTATTTTTTTTCTTTTCCTCTTGAGGCATGTGCTGAAGTGAATTGCCCAATCTGAACTAGGACAGAAAACAGTACTGGGCACAAATAAGGCCCATGGAAGCTCCTGGTTAAGGGTGGGAAAGAGGAGTGAGTCTTAATCCTAAAGATTAAGACAGCTATTTTGTTAAAGAGTGGACATGCATCTCCACAACACATACTCAGAAACACACACACCACAAAAGACAGGCAGAAACCCAAGAGAAATCATAGAAAATGAAGTAAGGTGATATGGAGGAAAATGGCTGTGGAGGGGGCAGTTGAGTGAGAGAAGATAGAATTCAAAGAGAAAGATCTAGTAATCTTCAAGGCATTCTGTCTTCATAGCAAGAATACTGGACTTTATATGGCAAAAAGTTTCACCAATGTAAAGTGTTTTTCTTCCTAGAGAGGCATCTGGATTTTGTTTATTCCATCCCTGAACTCAAGATTTACGTTTCTATTATTGTATTGAAGTATTGATTTCTTAAAATTCCCTTTACTTTTAAAGATATCTCTCTCATTTCCTCCTCCCCCAAATCCTGGATCACTTGGACAAAAAATATTATCTCTGTGAATAAGATTATAGAGTGATTCCTATGTCAAGGAGTCAACCAAAGGTTAAGCCCCATGAAACAGAAACCCAACCACATTTGTAAAATCCCAATAAAACATTTTGAGTTTTGACCAAAGAACTTAATCTGTCTACCACAGATGTAAAACTTTGGATGTATTTCTATCAGTGGACCATTATTTTTTTAAACCCCAAAGTTCAAGTAACAGATATACTCATATTAATTGATATTGTTTCCATTTTATAGATCAGGAAGCTGAGGCTATCCAATACTATTATACATTGTCTAAGTATTATTTGTATACTGGCTTACCATTCCTTTGATATTGAGGCAGGCAATGAAGCTTGCTAATTCTTGGCTGTCCTATATATCTGGGTCTATGCTGATCTCATAATAGAGGCTTGATAAATGTTGTCGAACTAGATTATATATTTTGTTTGAGTACCTAAAAAAAGACAATGAAATAGCTGGGTCTGTATTTTCCCTCCTCTCTCAAGCTTTTGAATTGTAATTAGGACATAGCAGTATGCATTAAGCCTTCCATAAATACATGTCAATGGATTGACATAAGGGCTGATTCCAGACTATGTTCCTTAATACTTGCCTCATGTACTTTACCAAAGACTTTACACTTAACCAGTCTGATTGGTCATATTTTTAAAGTTCTTTTTATTTTGACAAAAAGAATAGATAATACAACTACAAACATAGTGACAATGGGTAATCTTAAGATCATTTTAATGATGTTTCTTAACTTTTTAATGGGACAAATATTAGAGTGGCAAGGTTGATAATTACTTAGCAATGCCCCTTCACTCCTCCTATTGTCATTTCTTATGCACTGGCTTGGTTAATAATCAGTCTGGACTATTGTTCTAATTTAGATGTCATCTTATTCTCCAATCTCTGTCCTTCTTTGAGATGTTCTACCCCCAGCCTTCCAGATCTTCTTTTTATTTCCCCATTACTTTTTGTGTTAATGTGATAAGTCCTATTTTTTTAAATAGCTGTTACAAAGGGCATTTCCAGTACTCCTGGAGAGTGAGCTCACTAAAAGACAGTAAACTAGTAAACTCACAGTGATAAAAATAACTGTGTCTCAACTTCAGCAAGGCAGAAGACCTTAAACGTGTCTAGAACACTTTCTGTGTGACTCTAGTTGAATCTTCAGCAGGAAAGTTTACATTTACAGTTAAACTGCTGCTTAACTCGTTGGCAATGAATTAGCAATACTTAAATTCCTCTGCATTTTCTCTTTTTAGAAGTTCAGTGTCAAAGCAAGATTTTCCTACTGTCTTCAGACAGAGACATAGCAGCTCTGGAAAAAATGAGCTGGAACTCCATGCCAACTGCATGTCATCAGTGAATCCCAGACAGAACCCAGCAATTCAACAATAATGATTCTTGCTATTTAAACTTGGCTCTTGTTTTTATCTTTAAAAAGTTTCTAACAAGATATTTAGTTTTTACAAAGGAGGATTCTGGTCCCTGCTATATAGATACTGTACAAAAATTTGCCTCTTTTCATGGAGAAAGGAAGAACATTTGAGTAGAATTAGAACTCAAAATGCTCCAGAAGATTTTCTAGCCTGGGAAATTTCAGGTGAGAGAGAAGGTTGTGAAAGTCACCACATAGTTACTACTTAAACTAGGTAGACGGAACTCTAGATTTGAAAGAGACCCTAAATGGAGTTCATTTCATCCAACAATTTTATTTCATAAGTGAAAAAATGGGAGCTCAGAGAAATATGGCTTATTAAAGATACAACTAAATTATGGCAGTTTTAGTTCATGACTTACATCATTAGCTAGACAGCTAGGTGGATTTTTCCAGTGAGAGTCTCCTTTTGAGGAAAGGCGTAGTCATTCTATAATATGATCCAAGCCATGCTCTTACACACACACACACACACACACCATCATGCACACACATTTCTATCTGGATACACAGGTCAGAATTATTAACACAGGTATAATGCCAGGAATGATGTATATTAATCCAACTGCTGAATGATGCACACCATAGTGCCATAGAGTTTAATAATAATCAAAAATTACACAGTTGAGGATTGTGTAATTCAGTTAGAGAATAAATGACTAGGAAACACACATGTAGAGAAGTGTTACTAATTGGGGACATCTAGGTTTTTTTAAATTTAATTTGCCTTTCCTATCCTTCACTTGCTCTTTTGAGGCAGGACATCCAAAGACGTGCCCAGTTGGGGCTTTGAGTTTCCAGGGGAATGCTGCAGAGGCAGGAGGTAGAGATGTGCTTCTCAGGCAGTTGACAACAAATCCTCTTAATGTGTTTATAACTTTCTTCTCTGTCGTGACTGGATACCTTCCATTAGCGGGGGCGGGGGGGGGGTGGCTAAGTGAGTCTCTCATCACCTCTTCTGTGAACCATTGCACAGAAAGGAGTGATGTTGGAACATGGAGCTTGAAGATGGGAGAGGCTGGGGAGGGGATGTGTCTGAGGGACCCAACAGGAGGGGAAAGTGTAGCCACAGCCATGGCTCAGCAGGCAATCCCGTGAGCTGGCGTGTCCTCCTGTTCCTTATCAGCGGCCAATCAAGGCTCAACCTCTGCTCTTTATCTAAGAGAATGGGATATTTTACTCTCAGTCTTTTAAAATAAGATAAAATTCAAGAAGTGGGTAAATTAATTAATGTCAGTAAATGAAGCATGGGATGTTTTTCTGCATAGTATAATGACTTAGTGCAGAAGAAATGGAATGGTGTAGAAAATGAACGGTGCCAGCACACTGCTTTGGGACAGACCCAGACACCCCCACAATGCATTAACTATTCCCTTGCCTCATCCTTTTTCCTAATCTCTGTGACTCTGGGTCACCTCTGCCCTACTACCAGTCTCAGGATACAGTGTCATAGCCTGAGATTCTCAAAGAAAGGCTGGGCCCCAGGAAGGACACGGGTAGCTGATGACTGCATACTTTTAGAATGAAAGAGCTCTGTATCTACTTATTAGGTTAATGAACCCACATCCAAAAGAACCAAATGTTGCACATCCCTTGGTTAGGGGAACTACGCAATAATTCCAGGACGCAATAAGTGAGCTTGAATAAAGAGAAGGGAGTAGTTCCTCAAAATAAGAGCTTCCCTCTTTCCCAAAGCCCAGGTTTAATTTTGGACCGTGAATAACTTATCTACCTTTCTGGTCTACTTTTCCACCATGTGCCTCAGGCTGTGTCTTAAAAGTCTAATTGGCAACACACTGATGGGAAACTTCCTGTGTACCAGGGATTGTGGAATGGACACCGATGAGTAGGGTAGACTTCATTTTCTAAGAGTTTTCTCCTTCAAAGGCATGGTGTGGTGCTTGGCACATAATAAACACAACAAATTGTTGCTTTTATCAGCATCATTTCAGCGACTTTTATTTATATCAAGTTTATATCATTTCTTTATATCAAATGACTTTTATTTATGTCAAATTCTTCATTGGGGACAAGAAGTTTCAGAGATTTAGAGAGCTGTTGGTGACTTTTCTTTCTTTTTAAAAAACTTCTTTGCTTCATTTCTTCCCTGTTACTTTCTTTTTTTCTTTTCCTCTTTTTCTATGCTTGAAAGTTCTTGGCCCGTTGGCAAAATAACAAAATGCAAAAACAGTTACAATAACCTTTAAATGTTAACATTTAGGAAATTATTTGCTGTTAACACAAAAATTCAATGCAGTATGGTCACAAAATATGAATCACTGAATTTAGAAATGATTTTAATTCACACTGCAGTATAGACAGGTGGCTTGGTAATGAAACACCAGCATAGAATAGTTTGTTGATGTCTTTTATCTTCTTGTAATTTTATCAGTGGTGGCTCTATATGCAGACTCATTTGGAGCCAATGACAAAAAACTGACTCTTCTGATGTTTAGTATTTTCTTAAAAATACTCTGAAACAACAACAAAAAGTGAGGGCTAGATAAACCATGTTAATGATAATTGTTGAAACTTGGCAGTAAGCTTATGGTGATTCTTAGTATTTTTGTGATTGTTTAAACATTGTCAGACTAAAACTGGGTTGAAGGCTAGTGCATTGGGGTTGTCCTTTGGGACTGGTGAGCAGCCTCTCTGGGCCCATCTTGTCCCTTTCCTCCAAGTCTAAGATGAAAAGCAGATGGTGGATATTGTACATTCTTGAATTAGCTCAATATTCTTTTCAAGGACACTGTGTTACAATGAGATGTCACCTATTCTCTGGGGAGGTCTCTGAGCCCCTTCCCATGAGGCCAAATTGTAGCTTAGGTATATGAACACTATTACCCATTTAGTCTTTGCCTTTGCTTATCTCTGACCTGTTGGTATAAGGGGAAACAGAAGTAACACTTCTGTCTTGGGTCAATGACTCACAGAGAGAGTCCATTCATGGTAGCAGATTTGTTAAGCCTTATGATGCTCCACCCATTCTGATCTGGCATGGTGAACAAGATGCTGCTGAGAATCTGAGCTTATCTGGTGAGAGAATACCCTCAAAGAAAGACAGAGAAGAATAGGATGGCAAATGAGATTCTATATCTGATTTTTCCTTTTTCTCACTAGCTTGTTAGAGATAGATTCACTACATGAACTCTATATGCATCTGTCTATGAGCTTTTGCGGTCTTGTTTATGAGGAAGTTATGTCAAAAACTAAAATCACCAGTAATTATGATTTAGCTGGGGACCAGTAGGCTGAAGAAGTGAGTGAGGCATTGGTTATAGTCAAGGGAAGAGCCATTCACGGGTCATTCAGATTCTGTTTCAGTCATTGACCACTAAACAGATATAAAGGACTTCTATATGTAAACCAAAGACTATGCAGTGAAGGAAATTGCAAAGGAATTTACAATTTGGATGAGACTCACAAAGTCTATAGGCCAACTATGAGATGTGATAAAAATTATATTCAAATAAAAATAAAATATGTATTATAATAAAAGACACATTGCCATTAAATCCTCAAAACACTCCCCTTCACTTTGAACACACTCATTCCATTGTTCTTTCCACTTCCTGAAGCAGTTCTGGAGATCCTGTTTCATGAATTTCTTTCTGTAGCTGCCTCAGTGTCCTGAATCTATTCAAATGTTTAAGGCAATTTCTGTCAAATAAAAACATTTTGGTGTCTTCATCCACCTTATTCACCCAATTTGGCATTCTGCAACTTCTGATTCTTTCCCAAAGTGAAAATGACCATGGAAGGTAAATTCTTTTAATCAGTTCAGGACACGGAGGCAGCACAACCTCAGAAGACACTCACACATGAGGACCTCCAGAGCAGCTTCAGGAAGTAGCAAGAATGATAGGGCAAGTATGTTGAAAGTAAGGGAGAGTATTTTTGAGGCGGATTAATGGCAATGTGTCTTTTACTGTAATAATATTGTGAAAATTTTCAGTATTTACTGAATGTATTGATCACACATCATAGTTTCTAGAGGAACCTAAGAGCAGAATAAAAATCTGTATGTCTTCATATGGTAAATATTGATAACCTTTCTTTTCTAGACATGTCCATGGTCTGGCTGACTTCTGAATGCATCCAACACTGCCTGACTTTAGATCTGTGATGTGAACTTTGTTCTTTATCTCCTCCTTAAACTATTTAAATTTCAGTCACTTGGTTTCTCAAATGACTTTTTAAAAATGTGAAACCTGGTCGATATTTTTGGAGCATGATTTAAATTAGTCCCAATTCTTTTTTTTTAAATTTTTATTTATTTATTTATTTTTTAGTCCCAATTCTACTATGAAGAATTCTTTTCGTACAAAGTTCCTTGTGTCATTTCATCTCTGGGGTAGGCCAGGGAAGATGCCTGGAGCACTCTCGATACTGGCTATCCTTGGAGTTCCATCTTTGAGGCCACGGAGGGTTAGATATGCCCAGGACCCTCTTGTCTTGGTAGATTTTTATCCTTTTTTGCCTTATAAAAATTATCCTTAAAGAATAAAAGATATGTTAAACACAGGGTAATTGTTTCCACATTTCAAAGTCCAAGTGAATACTAGTAAGTGTCTGTATTACTGCACTTCACACAGATACCCTGTTTGTTAAACAGTGTATATCAGGTTGGTAGGGCTGCCATAACAAAATACCACAGGCTGGAGGACTGAAACAACAGAAATCCATTTCTCCGAGTTCTGGCGACAACAAGATCAAGACAAAACCAAAGTAAGAGTAGGTCTGATTTCTCCTGAAAGGAGCAGGGAGATGTCTCATTGGCTTATATATGGCAGGTTTTTGCTGTGTCCTCATAGGGTTTTACCTTTGTGCCCTCATCCTTGTGGTCTCTACGGGTCCAAATCTCTTAAAATTGTTTTCTTTTTACTATTTATTTGTTTACTGATTGATTGATTAATACTGGGGATTGAACTCAGGGTCTTCACACAGAGCTGTAGCACCCGCCCTTTTTCATTGTTTATGACACGGCCTTGCTGGATTTCCCAGGGGAGCTTTGAACTTGTGAGCCTCCTGTCCTGCCTCAGCCTCCCTAAATCTCCTCTTCTTACAAGAATACCACTCAGATTGGATCAAGATCCACTTAGGGCCAGGGATTTAGCTCAGTGGTTCCACCGCCTGCCCCCAGTACCAAAAGAAAAAAGAAAAAAAAAAAAAGATCCACTTAATGGCTTCATTTTTATTTAATCATTTCCTTAAAGTTCCTGTCTCCAAATGCTGATTCTGCAGCACTAGAAGTTAGGGCTTCTACGTAGGAATTTGCAGGCACAATAAAATTTAACCCATAAAAGAGAGTGAGGCGTATTTTTAAAGGAAAAAAAATTGATCCTCATGGTCTAAAACTGCTCTACATTTTAGAGACTTCTCGAGAAGTTTGCATGTTGGTTTATTTGTAACATCTTAAAAATTAATTTATAGAACAGCTTTTACAGCAACAATAAAAACGATGAGAAGGCCAGGTACAGTGGTTCAGGTAATCCCAGCTGTGTAAGAGGCTGGGGCAGGAGGACTGTGAATTCCAGGCCAGCCTGGGCAATTTTTTTTTTTCCTCCATTAAGTTTATTGGTACGTTTTAGGTATAAAATACAGTTACATACATCATTGGGATCTTGTACCATTACATGAGTATCTTGGTTCTTATTTTTTTCCCCTTCCCCTGCCCTCCCTTCACCTCCTCCACCCTTCCCTATTTGCAAAGACTTTGTTTCTATTTTTTTTCCTTTTCTCATATTTTTTATTTTCTCTTCTTTCCTACCTCTCCCACTACCCCTGCTTCTTTAGACCTTTACTTCCTATTACACAGTATCAAGATCTAGGAGACATTACCACAGATTTTACAGAATTTAAAGGATATAGAAAGAATATTTAAAAAATCTGTTTTGAAATAAATTTGACAACTTCTAAGAAGTACCTTGGAAGACAAATTAATGAAACTAACTCTGGAGGAAATATAAAATTTGAATAGCACCTATTAAAAAAGTATATTCCGGGCCGGGGATTTAGCTCACCGGTTTCGCTGCCTGCTGCGCAAGGGCAAGGACCCAAGTTCGATCCCCGGTACCAAAAAAAAAAAAAAAAAAAAGTATATTCCTACCTTGAAAACCTACCTATATGACAACAGCAGGCTCATAAACATTTTAACTGATAAATTATATCAAACAATTAAAGCAGAAAAAAGAAGGAACATTTCTCCCCTCATTTTAGGAACTCAACACTGTGCTAATCCTAAAACTGGATAAAGATAATAGAAGAACAAAGTGTGAACATATATAGAAATTTGTTTAACAAAACTATTAGAAGTCAGATCTGGCAGTTTTTAGGAAGTGGTTTTATTATAGGGATGGCAGTGTTGGTTCAGCATTGGAAGATCCACCCCCAAAAGTCATCATTTTAACAGAGGAAAGGAAAAAGCCATATGATCCTGTCAGTAGTTGGAGAAAAAGTACTGGACTAAATTCTACAGCTGTTCGTGGTAAAATCTATCAGGAGACTAGAAGTAGAACAGAACCTTCTCAACAGATGAAAGACATGTACTCCATACTTCCAG
Organism: Heterocephalus glaber; assembly: GCF_053883595.1. NCBI lineage: Eukaryota > Metazoa > Chordata > Mammalia > Rodentia > Bathyergidae > Heterocephalus > Heterocephalus glaber. Next base: position 18,331,584 of record NW_028258379.1, read on the forward strand.
CAAAAATGCCTTATATGAATGGAGAAGATACAATGCTTTCTCCCTAAGGTGGAGAACAAGGGCAGATATGCTTACTCTTCATCTGTCCATTAAACTTTGAAACATAGGCCTAAACCAAAATAGTCTGGCAATAACATGACACGAATAGGATAGGATTGGTAAGGTAGAAGCAAAATCTTTTTATGTAGATGATATGATCATCTACAGAGAAAATACTAAGAAATCTCTAGGAGCCCCTAGAACTTGTATTGAATTTAGCAATATTAGAAAATACAAGTTATATATAAAAATTCAGGTCTATGTATACTTGCTATAAAGGAAGAATTGCAAATTGAAATTTAAAAGTTATGTAGAAGTAAAAAGGACCTAGAAAAGTTAAAAAAAAAAACAGTGTTGGAAGATTTTAGTACCTAATTTTAAGACTTCCTCTAAAGCTACAGTAATCAAGGTAGTGTTGGTGTAAGGAAAGACATATAGATTATCTGAATAAAACAGAGAATCTAGAAATAGAACCACACATATATGGTCCACTGAGTTTTGAAAGATTATTAAACATTAACATTTTATAGAATATAAACTCAATTCAAGAGCCGAGGAAAAGATAGTGTTTTCAGCAAATGGCACTAGAATACCTGGTATCCATATATAAAAAAATTAACCTCAACCCTTTATTTCCATACTTGAATAACTTGAAATAACTTGAAAGGATCTATGAACCTAAATATGAAAGCCTAAAACTATTAAACTTTAAGAAGAAATTATAAGGGAAAATGTTTATGAATTTAGGGTAGGCAAGAACTTCCTAGAATACAAAAAACATGATGTATAAAGGAAAAAAACCCTGATAAATGAGATTCCATCAAAATTTAGAACTTTAAATGACATCATTAAAATGAAAAGTCCTTAAACAGACCATATTTACAATACATATAACCTATGCCCAGAATATATAAAGAACTCTTACAACTCATTAATAGACACCCCTATTAAAAAGTAGACACAAGAAGATGATAAATAGCCAGTACAGCACAAGGAAAGGTGTGCAACACTAGAATCAGAAAAATACTAATCAGTACAATAACAAGATTGAATTATACACTCATTAGGGAGATGAAGTTAAAAGTTTTAAAAGCCTTGTCATGACTTTTTCTTTTTGTTGGATTCTCCCCCTTTAAATTTAATTTGTTACACCCAACAAATTCATTCTGCTGGGCTTCCTGGGACTGTGATCCTCATTGTCTTTTCCTAGGATATTGTCTGCAATTTTTTGGAGTGCTGGTTTGGTGTTCATGAAGTTCCTAAGGTTCTGTTTATCATGGAAGTATCTTATTTCTCCATCTATTTTGAAAGATAGTTCTTCAGGGTACAGCAGTCTGAGTTGGAGGCTGTTTTCTTTTAGAGCTTGAAATACATCACTTCAAGCTCATCTTGCCTTGAGGGTTTGCACTGAGAAGTTTGCTGTGATTCTGATGGGCTTTCCTTTGTATGTGATTTGTTTCTTTTCTCTCACTGCTTGTAGAATTTTGTTCTTCTGTTCGGTTGGTTTCTGGAATCCTAACTATTATATGCCTATGTGTAGATTTTTTTTTGATCAAGGCTATTTGGAGTCCTATATGCCTCACTTATCTGTATGTCAAGTTCTTTTCCCCTCCTTGGGAAGTTTTCTGCCATCACTTCTGTGAACAGTTTTTTTTATGTCATCTGCACTCTCTCCTCTTTCTTCATTGACTCCAATCAGTCTTATGCTATTCTTTGCATTGTCTAGCAGTTGCTGGATTGATTTCTCATGTTCCCTTGCAATTTTAAAGCAATTTTTCTTTTCCTTGTCATTAATTGCAATTTTACCTTCTATATCTGAAATTCTGTCCTCACATTGGTTCATTCTGCTGGTAGACTTTCAGTGGAGATTTTATTTTCCTGGAAATCTGTTTGTATCTGTTTTATGGATTCCATTTGCTTCCTATGTTGGGATTCCATCATGCTCCTCAGCTCCTCTATTTCTTTATCTGTGTCCTCTCTAGATTTATTAATCATGTCTTGCACCATGAGCAAAATCTTTGGTGTTATCTGAGTAATTATTTCTGATTTCATTTTTCCCAGATCCTCTTTTGTTGCCAGTTCAGAGAGTCCAGGTGGTTGAGTATCAGATTGTTCCATCTTGTTTCCCTTTGGGGTTGCTGTAGGTGATCCAGAAGTCTGTTTTTGAGGCTTGTTTACTTGTCTTCTCATTTCCACAGGGTGGGGGGTGTTGCTGGGGCCCATGTGACTCACCTCCTCTGCCCTCAGCCTGGGCAATTTAGAGAGACCCTGTCTCAAAATAAAATTTTAAAAGGGGCTGGAGATGAGCTGGGTGTGGTGGGACACACCTGTAATCTCAGCAGTCTGAGAAGCTGAGACAGGAAGATTTCATGTTTGTTTCAAGTTTGGCCTAGCCTGGGCAATTTAGTGAGATCCAGTTGCAAAATACTACTACTACTACTACTACTACTACTACTACTACTACCACCACCACCAAACAATAATGAAAATAAAATGGGCTAGGGATGTAGTTCAGTGTGAAGACCTTGAGTTCAATCCCTTGCACTGAACAAAAAAGGGCTGGGATATAGCTCATTATTAGAGCACTTGCTGGCTTGTGTGATGCCTTGGGTTCAATCTACAGTACTGAAGAAAAAGAAAATCATTGCTTTGTAATCTTGTGTGTTGTTTTGATATTGAAGAGGCCAACATCTTTGCCATGTCTGACACATTTTGGAGGGATAAGGAGAGTCAGGTGTAGGATGAGAAAGTTGAGGGAAAATTGTCATTTCAGAAAGAGAAGAGAAGAAGGAAGCAAGGCAGAGACAGTGAGCCAAAGAAAGGGGGAAGACAGAAGAAAAAGGAAGTGGAGGAGGAGAATACAGGGAGGGAGGAGAGGAGAGAGAAGCTGGGGAAGGGATGAGGATCCAAGGGAGAGGTGAAGAAGGGAGAGAAAATAGTGTAGCTAGAATTTACCATACAATGAAAAGATAGTTCAGCTTCTTCTTCTCTTAGGAAGCCCAGCTCCTTCCAGGGAAACAAGAGGCTGATGGGGCTAGCTCAGAGAGGTGTAAACAGGAGCAGGAGGTAAATAGTGGCCCTGAAAAGAGCAGGCTAGGGGTGTTGGCTTGGTGTGAATAGCTGAAGACTGGCCAGCATTAATGAGCATGAATATGTGCACAGGCTGAAAATGTCTCTCCAGAGACTCGATGACAGGAGCTTTGTGTGCACCATTGGAAACCATGAATAAGGAAATAACTCACTTGCTCTCTAGGCAATCTGGTTTATGGACATGCAGCTCTCGTGTGCTGCCAGGCCATCCATCTCCCCTATGCCCCTTTGCAATATTCTTGAAGTGGAACCCAGGCCTGTCCTTCCTGCCAAAGTGCTTGGCATTGTCCTGTAACTTTCCCTAAATTCTGAGATGGGGACAGCCTGGTTCACTGGAGTGTGTCCTTTGGATGCGCAGTTTGGGAAGAGTGATGAGAAATGTGGCATGAAGCTGCAGAGACAAACTCAGAGGATATTTTTGTCACTTTCTCTACGGAAGGTCCACTTTCCCGAAGGCTTTTGTTCTAGTTTTATGATTTCCATGCCGCTTCCCTGAACCATAGACATCAAGACTCAAGCTAAGAAGCAGTGGAGGCTTCCTCTTTTCTTGGACAAAATTCATCTCTCTCCTCTAAGCATGGTAAACAAATTATGTTCACAAAGGCCGGATTAAGTGAGATTTGTGAGACAGTGGGATTTTGGAAGGTCAAGCAAGCAGATGTCAGGATGAGGCTGGTAGGAAGAATTTGAGGACTAGCTGGAGTTTGGGGGGCTGTAGGGAGAAACCTAAGTCAGTCAGGAGGCAGAGAGATGAGAGGGAGATGCAGTTTCTAAAATGGCACCACTGGGCTTGCTAGTCAACCTAAGGCTGTTTGACTTCAGGTAAAACACCTGACTCAACTGAGCCTCAATTTTAACTTCTGTGTAGTGGCCACACTACTTATCCTATTTGTTTCACACATTGGCTTTGAAAACAAAGCTACATGTCTAAGAATATCCCCAAACCACTAAAAAGCCACAAAACATTATTTTATTTATGCTCCCCACCTCTGCACGAGTCTTTTCTACAGAATCCTGTGGTGTGCTTATTTCTTTGCCCACAAATCCTACCCCAGTTGACTGTATCTAGAGCTGGGCAGCTCACTTCCCTTTAAGACAAGTCATTTAAAAATATTTTTAAAGAAAATTACACAATTGCAATTTTTAGAAAAATATTTACATTGAGGAAAAAAATCTGCCAAATAATAATAAGCTCCTGCTTATGTAGTGCTCACTCTGTAGGTACTTTATGTATATTAATATTCATTGCATTTGTTCCTGTGAGGTAGGTACTGTTCTTATTCCAATTTTACTACAAGAAAACTGCAGCACAGAGAGACTAGGTGACCTGTACTAGGCCACAAAGCTGTAGGTTTTACACACTGGTCCTTGTTTTCCATCTGTAGTTGACCTGTAGTATTTGCATAAAGTTCTTTGCCCCTCCCTGAGTCTCCCCTTGCCAGGCTCCTCTCATTCTCCTTGCTGTTTTCTGAGTGTGCTTCCTCTTCAAATGTTCTCAAAGCAGGTCCCACTCTCCGAGTGCTTTGACCTAGAGAGAAAAGAGTGGCATTACTGAGTCTGCTACAGGTCTGCTGGGGCAAGGGGGAGTTATGAGGAAGGAAAAGTGTTTTCAAGCTGGGCTCCCCTGAAAAGTGTTAGGATGACATGTGCAGGTCTGCTAGCTCCAGCTGCCAGATGACGGGAATTGGGATCAGCTGTGACCTAATTATGAGGCTCCTAAACCTACATTGTGTCCTTCATTTTCCAGCTCGTTGACCACCCAGAAGGGGGAGGAAAAATGGATGAGAATCTGGTCAAGTCCTTCTTGCCACTACTATGTGGCCAAGGTCACAAGCCAGTGGTATCCGGAAGGAGTAGAGGGGGCTGGGTTTTTCTTTGTCCTTTCTGGATAGAGCTGGTTTGGAGTGAGGCTGAAGAAAAGGAGGACTAGCAAACATTCCAGACTCACAAAGGCTTCTTGGATTGGGATGTCTTCCCACATTTGTTGTGGGGATGGAAATTCCTAATGCGGCTTTTTGAGATTGCCAACATAACAAATTAATAGGAACTATGCTCAACAACCACACATATGCAAATATACAAACACGAAACTGACATGTACAGAGCACATATTCAATGACTTTTTGAGAACAGAGCCTGAATTGAAATTGTGCCGAGAATAGTTTTACACTGACACATCCCCAGCTCTGTGTGCCCAAGCCAAACATAATCTGTATGTTATGTAAGTGTATGCTATTCAAACTGCTTTTTCCTTTTGGAAGGTGGAAGCTGTGAATCCCTAAGTGAGGTCTATGGAATTCCTAGTCGGAAATGTGTCTGATAAATTTTCTTCTTTACTTACTTTTATTGAAAAAATTGCTATTTTCTCTTTTGAATCCTGTTGTTGGAGCTCTAAGACCAATAGGATAGTGGGGAAAAAACATGACATTTGGAACTGCATAGGTCCTTAGACTCAAATCCTGCCTCTTATGCCTGCTATTTTGGCTATGGTGACCCTGGACAACTTACTTAACTCCCTCATCTTCTCTTTTCTTGTGAGTCATAGTCGGGAATAAATAATAATAACCTTGCAGGGCTGTTTTTATTTAGGATTAAATGAGATGATATGCATGATATGCATAGTAAATTTATCATACTAAACTCCACCCACCTTCCATTTATCCAAGATATGTGATAGGTTATGAAATGGGTGCGTGGCTGTGTGTGTGAGGTATCTGAGTGCATGGCCCCTGGATTTCTGTATTGGGAGCTGGACTACTAAGAGTTTTGTAAAATTTGGTACAATTTTGTACAATTACCATTGATTAATATCATTTTACAAAAACGGACATTTTAATGTTCTAAAAGAAACCACCTTATCTCGAAGGGAGATGTGAAAACTAAATAAGCTCATGTATACTAAGTACTTAATATAGTTTCTCCCATCTGATAAACACTTTAAAAAGAAACAAGTATTATTTTCAGGTATATTAGTGTTAGTATTGGTGCAGGATAAATATCACTAAAAGCCAAGTCTAGGTTCCTTGACATGACATATAGATGGCCTTTCACACATAGATACATCATTTCCACCACTCACCAATATACAGCTACTTATTGATACGTTCCTATTCTCAGCAGGACTTCCAGACATAAATACCTGTAAAGCCTGGGTATACAACAGCATTGAGTAATACAGGTGATGGGTAAGAAAACCTCTGGCATGGTATCAACCTATCTTTGCCCTTTATTGTTGATTTAAACGTGGATGCAAGTTCTCCATAGTAATAAGAGCCAGAATTTATAATGGTGAAGAAGAATATTACATTTTGTTTTCAAGAATGTTTATGTGTGGGCACAGGTTTACCAAATATAAAAACTGGTTTGGAAAATCTACACGGAACCACTTATTATAATAAATACATTGCAACCCTCTGATTTTTGTCTTTATGTCTAACTTTAGCAAGTTACGGTTCTGCACAAAGAGGCATTAGAAGGAAGCACCTTCTTAGGTGATGCTTTTAGAAGCAAAGGAGCCTAGAAGGTGAGCAGGAACTGTCCAAACGAGTGACATGCACACATGTGCTAGTCTTCCTGGAACGCTGTGTGTGTTATACCGCTGACTTACCTCCTAGCCATTCCAAACTTTTATGATCTATTTTCTGACAAGGGAGACTAGCAATTAGGAGAAATTATAAATAGATTTCACCTTTGGATTGCCCTCTTTGGAGGAAAGGTATAGGTCTTCCTCCTGTTGATATTTAATAAAGTAACATTCATGTAGAAGATAAATATCTCAGAAGGGAAGATATTTGGTTCTTCTTAGAGGTGAGATAACTTTTAATGCTGTAGAGAAATGGAATTAAAAACATTCAAATCCCTCCCCCCAAACCCCAGTACATTATAAACCAGGACAAAATAAATACAAACAAAAACTAAAACTCCAACACAAATGAGCTAATATAAAAGTAAAACTTACTGAATACCTAGATTTACCATCCCATAATTTAAGGATGGTGTCAGCATGGATGGAGGTAAAAATTCTAAAACAACTTTTCACCTTGTGGACCTATCTTTTCCTGAAAGTGAGATGCCTACAGAGGAAGCAGAAAATAATACATTTTTTTTCTTGCTCTTCTAAGAGATGAAGCTTGGTGTTTCTGTCTTTGAATCCTGGCTATTTTGGAGAGACTGCTGTAGGAGAATCTGCTTTGTACAAACCAGAAAACTTCTCATAATGGCAGAGATACTTTCTATTAAGTTTAGTTTGGAAATACCATCGGTACCACATTTGCGGAGCTGTTGCTGAGTGATAGATATTATGCTTAGGTAACCATATCCAGCATAGGTATTTGGGAGGTAGTTCTTAGCCATCCTCTAATTTGATGAGAAGACAGGGGCAAAAGAGAAAGGCTTAAATCCTAATCACTTTGAAACTTTTATCTGAGTATTTGATTGTTGGATAAAAGGAGCAAGACCACAAAGGCTTGAAGTAGCCCTTCTGGAGATTTTTTTTTTTTCCATTTCCTTTTACAGACCTAAGGAAGTAGTCAAAAAATGTCTGAATCATGATAATTGAAGTTTCAGAGATGAGTGGTTTACTTGTAGTGAGGGAATAGATAGCAGACTTGTTGGCTACAGCCACTGAGAGCATATGCAGCCCTCCAGCCTAAACTCTGGATTATTTAGGTATACTTGACTTCCTACCCAATAAAATATGTAGTTCCTGCCCCAAGATGCAGATAAAGGTCTCTCCAGGCTGCTCACTGTATGTATTTATTATTCAGTGCATGAATAAATCACCACCCAAACAGAGAAAATGCATTGTTATTAAAAATTAACATAGACTTTTTGTTATCTGTTGTCCCCATCATTTTACTTTTAATGAAATAACAGTCTGGAAAGCTACCTAATAACCTGTGATGCCTCTGAGGGTGAGGCGTGTTTTACTAGTTCTTTAACTTAATCAGACTGCCCTCTTTGTATGGGGCTGGGTTCTCTCTAGTAGGTTGCTCTAATGAACAACCAGGGTGGATTAATTTATAGAATATGGGAAACATTTGTCTAGTGAACTTCTTTTTAGAAGTTCAGACATTCTTCTTGAGTAGCCTGGCATGCTCTGAAAAAAAAATTCTTGCTGTTTTTTTGCAGTCTCCCTTTTCTTATTTTGTGTGTGTGTGTGTGTGTGTGTGTGTGTGTGTATGCCATGTGTGTATGCCTGTGTGTTGTATCCTCTAAGTATATACAACTATTATTTGCCAATTAAAAAGAAAATATATAAAACTAAAAGAAAATTATATGGTGATAAACATTGTAGAAAAAGGCAAAGCAGTGTTGGGCTTGGGGATAGGAGTGCTGGATAGGAGAACAAGGTGTCATTTGATCCAAAGGTGAGGGAGTTACTCACACAGGTATGTGAAGAAGGTGAGGTCAGAGTTTCTGGAGTGGGATGAGAAGGTCAACTACCAGAGGCCAGAGGATGTAGGACCTTCTGGTTGATTGAAGGGACTTTAATTTTTTTCTCTGAGTTGAAATAGGAACCATTGTAGGGTCTTGAGAAAAGGTACTAACACGAGTTGACTTTGGTTTTAAAATGCTTGCTTTGGTTTTTTGTACTCTTAATGTACTAAGAACAAGTTTTTTCTGCCCCAATTCCCGTTTGCTATATGGAGCTCCCAATGAGCTGTTCCGGCATCCAGATCCACCTACTGCTCAGTCTGTACTCTCTGATGCCAAGACTTCATTTTGCCTTGAAAAATGCAATGGTGTACAGTGTCTAGGAAAAGAAAAACATAGCAAAGGTGATACATTTCCCCTGAGTACAAGACTTGGTTACCTTTATGTTAGTTCCAGTCAATTCAGCCACAAGAATAATTGGTGGTTTTATAATTATGCAAACACAATGTGGGGTCGGAGGCCTCATTACCCCTTAACAGATAAATCTTGCTTCCCAGTTTTCTATGACCCTCTTAAAGGATGTACTAAGCCACCAGCACCATAATGAAAGAAGCCACAAGCATCAGCCTTGGAGGGATTGTATTGATTTGTAGGACAAGAGAAGCTATCACTCGCTGTTCTCAGTAACCTAGAAATAGAGCCACCTTTTATTTGCCACTCTGTTTCCTATTGTAGATCTGCATAATAAATCCATTATTATACCTGTCTATTCATTCATTCATCCACACTTCCATCCAGGCATCCACATACCCATCCAAACTTCTATTTATTGAGTGACTATTTTGTGTCGGGTATCATACCGGGACAATATATCTCATGGTTAGATGTACAAACTATACATAGTCTTGGACTACTTCAAATTGAATCCTGCGTGTTACTTTTGCTATATGACCTTGAGATATTATATTATTTCAGCCTCATTTTTCTCCTCTGTAGGATGAGAACAGTAATCAGATCTATCAAAGAGTTATGAGGGTCACAAACTTAATAAGTTTTAGGTCCTTTCCTTTCATCCTAGAGGTAGTTTGCATTCAGAGATCTCTCCTTTCACTTTTCCATCCATTCCCTCCTTCCTAGTTCACCCAGCATCCTATCAGGGACCAACAAAAGCTAAGTGTTATGGAGGGGTGGATGTTTTGTGAGAAATGGAGACTGTAGGTGTGGCCCTAGCACCTAACACAGAGCTTGGCACACTGACAGGGCCATTATGCATTTTCACAGAATGAATGCAAGTTCTTGCCTTTGAGCAGCGTGCAGTATATCTGCAGAAGGCCAGTGCCAGATGGGAGTGTCACTTGGCAGCCATCCAAGGACATGGAGCAGAGCAGGAACAATTGAGCATAGGCAGAAGATCATCCTCCAGCTGCCTCTGCTGGTCTGGGCATGTAGAGTGATTTCTTCCTGGGACTGGGTCTTTTATTCTGTGGTTTGTCTGTCTGTCTTTGTGTCAGTGACTTGTCTGACATTTCTAGGACTTTGTCCTCATACACAGGCCAGGCAGGTGGGATCCCAGTGGGGAGTTATGCATGTCTGTGTATTCCAGAAAGAGTTTAACCTTGGACAGACTGAGCCAGTTATTTTTTAACTTTAGGAAATATTTGACATTGTCCCTGTCTTGTTTTTCCTCACATTTGTTGGGGTGAGGGGCAATAAGAGTCTGAATTCTAGGATTATAACCTTATAAGATACATGAATGGTGCTTACACTCAAACTTGCTGTGGGTCAATGGAAAGGCATGAGGGAGCCCCTAGAAAAGTCTCACATGTAATGGGATAATCACAGTGGTGACTTTAATGCATATTACATGTGGGGGGCTCTGGATCCAGACTGCCTGGGTTCAAATTATAGCTCTGTCTTTTTGTTGGTCATGTAACCTTGGGGAAAGTGTCTTCTCTATGGCCTCATTTCATTGCTGTAAAATGGTTATAATTATAATCTATCTCATTGGAAATTTAGAGGACTAAATAAGATGGTATATTTAAAGTGCTTAAGGTCTAGGCTCATAATAAATATTTAATAAATGCTAGCTATTGTTCATATTTCTCTTCTTCCTCTTTTTCCTTCTGTTTGTACTAATATTATTATTATTTATAATAATATTATTATACAGATGCAATCAGATGATATTTGTGAAAGTAGATAATTCTGTAGCATAGTGCCTGGCATAGAGAAGCATTCAGCAAATTTTGATTTTCTTTCACCTGGACCCTAAAATCCATCCCTAATGTCTTTGGGACTTTTTCATGTTTTTATAAAATTTATTACAATATATTGCAATTCGTGGTGCAAAGAAGCATCTTGGTTCAACTAAAAAACTGAGTTTCCCAAATCTTGCTGTTGCTCATTATAATAGTGAACAGGTACCAGGTCATAACTTGTTATGGCATTGTGTTGAATGAAAATTATGATTCTGTGTATTAGTTATCTTTTGTTGTTTAATGTATTACCACAAACTAAAGAGTTTAAGGCATCATGTGACACTGTTAAATCACAGGCTCTGAGAATCAGGAGTCCAGATAAGCTGTGCCTGCTGCTTTAGGATTTCTCATATGTTACAATCAAGGTTTCACCTGGCTGCAGTCGTATCTGAAAGCTTGACTGGAGCAGGATCTGCTTCCAAGCTCTCAGGGTTCCCAGTACCAGGCAGTTCCTGGAGTGGGGTTGAATTTAGGGTCTTAGGTCCTAGTAGGAGACTGCTTCTTCGTTGTGTGCTTTATGGGCTTCCTAGCCATGGCAGCTGCTTCATCATCATCAAAGTGAGAAAGAGGGAGAGAGGAAGAGAGAGAAAGAGGGGAGGGAGTTTGAGGGGAAGGGGGAAGAGAGAGGGAGAGAGAAAATGGAAGTAGAGAGAAAGAGAGAAACAAAATGGAAGTTTCAATCTTATGTAATGTAATTGCAGAAATGACTGTGACCACCCCCCCATCACAAATTCCACTCACACTCAAGAGAAAGGGATTGTAGAGGAATGTGAGTACCAGGAGGGGGGACCACTGGAGGCCATCTTAGTCTGTCATATCATGTCTGGCCTACTGGTTGTCTTTCAGATGCTTTATTTAGTTTAATTTTAGTTTTTTACCTCAGTCCAGAGAATTCAATTTATCAGAATAGGTGTAAATGGTGTAGATGCCCTTCAGTTATCTAGCAGAATTCTAGAATCTGTAAATTTTTCAGAAACTTATAGTGTTGCTTTAGTTTTCTTCCCCCTGTAAATGGAAACTCATCCTTGCCTTTATGAGCCTTACAATTCAGGGATGCTTTGTGTTTCTTCTGATGATTGTCAGTGGGCAGTAGCTCCTAACAAAGGGAATAGTATTCAGTTTTGTGTTTTCCTCAGCTTCTCTGTTAAGTAGTTAATGATCTGGAAGTAAGTACTTGGAGGTGCTAGGGGAGCTCCTATTTAAAGAAACACTTCTTAAGGAGACGCTGCCTTCTACAGTAAAAAAGATGATGGTCAGTCCATAATTTATAAGTTTCATAAATCTAGATAGTTGGACATCCAGCTTTTGATGTTTTGTTTGTTTCTATACATAGATGAGCTGAGAAGAGGTTGTAGGATTGTACTCTGTAAGCACGTAAGAGGCTTCCTCCACCATTTCTTAGAATCCTAAAGAAAGGCACACTAGCATGGCCACATGTGGACAGAGATGTCAAGGAAATCTCCCTTGTCGCCATTCTCAGTTCTAGTTAATGTTATTCACACTTAAGTGAGTTTTTGTTCACTCTTTTTATTTATTCAGCAAATATTTTTGAGCATTTCCTAAGTAGCAGCCACTGTTCTAAGTGGTATACAAAAAGATATATTCCCAGCCCTCAAATACCTACTTGTTCAAACATTATCCTCTAAATTTTTGTTTTCCATCTGTGTTAGCTTTCCATTACTGTGGCAAAATGCCTGAGATAAATCAACTTGAAGGAGGAAAGGTTTATTTTGGCTTATGGCTTCAGTTAATGGTCACTTTCATTGATTCTGGGCTTATGAGAAGGCAGAACATCATGGTGGTAGGGGCATGTGGCAGAGGAGGCTGCTCACTTCCTGGCAGCCAGGAAGTAGAAATTGAGAGAGAGAGAGAGAGAGAGAGAGAGAGAGAGAGAGAGAGAGAGAGAGAGAGAGAGAGAGAGAGAGAGAAAGGAAGGAAGGGGCCAAAGAGAAATATAAAATATACCCTTCAAGGGCATGCTCCCAGTGACCTCCCTCCCAACAAGGCCCTAGCTCTTAAAGTTTCCACTGACTTGAAATAGCTCATTAAGATAGAAACCCATAAATGGATTAATACATTCATGAGATGAGAGCCCTCATGATCCAATCACCTCCCAATGGTCACACATGTGAATACTGTTGCATTAGTGACCAATCCTTCAACTTCTGTGCTTTTGGGCGACATTTCAGATCTGTAGCATAACATCATCATTCAGTAATGAGAATAGATGATTCCACTTTTTTTTTTCTGTGAAGCTAGAGAATCTGAATAAATGTAAATGGTCAGTTTTATTTATTGCTTCACCCCTCATTTTTTTTTCTTTCCTTGCTACTTGCCACTTCACAGATGTAGTTTATATTGTTTGTTTCTATGATGACATAACAGATTACCCTCAAATTTAGCAGCTGGAAACAACAACATTTATTATTTCATAGTTTCTGTGGATTGGGAATTCAGGTGTGCTGCAGTTGTGTCCTCTGATTCAGGATCTCTTACAAAGCTCTACCCAACTTGTCAACTAGACTGCAGTCAGCTTGAGAGTCATCTGCTTCCACACTCAATTCTGGGCTTGTTGGCAAGATCTGCTCCTTCAGGCTGTGAGACTGAGGGCTTCACTTCCTCACTGGCTGTTGCTTCCCTCATTGTCTTGTCGTGTGGCCTCCCTACAGGGCAGCTCATGCCATGCACCTAGCTATATCAGAAACAGCACACAAAAAGAGTCAGGCAGTGTGAACAAGACTGAAGCTATACTCTTTTGTAGCCTAAAGTTGGAAGTTACATCCCATCACCTTAGTTGTATTCTATTCATGAAAACCAGTTCCCTAGGTTTAGCTTCCATTTAAGCGCAGATCACACTTGGCATGAATGCTGGGAGGCAGGGATCCTTGGGAGCCATTTTAACAGTTATTTATCAATATTCCAATTCTAGAAGTATCTGATATGAAGACACAAGACATAATAAACAGCTCATGAGCTATATCTTCCTTATTCACAGCTGCCAGCTTTTCATCCTTTCTGTAGTCTCAGAACATAAATTGGTGGTAGAAGAGGATAAAGAGTAGGAGGCATAAAAGTAAAGATACAATTTTTTACAAAGGATTATGAAATACTAAATTTGGAAAGAACATTAGAGGGCCTTGTATAAATGACAAAAACTGGCCTAGAGATCTTCTATGTAGCTTCTTAGGATCCCTCATACCTGCAAAGCCATGGCTTAACATGAAACCTCCAAGGAAAGCCACAAAATTCCAAAAACATTTTCCCAAAGATGGCCTCATTCTTTATTTCCTCCCTGCCAGAGCCTCATGGGAGATCATGTGACTAGTATTTCCCGTCTCCTTCCCCCAGCACGGAAATGTCTGTTATGTTGAGAGTCTCACTCAGGAGTCTTGTCATCTTCCTGCCACTTGTCTAACAAAGACTTTGTCACAATGGCTGATTCTGCTTTATGCCTAGAAAAGAAATGTTTTGGATACATATTACTTGGTGCAATGATTATATCTGTCACACATAGATCAATAAATTTCATCAGTTGTTTGCAGGGATGACTGCCTTCAGGGTGCCAGTAGGTCTGGGGCTGTAGGTTGAGGTTGCTGGACAATAATGCTGCACATCTGGTTAGTAAACAAAGTCCCACAGTTGATACATATTCTTTTCTATATTTGAATAATAGAAGTTGAAAACTCATGAGAGTTTGATCAAAGAATTTTACATGTATTATTCTTACTCTTTTTTTTTTTTTTTACTAGCAGCTTGTCTATCAAAAATGTCATCTAGGGCCAGGGATTTAGCTCAGTTGTTCTGGCACCTGCATCATAAGCACAAGGTCCTGAGTTCGATCTCCAGTATAAAAAAAAAATGTCAGCTTTTACATTCTGGCTTGTGATCTAAATGGACTCATTTATGTGTCAGGTACTTTGATATGACATTAACCACTTAGAACAATTCTAAGAAATGGCGCCCAAAGGTTAATTTCCCTTACCTTTTGTTTATTTTGAGATACTTCTGGAAACCTCAGAGTTTTCAGAGAGGAGGAGGTAGAGGGTAAATGGCTACAGGATAGTTGGAGAAAGAAACAGCAGTGATCTGCTTTTCCTGAGAACTCTCTCTCATGGCCTCATGCCACGAGACTGTATCCATTGTGATTGTTGGCCATTCACAAGCTCTATAGGTATTTTTGAGGGAGCTCTGTTCCTGAACCAGACATTATCTAAAGATAAGTGATGCATTAGAGGAGCTGTAGTTACTTGGGAAGTGAGCAGTGCCATTTTATTTTATATT
The DNA here is from genome assembly GCF_053883595.1 of Heterocephalus glaber. Lineage (NCBI taxonomy): Eukaryota > Metazoa > Chordata > Mammalia > Rodentia > Bathyergidae > Heterocephalus > Heterocephalus glaber. The sequence continues at coordinate 18,346,628 of NW_028258379.1, forward strand.
TCATGTCAATGGCACGAATGTGAGGGTACATAAATATCCATTGATAAGTTAATAGATTTTACTTGCCTTCTTGACAGTATTTGCAATCTGTTTATTTAGTTAATGTAAGCCTTGGAATATTAAAATAGTGTTTCTAGGCAAAATACTGAGTTGAAGTTATCTGTTATCCCTAGATTGCTTTTTAAATTATTCTTATAGATTACAAAATAAAGTGAAGTTTGGTTGATAATGGGAAGGTGGGATTTGTAGACACCTCAGGAGATTGATATACATCAAAAGGCCAGGAATATAGGAGACAGCAGGTGAATAACCCAGAAGCCAGAAGATTCTTATAAGCAAAAGATAGAGGGAAGTTGGTGATTGGCTTCAGGGAGCTCTGTCTGGTATTTAAGATTTGGGCTGGGATTTTGATCTTTGAGAAGGACCAGTGTGGGGCAGACCTGAAGCCCCAGCTTAAGGGCAGCCATTAAGTCTGGGCAAGGCAATGAGAGAATAAGATTCAAGACCCAAGGGAGGCTCTTGCTCAGGACCACAATCAGAGTGGGATCAGGATTAAAACTCATGGGTCTTGAACCTGTTTTATTCTTCCTGACCAGAGGCAGGGCCGGTCCTGGGACTTAGAACAGGGTTAAGCCTGAAAGTAAGTACTATTATCATCTAGATTTCCTCTATGTCCTGATTTCTCTAGGATAGGCCCACTTTGCATATATCTTTCCAAAATAATGATTGACTGTGCTATGCCTGCCTTTTATTTGAAAGGGACTAGTTTAAATGATATTTAAATGATATGTTACACAGCTACCCTAATAATTTCCTAAAGTATGTTTCATAGAAAATCTATTTTTCAGAACGTTGTTGAGAGGACATCAAAGTAGAGTTCTGTGATCATAGGAGTATGGGAAATGCAGAATGAAGTGGAGTTTAAAGGAAGATTCTTAACTGCAGTTCTTCTCACTGCCTTTGTGTAAATGTATCCTGTGTATCTCCAAGAGGAGGGTAGAGGTCTTAGGTTCCCATGCTTAGTTGAGCTATTAGTACACTTTGGTAGCCCTGAGACTACTAGTCTGTGGGACACACTTCAGGGAACCCTCGATAATGAAATATGAGGTCAAAAAGTAGGCTGGTCATTACTTGCCCTGTACTACTATAAGGTTGCCAGCCAAGGCAGCTATGATCAGTTAAATAATAGTTTCAAGGAACAAGCTCAGACTCAGATAAAGTATTCTGATTTGCTGATGGTTGACATCAGCAAAGGCATATGTGCCCCATTGGAAAAGGTCTGAAAGATGACTAGTTCTCAAGCTCTATGGCAAAACCACTTAGAGTTAGGACCTTAACAGGAAAATAATTTTTTATTGCTTAGTCTTTCACTGCATAGTTCCTTTAAAGGAGGTGTTACTGGAGAATAGTGACATATATACATGTCTCTGTGCAAGGAGGGGGCCTTAAGGAATAGGAATTCTGATAAAGGTGGTTCTCAGAAGATACACTTTCTGGGAGTTCAGATGCCAGACTCTTGGCAACAAAACATCATAACTATCATTTCTATAGTTATATGAGTTCTCTTTTATGGTGACCAGTAATTCCTTATTTGCTAAGTACCTATGATGCACCACATCTGATCCTAAGTGTTTTGTATCCATATGAACTTGAGTGTTAAACAATACTATGTTAACTAGTCCTCCTAGTAAATCTGATGCTAAATATTATCTCTTCCTCACTTTACTGATGTTCAAAGTTAGATGTGTCTACTAACTGATCTACTAGGCTATGTTTTTAAGGCCCCAAGAGAGGACCATGGCTTTTAGGCCCTTCCCCATAGCTTCCCCTAGGGTGCAATCAGCCAATCTCCACTGTAAGTCTCTGAGGCTGCACAGAACTCATTTGGAGACTTAACAGGCATAAGACCACTCTGTTACAAATAAGATCATATACCAATGCATTTTGTCTGTCTACTTGGTGGAATGGGTCAATGTCAAACAAGCTAATCTAGGAAGAATGATGAAATATTGATCTCTGAGGTCAGTGATGGTGAACATTTTAGAACTTTCAACGGTACAAACAGCCCACTGTGTCACTTGTGCCATAGATTCACCACCACTGTCCCAGGTCTTAACATGTGTGGAGATGAAAGTCGTCATCCCATTTAGAAAAGTTTTCTTAAAACAAAATGAAGAAGAGAATAGAGCAAGAAAATAGAAAAGAATTTTCTTTGCTCCTGTCATGGTTATGCATCCATACAAGTGGCATAAGCAGCTTCTTGTTTTCAGCTGGGCAAAAAAAATTCTTTACTTTTTAACTTTATTTACAGGACCATGCTCCTTGGGATCTATCAAAGCTTTCAAAGGCTAATGCTTGCAGAAGCTTGGCACCCACGGAAACTGAGGACAGCCTGCTAGGTTGGGTCTGTGGTGACCTGAAAAATTAATACCTCTTCTAAAGGGGATGACAATACTAATGTATTGCATATTACAAAATAACCAAGAGACAAATTTCAGATGTCTAACATAAAAAATGATAGATGAGCAGGTTGATGGATATCTCCATTAGCTTTGTTCAATCATTCCATATTCCTTTGACATGTTACATTGTCACACTGCATCCACTAAGTGTTTACAACTATTTTTAATCAAAACCAATTATAAATCAATCAATGGGACTGCCCTTTTTAGGGTTCCATGAATGGATTGCTTTTAGAAAGTACAGCTGTTTCTTTTTTCCAGAAATTTTATTTTTTAAAGAAAAGTTGATAGTACATACTTTTATGTAAGTTTTTCCTGAATTTAAAAAATACCCTATTGATACATAAGGAACTAAATATATGTAATGTGTGCAATTTAATGAGTTTGAAAAAATGCAAATGCCAATGAGACCATTACCTCAGTCAAAGCAGTGGATATATCAACAACTCCCAAAGTTTTCTGTGTCCTTTTTTGGGAGGATTAATGTGGGATCTACCTTATTATCACATTTTTAAGTGCACAATACAGTGTTGTTAATAATTGGCACAATATTATATAATACATTTCTAGAATTTATTGAACTTGAATAACTGAAATTTCATGGCCAATGAACAATTTCTGTTTCCCACTCTCTTCCTTGAAATCATGATTGTACCCTCTACCTCTATGTGTTTGACTATTATAGATGCCATGTGAACCTATATGAATAGATTCATGTGGTATTTGACCTTCTGTGGTTGGATTATTTCACTTAGCATAATGTCATCCAAGTTCATCCTTGTTGCAAATGACAGGATTTCCTTTTTTTTTTTTTTTAAGCCAAATAACATCCCCTTGTATGTATATGCCACAGATTTTTAATCCATTCATCTCCTGATAGACACTTTGGCTATTATGAATAATACTACAATGAACATGGGAATGCAGATGTCTTTTCAAGATCTTGTGGGTTTTATTTTTTTGGTACTGGGGATCGAACTCGGGACCTTGTGCTTGGAAGGCAGGCACCGGAACCACTGAGCTAAATCCCCAGCGCTGTCTTTTCAAGATCTTGATTTCAATTCTTTTGGAAATATGTCCAGAAGTGGGATAGTTGTGTCATATGATAGCTCTATTTTAGTGAGGTTTTTTTTTTTTTTTGCTTAAATTCTTTTATTGGTACATTTTAAGTATACAATATGTTTACAATTATCACTGGGTACTTGTACCTGTACATGATGTTTCTTGGTTCTTATTTTTTCCCCATTCCCTGTCCTCCCTTCAACCCCTCCATCCTTCCCTATTTACAAAGACTTTGTTTCCACTTTTTCCTTTTCTGATAATTTTTCCTTTCCCTTCTTTCCTTCCCCCTTTCCCTCCCACCACCCCTCCCCTACCCCTTTGGACCTTTTCTTCCTATTTAAATTATCAATTATTCGCTTTAGTCATTTTAGTACTTATTTACATTTTTAGTTTCTTACACCAGGGAAACTATTCGGTATTTCACTTAAGAGTATGGCCTCAATATGCATCCATTTAGCTATAAATGTCTCTAGTTTCTCATTCTTTGTGCCTGAGTAGTACTCCATTTTATTAAAAAAAAAACCCCACATCTTCTTTATCCAATTTCCAGTTGATGGGCACTTGGGCTGCTTCCAAGCTTTAGCTATTGCAAACTGTGCCACTATAAACATGGATGCACATGTATCACTGTGGTATGATTCTTTTAATTTTTTTGAGAAGATACCCTGCAGGGGAATAGCTGGGTCAAACCTCTAGTCCTACTTCTTTGAGGAATCTCCGTACTGATTTCTACCGTGGTTGCACCGGTCTGGACTCCCATGAACAATGGAGAAAGGTTCCTTTCTCCCCACACCCCCGCCAACATTTATTATTGGTTGATTTCTTGATAGCAGCCATTCTTCCTGGGGTGAAGTCGAATCTCAGTGTTGTTTTCATCTGCATCTCTCGAATGACCAGTGATGTTGAACATTTTTTCATATATGTATTTGCTGCTTTTACTTCTTTGTCTGAGAAATGTCTGTTCATTTCAGATGCCCATTTTTGAATTGAATCTTTAAATTTGGGGGGTCTGATTTTTTTCAGTTCTTTATATATTCTAGATAGTAGTCCTTTGTCTGAGGTACAGCTGCTAAAATATTTTTCCCCACATTGTAGGTTGTTTCTTAGCTATGCTGGTGGTTTCTCTTGCAGTGCAGAAGCTGTTTAATAAGATGAGATCCCAGTTGTTGATTCTTTGTCCTGCTTCCATGCTACTGAGGTTTTGTTCATAAAGTCTTTTCCTATGCCAATGTCTTCAAGAGTTCTACCTAACTTATCTTCCAGCAAGTTTAGTGTTTCTGTTTTAATATTTAGATATTTAATTCACTTTGATCTTTGCTTAGTACATGGTGATAGATATGGGTCTAGTTTTAATCTTTGACATGTTGAAATTCAGTTTTTCCAACATCATTTATTAAATAGGCTATCTTTCCTCCAATGATGGTGGTTGGCCCCTTTGTCAAAGATGAGGTGGCTGAGTATGTCTGGAGATGTTTCTACATGTTCTAATCTATTCCACTGATCCTCAGGTCTGTTTCTTTGCCAGTACCATGCTATTTTTATCACAGTAGCTTTGTAATATAGTTTCAAGTTGGGGATTGTGATACTTCCTGTCATGTCTCTGTTGCTTAGAATTGCTTTTGCTATTCTAGGTCTCTTCTGGTTCCAAGTGAATGTTTTGATTGTTTTCTCTAGTTCTGTGAAATATATTGTTGGAATTTCAATTGGCATTACATTAAATCTATCTAGCAGGTTTGGAAGTATGGCCATTTTCACTATATGGGTTCTTCTTACCTAGGAATAAGGGATGGCTTTCCATTTTCTTATATCCTCTTCGATTTCTTTTTTTCAGAGTGCTATAGTTTTCTGTGTAGAGGTCTTCTGCTTCATTTGTTAGGTTGATTCCTAGATATTTCATTCCTTTGAATGCTATTGTAAAAGGAATTGTTTCCCCAATTTCTTTCTCAGTGAGTCTGTTATTTGTGTACAGGAAGGCTGTTTTTTTTGAGTGTTGACCTTATATCCACCTACTCTTCTGAATCTGTCAATTAAGTCTATAAGTTTTTTGGCAGAGTTTTTTGGATCTTCTATGTAAAGTATCATATAGTCAGTAAATAATGACAGTTTCACTTCTTCCTTTCCTATCTTTATTCCTTTTATTTCTTTCTCTTGTCTAATTGCCATGGTTAATGTTTCCAGAACTATTTTGAAGAGGAGTTGTGAGAGTGGGTATCCTTGTCTTGTTCCTGATTTTAGTGTGAAAGTTTTCAGTTTTTGACCATTTAGTATGGTGTTGGCTGTTGGTTTTTCATAGATAGCCTTAATCAGATAAAGAGGTAAAGAGATAAAGAGCTTCTATTCCAATTTTCTGTAGGGTTTTTATCATGAGTAGGTGTTGGATTTTGTCAAATGCTTTTTCTGCATCTATTGAGATGATCATATAGTTTTTGTCCTTGGCTCTGTTAATGTAGTGTATTACATTTATTGATTTATGTATGTTGAACCATCCTTGCATTCCTGGGATAAATCCAACTTGGTCAGGGTGTATGATCTTCTTGATGACCCTCTACATTCTGTTTGCCAGTATCTTCTTGAGGATTTTGCATCTATGTTCATTAGGGAGATTGGCCTACAGTTCTCTTTTTTGGTTGGGTCTCTCCCTGGTTTTGGAATCAAAGTAACACTTGCTTCCAGGAATGAATTTGGAAGCCTTTCTTCTCTTTCAATTTAATTGATGAGTTTAAAGAGTAATGGCAGTAGTTCCTCTTTAAATGTCTTATAGAATTCAGCAGTGAAGCCATCAGGACCTGGGCTTTTCTTTGTTGGTAAATTTTTTATTACATTTCCAATTTCACTCATTGTAATTGGGATGTTTAGAATTTCTATATCTTCTTCATTTAACTTTGGCAATTCGTATGTATCTAGGAATCTGTCCATTTCTTCTGTGTTTTCCATTTTATTAGAGTACAGGTTCTTGAAGTAGGTATTGATGATCCTCTGGATTTCTGCTAGGTCTGTTGTGACTTCACCTTTTTCATTCTTGATTGCATTGATTTGAGCCTTGTCTTCCTTTTTTTGATAAGGTTGGCTAAAGGTTTATCAATTTCATTTATTCTTTCGAAAAACCAACTTTTGATTCATTAATTTTTTTTGTATTATTCTCTTAGTCTCCATTGTGTGATTTCTGCTCTGATATTTATAATTTTCTGTCTTGTATGAGGTTTGCGTTTGTCATGCTCTTTTTTTTCTAGGAGCTTGAGGCCCAGCATTAGGTTGTTTATTTGAGCTCTCTCTATTTTCCTAATATGGGCATTCACTGCTATGAATTTCCATTGTAGAACTGCTTTCATTGTGTCCCATAGATTCCTGTATGTTGTACTGGCATTATCATTTACTTGTAGAAACCGTCTAATTTCTTCTTTAATTTCCTCTGTGACCCATTGCTTGTTCAGGAAGGTATTATTCAATTTCCATGTGTTTGTGGGGGTTTTGAGGTTTCTTATGCTATTGATCTCCAATTGATCTCCAATTTTATCGCACTATGGTCTGATGAAATACAGGGGGTAATTTCAATTCTTTTACATTTACTTAGACATTTCCTATGAGCTAGCAAATGGTCTGTTTTGGAGAATGACCCAAGTGCAACTGAAAAGAATGTGTATTCTAATTCTGTGGGGTGGAATACTTTGTAAACATCTATTAGGTCCACTTGTTCAATAGCTTGGTTCAGTTCTAGAATTTCATTGTTGATTTTTTGTCTAGATGATCTGTCTATTTGTGATTGAGGGGTGTTGAGGTCCCCCCCTACAATTGTGTTATTGTTTATTTGGTTTTACGTGTGTATTAATATTTGTTGAGTATAGTTGGGGGCATTTGTATTTGGTGCATATATATTTATGATTGTCATCTCTTCCTCTTGGATTGTTCCCTTCACAAGGATGTAGTGACTGTCTTTGTCTCTCTTAATTAGTTTGGGTTTTAAATCTACTTTGTCTGCAAATAAGATTGCTATCCCTGCTTTTTTCTGGGTTCCTGTCATGTGGAGAACTGTTTTCCATCCTTTTACTTTCAGCCTATGAATTTCTTTTTGAGTTAGGTTTGTTTCTTGTATATAGCATATTGTTGGATTTTGCTTCTTAATCCATTCTTCCAGTCTATTTCTTTTGATTGGTGAATTGAGGCCATTAACACTGATAGTTATAACTGATAGATATTGACTCATCCTTGTCATGATGTTTTACTGTTGTTGGGTCTTTTATTTTTTATTTTTCCCCCTTTCCCTTTAGTTTTCTACCTTGCCTGGTGGCTTTCCTCTGTTGCGTCTATGGAGTTGTGACTTTCATTGACCTTTTTCTAGCCTATTGTTTAGAATTGTTTGGAGTGCTGGTTTGGTGTTCATGAAATTTCTCAGGTGTTCTTTGTCATGGAAGTATCTAATTTCCCCATCAATTTTGAAAGATAAGTTTTCAGGATACATCAGTCTAGGTTGGAAGTTATTTTCTTCTAGGGCTTGAAATAGTTCACTCCAGGCTCTCCTTGACTTGAGGGTTTGTGTTGAGAAGTCTGCTGTGATTCTGATGGGCTTTTCTTTGTAGGTGATTTGTTTCTTTTCTTTAACTGCTTGTAGGAATTTGTTCTTCTATTGGGTTTCTAGGATCATGACTATTATATGTCTAGGTGTACCTATTTTTTGATCGTGGCTAGTTGGAGTTCTATATGCCTCACTTATCTGTATGTCCAATTCTATACCTCTGTCTGGGAATTTTTCTACTATTCTGTGAACAGTTTTTTTATGTCAATTGTACTTTCTCCTGCTTTTTTGTGGACTCCTATCAGTCTTATATTATTCTTCTTTGCATCATCTAGCAGCTGCTGGATTGATTTCTCATGGTCCCTTACTATTTTTAAGAAATCTCTGTTTTCATGGTCCTTCACTGTAATCCTGTCTTCTATATCTGATATTCTATCTTCACATTCCCTTAGTCTGCTCTGTATGCTTTCAATGAATTTTTTAATCTCCTGAATATCTGTTTGAATCTGTTTCATGTATTCCATTTCTTTCTTATTTTGGGTGATCATGGTTTCCATTTCTTTCTTATGCTGTGCTTTCCTGGCTTCCATCATGGTTCTGAGCTCATCTATTTTTTTAATCTGTTTCTGTTCTCGAGCCTCTAATCACGTCTTTCACTCTGCTTACCATCTCTGTAGTTATCTGGAAAATTACTTCTGTTTTGAATTTTTCGAGAGCCTCTTTCATCTGTTTTGTTACTTCCTATGCTCTCCATTCAAGGTGTTCAGGTGGTTGATTATCTGAGTTTTCCACCTTATTTCCCCCAGAATTTGCCTTTGGTGGGTGGAATTCTGAGTTTGTGCCTTATTTAAATGTCTTCTCATTTTTGTTTTTGATACTGTCCTTGGTTTAATTCCTGGGTTGATACTTCAAAATTGCTTATTGTAAGTGCCTTTGTTGCTTGTATTTAGAACCCTTATGGAATGATTGGTTCTCAGAGGTGTCTTCCACATAGAGCTGGTCTTTAGGTTTTGAGTCTGTAATGACTCTGAGGCTATCTCATTTTCATTATATTAGAAAGGACCACTGATTAGATCAATCACAACACCTTAGCCCAAGTGATACAATCAGCAACACCATTGCATCAAGTACATCTTAGAAAATGACAATTTATGATAGTTATTAATCTATCACCTTTAACTGTGTGAATTAAACCAAAATCAAGGACCAGCCCAATATAAGTTTATAGTGAATAAACTCTTCAATATAGCAACTTTACCCTTTCGGATGGGGAGTTAGAAGGAGTTGGGGAGGGAGGGATAGATAGGTAGAAGGATAGGGGAACGTTAGCAGTGAGGCCAGATGACATAGGAAGATCATGCAAACTCTAAGAATCTGTTGAAAGCAAGAGGAAAATACTGAATGAAAGAAGAAAGATGAGAACAGAACAACCTAACAGCAATAGGTAGGCTAGAAACTGTATTTACCTTCCTTTAAAACTAATGACAATCGAGAGAAGGAAAAAGAGAAGAAACGAAAATGAAAGAAGAAATCTGAATAAGTTTCAGAACAGGAACAGAAAGGGAGATGAAAAACAACAGTGTGGGACAGTGAGAGAATGAGTGTGAGAGAGAGATATATAAAAGAGAAAAGAAAGAAAAAAAGAGAAAAATAAAAATTTTAAAAGAGTAGAAAAAGAACAAAAAAATTAAAAATAAGAGCAAAAAAATTTTTGAAAATAACACATAAAAAATAAAAATGAAGGGCCTCCTTCAGGGTATGTCTGTGCTGTCACAATAGACAACGTGGGCAGCAGTGTGCAGATATAAGTCAATGAGTCTCAGCAAGCCAGTAGCAGACCCATGAGATTCAGGGAGATTTCTGGCTGCAAGTCCCGTGTTGAGCTCCCTGTCCTCCCGCAAGGTTGAACTCTGCAAGCTTCTACTGCAAGATCCAGCTGCCCTTCCCCTAAAGATAGTCCAGGTTTCTTTGAGAGGTGATGATTCCTCCAACTTACCAAGATCGATGGTCTGGTGCACCTTTATTGCAGAGTTTTCTTCACTTTTCCAGTGGGCTTCAGTTTTCATCGAGGAGCCTGAGAGAGGCCCTCTTTCTGTTGTTCACTTATGCTCTATTTTCTGGATCTCAGACAATGGCCTTTATGACCCCCTGTGTGCTTCTGTAGTGTGGAACCAGGTAGCAGCACAGCCAGGAGGCCAGAGGCGGCGGGTGCTGGTGGTGGTCTACCGCTACAGGTGCCCGTGCGGCTAAGCTGGTCGTTGGGGGGCGGGGCAAGGGGATGGAGCCAGGCTCCACAGGGCCGAGGTCCTCACCATCCACTGGCTGGTCGCTGGGACTGTTAGCTCTATTTTAATCTTTTGAGGCACCTCCATATTTCTTTTCCAAAGCTGCGAACTATTTTATATTTGTACCAACAGTGTACCTGGGTTCCAATTTTTCCACATCCTTCTTAATGTGCACACAGACATACATGTATAGATAAATGTTTATATTATGTACACATAGATACGTGTAAGCTTTGAATAACAGCCATCTTGATAGGTGTGATATAGTATCTCCTCGTATCTTTGATTTAGGTTTCACTAATAATTAATGACACTGAGCATTTTTTTTTTTTTTTTTTTTTTGGTACCGGTGATTGAATTCAGGACCTTGCACTTGCGAGGCAGGTGCCGGAACCACTGAGCTAAATCCCTGGCCTGACATTGAGCATTTTTTAGTATGCTTGTTGGTTATTTGTCTATATCCTTTGGAGAAATATCTGTTCAAGTTCTTTGCCCATTTATTAATCAGGTTTTTTGTTGTTATTATTACTGAGCTGTACCAATTATTTGTATATTTTGGATATTAGCCTTAATGGTGCATGTAATTTAAATGTTTAATTCTTCCTATGGGCTAAATAAAACATACAGATTTTTATATTCATGGGCTCTATTTTACAGTTAGTTACATGTGGGAGAACCTGTCCCTCAAATAAGTGAATGCTCACTTTCTGGGTGTTGATGTTGTTTCAAGCATTTCATAAGCTACTTCATAAACTTCTCAAAGTAAACCCATGGGTATAAATCACCATGCCTGTCTTATGAACAAATATCATACTCAAAGAAGCTAAATGACTTTTCTAAGTCCACACAGCCTGGAGGTGTTTATTTAGCACAGGCCTAAGTTCTGGTTGGTTTGCTGGCAAGAACTACAGATTTAGTGAAATCATGTTTGCTTTCCTCTGGGGAGGAAAAGTCCTACTCAGAATTATTCCAGCAATTACTGGTCACTGTTTGGGGCCCAGGGCCACTCCACTTTTGTTCCAAAGTCTAGACCAACTGATATGTGATACAAATGCTGGATCAACTCTCCTTTGATTAGCATGAACTGTGAGTTCATAACTGATCACTAGCCTCTATGGAGTTGTCAAGCTTAGATTGATTTCACTTTGTAAAATCATCCTTCCATATCCTTGAAGTGTGTGTGGGTAGTATAAATGATCTAGATTCTGTTTCATGTGTGAAATTAAGCCTCCTGAAAATGTGGCTGCCAGCCTCTAATTAGAATGTGTGTGTGGTGGTAGTGTGGTGAAGTCTGTCTGCAGACATGCCTGTTATCCTTAAAGTTAAGGTAAATTAGCATTCACTTTATGTTGGGAATTTTGTGATACTACTTGTGATCCCTTGAGTTTCACCGAATTGTTGCAAAACCAGAGTAGAGTCAGAACTGTAATCTCTGCCTGTTGTTTGTTTCTGAATAGATTAGGATTTTTTAGAGGTTTGGGCTTGTGTCTATATAGTTCTCATTACACAGAGATGAAGGCTTTCACAGCATTATCTATAATTGGGTGTTTAATAAATGCTTTTTGATGAGGATAATGGTATGGAAATAAAACTCTTGAGATCCAAATTCTGCCTGGATTTCTTGCCTCATTAGGGAAGAAGAGGTGATCAGGAATGCATGGATAAATATGAATGTCAGTCTCCATCAGAAAACCACATACTCTCCAACCTTGGACTGCTAGAAAGAGAAAAACCAGAAAAGTGTGACTAAGATGAAAATTCCTTGATTGACACTAACATTGGCATTTACCAATCTTCTCTAACAAGGTAGACTTCATTTGGAGTCGAGTGATGTATCTCATATGCTTCAGATTGCTTGACAAATTGTACCAAGGTTTACTCAAAGTCACACGATTATGGTGTATAATCACAGACTCACCAGTGCCCAACAAGGGCGAAGGCAGAGGTTAATGGTTTTCTTTTTATTTGCATTATGACTTGATCTCTTGCTTTCCCTGTCAGATGAATTTGTATAAGCTCTTCTCATCTAGCTCTCTGAAGTGTTTTCAAGTTGTCTGTTTTAGGGGTTTTTAAATACTTACCTTTTTATACTTGCCCCTTTTTACTTGTTTATATCTGTTTTGTATGCTAAATAATAAGTAAAGAGAATCCAGAATATGAGCTACGATAATTGCCATGACACTAAAGTAAATACTAAGTCTTTCATTGAGCTTCTAAATGCCAAAGATATTTTTACACAAAATGCTTAAAAGTGTGGACAGTTCTAACCAATTATATATATATATATATATGTTGCCACCATGGTGATTCCCTTATGAAAATTGATTTTAAGCATTAAGCTTGCACAACAGTGTGAATGTACTTAAAGACATTGAAGTGTACCTTTAAAATGGTACATTTTATGTTATGGCTTTTCTACCACAATAAAAAAAATGATTTTATGTATCTGATCAGCTGCTGAAATTGTCAGACTGATCCCTAGAGCATGAGCAGTATTTACATTGAGTAATGTAAATGCACGGGTAGAGAATATTACTATATAACACTCAAGTGTAAGAAATATCATATTGTATTTTATTTTTGTTAAATCAGATTGAATTTGGCTCTACGCCTTCATTTACTGGAAGGGTATGTGAGAGAATCAGTTGCTTTATGTTTGAAGGAACACATTTTATGAGATTCTTTAAAAATTTGGGTAGGACTTACCTGAGATGAGGAAAAAAAGGGAGAAGAGTTGCATTTTTCTCATGAGGTGTCTTTGTAATTATTTTCCCTGTTCGCCAAGTGATCCAGCTCTCCAGTTTGGTCCTTCACTGTCAAGTTCATGTGCTTGGTGGTCAGAGAGAGGCTCCTTCTGACTGTCCTTTCTACTGACCACAGATTTAGTCAGAGGGATGTTTCTGCTCTTCTCCAGTTGGCAGGGTTGGTTTCCAGCCCCCATAGGAACCTGCTGCAGTCCCTTCCATCCTGGGCATTGCTTCAAAGGAGACATGGGCCTCTTACTCACAGAAGCTCACCAATTCCTTGTCTGTTATTTAACTTTAGAAAAATTCATCCTCTCTGGCTGGGCCCTTCTGCCTCCTTGAACTCCCACTCAACCGGCCCAGCTTCTCACACAAAGCTTTGTGTGACGGAAATTGAACTCTGAGTGCCTGGTAGCTTTGACTCTTTTTGGCCCCCCAAACATGTGCTGTTAGTGATTTGATTTTGAAAATAAAGGGTCAGGGATTCAGAGCAGAATGGTCTTGTGCCTTTTTTATATAAGAGAAATAAAAATGCTCTTCTGACTTTTGTCTATCCTAGGCAGCCAGAACAAGACACATATATTCATATATGTATATATACAAATATATGTGTCTTGTGTGTGTGTATATATATATATTCATATATATGGAATATGACAAAAATACAGTTAATGTTTAAATTTTTTAATTACTGGAGCAAAAGACACATTGCCACTAATCTTCCTAAAATATTCTCCCTTGCTTTGAACACACCTATTCCATTGTCCCTGCTACTTTTGGACGTCCTTTTTTAGTGTCTTTAGCTGTGCTCTCTTGGCTGCCTTGATGTCTTGAATTGATTCATGGTGTCATTTTGATTTGGGGGAAGATCCAAACGTCTCCTGGTGTCAGACCTGGTTAATAGAGCGTATGAGGATAGGCCGTGATGTTTTCATGAGCCTTCCTCTCTGTTGGGTGGCTCTCAGCAGCAGCATTTATCATGGTTTTGAACATATCTTGTAAAGACATGGAAGATGACTTCCAGAACTCTTCAGAGAGTGGCAAGAACTATGGGATAAGTGTCCTTGAAATGGAAAGTGGATTGAAGTCGACTAATGGCAATGTGTCTTTTACTGTAATATATTTTTTAAAATTTAAGCATATTTGAGCAGATTGATTAGAATTATAGATTGCAATGAGTAATACACTGGTTGCAAGTGTGGCATTGGAGACAAAGAGCTGCAGTTTGAATCTTGACTTTGTAGCTCCCCGGTTGTGTGATCTTGGGCAAGTCCAGTTCCCCGTGCCTCAATTTCCACATATATAAAATAGAAATCATATTTATATCATAAATTTACTGTGAAAAATAAATGTTACTATTTGTAAAATACTTAAACCAGTGAGTCTGGTATATAGCAAGTGTTCAAAATGAGGATGTTATAAGGAAGCTGTAATAATTGTTATTATTTCTTATCAGTAAGACTGGACGTTCAGAACTTTAGTTCCCTGGAATTCTATATCTAGTTTCTGGAAAAGAGTCCTGGGAAGCAGAATAATCTTCTCCAGTAATTTTGTTATTGGTTCTGTGATTACAGAGAATCTTTTGTAAGGCCTCCCTCTTGGAATGCTGATATGTCCACATATCTCAGATGAGCATTATCAATTTCATTGTTTTATGAAATTCTGATCCTTTTGCTCTCAGAACTCTAGTGGGACCGAAAGAAAATGATGCAAATGTGAAAATTAATCAAAACATTTTGAAATGCAAACAGGACTTGAGGAAGGCTTGGCGATTAAGCTGAGCCCTGTTCCTGATTAACTCTGGACAATTTGCTTTCTTTATTTGATCTCCGGCCTTTAAATGAATTTTGATCTCTCACTTCTTTTCCTGAAGAGCTATAAGTCTTGCTGACCACATATCATAGAACTTCTTTGAGATTTTTAACTAAAAGAGGATGCAAAAGTTCAAGTGTTATGCCCCTAGAGTCCCATTTTTCACATTGATTTTTCATCTTGATTACAACTTCCAACTTGATTTGGCATCTGGTAAGTTCCAAACCTTTGCCTCTCCCCATGGTTATGTGTGGTTGATTGCCTCAGAGCACATTTTATTTCTTGAATGGTTTAAGGTTTTATAAGTGATAAAAATGTTGGGCCGGGGATTTAGCTCAGTGGTGCCGCCACCTGCCTCTCAAGTGCAGGGTACTAAGTTCAATCCCTGGTACCAAAAAAAAAAAATGTTTTTTTTGCTTGAATAGGTCAGTAAAGCATGTCCCCACCTTGTCTCTTCCTCTGTACCCCAGTATCTTCTTCTCACCCCCAATATCTCCTGCTCAAGTAACATCAGAGAGTTTCTGCCAGAGAGTTTGAGAAAAACATCTAGTCATAGAGCTAATACTTATTCGTGCCATTCCCAGGATTCGGTGTAAGGATATACCGGGCATGCTTTAAGCTATATGCTTATACCTATTGTGTCATGATTCAGTGATAATTCTCCATTAAAAAAATCAATCATGGGTATCTGCTTATATTATCTAGATTAATTCTAGATGCTTAGCAGATGAGCCTTACAATCTGAATGGCTTACCAATATATCTCGCTGTGCACAGGGAGGCAGGCTCTGCTCCACACAGCCATCATGTCACCAGGCTGTTGGAGCTTTGCCATCTTCCATAAGTGGCTTCCAAGGTGGCCCCCAGATAAACATCCAGTCACAGATAAAGAGAAAAAGAAAATTGGTAGGTCTTTAAAAATTTTTTAAATGTCACAATAAATAGGTAAGATTTGATGTCAGATAGAATTATGATTCACCATAGTGAAATAGCAGCTAAAAATGTGAAATTGACAGCTTTCCTTTTATCCACTTATTGTTTATTACTTAGAGCCATGGAGTGTTAGAACTGAAAAGAGTATTGAAGGCAACTTGCTCATTTTCCTCTTCCCAGGAGACTGAATCCCAGAACCCAGGACTTTCAGCCTCTGAGTTAGTTGTTGTGCTTCTTTTGACCCATGAGACCCACTTCTGTGAGACCAGCCCTAACAGCAGCCTCTCTGCTAGGCTTAAATCTTACCTCCAACACTTAGAACTGCCAAAATTATATTATCTACAAGGGGATAATTTTAGCAACTTCACACAGTAGTTGACACATGGTATATATGAAATAAATAGTATCTATTGTTATTGATATTCTGAATTTTTAAGTGGCCAGAATAATTCCTCCTTCAATCCACACCCTAGGATGCCCTTCCATACTGGTTCTGGGATTGGTCACATAGCTTGCTTTGACCAGAGAGAAAATAATGAATGTAATTCAATTTGAAAAATGCCTGGAGGCTTCCCATCTCTTGCTTGTCTTGTAGACCCTTGCAATTTCCATCATATAAATAGCCCAGGATCACCAGATGGAGGATGATGGACATTTTGCCCCCACCACCTCAGCTGACTTTGGGCCAATTGCCAGACATGTAGGTAAAGCTATCCTAAGCCAACCCAAGTTACAGCTACTTAGATGACCCACAGAACTGAGAAATAATAAATTTTTGTTATTTGAAGCCGTTAAATTTAGGGTGGTTTATTATCTAGCTTAAGACAACTGGTACACTTGAGAGGTCTATATGGACCATATGTGGGAGAACCCCCATCAGTTCACTAAATCCATCATGTGGCATTATATAACTGCAAGGGAGACTGGAAAATGTAAGGAATCCAGAAAGAAAAAGAATCAGGCCCCAGGACAATTGGCCAATATCTGCCATGATGATTTACCTTTACTTTGTAAAAGAACCCTTAGGTGGTAATCAGAGTGTAACAACTTTCCACGCAAGTTCCTTGGACCAGGCCACTAGACAGTCACTTTTAGTTTATCTGTTTGGCACTGGAGATAGGAAAAAGGAAGTGAGACAGATGTGCTGCCTTCCTGGGAGGTTGTCTGGTAAATCAACTCCTGCCAAGGTTCATCTGCAATCCTGAGAGATAAAAAAGAAACTTGCAGGCAAAATCCAGAAGGTAGAAAGGGTGATAAGCTGTGAGCCCTTAGAAGAGCCTTTTGTTCATTCTTACTAGGAAGTAACTCTTGGGTGTCTGTCTTTGAGAGTGTATGTATACATTCTTGATCTTTGTCTCTTAGGGTTTGAAGCACTCCTCCCCTCATCCTCAGAGAACTAAGGGTAAGCTACCCCAATACTATGTGCTCAAATATGTCCAAGGCCATTCCTCAGTAGAGTCCTTTTCCTTTTCATCCCCTTCCTTCACTTACATTTCTGGCCTTGGAGAAATTTGAAGATAGAAATCTGATGAGGAAGGCAGCCTGACTATGCAGAAAGCACCCTGCTTTGGAGCCAGATTGTCCGGGTTCCAGTTCTGGCCCTGCCTCTGCCTCTGCCTCTGCCTCCTTAATTAGCTCTGTGTGATCTTTTACAACTTCTCTAGGCCTTCACTGCAAGGATTAAAATGATATTTATGAGGAGTCTGGCACACAGTAGGTACTTATTGAATTTTAGCCATTATCATCATCATCATCATCGCAATTATCATTGTCATCATCTTTGTCATTATCTGATTTCTTTTTCCTTCCTTTTGCTCCTTCCCACTAGTCTAAAGGGAAAAAGATCACAATTTGGGAAAGAGAGCCTAGAAAAGAGAGGGCAGATGAGGGAGCATGAGATAGTGAAAAACTGAATTTATCTAACAACTGGAATCATACCCAATATTTGCATAGTTGATTGTAGTTCTCAAAGGACTGTTATCTGGATCATCTCGTTTAGCAGGACAGTTCTTTGAGATAAAGGAAACATGCAATTTAGGAAGACTAAAAAATAAACACAGGGGCCGAGAGATGGAGGGAGGGGGAAGAGGGTGGGAAGGAAAGGGCTGAAGGAAAGAATTAAGATGTGCCATGTACACGTACAACTCCCACGAGGAATGCAATCATTAAGCACTGAAAGCACATACCAATAAAAATAAAAACTAGATGAAAGAGAAAAACAAAACAAAACAAAAAACAAACACACTAAGAGTTAAGTAACAACTGAGCTACTGAGACTCTGGTAACTTCCCAGTTTCTAGTTAACATATAAAACAATTTCCAAATATTTTGGAGTCAAACTTGTTGGCTTGAAGTGTTTTATGGTGGTTTTCACTGTTAGTTCTTGGGCTTTTGGATCAAACCCCATCCTGTCTATCTTATTGCAAGCTTATCCACCTAAAAAATTGTTTTAAATTTACCCTTATTCTCTGATGTGCAGGAGCATCTCTGTCCTTACTGCTGCTGTGTTAATAGTTCCATCAGCCTTTTCCTGTCCTTCCATAACTAGTCTACCTCTGTAAACTTGGATTCTATAATATTACTTACTGGTCTTTCTTAAAGCATGTTCTATCTTGGTCAGGTCTTCTTTAATCAATGGCCAAGTTCTCATTCAGGTCAAGTAACATGCCATCTATGTGCATTTTTGTTGTAAGCTTAATGTTTCCTGGCACTGTACTTGAGGTTTTAGAGCTATTATTTACAGCCTTTTATGATTTGCAAGGCTAGAGGAACCAGAGGGTGGGTTTAGCAAACAAGTATCTAGGGTCTCTGGGAGTGCCAGACTTTTAGCAAATAGTTCTAAGACAGAAACTGAAGAGATATCACACAATATTAAGTAATGTAATATTAACATTTGAAAGATGAATTATTGCTAGAGGAGGCTAGAGAAAGGAAGCCACATTGGATTGGGAGATCAGGGAAGACTTCATGGAAGATATGAAACTTGAGCTGGGTTATGTTGGCTAGCTGGATGGAAATGGGAAATGCCATAATCGAAAGGGTAGTGTTATAGACACACAAGGAATTTTGGATGTAATCACCCCCGTTAGTAATTAAGTGCATGAAGATAGACTTAGGAAATAATTTTGAAATGAGTGTAATTTTTCCTAGACTGATTTCTAGGTGCCAGTTCATTCATTCAACAATTCAGTTCAATAAAATCAATGTACTGGGCACCTATTATATTCTAGGCATTGTTCTAGGTCCCAGAGCTATGACAATGGACAAAACAGGAAAATTTCTTTCCACCATGCTTATTATGTCCTAAGTGTGGAGATAAGCAATTAAAAATAAATACATACATATGGTATTACTAGCTAGGCATAGTACTACAGAAAATTAGAGCAAGGGAATGTGAGAGTGTGACTAGGATGATTAAATAGCATTTTAGGGAGAGAAGCCAGAGAAGGCCACTTGCAGTAGATAATATTGAAGCTGAAATTTTTTTTCTTAAGTTCTTTTATTGGTACACTTTAGGTATACAATTCGTTTACATTTCTCATTGGGTGCTTGTACTTGTACATGATGCATCTTGGTTCTTATTTTTTCTTCATTACATGTGCGCTCTTCCCTATTTACATAGACTTCATTTCCATTTTTTTTTCTTTTCACATAGTTTTTCCTTTCCCTCCTTTCCTTTCCCCTTCCCCTCCCTTCACCCCTTCATCTTTGGACATTTTTTCCTATTTCAAATTATCAGTTATTCATTTTAACCCTTGTTTACACTATCAGTTTCTCACACTAGAGAAACTATTCAGTATTTACATGTGTGTCCTATTTATTTCTCTGAAGAGTATGGCCTCAATATGCATCCATTTAGGTATAAATGACTTTAGTTTTTCATTCTTTATGGCTGAGTAGTACTCCATTTTATAAAGAAACCACATCTTCTTTATCCAGTTTCCAGTTGATGGGCACTTGGGCTACTTCCAAGCTTTAGCTATTACAAACTGTGCCACTATGAACATGGGTGCACATATATTGCTGTGGTATGATTCTTTTAATTCTTTTGGGAAGATACCCAGCAGGGGAATAGCTGGGTCAAATAGGACCTCTAGTCCTAGTTTTTTGAGATATCTCCATACTGATTTCCATAGTGGTTGCACCAGTCTACACTCCCACCAGCAATGGAGAAGGGTTCCTTTCTCCCTACACCCCCACCAGCATTTGTTATTGGTTGATTTCTTGATAGCAGCCATTCTTTTGGGGGTGAGGTAGAATCTCAGTGTTGTTTTCGTCTGCATCTGTCAAATGACCAGTAATAACATTTTTTCATATATTTGTTTGCTGCTCTATGAAGCTGAAATTTGAATGAGGAGTAGAAGCCATTCACAAAAAAGATCTGGGTAATATGTAGGGGGAATTGCTAGTGTGAAGGCTCTAAGGTGGAAATGAGTTTGGTAGGGCTTAGACTCAGCAAATATATACATAGGCCAGTGAGGTTGATGCATCAAAAAATGGGATAAGAAATTAGATTACTCTGCAGATCACTTGGAAAATATAGCTAGATCTGGTCTTACTATTGACCAATTGAACCAGAATCTCTAAGATGAGGTCCAGTGCTTGCATTAACATTTGTCTAGATAATTCTAACAGTTCCCTAAAGTTGAGAACCACTGTAATAGAGAACAGAGCCCAAAGCGGGGCATTTTGAGCAGGCAGAGGTTGCCATGGGATGCCAAGGAGAAGGAACAATGTAAAGATTGTTACTTTTAGGAAGAGCACACGTGGGCCAGAGGGATGCTCTCCTTGGACTTCTGGGCCAGGTCTGTTCCAAATGTGGGGTTCCTGTGTTCTTCACTTAGTCTCTACTGCATTTCCTGAAATTTTCTGGACAATCATTGTAGGAGGCAAAGAATTAAGGTAAATTAATTAAGATTTGACTTATTTATTTTCTGCAGATCACAGAGATCTAACACTTAGGAGTAGAGAAAAAGCTACTGAAAATTGAACAAACTTCCCCAGATACTTTTTGTGGATGAGGAGGAGCCTGGTGAGAGCAGTTTGAGTAACAGCAACCTAAAATGCAGTTCTACACACAACATTTACTTTGAAAAAACAAACAACCTATATTTTCCATCATATGGTCTGTAAAAAAGTGAGAGAGTTTACTAACAGGAGGGCAGAACTAGAGCACAGATCCTATAAAGGAAAAAGATGGGCCTCAGGCAGAGGTGGGATATAAAATGGAAAGCCGCCCCCAGGTCTGGAGGGATGAGTTCCACATGAGATTGTATTCAGTAGAGAAGGCTTTTGAGCATAAAGATATTTTGAGGGAAAAAAATTAAAGGTGATTATGTGTAATTGGAGGTGCAATTGGAGAATAGAAAGTGATACATCATGTTGATGGAAAACTAGAATCTTAAATATGAATGGCAGGAGAAGCAACAGAGACAAGAACTGGGACTCTGAAGTCCAAGTTGAATGAGTTCCTTAAGCTCTTGAATCCTCAGCTTCCTCATTTATTAAGTGGAAATCATAGTGTCCAGTGGAGATTAATGAAAAATTACCCGCCAAGGCCTTGGCACAGAACCTGGCACTTAGGATAGGCACCATAATATGCTAGTCATCTCTGCAGTGTTCACTTCCATTGTCAAAATTATCACTGTGATTAACTTTGACTCAATCACAAAACTTGTGCCATGTTCAATCAAGCAGCCATAGGGTTCCAGAAAAAACAGTGAGAAGGTCACCACGGAGCTAAGGATAAGTATATGAAGAATTCAAAACTGCATTTCCTCCAGATATTCAAAAGAATGGAAATCTGACTAAATTCACAATTGAGAAACATTATTGAGAATTTGCCATGTGACAATCACTGGATTCTCTCTAATAGATTTATCTCTTGAAATCTATGGAACAAAGGAGAAGGAATGGGCTGGGCAACCTGGAGAAGAGAGGTTTTCTGTGAAGGATGTAGATGACATACATGTGTCAGCGAGGTGATCTTTAAGAATGGTTTCTGTTCTTAAAGTCACCCAGCTTGCTAAGCCAGGAATACATATAAAGGTAATATTACAAATCTTGGAGGCCAGGAACTGGAGATGGCTTTAAAGATAATAATGGCGTTGAGAAGTAGAAATGGTTACAGGGGGCTTTCAACCTTTTGGGTGGGTGTTAATGGGAGACATCAAGATCAACACCTACAAATATAGGATAGAATTCTGGTTCTGTGTCCCCAGAAAGAAAGTGGATCTGAGCTGACTTGAAATATTTGGGAGGAATGTTTATGTAACAAGTAACAATAAAAATCAAATACACAGTTGAGTTCTCTGATGGATAAAGTAGAAATTTGGAGAGAATTGTGTTGAAACTTGTGAAATAATGACAGTACATCAATGATGAAGAGAGGAGTTGGCAGAAGAAAAATATCTGATTATTAACATTTTATAATAAACCACTGGAAATTAGGAAACTTGCATGCTAGGCTGGGCTAATTACAGCAAATGATTTGAATTGTCTATGACTCAGTTTGTTCAGTCTTGATAAGGGTATTAGACATTAGATTATGTGATAGCTAATTTTTTTTTGTTTGTTTAAAGTACTATCGTTCTGTAGTATACACAGAAGTTGATGGCTTGGCTCAGAAGCACAGGAGCTCGAAGCAGCAATCAAGAAAGTATTTTTCCTTTCTAGGTTTTCAGGTCAGGTCTTACTTTTTTTGTTGTTGGTGGTGTCTGATTTAAAATTTATTTTACTGTATTAAAAACATTTAATGTAAGATCTACTTTCTTAAAATTTAAAATGTATTTTATTTGGACATAGTTTAGGTTTTGTTTCTCCTTGGCTAAATGAAACTAGACATTGTAGAAATGAACAAATCAATGTGCATTTTTGGATGTGGCCAAGGCTTCATGAATAGAAAGGAAAAATGCTAACTGGGCTATGTAATATATTAACTTAAGTAATGCTGAGTTAGTGACTGGTCTCCTATGAGGATGTCACACGAATAGATTGTGTCCTAACTCTCCTTTGCCTAGTGAGATGAGTGTCTAGGGCTTGGGAAGAGAGGGTTGTCTATTTAGCCACCTCCACTGTTGTTAGACCACAGGCACAAATAAGGATTTTTAAGTTATATTTGTCATGAAACTGACTCCCCGTGCTCCTTATAAAAAAGCTTATGTATTAGTTCTGATTTGCATTTTGCTTACCTCTTTATCTTTATTATAGTATTCAGGTTTGGAAACTGCACTGTTAGTTTCCAGACAGGCTGCTTTTCCTCTGCAGAGATGAAAACAAGTTAACAATTAATTTTCAAAGCTTAAATTCTGAGGAGGTATTTTGGCCTTTGATTCAATTATTCAACATTTAAAAAAATAAAAATAAAGCAAGCAGTAAAGTGCCCTGGACAATTAGATGGGCTATTGAGTTGTCAAAAATCGAATTTTCACCTCTGCAAATGCAGGTTTCTATTCTGCTTTTAAGGCATCAAATATGAGATATTCACTATGAGTTCAGATTATCAAAAAGCTTGCCCAAAATCTATAAAGTCGCCATTCATCATGATTTCCATTGTAGAAACCAAGAATCCATCTTTCTGGGCCTAAATTTTCTGACTATACAAATGGATCTATTGGGATGTTAAGTGTGTTTTAGATGAGTATCTGAGCTGGAAGTGCAAATAGGTGCTTTGATAAGTTACTGGAACATAGATAATGTAGAAGACTAATCTATGGAGTTTGGAAAAATGATCTATGACACTGCACTTGCTAATGAGGCCTTTACAACCTATTTGAAGAGTTAAGGCTTATACATTCAGAACCTTACTTTTTTAATTAAGTTTATTGGTACATTTTAGGAATACAGTATGATGACATTCATCATTGGGAATTTGTACCTGTACATTATATATTGGTTCATATTTTTCCCCCTTCTCCTGCCCTCCCTTCAACCCCTCCCCCATCCCTATTTACAAAGACTGTTTCCTTTTTTTTCTTTTCTCATATTTTTTCCTTTCTCTTCTTTCCTTTCCCCTACTCCCTACTTCGCTTCCCTTTCCCCTTTAGATCTTTTCTTCCTATTTCACATTCTTTTATAAAATGGAGTACTACTCATCCATAAAGAATTATAAAATAGAGATATTTGTAGCTAAATGGATGCACATTGAGGTCATACTCTTAAGCGAAATAAATAGGACACACATGTGTAAATACGAAATAGTTTCTCTGGTGTGAGAAACAGAACCTTACTTTTAATGGTTCTTGGTAATTTGAAAGTTCCCGTATGTGTTAGTTGGCTTTCACTGTGCTGGAACACAATATCTGACACTTGCAATTTAAAGGAGAGATTTATTTTGGCTCACAGTTTCAGAGGATTCAGTCTATGGTTAGCTGACTGAAGGCAGGAACATTATGACAAAGGGCGTGGCAGAGTGAAGCTGCTCACTTCTTGGAAGCTGAGAAGCAGAGGACAGGGGAAGAATGCCAGCAAGAGATACATCCTCCAAAGCCCACCCCCACAGATCCAACTCCTCTACTGGGCCACACTTCCATATAGCATATTTAACTATGAACATCAGTGGATTAATCCACTGATAATTATTGTACCTGCATGATACAATCACCTCTTCAGGAATCTCTTAATCCAATTAAGTTGACAATTAAGATTAATTGGCACATTATAATAGAAAGCATGTAGCCAAATGTGATGCTCACATGAGGACTATGGAAGGTCAAAAAAGAAGCAAGATTCTCAGAGAAAATGGTTGCTGAAAATGAGCTTCACCAACCTGGCAAAATTGCAGTCTTTATGTTCAGTTACACTTGGTATTTACATTTCTTCCCAGGCAGGGATCTAACCCAGCCTAGAGTTCCAGAAGCTAGATGTAAGTAGGACTTTTAATGTGACTTTTGCTTGTTGTAGGAAACAAAGGAGAAAAAAGTGAAGGTTCCAAAGTGAAGGTGGCTTGAGAGTCCCCACCTAAAGAGTCCCCAGAAACTGTCAGATATAAAGGATCAGGCAGAAGCAGGGGAACCAGATTTTACTGGAGCTACAAATGGACAGCATAATAGGCATTTTGGGGTACTTACCTATAATGTACATGGGTGCAAGCTTTACCAGAAGCAAAGTTTCAACCAAAATTTAATTTCTTGAGCTTAAATCTTTGCTTCTTCCTCTGCAATGAAGTGGTGATATCCACCTACTATCTTGATTGGGTCAGAGAAGAATGCATCCTAAGGGAGGCAGAGCAATTCCAAGGTTTTCTTATACTGAGTCATACCGTGGAAAGGAGCATAATCCATCCTGCATGGGTTAAGGGAGATAAGACAAGCCTCTCACGGGTTGTTCTATTTCATCAATGTGAATTTCCTTCCTCTGATGTCTTCTGCTAGGTGCCCACCAGAGCCTAGTCATGGGGAAAAGAATCTAAACCAGAAACTTTGAATCTCCGAGAGGTCACCAGTCAACTATCCTCTGTCCTACAAAGAGATAATGTACTCCTTTCAGATAGGCTCTGGTGTATAATGTTATCTGACATATGTCAGGAAGTGGCTCGATAATCTACCATGCAACTTGTCTATAGATCAGAATACACAAAGAATAAAGTCTTAGGTATGTAAACCCTTACAAGCAAGTTGAAACTCATGGCAGTAAACAATCCAGGAGGATTGGATCATTTTGTACTATTAAGAAATATATGCCTATGTTAAAGACCATTTGGGCAAACCAAGAAATCTCCTCTATTCATCATTCTGCCATAAGAACACTTGAGTACATAATCATGTACATAATGATTGATTTCCCCACATCTACTAGCCTATTCCAAACATCAGGAAATAGATGCTTTATAAGCAAACTTTTTGTTTTATTACAGCCCTTGACTAACTCCATTTCATGTATGTTTATTTGGGAAGCATTTTATTGAAGTGATTCCTCACTTTGGGTAATTTAAGACCATTTATTCATTAATGCATTTATTGGGGACACATTAACTGAAAATATATAATGTGTCTGGTGCTGGAAAAACAAAGGAATAAATCACTTGGCTTCATCACTGTTGTCATCTCCATCTCTCTGTAGGTTATAGTGCAGAGTGAAAACCATCATTGAGTCACAAGTTGCAGTGGAAGATAGCAATAAACTACCTTGGTTGATGGGGAAGATTAATGGAGTAGGTTGCATTTATTTTTCAGGGTTTTGAAGAATGAGTAGAAGTTGTCTAGGTGAATCAGGGAAGGAAGGCAGTAAGTATCAAAGCACCTATGTGTATGAAGACACAGAACACATGGAAACTTTAGAGAACTTTGATGTTTCTAAAGCATGCTGGAATATAAAAAATACTTTCAAATAATATTGCAAAAATATTTCCTATAGAGTCTACCCTCATGCTAAGCATATGACTGTGAGCACTGAAAGTTTACTCAGTTAAATAAATCAAAGGATACCTGAGTTGTAAGATTCAGTAATATGTTTTTGAAAGGCCTCTCAAATGGTCAAATGGAACTTGCTATGGAGTCAAACACCCCCATCAAGCCTCTCTGTCTATGTATTTGGATTATTTGCTTCTTTTCACTGAGTTCCTTCTCCCTCATGCCACATACAGTACTTCTGTTCTCACTGGCTTGTGTACTGACCCTATCAAAACCTTGGGATCCTACTCCATCCACTGGTGAGATCATTATTCCTTCCTTTTTAACCTGTATACACCCTAAAGAGGGCATTTGATTACTAGGAGAACTTATGGGCAGGACCAGAGATTGTATGTAAGGTCTTTAAACTTCTTTCGCCCTGGTTTTCTTTCAGACGTTATTATGTAGTTAATCTGGATGTAATCTGTCAATTGCTGAAGTCTGGATTTCTCTAGTATTTTGGCCCAGGTCACATGTTCTTCTTATGTATTTATTTCAGGAAGTTGTTCAAGATGGAGACAGGCAGGCAGACTTGAAAAGTAGGACAAGTGCCAAAATTATACTGAAGACTCAGGTAAAAGTGGTGGAATGGGGTAGAAAGAACACTGAATTTGAGCCAGGTGTGGTGACACATGGCTGTAATCTTAGCACTTGTGAAACTGACACAGGAGGATTGTGAGTTTGAGGCCAGCCAGTACTAGAGAGAAGGTCCCTGTTTCAACTTTCCAGTGCTTCCCACAAAAAAGAATATTGGATTTGAGAACACAAATTAAAATCCGGATTTCAATAGTTAAAAGCCAAGTAAAATCACTTAGCTTATTTCAAAGCTTCAATATCATTTCTTGTAAAATGTAAATAAATTATTCTTTGCCTACACACAAAATTGTGCTGAGATTCAAATATTCTCATGTTTGTGAAATTAGGTTGAAAATGATCAGGTTAGGAATGATTACTAAAGAGGTCAGAAGCTTGTCCAATTGGTGCCCTTCATAAAGGGAAGGGACAGTGCACTGCCCATCAGCCCAGTGAAAGTTCCAGGGATCAGAGGAGACACCGACATGAATATAACGGTGCAAGAAAGTTAATGTGTTTGTCTTTTTAAATAGCTCTACATGAAAGCTGTCAGTGGGGCTTTCTCCCCAGTCAGATTTATGGCTTCTGAGTGGCATTGTTTTACTCTGCCATTTGGAAGCTAAACAAGACTGGAGAGACTAAGAGTCTCATTTTTCTATCAGTTGCAAAAGCATATCAATCAATGTAATTAAAGGCCATATGGAATAATTTATGGGAGATCCGTTGCTTTTGCCTCTTATCAGTCTCAGTCTCTCTCTGTCTCTCTCTGTCTCTCTCTCTCTCTCTCTCTCTCTCTCTCTCTCTCTCTCTCTCACACACACACACACACACACACACACATTCAAACATTCCATCATGATTTTTTTCCTGCTTCCTGTTCAGCCTGAATACATGAAAAGCATAAATCAGTTAGAAAATGATTACTCTTACTCTCTTTGGCCCATCTCTCTTGATTTTCAGGTTAGTATGGCATTAGATTCTCATGAAATGATATGTATCTCCCAAAATACTTCTGTCACATTTAATGGGGACCATTTAGATATTAATCAGCATAGATAAATAATGAAGAAAAATGTTTTGTTTTAATTTCTTTTCTTGAAAGTTATATACACAGAGAGCCAAAACTGTGCAGGAAGAAAAGTGCTCTACCTATAGTCCAGGGTTGATTTTCACAATGAGTAGCACTTTACACTTCTTGTATTCCTTATTTTTGGAGGCTGAATGTAGGTTTTGAGGTAGAGCAGAGTACTCTCAGATTATCCTAAAGGAGATGGATCATATATTTAATACATTCTTATAAAAGGCTTAATTACAGTAACTGGTTTACAATGTAAAATTCCAGTGATGCAACTGAGTTAGAGGCCTCTACTCTCAATAAAGTTCATCTGTATATAATGGTAAAATAAAAAATATAGAATATATATAAAAGGAAGGCTGAGAATCAAGAGAAAAGTAGAAATTTCTGTCTTTTAGTGCTTTAATAATATATTTTATTATTTATAATAATATTTAATTTCATTATACATTTAATATTATATATTTAATGTATGATAACAATAATGTTATTGTATTTAATTTTATTACTTTTTAAATATAGAAAATAGTGACGCATTTTAATCTCACTAATAAATGAGTAGAGAGGAAGAGGTAAGAGATTAAGATGAATAATGTTGGTCAAACTTCCATAAAATATTTCTATTGTTTATTTCCTGTGTCATGACTTTTCCAAGTAGGCTATTTCTTATCTGCCCAGTGCAGTTTAGATATCATTTTATCACAAGAAAAGTGCATAATAGTGAAGGCAAAGATGAATATTTATTCCATATCTATACCAGGTTAATAACTATATTGTTTACATACACAATTCAACAATCCTATGAATTAGACAATTCTGATAGATGAGAAAACTAAAAATCAGAGAGGTTAAGTAACTTGATCATTATTACGTAGTCCTGATATATCAGAGTCAGGACTTAAATCTAGACATATCTGAATCACAAGTCTATACTCCCCATATCATATTGCAATACTCAATAAATACTTCAGTTAACAGACTCATTTTTGTTCAAAGCAGGAGAATGTACTCATTGATTTCTCTTAGCCTTTTCCATAAGTCTACTAACAGAAATAGCTTGAGAATAATTCCTGGTATTATTTCCTGTAGTACACACCTTTGTACTGCCTGACTAGCATCTTTTTTCCCTTTGTATAATAGAATTTGTTCTCTCTATAAGTAATTAAAGCACACATTTTTTTCTAATGGGGATGGAAGTCTCTCTAACAATTCATCTACAGTCACAGGTTTAGGCACATCATCTAGTCCTGATTAACCAGAATAGCCTATTCCGTCCACAGTCTTTTTAAAAAAAATGTTCTCAAGCTGGATTAACCTTTCTGCTAGGATTATCAGGACTCACTCTTTTAAACTGTCTTGTTAATCAAGTAGAATGCAGATTAGAGCTAAAGTTGGAACTATTTGAATTAAATGGAGAGGGAAGTACTTGGCTGAGATATGGAGAGAGAGAGTGAAGACTTAATTATACATATTATGATTCTGGATCCAGCCACACCTGAAAAAGTTTTTAGAAAAATGGATATGAATCTATAATTTTTAATTTGGGATGTATTCTATTCAACTAAATTAACGTTAAAATGTGATGATGGCCTCTTATTTAGTGAGTGGGTGATAAATCATATATCCACAGTCAAAGAGACAGAACTAACCACAGTCTA
Source organism: Heterocephalus glaber (assembly GCF_053883595.1). Classification (NCBI taxonomy): domain Eukaryota; kingdom Metazoa; phylum Chordata; class Mammalia; order Rodentia; family Bathyergidae; genus Heterocephalus; species Heterocephalus glaber. Next base: position 18,376,129 of record NW_028258379.1, read on the forward strand.
TGACAGTGGACTCAAGTGTGATCTGAACTTTATGAAGATCATGGCTCTGCCTTTGCTTTCCACATGGATCTCTGAACTGCCCTGAGGAGATTGGTTGCTTGGCTCACAGATACATTTGTACCTTAGGTTTTGTGCAATGCTGAGGGAAATCCTTGGATTGGCTTTAACTGAGCCACCTCTCCTCTCTGTGAAGTCCCAGAGGAGCTGTAAATTTAGGGAACAGTGCCAAATGAGAAAAGATACTACTATATTATAATTTGTATTTGTGTTCATCATTGCCAACAACTTTCTAATATAGAGTACTTGGTTGGAACATAGGACTTAGGATCAAATTTAAGCAGATACTCTCTGCCCTTTAAATCAAATCTTAACTCCCTCTAGTGTAAAAACACGGTAGTCATGGCTAATAAGGAATATATAGAGAGTAACCTGTAGGTCAGACTCGACTCAAGAATCTAAATGTGACTTCGGGCACAGCCAGTAAACAGTGAGGAAAGCCATACCTAATAAATTTACTCTTAATTTCAGTGCTTTCTTCTTCCAGAAAACCTGGCCCAACCAGTCTTGGGTACCATTCACTCAGGATGGAGGAAACAAGTAAATCACTCACAAATTTTGCTACTTGGTTATTATTATCATGATGCATGCGAGATATAATATACACCTCATAAGTGATTCTGACACAAAAAAACAGCTTGAAAATGGGTCAACATTATGGGTATTGCTGTACTATTCTCAGAACTCTCCATATATGGTACTTCTTTGTCTTTCCTGGATTTCTGTCGGGGCTAGCTGTTCTGGGATATATCAAGTAGAAAGAAGTCTCTAAATTGTGGTGCAGTGATCTACTGGAGAAAAGTGCTACATGTGTGTGTTTTGCAAGAAGTCATGTTATAGGGTGTGTATGTCTATTAACAGAATCACTAGACCAGAGCCAGAGTCCCAGAGGAATGACTTGAGAGCATTTTTCTAACCTAGTGATTCTCAAGCTTAGGTGCATGACAGAATACCTGAAGAGTTTATTAAAAACACATGTTCCTGGGCTCTACCGAAGATCCACTGAATCAGAATCTTTTAAGGTAGGGCATGGCACAGGAATATTTATTTTATCAACTTCTCTCAGATGATTTTTTGCACAGCCATAAAATAGCCTCTGAAGATCCCTTGTTTTTTACCTGCAAATTAAAAACATCATTCTGAAATCTCATGAGCCAGATAAGATTTTATCCTATACTCAAAGGTGTTTAGTAAAAGTATGTACCACTTCTTTCAGAATCAGGTTCTTTTGTCCATAAACTTCATTTTCAAAATACCCTATCTTACAGGAGTCCCTAGCATTGCAGAGTAAGTTTCTTTCAAAACCCTGCTTATTTTTGCAGTTGTTGTTGTCATGTGTTGCTACTGAGAATAGATAAGGTCACAGGCATGCTTGCTTAGCATCTTGGTTCCTTACCCTATTTTTGATTTGACTCCTGACTCCAAAGTGTCTGCGCTTAGGATTTTTCTTTTCTTTCCTTTCCTTTCCTTTCCTTTCCTTTCCTTTTCTTTCTTTTCTTCCTTCCTTCCTTCCTTCCTTCCTTCCTTCCTTCCTTTCCTGATTCCATTTTTCTCAGTAGATTGATTACTTGACCACCATCTAGACCTAGGCAAAATGATTAAAAATGGCATCAGAAAAATTGTGTCATATTAATTTGGGGTGGGAGGAGAGCATCAGGAAAGAGGACAGAGTGAGAGTCTAGAAGCCTGAATGTGATTTTGTCTGAAGAAGAATGATGATTCCAAATAGTACCTTTTTTCCCCCGTTTGCATTCCCTTGGTAGCTAATCCTCTCAGCATAATCTTCTTAACTGCATGTATTCCATCAGTACTTTATCTGATCTACTTCTCTGACAATCCTTTCTATGTCTACTAGCTTCCCCCTATTTTTTTTTTTGAGAAGCTCTAGATGTTACATGGGAAAGTTATTCCTGCTTCTTTGATTTTGTGCACTTTTGAGTTCTTGGGATACTTAGACAATGGATAAGACCCTTTGCACAATTTAGAGTTTGGTTAAAAGTCTTGGAGCAGAGTTTCCAGCTTTCAAATTTTGGTAAGGAGAGACCTAAACAGCAACTTTCTCCTTGTCTCAAAGCCAGATCTTAATTTGTATATGGTTGGTACAGATATTTTGCTGAATCAGGGGATGTAGCATAGTGGGAACCAGGAAAAATAACACTGGCCCATGTGCCAAGGTGTTGAGAATATTGGGCAGTAGGTTTTAGCATTTCTTAATTAGCTTGACCATTGCTTTTCTCTATATCAGCAAGGAAATTACAGCAAGACAAGGGGCTGCCTTCATTTACCATAGATTGAGGCAGAGATAAGACTGTAGACCTAGTCCTATCTGTGTTCTGCTTCCTGTACAGAATGATCTGAGAGGTAAAAGGCATCACACTCACCCTAGTACATTAGTCCCTTGGCTTGTTTTGTGCCATAATAGCTTCTCCAGTTGGGAATTCAAATCCCTCTAAATTAAAATACTCTTGAGAAGGGTCTAACCTAAATTCCTTTATCAGCTTACTCTATAATTATCAATTAATACTTCAGAAGAGAATAGCTGGCAACCAATGGAAATCAGCAGAGTGACAGCAAAGTGTGTTCTTTTGGTGTCACTACTATTAGCAGTGTGACCTTGATATTTTTTAACTTCTCTAGGTCCCAAGATCTTCATTTATTAAGTAAAGGCACTAGGTGATAGCATCTCTGACTTCCTCACATGCATTTCTGGATTCCTTACTGAAAGAGGATTGGTAAGAGGCTTCCTCACTTCGTGGCTTTCTTCACTGTGTCCCTGGCACTCCTGCCACATGATTGTAGGTCTTGTGAAACAAAAAGAGAGTACAGCCACAGAGTTGCTTAGTTGCAGGACTACACCAGCTGCATCCCAGAGATGAGTTTGCAGAGGGGGAGTATCATTTGAGATGTTACAGTCCAGCAGCAGAAAAATAGGTTGATACGGTCAGAAAAGACGCCAGGCCATTGTGAACATCTGCCGTGCAGAATGACATCAAGCAACTGTATGAACAAGGATTGAAATCCCTCTTGACTTTGAAGAGAGCCCCGGGCCTCAAATCTCAAATCTGCACAGATAGCACTCTAGCCAGCTGGCTTGGCTTTCTTGTGTCAAAGCAATGCCAATGTTTTTCTGTGGATACAGGGGTTGGAGTCTCAAGAACAAGATTCCACCGTGATCTCTGAAGCTAAAACGAAACAAAAGTAACACTGTTACTTTTTAACTTCTGCCTTTCCAATAACCCCTAGCACTGGGCTAAATGTTTTATATGCTTTATTTAGTTCAAGTTGTGACCTTCAGTGCTTAACTTCTGTGGACCATAAATTTTTTTTATCAACAACAGCATGAGTACTTCTTTGTCCCATAATTGTAACTAATATTTACTGAATATTTACAGTGTACCAGGCCCTTTGGCAAGCATTTTTAATGCATTATTTCCTTAATACAATAATCCTAATGGGTAGGTAAGAATTGTGATTGTTTCCAGTGTCAACTGAATTGGACTAAGTAGGAGTTTGTAGAAAGAAGAGACTTTATGCTCTCTACTTTTGCTAAATGTCCAAGTCAGGAGACTGCATTTTCATTACCCAATAGCACCCCAAAGGGGCTTTCTGTTTTAGTGTAGGCTGTGTGCAGTCACTTAATTTCAATGAGGACCAAAAGGAAGACTATTTGGACAGGGGTATAGGTGGAGGTAGTGAGGGGGTTATGAGCAATGAATGGCAAGTAATCTACAACTGGGTAGGAACAGCTTGTTTAAGAAGCAATTGGCTTCTAGTGTTTGCTTATGAGAAGTTTCTGTTGATTAACTTCCTAACATCACCAAGAGTAAGATCAATAGACTAAATTCATCTCTTTCATTCTATGTGTTCTTTTCTGTGTTGTTTTCATGTCCTTCTTTATTGATCTATCAAAGTTCCAGTTTCATGATCTGAAAAATTAGGTTAATAATACCTTTAATTCACTAGTCAAGGAAGGTAAAATAAGAGAATTAAATGAGTTAGCAGTCATTAAAATATTTTATTGATGTAAATATATTAGGCCTAATAGAGACCATATTGATTGCTGAGTTATTATTTGGCACCGATGGCAGAATGACATTTCTCTATTTGGAAGAAATGTCTTCTGGATTTATTTTTTTAAAAGATGGTCACTTTTCATTGTCTTTCTTCTCTGTGAAATAAAAGTGTATCAAGGAGAATTTAATTTTTTTAAAGTGTGGTAAATGGCAGGGAAGGATAAGGAGAAGAAAAGCAGAAAACTGTCTTCTACTTAGCATATACATGAGTGTGTTAATTTAATTAGAATTGCCCTGTATAAATATTAAATTCAATTCACTTTTATATAGCACCTTTGGTTTTCAAAGTATGCCTAGTTATAGATTATGTTTTACAAATTCTTCTGAGTTTGAGGGAGTTAATGGAAGAAAGACAATTCAAATTTAAATGAACCAAGAGAGATTTTCATTTTAACCTACTTTCTCTCTCTGTTGTTTTGCTTTGTCCAGCTTACCATCTTAGCAGAACCAAAAGGAATGCTTGGTTTGCAGTGAATCTGTCTTTTAAGATGGAGGTGATGCAACTACATTCCTCTAGTAGAATGCACACTTGTGTTGTTTTCCTGGGAGAAAGATTAGAATGCTTTATATCTCCACACTTCCAAATATCTATGAACTATCACCTGACTTCCAGACTCTAGCCAGGATGTGGGATGTGGTCTGAGATGGTTGATCTATTTGACCCTATCCATATCCTCATGATGGTAAACGTCTTAGTCACTCTTCTCATTGCTGAGGTAAAACACTCTACACCCAGAGTTAAAGAAGGAAAGGTTTATTTCAACCCAGTGAGTTATAAACAACCAGAAACCCCATGTCCCTGTCCACGGTGCTGAAAAAATCCATAAATGAGAAGAAACACTTATGCGGATGGCTTCTTTCAAAAGATGATGTCCACAGCCCAGGTGCCTAGAGCACATGGTCATTAATTAAGGCTACATGCAAAAGTCACAGCTTTGTTCTTTCATCTCCTTGATTACCTGAATAGTGCTTTCACTGTGAAATGTATTTGGACCATGCTGAAAGTTTCCATATGAATTTTAGACACCCAATATGAAGGAAATTAACTTGCACTGTGTCATTGTTGATGCATTCAGCAAGTGTTATTGACATTTTCCAGTGGAAAAGTATGTTAAATCCTGTATTTAGTGCAAGGCAAAGCAAAGCCTCTACCTACATGATTCTCACCCAGTCTAGATACATGTTGCCCTATGGAAAAGTCATTCAAGAAAAGGCAATGTGATATTACGGTGACTTCTTGATGGAGGATGAGATGGACCAATATGGGCAGTTGGAAATGCCATCATGAGGATACCACGCAGTAATTGTGAATCAAGCTGAAAAGAGTCAATACAAAAGGATGAGAAAATGTAATCCAGGACCAAGAACTACATGCACAGATATATGAGGGAAAGAGGGGGAAGCAGGGAAGCTGCCTTTTTCGACTAAATCTACAAAGCAAAAACAAAGAAAAAGCAAGATCACGGAAGTTCTACAGGAAGGGGAAAACAGACACTCCCAAGTTGGGCTTTTGGTTGGTTCAGAAAACAATTTTAACCTGAAATCAAAGAGTAGGAGGGGGAGAAGGAAGGAAAGATAGAAGGAAGGAAAGGAGATGGAAGGAAGGAAGATGGAAGGACTTTGCTTTTTTAGTGGTCAAGAGGATTACAAAACTTAGATTCTATATATGATCTCTCTCCCCAGTTTATCACAGATCCTGCCAATTAACCAACATAAAGTATTTGAACTTCTCATTCATAAATTTTATGCCATTTTCTAAAAACCAGTGGAGCACTTCAGTTTCCATACTGTCAAGTGTTCTGACCCACCTGCTCTAGGCACCTGGGCTGTGGACCCCGTCTTTTGAAACAGGCCAATGGCGATAGTGTGCCTCCTGCTCATTTATTGATTTCTTCAGAACCATGGACAGAGACACAGACTTTCTGCTTGTCTATAGCTCACTGAAGAGCAGGATGAACAAATAAATACTCAGATTTGGGACAAGGCTCTCAGCTACCGTGGTGGAAATTACTCCTTTCAACAGAAGGAAATTTACTTACAGCCTTTTTATTTCTCCTTTCCCTCAGAAAAATTGCATTTTTGGCTGTCAAAACGCTTAGGTTTCTACAGGTTGGTTTTCAGGTGCCTAGAGGATAGAGAAGAGTTGCCATGGAAATTGATGTCTTGTAAGCTTGATACTCCAGGGGACCCACCAGTGGTAGGTGTCCTGCTAGTGACTGAGTTGTCTTTTATTTTAGGCATGGCTCTCATCCCAGTAACCACACATAAGTGGGAAGTAGGCCCAGTTGTTCATGGAGCATTAGTTTTAGGATCAGATGTAAAATCTGAGCCATCATATCGCCAGATCAATGATTAGGAAAATTATGACTCTGCCAGGAATTTACTAGTGGAATATGCATATTCATGAGGGTAAACTCTGCCCAAACATTCAGGTTTTACTGTATTTGGTTATACAATTCAAACCCAGATTGATTCACTCTCAGCTCTTGTTAAATCCTTATAACTCCAAGGTTATATATCCTCCCCACTCCTCCCTTGCCTAAGTTTTCCTTACCTTCTCATTAGCTACATTTAAAAGTGGAGTTTTCCTAAGGCATGGCAAAATGACTTTTCAAACCATAGCCTATCCCTCTGTCTCATTCTGGATGCTCTGAGTAGACCTACTTTTATTTATTTTCTAACTTTCTTTACCTTTCTTCCATTTTTGAAATGTTAATATTTTCAGTCTGTTTCTTCTTTTTTTGTTCTTTTTATGATTACCACACACAAATATGAGCTGGCCTTCATCTCATTATAATAGACTTCTTCAGCTTCTTTGGTAAGGAAGTCCAGAACAGAAGCTGATAGAGATTACTCAAAGATTGCAGTTGGTCAACTCTTTGGCCTCAGTCTCTAGATCCAAGTGGCTTGAAAAATGAGAGTATCGTTTACCTGATGTCAATTTCCTCCTCAGTGTCCAATTGCTGTAATTAGAAAACACAGATATACCATGCTGTGTATTTGCATTACCACAATGGGAATCACTAAAACTAAGGCTGCCTGATGGAGGGGTAGAGGTAGGAGCTTACATTTTACTTGAGCCATGAATTTCTTCTCAACCATGGCTTGAAGAAGGATTAAGTATTTACTCAGGGATGTCTCGACAGTACTTTGTTTAGTTTTCTAACAGAGCTCATGATAGAGCGGAGAGATCTGATCCTATCTGTAGCATTTCCTTCAGTTCTCTGGCCTCTTTTACTTATGAATATTCTCTCTTCCACACACATTCTCATCCCTTTTTTCAGGCTTAGAGATGCTTTCTTTGATTCAAGTCCAACTCCTTCTCTCTTATCTGCCAGGGAATTTCTCTGTAACTAACTCATCACCCCCCTTCCCCTCTTCCCCTCTTCTCCCTCTCTCCCTCTCTCCCTCCTGGATAATCTTCAGCTTCTCCCTCTCTTTTTGACTTCATCTTGTCACCTTAGAGTTGCCTTTCCTATGTCACCAACCACCAAATACCCTTCGCTTGACCCCATATCCCTCTAGCTTCCTTCTTACTTTCTTGTTTCTTTCTTTTTTTATCCAAACCATCATTCATTACCCAACTTACTGAAATCTGAATTCTTTTACACCAGATCCAATGAATTTTGCTTAAACCAATGATTTCTCTCAAAACTTGTTAGTTTTCTAATATTTTCCATTTCTAAGTGTGGCTCTACTGTCTCAAGCTAGCAGACTCAGAACTTTATAACTTTATCTTGCCCTTTGTCACATCTCCCACAACCAGTCAAGCTCTATTTATATTTTTCCTTAGCAGCTCTTCATTCCCCTTTCTTCTCTATTTATATTAACAGATCTTTGTACTTTCCTGCTCTACCACTGCATCAGCTCCTAACTGTCATCTCTGGATCACAAAAGCATCACCCCTATGCCTTCACTATGTAAAATTCAAAGCTATCCTGAGCAAAACCTGTGTTATCTCCATACTACCTAAAGGGCAATGAATGGTTCACTTGTCTTTATAAGATCCTCCATAGTCCAGCTTCTAGCAGTTTTTCTGCCTTTTGTTCCAACCTTCATTTACCTTACTTTTTATCTTTCAGCAACACATACTTGTGGGTAGTTCTTCCTATTTAAGATATTGATTCACAGCCCCATGCTTTGCTTGAGCATCCCCCTCTGCCAATACTGGTCTTTCTATTTTTGCTTAGCTAATTCATGCTTATCCTCTGAAAATCAGCTCAGGACTCATCTCTCCAGGAAGCCCTCCATAATGTTGCTCCATCCACTCTATCCCTATCACAACTTCCTTTAGGTTCCTAGCTTCTGTTGCTAAATCACACTGTGCATATGGCCACTGCTGCACTGACAACACTGAGTTGTGGTCATCTGCCCTTGTGCTTGTTTCTTCAGTGTGCTTCCTTACTTTCCCAGTGCATCTTTTGTATCTACAACACTGGGAAGAGTTCTCTACACAGAAGGTGCCCAATTAAACTTAAAGCATTTGTGCCAAATTTAGAGTAGCTTTGAGGAAATCCAGCTTTTCCTATTGAGTAAGAAGGCAATTTGGGGTCAATGGGTTTAAACAATTTTGCAGGTGGCTTTTGAAGCCTATTTGCCCTGGTTACAGAAATGCTGTTTTAAACCAAATGACTGCTAGACAGTCTTTGGTTCATCTCTGTCACTCGGAGATAACAAGGCACGTAGCTTTTTCTAACTCCTCTGAATAAAGCAAACCCATTGCAGAGGATTTAAGCCTATGATGGTATTTTATATCAAACTATGGTAAATAAGAAGAAATGTTCATGGGCAATAATAACTATAGATAAATGCTGTCAGTTGGAAGAAAAATGTCAATCATAGACACGTCAGTAAATCTGTGAAGGCCACCCTGAATTTTATACACATGAAGCCTTTGTGAACTTAGATTTTACACAGTGTCCTAATTGTAAACAGAGAGCATACTAAAAGCAAGTGCGCATTGAGTGGCCACCTAACTCATACAGAATCCTCTTGGTGTAAGGAAATCATAAGCAACGTTTACACAGATTGGGTAGTCAGTCCCTATTACCATCATTTCTTTAGCTTTTATTCTAGATCCTCTTTTGTTTGAAGTATTTTCACAGCAGCCCTCAGAGTCTTCCTGTGTATTCTGTCTTTTTCTTTGATATCTAAAATTCTATACCAGACTCAGGTGTAGAATTCTGGCATGATCACCGTGACACATTCTTTATCAACATTCCTGGCACCACATTTTCCTTTGTATAAGGTACCGTTTCGCTATTCCACCATTACCCCTAGACTCCCTTATTTCCTTTGATATTAACCAGAAACAGGTGCTTCTCAACCTGTATTTGTGCAGCCATTTTTTGTAGCAGGCAATTACATGTACTTTCAGTGATAATGGTTGTTTGTGCATTAACAATTGTTTCACTTTAAAATTAGTTTTTCTTCCCCCTCCCCATATGTGTACATACACAAATGAATAAAAACAAGGACAGATCTGATTGTTCCTTTGTTATAAGTAAAGACCACCTAATCATAATAAAGCACATTACTAATTATGTATAATGAGCAAATTAGAGCAATAATGCAAGGAAATGAGAGCCAATTCCTTAAACCGTTTCTGTCTTATCTTTTAATTGAAACAAAGGCCTTCCTTTTTCTGTAAGTGGAGTGACAGAGTGCTGGGCCTCCTTGCTCCTGCCAGGCTATGCCACGGTATCTGAGGTTCTGCCTCTCTAATGCTTACCAGGCAAAATCCTTGAGGGAGGGTGGGAAGGGGAAAGGATGAGATGTATTGAGTTTGGGGCTTATTTTCACTCTGGATTATATGGGATATTGATTTCAGCAGACACTCAACAGCAGGCACCCAGCCATTCATACCCATGTTTTTCTTAGGATTATGCAGTAAAGTAGCTTAATGATCAAAAGCTGGAGCTTTGGTGTGAGAAAGACCCGATTTCAGGTCCTGGATTTGGCACTTTACTCATTTGTGATTTTAAGAAGTTACTTAAGTTTTCCAAGATTTAGTTTTCTCAGCTGAGGAAGGGGATGGATGACAAAAACCATGACACAAGGTTCTTGTGAAATTTAATGAGATGATGCTTGTTTCAGTGCCTGCACATAGTCAGGACTCAGTAAAATTCTCTATGAGTAAAAGAAATGGAGCAAAAGGCTGAGAAGTCCAAAGGATGTAACGATGTAGTTATGTAGTTGAAGAGACGGTGCAATTCGGCCTTTAAATCCTGTGTCCATTTCTCACTAGCTATCTCTTGTTGGGTAAGACAACTTGAACTATGAGACTCATTGTCTTTCAAATCTAAATAAAAGGGGGTAATGATGTTTAATATAGGGTAGTTGTAAGCATTAAGCCAAACAATATATGTGTAAGTGCCTAGTGTCACACCTTGCTGTTAGAAAGAACTAGATAAGTGCTAATTGTTGTGTTATGCTATCAGTACTCAACAGAGCTTAAGTATGATTTGTGTTACTTCTATGTGACATTTTTATGAATCCATTAGTCCTATTCTGTGCAAGGTTTTGATCAGACTCATAATTTCTGGTTCTTGGGGCAAAGTTTGGTGTCTCAAAGTGTTTTGTGGTGTGGCAGTTGCTGCCAGGTCCCCTCATATATCCACTTTCTCCTATGACATCTGGGACCCTTGTATCAGCCTGCACGACTCTGCTTGAGGGATTTTTCTGCCACTCCGTCTACTTTGCGTCCAACAGTACAGAGGAGATAATGGTCCTTGGTTTTCAACCAATGATCGGTGGTGTTTTTCATTTGCATGTAGATTTTCCTCAGTGTATTTAAATTCCTCTTTCCCTTAGTAGTAGCTGCCTTGATGTTGTACCTTTAAATTTTTTATTTTATTTATTACATGTATTCTTTGTATATGTTTGTAATATATAATATTTACGTTTATCTTGGGGAATAGGTACATGTACATATTAGGTCTTGATAATTTTTACTTCCCCTTCCTTCCCTTTTCCTCAGTTCTTCTTCCCATCTCTGCAAAGTCTACCCCCCACCAGTTCCTACCATGTCTTTTTTATTTTGCTCTTTAAATTATTTATATTTTGGGTTTCTCATATAAGAGAAACCATGCAATATTTATTCTGTGTCTGATTTATTTCATTGTGAGACCATAGCATTATGGTCTCAAGATCCACCAATTTTCTTACAAATGACTCAGATTTATCCTTGGTGTGTTGCACTTTCCAGTGGCTGCTGCTTATCCTTATGTTACACCCCATGATACCTTCTACTTGCTCTGCAATCCTGGTCTCAAAATTTGCTTTTGAAACCCAAATTAAGACACATCACCCCTGCCCCCCAGTGATATTTATGGAGGATTATACATTGGTCTTGATGGCAGGATTTTTATTATACAGATCTGGTCACCACAGAACTGGTCTGAGGTTTCATATGTACTTGAGACAAATATTACTGTCACTGCCAGAATTTTTTCATAAAATGATAGGTATCTGAATACTTGATTAGTATGTTTGGGTTGACAAAGACTATGAAAATCTCATTTGGATTTTTAATCCAAATGACATTGTGGATTGGGATAGGATGGGTAGGAAAGGATTGTCATCTTGTTTCCAACTTCAGAGTGGGGCCTTGAGGCTGTTCTGGGTGGGGAGGGGAGGGGATTTCTGGCCTCGTATGAGATTTTGAGGGGCACTCTAGCCCCAAAGGCACTCAGACATTATAGTCTCCTTTTGACTTGGGATTTCCTTAAACTAGCTGTCTTAATGTAAGGTGATGGTAAGCTGAAGACAAAGTCATGTCTGGGAAGGATAGAGGCAATAGGGCTAGCTGTCCATTTCCTACAATCTCTTTGAATTTGGGCCACTTAGAATGATACAGTTATGCCCTGAGGTCATGAATAGGCTTCGCAGGGTCCGTGAACCTCCTGATACTTTACCCTAAACCAGTGTTGGCAAACCTTTTAGAGACAAGTGCCCAAACTGCAATCTAAGACCCACTTATTTACTACAAAGTGCCAACACATCAATTAAACCTGAATACTGAGGTTTTAGTTTAGGAAAAACAACTCATACATTAACATCTTCTGTCTTAAAAGAACAACAACATGTGTACCATAGGTTCACCACCAGTATCCTAAACTTTCTGTTTATGTGCATTTTTTTTCCTGGGAAACAAGTCATAAACTTTTGAATTTCAGTAACATTCTCAACTTTAAAAACTACTTTGGCTTAATATCTAACTTTAGTGCTTGGAATTATTAGCAGCAATATTTTTGGGCACTGATCATATTGATTTAATAATTTGGTCTTTGGGGTTCTATGTAAGTTGAGACCTGAAACCTTGAAATACAGGAGTCACCCTTAAATAAGCAATTTATCTCTTAGCAAAGAGATGAGGGGAGGGCATATAGGTTAACTTCACTCAATTGAATGGAGACAACACTGCAGCATAAGTTGTGACTTATCTATTTAAGCAATAAGTTGTGCTTTGCAATTTGGCCTTTTATATATTGTTGATGTTATTGTTATTTTTTGGATATGAATGCTTATGGGAATTATTTCTCATTTTGTTCAATCCTAACCTCTATTCCTTTAAAATAGAGGCTTAAGAAAAGATAGCCTATTCCCTGTAGAGTGAAACTTCAAAAAAGGAAAAGTCAAAATCAAGGATGTATTATTAAATGGAACATTTTGAAAGATACGGAAGCTCAAGGCCAGTAGGGATCCTGGGAGGAGTTGGGCAGAATTCACCTTCAAATTGTCTGCCTGAGCATGGAAGAAGGCAAGATCTACCCACTATGCTGGTTCTTCCTTGGTCAAGAGTCACTACATGGGTGGTTAACTCTAACATTTCCAGGCTTGCTGATTTGCTCTGGAGGTTACTGTAGGCTTCCTACAGGCTGGGGACAGAGAAGGTCCAGGGCACAACCTGAGAGAAACACAAAGCAACTGAGGCAAATTGCTGTTGAGTTGCACCTAATAGCAGCAGCAGTCCCTGGAGAAGACAGGAGAACAGAGAGGATAGGATGCAGGGCTACATACTTTTTCTGTGCTGGCATCTTCCGCTTTGAGACTATGGCAATTTCAACTTGTTGGCACATAGTGTTCCTAAATGAAGCCAAAGTCATGGGTTTATTTGATCCATGTGTAGGTCACTGTGTAGGTCTCTCACATTCCTGCAGTGAAAACTAATGTCACGGGAGTTAATAGAAAAAACTCCTGCCTAAATGCCCATTTCTGGTGGTCAACAAGATGAAGAAATATGCATTGAGGTGAACTTCATACATTGGAAAAGTACATTCCCATGGGCTATTTTGTTTGATTCTCTGAAATTCCTATTTTTAAAAATAGTAAGTTAGGGCTCATAGAGACTGTGGGAATCAGCAAGGATCCCTTTTATTCATGCATGATGGAATATATTTCTTCTTACTTTGGTCCTTTTCACATCACTCTGCTCTTGATCATGCTTTACAGGAAAAAAAACCCTGAGAAAGCTATGCTGATTGGGGCTCAATAGTTTTGTGTGTGTGTGTGTGTGTGTGTGGTACTGGGGATTGAACCTAGGGCCTTGATAATGACCTATGTCCCACACCCCTTTTTAATTTTTTTTTTTTTTTTTGAGACAAAGTCTTGCTAAGCCACTAAATCTGGGCTGGAACTTGTGATTATTGGAAAGATATGCACATACGGCCTGCCAAATTTGAAACGCAAGGAACTTTTGTATGCAACTGGTTGTATCTATGATGTAGGTAGAGATGACAGCAGAAAGGTGACTGGGGAGAAGTCACCCCAAAAACTGCACTGGGACTCTGAGTATAAACAGATATTAGATTGCAAATTTGGTAGCTAAGTGCACTTTGGTATTGCATTTTTTTCAGGCTGCAATGGGGCCTAATGAATTTTAAAATTCATTTCTGTTGGTTTCTCCTTTCATTATAATTTAAGATAGTGCTTTAGTGGCACTGCAACAGGTGTAATTTAACACTACTGATACCCATGAATGCCGGTTGTTTATCTTAGTAGATTTTCTGATTGCTGGACACAATTCCTAGCATCTGCAAGTTAAAAGAGAAAAAGTTTTATTTTAGTCCACAGTTTGTAGAGGTTTCTGTCCATAGTTGGCTGGCTCAAAGGCAGGGTGCCACAGCAGAGGGGCATCTCAGAGGAGACTTGCTTCTGGCCTGAGAGGTAAGAAGCAGAGACCAATCAAGGAGAAGGGAAGGAGATAGACCCTGCAGGCCACATTCACAGTGAGCCACCTCCTACAACGAGGCTTCACCAATCCACTCATGAGTATCACACACTCATGACGCACTCACTGCCCAGAGCTCCAGCTTTGAACTCATGAGAATTTGGTATAAACCATATAAACCATAACATTGTTGTCTTGTAAAGCTTAGAAGGAAGATGAGAGTCTGGTGAACAAGGAGGGATGGGACAATAGGCTATTTTGTTAAGCAGAAATCCTGTGCTTTGAGGTCCTAAGGAGGCAGTATGTAGAGGTAGTTTCAGAGGGTAGGACAAAGGCTATGAGGTATTCCTACTTGGATTATGTTAGTTGAGGCCCTTTGGTTGCAACAACAGAAACCCAAGGCCATTGTATAAGAACCTGGAGACTAAATGGAAATGGATTTTGGGTATTTTCTTCCTTTTATTCTCTCTCTTCTCTTTTCCCCAGATTTTATTTCTTAATTTGCACACACACACACACACACACACACTTTTTTTTTTGTAAATTCATAAACTTAATGATTTAAGCAATGTTCTTCTAGGCACATTCTTTCCATCTTTGCTGATTTTTGTCCCCTTCACCCTTTTGCCTATATGTCCCCTAACTCCGTTAAGGACAGTTCTCGTTAATAACCAAGTATATGTCCTACCATATTCTTCCCTATTTTCATGTAATTTTAAAATATAGGCATATAAATGAGTTTGTCAGGTCATCACTTTATAAAATGGGCTATCCTATACTTACATTGTATCTTGATTTCCTTTTTAAGGAAAACATTATTGTAAAATATAGAATAAAATTAAAAGAGAAGTTACAATATTTTTATGCATTTAAAGAATAGGAAAAGAAGCACTTGTGGCATAGCTACCCCTGGATTAAGAGGCTGCCCCCAGTATCTCTGAATGTGCCTGTGCACTGCTCTGCAGTCTGTCTCCCTGTGTCCCTGGAGTCAGTCCTGTGCTCCTCTTTATACCTTTTGCTTTTCATGCTTCACATTAGCATATAGAAATCTCTCCATGACAAGAGGCGGATCTCCGATTTGCTCTTTTTAATAATTGCATAATATTCCATTGTGAGAAAGTATTGTGTATGTGGCCATCTCCTATTGGTAACTTGACTTTCAGTTTATTTTCCCACTGTGGAAAATGTTACAATAAACGTCCTTGTGTGTTTGCACTGGTGCTGTCATATCTGGTAAAGTCCAGGAGTAGGGTTGATGAATACAAGGGGGTGAGTGTTTTAGACAGGAGCAGATGCTTATCTCTTTTGACTTCAAAGCATTGTAACACTTCCCAGAGCAGCTATGAGGGCACCCTTTTCACACATCCCTGCTGGTGATGGGGAATATTGATCTACTCAATTGCAACCTGTGAGGAGTGTAAAGTGATATCTCATTGTTATTTTAATTTGCATCTCTCAGACTATCAGGGAATCTGAGCATCTTTGCATTTGTGAGTGGGCCGCTTAGTGGATCTCTTCTGTGAATGATGTTTCTTGACTCCTGCCCATTTCTTCATTTGTTTTATCTTTTTCTTGTCTTTTCAAAGTTAATTATTTGTCTACTTTGTTTAGGGAATACTTTGTCATCAAATGTATTACTTTTTTATTAAGTAAAATGTCTGATTTCAATTTTACAGCTTCTAGTCTCCAGCCTTACTAGAGAATATCTCCTCCGTTCTCATCTCTAAATACTACACTAGACTTTGTGGATTAATTTTCTTTAAAACTCTGGTTGTATTTTTTTTACATTTCAATGTTAGTCGTTTTGGAAATTTACTGTTTTGTTTAGTGGAAGCTGGAGATCTATGTTTATTTTGATTCTCACAGTAACAATAACAACAATAATAATAATACCTACAACTTCCTGAGGGCTTATGTGCTAAGGACAGTCATGCAGAGAGAGGTACTTTATATGAGTTAAGTACCTCAATCCTGTCCCTCACAACACACAACACACATTATCTTAGTATACCCATTTTACAGTTCAGGGAAATAAAGCAGAGAGAATTGAATCACTGGTCCAAAGGTTGCAGAGCAGGTAAGATAGTGATATTTAGACCCTGGGAATCCGGCACTGAAATCCACACTCCTACTGTAGTGCCTCTTGCTTGCTGAACTAGTTGGGCCAGGACAATTTATGAAATGAGTCATGCTTTTCCCACTATATACATTAATTACCTCCATTGTCATTTCTTAAATTCTCATGTGTACCAGCCTTTATTTCCATATTCTCTCTCTGCTTCCTGATCTATTATTAATCTATTCCTGGACTGATGCTTATTTGAGTCAAGCAGTTTTATAAAGTCTGCTATCTATATGATCCTGTCCTCCTCCAGGGCTCTTCTCTTTTCATTCACTTATTAATTATTTCCATGGATTCATTCTATATGGAATTTACATTTATTTTAATCAATTAAAATAGCTGATAGGATTCTAAGTAAAATTGTATCCAATCAGTATATTAATTTTAGAGAATAATAGGTTCATATTAGGACCTGTCACTTAAAATTTGGTGTTTTTTCTTTATTCAGATATTATTTTATATCTTCCAGTAAGATTTTTATATACTTCTTTATGTTATTGTCTACATTTAAAAATTCAATTTATTCATAAATATTTTAAAGTTATTATGAATGTAAATAAAATATCTTCCTCACTTGTATTTTTTAGTGATTATTACTGGGGTATTACAATATTACTGGGAGAAAAGGTATTAATTTTGTACATTTTGTATGCAATCAATATGAAGAAAACTGTTAACATATTTCTTATTAAGTAATTAAAAGAGAAAAGAGCAATTGTATCACTACAGGCTGAAACAGAATTTAAAAATTTCAGCAGCCATTCTTAATAAAATTTAGGTAAAATGTAAGCAACTAATGATTGCTTAGATACATAAAGATTTATTACAAATAACAGCAGAGCTGACAAACACGGAAATCATTTAATTAAAAATATAAAATATTTAGGGACGTCCACTATTACTAATATTAAATATTGCATATGCTAGAACCTTTGAGGAAATAAAATAAGAAAATAATTAGTGTAAACATTAGAAGTAAAATTGTCTTTTTTGCCCAAAGGTATGATTATATATGAAGAAATTTAAACAACTCTAGCAAAACATTTACAGATTTAATAAGATAAATTGATAAGCTGGCTTGATATAAGTCTGTAATATCAATGGCTTCTTTATTATTAATAACCAATGATGTTTAGTTCCCAAGATTCAAATTCCAGAGAGAGGACCTGAACTCATTTGCAAACCTTGCCAGCAGGGGAAAAGCCCCTTAGGGCTATACCTAATGGAGCCAGTGTGATTCCTCAAGGAGAAATTGGTGAGTATAGGTTGGAAGGAAAGTGGAAAATAAGCAAAAAAGAAAACAAAAGAAGTTACTGTGTCTAGGTTTCATGAAGATACATGTAAATTCTTTGCTGATTCCTCTTTATTCCTCCCAAACTCTCTTCCGCTGCTACCTCTATTGCATATTCCTCTATTGTTCTCTCCTACATTCTTTTGTCTTCTTTTCCTTTCTCTTTCATGTAATTCTGATCCATCCTGTAGGGCCCTCATGTCCTCACCAAGTGTTTGTTCCATTACCCAAGCCCAGTCCCCTCCCCCAAGCCACAGGGACTTTAGGAAGTCATTCCGTCCAGTCCTGACAGCCCTCCATCTGTTACAGTCTCTCCTCCTGGGACTTAAGCATCCAGTTCTCTTCTCTACATCTCTCCCTGTATCCCTGTGCAACCTGAGCCAAGAGACTGGAAGAGGAGAAGGGATCAGGACTTGTTACTCTTAAACCATACATTGCTTAACTTCTTCTCAGAGTCTTTCCCTATGTCTGCCAAGGGAATGGGGGCCTAAGATTTGAAGGCCAGATTTGTGTGTGTGTGTGTGTGTGTGTGTGTGTGTGTGTGTGCCCTGTAATAGATTGAATCTTGGGAAATAAACATGGTCGATTATTAAGAATTATGAAGCCATCAATATTACATACTTATATCCAGCCAGTTCACTAAATTGTCTCATTGATTCTACACATCTACTACAGTTGTAAATGTAGAGAATCCAGGTACAACCTATCTACTTTCACTCTCCTACCTAGATGATGCTTGACCTCCTTCACTGTTTCCAGTCTATTCAGGACCATGGAGTCGGGCCTACCCAACAGATCTTTGTCTATCTAAACAAAATACTCCTTTGAGTATACCTTCACTCTTTCCATTTCCTTTCCCCAGAATACCTTTCCTCTCCTCTCTGTTTACTTGCTAGCTCTTATTTGTTAAGCTCCATCTCAGGTGTCCGCTCCTCTGGGAAGCCATCTGGCCCACACTCCTCCTGCTGCCCCCAGACTGCCCAATGCCTGGTGCATCTTCTCCAGCAAGCATACCACATGGCTTCAGATAGTGATCTGCTCCTGGGTCTGTTGCCCCATAGACTGTCAGCACTTCACCAGGGTGTTCAAGTCCCAGCTGTAATTGGTACAAAGGTGACCCCAGTAAATATTTTCTGAATGAATGTATGAATGAACCAAGTAATGCTCTGTTAGCAGTGATGTTGATCATGTAATTTCAGAATTTGATATTGATTTTACCTTCTATTCTCAATTCCATTCACCTCCCAGCTCATGTCTCTAAGGATATTGAGGAAATACCGGGAAAACTTTAGCCTGATATGCATTTCTTTCTTGAATCCTGGGTCAAACACTTTTTTCTTTCATCTGTGTATTCTGATCTTATTTGAGCACCAAGCTGCTCCTAGACTATTCCGTATCATCATCACTGTCCCTGTTAGATAAGTAAAATACAGACCACTAGGAATATTTCACCTTCACTCCTCAGGAGCCTTCCTGGGAGAAAGAATCAAGGTTAGTTCTGCAAGCTTCTATCTCCATGACCTTTTCTGTCTCTTGATTTTTCCCTGGGCCCTTATTGTGCAACTTAAGTGTTGGTGCCCCAAAGGAGAGTAACTGCTAAGATCACTCACACTGCGTCTTTCAGTAAGTTCATAGGGTTGGACCCCTCCCTCAGCGCTTGTTCCTCTTCATCTCCCTATCTGTTCTTTCTCACTTCCTTTTACCTACCTCTCTATATTTTTCTTCCATCTTCCTTTTCTTTTGGTTTCCTCATCTCTCTCCCCTCCTTCCAACCCTCTCTCCTCCTGTCTTTCCCATTCCCTTCTATCTTTCTTCTTTTTCTCTTTTCCTCCTATCTCCCACTTCCTTATTTCTCCTTGGAGTTCTCCTGCCTCTTTCTGAAATGGGCTTATCAGAGCATCTTTATATTTTAACAAAGACAAATCTTTCTTAAGAAAACAAATTGTGCAGCTGCCAAGACAGTAACATTTTCTCCTTGGTATAGAATATTATGTCTAGAAGTGCCTTTGCAGATCATGTGGCACAGAGGTAGCTAGTTGGTTGTGATGCTTTGGGCAGCAAATGAGACACCAGGTCCTGCCCCCATGATTCTGGATCTGAAAGCCAGCCATGGGACTCCGAGTGGGATTGTGTGGAGTG
The DNA here is from genome assembly GCF_053883595.1 of Heterocephalus glaber. Taxonomy (NCBI): domain Eukaryota; kingdom Metazoa; phylum Chordata; class Mammalia; order Rodentia; family Bathyergidae; genus Heterocephalus; species Heterocephalus glaber. Next base: position 18,395,982 of record NW_028258379.1, read on the forward strand.
TCCCAGTGCATACTGAGCAACTACTGTGAAGAGCCAGCAGCCCTCCTGAGAGGCCAGGAGATGAACCATGTGACATTTTGTTATGTCTGGAGTCACTGTCACTTGCTGTCTGATATGCCTGAGCTCTGGATGGTAAGCTGCTGATTTCTAGACCCAGTCTTGATAGGTGTCCCCCACCCTGTCTCCAACCCCTCCAGAAGCTTTGGGGAGCTCTGGTTGGCCCGATCTTCCCCTCTCAGGGTTGTAAGAAAAGTCTTTCTGGATCAGTGAGAATCCAGGGACGGTACTGGAGGTGTGACAATCAGATTCATGCTCTGCGAAGGAGGAACACTTGTGCTTTCATGGTAACCAAGTTCCAATTTTGGTAAGTCTGGGGACTGGGGCTTTGTCACAAGGCCTCTTTGCATGTGTTCTGTAACCATGCCCACTCTAGGCAAATTTATCTCAATCCCACTCCTCCCCTTTCTTCCTTGCCCATTTAATTTTATTCTTAAACTCAGCATCCACATACTGTAACCCCCGATGCTACTTATTTGTGCCCACAGCAAATGGCTGGTTAACTCTGTACCAGGCGGGGAGGTGGACAGGATGAGAGTGATCGATGCAGGGTTCTTCTGATTCATCAGCATTGGCAAGAGAAGAGAAAAGACGTACAGAACATCTTTTAAAATAAGAACCAGAAAAGCAGAGAGAAAAGAATGTGTTGAGGGAGATAAAGAGAGCACTCCGACGGGAACAGATTGTCCAAAAGATAGGTGGGTGGAAGGAAGTAAAAATAACCAAGGAGTGACCAAGCCTTCGTTTTCTTTGAAGCACTCACGCTTTAGAGATATATTGGAAGTATGAATTTTGTTTGTGTGTTGACACCTCTTTCTAATTAATGAGGGACTTATTGGGAGTGCAACTGAGGTGGAGCAATCTGCTCAAAGACAAGGAAAAAAGGGAGAATACATTGAACTTCACTTGGCAGTCACGACTGAGGAAGGTGCTGCAGTGCCTGTGGGCGAGCTGAAGCCTCAGCCTTCTGCTGGGCCCCTTGCCTCTTGTCCCCATCAGCGTGGAGACACAGCCCAGAACAGGCTGCTTCTAGCCCAAACTGGCTTTTGGACCCCAGCTGTGTCTCTGATTTGTGCTGGTGGGCACGTTAAAGGGGATCCTTACAGGTCAGAGGCTCCACAGTTTGGCCTTGAAAAGAAAAGTGAGATTCTCAGAACCTTTATAGCTTTTGTCAAACAAAGCTTTTACACAGAGTTTCCAGGTTGGCTACACCTGGAACTAGCTTCCACTGCCCACGTGTGATCCTGAGTTCTGAGTACAACTCTGATTCTCATTGTTTTCAACCAGCAGGATGCTGGCAGTACCAGGAGCTTGCACAGAGCAAACCTGGGTGCTCCCAGTTTTGCCTTTTCCGGACAGTTTCCTAAGATCAGCAGGAGGAGAGGGCAAGGAAAGTGTCCTTGAACACTCTTCAAACTCTGAACAACTAACTCCATTTTCTGGAGGAGACGGTCTCCTCGACAGGTCTCCCAACCCCCTCTTTTGTCATCTAACAGCCATTCATTTATCTTCCCACATCTCTTATGCAGCCCAATAAAGATGCAGCATAGAGAAGTCAAGATCACAGGTGCTGCGGGCCAACTGGAGGCTAATTTACTCCCCACCTCTGCCACTCACCATCGTGGGTGGTCTTAGGCAGCTCACGTACATCTCCGTGCCTCTATTTCCCCCAGTGGCATGTAGTTCAAAGGATGGTTGTGAGGATGAATTATGTAACATATATAAAGAGGACAGCATGGTGCCTGGTACACACTGAACACAAAACAGCACCATAAGGATCAACTTTCAGAAAGCTTTCATTTGCAGGTGTAGCAATATCTTTATACATTGGCCTGTGAAGAATTTTAAAATTCATTCTTTAATAAGTGGGAAGATTGAATCATAAAATGATTTGGTGCCCTTCCCAAGATTTACAACAAAGAAAAGATCGGATTGGCTCCAGAGCCCAAGTCTTTATATTTTTTTTTCCTTAAATTCTTTTATTGGTACATTTTAGGTATACAGTACGTTTACATTTATCATTGGGTGTTTGTACCTGTACATGATGTATCTTGGTTATTTTTTTCCCCATTACTTGTGTGCCCTTCACCCCCTCTGCCCTTCCCTATTTACGTAGACTTCATTTCCTTTTTTTTTTCTTTTCTCATAATTTTTCTTTTCCCTCCTTTCCTTTCCTCTTCCCTTCCCACTTCCCCTACCCCTTTGGAACTTTTCTTCCTATTTCAAATTATTAATTATTCATTTTAATCATTTTAACCCTTATTTACACTTTCAGTTTCTCACACTAGAGAAACTATTCGGTATTTACATGTGTGTCCTATTTATTTCACTTAAGAGGATGGCCTCAATATGCGTCCATTTAGCTATAAATGTCTCTAGTTTCTCATTATTTATGGCTGAGAAGTACTCCATTTTATAAAAAAAAACACATCTTCTTTATCCAGTTTCCAGTTGATGGGCATTTGGGCTGTTTCTAAGCTTTAGCTATTCCAAACTGTGCCGCTATGAACATGGGTGCACATATATCACTGTGGTATGATTCTTTTAATTCTTTGGGGAAGATACCTAGCAGGGGAGTAGCTGGGTCAAATGGGGCCTCTAGTCCTAGTTCTTTGAGGTGTCTCCATACTGATTTCCACAGTGGTTGCACCAGCCTGCACTCCTATCAGCAATGGAGAAGGGTTCCTTTCTCCGAACACCCCTGCCAGCATTTGTTATTGGTTGATTTCTTGATAGCAGCCATTCTTTGTGGAATGAGGTGGAATCTCAGTGTTGTTTTCATCTGCATCTGTCGAATGACCAGTGATGTTGAACATTTTTTCATATATTTATTTGCTGCTTTTACTTCATCTGAGAAATGTCTGTTTCAGAAGCCCATTTTTGAATTGGGTCTTTGAATTTGAGGGGGGTCTGATTTTTTTCAGTTCTTTATATGTTATAGATAGTACTCCTTTGTCTGAGTTACAGCTGCTAAAATTTTTTTCCCACATTGTAGGTTGTCTCTTAGTAGAGCTCAAGTCTTTTTGGTCTAGTTTGTCTATTTATTTGTTCATTTGTTTCTTTGCAAACATGCTCCTACCTTTCCTTAGCATCCTTATCTCTGCCGATGCAACAGGATGTAGAGTGGACAAGGTTATACAGGGATACCACCTCACAGGTACGCAGATCAGAGGGCAGAGCCTTTGACCTGGACATTGCTACACCTTGTGATCTTTGATAAATCAGCTTACCTGGCTGTCCCCTACCTTTAAGTGGAACATTATTACCATTTTCCTTTATATGTGCATCTTAGGTATGTTTTATGTAGCTAAAATAGAAACTAAATGGAAGTATCAGGAAGTACTATGATAAAAATCTTGTTAATCCTTGAAAAACAGAAGAATGTTCTTTCCAATGTGTGAGAGAGCAGCAGAGGCAGTGAGGGAATCTTGTATCTTATAAAAGGAAATAGAAGAGTGTAAGCTATGCCTTTAATTATTATTCTGTTGTCTCAGATTTGGAGGATGTCTTTTTAAGAAAATGAAGGATCTAATTGGCTGTTATGGAAAGATAAGTTTTGATAATGTCGAAATGTGAGCCTGAGATCCTGTATGGGAGGAGCTCTAATCTCCCCCATGTACACTGTGGGGGAGCCATGGGCAGAACCAGCTCTGCCCCCATTGCTTGGAAACTCTCCACTAGCCAGACTGCGGCACAATAGATGTTATGGAGCATTTCAAAGGCAAAATGAAAGAAGGTGAAGATTTCTATTGGTTCTCCTTATTCATCATCTGCCAGGACCCCTCCCCCAGTCTTCTTTTACCACTAATTCATTCATCTATTCTGTTAGGTATGGCAAGAGATTGGTTAAATTGGAAATCAGTCTTTAATTTGTTAAATGATAGCATACATGGTATTTCCATTTTAATCCAGCTCTTAAAATTACAAAATCCTTCAAAATTCAGCTAAATCTTAAAAGATTTTATTGACTTTATTGGAAATATTTACATAAGAGTGGACTTAATTAGTGTTTCTTGAAGTAGCAAAGGTCAGCTCTGGCTCTGAAACTTACTGATGTGCCATCAGGTGTGAAGAATGGCATACTTAATGTAGTACCAAATAATCCATATATTCAAATTTTACTTAAGATTTACTAAACATTTTAAGTTAGATCAGGTTCACGGTTATGGTCAAAATAACATCATCTCTATGTATCTGCATTCTGATATGCTCCCTGGAGATATTTGGTCATGAGAATACTATTTTATCATAGTGCTTCTGTGTTTAACTACTGTATCATGTTGGTTGCACTAGAAAAAAGAAATCTATCAGCTTTAAGCTCTTCCTTTTTAACAAATGCTCAATCTTCATTTTCATAGACTCACACTTGTAATCATTAGGTTCTTCCCTAGCAGATACAGTGGTAGCATGAAAGGAAATCTAGGGGATCTATCCTAAAATTCCTTCTCTTCCTTTCTATTATATTGGATAAAGAAAGGCAGCGTCATTTAGTGCCAAGAGCATAGTAATGCTCACACTTCACAAGTTGTGCAACCTTGAACAAGTCACTCAACTGCTCTGAGCATTAGTGTGTCTGTACAATGAGGCTGGCAAAATGGCCGACCTTGCTTCTAGGGTGAGAGCTAAAATGCATGAATGTCCTGGTACAAAGCCAGGTATCTAGTGGCATTCAGTTGGTATGACAGCTACATAATTAGTGCTGTGGCTATGAATTTTCATCTCCCTCCAGTGCCTGGCAAGAGGAATATATAATAGATATAATATTAATATACACACACACATATATATATATTACTGTTCACAGGGAAAAACTTTGCCTCCCTCATAGCTGGAACTTAAAGCATCAAAGAGCATCTACACACCAGGTACTCGCTAGATAACTCAGCCAGAAGCTACTGGAATCCAGCACCTGCTAGAGGTTTGCCTAATACATATGGTATTTATTTTTTTCACTTATTTAACAAGTGTTCATATAACTAGTAGCGCTTACTATGTGCCCAACATTGTCTTAAGAACACGAACTCATTCGGTCCTCACAACAGCTTTATGATGTAGGCACTGTCACCATACCCAAGAAAACCAAGGTACACAGAGGTTAGATAAATAGCTTCCTCTAGGACAGAGCTAGTGCCCTAGATTTGATCCTAGCTGGTTTGGCTCCAGTACTTGAGACCTTACCTATTATACTATGTGAGGAGGATTTTCTAACAGTCATTATGATTCTTAAGACTCATCAGGTCTTTTCCCTGAGTGTAGGGAGATTATCAGAAAGCAGGAGATCCAAATGTATGACTTTAAAACCCTCTTCCTTCTTCCTAACAATTTGATGTCTGGCCCTCATTGCTCAGTCCCCACGTTGATGGACACTGTCACAGCCGAACCTTCCCGCAAGTGCTGTCTTCCATGTTACCCAATAGTTCTAACGGGAAACCCTAAGTTATTAGTATCTGAACAGAGTGCGCTTCCACAGAAGGCCATCACTGTGCTTGCCAGCAGAGGTAAACACTGAAGCTCACACAGTGCCCTGTCTGCTTCCATCACTGTGACTTTTGGGCCAACTTCTCTGTTCAGGTGCAGTTGCTAGCCCTGCCCACCTTCTCTGCTTCCATTAGTGCCCATCTGCTTGGCTTTATCCCTGATTATTCTGTTTGTTATTAATTAATTAAATATAAAACCTCTTAATCCCTTGGCTGTAGGAAGGATACAAACCGTCAGCAAAGAAGTTTATGATGATTTTCTTACTATGTAAAATGTTTCAAGGTGTGTGCACTAAAGTAGAGAAGTGAGGTGACAAAAATCACTATAAATTATAACATCTACTACGAATAACTACCATTTGTTTCATTGCTTACTTTACCCTGGCACCGTGCCAAGTGCTTTACATACATTGTCTTAATCCTTGCAGACGTGTCTAATAAGTAATAGGGTTCTGATTCCAAATCAAGTCCTTCCTAACATCAGTGTCCACTCTTGGATATCACTACAGTACACTGTATGTGAATTTGGTCCAGATATACCTCACATTTGCCCAAATCAAGCAAAATATTTTTTTCTCCTCTTCATTTCAGATGAAGAAAGTTGAATTTAACTTCCTTTGTCACACCCCATTGTTAACAGTGTGAGGTCTCCCTGGTTTTATTTATTTTTCCTCTTCATCCCTAATCATTACTTCTACTTCTCCAGGGACACCCATTATATATCTGTATCTATATCTATCTGTCTATATATATCGTTATGTACATATACTCATAGGTAATACGGTTTTGTTGTTGTTCTTTTAAAATTAAGATTAATGGCAGCATGCTATATATCCTGATGTATTTTTACTTTTTTCATTTAATATTATACTTAAAAGATCTTTTCATGTTGCTATGTTTTCATTCAGTTTGTTCTTTGAAACTGCTGCATACCATTCCATGCATCCAGCTATGCATCCACTCTACAGTCACCACGTTATTGTATTTATTTCTGTAGTCCAGCACTCTGTTCCAACTCTGCTATTACCAGCAGTGTGGTACACTGCCATGAGCAAGAATTTCTTTGGGATAGATTCCTAAGAATGGTATTGCTGGGTTATAGGGTGTGTGCATGGTGATTGCACCAAGTACTTCCAGATTGCCTTCCAGAAGGGCTGTACCATCATAGACTCCCACCAGTCATGCATGGCAAAATGTTCCAAGCTATGCACATCCTTGATGATACTTGCCTTGATCCACCTTCATAATCATTGCCATATGACATATCTAAAATTGTATTTCATAAGTGAAGGTTTTCTACAAGTTTGGAAAGAGTTGATTTGAACTTGAACATGCCACTAGGGCTGCTTAAGACAGGTTAGATGGATGGTGATTGAGAAACAGAGCAGGGAGTGTAGGCTTTCTTCTGAGCCCTCATCGCACTTGGTTTGTTTCTCTTATGATAACGAGCATTGCTTTGCTCTGTGCAGTAAACGTTCATGTACTTTTCTGTAGTGAGCAATGTGGATTGTAATTTGTGTCTTTTCCCCCTTGCTTGAAATGCTTTGTGTAGAGCAAGACCACACTGTTTTCTAATTTGAATTATCTGGCTGTTCTTGCAAGGTACTGCCTGTCAATCAGGGGCCATAGGCTGGGAAAAAGGTGGATTACATCTATAAGCAAAAGGCACAGGCAATACTTTTCTATCATAAAGGGGTGATTTGGCCTGTTATTTTCTTTTCTTGACTATTTTCCCCCTATTTTAAGCACAGTTAGGCCAGGGTATTGACTCCTTGTCTTCTCTAGTAACCTCCTGGCTTGGCCTGGGGAGGGAAATTCCCAATGACAGCAAACGTGTGTCTTTCAGCCAGGGAGTCAGGTCCCAACCTTGCTGGGCAGAGTGGATGACCCATTTCATAATGCATGAATGTTTGTTTAACCAACAGCAGCATTTTCTAATTAAACTCTGGTTTAAGATATAGCATGTAAACTTTCTTTCAAGGATGAATACTCTGCATCTTTGAAAATGTGGAGCTCTCACTAGCTGAAAAACCCCCAAAGGGGCCAAGAATTTAGCTCAGTGGTTCTGCTGCTTGCCACGCAAGTGAAAGTTTCCGAGTTCAATCCCCGGTACCCAAACAAACAAACCAACAAAATAAACCCATAGTAGTACACAGTGTGGGAATTAATAAAAGTGGACCAAATCAAGAGGTCATCTTTATTGAATAATTCAGAAGCTGAAGTCGTTTCTGATAGAGAGTTTGGATGGCCAATCCAGAATTTGTGTTTCTTCTTCTTTTTTTTTTTTTTTTTTCTGATACCAGGGATTGAACTCAGGACCTTGCACTTGCAATGCAGGTGCGATGCCACTGAGCTAAATCCCCGGCCCCCAAGAATTTTTCATTATACTAAAGCACTTGGATTGTGGGCAGATCTGAAGCCACTGATACTGATATACGGGGGAAAGATTATTCAAGGTAACTTCCTACAGGAAGATTGCTACCTCTTGTGGCTTTGAGGGAAAATCAGTGATTCTTGTAAATCTCATGCCATTACTTCCTGAGCAATAATGAGATATAGTTCTATCTAAGTTTCAGGTCTTTATTTCTAGAACTAGGTCTCCAAAAGATTGGCTGCATTTCAAGGATTGCCAATCTTATGTCATGGTGAACACTCTCCCCAGAACTCCGATTTCCCAGTGTCCTCCTTAAATTCCGCACTGTGCACATATTGTACCATAGGTGGTCTCATCAGTAGAGGCCAGAAGAACCATTGGGTTACCTTTATTTTGGCAGTTAACATTGCGTTAGCCTTTCTGACAATTATATTTATTCCTTTGGCTCCTAATAGGGCCTATTATGGTTTTTCTAATTAAAGAAGTCAGATAACTAAAAGTAAGGAAATAAGTTGTAGTCATTTGTATTTTGGAAAGATAGGCCCAGTAACAGTTCCCATTCCCTGTATTCCTTTTCAGTATATCCTTGATGCTCTTTCAACAAGAAAAAGAGGTATTATATTTCTCTCTACTCTCTTAAACCAGGTTTAGTTCTATGATGACTTTGACACCTTTTACTTTCTGACTCCTAAAAGTGGGTTGCATATAATAAATGTGACTGCTAAAGATCACTGTGTTGTAAGAAGCCCAAGCTCAATAGGAAGGCTTTGGTGAATGAGATACAACATGGAGAAAGAGAGAAGTTAAAGAGTTTCCAGGCTTGTGAATGACAAAGCCATCTGGAACATCCTGCCCAGGTTAGGTTTCATCTGACAGTAGCCCCAGCTGCAACTGATTGTATCCCCATAAGAAACCCTGAGATTAAACTACCTGGTTGACCCTGCCAATCTGTAAAGCCATTGCTTTATGCTACTATTCTTGGGAGTCATTTGTTATGGAGCAATAGATAACCAAAATAGAATTTGTTACCAGACACAAACCCTTAAAAGTCATTTTGTAACCAGGAATGATAGGTGGTGCACATTTGTAATCCCAGTACACTGGGAGCCTGAGGCAGGAGGGTCACAATATTGGGCCCAGCCTGGGCAACTTAGTGAGTTAACAAAGACCCCATTCAATCCCTAGTACTGAAAAAAAGTCACTTCATTCAACAAAGAGTATCAAGAAGAAATGACTCTCTACTCTCTATCCTCAGTCATTTTTCTAGTTGAGTGATTCTATAAGGCATCACTTTAATCTTTCTTGAGTCTTAAAATGTCTTAAGTTATGCTTTTGATCTGAATGCAGTCCTACAGGCTACATTTTTAAAGAAGGTTACTAAATTTCATCTATGGCATGTGCCCAGTTTTTATTTTGAGAACCCTTTATGGACTGGAAAGATGGGATATGAAAAATACTTCTATTTCCAAACATGTCAAGTCCTGGCTTCTATCTATTTTCTTTAAATTGTTTGAAATTAAACAGTTCCTTCTATAGCTCATCTCTATTTGTGCCCTATTATATGGAGATAAAAGAATCTAGATAGTTTTTTTTGGGGGGGGGTACCGGGAATGGAACTTGGGACCTTGTGCTTGCGAGGCAGGCAGTGGAACCACTGAGCTAAATCCCTGGCCCTAGATAGTATTTTTGATAAGCTACCTGGAAACTTTCTTAGTCAGTTCCACCAGTTTGGGAGGGAGTGCAGCTCTCAAGATTTGCAACAAAGAAAGGATTGAATTTTCATGTTACCACAGGTGACAGTTTTGCTAATCTTCCTTCCTTCATAATAATTATCATCTTCCCTCCAGCCTCCAATAATAATTTTCTCACAATCCTTCCAACCTCTACTGACATACAGTACTTCTTGAGAACTTTCATTCTTTGCTTCTTACCTGATCCCAAGGCCAGTGCAACACATTTTAGGTTATTGTTTTGCTAGCACTCTACTTTTGACATTACTTTCTTTTATCATTTGGTGTCTTAATGAGCTGGAATGTCGAATTCGCACACATGGCTGGCAGTGGATCAGAGAACTCAGCTGGAGAGAACTTACAGGTGACTTGTCTGTGTGATCTAAGCTTCTCACAGCTTAGATAGATGGTGGCTAGGTTTCAAGAGGAGCTGTCACAAGAACAAACATCCTTACAAAGGCAGAAACTACACAACTCCTTATAATTCAGGTTCAGGAATCATTGTGTACTACTTGTTATATTCTGTTGATCAAAAGCAACTCACAGGGCTGAGGGTGTAGCTCAGTGGTACGTTTCCTGAGCATGCATGAGGCCCTGGGTTTCATCTCCAGCACTGCAAAAACAAACAAAATATAACAAAAAACTCAATAAAAAACAAGGCTAACCTATATTCATGGAAAGGGGGCTGCATACATGCATATAGACTAGGAACCTTGGTTCATAGGATGGTGTGACTTTGGAGACCAGCTACATAGGTAGAGAGAGACACAATGATGGAAACAGATTGGAAGAAATGTAGTTAATTTAAATGGCACTGGGTCTGATTATTGGCTGGCAAACTGTATTCTGGAGATTGGGGAGATAGAAATAAAGAGGTACATTAGCCTTTATCTAGATCCAATAACTATGTCCAATCAGTGGATAGGACTTGCTGGCCACTAAGCACAGATAATATGATTTAGTCTCTTACCACACCTTTTCTACACTGGCACAAAACAGATTTTGATGAGACTCCTTGGGACATACAACAGAGCCTTCCTTCCCTTTTGCTTTTGGCCCATCCATATTCTTGTTACTGTCTTATCCAGGAAGAAGACCTAAGAGTTCACAATGAGTACATAGAGAATGCCCATCATTGAGAAATCTAATAGTAACAAATAGTGAGGCTGCAGGGGAAAAGGAACCCTTCTACATTGTTGGTGGGAATGTAAACTAGTAAAACCACTACGGAAATCAATATGGAAATTCTTCAAATAAGTAAAACAATAAATTCCACATGAACCAACTATTCCCCACCTGGGTACCTTCCTGAAAGAGTTGAAAACATCCTACTTCAATGATACATGCATACCAATGTTTATATCAGCACAGCTCATAGTAGCTAAATCCTGGAAGCCTATATGTCCATCAGCAGATGAATGCATAAGGAAAATGTGATATTTACATGCATGGAATACTATTCTGCCATAAATATAAACTTAAGTCATTTGTAGAAAAATGGATGCACCTTGAGATCATAATATTAAGTGAAATAAATAAGACACACAAGCTAAAATGCCACATGGTTTCTCTTACTTCAGAAACCCAAATTATAATAAGTTTTTTTTTTTTTTTTTTGGTACTGGGGATTGAACCCGGGACCTTTCACTTGCGAGGCAGGTGGTGGAACCACTGAGCTAAATCCCCAACCCAGAGAAACCCAAATTATAAAGAGCAAAATAAAAGATAGATAATGGGAAGTAGGATGACAGCTCTTTCTCAAATGGAAAGCAGAATAGGAGATGGAAGGAGGCAGGAGAGAGTGGAGGGCAAGAGGATGCAGAAGGACTTAAAGTGTGTTATGTACTGTGCCAACGCCACACAAGGAATGTAAACATTGTGTACTTCAAGCACGAACTAATAAAATAAAATAAACAATAAAATGTGAATGAACCACTAAAAAAGAGAACCCTAGTGATATCACTGTTTTGTATCTGCCCTTTGGGGTTGGCAGTGCCATCAGGGCAGGGTCCTACAGACAGAACCAGGGTGGTTTAGAGCTCCGTGCAGTGGCTCTGGGGTGTGGGGCCAGGGGGAAGTGGGAGGAGGAAGCACAGCTGGAGGACGTTTCCATCTTCGAAAGTGGCTTTTGGCTTTGAGGTGACAGTCATATTTCATGTCTTCTGTGGTGTCTCCTACCTTTAAATGTCAGTCTCTGGAGCCGCCTTATCTCCTGTAGCACATTTCAATTAGGTATTCCAAATCACACTCTTGGCTTCCAGGACAAATATGCCAGAGGTGATATTTACTGTTACAGCAGCATTTTAAAGACTTAGGGGGAAAAAGCCGAGTGAATAGCAGCTTTTCCCTTATAATAGTAATAATAAAACACAATAATAATAGAGAGAGGAGGTAAATTCTGGGTTTGATGCCAGTACTTTTCTGACTTAAGTGAGTGACTTTTGCTACCATCCTCTGTGTCCCCTTCCTCCTGTTGCTTCTTCCAAGTGAAGGTCATTAAGCTGGTGTCAGCAGCACCCACATCCTTTTCATGGGAGTCCCCAAATCCTCCCAGAACATTTAGTCTTCTATCTGCAGACACTTACATCCTTGTTCCACTTACTAACTGTCCCTTCCTTTCCTTGGAAAAATGTGTGCATGGAATCAGAATCTCTTTTTTTTTCTGGCAGTTTACTAGGAACCACTTCTTAATCCTCACCACTGGGACATTTTCAGCTCTCGATGGAACATCACCAACCTCACCTCTAAGGGACAGCTTAGTTAGTATGATGTAGTGAATGTGACTTTCTTCCTTAGAATCAACCTTCATTCCTTTGCCTGGTACTGAAGGACCTTCAGCCAGGTCTGCCTCGCTCATACCGGTCTTACTATCCACTTTTTTAGTGGGCTTTTGTCTTCAGTGCTTCCCTAGTAGGTTTTACCTGATTTTCTATCCAATCTTCTGTGAGTCTACCACAGTGCTTGGCACATGGTGATAGGATAGGGGAGGTCTTGGCCACTGTTCTTCCTTATATTTAGAATCCTTCCTCTAGATCTCTTCTCTGTATGTCTATTTCCTGCCCATACTTAAGTGATCAGATTATGTCCCACTTTCTTCGTTAAGACTTCTCTGACTGCTCAGGACTCAGTACCGCCTCCATTTCTGAATGTCTAAAGTGCTCATGGTCATTAGTACTGATGTGGTGCTGGGCATATATGATCTTACAGTGTTTGGTGTTTCCATGTGTTGTCTATGAGGAAACTAGAGTGTAAGCACCTTCTTTGCAGGGATAACTGTGGCCTGTGCTTATGAGTCCAAGTTCCTTGAACATGGAAAGTGCTTGGTTACCATTCATTGATTAAGCCTCAATCAAAGAGTGAATAAAAGCCAGGATCCTAAGAAAACTGCTTTTTGTTGTCATTCTGCTCAGTTTGGAAATCATAAACGGGCCTAAATCATGGCCTATCATTTTTCCTCTAAGTAGAACTCTACTGCTTGGATTTCTTAGCCTCTTCTCTCACCCTGATCCCTAAAACTGATGAAGAGCTTTTCTTAGCATTTTATAATTTTGACAGCTTCTGAGGTTTGCCATACCCAGTGCTTGGACAACAAAGTTATCTCCATCATTAGGGTGAAGGGAATTAGTTATCAGGCTGTGTTCTTAAGTTCAAGTCCAGAGCAGATAGGAGTAGAATCCCACAAAGATTCTAGTTTTGGCTCTGCCATTAGTTCATTTCTGTCCTAATCTCCCTGTCTATGACGTTGATTCAGTAATGGCTATCTACCTTAAGAGGTTGCTGTGATGATAAATGTAAAAGTGCTTTGGATAATGTAAAGCACTATACGAATATTAGGAATTAGGCTGCAACAATGTGTAATCACCAACTGGTAATTTTTGAGGGTATATTCTGTGTGCAGCATAGACAGAGATGTGACAATAGACTCGTTAAGGAATTAGGAATTTGGAATTTGCATGGTCTGAATTTCAACCTGCAGGTATTAGAAAGCTTAAAAAAGAATTATAGCCAGGCAATCACATGAGTTCAGCATCCATAATTAAGTCAAGTAAGATGAAAGGTAAAATAGGTGAGAAAAATTGACCATGAGCCTGCCAGGGACACTTTGGATTTTAGCAAATTCTATCTCTTAAACATTTCAGAACACACTGATTTTGCTCCCTCCATGAACTGATAGCTCTGCTGCCATTTAGCCTTTTGGACCTTGCGGTTGATCAGTTATGTCCAGCTTCCTCATCATATTCATCCCTCTAAATCAATCTTGGGAGCCTGAGCTAAGCCTGCTGCCCCCCAAAGACACTCTAAAAACCAGACCCACAGGATGCTGATGCTGGCTTTGGCTGCAGCCTAGGAAGGATAAATAGTGGCTTTAGGCCCAGGGAGCTCACTCTCCTAGGTCCTGTTTTCATGTAAATGTCATAACTTTGAAAGGAAGCCAAATAGGGGCTGTCTGCTATAGAGGCAGGGCTACCCCTGGCTGCAGTGGCCCTTTCTCTCATCTTCTTTTTCTTCCTGTGTTTTCCATATGGCATCAGTAGCTGGGTAAGGGTAAGCTTCAAGGTTTAAGGGTGCTGCTGCTTGCTGGGCTGGAGTAATAACCCAGAGCCCTCTAAACTGGCTGTTTGGGGTGAGACAGCCCAGCCAAAAAGCGCTGGGTTATGGGGGTACTGGCTGAAAAGCCAGAGCCTACTGGAGGTGACAGCTGGCAGCAGATGATGAAGTGGCAAGCCTTCTGTGCTTGCTCTCAGCCCCCACCTGCCTTCTTTCCTCTGCTTCTCTTTTCTCCCATTTTACCTTGTGCTTCTGAGATGGCCGCACACCAGTGGCTCCAGCCTCTGACAGCTGCTGCCCTCTGCTGGGAAGAAATCTTCACTGGGTGAGGAAACCAGCCTTAGTGCAGAACCAGTCAGTCTGGGGCTAGTGTGGGATTTGGCTTGGGGAAAGGTAGAAAGATTTTGAAAACTCCTTCCACCAAAGTGAAAACACCAAAGTGTTTTCTGAATGGTCTCAGCTGGGCACAGGTCTTTGGAATCCAAACTTTAAGAATTCATTGGATACTTCATGTTCTCTGCTTAAGAAGTGTGCACGCGCATGTGTGAGTGTGTGTATGTGCACGCGCATGCGCAGGGGGTATTCCTACCTCCTCCTGATCTGGGTTGACGTTGCATATTGAGACCCTTCAGCATGAATGACTCTTACATACCAGCAGTGACTTTAGTTATTGGATTAGCTAGGCACAGTCCTTTCTTAAGGGAAGGTGACTGAAGAAAGCTGGTTTGAGGGGGCTATAGAAAATTGGGCCTGAAAGACTCCTGGGATCAAAAGGAGCCATTGAAAAGTCTGGGTTTTGGGTGGACAGCAGACAATGAGAAGAACAATGAGGAGAGAACAATGAGGAACAGAACAATGAGGAGAGCCAGATAGAAGTGGGGACTATGGCCCGTTATGGGGGACAAGTACATAGGAAGGTAAGTAATCAACTGGCCTTTTCTACTTTACTGTTTTCCCCAGAGCTGGCCATGCCAGTAGGCTGTGTCCAATTGGCTTTGGAAGGTAGATGGACAAGAGGATCCTTGTCTCCAGGATTACATAGGATAACCCTGGTACAACTCTGGCTGTTCAGCCCAGAATGCAGCCTGGCCAGACGGAAGCTATGGCCTCACTGATGCACACTAATTCTACTTCAGGGATTTATTTTCCTTCCATGAGCTCCTGCCAAGACTCTTGGTTAGAGCTAATGGGTTTCCCTCAGCCAGAGAGTATCTCCTAGTGATGTGTATAAACAGTGCCAGGAAGGAAATAGGTTTCCTGTTCTTAATGGCTTGTTAAACCTCTTATTGAGTGGGATTTAAATGACTTGATTATGAATAATAATAATAGTAAGCAAATATTATTATTAGTAGTAGAAGATTATGATGTCAGCCCTAACTGCTCTTTCCCATTTTAACCTTGCCAGCTTGGCTGTCCTTCGGCCTCAGGGAAGAGTAGTGAATGATGCTCGGACCAATAATTGAGGAAGATGGCAGACTTTGTCTTTGTTGCCCATAGCTTGTTCCCAATTCTGAGCCCTTTTCCACTTTCATGATGTCTCTTGCTTCCTCAACCCTTTCATTTGGTGTTCTCAAGCTCTCATCCTATCAAACATAGTAGGTGGAACTACAGTTGTCTCTTTCTCTTATTTTATTTAGGATTGAAAGCCATGACAAGATCTGAGGTTAAATTTAGATGTGAGATAGAGGAGATTTTGAAGGTAGTAGGGAGCTTAGTTAGAAATGGGGCTCACATTTGCATCTTGAGTGACAAGATCAGAATGTTTGGGTCTCCACAAAGTTCATGTGCTGAAAGCTAATCACCAATGTGATGTTATTGTGAGGGGGGATCTTTTGGGAGGCAACAAAGTCATGAGGGCAGAACCCTCATTGGGTTCTGCATACAAGAAGTCCCAGAAAGCAGGCTTGTTCCTTCCCCCATGTGAGGACACAGCAAGAAGGCACCATCTATAAACCAGGAAGTCTGTATTCATCAGAAACTGACTCTACAGGTACTTTGGTCTTAGACTTCCCAGCCTTCGGAATTGTAAGGAATAAATTTCTCTTGTTTATAAGCTGCCCAGCCTATGGTATTGAGTTCTAGCAGCCTTAATAGACTAAGACATCAGGTTTCCAGCAGGATGCGAGGGACAGGATGTGAGGTATATCTTAAGCCTTATTCATTTATGTATGAGGTTCGCTGTTCTTGCCATAACTTCCTATAACACTATTGGTTTTCTTTGCATCGACATTTGACTGCAGGAGATTTGGCATCTTCTTAAGCAATATGTCTTTAAAGTCATGGATTTGAAGTGTGAGCCAGATTTTTAACTGAATACACATTAAAATGAATACCTAATAGAAATATTTTTGTAAAAGTTCACATATGTGGCAAATATGCCATACTCCTATAGCTGGTTGAACCCCTTCCCCAGGTGCTCTGAGTCAGCAGGTCTGTGGGGGAGCCATAGCTTGGTATTTCTAATGAACACTCAGGAGATACTGGTCTCCAGGGTCCACACTTGTGGTGACACAAGCCTAATGGACAAGACCCTGAGTTCCTTTCCCACAAGTGTGAGTTCCACCATCTGACACTGAAAATAGAACCTATTTCACAGGGTCATTCAATGAATTGCTACCACATGTAGAACAACTGGCTAGAGTAAGCACTATATACAGTAGAATGATTGGAGCCCATTCTACCTGTGTGGTAGACAGAATGTTCATGTCCTCTCAAATTCATATGGGAAATCCTATTCCCCAATGCACTGTTTGGAGGTGGACTCTTAGGGTGATAATTAATTAGGTGATAAGGATGGGGCTCTCCTGATGGCATTAGTGCTCTAATAAAAAGGACTTCAGAGAGCTCTCTTACCCTCTTTCCATCATGTAAAGAGACAATGAGAAGATGGCACCCTGAAATTCAGGATGAGAACTCTTACCAGAATCCCTTATGCAAACACCCTGATCCTGATCTTTGAGCCTTCAGAATGGCGAGAAATACATTTCTGTTGTTTATTAGCCCTTCAGTCTAGGGTGCTTTGTTATTGCAGCCCAAATGGACCACCTGTTTGGAGTTTCTGAACTGTAGAGTTTTTAGTGTTCAGCTTTGGAAATGCAGGCAGTTCTGTCTGGTTAAGGTCCTAAGCCTAAGCCCAATATGCAACTCTAGGCAGCCAGGCCATTCACTAGTGATACCTAGCACTCGACCTGTAAAACCCTGGCAGAAAGAGACTGGGGTCTGCTTCCTCTTGGTCCACTCAAGGTCTGTGTTGAGGCTGAAGAGCAGAGGGAAGGGTTCCTGGCTGTGCTCATTATGTTCTGAGAGACAGGCAGACAAAGCATAACTTACATTTTGATTAAATTATTATATTTATGATTTTGAAAAGATTTCCAATGTGGCTGAACTTCCTTTCTGAGTCTGAAGAGTTCATCAATGTGGGTCTAAAAAGATGGAATCCTCACTGCATGACTGAAGCTCCAAAAATTTATTCTCACTTTCCCCAGACCAGAGAACCATGAGAGCCAAGCTCAGCAGCAGGGAGAAAAAATTCGCTCTGGTGATGGCAGGGGCAGGGAGACCCCATCAGGCTCTTCCTGCAAGTCTGTTCTCATCGCTTTGGGAGGAGGCTGAGATCTCTAGTCTCCATTCACCTCCATGTACTCTTTGCCAACCCTTTTCATTGTATTACTTACGTCACTCTGTAAACAATGGCCAACCAGTTAAAGTGCTTAGAGCAGAGAAGGGCAATCCTTAGGGATTGGCCTCTGGGAAACAAACCTACCAGGCATCATCCCCTTGAAGATAACTGATCACCATCTGGAGCATGAGTCGAAGAAAGAGTGCCTCAAGGTAGGGTGACAAATGAGGAGGTGAGAGTGGGAATGATAGCAATAGTTGGGAACTAAAATTGACCAATTCTCATATTTGGAGGCCTCATTTTCTCTTTGGACTTCAAAAGCAAAAAAATGAATCTGTGGCTTTGTGTGCAGTCTGCTTGTCTTTGGAGGTGAAGCATCTGTTTTGCTGGCAAGGTGAAAACCCCTAAGGAAAATGGGTA
This sequence comes from Heterocephalus glaber, assembly GCF_053883595.1. Lineage (NCBI taxonomy): Eukaryota > Metazoa > Chordata > Mammalia > Rodentia > Bathyergidae > Heterocephalus > Heterocephalus glaber. The sequence goes on from NW_028258379.1 coordinate 18,414,207, forward strand.
ATCAAGGGCAAAGGTTATCAAAGAGGATTGTGTTTGAGTACAGATTGGCTATGGTCTTCTCCATTTTCAGTCTGTTCAACTCAACAAACATTGAGCTTTTACTAGATGTCAGATACTAATGACTAGCAATGCCACTTGCTCGGATTTTGGTGTTGAAATGGGGCTGGAGGTATAGAGGGGGAAATCCCATGTGCTATCACATACACGCACACTCACACCACACTATGTTGCTCTCAAAGTCCCATAAAGGTCTAGACAGACTGATGTGAGAGCCTGTACAATATCAGGGTGTGTCCTGTAGGCAGGTTCATGGCTGCCTTTTATGAACTTGGTCTCCTCTGCCCACTGAGTTATAATCTCCAGAACCCTGTGATTTAAAGGGTCCACAGTTCAATGTTTCCTTTGCCTAATGAACATGTAGTATTCTGTAGCCGTGTTCTTGCTCCTCATGTGTTTATTGGAAGCTGCCACCCAATCTTCCTCTCTCTCAGAAAAGGCCATGGGTGGATCCAGAGCGCTGATTATTTACATCCCTAGCTCCTGCCTGCTTTTTCAAAGCTCTTTGTTCAAGTGTCAGTACTGGTTTGTAAAACATGAACAGAGTTGGGGGAAAAAGTAATTACAGTTCCCATCTGGTGTTTCTGCTGACACGGTGCTGAGCTGCTCGACTGCACTTCTTTCCTGAGCCTTCTCTCATTCTGTCTTTTCAGTTGCAGCAGCTCTCCACACCACTCCTTTGTCCCTTGCATACTGTTGCTCTTTTGCCTGCTCTTCTGTGTGTCAGGGATGCACAGACATGAAAGGTAGCTGGCTTCTCATGGGCTCTGGGTAGGCCAGTCTAGGTAGTCTGCTCATTTATAGTGTGCCAGCATGTCAGGGCCTGGTATGCCAGGATGCCCCTCATGTGTTTGTTTCCCAGAGGCCAAGATGGGCCATCATCTGAATGTGGGTCTAATACCAAACTTTTTGGATCAGACCAATGCAGGAACCCTACACTATTATTTTAGACTGTAGAGACCTCTAATAGCCATAAAGGGATACCTCTATTGTAAGATGCTATCTTAATTTATTCTTTGTGATTAATAATTTAATATATGAGGACTTGGTTATAGACACATCCATATCCTTGTCCATGGTCTTCAGTTGATAGCTTTTCCTATGGTCACAATTCTATTGTTGATGGTGGGCACAGTGTAGAGTAGTGATTGTCTAATTTACAGGTTTCAAAATAACTTTTTAAAAAGTTAAATATGATGACCAATATGGTATTGTTAGCTAAGCATCTTTTTTCAGTTTCATTAGTTATAATTACCACTGTATCATAAAAGAGACATTCCTCCAAAACGGAGGAAATATATCTCTGTATTATAAAGTTCTTATTTCCCCCAGGTGCTGGGGATTGAACCCAGAGCTGTACATATATATATATATATATATATATATATATATACACATATATATATATATATATATATATACATATATATATATGTGTATGTATATATATATATATATATATATATATATCAAGCACATGTTCTACCACTGAGCAACACTCTGAGCCCTTAGTGTGGTTCTTTACATCTTTTCATTAAATGCATGTGGGCTTAATTTAAAAATCTGAAATCTTCTTCACAGGATGAATGCTATATATTGAAATAGTAGAAAGATGCTATGTGACTTCCTAGTCCCCAGGGGGATGAGGTGGGGTGGCAGCAGGGAAGATCTTACACTTTTACTCTTCTCTGTAACCATCAACTCAGTGCCAGTTTCCCAGTGGTCTAGCCTAAGTTCATCTCCCTCCTTGATTGCTTCCAAATTCCTTCAAGCTTAGGTACTTGGTAACTGTAACTGTTTGCCATGAATCGACTAATGCAGTTTGGCATTGTTCTGTCTATTCACTGAATCAAATATGTTTGACTTGGACCTTCACATGTATGTGTGTACACAGATATCTATACACACATGCACACCTCCAGTGCATTCTTTATTACTTTAATGTACACAACACTTTTAGCCACCTGTAATCTCTGCCACTTGGTAGGTTGAACCTTCAGAATTGCAAGTTTGAGGCCAGCTTGGGAAACTTAGTAAGAATCTGTCTCTAAAAAATAAATAAACAGTTAATAAAAGGGCTGGGTAACTAAAAAAAGGCTGGCACTGGGTTCAATCCCCAGTAATACGCACACACACACACACAGAGAAAAATCATACACAACACTTTTCATTTTCTTTCTAATTTATTGGCAAATAATGATTTATATTTTTTATAATTGCTAGGATTATAGTCAATATCATCAATAAAATATAATCTAATGAATAATGATGAGTCATTTTTACTAAAATAATGAATGTAGTCGATTATATGCCATTTTCACAGGAAAAGGTAGGAAAGAAGGTTTGGTAGACAGAAAGTAAGCTTGGTTTGAACAATCAGCAGAATTTATCACACTAAAGATTATATCACACTAAAGATTATACCACACTAAAGTTTTCTTTCCTCCTTACTATGTATTACATTTCTTGCCATCAGAGGCTATGCTTTTTCTTCTTTGTTCCCCCATAGTCCAGTCACAAGCACAAAATCCAGTTCAAGCCCAATTCTTATTGGTTGCTTTAGGAGCTATGTGAATAGAGGTTGGTGAATTTTTTCAGGAAATATGGCAGACGTGGATTGCAGGCCTAGGAGTAATTATAGGATGGTAATGGACACATGGCAGCAGCTGGGGCATATCATTGACGGTTTTTAGAAGTAGGTGTGACAGTAGAGATAAGAAAATGAGTACTTGAATGATACTGCTTTTTAGAAAAGTGCATTTGTGAGTCCTTAACAACTTGAGATTTGGAAAATCATTGTATGGGGTAAGATTTTTGGTTAGAACATTTCATCACTGAGGATTCCGAGACTCCCACTCATGTGAAGTGGTTCATCCAATAAGTATTTAACAAACACCTTCTATGAGCTAGACTTATTCTAGGTGGTAGCAATACAGCCATGGGTAACAGGGTAATTCTTGTCCTCATAGAGATTGTACTCTAGTGGAGTGTGATAGGAAATCTACAAAATAAATGAAAATGCAGTGTTCTATATGATGCTAAGTTCCCTGAAGAAAAATGAAACAACAAATAGAGATTGAGAAAGCTGGGTCTGGGGCGATGGTGATTTCAAGTTCAGGCAGGATAAAGAAGATCTGGTAAACAGCCCTAATATAGTATGGTTTTTCAGGGACCAAAGCAAGATGTTTGGGATGCAAGCGTGCTCAAATTCTCCAGGTGCAATCTGACTTTGCATCCCAATTCACAGTGACAGCATACCGGCTTTAAGATGGGAAATAAAGTGGAAGGAAAGCAAGCGCTTGATAGTTGACCTGACATTCACTGTTGCAAGATTGGGAAGGTACAATAAATGTCACTGATGGAGCAATATTCATGAAGCAAAAATGTCAGTTTTCAATTTGGTATGAGGATGGTTTGACATGTATTAGTTGCGCACTGAACATTATCATAATTAATGCATTAATAATGTAGCTGTCCTTTTTCTCCTGATCCTAAGTTAAAAAAGGAGGAAATGGAGAGAGGCAGGTGAAAAAGCAGCTCTTGCCCTGATCAGACCTTTTCTGCCAGCATTTCTCTCTGCCTTTGCCCTGCCATATCTATGGCTTTGGCTTCTGATTGGTATCGGTCCAGACTTATCCATCTCAATTCTTCCTTCATGTTTCCCCGAGCAAAACCAGTGGCCTCGTATGCTGAGGGATTTCTCCTTAATTTTTAGCAAAACTTTAAAAAGTATTTCTGAAGTTACATATGCTTTATGGTAAAAAAGCATATAAGCAAAAGTAAGAATATAAAAATCTCCCATGAGTCCACAACCCAGAGAAAACTACAATTATTATTTGGGTTTTGTTCTTCAGTCTTTTTACAATTATACATATTCATATTTGTAAATATCAGATATAGTTCAATAATTGATTTGTGACTATTAAATATAGTCTTTTATTATACAGACATAGCATGATATAAGATTAACTAATCCATTTTTGACATGCAAGTTGTATTTTTTTTTTTTGGTACTGGGGATCAAACTCAGGACCTTGCACCTACGAGGCAGGCACAGTGCCATTGAGCTAAATCCCTGGCCCTGTAATTTTGATACTATAAACAATATTGTCTTAAAATATTTGTAGCTAAATATTTGTATTTATCTATGATGGTTTGTATTGGACAACTTCTTAGATATAGAGCTATTGATAGCATTGCCTATTACAACAAGAATTCTCCAAAACAAACAAAAGCCCTGTGCCATGGCAGTAGACATTTTTGCTCATGTGGCTGTGGTCTACTGGGTGACTCTGCTGATCTTGGCTAGGCCCGGTCTTATGCCTAGGGATTCACAGGCTGGCTAATGGCTGATCTGGGCTAGCCGGGTCTGGAATGACTCAAGGACTTAATTCTGCTCCTCTGTTTCTCATTCTGCATCAGGCTGGCCCCAGCACAGTCTTGTGTCATTGGTAAAGGTTGTGGACAGTTTCATTCTTATACATATTTTTCTAATATGTGCTTGTATCTCATTTGTGAACATATAAAACAAGTCATATGACTAAATTTAGAGTCAAGGGACAGATGAATCTTTCCTATTCACAGTTGGAGGGTATGACAGTGTTACTTAACAAAGATCATGGATTCAGAGAAGGGTAAAAAATTGGGGTAAAATTTGCAGTTTCCCATACTGGGCCAAACGGCATCTTAGTTTTAAGGCTTATGATAGACATTTCCAAATTGATTTCTAGAAAAGCTGAGCCAACCCTACTAATAGTTTTCCAGTTCTCTTAACTCTTGCCGAATCTGGGAGTGATATATGATCTCCAGTCTTAGCTATTTTGATTGATATCTATATTTGGCCCTTTAGGGTCATGGCTTCTCTTTGTGATGATTCTTTTCTTGCAGAGTACTTCTAAAGCTTCATGTCTCTTGTCTATGTATCCTCTTCATCCTAGTTCCTTTTGTCCCTTTTATTTTGCATATGTGCTGACTGACTTCCAGCTTTCTGGACTATTAAGAAATATCTATAATGATCCCTTCCCTAAGCGTTCCAAATCAACAGGGATTTCCTACTGTCTTTAAACTCTGCTGCTTACGCTGAAGTGGGACAATTATTAGTCCTTATTTTTCCTGCAGTATTTGTTAGAATTTTCAGGGCCAGTGAAGAACTTAGAATTCAATTTCATTTATACGTACTATTACTCCAAATAAACAGTTGTTGATATGGATGTGTGTATATAGATTACATATGGGTATGAATACAGATAGAAATTTGCCAAACAAATCAATCAACCACTGTTGAAATTTTAGCATCTATCTGTATAGAAGAATTATGGGTGGATTTTTAAAAATGTAATATGTGTCCAGAAACTGAGGGTCAGAGAAGGGAAGTGGCTTGCTCCATACACTACAGATAAATAACAGCAAGATTGTGACTAGAATCTAATTCTGCTCGCTCCTGTTTTAACACTCTTTTAAGATAATTCCACAATACAACCTCTGAGACCCAACTCTCTTTTGTTTGGTTGTTTTTATCCAACGAGCACTGGAAATTTGATTTGGTTTGGTTTTGCAAAAGTGCTTTGTTTTTTGTGGTTCAAAAGAAAATGAAGAGTTTTCTAAAAAAATGATCATGTTATCTAAGTTAGCTATGTGACAATAGTGTGCATATTCATATGAAGTCTAGGTATATAAATTACTCTGTCTTCAAAATCTGTCAAACGATTTAAGTAAATAGTACCTGTTATTTTACCTGTTAAATCACATTAAAGCTCCCAAGTAGATGCATCTTGAGTTTTGGACATATAATTTATCATAAGCATCACATGTTCTGTATAATTATATGAATTATTTTATATATGCAAAAGCAAGCCCTGAAGATTTAGTATAGAATCAGATAAGATTTTCAAGAACATCTAACTTAGTTAGATTGATTAAATTTCTCACTATGAGCCAACTGAGGTGGGTCATTACGATAGAATATTCTCCACTGGAAACGACCTTCACTGGGGCTTTTCTGAATAATTGGAGAATCGGTTAGGACACCAGGAAATTTGGAAATAAGTCTTTGTGTTCTCATTCTCCTTTGTCTTATTTCTCTTTCATCTCAGCAGTATTTCAAGGATACCAAAAAGAAAGAAAAACACAAATATTAGGTATTCCTTTACACAGTAGGGATTGGCACATATATTGCTATGGCAAAGAGGAAGAGAGAAACGTACTTTTAAGATCCCTTAACCTGATAAACACCAAAAAGATGGTAGTGTTTTGAGCATATTGTTCTGAGCCAAAGACAGATGTTAAATTGGGGCATATGGGGGCTGGAAAAATAGCTAAATTAGCTCCTTTTATCCACTTAAGGCCTTCTGTAAGCCTTCCTGGATCATAGAGGAAATTGACACTAAAAAATGGGCACAAGCCAGTGGAGACAAAAAGACTGGGTCCAAAGGCAGCTTCACCAAGCTAGAGGAGCAGGAAGTCCAGATCCTAAGGAATAAGCCCAGATCCAGTAAGAAATAAGAGAAGGTTCTCTCTCTCTCAGGTTCATTTTCCGTGTACCACTTGGCTTGTGGAGGGTGTCTCTGCACATGCAAGGGAACTGACAACCTGTTAGAGAATGTAGACAGACTTTCAGTCAATCAGAGAGTGTCTAGGTGGTCTTATTCCTAGACAGACTATGCAGAATTGTGCTCCATCTCACCAAGATTCAAGTACAATCGTCATTGTTAGCCCACAGTCCCCATGTACCCAGACATGTGCTCTCTTCACAGGCACGTAGGCATCTGGCATCTGCTTAATTCACCCAAGAGTATCTTGGAGATGTGCTCAGATCTAGATCAATGTTGGCTGTTTCTTGATGGCAAGGTACTCAGTTACAGCCAGTTCAAACAAGCATGTCACCCGAACCAGAATAAATAGGTTTTGATGAAACTGGTTGAGTTAATATCCCCCTTAGGGTAAAGTTCAGCTTTCTCCACTTCACTACCGCTATGAAAATCACTAGCCCCATTTTCAAGCTGAGTCCAAATTCAGATTTAACTGCTGCTTGCAACCACAGTGACATCCACATAGCTGCTGCAAGGTATGATTAAGACACTTTGTAGATGGTGAGTTGGAGAAAAAAGAAAATGATAGAGCAAGAGAGCAAGGAGCATATGGAAGTGTAAGGGGAAACCTGGTTGTCAACCTTCTCATCCTCCTCAGGGTCAATATGATGGCTCTGGGACGTCAAACATAAAGTCTGTGCTCCATGGTATCAACTGGCTAAAAGAGGCAAAGGGAGGAACATAAAAGTTTACCTAACATGTTTGATTTTATTCAGTATCATGGCCAAAGTCTGCACCTTATCCTGCAGCTCTGGCTAGAAAATAAATAGCAGGGAGCCAAAGAAGAAATTCTGAATGACAGCAGCACACATTTGTCAAAAAGTTCTCCAAAGTCACCCCAAAGTCACTCCAGAGTCATCTTACTGCACCTCTCTGTTGGTTTTCTGTTCTAAAATGTTTCAGTAAGAATAGAATAGTTTCCATCCCATAAGCTTCTTGGGAGGATTCAATGTATTAATGCAGTTAAGACAATGAAAACCATGTCTGGTATGGAAGTTGTCTTTGAATACTATTTGTTGTTCTAGTCTACCTGTCATACCCAAATTGGATTGGCAGCTACATCCCATATGAGAATATTTAATATTTCAGCTGTAAATTTTGGGTTTCTCCCATCCAAAAGAAAAATCAAGGAAGCTATGGGTACCACTGATGGGTGTTGGGAGTTTTGGACACCCAGTAGCTGCTGAAATGTACCCATGCCTGCCTGTTTCACTGCTGCTAATGCCCTGAGTGCAGGGGCTGTCAATCTTAGTAAATTCCAATTTTTATGACTGGCCTCAACTTACCCCTTTCCTACTGCTGCTCAGCACTTGTCCTCAGTTGTCGCCAGGCTCATTTGTAGTTGTGGACTTCTCTCTGCATTGTTCTTGGCTCCCATGGGGTATTCTCTCCAATGGAGTGTGAGCTCCTTATTCCTTGCGTGTCCTTCCCCTCCTTTCTCCTTCACCTTCAGCATCCAGTTGAGGGCTTAGAACTCCCAGGATCCTATTTCCAATTCGGAATAGGTCAGGCTCAATTGGCATTTGGGTTCCCCTTAGCACTCACCTATTGAAGGTAAGACTATGGGAACTGTCTGTAGAACTGCGTCTCCAATAGTGCCCTCCTGCTTAAATTCTTCTTTGAATCCCACCCACTGTATACATGGTTCCTTCGGCAGCTTTGATCATTGTGCATCAGAAAATCATCCTTCTGCCTTGGAAGCAAACATAGAGAGGTGAAGTAAGGAGCTGGGATGACTTTGGAGAACTTTTTTTTTGACAAATGTGTGCTACCCAGGAGGGCCCCAAAGGCCTGTTTTCATTACCCTGATCTGTATATTGAAATGCTTGCATCCTTAGTCATTGAAAAGGGAGAAAGATGTTCATTTTCTATCACATACTGTTCTAGGAATAATGGCTAGCATTTGTAAAGAATTTGCTATATGCCAGGTGCTCTATAAAAGAAGCTGTCTTACATATGTTTCTCATTAGTTCTAGGATTAGATATAGTTTACCCCATTTTTAAAGTTAAAGAAACCGAGACTCAGATAGTTACTCAACCAAGATCAAAAAGTAATTGACTGGCATAAATCACTGATTTAACACTAACTTGGTTTAACTGGTCTTCTTATCTTAGATTCTTTAGACTGCTATAAAAATGTAACAGACTGGGTAAATTATAAATCATGTAAATTTATCTCTCTATTTATGAAGGCTGAGCAGTCTAAGATTGAAGGCTGACAGGGTCAGTGTATGGTAAGGACTGCTATCTGCTTCCAAGGTGGCTGCCTACTGCTGCATCTTCTAGAGGGGATGAATGCTATGTCTCACATGGCTCAAGAGCCAAAGGGGAAAGTGCTAGCTCCCTTCCAACCATGTGTAAAGTTGCTAGTTTCATTTAGGAAGGGTCTACCTTCAATACTACTACATTGTCAGTTAAATTTCAACTCACCAATTTTGGGAGATATACATGCCAGTATCTTTTAATTATTTTTTCCTACTTGAGCATATATTTCTTTTTCTAAAGACAGAGATCCATTTGTTGACATTCCTTTCCCTACCTTATGATATCACAGTGATTTTATTGTGAATATGCATACCCTAAAGATGTGTAAATACCTAGATCCCACACTCCATTTGTAAGCTTACTGGTTATTCTAGAACGGGAGAAACTGAAGAGAAGGAGTGAAAATGAACTTCAAATTGCACACACACACACATATTACAATTTTGTTCAGAAACTAGCTCAGCTCATCCTAAGATCAACCATGACAGGGCTTAAATATTCTCAGGTTAGCATCTTTTTATTACATTCTGTTTGTACCTTTTTTTGATCCAATATCTGTCTTCCATGAGGTGCTTAATTTTCATTCTGCTTGATGCTATTATGCCCATGATCTGTATGGAAAACGAGTGAGCCCTAACCCATGAGAGACATTTTGAGGGGTCTGCAGATGTGTCCATAGTTCCCTGGGAGAGACACTGGGTGATTTTGGAGAACGGGAGCTTAGGAAGACAGGGAGGTCTCCTGCAGCTGCCAGGCATGTTTCCCTACATTTTAAAAAGCCCATCTGTAGTTTTGTAATGTGTTCTCCTCTCCCACCTCTGTTTTTTTCCCTCCATTACTTGTTGGGTTCCTACATGGGAGAAAAGCAGCCATGTCAGCTTTTTACAATCAGGCAATATTAGAAGAAGAACTCATCTGCACGATATAGTATATGTTATCGGAAGCTCTACATAAATGCTTTTTAAATAAATACATCCAACCCAAAGAATGTCTTACTCACCTCAGACATGCAGTCCTGTTCTGAAGAGATAACAACCATCATCTATGCCATGCAGTTCTTTCTGGAGATTGTCCAGGAGTTCACAGATATGTGTGTCCCACTCCATTTTGTCTTCATACACAGAACCAGATGGAATGCTGCTGAGATTTTTGCTACAATGCCCTGCAAGAGGTCCTGTGGCTTAAGATGTAACCCAGGGCCTCTGGGGTACTAGCATCCATAGAGAGTAAGCATTATTTCTTCTGCCACCTCAGAGGTCCACCCAAGGCCATCGAACAGGTCTGACAAAGCTTAGGGGATCATTTTCCAATGGAGGCCCAAGCCACGGTGTTCTCCAGAACATGGCAAACCAGAATGTGGAGGTAAGATTTACTTTTCCTGAAGTCCACAAACACTTTAACAGAGTTGAAGGCCAGGAGAGGGGAAAACTGTAAGTGATTATATCCTTTATACATTTCCATAACTTTTAATAAGAATCATGTATTTAAAATAAAAAACATCAACCCACTTGAAAGAAAAATTATGAACAGTTCCACTGAAGTAGAGTCTAAAGCTCTCAACTTATTAAATGTACTAATAAAGCTTTTATTGGCTACAAACAAATACACAATCCCTTTATAAGAAACCCCAGGGGACAGCTACCATTGTTCTGAGATAATAGAATTAGGTTCTAATAAGTATAATGGTAGAAATAACAGCCTGCAGAAAGTAGAAATGAAGTAGGGTTGTTAGCATTGGTCTGAGAATATCTGCACTAAATAAGCAGAGCACCTTGAAAGCTCTCCTGGACCATGAGGTACATAATGGAGCAACCGGATTCCCAGGGTGCTTTAAAGCTGTACTATATGTAATTCCACTCCCTTTCTTCTCTCCCTTGTTTAAAATCACTTCCCTCAACGTATTTCCTATACTTTGAGCTCTGGCCTCTCTGAGGCTTGAAGATTGCTGCGGGTGGACCATGGATCTTTTCAAAGACTTTTCCACTTGTGTGCCCAAGTGGAATCTCCATTTATCAACCATCTACTGTGTGCCAGACACTTTTCTAACCATGCATTCACTTATTGAATGCAGTAATCAAGTAAAATCGATACCATATTAATTCTTTTATAGATGAGGACACTGAGGTACCGAAGGGAAGAAAGTTGTCCAGGGGCTCCCTGTTACTAGAAGGTGAGGGTGCTATTAAAATCCATCCCATCTTTGCTGCCGAGCTCCCATCTCCGTCATTACACCACTCTACCTCCCAGAGGAGCTAGTGCTGTCCTGTGCATGTGGGTTATCTGTGTGATTGTTTTTTCTTTTTTGGTTTTTGCAGATATTTGTTGATCACACTGAGATTGGAGAAGTGGAAATTCATTTAAGAGTAATACTGACTTTTCTTTACCTTTTTGATGTGTGTGTTTTCTTTATCAATGGATCTAAACTATAACTCCTCTCCTGTGGTGATTGTCAAAACCTTTTGAAGTTCTCAAAAGGGCTCAAAAGTTCTCCCAAAGGCTGAAAATCATTGCTCAAGATGAAGGTTGGAGCCAAATCCACACCACCTTTGCTTCTTTCTCAATCCACTCCCTCCTGGCTCTGTCCATCTTTCTGGTTCTCAAGCAAGATCAAATGGTGTGTGCTCTCTCTGTGATGTGGACAGATGCTAGTGAAAAAACTTGATAAGCACAGCTTTGGGAGTCATCTGCTGAGATACAAAAATAACTGCAACATAACCACCTTCTCCCTGGAAACAATCACTGGAGGGAATTTCTGAATTTTATATTCTATGTGAGAAGCAGACTGGACCTCAAATCAGAAAGGCCACATTCCAGCATCCAATCATCTATAATTTGTGTTACTTTCAGCAAACCATTCTACCTCTGCATCTTGCTTTTATCAGTACAATGGCTGGCCTGTTTGGGAGAGCAGTTGCAGAATTAAATGAGATGACACTCTCTATATTTTTTGGCATATTCACTTACTTATTTTAAAGGATGTTGAATGCCTACTCCATAACAGGTACAGCTCTAGTTTTAGGAATCCCAGCACTAGGCGGCACAGGTCTGACATCCTATTTGAGGAGAAAAGACAAAAAGGAAATAAATTAATGCCTTTTCAGGTGATAAGTGTTACAAAAAATAAGGCAGAATAAGGGTGATGATGAGTGAGACAATGAATTTGTTGAAGCTCAGGAAAAGATTTCGGCAATGAAATTGTGCTCTAGTTGCCACCGAGGACATCAGAGTGTGAACCAAAAGGATATCAGGGGAGATGGCTTGAGGCAGACAAGGCAAAGGTCCTGGGGCAGGGTTGTGCTTGTTGGATTGGAGGCACAGGAAGGTGGCTGTGTGGTTGGGACAGAGGGAGAAAGGCTGAGAGTGGGAATGAGTTTAGAGCCTCGAAGGGGCCAGAGAACAGGAGATCTGAACATGAGATGGAGCTGTGGACAAATCTGAACAGAGTAATATGTTCTGATTAATACTGTATGAAGCTCATTGCTCTTACTGAGTGTGGAGAATAATTTAGGGGACAAAGGAAGGCAGAAGGACACTAATTAAGAGATCTTTGTTGTAATTCAGGTGGCTTGGGCCATGGTGTGAGTGTTGGAGGAGGTCTCATTCTGGGTACATTTTGAAGCTACTTTTGATGGGACTGGTAATGAATGGTATGAAAGGGGTAAGGGAGATGTCAAGCACACTGTCAAGGTTTGTGGCCTGAGCCCCCAGAATAATGAGGAGTCATCTCTGATGGAAAAGGCTCACAGAGAAGCAAGTGTAGGGAGAAGGCTAAACAATAGAGGTTCAGCTTTGGACTTGCTAAGTTTCATTGTCTATAAGAAATTGTGCCTGGCATACAGTGGGTGCTCAGTAAATGTTCTCATGGCACCTTCTTCTACTTGGGTAGCCTGCAATCCTCAGCCTAGGTGTGTACTAGAGGTGAGATTCAGGGTGTTTGTTGATTGTCCCCACTTCCCATGACTGAGTAAGCCCTGTGACCTATACTTGGGGCACTGAGGTTCTTGGAAGAAAATGAGCCATGCCCCCACCCTGACCCTGTCTGTACACACTGCCCCCCAAGGGGACCTTGAAGGAGAGCTCTGACCCTCCAGCATCTGCTTTTGCCTCCTGTCTTTGACAAACAGTCTTTACTGAAAGCTTTTGAGCAAACAGTAAATCCATCTTTATGAGATTACTAATGTCGACACATTCCGTGTATGAGGATTTTATAGGCTCCTGCAGGGCTGTGCCTGTGACAACATTGGTTGGCAGCATTTACCAGATGAATTAGACAATGTGGCCGTGACCCTGGAAGAGGATCTTGATATCCCACGGAGGGCTGGAGTTTTTTCTCCCACTACGAGTCTTGGATGGGAAGCTTGAAGAGGAGCACTGGGACTTTTTGAAAGACCCTGGCTCAAAAGCTTGTAGAGGAAATTTTACAAATAAAATTTGGATTCTTACAGTTCAGGTTCTGATTGGTTTTGAATATGTGAATGGTTGATGTTTCAAATAGATATAAAAGTTTTGATCCATTCCCATCACTGTAGTTCTCCTGAATGTCCAACATTGTGTGATACTTGTCTGTTTTATGCACTTTGTTGACAAACATATTTTCCTAAAAGATACAATATGTAACTGGTATAATCCATTCACATGTAAATGACTCCTCTTTGGAATGAAAAGTAATAACTAAATGTGAGATTTGCCTTCTTTCATCCTCCTGGTTGCTGCTGTTCTTCCCCTGGGTCCCTAATCACGTCTAGATGACAATGCACAGGGCTGAGATGTGAGAAACCCTAGGGTCTAGGCGTGGTTCTGCCACTAAGTGACTGTGTGGAACAAGGCAAGTCCTGTTTGTGTCTTGAGCTGCAGGATTACAAGTCAGGATGATAATGGCTGCTTCTCCTTCCTTGTAGCAATGTAGCAAGGATATAATAAGTACTTGAAGTGGAAACTGAACACCATCTCACTGCTGAGCCATCATTGTAAGGTCAACCTAGGGTGCTTGGCTTCTTGCAGGCTTAAGGGCTGCTTCCTCAGCCCCTTGTTCCCCCCATATCCAGCTGCCTTGGCTCAGAGGTTTTGGGAATAGCCAATGTTTTTTGTCATACTTCAGAGCATATCGAATCAACATAGTCAAAAATAAAGCCACAGTGAAAAAAAGCCAATATTCACTACAGAAAATGTTGGAAGGAGAGACAAAAGTGCTCAAAGATAACTCCACAAACAGTCCTTATTATGGCTGTGGAAGGCACAATACTGTGTAATGTGGTGTTTTGGCTCTTCTGGCTGCCCAGAAATTGGGTGGGTTCTGAGAAGCAGGAGATGCCAAGAGTTAGGCAAGACAACAAGCCTGCCTTGCCCTGCAGGCTCCTTCAGGGTCACCATTTGCAGGCCGCCATCCAGGATCCTCAGTTAGGCAGAAACACTCATTCACTGATAAAGGCCATTCTGCACCTCAGGGGGAGAACACACCCAGGAAGCCAAGAAGCCCCCCCAAACCCCACCGCCCCTGGGATCTGGAAGAGTATCCACTCTCCAAGGCAGGCTGCTCTATTTGGCTGAGTCTATTTGGGGGCCTCCTTGCCCTCAAAGAAAACACCAATAGCTACTCCTAAAGAAAATCTGAGAAGACCGCCCTCCTACAGAATGCTTCTGGAAGGGCTAAAACAGTTTCTTTCACCTCCTTTCTGTCCATCCCCATCCTACCCACTCTTTAAAACCAGATTAAGCCTGACTTTCTCCCTTAAGTCACGGAAGACCTCTCTCTTCATGACCCCGCTACCTCTGGCCTCTTCCAGTACTTATTGCCTGAGGTCCTTTTTGGGTTTCATCATTTGCTGCCTTGTTAAATTTACTGCAAGTCTTTTTACCTTGTTTCCACCACTGAGCTCAGCATCTTGAGGGGAAGTACAAGGATTTATAAATACTGGTTCTGGGCCAGGACATACATGGAGCAGCAGTAGTGTCCTTCCCACTTGGGCAGAGGAACTGTGTGAGGCTCTGCAGGAGCCTCTGCAGGAGCCTCTGCAGGAGGTTGCTCAGGGAATCCAAAAGCAGTAAAGCCAGGAAATGTGGAAGAGTTGTATAGCCCCAGTGCCTGACAGTTGGGGCTGAGATTCTTATCCAAGGAGAAGGGAGGTCAAAACTGGGGAAACAGTGAGTCAAGGAATTAAAAATCAGGCAAGAGTTGCAAGACTGAGACTGTGAAGGGTACCTGCCAGGGTTAGGAAGCCTCTCTGAGCTGTGGAAATGGGTTATTTCCCTTAAAGCATTCATGAAGGTTGGACATTTCCATCATGGTATACTCTCAAGCGAGCATGGGTCCCATTCAATCTTCTCTCTGGTCCTGCTCACAAAGAGACTATTGGTTAGCTTTCCCATTACTGGAACAAAATACCTGACACATACAACTTAAAGAAGAGGCATTATTTTGGATCATAGTTTCAGAAGTTTCAGTCCATGCCTGCTGGCTCCCTGGCAGAAACAACGTGACAGGATATCTTGATAGAGGAAAACAGCTCAATTCATGACATCTGGGAAGCAGAGGACAGGGGAAGGGGCCAGGGACCAGATACAGTTTCCAAAGTCATACACCTATGATCAATCCTCCAACCAAGCCCATGTTCTAATAGCCCATTCAGGTATAAACTCATCAATGGGCTGACCCATTGATGAAATTAGTGTCTTTAAGATCCAATCACCTCTCCAGGAGTCTCTTAATCTAGTCAAGTTAACAATCAAGATTAACCAGCATGGAGATTATGGTCACCTTGCCCTTGCCTGTACAATACAGGAGTTGAACTCAACTCCTTTTATCCTCCAAAGTCCTAGCATATGATTTGTGGAAATTGAGAGTGGATGAAAATCTTATTTAATAACTAAATGTTCCCTGAAGTCCTTTTTGAACCATTTTGAACATAGAAACATTTCCCTTCCTAAACAGTGGAGGCGGGGGAACAAAGCTAGAGTATTTCTAAAGGGAACTTTAGTATTTCCTTCCTTGATAATTGAGACTATATATTAAGAATAGAAAGAAAAGCTTGCATGACTTTGAGGATAGATGATGAGCATAGTTCTCCTACGAGTAGTGAATTGGAGAGGATTAAAAACAGGGAATAGAAAAAATGCTAGACAGAGACTGTCATCAGAGTAGTCAATGCTAGGTATATAAGAAAAAAAGCTGAGGGGACAGTGACGTAGAGACCTCTGGCTTTAATTTGCTGATGCCGGTAATCTGGAGATCTGCTGATCAGTGTGAAGAAGTTTGTTTTTGGAAATCTTGAGCTGTGTCTTTATAAGAATATTCTGGGGCCAATTCAGAGCAGAGACACCTATGAGAGTAGAATGGTTGGTTGTCATGGTGAGTGGAGAGGCCTTGCTGAGTTGCCCCGTCAGTGCCCAGGACAGTGTAGAGTAGAGCCATGCAAATTGTAATGTGTTCACCATCACCTGGAGATCCAAAACGTATTTCTAACCCACTTCCAGTTGCTGTCTGTGTGGCTGGAAACACATTTTGAGTAGCATGATGCAGTAGGCACTGGAGGAAGCAGAAGTCCCCAGTTCCAGCCCCAGCCCTAGGTCAAGCCTGCATGTGGCCCTGGGCAAGTCACTGACTTTCTGAGACCCATGGCCTCCTCAGTAGTAGCAAAAGAAAGAATAGACTAGAAAGACCCTTCCCAGTTCAATGACACAGTGTTTTTGTTATGGCCCCACAGAAAATTCAGACTTCTACCTTATTCTTTCTTAGAATAGCTATTGACCTTGGAGTTGTGCCCAGTTGTTTTGCAACATGGGATGTGCTTGGTTCATCTAATAATCACATGTTGTTTGACCAACCTCTACCCAGTGCCTGTAAAAGTGGGTACCAGATTCTACTGCGACATTATTTGAAAGAAGAGGGAAGAAGAGATAGCAGTTCAGTGGCTTCTGCCCCATCTCCATTCCTCTAATGGTTCAGAAGTTTTCCCCTCTCCTCTATGCAATGCATACGCAAATTTATGCCTTTGACCTCATCTAGGAAGTAGGCTCCTGAACCATCCTAAAAGAACATCTGGACCTTGGACCTCTGAGTCCTCTTCCCTGAGACAAAATGTCCAGCTTATTCTCTACAACAATAGCTACCAGGCCGATTACAGTTATGTAATAGGTTTCTTTTTTTATCCAGGTCTTGAAAATGTGTGCATTATCCTTTAGGTAATAAATGAAATAAAAAAGCCTGAAAATAAATCAGCTTTGCAAAGTAGGGCTGAAGTTCTTCTTCTTTTTTTTTTTTAAACTAAATTCTTGTTGCTTTGGAGGGATCTGATGGCAAGTGATTTTTTTAACCCTTTGCAGGTAGGGGGGGCTCAGATCATCTGGATATATTGGACATTGAGACTTTGGCCTGATACAAAAGAAGAGACCCCCTAGACAGTTACTCTGGGCATGGGAGGTGATTTAAGAAGACATTGTCCTGTGTCCTCTGACATGGGATGTTTTCTTCTCTCCAAGCCTCATTCCCTTCCCCTCTGTCCTCAAAGAGTCACTTTCTAACTGGTGTTATAGTTGTATGAAGGAAGTCATGTCTTTTTACCCAGGTGTATTACCCAAGGGCTGAAAGGTGAGAGGATACCTCTGGGGTCTAAGGTTGACACTGTGTGATGCTCTTAGATCCCTATTTTTTTGGATCTATAATATCTCATTAGCACTCTATGTGTAGCAGATTGGCTCAGCCGTTGTGCAGTTTGCTCCGTGTGTAACAGGCCCATTGTTCTATTCTGATGTGGCTGGCTTTCTGATGAACATGTTTATGATATTCCACTGTTGGGCATGATGTGTGACAATCAGAGACTAGATAACTAGATGATATCCAAACATGGAACTCCTCTACCCACAAAGAAGCTAGTGAATTGAACAGGTGATTATAGCAGGACTGGTGTGATCTGCTGGGAATGTTTTCTAGGCTCTAAAGTGGAAAGGAAATCTTCCGTGTGGGAAGTTGAGTCCTGACACTGACGGGAAAGGACCCCCACCTCTTATTTGTGCGCAGAAGCCTGAATGGAGGGAGTCTCGATCATCTGATTTCTCATTAGTATTTTCCTTCTGTGTTCCCTGTCCACACTCTCCTTCTCGGCACATAGAAAGCTATTAACAATATGCACATGTGCACAGCCACACATCTGTGGAGCTATTATTGCTTCTGGATGGCTGTGTTTGTGCAAAATATTGAACACCCTGGGAAGATTTATAATGGTCTCCTGCCCTGTCCCGTACTCCCTCTTCTCTATTTAAAGATATATTAACATCTTTCGTTCTACCTGGAAGAAAAACTCTTTGAAGTGAGACTACATGAAGATAAAATGCCCTTCTCTGGAAATCTCCCTTGAGAGTGAGGCTGGAGACCTGAGAAGCCACGGAGCCCCCGGAGGCCCAGGGGAGGGGAAGCTCCATTGGAGGCTGAGGCCTCTCTCTGCCCCAGCTCTCTCGCCACTGTGGGTCAGCTTTCTGGAGCATGGAGCATGGGATGAGCAGACTTGTGGTCACAGTTATGGGCCCTTGGGGTACCTTGCTGGTGCCTTTCTGCAGATACATGAGGGCTCATCACATGGCCTTGCTTTAACAACATAGGCATGTCTTGGTTGTCAGGGACCCTCCATTCCTTCCACATTAGCCTCTGCTCTTCTGTTTTGCCAGTGGCTATAATTTAGTCTTGGGTGGAAGTGAGGCAGGGGTGGAGCAGGTGGGAACTGTCATCCTCATTGTGTACAGAACGGGCAGGGGCTGGATTCCAAGAGGTGGACAGACCACTGGTCCCCACAATGGATTGCTCAGGGCTTCCAGGGTAACTTGGGAGCTCAGCTTCTTTTAGAGATGCTGAAATCTCTCCTCACCTTTCACAGCCCTTTTGCTTTGCCCCCACCCCATGCCAAGGGAGAGGGCCCAGGCATGCAGAATACCACAGAATCACGTGCATGGTCTGGAAGGGCCCACAGGGAAGAGCTGCTGGTGTCTGTGGCTCTGCCCCCCCCCGCCTCCCCTGTGTCACCCATCCACAGCAGACCCTGGACACACAGCAGCAGCAAGCTCCAGGGGCAGCTAGTGACATGAGACAATGTCTGTGGCAAAGGGGAGCATGTGTGTTGGGCCTTGGGAGGCCCCGATTGGCTGGCAGTGAGGTAATGCAGTGCAGGCTAAATGTGGAAGCAGCAGAAGCAGCATTGAGGGCGTGCTTCCTCCCTTGCCAGGCCTGCATCCAGCTGCTGAAGGACAAGGTCTCTGAGGGCTTGGGTAGGCCTCGTGTGACTGTCTGGCTCACCAGGCACCGGCTGAGTGGCAGTGACCAGGTGGCAGGTTCTGCATTGTCACTGCTGTTCCCTGCCCTCCGCCCAACAAATACACTCTAGTGTTCTGTCCTCTGCTCTCCATGCGGGCTCTCTTAGAGCACAGGGCAAAGAGCTTCAGAATGAGGGCCCAGCCTCAGCACCACCTGGCAAGATCATGATGAGTGACAGCCAGTGCTAGTGCTAAGACCAGGATAGTTTCCAGGGTGACCAGTGGTTAACTTCTGTAACGACACAGAACTCCCCAGGGTCCCTTCCTAAGTACAATCTTAGGTTCCTAAATTGGGCCAGGAATCCACACCCAATCTCTGCATTTCAGCCCCTTTCCTCCTCTTTTGTGTCAGTGGTGATTTTAGCCATGAAGAATTGGGTATTCTAAAGGATACTGCTGGTGAGGCTTTCTTCTCTTTAATGAGACACCTCTTCAAGGACAGAGCTGGCCTCTCAGGACAAGTCTTCAGAGGCTTAGCAGCTTCCAGAGTTCACAGTTGGTGCTCAGTAAATATATCTTGTCAATTAAATAACAAGTAATTGAGTGCCTTCTATCTGTCGGTGTCAGAGGCCTCCATGCCTCTGAGGAGGTCATTTATTCATTTATTCAACAAATATTCTGGACTATTTACTGCAGGCCTGACACAGTCAGCTCTAAGTGGTGAACAGAACACAGGCCCTAGTCTCTGTAGCTAACGCTGTCAAGGGAGAGTGAAGCAGAAAACGACAGAAGACAGTGCAATCAGGGGTGATGAGAGGTTGGAGCTGCTTTGGTTTGGTGATCAGGGACAATGTCTGCAAAGAGGTGACATGTTATCTAAGCCCTCGGTGAAGCAAAAGGGATAGTTGTAATAAGGCATAGGAGAAATTGTTCTTGGCAGAGGCAACTGTAGGGGCAAAAGCCTGAATCAGGACAATCTGGAGGTTCTAGGAGCAGAACAAGGAGGAAGGTGATATGTGCTTAAAAAGAAGAAAGGGGCAGAAAACAGATCTATTCAGTCTTCTTGGTCATCCAAGCCACCAGAATGTTAAGCTTTAGGCCAGGTGATAGAATTGACTTCCCAAGGATGAACTGTCTCAGAGTGAATAAAAATATCTGCCCTGTCATCTACAGAGAAGCAGAGCTTGTGGAGGGGCTGGTGCAGTTCTGTGTGGCACAGTGAGCAGGGACCTGGCTGTGGCTTGTGTGAAGGTGGACCAAGAGGGCAGCTGAAGCAAAAACCCTTCTGGAAGCGGGATCATCCTCAGTTATCTTCCATCAGCCCAAAGCCTTTCTTGCCAAATCATGCTGGCTATGTACTCCTGGGTGCTTATTTTGATCCAGATCCTATGCCCAGGCTCTCTCCATATATATTATCATATTTGATTTTCATAAAACCCCAAAGTTGGATGGGTGACATAACTGACATTGGACAGATGAGGAAACAGTAAACAGGCTCTGAGAGATAAGATAACTCTCCAATGATGGCTTATCTGGGAAGAGATAGAATGGGGGTTCAAACTCAGGAAAAAGATGGAATTCTGGTTGCAGATGAATAGCTCAGGAAGTGCTTCCTGGAAGGGGAGTGGCAAAGGAAGGCCCAATATCATATCAAACTTATATACATAGTTAACCAAAAGGGACAGCAGCATCTGTGGACCATTTGTTGCATTGGGGATGGGTAAGGCATTCTACTGACATATAGTGCAGAGAGACCAGAAATGCTACTGAACATCCGAGAACACACAGGACAGCATCATAATTTTTTTTGCCCCCAAATGTCAATAATGCCAAGGTTAAGAAATCCTGGGTTACATTTTAAATTCTTACAGTACCAACTGCTCTCTGCTTCCTGGTGTCTTAACTTACCTGGCTGCTGTAAGGGTTACTCCCATACCACCTTGGCAGATTCAGAACTAACATTGACATGGAAATCTGAGGTCCCATCAGGATGCTTTTCCCCAAGTTCCCTTTGCTGTTAACAAATGGAGATGAAGAGTTTGATCTCAGAGCAGTGAGCTCCTTGAGGGAGATGGGAGCCCCAGAAGCTACCTTGAACAGCATGATTTCTCTACCTGTTCAGTGAAGGTGGTAATAACACCTCCTCCAGCCACATCTTGGGTTTGTTCTGAGAATTCCGTGAGATAATAGATGTGAAAGCTCTTTCATAAAAGTCCTATATAAATGTGTTATTACTCATCCTTAGACCACTAATAAAACCAAGGCATCATCATTCTGTCTCTGACAACACCAATTTGCTGAACCATTAGTGTTCTATACATTACAGTCCCTAGGAGGCCCAGCGAGAGCTGGGAGGGACTTCATAAGGTCACTTGTAAGGAAATGGCCAGTGCTATACTTGGGAATTACTCAGGTGAGGTGGGGAGACATGTGGTTCCTTATTCCAGCACTCAAATGTCCTTTGTTCACTTCCTCACATCTCTGCCTTTAAAAGTAATATAATAAATTAATTAATAAAGTCACTACCCTTCTTCACCCCATGCCTTTGAGGGCACAGTGTCAATAGAATAATTAATTAATGACAATCAAGAGAAAAGAGCTCCAGCGATGGCTACAGAAGATTGAATAACAAAGAAGGAATTGCAAAAGTGTTGATTGTTTTTTGACACTAGGCAGTGCATAGAAGACTGGGAAAGTCCCCAAATTTCAGATCAACAGGCAAAATATCTTCAGGACATCCTCCTAGCCCTCACGCTCAAAAGTTAGAAAATTTAACAAAGGCAACATCTCAATCACCATTTGATCTAGGCCAGTACACTGCTGAAGAAGATCTTGTGAATGGGGAGAGAGGTGGTCTGGGTGTTTTGATACATGCAGGAGCAGCCTGATCAGGAGGGACATGGAAAAGGTTAGTGGAGTGGTCTGACTTCCGACATAAATACAAATGTCTCTCCAGATTGGTCATTGAAATTCCTTTAAGAGAAAATCTTTTCTTCCTATAATTCAAGGTGAGATCATATTTTTTCCAGTGACAGAGGACTAATATTTTCTTGAATTTCTCCAACAGTCCTATCACATAGTCACAAAAATTGAAGAATCCCTTTCCCTAACTCCCTGGTTTGAGTATGGGGCTCTAGAATAGGACCTCCTTGCTTTGCCTTCATCTCCATATTTGTTGGCTAAAGAAACTATAAGCACAAACCTTCCCCTGGATGTCACCAGCTGGCAACTTTCGCATGACCCAAAGACCTTTGCTATTTCTTAGTGGCCATCTGAATCTGAATACATAGAACATAAGTTTTTATCTCCATCCCCATCTGTTGTCCCACAAAGAGCATGACGGAAGCTCTATGAGGTATAGGAAAGAATATACCAGGGACTTGGGAGACCTCAGACCTAAAGTTAACTTTGCCATTGTAGAGTTTGACTTTGGACAAGGAATCACAACTCTCTTAGTCTTCAGTCCTCTGTGAAATGGGGATTTGGGAGTAGATATCTCTAAAGGCCTTTCTAACCATAAGATTAAGGATTGAGGAGGGGTATTCTTCTTTCCATTGCATTCAAGGAAGCCTCTCCTTCTTATTATCCCACTCCGACTCTGTATTTTTCCATATTTTTGAATCCTTTCAAGGGAATCCAAGGAGGGTGGCCTCAGTTCAGGATGTCACAGCAGTCTCCATCAGTTAAGAGGATGCAAGGTCATCCATGGTTCAAGAGACTGCAAGCAGCTGCCGTGGAGAGCCCCCCTCCCCCCGCGCGCACCCCAGAACATTGTTGCCATCCAGAAGAGCTTGGGCGGTGGGTTATGGCTGCAGTCTTTGCTAGAATTAGAAGCAGGAGGGCTTTACACTCACCCTGGAAGATGTAGAACTCAAAAGGTCACTGGCTTACGTTTGTGGGCCAACTTGAATAGACAAGTTGACAAGATAAAGCAGAGTCTGGACAACATCACAAAGTGGTGGATTCTGAATTCCTCGTTTTCATGGGTAATTACCGTAGCCTTCAATTTTAGGAACATGGCAGTGTATTTGTTTATGATTCACTCCTCTTTAAGGTGATGGAGCCAGAGCAGGAGGAGCCTGAGGCATGCGACTCTGTTGCCCTCTAGTGGCTAAAATGGAGCAGAATGCATAGCAAACCCTGAACCCCCACAGCTGGGCAAGGGTTCTTGGAGCATGGAGTTTCGGGGTCCCCGGGACTCCTTTCACTGCAAGGTTTGACTCCAGATTATGCAGAGTGTGTGCATCACCCTTCATTTTTTTTTTTGGGGGGGGGTCAGGTCTGCCACCAAGAGGTCCTGTTTTGCTCAGAGTCACACCGTACCCAGATGCAGAGCTAGGATGTGCCTGCTTCTTCTGAGGTCAGGTGTCCATGTTTGAGGGTAGCTATGCACCTGGGCTCCGCTTTCAAGTCATGCATTTGCCATGTCACTTCCGCCTTGGTTAGATGTTGTCTGTAGCAAACAGATATCATTATGTGGTTTTCCAATTAACACTTCCCAAGGGGAGCTGGTTAATATGGATGAGGCTTTTTAACATTTGGCTTGGAAGAGAGGGTTATATGCAGTTGTAACAGAAGGAGCCAACATCTTAGTAATTGGCTAATGTTTGCAGAGGAGCAAGGCAGTCTGGGGAACCTGCCATCTCTGGGAGGCAGGGCCTTTGTAGACTGTGTTATTGTGGTACAGTCTTTAAATGATCTGTCAGGAGAGTTTGGAGGTGGGACGAGAAGATCATTCCAAGAGGGTTATGACTCTGGGCTTTAGCTGCATCCAGAGGTGGGTTGCTGGAGATCACATGTACATTGTTGATCTTGGGTTCAGGCAGATAGTTTTCAGCAGGGTTCCTTTCCTCTGACTTTTGCGCTTTGCAAGAGGTAGTAATAGAAGAGGCTTAATTTATGGAAAGGCTGCAGAGTGTAGTGGGATGAGGAGATCCACAACATGCCCTGTACTGCCAGGAGAGAGTCCAAAAGTCTATGAGGCAGGAACTAAGCTAAATTCAATGTGTCAGCCACCCCACCCTTTGGAATAAGGCCCTCTAATTTACACAGCAAGATTTTTCTCTTTCTACTTCCCCTTTCAACAGTTTAACATGTGGAAAGGAAATGGGAAATAAGACATTTCATAGCGTTGAAGAGGGGTTCTTTGAAAATGTAGCCTCTTTCTATGGAGGTTTGAAAGGCGCCTTACACTGGCAAAGCTATTGGAGTTTTAAATGATTCCCTTTTATAGTGCATTGATTTTTTTCCTCTGACAATGAGGGGCTTGAATTACCTATCTCACTTTGTAGAGGAAAGTTAGTCTTATTTCTCAATATATACTTAACACAAAACAATGTGGTACCTTCTAATGACAGTTCACCTAAAAGTAAGGATTTTATAGGTAGCTGTACAGAACCTAAGTCATGCTGTTTGTCTGCATGCTTCTTGCCTCCTGAATCCTCTTTGATTTTGTGCCTCTCCAGTTCCCACCCCTACCTGAACACTGTTATTCTCCATCCAGTTCTGTCATTCACCCAATTCTGCTGACCTCTAGTTCCTGCAACCTCATATTAGTTTGTAACCAGGTCAGTCTTTTTTTTTTTTTTCGCTCTGTACAAACATCTCTTCAGCCTTGAGAAGTCCTCATGAGTGAAAGTGCTAGAAAGACCTGCAAATGATTCTGAAGTATTCACTGTGGTGGGGTTAAATGTATAGGAAAGAGGAACCATAAGGAGGAGGGAATGGGTCTCATGAGGAGGTGCTTGTTGATGATGCTGTGGAAGTGGAGTGCCTTCAGCTATGGCTACAGGCTGAGCCAGCCAGTGGATGGCATGGAGTGACTCAAGAAATTTCTGGAAGCACTTCACTGCAGCTCACAGATGGCTGAGGTACCACCTCAAACTCAGTCAAGTTTCATTTAGAGATAAGAAAGGAAGTGCCACATAGGGAGGATGGGTATAGAAGTGGCCCTGAAGGACAAATTCATCTATTATCCAGTTTTTCCTACTTTAGTATTGGTCTTGGATACCTGACACTGAAACTACTCTACTATCTTATGGATTAGTCGTGGCCCATATTTCTCACTCCCACTCTGGTTTTTGCCCAGCAGCACAAATAGAAGGAAGATGGCTGGGACTGATAAAGAACAGATGGCTCCTACTTGCTGGGGACAAGAAAAGCTCCAACTTATAGACATTTCTGTTTCATTCCCTATCACTATATTGTAATAAAGCCAGAAATGCATACTTCTTATCCTTTTGAGGCTTCCCATTTAGTCCTGTTTTCAATGTTCATACCTGGTTGAGATGAGTTGAGAAGCCTTAAACCATAGCCCCATAGAGATGGGTCTACTTTCTTTCCCTCTAACTGCCCTTTCCCTTTATTTCCCTATAAGCATTTACTTCCTTTGGTCACTGATGAAATGCTTGCACTCCAAGGTTCTGTCCTTGGCCTCCTTTGCTTTCTTTCAACCTTCCCTTTCTGGACAATTTCAACCACCACCCTAATGCTAATGAGCCTCACCTCCACATTGCCACCTCCAAATCCCAGATGACTGTCATGGGTTCAAGACCTCTGTTTCCAGATTCCTACTAAATATCTCCATCTACCTGTCCTACAGGCACTTCAGACAACACACATCTAAGCCTGAATTCTTTTCTCATCCACAAGTTTCTCCACCATTTCTCATTAGAGGAGGAGAAATGGATTCGGAGAATGAAACACTGCCATTTTTTCCATCACTTAATAAACTCCCAGACCCCTTCCCTGTGCTCAGCCCATCTCCCCCTTCATCTTTTACCTCTAATCCATCACTGAGTCTTGCAATTCTACTTTTCAAATTGACTCCAGAATGACTCCCACACCCCACCCCAGGTTGACTTCACTACAATAGCTCAGGGTCTATATCTTCATTATCTGACCCTTGATGTTTGCCTCCATGTGTTCAGGAGTTGTGAAATATTAATCTCTAAAAAAATCTAGATATAGTTTTTCAGCTGAATTTTATTTTAATGAAATTTCTATGCTGTGGACAGTCATCATCTTCAAACACAGTATTAAACTGATGAGTACAGGAAAAGCAGACATACATGTTTTGGTGGCTTCCTAGGTTTAAATAAACATCCACCTGAAATGATCTTATTTCCCGAATATCTTAAGCAATGCTCAGAGCCTTTCTTTCTGATCATATGGCAACTTTGTGAGTGAAATATAGGGAGGGTTTCTTTATGGAAATAAATTTCCCATGATGGCCAAGGGTGGTATTCCTTAAAATTTCTTATCTTTCCTTAGCTAGAAAAGTGTTGATACTTTGAAAATAGATTGCTTTTGCCACTGTCATCCTCTGCCATCTTGGTCAATCCTATATCAGTGTAGATACAACTTGTAAAAGTTTATTTTATTCATTTTCCCTCCCATTTGGGTTTATAACATACTCAGTTAATTTCCTCCCTTCTTCAGTTTCTCTTCAAAGGTTAAGACCCTAACTTAGAAAATTTTTTCATTCAGAAGATTGGGAAAAAGCCAACAGTTACTTTGGAGTGAGCTCTGCTACATTTGGGTTGACCTTTCTGGCTGGGCATATGGATAGGATTTGCTGTTCTGAATGCAGCATAATGAAGTCATCTGGGTTGGTGCTGATCACAGCTCAAGAGCAGTCTCAAGGTTGTCTGTCATCCTTTTGCAAATACTCCAGGTAATTAATTCTACCCAAGTCAGTCATAGTATTATCACCTTCAGAAAACAATTTTCCTTTTTAAAGGATTCTTCCTGGTAGAAAGTTGGTTTGTTTTTCATGTTAGGTATTATTTTTAACTCAGGAAAAATGTACTTCCAACAGCAAGAATAGCATCATTTTCCCAGGTGGCTCATGCCCTGGACTTTAGGGACTGAACCATTTCTTCATTGCCCCATGGCCCTTTCTCCCAGGCCTTCTATTCAGGATACCTGGGTTCTTTCCTCATGACTCATGGTCAGCAAGACCAAGCTCCTGAGTGAGGAAAGTCAACTGAGTAGTTGCTTTGCTTCTTCTTGTCCCATATATTACATGCAGCTTTACTTTCAACAGTAGTGACCTGAGGAGCTGCCATAGGGTCTCTAGACAGCTTTAAGCCCCTCCAGCAGCAGTTCTACAGGTCACTTCTAGTCTAGGCTTAATGCTTTTTATGTTTTAGAGATTGAAACTCAGACAGAATGAAATCGCTACTCTGATTTCTCATGATTTTCATGATCCTCAATGAGGGCTGGTTGACTTTCCAAACCAGCCTGGTGTCCTTGGAGTCCTTGATCAGAGATAAGTTGATGCAAGTCATGTCTCATAATCCCCCTTTGCTATGACCCGATCTAGGAAAGACTAGAAGAATTGCTTCCCTTCACTCACTACAATTCAGTTGGGGAGTTAGGGTTCTGGGGGCATCGAGAGCCTAGAGGCCTGCTCTTCACTGAGCGTGGAGTAGCCAGACAACAATTTGTCAACCTGCAGTCTTTCATTTCAAAGTTGTTCATTCATTGGCAGCTTCTTGTTTCTTTTATTGAGTAATAGTGCAGTTGTTTTTTTTTTTTTTAAGTTCTTCCAAACCAAATTGTCAGAAGCAGCATGCCCCTTGCTCAGGCCTACAATTTCTTCATACTCTTCTCTTTCCTAGGATGCAGGAATTTTTCTCCTTTGCCCCCATTGCTCTCCCTTCTGCCCTGTTTGTTTCTGTGGCATTAAAGGACCTGCATGCGTACTTCAGTAGGCCCCTCATTTCTTTATCCATCTTATTTTACTTTCTTTTCAATCTCAAGGTTTGCAATCAGGAGCCTTTAACTGAAATTTTGGGCTGCTTGCAGAAGCTGTGGGGTTCCCAGCCAACTGCCAGGTCCTCTGAGGAATAAATTCCCTTTGACAGAGTCACTTGTGAAAAATCAGAACAAGTGGAGAGAGTCTTACAGATAATTCAGGAAGAGAGAGGAATTATTGGCAGGTGGTAGAGAAGGACAGAAGATGGATTAATATTTTTTCTTTATCACTTGGCATGTTAAACTTAATTATATTTCTTGAGAGACCTCTAAACAGTCATAATTAAAAATTATGATAATGGCTGCTGTAGTATTACACATGTTCATTTTACTGCTTGCCTCTTTGTGAATGTGGGCTGTGATTAATACCAGGCAACATCACTTGGACAAGACCTCTGTCTGTCTGCTGGGACCTTTTTGACTTTGAACTGCTTACTTCAAGGCTCAAGGGTATCTGGACTAGTCCGTGATCTAAAGAGAGTGAGGTTCTATACTAGATAGTCATTAGAAATGAAGTCATTGGCAATGCCAATCACAGCTGTGAAAATGAGAATTTGGCTTCCAGATTTTATACCCCCTCTTCTTTTGTCTTGCCTTTTTAATAGTGGGCTCGTAAATATCACTCCTTCACTTGACACAGAGATGACTGAAGACCACACGAATAGCCTGAAATGCTTTCGATATTGAATAGAGGAATAATCCCACGAACAATATAAAAAAAGAAACCCTTAGGCAGCCCACCACTGCATCTCAACTCCTGTGCAGTGCCTGGTGAGGAACAGGAAATTTAGTGATGAGTTAAAGTAAAATCCTCTGTAACGTTACTGAGATCCATTCTTTTCATGATAAATAGAAAAAGTGAACTAGCTTATTTCTATATAGCTTCTTCTTCAGCCCTGAAGAGGGTTTTGGAGATCCTCTTTATTCTCTTTATTTTACTGGCAAGGAACCTAGACTTGAAGGAGTTACAACACTGACTTGGCAAAAGGCACAGCCATTCACGTTAAAATCTGCAGGCAGTGGTCTCTCAATGGGAGTGTCAGAAGAAGCCAGTGGAGGCTGTTCAGCCTTAGAAACTCCTGAGAACCCCCTGTAGTCCCGTCTTTGAAGGATAACAATAGCAAGCTATATTCAAAGTATTGAAAGGACTGTTTGGAGAACATTCATACAACATGGATGTGTGTGTGACAGATCAGAGACTTTACAAGTACTGAGCCCTAACTCTCAGGACAGTCTCAAAGGGTAGTCAAGACCATCCTCAGGAAACACATAGGAGCTTGCCTGTTGTATCTGTTAATAGTTACTAGAGAAACTGATAGAACACAAGATATATCGATATATATATATATATATATATATATATATATATATATATAAGAATTTACAAGATTAGTTTACAATAGCTACCCACAGGGTTGGATGGGGAGGAGTCCAGAGGGTCTTTCTGCATACTGGAGAGAAGGATTCAGTCAAAGTTCTGCAGCTCACTGTATGTCCTGTGGGAGTCTGTATTGGGAGGCCCATGGGTCTGCACTGGAAGGCAAAGACTGGAGCTTCTCCAAAGGAACAGAAGAAGAGAACTCGACTTTCCTCATTTCCCCTACAGAACAGTCAGGCAAGGAGCAGCCCTAGCGTGAATCTCCCACACCCTAAGGTGGGAGTTGCTGAGCCGATTTGGCTAAGTTTCTCTTAGCCAAACTTCTCAAGTTGACACAATGGCTCAACCATTACACCTGTTCATACTCAAAGGTTTTTCTCAGTGCATTTTCCTAAAGGGATAGTTCCAAAGACATATATAGTCCAAGGCAAGGAATGTTCATTTTTCTCCATTACTGTATATCCTCACCTCCATCTTACAGGTTGACTTGGAACTGTCTTTGGTCCTTTTCAGTTTTGTCATAGTCTTCTCTCAGGCTCAAGAGGAAACCTGCTGTATTTTGATGAGACGAATCACCTTTGATGTCACAGTCTTCATTCTCCAAGAACAAGGAATCATTAGCATCTTGACATCTAATTATATGAGTGAAAGCTCTTTCTTGGAGCTCAGAGGGAAATTCTGAACTCTAACACACAGATTCTGTGGGAAGTAAATGACTATGCTCTGTAAAAGAGGGAGGGAGAAATGCCATTTGAGTGATGCTGTTGGAATTTTTAAAGAAATTCAGAGAGAGAAAAAAATCCAAGTGACTAATAAATATATATTGGGTGTCTGGACCCTAATTTGCCTTTCAGGTCAAACCAAAAACAACCTTGTGAGGTGTTAGAATTTAATGTCATATAACAAAGCTACTGGGCAAGGAATTTTATTACACATGATCATGAAAAATATGTGAGGCACCATCTCTGGGTATTTTTCCATCAAATTTTTACTCGTTTCACACCCTTTACGAATACAAGCCAAAAGTGCTATATTTGAGCATCTACATTTGTTGGGATTTCTTTAAAAAAATAAAACAAACAGAAGAGTCACATTTCACATGTGTTGAGTAGTGTAATAGTAAACCATATTTAACAAGTTGGGAAAGGCTTCCGTTTTCACTGGTGTACAAAAAAATGTCTCTATGTAAATATTGGAACCATTTTTTAAGATACAGAATGCTGCAATTAGACTTTTAAGTAATAAAATAATCATAGATTTGTACATATGAATTCTTCATGTGAATGTAAATGTGTGAGTATGTATGCATGTGTGTCTACATGTTTTCATTTCCTTAGGGTTATCAAAATGATTAAAGGTGTGAAGGAAGATAGATGGTAGCTATTTTAAGCTGCACAAAAATGTGAAGAGGAAGTAGAGAATGAAAAGGAGAAAGAGAAAAAAGATCAAGCAGGAAGAAAGACAAGGATATAAGACTAGAAGAAAGATGAATTTCTTTAAAGTAGAAAAATCAAAGGAATATGTTTCCCATTTTGGCAATGACCACATTTTTCTAGAGCTTTGTACATTAACACCTTAATGAATATATTTATGTTACAAATACTATCTGTCTTCAATGTGTATTTTTTGAATGAGTTTCCTCTGTGATTCCTTGGTGGTTGTATGACAAGGCCACGCCCTCGTTTGACATTTTTAGTTGGACAACACCAACCTAGGCTTTCTTTACTTTTTCTTTCTTTTTTTTTTTTTTGGTACTGGAGATTGAACTCGGGACCTTGCGCTTGTGAGGCAGGCAGCGGAACCACTGAGCTAGATCCCCGACCCAGGGTTTCTTTGATTGTGTTATTTTCTTTGCCTGGCAACTTTTTTCCCTCTACTCATTCTTCTAGACTAGCTCAGCTGTTTCATCACTCAGAAAATCTCTCCTGTTTATCCTTGCCCATTTCCTTAGTTTTGTTTCATTTGCCAGATCTTTAATCTGGTAACATGTTATATTCAAATAAACAGTCTCTCCCATTAGTCTGCAGACTTCTGAAGGGCCATGGCCTATTCAAATCCTTAGTCCCGGTGCCTAATATGATAGCTTGTGTACTCAGTGAATAGTCTTTGAATGAAAATGCCTTACTAGTTTAATGTTCCAGACTTGGACAAAGCAAAGGCTTTCTGAGAAGACAGTCAATTTGTCTTGTCAGGCATGTGACAATGTGTTTTTGACAAACACCACATATGTTGCAAGGCCAAATAGGTATTTTTTAAAAAAATAAACAATCCTTATTGAGCAATAAAATAGTACAATGGTTCTTTTCAAGTAATGTATAAATTTACATGTCTCAACAATACTTGTGTTAGTTATTTATTGAGAAAAAAAGAATTTTCCTTAACTGCCCTTTGTTTTAAGTAGTGTTTATCGTTTTCCTGTTCCTTATCCTCCTAGGATGAGTTCCCCGGATTCTGGTTGGCATGCCTATAGTTTTTAATGATCATACCCTGTTGTGTCTTAGATCTTAGGCTGTTGTAATCTCTTGAGAGATGCCTTTGATGGGTTTTAGAGACTAAACAGCATTCCAGTTCAACCCTGGAAGAGCACCTCGGAATATCAGTGATATCTCTTTTAAGGTAAAACATATTCCAGTGGCATAATTGCATCATAAGAATACCAGTAGTTTTAGGATTCAGAGGTGAGTCTTAGAATATGGATTCCTTTCCTGCTGAGCTCTCATAGGAAAACCCCTACTTTCTTCGGCTTGCCTTTTTTAAACTGGCTTCTTCATCAATCTCAAGGAACCATGGACTATAACTTGACAATGTAACCAATAAGATAAAATAGATATTTAAAAACTGGGAATTTTTTTTCTTTTAGAGATACACTGTTTCTCCAAACTTATTTTTGCTGAGGGTGTAAGCCACCATCCTGTCCTGGCTTCAGGCTAGATGAATGGACAGAAAACGAGGGACTCTGTAGGATCTATCTGAGAGGAACACACAGATGTGGTCCCAGGAGATCATGTCTAGTTTCCTTTCTACAGGGGAGAATGGCTGTGGTATGAAACAGAGTGGAAATTTCCTTGTCTGTTATCTCATGGTATTCCTCTCTCTTTTTCCTTGCAATAAAAGCCCTTGCGCCCCTGAACATAGGTAGATGGAGATTTGAGGCAGTAAGAGGCCCCTCTTGTTTCCTTTGGAGGTAGCTTTAAATAAACCTTTCCTTTTCACCAAGTCTCCTGGGTTTCTTGGGTGAGCAGTGAGTACCATGAACCTGAGAGATTGGTAAGAGTAGAACAACTGTCTCTTTAGGTAAACCTGTGCTTGCTCACCATCCTGGGACTGTGCATGACCTTCCCTCTGGCTCAGCCCTCTCTGCCATCACTGGCCTAGCTGTGAGGAATCTGGGAGTCTCTATAATCCCTTCTTTACCCGTCACTTCTATAATCAGAAACCTGCTCTTCCAGAACTGTATAAAAATCGAGTGCAGAATGCTCACTTTCAGGGACTATCATGAAGAAGATTCACATCAGATTTATTTCAGTCAGGGTTATTGTTGGAGTTAAGTTGAGTAGTTCCATTCTTATAAGTCATAGAAGAACCAGGCATGATATATTACTATTCTCCAATTAAAGTCATATTTTGTGTTAAGATTTCCATGAATGTGTGTTTACTTAAGAAAATGATAGCCTATTCCTCTTATTTATGTCCTCAAATGTTCACAGAGCCCCACAGACTTTAGAGAGTAGTTTGGGCTTAGGATTTTTAAGGTGCTAGAGTAGAAGAGTTCCCTGGCAAACATTCCCAAGTCCTTTTCTAGGTGCCACGAAGCAAGTGGAATGTGGCCATCAGAAGCTTAAGAAGTTGGTGAGTGTATAAGTGATGTGGGCAGATTCTAAGGTTTAGAAGTGAAAAACAGAGACTGGAGGGAAATCAACCTTTGTGTAAAAGAAAGATGTTGAGAGATAAAGAGAGCCAGAGACAAAAAGCAGAATTTTGACCCTAAGGATCTTTGTGGTAGTTGAAGTCTGTGTAAGTCTGGGATAGGAGTCATTGCTCTCCATGGGTATCAGAGTAGACAGTGAAGTCTTTGATGTGAGTCTAAAGTGTCACAGCCTCCTATCTACTTCAGGACACTTGGATGGAGAGAGATGTCCATTGTGTTCTGGTCTTCCTAGCCTAGAATACACCTTCAGCACAGAGACATGTTTTATTGTCATCTAAAGCCACTCAGTGGAATTATTATATCCCAGATGTCCTTGTGTATTAAAATTTCTCTCTGCTGTTTTTATATAAATAAATTTATTCACTTATGTCTATGTGTACTCATGTACATGTTTGTGTTCATCTTATGCTAAGTCTTCATTATCTGAGGCAAAGTGATAGGCTAGCACTGTTTGGGATACCTGGTATAGGATGTGGGATGGATAAGGAAATGTTCCTTATTGATCCCTTTGTTACTTGGTTCATTGTATTTAGTGTCAGGGAGGGATCTCTGTATGATTTTTAAATAAAC
Source organism: Heterocephalus glaber (assembly GCF_053883595.1). Lineage (NCBI taxonomy): Eukaryota > Metazoa > Chordata > Mammalia > Rodentia > Bathyergidae > Heterocephalus > Heterocephalus glaber. Next base: position 18,447,988 of record NW_028258379.1, read on the forward strand.
TTATTTATTTGTCAACTGAGATTGGTAATTTATTCAGTAATCATTTAATGGCAACCCACAGTGTGCCAGGATGCAGAATTGAGTGGCCCAGGCTGGGTCCTTGTCCTCAAGAAAGATGTCAGAGTAATATGATAATATAGTGGTCCCAAGGCAGAGGACACTCAGAGAAGGGGCATGTGGCTTAGACATGAGGATCACCAAGGCTGCCTGGAGGGAAATAAGGCTTGAACTGTGTTGTGAATGGTGAGTAGGACACAGATAGATAAGGGGCAGGGAAGAGGCACTCTGGGAACAGGGCTTGGCATGTGGGGGCATGTGGCAGTTTGGAGCATTATAGATACTGTGGGTGGTACAAAGGAGGCTTTAGAGGGAAGGGTGGAGCTGAGGTTGCAGTAGATGGCCTGGATCAGATCACCAAGTAAGTCAGGTCAAGAAGGATTTGAGGGGCTAGTTAGGATAGAGGTTCACCCTGAATCTGACAGCTCGAAACTGATCGGCTGAAGAATGACGTGATTGTATTTATACAAGGAATGGTCACTCTGGCTTCAATTTGAAGGAGGAAATATGTAAGGATGGGGTGGAGTTAGACAGATGCCAGAGGGTAACCTCAATGAGGATGAATGTGATGATACATATGAAAGCAAACCCTAAGTAAGAATCCTAATAAAAGTTGTTATTTATTAATCTTACGCTTCTGAAGATGCTGCAGCAAGCAAAGCCCGAATTACAGCAGTTGCAGTATTTAAAGTTTGGGATCAAAAGAGAAATTAATAGGTTATCATAAAACTAGACTGTGGGATGTTCACATCTGTTAGAGGGAAATGGTATAACTTGGGGGTTAAACACTTGTGCTTTGGGGTCTTATTAACATGGGTTTGATTCCTGGCCTGACTTCTTGTCAGCTACACGACATTGACTCAGTTTTCTCATCTGTTGAATGCAATGATAACAACATATGGCTCCGAGCTCTTGTGGGAATTCAGTCAGAAAGTTCTCACTCAATGAGCACATTTTGAAAAGAAATATAGTGCGGGTTCAATAAATGACCACTGTTTAAAAATATTTTTGTAATTGGAATTTAAAAACCAAAAAGGGGGTGAGTGTGGATAAGGCACATGTACAAATGGGGTGTGGTCTAACAGGAAACCAACTACAATCTCCTGACAGCAGGCACATCAACCTCAGGGCTCTTGGAAAACATGTCTGTCAAAAGCAAATTCATGCCTGGTACAAGTGAAACTCAGGGTCCCTGGAAAAGTGAACTGAAACAGCCCTTTTTACCTCAAATTACGTGACAGGATATGAGAGGGAGGGATGAAGAGGAGAGAGAGGGAGAGAGAGAGAGGGAGAGAGAGAGAGAGATTGTGGATTATGAAAGGGGTGTTACATTTGGGAAGGTAAAGAGATTGGTCAAGTTTCTTAGCCTTGCTGAGTCTCATTTTTTTTGGAGCCTCATTTTTAAATGATGTTGGATTAAGTCCAATTGCAAACTGGCAGCCCATGTAACTAACATTTAGAAATATTTCTAAAAAGATGAGCCCACATTTATAATTTAGAAATTTCACCCACACATTAATTTCAGGAATCTGATGAAAAATCCAAAGATACAGCTGACCAGCCTCTGTTTCTCCAAGGACCCAAGGTTGCTGCACTTTTTTGGTGAAGAGTCACTTTTCTGTGTCCCTTGAGGCTATCAGTGCAGGCTCTGAGCTGGTCACTAATGCCAGACCCACTTTTCTGTTAGATAACTCGACTGGCTCTGGTTAGTATTGAAATTTGTGATGTGGGGAAGCTGCCTGGTTTCTAAAAGTATATGTCAATTAAAATGTGAATGATTCTGTACAAAACAAAAACCAAAAAACAAATATTCCAGAAAAGCAAAACGAAACATATAGACTTGGCAGGGCCCAAGTATAGTGGTCCTTTGTAAAACTGTTTTTTCTATTCTGATCGTTGGACACTCAGGGATCCAAAGCCATTCTTGAAGGTGGGCTCCAGGGTGGGGCTGAAGTAATAGAGGATGGAGAGAAGCAGATAGAAGGAAAGAATCTTCATCATCTCTGAAACTGACATCTATGTTTCTGTAGAATTTGGCATCACAGAGGAGAATGTGCTGCTGGAATATAGATTGTGTTTTTGAAATGGTGGATTTATCAGATGCAGGCAGAGTATGACAAACCAGGTCTGTGCTGTTCTTTCCTCTGCCATGTCCTCTGGCCCTGGGCACTGGCCTTCACCTCTCTCTCTCCACACTCCGGCATTCCGCCTCCTCAAAGCATTTGCTCTCTCTTCACCTCACACCCCTTTCTCTCCTGGCAGGTTCACTATGAAACAACCAGGTCTCCATGGCAACGTGGAGACAGCTGAAAAAATGGCAGCTAAATGCAGCTGCCCCTCATTTAATATCGACTCTGGCACTGACAGAACAGATAATGGGCAATAACACACCATTATGTTGTGGGAAAATGAAATGCTTCAGCAGAAGGCTGTCATGCTGGGGGATTTATTTGTTACTGTACCAGCACCCATTTCTCTCTACATCTCTTCCTTTCTTTTTATTCCTTCTTTCCCAAGGCAGAGTGTCTCTCTTCCTCTTTTCTTTCCCACTCTTCCATCCTACAGTTTCTCTTTTTTTGTACTTTGCTTTTCTGTATTTCCCTCTTTATTTTCCCCATTCTCTGACTCACTTATGGCTATACGTAAAAGCAAGCATCTATAATAATAACAATTATTTGCATAATGGATTCCAACTTACAGAGCACTTGGAAACAGATTTTTTCTTTTCTTATCCCACTTGGGTGATAAGGTGACCCTGTGAGGTAGATGAGGCCTGGATGCTGATATTTATTTGGCAGATTTTGAAAGGGTCTCAAAGAAGTTGGACAATTTGCCCCAATTTATACAAGAAATTTAGCATCAGAACCTTCATTCCAAGTCAGGTTTTCCTGCCCAGAGACAGGGGTCTTTCTAATAAATGGAAAACTCCAAAGCCACCAATTTCTATCCACGTTAGAAGGACACTGTTTTATTAATACCGTTGAAACACCTTCAGAACCAGAACAAGTCTACCAGATTTTAGGTCTTAAGAAGACATTTAGATCTTTACTGACATTGCCAGCTTTTTACAGAATCTCCCAGCCAAGTATTCTCGACTTGTTGATGAGATTGGGTTATTTTTGTTTTTGTTTTAAATCCCATGTATCTGTCTGCTCATTACCTCCCATTGTATCATTATATAATCATGCACTACTGCTATGCAGAAGAGACACAGTATACTCCATGTTGAAGAGGGGGGCGTTTTTGTGACTGGTAGCTTTTTGTTTCACCAAAGACCATGATAGGTTGATATCTAGAGGGCATCATTGACGGATAGACTTGGAGTGAGGAGAGCCCTCTCCTGTGCTGTTGCTATTGATTATGCTTTCTTAGATCTTCTTGGTTGGATCTTCAGAGAACTCGCATCTTCTGTTGAAATAGCATGTAGTGGATTCTAAAGTCTGGAGAGATATGAGATTAAGTCCTTTAGTTCTTTGGATTCTTGAAGGATTACAAATGGACCAAGAGTGGGTATTTCAATTGTGTTGTCTTTTCTGGTTATGGTTGAACAGGACAGAATTGAAGAACAAATAAAGTATGTGAACATTATAGGAGGAACATTGGAATATAACAGTATTTTGATTGTAAGAAAGAATGATGGATTCTGATAAAAAGAACAATGTTTGTATTTCATGGCAAAGGTTTTTGATCTGGGATCCCCAAGATCCTTGAAAATGTGCACCAACTTTTGTGTGGACAGGCAATATCATGCAGTGGTTTAACTCACCAGATTTGAAGAGTTGTAGCTGTGCCATTTCCCAGCTTTGTAGCTTTGGAAAAATTAGTTATGCTCTCCAGGGCTGGGATTTTTGAAGTAGTCTGTGACTCAAGCAGGGATTGCTATTCTATTTGTTCCCCTTCTGTCTGTAATTCTTTATTCTAATTCCTGTGTACTAAAACTCTTCCTGCAAGTATTTTCCTCTAGCAACAGTGTTCCCATTTTCTGTTGTGGAAACTCAGTTAGACCAATGGCAAAATCCATGGTGGTGAGGAAACTAAGGAATGTAGGCTTCTGAAATTATGAGCAGCTGTTGGTTGTCCTTGCTTAATTTCTGTCCCTGTGTGGTTATTTAGCATAGATGATTCTCAGAATGAAGTGAACATTAGTGTCATATCATGCAACGTTAGAACTTATTCTACTCTTGTAGTCTACAATTTAAATCTTTCTGTTCAGGAATTAGATGAGCAGCTAAGGGTCTGCTTTGCTCACCAAACTTCTTGCTAGCTTGTCCCTCTTCTCCTTTGATTTGATTGGTTACTTTAAGTTCTCAAGTGGCTTTATTGCCATACTGCAGAAAGATCTAGAGGGGTATAAAATAAAGATAGAAAAGTAATGTTTCCTTAGTATTTACACTGCTTTATAGTTATATTTTATTCTTAAAATGCAAAAATGACTGGTTCAGGAAATGAGTGCTCCAAAGATTGGGAAATATTTTTAAATGTTTCATCATTTTAATAAACTTAAAAATTACATTTTAGTATTCAGAAATTTCCCTATTATCTGATTTTTATTCATTATTCAAGGAAATGTAAGTATAATAAGCTCTTTATCTAGCTGTTGGAATTATAGAACTTCCAAGGCAGCTATGAATCTTAAACTCACCAGAGATAAGGGGGCACAACCTTTAAACTAGAGGAGAAATTGTCTTATAGTATATGCACCTTTTTCCACAGGAAAGAATGGGGTTATCCAGAGCTCCTGGGATTTACTTTGAATTCCAGGCAGAAGGACGAAGAGCTGGGCTGCAGACAGCAAGTGAAATTGACAGAAACTGTTGGAAGTGGTCAAATTTACCCTAGCTAGGAGGCAGCAGCTGGATAGAAGTGGCATGTGGGAGGCCACAGAAGGAAATTCTAATAGGATGGCTCAGGAGAACAAAATCTCTTAGGGTACAAGCAATAGTGTCAAGAGAATCACAACTAACCTTAAGCCAGACAATCTTACACATAGAAATCATGGAGAACTGAAGGAAAGGACTTTTAGAAACCAGTATCTCTCAATAGCTGTTCCATGACACCAGTGAAATAACTGATATTCATGAAGATCTGAAGACCTATACATTTTGCGTTGGATATACCTAAGAGATTATTCAACTCAGGGCTACTCCAAGTGTTTCCTGCAGATCCGTGCTGTCCAAAAATTGTTTGCTATTCATCCATAAGGATGCAAACACAAAACATAGTAAGTACTGTATCTAAACACCATCATAGCAATTCCCTATGTGGGAACATTTAGGTGAGTGCTCAGTGAACTGGTCTTGTTCTACAGGGTATCAAACAGCTCGGTCTTTGCACAGTTAGTTGGTGGTGAGTCATATGTGGCGTGAGGTGCTTGTTCTGCACAATGGAAGCATGTCCTGTATTGGCCTGGATGAATTGGAAACTTAAAAACAAAACAAAACTGGCTCTGCATCCAAAAAGTGCCCCCTTTACAATTGAGATAGAAGGTTTATACTCGGAAATCTAGAAATAGAGCCAAATGGCAGAACCAAAATGACAGTGTATCAACAAGATTTTATTAATTAACCAAATTAAGCAGAAGTTACTGTTTTCTAAGACAGGTAAAACATGCAGCAGAGTTTTAAAATAGTTTCTTTCAAACATTAAGCACCTGAAAACTTTAGGTTCTTAAAAGGTTTAATCATTCCTCTACAGATTCCACATTGCAAGTGAGGTTTTGCTATATACGCACAAACAACTACATTGCCCCATGGAAAAGATATTTTTCCACTCAAAATTTGTTGATCTCTTAAGACATTATTTTGTTTTTGGGAAGTCTGAAAGGATATGGGGCCATGGTAGATGATAACTTTCTGGGTCAATTTTGCCCAAGGCACTCCCTAATCATAAATTAGGTAATGAAGCACTCTGGAGGGCCCTTATGGTGCCATTTAGGGCTCTTGAGTGGTAATAGACTAGCTGGGGGCTCAGCAGCTTGTAGCGCACTAGGGGCTGCCAAGCATGACTAAGCTTCCTTCATTGTCCAGTTTTCTACCGTGGAATGCTGTGGGGGCTCTAGTACATCAGAACTTAGCTATACTCTTGTAATAATCTGTACCCACTCGCATGAGATCTTGGCCAGATTCAACGGAACAAAATATAAGGAGGCTTCTCCTACTTGCTTTGTTAGGTAGACTGCTTATCTCTTACAAGTTGAGATTTTGAATCAACTGAAAGTAGAAAGAAGTATCATGGTCACAATGCTACCATCCTAGCAGGATCGCACCTGTATACCATTGCACTTTTATATCATTCAGTACTTACCGTGATCCTACAGGGCAGGCAGAGCACTTTGTAGCTTCTTTTTAATAAACAAGCGGAATACCTACTCAAATAAACATGTATTGATTTCGCGCCCAAATTAAAACACAAATCCACTTACATGTCTCCATCTCTGCTGTCACTGTTGGAGTCCAGGGTGCCACCATCCATCACCTGGACAACTGCAGAAGCCTGCCAATAGTCCTCCCTGCTACACACTTAGTGTCCCTCCCCCCCGCCCCGTTTATTTACGAAGCAGCCAGAATAGTCTTCTGAAAGTAGAAATCACACCAGGTCCTTCTAAAGCTTCAAAACTTTTATAGCTCTCATTTTGCTTAGGGTGAAGTCCAAACTTCTTGGCAAGGTTTGAAAAGCCTAGCACGATCTAGCACAACACTTAACCACCTCTGCTACCGCATCTTATGTTGTCCTTCCTTAATTCTTGATCCACTGCCTCCATTTACCTTCCAACTCATCAATCCCTTTTTTGAACTGACTCTGCTAATCTTTTTCTCTACCCTCCCAAAGGCTAACTTTTGCTCATTTGCAGGCACCATGTGAAATTCTGCTCCTTGTAGAAGTCTTCCCCGATCTTTTTATGTAAATTAGCTCTTCCTACTTCCTGTCATCTCTCATCCCACCTTGGTTTTGTCTACATGGTGCCTAACCCAAGTCGGATTTAGAGCCATCTGTAGGCTTCTTTGTCTGAGGGCTGCCTCCTTCACTACACTGCAAGATGGATCCATGGTCCATGACAACTTTGCCCATCAGGGAAAATTTAGCACATAGCTCACTGCCTGCTTTGGAGCTGACCTGCTATAAATATTTGTTAAATAAAAAATAAGCGAATGATGGCACAGGAAGGCACAGATGGGGAAGGGAGGTGTGAGACAATGCCACTCTGCCAATGGAATAATTTTTAATTTTTACATTTTGTTCTTACTGAAAGTATAACTGGGGTTCCTAGAAAAAAATATGCAACCCTGCTCATGGTAGGAGCTTAATTATTGTTTGAATAAATTAATTAGTACATAATGAAGGAATGGCTGACATTTATTCATCATTGTGAATTATGCTGAGTTCTGTGTTTTTGGTGTTAGAATGCCACTGTCCCCAAGTTGTACTGTCAGCCTCTCTTCTTTCAGGGGCTAGATGTCCCCTACCCACACACCCACTGCTACACTTGAACCCAAATAGCTTCTGACCTAGCATTTTCCCTTCCTCTTGCCACTACCAAATTCTGTTCTGAGTGAGGAAACAGCTTTTGCAAACAAAAGCCCTGATAATTTTTTTTTTCCTGAAGAATACCATCAGGACGAAGGCTATGATTAATATGCATAATTGAAACAAATGGCAGCTAACTGCAGAAAACCATCTCACAGCTGTTAGAGGAAGGAAATTGCTGACAGCCGTTTCCCATTGAGTAGCTACCAAAAGAGAAGAGCTGGTAGGAGCAGGAGAGAATGCACATCACCATCCCACATCACTCTGTACTGTTTTGGCCAGAGACACCACTTAGAGCTCAGTCTTGTGTGAGCATTGCCATAAAATGGTGGTGTCATCAGCTTTTTGGGCTGGGAGCTAGAGCCAGGTTTCCATGGCTGGTGCTTGGCCTTTGGGGGGCCCCCGTCCTGTAGAGTGCATGTTTGGAATCTGTCCAAGGATAACATTATAGCAAAGCCCAAATTGAATATCCTTATAAGAAGCCGGGATGATCCCTGATCTGTTAGACTTCTCCTTCTGCCCTTTCTTTGCTCATCTGCCTTATACCAAGGGGTGGTGAACGTGTAGTGGAGGAGTTCTTCATGTGAGTCATCTTTGTGGCTTCAGCAGACCCTCACCTGCCTGGGCACATTCTTTTCAGTCTATCACATGAATTATCAGAGCAGAAGAACCCTGTTGCCTTAGTTCTAAGAGTCTGTGTCAGGACAAAAATACATGAAATATATATATATATGTTATAAATGTGTATAAAATTATACTTGCCACCTGTTATCTGTCTCTCCTATCTATCTATCTAATCTATCATCATTATCTATTCTCTTGCTCTTCTCAGTCTGCTGCTTTACAGTCAGCGCACTCAAAGTGCTATGGGTTGTGTTAGTGTTATTCTATTTCTGACAACTAATATGTAGTTCAGATACAGGAATTCATCAATATATAAATCAAAGTAAAAGAAACCTTAAGCTCAGTGCACTCAATGCACATAGTGTCTCTAGGCCACCACAGCACTTATGCATATACTTCTGCTTTCGTGAGGCAAAAACAAAACAACTTAGAAGCCAAACAAGTGAGAAGCAAAGCCCTGGGCTGAAGTTTGCATCTGGTGAAGTTCTTTCCTCTGGGTCTTTAGAACCACTTGACACACATTCACCCAGAAAACCTGCATGGGCAGTGCAAAGACAGTCCGTGCAGATCTCAGGCCTGAGTGCTGTGCAGTCTGCTGAAGGACAAGGTCAACACACTGGCTTTGGAATGAAATGTACTGCAGTCTCTGTCCCTCTGGAAAACAGTGCAGTCTGTGAGTGCTGACTCTGGAAGTACACAAGCTGAGCATCAGGGCCTGGAATATAGCCAGGAGGAAGGTTCTCCCAGGAGGAGGAACCTCAGTGAGCTTCATCCATGTGTTCTATACATTTCAGTGGTCTCAGTCCACTCACAGAGAGTCCAAGAAATAGTGCTATCTTCTTTATGTGGTAAGAAAACTGAGGATTGGGGAAATTAACTGATTTTATTCAAAATTATCCTGTAAGTTGGGCACACTGGTGGTAAATTTTTCTGTGCTTTGGTGCCAAAGAAAACAATTTCTTTCCTCAAATAGATGGGGACTTCTATAGGGATTAAACAAGTAAAACAGCTGTATTAGAACTTCAGGAATTTTGCTTTTCTCTTTGCTCTCTGATTAGTCCTGTGACATTTTGTCTGACTTTCTAATGGAACATCTGTGTTCCATCAGTTGATTTGGAACCATGCACAATTGACCTTCAAACCTGTTATTGTTGGAACTGAGGTTACCTCCTTGAGGAGTTACATAAAGGAGGCCGGAGCACTATTCAGAAACCAGAAGCTGACACCTGATTCCTGCATTCTCCAAAGAGCTCCTCGGCTCTCAGTTGAGAGAGGCAAGATGTTAGAGAAATCAAAAGCTGTTGGATATCAGGGAAAGGCTGAAGAACCTTGCCACTTGTCCCTACCACCTTTTTGTACAGACTGGCCTCCTTCTAAAATTATATTCTGAGTTTCCCACTTATTCCTGCTGTATGCACTGAATGTTTATGGCTTGCCTCCTAATTCAGTCTCTAATCCCCAACTGGATGGTGTTTCTAGAGGGGACGTTTTGGAAGTAATTTGGATGACATGAGGTCTGGAGGGTAGAGCCCCCATGATGAGATTAATGCTCCCATAGGAAGTGAAAGGGATCAGAGCCCCTTCTTTTTCTGAGCCAAGCAACAAGTTGGCCATCTGCATATCAGGAAGAGGGCATCCCCAGATACCCCAAATCTACCAGCACCTTGATCTTGTACCACTTAACCTGTACAACTGTGCAAAATTGTTGTTTTAAGCCACCCAGTATATGTATAAAATCTTGTTATTTCTGACTAATGCACTGGTTTATAGGTGAAATAGGGCCAGGAATTATCTTATAGACTCAGGATTACTTATTTTTCCTCCTTTGGGAATCAGCTAGCAAGTTGGTATGTTAATGGTAGAGTGTTAGAAAAAAAAGGGAAAAATCACCAAATGCATTTGAAATTTGAAATTATTCTAACTTTGCACACTGGTTATCATTTCAGACAAATGTAGATAGAATGTTTACTGAGGTGTTGCTATGGCCTTTTACGCAATATTTGGATAGCACAGTCCTTAGCTGCATGCAGATAATGTGTTAGGCAGCTAGAAAAATAACCTGCTTCCACTGCTTCTGATTTATTCCCCCTCCCTCTACGTCTTTGTTCACAGTAAACACATCAATATAGAACAGCTAGCAAATGAACACTTCTTTCTTAGAGTTACCTGTGGGTTCTGGTAGAAGCTACTACAATAGAAGAGAAATTCTTGCTGAAAGTGGAAAGACTGATAAAATAGGGATACCTATTCCCAGAGTAGATGGTGTTTGTTGGCATTTGGGTGTTAGAGAATGTGGAAGATAAAGGACTGTCTCAGTTTAGGGTGCTGGAAATTACATTGAGTATCAAATTAAACGATGATGATGATGATGACGGTGATTTGTCAAGTGCTTAACTCCATACCAGCCTCTCCTCTGAGTGTGTTACATGTCTTATTCCCATTTAAATCTCTCTGCAACTTCAAGTGAGAATTAGTCTTTTTTTTTTTTCCTGGCCAATTTATAGGTGGAGTCCAGAAGGTTTATAAAGTTTAAATAACTTGCCCGAAGTCATGCAAGGACAATAATTAGAATCAGGATAAGAACTTTCCTTAATTGCCCTGGAGATGGCAAGCAAGTTAAGAGACTTCATAAATTTGGGAGAGATTGTGGTTCTGGAGGTTCAGTTCTTCTCTACAGTTTGCAGAGGACCTACTAAGACTTCAGAGAAGTACTGAGTTCCTGTGTGGTGTAAAGAATATGGGCTCCATGAAGCTATTTCCTGAGCCAGGTTCAATCTATTTTCAGGCCTAGAATGGCAGGGAATGAGCCTCACACCAAGCACCATTGAGAGGGGAAGGGACCTTTTGCAGGAGCCCTCCTGTCTCCTGTGTGGCCCCCGAGGTATGTGAATAACCAAGAGAAATTTATATTCCTTTCTAGGTGAGACTAACGGAGAAAGAAGATGGTATTTCCCCTTTTTTCAATAAAACCTCTTTAATTTTGACTTCACTAGTTAAACATTTTCCTAATTTAGTCAGGTTAAGCTAAAATTTTACCTTTACATGGCGTGAATTGAGAGGAAGATTTATAAAACAAAAAAAGAAAATGGTTAGTCCATTCTATGGAGTCAGGTCAGCACATTAGTACCTTTTTACCTCCCAAAACGATTTATATTCTAATAACAAACTATAACTAATCCACTAGTACAAGTAATAACTCATTATAAAAGATATTTATTTTTTAAATGGCTTGCAAGAATCTCACATACACACAGCATACTTTTTTTCTGCCCTACTTTATGCCCTTGGAGATAATAAATCAGCATTTCACTCAGAAAGCACTTGTTATTTTTTAATTTAATCATGCCAATCTCTCTTATAAGGCATTAGTGTGATTTTATTCTATTAATTGACTATAGCACAGTTGCCCTTGCTTGAAGACTTGCTTGTTGACTTTTATGTTGATTCCTTTGCATTTTGGCTGATGTATTTGGTCACTTGCACCCACTGTTTGATAGAACTTTAAAACTGCTACCATTTTCAAGCCAGGTTGATTGATGTCACTGAAAGGACATCTCAAGGAAATGGACATTTGGATTTGTGACAGTAGGATTGGCACTGTAAAGGGGTTAAACTCTTCAAGATTTACGTAATAGGTGTATGTTTGCAACTGCATATTAGCGCTCATCACTGGTTCTGTGAGATGAGGCTTTCCTGGCTGAGGATAGAGGAAGTTGTTTGCATAATTTGAAGTGAAGGTGTGAAATGCGATGGGGCGGGATCAGTGCCCTATGGTCTGACTGAATGAGTGATACCTTGGAGAATTCACCACCAACAACAACATCACCACCATCACCACCCGTGCCTGGTAAGAACCTTTCAAAGGGCATCCTCTTGTCCTCGCTTCTCATCCAAGACAGAACACATGCAAGGCCTTGAACAATAAACGTGTTACAAAGTGGCCATGGCAGAAATGTTGAAAAGCTCTCTTCATGTATCTTCTATGACATCCCACTGACCCTATTCTGTAATGGTGTCTGTAAATGAAATGCTTTATGCTGTAAAAATTTAGCCTGTTTTTCTTATGGTCCTGCACATTCTATTTGAGACCCAAGAATCCCCTAAGAGATTTGTCTTTCTTTCTTTTAGTCCCATCAAGCAATCTTGAGCTATGAAAAGGAATCCTCAGAAAATGGATCAGCCTCTTGTTGACACCCACACTATGTTGTAGCGCACAGTGGACACTGTTCCTTACAGTGGCATCTCAAACTGATGCAGAGAGAGCACCTGTGTGAGTGTGGAATGACAGGACACAGAGAAGGGAAAATGTTCAAGGTCACCAAATGCTTCTGACCATATGGTGACAAGTTTGTGGGAGAAATGCTCTGTGGCTTATATGTTTTGTTTTGGAACTTTGCAAAGCAGAAGCTTTCCTAGAAATTTTGTGTTTTGCATTAAACCTTAAAGCAATTGTTATAGCTTATTTTAATATTTAAAGTATCACTCTTAGTAGGCTGTGAGTAGTAAGTATTAATTCTTTGCTAATGATACCAACACAGTGCTCTCTATATATTATGTCACTTACTGTATTCTCTACAACCAGTCTAGGACCTACAAATTATTTATTTTTTTTCTAATTTACAGGGGTGTAAACTCAGACTTTAAAAAGGTGCAGTGAGTAATTCTGTCTGATTGCAAAGCTTTAGCAATATTTTGGCACTGCCTTCCTCTATACATTCTGTGTGCAAATACGATGTTTTCTTTACTCCTGGGCTGCCAAACTCAGATTTCATGAAAATTTATGGATCTGTTTCCTAGACTTCCTCAGTGGCCTTGAATATTAATCCTTCCCTCTTTGTAGTAGAGAGAAAGAGTTATTTTTAAATGGGTGACTGTTTATTTAAGAAAAGCCTTTGGCAGTCTCTAAAGAGTGAAAAATTCTTTTTGTCCTCTGGCATCTGATGACTCAAATTGTCACTTGACCTGTTTATGGACATGTTATAGCTTCCCTTGTTTCTGTCTCCAAACAGCATGGACTGGCTATGGAATATATCCACATTTATAGTAGACAGCTATTTTATCCTGTTGCCATTTTCTACACCAGCTCTACTCTTTGCCCCTCAGCTGGGGAAATCAGGAAGTGATTGAAAAGAAGAAGTGAGACATTCAATTGATATATAATGAAGTCTTGATTATTATGCCTTTCCTTTAGCTTTTAGCCCAATGTTGGATTTTTTTTTTCTAAACTCTAGCTGAGAGCAGACACCTACAGATTTATTTTATGTATATTGCTGAATAGTCAAAATGTCATATCCTCCTCAAATGGAAGCAGGGTAAGTGTTGTATGGAGTCAGAATTGGCAGTTACTATGAGTTGTGATTTGAAGGACTCTAATAAGGCCCTGCCCCCACAGAAATACTTCTGTTGCCTAAAATTCCACAATTATGGCTTGGTGCTTTTGAATTAACCTCTCCTTTAAAACTGCAAATTATTCTCACACAGGGAGCTCTCTGTTATGGCCAGAGCACACCAGCTACTTATTAAGGATGTGGGTGGAAAAGGAGATGGGAAAGCCTCTCCAATGATCAATTTTGTGGAGAACTGAACTAAGCTGGTGAGAGGGTACAGTCTGCCCATTGCACAGGATCAGGACAATGCTGTGCAGTGAGGACGGCAGTCAGGATGCACTTCTACCTGTCCTCTGCTGCTGGAGGAGACTCACACAGCCTTCCCCGGAAGGAAGTTGCAGAACAGAACAAAGGGTATCTGGCAGCTGGGAAGGAGGATCTGGAAGTCTAGAGTGGCAGATCTGAGAGGAGTCAGCCAACAGCCAATGGAGGGGCCCCCCATCTGGTGACCCTGGGACTCTGGTGACAAGGCTGGACCCAGCGCTCTGTTTCTAATTACCTCTGTGACTCAGTTTAAGTCTCCTGACCTCAGGGCTTCCTATTCCTTATCTGTAAAGTGAAGACATTTGGCTGGGTGAATCTCAGAATTTCCTTCTAATTATGAATATAAATTAGAAAAAAATGTGTATTTTATAAAAAGCACGAAGGATTATTTTTCTCCTTCTTATGATCTGTCAGTGATAGAGTATAAGTCAAACAACTCAAGGGGCTGCAACTCCCAAGGGGTAATAATCTTGGTAAGATGCCACACCCAGGACTATGCTTTGGCAGAAGTTGTTTAAGTAGTGTTATTGGTTTTTGTTTGTTTGTTTGTTTTCACTTGTGATTGATAGAAAATTGGGGATGCTTATATTCCACGCTAAAGAAAATGGCAATCTCCCCATACCTTCCAGGGAACCAAGTACTTCTGGGACTTAGCTAGAATTCTTGTACCTGAAAAAAGTTGGACAAAGAAGGTCCCCCACATAGAAGCTGAAAGAGAACCTTTCTCCAGATCTGGAGGACACAGGTTAACACCTCCAGTGGGTATGAAGGAGAAATCATGCTCGATTATCAGTTGCAAACTAAGACTTCTTCAGGCCTGAATCCTGGGAAGGCTAATGTGGCTCTGGGGCTTTGGTCCAGTCATCCATTGATCAGTCTCTCTTCATGAGTGTCTGAGGCTTCAGGTTTCCTGTCATACAGAACAGGCCAATGAAGGCCTTGGGGTCGATCAAACCTGGTTTTGAGCGCTGAAGCTGCCTTTTACCATGGATAGTTACAAAGCTTCAACTTTCGTGCCTGTGGAAGAGATGATCAGAGCACTCATCTATCAGAGCTGTGATGTTTCAGCGAGGTAGTCTAGGCAAGGGATGAGCTTGATATGGAACACGTGACCAGTTTTCCAAAGTACGTAGCTGCCATTATTATGCAGTACAGCCCTATGGCGAGGAAAAGCAGTTTATAGTGGAACAAATCACCAAGAGTAATTGAATTGTGGGAACCACTTAGAATTTTGGGAGAAGGAAACCTGACCTTCAGCAATACTCAATTCTTCTGAGATTCATTTGCCTTTATGTAACATGATATGGTGAGATCTAACCATAGTGCCTGAATCTCTTTCACCTCTCCAGCAATGGGGGCATTGAGCCCCAGGTGAGTCTGGAAAAGCATCTGTGTCTGCATCATCTCTGTCATGTTGGACAGGGACTGACAAATGAGCTGCATCTTTCACAGGTCTGCAGAAAACAATTCTCATGGGCACTTCCTAAACTGTCCAGTGAGTTTGAGGGATGAACCATTATCTTTTCCCTTCTAAATTTAATATCAAAACTAAAAAAATTATTTTTTGTTTTCAAGAATGCATATTTGTTTATAATCTTTATATCACAAAATATCAACACTGTTCTGACCTCCGTGTAGATGTTTCTATAGATCCCAGAAATGGTCTATATCCATGTCAGATCCAAGTATTTCAAATGCAATGGAAGAGGTTTGCAAGTGCCAAATAGTGATAACACAGAGGAATGATGTGCTTATGGTGTGGTCAGAGGGCTACCCCTGCCTGGAAAGGTGTAAGTGTGGGGCCATAGGGTTGGCTCCACAGCCCTACGGAAAGAGGGGCTTCTCTTTAAGACTCCTTGAGATCTAGAGCATTCTTGCCACTTGGAATGCCCATCAGGGCTCATGGAGAGTGGAGAAACATTATACAGAGCAAAGTTATTGCATGCTGTAGCTTTTCCTTCTTTTCTTGTCTTCTTTATTTTTCCCTTACCAGCATGGTTCTCAGATTTATTATCAGCCTTTTCATGCTTTTTGCAGCTATCAGGAAGAGAAATAAAGAGGACTGGGAGAATACAATCTTCTTTTGCTTGTCATTCTTCATAGTTTTGATTTGTCTTTTGTTTCTTCTTTTCCCTTTCCTTTCTTTCTTTAAAAAGAATTCTGTGTTAGAGTGCTCTACATTACACTGTATTTTCTTTTTTGTTCCTCCCTCCTCTTTTATGGCTTTTAATCGTTTTGATGCTTTTGTTTGTCCCTGGACTTGAGCACAGTAAGAAAGGTCAGCTGTCAGCAGAGGAGCTATATACCCCTGGAAAGGCCTTCAGGAGATTGGACTGGAGTCATTAAGCAGCCTTTCCTTCCTGAGTGCATGGAGTCTACCCTGCTGCAGGGTGAAGAAATAAAAAAGCTCAATGAATGGAAAAGGCAACATATAAGTGAGAAATTTAACCATGTAGGCACTGAGCATCACAGTGCCTACTTGAAGCCCTTCTCCAGTGGCAGAAGCTGCCAGATGCCAGCCTGGAACTCTGTGACATTGATGCAAATGTGTATCTGTATGGGACTGAATTCAAGAGGCCCAGGAGAAAGGACTTGACTGGGAATTAGGCATCCAGTGTCTAGCAGATCAAATTCCAAAGTTGTCCCTTGTTGTGTGTCCTCTTACTAGCTACTTTATAGCTGACTTACCTACGTAAAAATCAGAAAGCCTGGCTTCCATTCTTGGCGCTGTTACCAATGACTTTGGGCAATCACCAAAATATGCTAGGTAAAGAAAAAAAGCAGAAAAGGTGGTTTCTGGATGTTCTCCATCACTAATATCTAGATTTCACCTTTCCACTTGTCTCTAAAGTAGACAGTGAGCAGCAGTGGGTATAAACAGAGGAGGGAAAGCCTCTCCACTGATCAGTTTTGTGGGGAAATGAACTAATCTGGGAAGAGGGAACAGCATGGCCATTTCACGGGATCAAGGACAATGTTTCCATCTAGCCTCTGCTGCTGGGAGGAGACTCACACAGCCTTCCTGGAAGAGAGTTGCACAAAGTGGAACTGCACAAAATATACCAAGCACCTGAGAAGAGAAGGATCTGGAAGTAGATAGTTTACAATCCCCACTCCCCAGCATGGCTGTGAAGACAAATTAATTCCTTTCTATGTAAAAGTCTTGAGGTAAACCCAAAATCAGCATTCTTGGAACTCATTTATATAGCCTGTCTGCCAAATATTTCATGATGGAATATTTTGAAGCTTTAAAAAGAATGGTGGACATCTTTAGAAATGAGAAAAAACAAATAAGTGATATGGATAATAATACCACAGAGTTGCATTATTCCTTGTGTTTTTAAGATCCCTTTCACACTTCACAATGACCTGTTTTGAGGACACTCTCTACCTTACCCTACTCTAAAAATAGAACATACTAAAATTTGACAGGACTCTTCCGTTTCTACCATGGAAGGTCTGGGCTGCATGGCTTCTGATCTCAGCACAGTGCCCTTTATACAAAAACCAAACCCTTGTTGGAGCAGGCTGAACAACCAGGTTTTAGTTAGAGCCTCATTTTAGATTTCTTTATTGTCAGCTATTGTTATTCGAATTGGAAGGGCTACATCCCCGAGTCTCAGCTTCTCTCCTTGAAACCTGCAGATAAAAATTCCTAAGTATGTTGTTGTAAAGATTATATGAAAGATTGTCTTCCAGGACTATGCCAGAGCTAAAGCCCCTATGGTAGTTGTCATGATTAACATCATCATTGCCATCTCAGGGACTGTGGGCATTCATGGCCTGGGAAAGAGTGACGGTACTGCCTGCTCACTGATGTTAACATAGAGTTGGAAAGATAGTATCTGTGAAGAGCACCTTGCTGTGCCAGGTACCTAGGAGAGCATCAGTAAGTCCTAGCTCCTTCCCCTCTACTTTCATAAGGCCTGCTTACGTTCTACTTTTTCACTTGATATCTGCAGGACATCATTGCTCTTTTGCAAAGAGGTGCAGTTACTC
The DNA here is from genome assembly GCF_053883595.1 of Heterocephalus glaber. Lineage (NCBI taxonomy): Eukaryota > Metazoa > Chordata > Mammalia > Rodentia > Bathyergidae > Heterocephalus > Heterocephalus glaber. The sequence continues at coordinate 18,465,843 of NW_028258379.1, forward strand.
TAAAGGCCCCTGTTTGTGGGTGGTCTTAGTTTATTGAGGCAAAAGTGGTGATGGGGCTACAGGGAGGGGAAAGGAATGAGCACCTCTCGGGAACATGAGTGGAAGACAGACCTTTCCTACCATACTTGGGTGCCTGGAGGCTGCCACACTGACGCTTTCCTGAAGTTTCTGCCTGTTCCTGGAGTTATCTGAGTCTTCCCTGAGGGAGTACCTCTGTTTGCATAAATCATTTCATGCAGTATAATTAGCTACTTCTAAATACAGAGGTCACTTGTGATCCCAAACTCAAACATTTGGAAAGAACAAGCTGTTTATTCATGGTGGAGTACAATGATAATTGGTGATGAGCTAGGTGACTCCTAGGTACCATGAAATCTTGAAGAGCCTTCTGAATCTCGAAAGGAGTCCAGATTATTCTTAAAGTAATTAAAAAAATTTAGAAGATGATTACTTAAAAATAATATACTGTAACAATAAATTACATATATTATCAATGTAAATAATCATTTCTTCAAAAACCAGAATTCTGACTTTGAAAAGGTTAGAAATTCAGTAAACAAAAACATTCTTCAAATTTATGTTGCTTTCTTGGCTAATGACTTGAAATACTTGTATATTTTAGTTTAATCTATGTTATTTTTTAGCTTTTGACATGTGACCCATCATAGAATGACCATTTGCCTGGGTTGTTCAAGGTCTGCCCTCATTTTAGCTCTGAAGTTCACATGTCTTCAGAAACTTCTCTATTCCTGGCAAACTGGAAAGCTTAACTATTCCAGTTGAAGGACCTGGAACCTCTTTTTAATAGAGTGATGTTTTGGGACCAAAGTCTGACAGTACACATTTAACTAGAGGAGTTTCTCTTTTTTTTTGGTGTGGGGGATTGAACTCGGGACCTTGCCCTTGCAAAGCAGGCGGTGGCACCACTGAGCTAAATCCCGGGCCCCTAACTTTTAATTTTGTTGACAAGTAGTTTTTTTTTACACAAAAGGGAAGGAGCAAAATATGATTGACTACTTTTCAATTTTCAAAATAATGACATTAGCCAGTTTTGCCTATTAACACCATCATTATATTAAAGACAGGAACCTCCAAAATTCACTAAGTAGAAAAGAGTAGAATGGAAGTACCATATTGATTCTTGTTTTCTCAGTGTCTAGTATGGTGTACGATTTACAGAGGGTCTTACATAAATAAATTGAGTGAATACTATATAAATTTATCTTTTATTAAAATATATATAAGCACTTTCCTTATTTTTCTAATTGGATCATGGATCAGTGAAAATTTTACCTATGACCTTTTTTTAGGAATTAATGATTGAATCTAAATCTGTGGACAATAGGAGATTTTGCTAGTAAGAGGAGAGATGGGAAGGAGGATAGGGGAAAGGGAAGAAGAAAGGATAAAGATGCGATATGTATATGTACCAATGCCCCAGGATGAATATAATATGTATCATAAACATACTAATAAAAATAAAAAATAATTGCAACCTTATCTTCTCTATCTGAAATTCTGTCCTCACATTGGCTCATTCTGCTGTGTAGACTTTCAATGGAGTTTTTCATGTCCTGGAAATCTGTTTGCATCTGTTTTATGGATTCCATTTGTTTCCTATGTTGGGATTCCATCATGTTCCTGAGCTCCTCTCTAGATTTATTAATCATGCCTTGCACTAGGGGCACAATTTCTCCTGTTATCTGAGAAATTATTTCTGATTTCATTTTTTCCAGATCCCCTTTTGCTGCCAGTTCAGTGGGTCCAGGTGGTTGAGTATCAGAGTGTTCCATCTCATTTCCCTTTGGGGTTGCTGTAGGTGCTCTGGAAGTCTGGTTTTGAGACTTATTTACGTGTTTTCTCATTTTGACTGGAGGGGGGCAGTCTGTTGGCTCCTGCATGGATCACCTCCTCTGAGCTGGGAGAGGTGGGACAGGGGCCAGGAGCAGTGGTAGGGATGGTGGCCCAAAAGCCCTTTCCTGTGGGCTGGGAGCAGCGGGAGGGATGGTGGCCGGGAAGCCCCTTCCTCTGGACCAGGAGCAGTGGGATGGCGGCTCAGAAGCCCCTACCTCTGGGCCGGGAGGAGCGGGACTCAGTACCGTGGTCTGGTGGTTCAGTGTCCTCTGCATCTTTGTAGTGTGGAACCAGGTGGCTGTACAGGGGAGTGGGGGTGGGGTGGGGGTGGGGGTGGAAAACCAGAAACAAAATCTTTGTAAATAGGGAGGAATGGAGGGGTTGAAGGGAGGGGTTGGCAAGGGTGAAAAATAAGAACCAAGAGCAATTACGTAAAGGTGCAAATTTCCAATGATGAATGTCATTATATTGTATACCTAAAATGTACCAATGATTAGAATGAATAATCGATAATGCAAAATAGGAAGAAAAGGTCCAAAGGGGTAGGGGTAATGGGAGGGGCAGGGGAAAGGAAAGAAGGGAAAGGAAAAATGATGAGAAATGGAAATAAAGTCTTTGTAAATAGGTAAGGGTGGAGGGGGTGAAGGGAGGGCTGGAAATGGGGAAAAAAATAAGAACCAAGATGCATTATGTAAAGATACAATTCCCAATGAGAAATGTAATTGTGTTGTATACTTACAATGTATCAATAAAAGAATTTAATTAAAAAAATAGTGGCAGAATGATGTAATACCTATATTTGAAATGAGGGGAAGAAACTCATGTAGTTTTTCTGGAGAAGTTTAGGACTTTGCTTTTATGAATTACAAATAAAATGTAAATATCCACCACAAAGAGCTATACAAGCATACAAGCTATAAAACTAAACCATGTAAAAGAGTATTCTGTGTAAAAGAGTGCTATAATCCCTGTTTTGTGTGATCTTTTTAAAAAAATGTTTAGTTAACTAAGCTTCTTCATTTTTGTAGCTACCTGGGTGCAAGGTGTGAGCGTATTTCTAACAGTAGCCATAGTTCAGAGTTCAGTTGTTTGGCTTTGGATGGGTTGTTGGAATATGTTTCAGAACTTTTAAATGGTTTGCGAATCCTTCTGATTTTGGACTATTGTCATTTTAATGTCAGTGCATCAAAAGTAAACTTCCTTATTTATGCTCTCATAGATTTCTTTTGGGATATTTCTTTTTATATATTTCAAGTGTTGTCAGTGTAGAGAATTCCCATAATTTTCCCTATCATGCTCATGATGTGTATTTACATCCCAAAGTATGTGCTTAATACATGTAAGTGCTGAAAATTTAGCCTTAATAAGCAGTCAGAGGCTCCAATAGCAGCTGCTGAAGGGTACTCGTACTTCACAAAATTAGATAATATACATACAAGTGGGTTGGAATATGTGACATACTATGAAAATGTGTACCATTTTTAAGAAATAGTTCCTCTCCCTCAGGAATGCTACTGACAGAGATCTTTGCAAGAGATACCCAGCACTATATAGGAGGTAGCATTGTCCATTGGAAAGCATGTAGTCTTTGGGGGTTGGTGTTGGTTTGTATTTTGAATCTACTTCTTACTAGCTGTGGTGTTGTACGGCAATTTAATGCTTTCTGAGCCTCAGTTTAATCATCTGTAAAGTGGGGATAGTAAAACTTTGCTTCACAAGACTTTAGTGAGTGTTAAATAAGAAACAGACCAAGTATCCCAATAAAAATGCTCCCCTTTCAAAATGAACACATGGGTATGTTATTTCTATTAATAGTACTTTGGTTATAGAACTCTTGTAACCTTAAATTGTCATGATGTCTCATTTAATTCCTAACAAACACTATGTATATACCGTGTTTGTTTTATTGAGACTCTCTCTATATATACAAGCTTGGAACAAAATGTAGGTTCAATCAACGTTAATTTCTTGTCCCTTTTACACTATAATAGAAAAACAACAAACTCTTACTCCCAAATTAGACTCTGCTGATAGACTGAGGTAAGGAAATGGTGAAAATGAAATGAACAGTTTATTCTAATTTTAGGCGCACTATTTGTGCAATAATTGAATTTGCAATCACTAAAGATTTTCTCCTTTATTTAGGTTTTTTGGATCAGGTCACTAACTTTTAAGTCTGTGTCCATTTTAGAGAACGCTCCCCCTAACCCTCCAACAATGTCCTTCATTCTTATCCCACATCTACATTCAGACACTTTCTTTCAGACACGGGACATTTTCATTCCCATCTTGGAAATTCTGGAGTGGGACAGTATTTGTTCTTAACAGTAAAAGCGTGATCTCCTCAATGCCCTATTTATTTCCTTGGGAGGAAAAAGAAATGCACACCTAGCTATAAAAACAGACGCAGCAGCACGTATCTCCAGGATTTGTACCTCCGCGTTGGCCAAGTTCCCTGGTTTGTGTCTCTGAACAGGGTTTTAATCACCTCGGCTCTAGTGCTTAGCACTGAAAGCTTTAAGAGTACTGCAGGAATGGTAGATTAGCCACATTTAACAAAATAGCAAGTTTTCATTGTGTCATAAAAAGCCTTATTGATCTTGTCCAGGCATTGACTCTAGGGCCTTTTAACAAGCCACTCTGTCTAGACTTGCAGGCTAGAGCCCTCAGCGCTATCAAAGGAGGAACTGAGCTGCCCTTCCTTCCCTGCAGGGGAGACTGAGGAGGTGGCCACGGGTTCTCAGTGGGGATTTCCTTAAAGAACTAGCATGATTTTATTCTGCTGTGGAAGAAATTAAAAAAAAAAAAGAAAAAGAAAAAGGAGGAGAAGAGTGGGGGGAGAAAGATTGAGAGCCTTGCAATCGGTAGATGTAGTTGTGACACGTCCCAGACTCCAGCTTTATTTTATTTATGGAACTGTCACATGATTACAACTTCAGGTATCCTTGCTGTCCCTCGGCTTTCACCAGCATTGCTTCCCTTTGCCTTTAAGGAAGCCAGGATGAATTCAGTGATACAAAGACACTGAACAGTGTCTATCCTTGGCAGGGGGTCAAGAAGGGGACAGGAGGGGAAACCAGTTACTTCAGAATTATTGCAGCCAATCCAACTTCATTTCAGTTTAACTCTGCATGTTTGTAGTTTGCACATTCTGAGTTACACAAGAAATTTTGAAAAGGTGTGGAAAATTGCCTCTCACTACAGTTGACATCATATATAAAACAACCAAAGAATCATTCAAGATTTGTTGGTCGATTAGGTGTTTTATTAAAGTCATCTGTAGAGAAATGACTGTTACAAAGTATGAAATATTGCAAACATAAAAGATATAGGCCATATAGTAGAGGATATTAGAAACTTTGGTTTAACCATTACTTAGACTGAACTTATCTTAATATTTTGCCTCTTTTTGGCTTTATATTCTTTGATAAAGATTTAGCCTTGTTTTAATACCGTACCTCTCTAGTTCCGTTTCTTCTCTCCCTTAGATGTAATTTATAATGATTAGTGATCACTATACAGTATATAAATGTGTGTGTGTGTGTGTGTGTAAATTGGGAAGTTAAACTTTTATGAGACCTCTACAGTCTATGTTCATCATTTTTGATGTATTCTGGGCTGAATTAAGGAAATGTTAGCTAAGCTATAAATATAGTAAACACCACCAATATCTCTGTTCACTCAAATGGAGCTTTATAACCTCTACACCTTACTTTTAGAGCTAGAAGTATATAGCTCCTGGAATATCTATAGGAAGTTTCTTGTAAAATCTAATTTTCTCAGTACACTTAAAGGTGGAGAGTTTTAACAAGATAATTTAGTTACAGACTTAACTGAAGCAGTGGGTAACTTAGAGCATCTTCCAAGATTTCTTCTACACTATGGTGATGATTTTTTATGGAAGATTCTCCACTTGTTTTTAACAGGGACTAATAGAAATTTGATAGAATAAGTATTTTAAAAGTCTAAGTGGATTAAAAACTATATTTATTGTTTCTAAATATTTAAATATCTGCACACATTTCTCCAAATTCAGTGAACCATTTGTGACTTCTATAATTCCTTGCTGATCCTGTATGTATAGTTATAACAAGTATTTAAATGTTGGTAGTAATTAGGGTCAGTGTGTGTTACTGTAAAAACAAAAAGCAATATTGCAGATGTTCTACATGCTCCTTATTATTATTATTAATTTGTTTTTATTAAAATTATAGTCCTTCATTCTCTACTTTCTGGCCCTAGGTCCCCACTAATTCTTTTTGTCCTCATCAGTTCCATAGAATGTGGTTTCAGAATGTGGTATTTGGTTCTCCTATACCATGGATTTAATTATTGTGTAACTTTGATAAAAGAAGCAGGTTCAAACAAAACAGGCAGATTATTCTTTTTGGACTAAACCGGGGTGAGAGGATATGTAGGTTTGTGGATATATTTCCTGGAATTCTTTTAAAATAAAAAATTTCAAAAGTTAATCTAAAAGTTATCTCCATAAGGGCAACCCTGGTTAAATTCCTCATCATTCTAATCACCTATACATCGGGCCGGGGATTTAGCTCAGTGGCACTGTGCCTGTCTCCCAAGTGCAAGGTCATGAGCGCGATCCTTGGTACCAAAAAAAAAAAACAAAAAAAAAACTTGATGTCTAATCACCTATACATTTGGTGTAACTTTAAAAAAAAAGTCTTTAGTAAATACTGTGACACAGAGTTAGCTTTAAAATTAGTGATCTATTTACATGTCATTGACCTCATGTGATTCTGAACATATCTATCGTCCTGTGTTGTTGAAGCAACCCAAGTACCAGTTTGGTCTCTTATTTCTTTTGATGTTCTTACGTTATTGATTGTTTCCACATTTGTTGGGCTCTGAGGTGACAGCTTAACATTCCACTCTGTTTCCTGAACTAACTGTGGCTTTAAACATCAGTTTAATTGCACTGGTGTCATTGGTTGTATTCAGTTAGGTAGGAAAATGTGGTTTTGACTTGTAGTCAGATTGGATTTCCTTGTAACTTTCCCTCTGAATTTAATTCAGTCACTAATAGAAAAGCTACTGGAAGACAGGCCTTTTCCACAGGGGCAAAGTCCCTGCCAAGTTTTCTGTATGGAAGAGCCTGCAGGGGAATTCAGAAGCCTTGTGGGAAGGGTGGATCTGAAAGAACAAAACAGGCAGGCCAACTGGAAATAGTAACCATCTAATTATGAAGGATAGACCAATGTGTGTCAGACCCTGTCTTAGTTACTTTTCTCATTGCTGGGCCAAAATATCTGACATCCATAAATTAATGAGGAAAGCTTTATTTCAGCTCACAGTTTGTAGATGTTTCAGTCCATAGTTGGGTGGCTCAAAGGCAGGGCCATATGGCAGAGGAGCATCTCAGTCCATGGCAAGCCAGGAAGAAGATGGCAAGCAGTGAGCAGCAGCAGCAGCAACAGCAGCAGCAGCAGCAGCAGCAGCAGCAGCAGCAGCAGCAGCAGCAATGAGCCTGCCTTTCCCTTTTATCTCATCTAGGCTACACAGCCTTTTCGGTGGTGTCACCCACAGCCAAATGGGCCTTCCCATCATCCACACCCAGAACCATGCTAAACCAATCAGTGGACTAATTTAGTACCACATAATCTTAATCCCAGCATCACATACCCTCAATCCAGCCACCTCTGAAAAGCTCTACCTATGAATGCATGGGACTTTTGGGGGATATCTAAATACAAGCCGTAACAGACCCTTATCTTACCAAGCTGATGAATCACTTTTCCTCTTACTGGAGAAATGAATGAGTAAAGGAGAGAAGGTCAAAGTGTTACTGTGAAAGTATTGGTGCTGAAGAAAGGGGGAAATGTTCTCATGGAGTCATAGGGATAGGGAAATAGACTTCCCTGTACAAGATCGAGTGCATTATTTGTGTTTAAAGCTTATGTGATTGACTGGCTCACAATTAAAATGAGAAGCTGGTAGTGAAAGAAGCATAATTATAGCTTTTCTCATATGGATCTTGTGGTTAATGGAATATAAAATGCACAACATATTGCATAAATTATTATAAGCGGGAAGGCAGGCATATGCAACTCAATTGGTAGAAATCTTGGTTTCCAAGCAAAATCTTTCCTTCCTTGGAAATATCCCCTAGATCCCTCTTCACCTCTGTAGCCATTTGTCTACCCACTGAGGTTCTGATACAATGAAAGTATAATTGTGCCACTTGTAAGCCAGGGTTGTTCTCTGCTGGTTCTCCATTTCCAGTTCTCAGTCTACATTTTAAATCCTGCACACATGCCCATTATTCTAGTCACATAAACTTCTCACCATCCCCTCAATACCCTGTGCCTTTTTTTTTTTTTTTTTTTTTTTTGGTACCAGGGATCAAACTCGGGACCTTGTGCTTGCGAGGCAGGCACCGGAACCACTGAGCTAAATCCTTGGCCTACCCTGTGCTTTTCTAATGTACACACCCATGAACATGTTGTTTCTTCTAATGAGCATTTCATTCTTCCCCTTGTAAGTGAACTCTTACTCATTCTTCAAGACACAGAGTAAGTATGACCTCCTGTATGGAGCCTCCCTAACACCAAGGGGCAGTTAGTCCCTTTTTCATGTGCCTGTAGCCCATATAAAACATTCACTATGTTGAATCATAATTACATGTTTGTGCCTGAATTCTCAGCAACAATGACAGCTAAGATTTCTATGGCTGGGATGTAGGCCAAGAAAATGAATGTTATTCATGCCTATGAAATATATACTCTGGTTATTCCCATTTTGTAGATTAGGTAACTAAGTGTTAGAGAAATTAAATAAAAGTCTGGGATTCCATAGAGGTGGCTCAATTCCAGAGCTGCCTGTCATATCCAGGTCCTCCAATTCAAAGCCTTTCTTATTGCAATCCATGCATCCAGTACACAGTCCAACTACATGGGGTGCCCTGTTATTGCGAGCACATGAGGGTCTGGCACTTAACAGGCATTCAAAATTAGTTAGCTTTACAATTTTTCTTCTTTTGTAAAATGTCAGCTAATTATTTCTACTCTCAGGGTTGGAAGATGACTTAAGTGCATTTGACACTGAGCACATCATCTGGTGCATAGGAGGCACCTGTGAATCTTTATTCCTAGATGAATGAACAAAATTTTAACATTTATTGTAATGCAGTTGAGAGCAGCTCAGTCTTCAGGATGCCATTAGCTTTCTAGTGATTTTAGTGAAGCATGGTTTTCCAGGCCATTCTTTTGTGGACCGAGGCAGCTTCCCTCACCAGGATGCTAGCTGTTTATCTTCCAAGTGACAACTTGATTTACTATTTTCCTTCTCATCACTTTCAAGAAGCATCTGCAGGCTAGTGAGTGACCCAGCAATGTGGAAAAGTCCATTTGTTTCTCTGCTGTAGCTTTCCTACAAAGAATCTTAGGATAGGGTTTGGAAATGGCCTCAGGAGGTCAGATTTCCTGTGTGTTTTCTTTGGTAGTGTGGCTTGCGTATAGCGACACAATTTCTTGTCTGCTGGTACACTCTGCTTTAAAAATACCTGTGTGATGGGATGGGGCAGGTAAAGGATTCTGTCATTTGTCCTTGGAGGATGGCTTTGCAGTCTGATCTTTCCTAATCCTTTGTTTGACTCTACAATACATTGTCAGGGAAATAGGAAGTGGAAAGCCCAGTGAAGTCACTTGTAGTATCTTTTTTTTTTTTTTAACCTCAATCATTGTATTCTTCCCAAAATTCTAGCAGAAAATGTCATTAGATGATATACAATAGCATTAACTCTATCAGAGGGATTTCTACTTTCCCTTCACTTTTGCAAATATGATCATCACACAGCTAGATGGACAATTTGAGTATCTGCCCATAGCTCCTAAGAAACCCTTACAGGTAGGTGTTCTCATTCTACATGTTATATTCCTAGCAGGTTGTAGGGACAGGAAACAGAATTGGGCAAGACTTAACTCACATTTCCCTTGCCTTATTTATTTTCCAGCAAAGTGGTTAAGTTGCTGATTTAGTCCAAGGTATTTTTCAGAATTGAGTGGATCTGAAGCCTCATCTCTGCCACTCCATCTTCCTCCGCCAGAAATGAGCAGACTACTTGTGAAATTGTAGGCTTGTTCTCTATCTGCAGTTGTGTGTCCCTTGTCTTGGACTCACTGTTTCTTTTGGCATCTTCAAGGATTCTTTGACTGGGAAGCAGTGGCCAGAACAATTAGATGATCTGTGAGTTCATAAATGCACAACCCATCACCTCTCACTGCAAATGCTGGGGTAGGGAAGGGCATGATGTGGCCCCTGCTGAATGCCTGGAGTAAGAAGAAATGAGTCTTCAGGAAAGCCTGAAGATCACAGGCTATCCTTTTGTCTAGCAAGCAGGGTAGTAATAACCCAGGCAATTTTTGTGCCTCATTAGCTTCTGGGTGGGCCAGGCCAGAATGGGCAGCCAGGGTTACCTTCATGTCGGTGCAGACTAGATTACTGCACTGCTACATGAGACCAATTTGAAGGACAAAGGATGCGAAGGTGAGGACACTTTCATCTCTGAGGCTCATTATCAGGAAGCTGTCTCTAGAGCACAGCATGTGTTCTGCTCAGGGCCACTGCCACCCCAGAGTGGTCAACATTTTAATATGTCTGACTTTTTCCAACCTGATTCTAGAGAATTTAGAGAAATTGTCAGTCTACTTTTCTGTTTCCAGATGTAGGTTCCTACTGGGCCTTCATCTGTCAGTGGTTTCACCTTTGGACAGGCTGAACTTCATACAGTCACAGAACCTTAGATATGGGATGCTAGACATCTGCACTGAGATGGAGTTCCTGGCAAAGTAGGGATATGGTAGAGTAGCAAAAGCAATGCAGACCAGGGGTTTGGAGCTGGCAGTCCCTAATGTCTTAGATGACCTATCAAAACTCCATGTTCCTCTGCTGGTTCACTTTGATTAATCACAGCACAGTGACCTCACAGGGTGTTGAGAGGATACAAATAATGATTAAGAAAGCATTTGGAAATACAGTGCTCATTTAGAAAGCTGTGAATGCCTGTTTGCAAATAACCCTGTAGTCCTTTTTTACACATTTCCAATATGTTCTTTTCTTGTCTAATACTGTGTCGTTTCCCTTCACTCTTTTTTTAAACCCCTGCCCCTTTTTCTTTTCTGGCTTAACTTAGGTCTTAAATATCCAAATTGTGGTTTTCTCTTGTGGTTTCTGGCTCACCAGTATCTCTGCCTCTCTTTTCCTTGGGCTTTTTCTGCTAGGAACATTTTGCTTCCGTTGCTGCCCAGTAAAATGCACTCACTCTAGGAATTATGTTGACACCCAAGCTGAGCTCCACCCCAGTCAACCCCTGAAAAAGGAGTTCATAAGATTATGTACTCTTTTAAAAATGTGAATTGGATTCTTCTGTTGCTCTCAGTAAAATTATGCAGTGGTTCCCCTAACTTTCGAAATAAAGTTCAAATTTCTTGATATCAAAGTATAATTTGAGTTTTCAAGTCATCGAACCAGGAGGAATCACAGGCTTCCAATTCTTATATTGCATAGTATAAAATTATTAATTACACTGGACATTTTAATCTACTTTGGAATTTTTCAGAGAAATAGAATTATATAAATCGCCAATTGGCTGTATTTGGGGGAGGAATCGTGGAGAAAAGGGTTGAGTAAATGCTTGTTAATGCTATGTATGATGCTGCTATTTGTATGAAAGCATATGTATATACTTATATATATCAGTACTTCCTTCTATTAGCAAACTGTTTGAAAGAAAAGTACTTTATATACCTTATACAAGCTGATTTAAAATCTTGAGTTATAAATATCTAGATTGTATCTAGTGTTTAATCAACTGGACATTTACGAATAATAGGTAAGTGATTTGTTGTCATAGAGTTGAGCTCTGCATTGCATGCAGTGAGAATAACATTTTTAGCACTTATGCAATTGATTGTAAACTTTGCGGTGATATAATTTAAATGGATCTAAACAGTCCATTAGCTATGTCAGTGCCTTCTCTCTTGCCAAGCTGTAGTTTTATGCTAAGCTGTTGTGTACTGTGTTACATAATCCCCTGCATTCATTTTCTCCACCTATTTAGCTTGAATACATCCAAGGTGACTGCATTGTCTCTTCAACACCCTTCTCAGTGTAAACACCATGGATAGAAAACGGATTTGAGGCACTATTACCTTTTTCTAACAGAGGCTTCTGAGAATTGAACAGGCTTAGAAGTGTGTTTGTCCCTATCTGCTTTTCTCCTTTTGGTTATGTTGACTGTCAACCCAGTATGGTTTTCAAGGTGATAAGAAAGTGCTTGAGCCTTAGCTCCTGGAAGGAAATTAAGATAGTTTGGGGTCTTAGGAGAAAAATAATGTTAGCTGTGAGAGTGCACCAAAAAGTAATTTCTTCAAGGTTCTTCTTTCTCCTTCTTAGCCCTTTATTTGCTCTTGGCCAGACTGGGCCATGTATTGCCAGCCCTCTCTTCCCTGCAACAGTCAGAGGAAAGTACTTTATGAATTAAGAATGAAATAAGCTTGCTTATCTAAAATAGGTTTCCAAGAGGACCTTTCAGTTGTCTATTGTTTGTTAAGGGGCAAGCAATGGGAGAAGATATCTTGGCAGTTGGGGTGAGGCTATGCTTGGTTACCTCCTCTGGCCCAGGGAAGAGGTAAACTGAGAAAATACATCACTGAATGAAGACTGGGAAGGCTGTGAACTGTTGCTACAGTTTTTGTCAGATACTTCCAAAGGAAGGCACTTGGCTGTATAAAATTTTCTTGGTATATTTGCCTGGTGATTAGCATAAATATGCATGTGATTTGCATAGACATTTTCTTTTTCATATTGGTATTATATCTTATTTATTTATTGTGATATTCTCTTTTCTATGCCAATGTAAATTTTCCCCCTATGGCCTTCCCCATAAAACAAATTCTTTTATTTTAAATATACCCAGATTCCACAGGGGAAAGGGAAACATTTCTTTGGGTGAGCATGTGAAATTTACATAACAGGAAAAGAAGTTTGTTTCTGGATCCATTTATCCAAGCTTTAAGATGGTTTGCAAGTTCATGGATCCATGGAATTATTCACAGCCTTGGAGAAGTAGTGGGATATGTGGAATATCCCAAGTGGCCAAAGAGAAAGGTAACTGATATTTAGAGAAAATTTCTAAGGTGTTTTAAGTCTAGATTACTGCCAAATAACTGTGTTGTTTTGGGCAACTCACTTGTTCCTAGTCATCAGTTTCTTCCTTAATAAAATAAAGGCATTAAATTAAGCAACCCCTAAAAGTCTCTTATAGCTCTAAGATTTATTATTTTGACAGACTCCTCTAATTATATGAAAAATATTAAGCAACACATAGCCCATTAAATAATATTCTGGTACCTTGCTGCTTTGTGCCAAGGCCTCCTCTTTGGAAAGGTACTCCGTGGTGAATGTATGCTTCTCTTTATAGGTGCTACTTTCCTTGTTCATTTATCCCAGTTCAGAGAGCATGCAAGGTGTAACTTGGATGCCTATAGAAGATGCCCATTAGTATACTGCATGCAGTACCAAGGACACACACAGTAGTTGTCTCTGTACATGTCCATGTCTGTAGGAAAAGAGATTAGTTGTGATAAATGCATTTGATTTGTCATCTTCTGCTTTAGACCCGAGTCACCTCCAGGTCTGTTGTTTGGTTGCATTTTAACAAAACCATTTCTTCATAAATGAGAGGAGAAATCATAATAATAGACAGGGCACCAGAGGACTGGATGGATCTATTTCAAACATGCGGACAGTGTTAAATTTTTGGTTTTTGATTTTTGGGGGTCTATTTTTGGTAAAATGCATCATACATGAGTTTTCTGCTGAGTGGTCCTTTTCCCTTATGTGTGTATAAGCTGTACTACCATCCCTTTGCTTACCCCAGTGTGTGTATAAACAGAAATATGCAGGTATATGTGTTCCACTGAAACTCTCTGGAACATGTGGAAGAAACTTCAAATTTCCTCTTTAGCTCTCTGGACTATGAAGCTGAGGTTCATGTTTTAATAGTGTCATGATGCTATGATTAATTGAGCAATATGTAGTAAGTGGTCATATCTCCCCATAAAAAGAGTGACTCCTCAATAGTTCTTACTTTGTGATGAGAAAAAATGTATTTGACTTTACTTAAGTAATGTATGTATGGCTGTGATGGTTGCTAGGGATCTGACTTGAAGTGAACTCGATGTTTTTGTTAATAAGACTGGAATGTAGTTCTGGCAAGGAAAATAGAAGTCTCTTAAGCTCACCTTTCAGTCCCCAGTCTTCAGAGGGAAACTTAATATCTATATTTATATTGTTGCCAATTTTCTTTCATGAATGAAGTACTTTTCAATAGCTTTTGACCAACCCCGATATGAAGTAGGATACTCAGAAGCGTTCTGAAAAGAGGATAAATGGAAGTCCACATGCTGTGTGTCAAAATTATAAATCAGATCAACAAATGAATAACTATATCCTATTCTCTTACTTTTACAAATAGACCTCTATAACTACCTGGAAGGCCAGGTTCAAGAATTTTTTGATACCTTGGAGTTTTACACTGAGAAAGAGTAGTCCAGAGAGAACCAGCCCCTTCTCGGCCTTAGGCTGTGGCCTGTCCCCCTTCTCTTCCCACCTTTGGCTCTTTCCCATATCACAAGGAGTCTAGCATAAACGCATGTGAATTTTCCAGCCACGTGACCAAACATAGTCCCCATGGTTCTCCTCATACCTTAAAGTATGGAAAATGACACCATGGTTTGTCTTCAGAAAGATCTATTATTAGGAAAGACCTATGCAAACAGTCCAGAGATTATGGGCTCCACTGGAGTGCCACCTGGGCCCTGGAGACCCTGTTTTGGGGGCAGAGCATGCACATGGGGAGGTCCAACCAGAGGCACGTAAGAGGAGACCCATTCCTCCAGAGCAGAAGTGCCTTTACCTTGGATCTAAGGGTGGTATAGCTGTCATGTCAAAGTGTAACACCAAATTTCAGTTTGTTCCCCTTGCCTACTTGATCACTTTCTCAGTCCCAACTTCCTGTGTACTAACTCAGCCACATTCCACTGGGCCCAGGACTATATTATAGAAAACAAAGTTAGCTGGGTTATTGATGAATAAAAATCAGAGCCAAATCTTTCAGGGTAATTGATTTTTAGTTATTGGTCAATAAAAGGTACCTAGAGCTAAAGAGTCTTTTTATCACAACAGTTAATTATCCATTCTAAACCATTTCTTCAACAAGCATTTAAAGCTATCATGGAAGCAAAAGCAATGTAAGCCTCACTTGGCCTTTTGTATGACATTTCTCTTTAGGGTTTTCTATGAGTAGATATGAAGGAAAGGCAGCAACAAGCTCTTTTGCACCATCTTGTCTTCTCCCATTTGGATACATGGTTTCTCCACATTTCCCTCCTCTGCTGCTTTACCTAGTGTTAGATAGAAGCCGGAGGAAGTGTTGAGTTGGTACCAGCACAAGGACAGGGGCAGTGCCTTTGGGAATTCTCTTTGTCATTTGCATAAATCTGACTCTTGCCAGTCAAGTATTGACTGCTTTCCTCTTTTATCCCCTTCAGCTCGAGAGGAGAACGTGGCCACTTTCCGAGGCTCAGAGTACCTGTGCTATGACCTGTCTCAGAATCCAATCCAGAGCAGCAGTGATGAAATCACCCTGTCCTTCAAAACCTGGCAGCGCAACGGGCTAATCCTGCACACGGGCAAGTCGGCTGACTATGTCAACCTGGCTCTGAAGGATGGTGCGGTCTCCTTGGTCATTAACCTGGGGTCCGGGGCCTTTGAGGCCATTGTGGAGCCAGTGAATGGAAAATTCAACGACAACGCCTGGCATGATGTCAAAGTGACACGCAACCTCCGGCAGGTAATGGTTGAGGGAAGAGAGAGCCCGGGAGGCTCATCCTAGGTAGAAGGTGCATGGAGCAGGTGACCTGTGAGGTGGAGAGGGGCACCGATGTGGGTTCAGCTATGTCAAAGTCTAATTTTCTCCCAGCTGCTGCAATTTCACAAGGAAAATGGTGAAACTGTTTCTAGTCATCCTTCAGTTCTCCATTCGTACTTGCTATTTAAGAAGAAAAATCAGCTGTATAGATAATAACCATGATAAGTATTTTCATCCCTTTTATTCTGCTTTCCTTTTATCATTTTCTTAATTACATTTGAATCTTATCGTATTACTGTTAAACTCAATTAAGGACAGCATTTTGTTTTTGCAACTTGATGTATTTTTCTCATTCTTTGAATATATGTTTTTCTTTTTAATTAGGTTAGCCATTGGCATGATGTCATAATTTTCCCTCAAGAAAAAAAATGTCCTTTTTTTTTAACCTCCTTTTAATTTACCATCCCTCCCCAACTTTTTTCCTCCTATTGTTATGTTAACCTCTAGCCTTGGAATTAATTACCCGGGATCTTTCTGATCTCCTCTGTTTCTCTGTTCCTTGATGCGGTGGCCCCACCTTATTACTTCCCTGTCTCTACCTCCAAGACTCTTCAGTTGACTGGGAGGCCTGGAAAGTGAAAGGACTCAAATAAAAATGTCATCTTTGGAGCAGCTTTCCTGATTCTGTCCGTGCTTGAGAACTCCCATCGCTTGCCGATTCTAAGCAGGCAACTCCGTCAGGTGACAACATTATTTCCGGAAGCCCAAGCCAAGTCAAGTTGTTTGCAATTCCATAACTGCTACTATGCCTTATCAGCACATATCAGTGTATCAGTGTACAAAAAGCTTTCCTGTAGAAATCAAGGTCTGTGCTGACACTGCCATGTTGTTACTTTCATTTGGTTTTTCAACTTAGGAATTTGTTATGAAACCCAGCTGGACAGCACTCATTCTTTATTAATCAAAAAACCCTAAGCAAATTTCCAGGAAGTGCTCATTAAATTTTCTCCTGCAATAGATTGGTTTAATGCCTTCTCACATAAACAGGTGTTTGTATATGTTTTCTGTTTGGTAAACATGTGACTCCTTAGTAATGCTAAACAAATGGCACATCCTGGCTACACTGGAAGCACACAATAGTCAAAACACTCATTTCCACATTTAAGGATGTCAAAGGACCCACCTAGTTGGGAGATTCCATTTTATCTGTGGTGAAGTTGACAGATAACACAAGACTTAAAGTCTCCAAGCATTTTAACACATGAATTTGACCTTTTTTGGGTCATTGTTCTGTTTTCCCTCCAAGGCCAAAGAATCCTATTGCTGGTGATTTATTTCATCATCTCCAGCCTTAGTTACTCAGAAAAGAACTTCTCAATGTCAAGAAAACCTAAGTAAAATTCCCATTTTCTGACATAGAAGGACTTTCTGTCTGAGCAACAGAGACTAGACCAAAACTTAAATGAGATCTTTGCAAGTTTTGATTAGGAGGTACAAAATAATTCCTTTTAGGCATTGGTTAGTGGGAGAGAGACTCTTGGTGTACTGGAAAATAGTATCAGGTCAAGATTCTCACTAATTTGGTTTTCTAACTCTGTCTTAACCCACCCACTTTCTAGTCATGGTATCAAGCTCCCCAAAAGTCCTTCTAACTGGATAGGCCAAATCAAACTGTAATCCAAATACTAGTTGTGTCGTTTTAGTGAGAGAAATTTGAGGAAGAACAGCCTGGAGCTTTTTGTTTTATTCCAAGTTCTAAGGCCCAACTCCTCTCTGTGCCCTTGGACAAGCCACTTAACCTTACTACATCAGAGTTTCCATTTGTGAAATGCTGATTACAATCCTCCCCAGCCATGTGTGGTGGCTAAATACGCAAAGCACCTTATGTTCCAGAAGGATTATGAGCTCATCCATGGTCTGGGTGCTAGACTTGCTGTGATGTGCAAATGATTTACAGGCTGAGCATTCTGTCCCAAAGGTGACTGCTTCTGTCTGGTGCCAAGAATGCAGCTAAGCAGAGCTCTCTGTTTTAGACAAGGCCTCAGAGATCCTATGGAATTGGGTATTTCTTGGCAGAGAAAGCATTAATCGCATAAGGAAAAGTGTCCCTAAAATTGGACTTCATTGCAATACTGACTGAATTTTGCATCCAGTGCAATTTATTAAAAAAGGGGAAATCTCCAAAAAGCAGAGTAATTTTGCAAATGAAATCTTTTCAGTGCTGAATAATCTAAAGCTATCATTTTGCCCATTAAAAATATTTATAACCTCTTTTTTGAGTTCCCTAGGATACATTTGGAGTGAGGCCCTCATCTATTCAATAAACTAATAGCTTCATAAATATTTGATAACAAGCTTATGGCAGCTTCATCTGCTGTTTTAGTAAGGCTCAATGCTGCTGTGGCCAAAAATTCATCTAAGGAAATTTTACCTGGAGTCTCCTGGAGTATTCAGTCCCAAATGGAGCAGGATTCTCCTCATTTTTTCCTTCATGGTCAGGAATTCATGGTTCTGTCTTTAAAATAAGTCAGAGCCAAGCCCAGGGATTTCTCTGGGCTTCAGACTATAAGAAGGAATGTAGACCATCTATATCTGTTCCAAACTACAGCTGGGATTAGAGGCCAAGGTGGTGAGGTATTTATATGTGTGTGTAGGGTGAGGGTTTGCCTTTTACCTTGCCACTTTTGTTAAACCACAAGCATAAGACTGCTGTTGTGTGTCTTCCAACCTTCCAGCCTCCCACCTCAGGGTGTCTTGGCAGTTTAGCATTTGAAATCAGCAAGGAGATGGATTGTAGGGCTTCTCTAATCCTGTTCAACCTGCCATTCTTCCTGCTATCTATAAAAGAAGTTGCTTAAAAGCTTGAAAAGCATCTTTAAAAGGAATAGGGTGAGATTCCAACAGGAAACATCCCAGCCAAGCAAAGCAAAATAATAACCTGATTGGATAATTAGGGAGACTAACTTTTTTCATGTATTCTAATGATGACACAGTTATTCTAAACTGAGAGTAAAGGAAAAGGGAGATTGTTCCCCTCTGGTGGCACAAATGCACAAAAATCAAGGGGGTCCTGGATCTTTGAATTACAGATGGAATCTTAAAGTATGCTGTTAAATGCTGTATGATGTAGGGTTTGATTTGTAAATGTGTACATTTTTTCTAGGAGAATGTCGTAATGGTGCATCCACATAGATTCAGATGTTAAAATATATATATATATATTTTCAGTTCTGTTTATCTACGTATGGAATGGTAAACTTTGGGGGTCTTTTCTTTCACAACAGTATGTAGCAGGGGGTGGGAAGGGAACATAGGAAGTTTTCATTTGAAAGAGCCCATGGGAAGTAAGTGTGATGCTAATCCTCACTGGGTGAGGTGGGGTCTGAATGATATTTGGAAGAAGTGGGCAGTTTCAATGGCCGGTGGACAACAGCAGCTCTTTTCCTGGCTGTGCCCCAGTGGAGAGGTTTTTCCATAGAGTCCTGGTCTCATTGTCTTTCCCCACTCTCTCTTTCTGTGTTGGGTGCCTTTTTTTTGAAAAACTAACACAAGATCATTCATGCAATGTGTCATTTTACTAACCGACTAATGTACTAACACCCTAACGACTCATCTTTAAGTTTTTTTAATTAACAATCGTTCTGTTCACAATTTTTAATTTCCTTTCTTCCCCCTTCTCCGCAAAGCACTCAGGCATCGGACACGCTATGGTAAACAAACTACATTGTCTGGTAGATATCATTCTTATTGTCTCTTTTTTTGGGTTTGCCGTGTGTTGCCCCCCTTTTCCTACCCAAACCCTCCTTTTATCCTCTTTAGACTTATTTCTTCTCCTTTTCCAATTTTTTTGGTTAAATTAAATGCAAGCATTTTTTTTTTCTTTAAAAAAATAGAAGGGTATGTACCTGTCCTGGAAATGATATTTGATCAAGTTTGATGGGGATAGTTTTTCTTTTTCCTCCAGTTTTAATTTTTTCCCCTAAAAGTTTTTTTTTTAAGGAGTTTCTCCATTTAGCAAAATTTTTGTTTTGTTCTGTTTTCTTATTTTGCAACTTTGAAGTTACAGACTAGGCTCAACAACAATTTCTAGTGAGGACTTTCTTCTCTCTGTGTCTACCTCTCCTTCTCTCTTTTCCTCCTTTCTACTTCTTAATCCCTTCTCTCTTTCCCTTTTGTGTGGCCATGGCTGCCATAGGTGATCTGGGGAGGAAAGTACTATACTTCCTGTGCTCTTCCTTTCCCTTCTTTGTCCTTATTCCCCCACCATGACCAAAGGGAGCTCCGCCAACTGTGTTCTCCATACGAACTCTGCATGGCATGGTCCTGTCTCGTGGAATTCCCATTGGCATCAGAATTTGTTCCCTCATTTTCCTCCTCATTACTAACAACCTACAAACCATCAACCCAGTTCCACTTTCTTCTAGTTTTTTCCCCAATATTCATTTTCCTTTCATTATTCATGTATTTTGGGGTTGGGTTTGGACTTTTTCTTTTCTTTTTAAGTGGGGGAGGTGGCAGGCAAGGGAAAGATTATCATTTAGTTTTGAGTGTTTTTTTACTCCCACTTTCATCTTGTTCTTTAGTTTATTCAGTGCATGTAAGTGTGGAGTGGATTTTGATTCCTTTGTTTCTCCTCACCCTTTCCTACATCCCTACTTTTTTTCTTTTACCTTATCTCTTGGCTCTAGATATTTTTTGCATGGGTGTGTCAGTGTACAGTGTGTGCATGCTCTGAGGTGCCATCTTTTCCCTCTTCCCTCTGCTCCTATCATGAATGTTGGGTGTATGGGTGCTACTTCTTTCCTGTGGGCATTATTATTATTTTAGTTATCATGCCTCATTATTTCTTTCTTTTTGTTAAATTTGCCTTTTTGGTTTGGGTCATTTCTTCTGTTGGTGCTGGTGATGGCAGCCAAGGGAGGGCAGGGGTTGGTGTCTGAGGGTAGTCCATGGCATGTATCATCCTTGACATATCAGGATAGAGAACTTCCTCTTTCCCTCCCAGAATGCATGTTTGTCAGTGTGGTATGAGCCAAAAAAGAAACATAAAAAAGAAAAGAAAAAAAGGCAAAAAAACCCATCGACAACCAAAGACCAACCCTAACAAACCCCATTGTCAAATGTCTCCTTCGATGTTTCTCATCACCACCATAAATAACGATCATATAAGAAATAAAAAGTCATTTTAGCAGTCAGCTGAAACAAGTGATATCGTCTGAGGATGGTTCCATTTTCTAGCCTGACTGCGTAAAGAGTGAAATGGGTAGAACAAGGTGCTCAGCGTGGCAGTTCTAATTAACACACCTACAGATCTGCAGGGGTGCTGTCGGCTTGGGGCTCAGGGAGGCAGACCAGAAAATGGAACTTGGCTGCACATACCTAACTAACTCAAACCAAATTAGACAGAGTGCCTCACCAAAACCTTAATGAAAATGATGTCATAAGTAGGGGAAACCATCAGATTTTGATAGGACTCCAAGATCATTGCTGGGATTTTTTTTTTGTCCCTATGTCCCACCATCAGGTGACAATTTCTGTGGATGGCATTCTTACCACGACGGGCTACACTCAAGAGGACTACACCATGCTAGGCTCAGATGACTTCTTCTACGTGGGAGGAAGCCCAAGTACAGCTGACTTACCAGGCTCCCCTGTGAGCAACAACTTCATGGGCTGCCTGAAAGAGGTAAGGTTCACACTACCCCACTTGATGCATCTGTCCTTGGATCTATTCTATGACATGTGAGATTATAGTAGAAAAGTCTTTGAACTTGGAAACATCTGTCTTATCTTTTGCCCTAGCTTAAGTTGGTTGGATGATCATAGTTTTTCCACTTAAATGCTAGATGCCTCTGTTTCCTCATCTAACTAATGAAGAATCTTAAATGCAGTAATACATATGAAAGGCCCTTGAAATCACAAGGAATTAGATGTATGTAAAGTTGATTTTGTGCTTTGCATTTGGAAAATAGAGATGCTGTAGCTAAAAGTGGCTCAACATTGTGTGCCTTGTCTAAAATATAACATATGTATTATTTTACCCTTGCCAGGCTTGGCATTCCCAAGAGTCTCATTATTTGAGATGAAGGAAAATTCTCAGAATGTAACATTAAGGCTCAGAATACTGGCTTTTCTTTCTTTTTTTCTTCTTCCCTGCAAGCTAGTAGCTGCAGCTATGAGAAAGCAGTGGGGCTTTGCCATTACTCATTTATTACCATTGTAGTTGATGTGTTGAGACCTCTGTCTGAGAGCAAAGCAGCTTCAGTCAAGTGTAAGTTCAATTTCTGAGGTCAATCGTTGAGGCAAAAAGAATCAGACTTGATTTGGCAGAGTTCTTTGAGAACACTGTGTCATCAGAGCAGGACACTGTACATCTTGTTTAATCTAAGCTAAGGTTGATTGCCTAGGATATCAATACCATTTCCCCAGGGAAATTCCTTGGGAAGCTAACAGTGTTCCTTCTTATAGATAAAAATCCCTTGTGACATCTTCTGAGCCTCCTCTCAGGGCATATGTTTTATTCTTATTATGGTTACTTGAAGCGTGTCGAACAGCAGACATATATGAGGTGGCACCGCATGTGCATTCATTTCATTTCTGCTGTGGGAGTAAAGAGTCAGGTCAAGACAGGCATTGCTTGTGTTATGCCTGACACATAGTAGATGCACAGTGAGGATGTACTGAATGGGTCAATTTATCAAATAATTATTGAATACCTTTTAATGTGCTGACACACACACACACACACACGCACGCACACACATACACTTTCATACTGCCCAGCTGGAGAATAGAAACTTTAAAAGTCTGTCCAAGTGTTACTATTAGGTGACCTAAAATTTAAATATAATTCTGAAAAGTAGTGTCAGTATTAGAAATAAGTATACTTGGTGATTAAATTCGGTGGCTCTTTTCAAGCCAGACTTTATAGTCTAGGAAGAAAGATGAGATCTGTAAGTGAATAATTACAATGTAGGACACCATGTATTCAATGCCACAGATGAAAAACTCTGAATGAGTGGAGGAAACAGATAAATTTTAGGTGGGAGTCGGTTTTAGAGAAGAACTGACATTTGAGCTGAGCCTTGTTGCAATAAACCATGTGCAAATTGAGAGGAAGGGGTGGAAAGGAGAGACATGATAAAGGAGTGAAAAATCCAATTATAGCTTTGTATTGTTCTTAGTTGGAAGGACAAATTAAGAGGAGAATCCAAAGACAGCTTTCCTTTCTTTGCTAGATATTACCTTGGCTTCTGCTGGCTTCAGGGATTCCTCTGTCATTTCTGAAGGAATTATGGTAGGCATTGAACACTTCTTCCCTGGGATTTACTCTTATTTGGATAGAATAAAGGCATAAACTACTCAATGTCTGGTAAACCCTGAAAGCTCTTAAACATTATTAAATCACACTACATTGGAATTGCACTCTCATCAGAAAAAGATCGCAACATTCCCATTACGAAGGAATGGCTGAGGAATGAATGAAGCGTTGCTTGGGGTAGGCTGCTCATCATTCTTGTAGTACAATAGCCCTGAGGTTATTATTTCCTGGGGGGTGGTGATCTAGGGTGGCCTTTAGGGATGGACTTTCCCCTACAACCAGTTATACTGAACCCTATCTCAATTATATATTTGGAGGCATGGGAGCAATTTCTCAGCCACAAATCTTTCATTTATTCATCAGGAAGAGTGCCCCTGAACATTTTGAAAGAAGTTGCAGAAAAACATGACGATGTCTCTGGTAACTTTATCCATCTGGAACCTGTACTAAATAAAATCTAAACACACACACACACACACACACACACACACACACACACACTCTCACACGCTGCCCAGGTAGAAAATAGAAAGTTTCAAAAGTCTGTCAAAGTGTCACTGTTAGGTGACCTAAAAATTAAGAGCAGTTCTGAAAAATAGTGGCAGTAATAGAAATAATTGTACTTAGAGACAAATCCCATGTCTTAGAAGCAGAACTAATCTGCATATAAATTCCAACCAAGTTAGAAAAAGGAATGTCCAAAACACAGAGGGAAATGGTAGGTAAAATGACAACTGTATTAAGCCCTGCCCTCCTCTCTGTGTTCTGTAGGCAGAATGGTGATCTTCCTAAGGGATTGGGAGGCCTTCTCATTTGGCTGGGTGCTTGAACACACAACACTGGATCTCATGAAAGACTGGCATTTTTTTTCCCATTTTTTAAAAATTAATTTTATTGGTATATTTAAGGTATACAATATAATGACATTCATTGTTGGAAATTTACACCTTTACATAATCCATCTTGGTTCTTATTTTTCCCCCGTTTTTTTCCATTTCAACATTACACTTTACCAGCCTGTTAGCAAGTGTGAGGTATTCTTCTCTTGTTCTTGGTATTTGTCTTTGACAAGTTAGTAAACAGGAAGGGCTTCCCCTATATTGAGATTTAACTCCTGGATACAGCCCGCATACACACTTTGACAATTTAACCTCAAAACAGTCTCTCCAGTTATTGTTCAGTGCCATCTTTGTTCTCTATTTCCCTGCCTTATCCTATTGTCTCTTTCCCTCCATGGCTTTAACTTTTCCTAAGATGAGCTGGGTGCTTTTAAGTGTCATTTTCATCAAACTGGGAGCATGGTGAAAGGATAATGGGATTTCTTTCCCAGAATGACGGATACTCCTTTGCCTGTGGAACAAAGGGGTTTGATCTTTGGAATCGTAGTTACTTTACTCTTATACAATATGTTCTAGCTCTGCTTTTGAGATAAAGTAACTGTCAATTTCACCTGTGTTCATGCCTTCTAACTTGGCATCTCTGTAAGAGCTACGACAGAGTGCAAGTTGTCACCAAACGATTGCGGTTTTCTGTGAACCCTTTCTAAATTTAATTATCACAAAATCAGCATCTTGTCACTCTTCCTATTTCTTTTTTTGTCTGTTGTATTTTTGTTCTTCTTGTGTCCCCAACCCTTAGAATGGTTCTTGGCCCCTAGTGTACTCTCAATAAATATTTGCTGAGTGCAATAACGTGTGTGTAAACTAATAAATGTTTTTCTTAGATAAGTGCTCTTAGGCACTATTGATCACTTGACTTTCCTGGGATGAGTAAAGAACATCTCAATGTTATAATAGTGGATGGTTTCAAGAACCCCCTAAATATTTGACTGAAGGAAAATAGTACATAAAGGGCTGAAGCAAAGCTAAGAGGAATGGATTGAAACCTCCTCTAGGAAAAACAGTATAGAAAAGGCATTGAGGGAGGCATCATAGTATAATGAAGAGAATACTGAGTTTAAAACCAGAAAATCTGGTTAGGATTATTAGCTTTATCACTGGCTGTATGGACAGGAATAAGCTATTGATGTTTATATAAATTTAATTTTTCTACCTAGAACATGGATATCATAAGATTGTTGTTTCATTCTTAAGGACAAATGAAACAATGTGCACAAACCAAACAACATTATACAATGCTGCCTTGCTAGAGTAATTGCTAAGGATTATGTAATATGTTTTATAAAATGGTTTGTGAACATAAACATATATTACCACATGCATATCTCTGTATTTCTCATATTAGCAAATCACTGTCAAGGGAAAAGAAATATTCTGAGGTTTGCTCTACTAAAGTTCCCCCATGCTTGCTGGACTATCCAGGAGCATACTCCTTTCATTCTTCCCTGTTCCTTCCATTCATCTTCACTTCTTACTTTGGGCATTATCTCTTCCATGGAGCCTTCCCTGAACCCCTGGATATAATAAGTCATTTTCCTCAGCAGCTCTGTTGCAATGAAGTATGTTTCATTTTGTACATTAATTACTTTTTATTGGAATTACATGCATATATCTGTCTCTCCCCCTACTAAGCATTAGGTCCTTTAAAGCAAGAACTATATCTGATTCAATTTTGTATTTTGGCGTAGTCCTTGGTATGTTGCAGATTTTTCAGTTTTTATCATGTGAAGGCAAGGACAGGGAGCACATTTTGGTATTTAGGTGAGAATTTTAGAGCATAAACTGTAAGGTAGGAGTTTTGCAGATATATCTGCAAAGTTAGGTAGCAGCCAGTTTGTAGAGGGATGTATGGAATGCTACACCTTTGGGCTTTATCTTCTAGGTAATGGGAAGCCATCAAAGGATCTGAAATGGCAGATTGACATTGTTAGATTAGCCTTTTTCCCATTGGACCTTAATTCCTATGGATTGAAGTTAGTCCACCTACTTCTTCCTAGGTGTTATTGGTCTGGAAAATTAAAGGGCAGGGATAGAAATAGTGGTCCATCAGCTTCAGCATCAGACAGGAAGAGTACTCTTCTGAACCTTAAAATTTCTACAGAAAAGCATTTCCTTCTGACCACAATTTCAGTTTTTCCAAACCTGCCCTGTCAGGACATTTATTCCTCCTTTCCTCCATCCTTGGCATTATGGAGGTATTATTTTTGGAGAAAGCACAAAATATCAGAGGAAAATGAAACCAAGAGCTGAGTTGCGTTAATGGTGACTCCATCAAACAGTATACCTATCAGGACCTGGGAGCTTCCTCAAGTCCACACAGTACCTTCCTGGTTCTTTCTACATTTTTCTCCATTCTCTTCAATCTGTTTCTTTCCCCGCAGTGTGTTTATTTGCCCATGAGGAGTCCATGTGCTGCCAGAGACCCCTGGGATCAACTGGCCCATCTCAGCTCTCTTTTCTCATGGCATCTCTAATAGGGAAGAAGGAAAATCAGGAGGAATCAGGAGAATGGAACACATATTTAAAGGAAAAGGGATCATCATTGTGCCTATTATATTTCACATCCCTGTGTGATTATTAGCTATTTAAAACTGAGTAGGGTTTTGCAGCCAGAGATAGTCTCTGAACAGATGATTAATGGTTTAATCTGTAATAACTTTACATTTTATGGAACCCGGATAAGAGTTCACATCTGGTGAGCCAAGCTATTTAAGGCTGTGTTAATTCTGTTAATTGCTATACGTTTATTTGAATTGCTGGCACCTGCGGGCTTTGGGATAATGTGTTTATTGTTGCTTTAAAATTTTTTTTTATATACTTGTTTTATGTTATCCTGTCTCACTGTTTTGCTTGTGTCTCTCATGCCATCCCTTGATTTGTCTCCTGGGTTTTATTTTGCATTGACCTCCAGCTTTCTCACTCACTATCCTTCTTTCCTCCTCTCTTCCCCTTTTCCCTTAATTCATAGCTTTGCAGACTCAGTGTGGGTACCTTTCCTGATTCCTCAGGTGACAACCAATACTTCTGTCTGTAAGGAGGTCAACTGAGGTCGTGACACTGGGGCCTCAGCATATCTTTTCATCCCAGCAGTGAGAACACTGTGTAGGCCAAGGGTGAGCAAAGAGGCCCAGTGAGGTCCGGGGAGAGAGGATGGGGGCTTTAGAGACATAGCTCTGGGTTTGAGTCCTACCTAGCCTCATCCCTTACCAGCTGCCTGAGCTCATGAGCAAGCCACTGGATGGCTCTGAGCCTCAGATTGTTCATCTGTAAAGAGAGGTAACTTACTTTCAGCATTTTTATGCAGGGATCTACTGAGAATTAGAAAAATGAAATTGCTTCATAAAATATAAAACACTCTATACATGTTAATGCAGTTATCATTTATACATTTTATTATTTATTAATTGAAACAAAATCCATCTGTCCTGGGCAAGAAGCCACTTACTCCTCTTTGCTGTTTCTATAGTTAAAATGTCGCAGAAGTTAGGAGAGTCCTGTATACTTTAATAAAAAGAACAAATGGGAGCCTAGCTAACAGGCTCAGTCTCAGTTTTAAAGTTAATGCAGCCTTTCTGGATATCCATGTCTTGATCTGTAAAATGAAGATAGCAATCACTTTTAAGCCAAATGTACAGGTCTGTGGAGAACTTCTTGCAAATGTATGTAGAAGTACAAATTATTGTTCATTAAAACTTGGAGAGCAAAGTAGGTTTTATTCCTTTTAGGAAAATGTACAGAAATCAGTCTATGGCTGAGTATTAAGAACATCTTGACAGGATGAAAGAAATAATACGAAAAGGAGACCAACTTGGACAACATTTGAGCAAGGTAGATTGAAGTGGAGTGAGTCAGAGACTTAGGGAGTGACTATGGCAGAAGAAGAAAAGAAAAAGCATCAGGAGGTAGTGGTGGATGCCTGTAATCCCAGCACTTGGGAGGCTGAGGCAGAGGGCTCATGAGTTCAAGGGTACCCTTGACTATGTGGTTACACCCTGTCTCAAAAAAAAAAAAGGAGAAAGTACATCTCAAAGAGCTACCTACTGGGTTGCTATGAGTTGAATTACATTTCCTCAAAATACGTGAGTTGAAATTCTAACCATTTGTATGTGACTGTATTTACTACTGGTATCTTTATAAGAGGAAAAATCAGGATACAGTCACACACAGAGGCAAGACCATGTGAAGACAGGCAAAAGACAGCCAACAGCAAGCCAAGGACCGAGACTTCAGAAGAAACCAACCCACCTGGTACCTTGATCTTGTACTTCTAGTCTCCTGGAGGATGAAAAAATAAATCTCTCTCATTCAAGTCCCCAGTCTCTGGTTCTTTGTTATGACAGCTCTAGCAAACTAATAATGTGCATACGTTGACCATAAACTAGAGTCATTTTTGTGGATTTAAAAAAACTCACGTACTGGTAAGGTGTTGTGATTCAAGTTAAGACCTTGTGGAGTAGGAAACTGCAATGGCCGAGAGAGAGAGAGAGGAAGAGGGAAAGGGAGAGGGAAGGGAGAAAAAGGACCATGGTCTACTGGGGGTTTGCGATGTGTTTGAGGTTTATTTCACTAAGAGTCAGCTATGAGCACTTAGCGAGGAGTGGCTGTGCAAATAATGGTGCCTATGGAGCTGTGAATAGTATCAGGTATGCTGAAGCCAGAATGATATTTGGTAGTACAGTACCATAACAAAGAGAAAAAGATTCTTCAGTTAATGCCCAAGTAAAATTATTAAGCAGGGTTTGCTCCTTATAGTCAATGGGTTGTTGGAAAAGTAGATGCAATAAACAATTTTGTTTACCTAGTATTTTTTCTCCTGAAGATAAATATTTCTTGATTTTTATTCACACTCATTCTAAATCTAATGATTCAGGGGCACTTGTTTTCAGTATGACTCCATTAATGAGTCTGAGATCTTGGGCTTTGAGATGCAGGGGTTTCTGTTTTCTTGACCATGGTGTTTTGTTCACAGATGGGCACCTAAACCAGTTTAGAACAGTGACACACAGACTCAGCACTTTTGTGTATGTCTTGTAGGGAGATAGCTCCTATTACTTCTGGGCCAGAATTTTTGATGATATTCAACTGGGCTACTGACCACCATCTTCCTACCACAGAGACCAAAATGAAGCCAGTGTGGAAAAAAGCAGAGTGAAAAGACGGGGAGAAATTAGTTTGTGGGGACATTTAGAAGTTCCTGGGTTAGACACTCTTTAATGATACTACCACTGAATTTCCAGTCATGATTGAGTGAATCTCCTCTTCTGACTTAACCAGCTTGGACCCTGTTATTTGTCACTGCAACACAGCTTTTTGTGATTTAATGGAAATCCCTGTGCTCTTGTTTTACTTCTGTTTTGTCTGGCAAGAAGGTGGATCTTTGGAGAGGAAAAGATAATGATAGAAAATATTTAATACTGGAGCACCTTAGAAAGCACTTAATTGCTCTGTATTAATTTACATTTCCTATCTAGGAGGAATAATATTTCATGATACAGAGACATTTTGTAAATAAGGTTTTTGATAAATGGTTATTCCATAGAACAGAGATGGAAAAGGCGGATAATGCAAACTATGGACTTATGAGCTTAATAGGAATCTGAGTAAGACTTTAAAGAGGACACACATGTGTAAATAACGAATAGTTTCTCTAGTGTGAGAAAGTGATAGTGTAATCAGGGTACATGATTAACAGGACATTTAGGTCAGTTGCTGAGAAGAATAATAAACCTGATGGTCTTCATTCATTAAGAAAAGTAAGAAAAACGTTGCCTTAACCAGACTAACATGTTCACTCAATAGTATTGTTGTACTGATGACTCAGAAAGATAGTACGGATCTGATATAGTTAAATAGCAACAAGGTTTTGACAATATATTTTGTGATATTCTCATCAGTGATATGGGAAAATAAGGGTTGGATGCAAGAACAATCTGAGTAAAGGAGTAAATGTTTACATACACCAATGGGTCCTGATGAGCAGATCTATTTTGAAATATATTGAAATTTCCATTGAGTGCCCCAGGGCACTATTTTATTGGACATTTACCTTAGGGACGTGAGGGAACATTAAGAGGACAACTTATCAATTTTGATTGGCAGAGAACTGGGAATGATAGCAAATATATGCCTATGTGATTGAGCCTAAATTAATAGAGGTATAATCTACAGAACAAATGAAGTAGCACTATTACAGTATCTAGTATATTGGCTAAGGAAACAGACTGTGGAACTAGAGCCCTTGGTTGCAAAGCTCAGCTCGACTCCTACTCTAGCTGTGTGGTGTGGAGTAAGTGACCTCACCCTCTCTGCGTTTGACCTCACTTATTAAATGGGAATGATTTATAATAAATATTTTATAAGGTTGCTATATTAAGTTAATTCATGTAAAATACTTAGAACATTGACATACAGAAAATCCTCAGAAATTTTCATTTATAATCCCATCATCATGGCCATCACTGTATGCTAGTATAATTATTTGGAAGGTTTTATTCAGTTCTGGGTGATAAGCATAAGAATGTTAACTAATCAGCAGATTAGAAGATGCTTAGAGCTGAATTCTGAAAAAGATGAAGGCATTCAAGGGCCTGATATAAAATATGTCAAATGACAGATACAGGTTAACCTGAGAAGGGAAAGATGCCTGTCCTAGGGCTTGAGAACTATCTTCATGCATAAGATGACTGTCTTCTGAAAGAGAGATTAAATATGGCATATATACAATATCCTTAAGAAGAAGAACCAAGGCTAGTAAGTGTATGCTGGATATTTAATGTAGTATAGGAACAACTTTCAGCAAGAGCTTCCCCAAAATGCAGAGTATTCAGTCTGATGATACTTAAGGCCTCCAAGCAAAAGCTGGGTAACCAATTTTTCAGGTCATAGTGGAGACTAGCATCAAATGAACAGGTGATCTTGATTTTATAGGTTCCTTCCTGGAAGATTCTATAGCTTTACAGTGAATGAGCTGTCTGAAAAGAAAAAAATGAGGGTGATTGAATTGACCAGACACATTGTGTTGAAGACTTTCCTCATTAATCTCCCAATCAGTTGACTGTACACATCCCATGGAGACTTATTGGGCTGCCCTTGTGGTAAGAGTTGAGGTTTCCAACCACTGCCATTACCTATTAATCATGTATAATTATTTCCCTTCCCTCAGTCCTCCACTGGTATCATTTCCAAAACCATTGCAGCCACTGCAATTATAATCATAACAACAAGAAGACTTCAATTATTGAGCACACCACAATGGGTATGCATGAGTAGGGTGTGTTTACACCATATGCCATGTTCCATGCATATTCCTTCATTTAATTTTCACAAAAAACTTTGGAGAAGTCTATGATCATGACTAATTTTTATTTAGAGAGATTAAGTGTATTGCTCATTCACACAGTCATGAGCATTGGAGCTGAGAGGTAAAGACAGCTCCTACCATGACTCCTGCTGCCATCAGGAAAAGGAAATAAACTCCAAGGAAAGGCTGGCTGTTCTGTGGTTAAACCGCTCTAGGGAATGGCCCCTCACTGTCATTTAGAGGCCCTACTTCATAGAAAAGGTCATTTAATCAGGCAAAAATGTCCTGCTGGGAGACTGGATACAATTACCCATTTCTTTCACCTTGCCATTGATTTTTCTTAAGAGGTAGGTGGTTTTTGCTTGATTTCCCTCTTTGACTGGGCAAATTGACATTGCTCAGCTTGCTAATGGATGAAAGATTTTCATTATGAGACCAGAGAGGGAAGTAGCTGCTGTAGGTATAAATGCCAGGCAGTAGAATGCTTTTGTCTTGAGATGTGTAGTACATCTTTATTTTTGTTGGCTCAATATTTTCCATGAAGTTGGAGCTATTTATCTCTAATGCCCTAGACGTATTATGAATTTTCAATCTGATTTTGGGAGTCTCTTATTTAGCTTTGCAATTTTTTTCTTCTTTAGGAGGAATTCAGTGGAACTCATTGCTTTCTAAAACTGTCACTTATTTACAGCAAATGTAATCTACCACAACATTCCCACCAAGACAAAATCTCTTGTGTCTTCAAATGCTCAAAGGAAATAAAACAAACTAGTCCTCGTACACATATACCTAAAGGCATGAAGCAGTCATTGGGCTAATTAATTGGGTAATGTTTTTTAAAATTGTTGTGCAGACGCAGAAACGATCATTCCATTAGTGTTATGATGCTTTTGTAACCTTGAGCTCCGTCCTGCATGTGGACGGTCTGTATAGGCAAATTTTTCACTTCACAAATCAGTGAAGACACAACACAGGGTAGCAATAGTACACACCAATTATCTACCAATAAAACTCTCCTCCCCTCTTTCAGAGCCTTGCCCTCCCCAGCTAATATCAACATATGGTCTAATGTTTTATAGGGAAAGCAGAAACTGTTCAAATTATGCTCCCTAAACCTCTATCCCTCTGCCTCCCTAGATTTACCTCCAGAGACACTTGTGTTTTTGCCTCCTGGGTTGTAGGAGGAACTCTTCTTCTTCTCTCCAAGTATAAAACATACCTTTCTTGCCTTCTCTCTGGTTTAGCTCCTTGAAAAGGTCCCTCTTCTCTAGTTATCTTTGTTCTTCTCTTCACCTGTGTTCTAGCCCCTCAACTAGAGACACTCTCAGAATCATTTCCTTGATGCTGTCTTCTGTTCAATTTACACCTTAGCTAGTTTCTTACTCACTGAAAAACTTCATGAGAGATGTACATACACATAGTCTATTTTTTTTTTCTATCTCATGGTTACTCCTTAAGCCTTTCCCTTTGCATACCAACCTCTGAATGTTGGCGTCTTCAGTCCTTTGGTGGAAGTTTTTTCTTGTTTTCTCTTGCTTAAGTTAGAAACCCTGTATTATAGGTTCTCACAGCCTTCAGCTAACAACTTCATTGCATATAGTTGTTTCACAGTCCTCATCACAATGTATTTTAATGATGTGGGTTCAGATGTTGAACCAATAGTCTGAGTTTCTAGAAGGCAGGACCAGGGGTTTATATGGATTGAATTGTTCCTTCAGAATTAAATATAGATTCTTGAATATAAATATGTGGAAAATACTCTTTAATTAATATTTATTAAATTAATAAATATTGAACATCAGTGATAGAAGCATTGCTGCCGAGTTTCAATATCTACTTATATTAATTTTTTCAAGAGCATACTACCCAATCACTTATTTCTGAGTGTGATAAATATTCATGGAATGCCTATTCTGTCCTAAGATCTGTTCTCAATATTGGAGTACATGTTCAAGACATCATAAGGTCCATGAGCCAATAGAATCAGCATCTGGTTGAAGGAGACTAATAGCAAATATGAAAATAGCTCATTAAGATATTTTCTAGCTGGCTACAGTGATGTATGCCTCTAGAACTTTTCTTTTGAATCTTCGACTTCTGTGTGTTTCCTCAAGAAAAACGTGTTCCTCTACTCTATCCTTTCATAAAATCCCTCCCTAGACTTGAATCTTCTTGCACTCAGGAAGAGAAAGAATGCAACTTTTCAAGAGGTGGTTGGGAAGAAGACAGACAAAATGATTATGAGGATTGAAAAAGAAAAACTGAGAAAACTAGCCTACGAT
Organism: Heterocephalus glaber; assembly: GCF_053883595.1. Taxonomy (NCBI): domain Eukaryota; kingdom Metazoa; phylum Chordata; class Mammalia; order Rodentia; family Bathyergidae; genus Heterocephalus; species Heterocephalus glaber. The sequence continues at coordinate 18,499,387 of NW_028258379.1, forward strand.
GGCAGATGTCCATTTTCCAAAGAGAGGTGGGCACAGGTCCTATGCATGAGAAGAACAATTTCAGGGTTATCCATACTACAATGGGTTTACAGCAGCTGGTACTTTCAGCCTCACCTGTCCCTCAAGATGGAAACTTCAGAGTGAGCTGTGATCTTCTTTCCTCATCCCCGTTCTTTCCCTTCTTTCTCTTTCCCTCATCGAATCAGTTGCAAAACCCCACTGTTAGTTCCCTCATTATGTCTCTCACATATCTCTGTCCTTTCTTTTCAGGCTCCTTCCCTCCCCTTCTCCTTCTGCCTTGCCTGTTGTGGTATCATAAGTATTCTCGTCACCATTTTTCTGCCTTTCTCTGCATTATGCCCCACTTTGGCTCTCTGCCTTGCTCTTTGGAAATAGTACCCACTGGAACAGATCTTCTTTGGCCCCTTCCCTAAGATCTTATATAGATTGAGTTCCACTTTGCTCCCTCTTCCTTATAGATCCTCACTGTATTGAACAAGTCACAATTTGATATTATTCTAATATTATATTTTGAATCCTTGCCTCTAAATTTTGTTCCTTTGGTTCTTTTAGTGAAGCATTTCTCCTTTTCTGTTTTCTGTCTCCTACTCTTCCTTTTAGGACATATCTCATGGCACTCTGCTTGACTGGTCACTGCATTGACAGTAGTCTTTTCTTATTTCTGGATTCCAAACACACTTATATAATATAGTGTGAGTTAAGACTTTGAACGTAGATGGTCAGGTTCAAATTTTGGTTTTGTTGCATCCTACCTATATGCCTTGGGGAAATAATTTTCCTGTTCCAAAACTCATTTTCTCCATCTATAAAATAGGTGTCTGAATACTACCCCACACAAAGTTTTTATGAGGATCAAATGAAATGATACAATAACACTTTTAATTGAGTCTGACACATAGTGAGTGCTCAATAAATATTAACTATTGTTTTCATTCATTTGTTCCTTACCATGTTCCATACTCATTTGTTAGCTTTTCTGGCTTGCATATAATTCCTTTGAATGAAGAGAAGCTTTTGTAGTTCCAACAATGCTCAATATACTTTAAATTAATTAAATAAAATAGAAAGTAATTTATATCCCTCAAATGAATTTTTCAACTAACTGTATATCACATTTTGACCACAATTAAAATGATCACATCTGCCAAATGAGAATAATTTTTTCCTTACAGAGTTAGTAAAAAATCTTATTCCTGCATAAATGTATGTACATATGTGAAATATGAATGCAGTAATTTCCTATTTTTAAAATTCCTAGCAATCAAATGGGTTGTGATGAAGATTATTTTTCTTAGCATAATTTTTCTTCATAGATATTAATAAAACAGTTCTGATAGGTAATGTTTAAAGTGTGAAAGGAAACAAGATTTAGTTGTAAAATTGAGTTCCGGTGTGATGATCACCAATCTCACATTCAAGTCTAAAATTGTTGTGGAGTTTGAATTGCTTTGCAATACCTTAGACTCTTCCAGTTACCTTTAAATGACATATTTAATGAACTTCTCCTATGTTCTATGCCAGGTGTTTGGAAGGCAAAGTGAGTTGGACAGTTTCTTCTTCTGAAAGATCCTGTAGTTCAGGGGCTGGCTACTCATTCAATAAAGAGTTAAGTTAGTGGTTCTCACTTGGGAATAATTTTGACCCCATGGCATATTTGATAATGCTTGGAACTCTTGGTTGTTAAAACAGATGTGGAGTGGGTAGGTGGATGGGAGTAAAAGGATAAAGGGGAACAGGGTAGGGGGCACTTCTGTTATCTGGTGGATAGAGGCCAAGAATGTTATTGTACTTTATATTCTACAGAGATCAGACCTCTTATGGTAAAGAATTACACAGCTCTAGGCCACCACAGTGCTGAGGTTGAGAAACTTTGGACCAAACAGTAAAATGCTTTGGTTTTGTGGGCCATATTGTGTCTATATCAATCACCAAATTCTGCCTTTTGGGCATTCAGGCAGCCATAGATAATGTGCAAACAAATGGCTATGTCTGTATTGTAATGTAACTTTATTTAGAAGAGCAGAAAGTAGGCTGGATTTGGCCCCAGGGAATATAGTTTGCTGAATTTTGCTTTAGCTTAAATTTAAGATTATATCTGATCATTATAATTATTAAGCTACACATATAGAATAAGCTTTTCACAGGTTTATTCAGAGACCTCAAATAGTGGCACTTAGCATGATCTGAAATGCTACTGAAGGTTTACTAGGAAGAAAGAACATGAACTTTTCTTTTCTTTCTTTCTTTCTTTCTTTCTTTCTTTCTTTCTTTTTCTTTCTTTCTTTCTGTAAGAGTGAGGAGTCAGGCAAAAGTAGCCTTTTGAGGGAGAAAGAATAGCATTAGTGAGGACACACAAATGTAAGATACCCAAGTGTGGGAAGCTGAAAATAAAAATAAAGGAAGTAAGAATTGTGGTTTTGGTGCTACTAGTAGTAATAGCAGCTTTCATTTACTGAGTGTTTACCACATGCCCAAAACCCTCCTAAGCATTGTCTGTATACTGGCACATTTCATAGAAATAGAGCTCAGTATTGCTGGAGTGATAAGAGAGTACATTGAGGATGTGTACATCTGCCAGAGCTTTGGCTTTATTTTGAAGGTGGTCAAAACTAGGAATGAGAAGATCAGAAAGAAGTAATTAGAAAGACTTCTCAACTGAAAGAATGTTTGAAATAAGGGCAGGGAGATGCCACAAGTTTCTGGCTTCAGTGACATTAATTGAATGTAGAGATGCTAGAGAAGAGGCAGGCTTAAAGGGGAAAATGCTGTCTTACTGTTTTGAGTTGGAAGTATCTGTACTACCTGGAGATCAGAGTCAAGTTCAGATAGCTGGAGATGTAACTGTAACCAGAATATAAGGAATGTAGTATAATTAGCATTGATGAAATCAATTAAGAAAGCACATCAAAAGAAGAACTATATATATATATATATATATTTAAAGATCCTAAGAGTGACTTTTTTTTTTTTGGTACTGGGGATTGAACTTGGGACCTTAAGCTTGTGAGGCAGGCGCCAGAACCACTGAGGTAAATCCCTGGCCCAAGAGTGACTAATATTTAAAGAAAGATATACCTAGGAAAAATTAGACAGTAATAAAAGAACCAGAGAAAGTAGTGTCATGAAAGCCAAGAAAGTAGGAAGTTTCCAGGTAAGTGATGTAGTCAGCAGGGTTCAATGTTAAAAGAGAACAACTTGAGAACTGAAAGTGCTGTTGTAACTGAGCGTTCAGAAGTCATGGGTAATTATTTTGTGTTGCTTTTGAATCAGAGAGACTTAATCACTTCAAAATTCAGAAAGAACAGAGCCAGTAGAAGAGAAGCTAAATATATAAGAAAACTAATGTTAAAACAACATCCACTGAATTAATTCCAAACTTTTCTTATCTTGTATTCATTAAATAAAGGCATATAAGAAAGCTTGCTAAAAATATTTCATAGTTTTGAGTTGCTTTACATTAAAATAAATTTATGCGATATTTCTATAATTTGTGTTTTGCATTTATATTCTCCTTTCTCCTAATTGATGAGCTCTATAAAGCTTTACTAATGCCATGAGTTTGAGGGGCTCAGCATCTATTTATCACAATACAATTTAAAAGTCACAGTTGCAGAACTACAAGTTTGGGGCTGTATTTATGTGTTTAGCAAACAGAATACAAACATCATAGATTTGTAACTTTAAGGCACCAAAGAATATCTGGTACAATGTAAATCTGGTTGAGTTCAATTCAGTTTAAGGTATTTGTTGAATGCTGTGCATTTTCAGCAATGATATGAGAGGATTTTTCCCCTTCAAAACACCTTGCCATCTTATTTGTTTGGTATTTTATTGCACAAAGGATTTACAAAAGCTAAAGGTGTAGTTGGTGAGAAAGCATTTACATACACAAAGCATTTGAAGCATCCAATCGTAAAGAATGCTATTATCACATGGCAGAATCAGTAATATGTAGAAATTCATACCACAGACTTTCAGAAGAGAGAGAGCAGCACGAATTGGAAAATAGTGAGCATTTCCACCTACCATTTCTGCCTAAATATTTTTCTTTTCTAGGCAGAATTCAACCAAAAACCAAACCAAATTACTTTAATAGGAGATCCAATGGATCTGATAGAGAACCAAGGGGTAATCAAAGGCATCAAACTATTGTTCTCCCCATGAAGACAGATGATATTTTATTTATCTTTGCATCCCCAGAGCCATCCACCATGGCTACCATTTGTTAAGTACAATAGTGTGTGCTGAATTGATTGTGTTTGGCCATTGGATTAGTGCAACTAAGGTAGGTTGGACCACTTGCTATGTATGTGGTTGTTGCTGAGAAAGAGAATCAAAGTCCAAGACAAAGTAACTTTGACAACACCACTTCTGAAAGATTTGGAGTGAAAAAGGTTTTGCTAGAGAAGACTAAGTGTTCAATGGACTGTCATTATGAATTGGCCACATCCACTGAGCTTCTCCCTATATCAAGGATACTAGTTCATGAAAACATGATCTTATGTAGTGAGTGAGATAGTTCTACCTTAAAATGGACAAAGAAGTAGCCAATGCTTGTACCATTGCAGTTTCTTATGAAAGAAATTTAAGTTCAAGAGAAAGCTTATATGAAAAAGATAAAGTGACATCTACAAACTAGTTTTCACCTCCAAGGATTTATCATACTGGAGCTTTCATGAAAATAGCTTTGAGAGCTACTACTCTCAGATTTTTTTCTAGCTTTTAGTTCCCATAGGCAAAAAAGCATTTCTGAAAGAGGTCTGAAATTTGTGGACTCTGATAACTGCTAGTTGTCAGGTTTCTCTCTAATGAAAAGCTTATCAGTAAATGTTTTCAGTGTTTAATTACCACATTAGAGCTTATTGGTTAAAGCATAGTAGAATCCACATTATCCTTATGCAAATTTGAATTTACTGTAGGTTAACTTCTGTGACCTGAAATTTAAACCACCTATCATAAATTAACAGACTCAGTTACTAGCCCTGCTTGGGTTGGCAGAGACAATGGGACCCACAAATGAGAGGAATTCGTGAATCCTGGGTGGGCAAGGTTTCTCCTCTAGATTGCCTCACGAAGTCCAGTAGAGATAATCATGCTGCAGAGGCTGTTTGGTGCTTCTGTTTTGTTTTGATTTTTGCTTATTTTACAGGGCAGCTGGGCAGTCCAGTGTTCCAAGCTGTTGTTAATGCCAATGAGTATTATCCAGGAGGTTATAAAATTCAGGAGTTGCTCTGTGTGATTCCAAGAGACATAGCAAATTAGGGATGTGGCTATTAAGGTAGAGATCCAGAGCCCCAAGTTTCTTAGTTCAGGCATCTCCAGCAGAATACCACAGTCTCGGTAGCTTAAACAACAAGTATTTATTTCTCCTGAATCTGCAAACTGGAAAGTCCAAAATGAGGGTATTGGTGGATCTGCTCTGTTAAGAGCCTACTTCCTGTTTTGTAGCTGGCCTCTTCATTGTATCCTCCCATGAGAGGCAGCAGAGACCATCTTGCTCATGTTTCTTTGCAGAAGTGTACCGATCCCATTCATGAAGAGTCCACCCTTATGACCTAATTACCTCCCAAGAGTCCCACATTCAGATATCATCACAGTAGGGATTAAGGCTTCAACATATGAATTGGGGTAGGGGGCACAAATATTCAGCCTTTAGGATGAGAGAAGGCCAGTCATGGCTCAGTCTTAGAATATTGAAGTTCACACTCATCTCAAATCTTTTGAAAGAAGAGCATATCCATGACAAACACCCCCAAATTCAGGACCTTAGTGGGCCTATGGAACAGAGCAGAAGTTGCTGTTACCTAGTGGCGACATGGATGCCCCTGGCTTATGAGTGCCCTCTGGGTTTGCAGACCTAACTCTCTTTTCTACCAGAAATGAGGCAGCAGTAGTATTGAGCCTCCTGTCCCTGTCAAGATGGCTCAGTAATGAGGAAGTCCAGGCCTTGTGGGTTTCTCCAATTAAACTCTGTTGATTTGACATTGCATCAAGGTAGAAGCTGATGTAGTCAAAGCCTATTTGACATTAAAGGAAAGTAGGTGTTGGTGTTTAGGGACTTCTAATACATTCGTAGCCATCGATTGATTTTTCTGCACATAATGGGGAAACTTTCTGAATCCATGGAGCTCTAGCTAATGCACACTACTCTAAACACACTGAAATCTATAATAAAAAATGAGATAACCTTAATATTTGAAGGATAGGAAAATCATTACATCTTTGACTTCAAGTGAATTATTGGTGCTCATAAAGGAAATCAGAGCCTTTCATGACTAGGGCATGTGTCTAGGTAATTTTGGTGGAGATTAACATTTCTTACCACACTGTGAGTGTTTATGTGGCTGGGACCAAAATAAGTTGTGGTTTCATTGCAGATCCATTAGCAGTGAGTGTGGTGGGTAAAAGTTCCTTAATTGGTCCCCAGGGTATGAACAGCCCAATATTTATTGGCTATTAGGGGAAAGGGGACCTAAGAGGCACATGGCTTGTCAGCCTGATACCAAGGACATTTATATCTTTCAAGTGTCATTAAAATGTTTTACTTCAATCAGAAAAAAGTAGTGCTTTCTCTCTTACTCTAAATTCAATGCCTTAGCTGAAAGTGTCCTCAGAAAACATCCCTCAATCTTTATAATTTCCCCTTACAAATGAGGAAAAGGCTTTCTATATTTAAGGATAGTAAGAGTGTTTTAGATGCCAGATGTAGTTCAAGAATGATTGAGTCAAAGAAGGAGCTTGGAGGCAGCCATGTGTTCTCAAGATGGCAGGCGTTAATCGTAGGATGATGTGGAATTAGAGTAGAGGATAAGCAGGTATATCAGGCTCAGAAGAAGCTCTTCTTCGTTAGAGAAGATTGCTGGACCAAATGTGGCTTGGAAGTCTTGATGGTCTGACTGGTCTCCTTGTCCTCTGAACTGACTTACTGCCTAGGTAAGAGACAGATTGAGAGAACTTGCTTATCAATTGACCTCTGGGGTTTGGAGTTAGGAGAGAGTCTGTCACCTGAGAATCAGCCCAGGAGCATCTTATAGCAACCAAACCATGAAAGAGAAGGAATGGAGAGATGAGAGGAATCTCAAAATCTCTAAGTATAAAGAAAGACTAGTGAGATGGTTCTCATGAGAGCCCATTAAATACAGAGAAGTAGATGAAGAGAGGCATAACAGGAAAATCTAGTGTAGAAATCCAGGAAAGTTCCTGGCTCAGCTCATTTCCATTTATCATGTCTTTGTCCTTCTAAAAGCTTTCAACATCTCTAGAGTAACCTTCCTTGGATCCTTGATGAGTTAATTTTGTCTTGGGCTAGTGGAGGCAAACTTATGGCACATGTGCCACAGCCAGCTATTTGTTATCATTGAAAGCTCTCAAAAGTTCGCCGTCACTGCCCTAGACCAATTTCAGAACCTGAGGATAGGGTGACAAGAGAAGCTTTGAGCTACCCTTAGGGAAATGATAAGAGAAAATAAGTTTTATTATCATGCCAGCTCAGATAGATTGGTAGTATTGAGAGAAATTATAATGTCATATGGAACAATTATACTCAAATTGCAATGTAGTTTTCTGTTCACATTTTAAAATCTGATAGTGTATGTATATGCCCTTAAGCATTATATATTATACAGAGTGTTTAAATTTTGCATAATTGTACTGTACAAACATTTGTACAACTTACTTTTTAACATAACTTTTTAAATATTTATCTATGTTGATTCAAGCAGATTCTATTCATTCCTGTTAACTGTCATTTAGCGCTCCAGAATTTATTTCACTTATTCCTGTCCCTTCTAGTGTGGCTATACATTATTTTGTTTTCAGTTTTCAATATTTCAGCTAAGACTATAGTAAATTTCCTTGTATATTTTCAATCCACATTTGTGCTAGCATTTATCTAGGACATATGCCTAGAAGTGAAATTGCCAATAAGTCATAAACTGGGTGTAGTTTTACTTTTGCCCAGTATTGCCAAATTGCTCTCCATAGCTGTGTACAAACTTACACTCCTCCAGGCTGTATATGTTCCTGTTTCCCTGCTTCCTTGACAATTTTTGGCATTACCAGTAAACCAGATAATATAGTATAAACCAACTCAATATAGTGTAAGAGAGATTTACCCTGTAAAACATATGCCTAAAATCCTTTTCAACTTCAAATTTCTTGTTCCCTTTGAGAATCAAGAGACTCCAAGAGTGTTTGAATTGCACATTCTCAACTTCATCTCTTATTCTGCTAATCCCCTATGAGAAGCATCCCATTCAGGTGTCAGCTTGGAAATGGCTTCTTCTATACTAACAGTAACTTACTGCTTTTCCCCTTAAAATGGTTTTAGTTCTTCCAGTCCTTGCAGAATTTTATTACTCAAGCCTCAATATCTCACATGTATGATCTTTTAGAAATGTCAGAATATATGAGAACATCACTGTACTGTACTCTAACCCAGATCAAGCAAAACACAGTCCAATTGCTCAGGCTCATAGCATGACTGCTGCAGTGGAAAATGGAGGTATAAAAACTATTATAAAAGACTGTTTTTATAGAAAAAATGTGCCCAGATATGTTCATTCTTCGCCCACTTTCTAGGTGTTGATGGGTACATAGGAAATCCCTGTGTTCTTCCTGTGTGTGATTAAGGTGGAGCATTTGCTTAGCATGCACAAGGCTCTGTGCTTAATCCCGCCCCCCCCAGTGACATTGTGAGAAACACTTTTTCTTACATTTTCTATAATAATAAAATATTTATTTTGGTTGTTATATGATTTCTAAAAAGAGAAAAACTACAACTACCTTCAGCTTAGCCCAAACGTTTAGCACTATAACAGATTGCCCTTAATTAATTTCAAATTTGATGACTAGAAAAACATATCAATGCACAGGAAACTACTAAATTTTTCCAGATAAATACATTGAGATTTTTATGCCAAGAATGGTGTCAGCTTTGTTTTGATTTTCTTCTGTAAGTGGGAAATAAAATTTGATGTTATGATGGCCCTTTAGACAACTTGAAGAAGTTTGAAAAGAATGGAAAATTTGAGGCCATTTAATTATTTGACCTGAGTAAATTAACTATTCATCAATTAGCTTATTAAACAAGTATATATGAGATACTTCTATGTATCAGATGCTGTGCTAAGTGTTGGAGATAAAAAGATGATCAAATACAAGGTATTCCTCTCTTGCCTCAGATCTGAGGTCTGGTTTCCATCAGCCTCTGAGTCAGTGAAGTGTTTAAGGACATAAAATTCAGATAATAAAGCCAAAATCATTTTGAATGAGAGAAAAGCTAAAAGGATTTTCTCTAAAATCAGGAATGAGGCAAGGGATGTCCACTCTCACCACTCCTATTCAATACAACACTTAAAATTTGAGCTAGAGTGATAAGGCAGAAGAAAGAAATAAAAGGGATATGAATAGAAAAGAAAAAAGTCAAAAGTATTATTGTTTGCAGGTAATGATTCTATCCTTATAGGATGCTAAAGATTCTATCAAAAGACTTTTAGAGCTGATAAATGAATTCAGCAAAGTAGCAGAATATAAAAACCAACATTAAAAAATTAATAGTTTTTCTGTATACCAATAATGGACTAGATGAGAAAAAAATTTAGAAAACAATTCCATTTGTAATAGCTTTAAAAAACTAGGGATCAATCTAACCAAGGAGGCTAAATACTTGCTCTACAATGAAAATTTCAGAACATCAAAGAAATAAATTGAAGAACATATTAGAAGACAGAAAGATCTCTCATATTCATTGATTGGCAGAATTAATTTTATTAAATGGCCATATTGTCAAAAAACAATCTACAGATTCAATGCAATTCCCATGAAAATAGCACTGAAATTCTTCACAGAAAAAGGAAAAATGATCTTAAAATTCATACACAAACACAAAATACCCTGAATAGCTAAAACAAGCCTACACAAAAGAGCAAAGCTAGAGGCATTACCATACCTAGTTTCAAATTATACTACAAAGCCTTAATAACACAAATAGCATGGTACACAAAAATAGATACACTGACTAATGGAACAAAATAGAGGACACAACAACAAACCTACACCACTACAGCCATCTGATGCTGTGAAAAGTAACCAAATATATACCTTGGGAAAATGATAGTCTCCTTAACAAATAGTACTGGAAAGAAAGGCTATCCATATGTAGAAGATTAAAACTAGATTAGTCATACCACAGTGATACATGTGTGCCCATGTTCATAGCAGCACAGTTTGTGATAGCTAAAACTTGGAAACGGCCCAAATGCCCATCAACTGGAGACTGGATAAAGAAAATGTGGGTTTTTTTTTATAAAATGGAGTACTACTCAGCCATAAAAAATGAGAAATTAGAGACATTTATAGCTAAGTGGATGCACATTGAGGCAATACTCTTAAGTGAAATAAATAGGACACACATGAATAAATTCCGAATAGTTTCTCTGGTGTGAGAAACTGAAAGTGTAAATAAGGACTCAATGTATAATAGGTCATGTGAAATAGGAAGAAAAGTGGCAAAGGGGAAGGAGGTAGGAGGGCTAGGGGAAAGGATAGAAGGGAATGGGATTAATATGAGAAAATGGAAAAATAGGAACAAAATCTTTGTAAATAAGGAGGACTGGAGGGGTTGAAGGGAGGGCTGGGCAAGGGTGAAAAATAAGAACCAAGAGCAATTATGTAAAGGTGCAAATTTTCAATGATGAATGTCATTATATTGTATACCTAAAATGTACCAATGATTAGAATGAATAATCGATAATGCAAAATAGGAAGAAAAGGTCCAAAGGGGTAGGGGTAGTGGGAGGGGCAGGGGAAAGGAAAGAAGAGAAAGGAAAAATGCTGAGAAATGGAAAAAATGGAAATAAAGTGTTTGTAAATAGGGAAGGGTGGAGGGGGTGAAGGGAGGGCTAGGAATGGGGAAAAAATAAGAACCAAGATGCATTATGTAAAGGTACAATTCCCAATGAGAAATGTAATTGTGTTGTATACCTACAATGTACCAATAAAAGAATTTAATAAAAAAAAACAAAAAAACCCTAGATTAGTATCACTCACTCTGTATAAATCAATTCAAAATAGATCAAAGACAGATATAAGAGCTGAAAGTTTGAAACTGCTAAAAGAAAACAGGGAAATTAAAAAAAAAAGAAAACAGGGAAATATTTAAAGTCATAGGCATGGGAAAATCCTTACTGAACAGGACTCCAACAGCATAGGAAATAATAGCAAGAATCACGAAATGATCCTACATCAAATTAAGTCTCTTCAGAACAAGGAGGAAAACAACTAAAGAATGAAGAGATAGCCTGCAGAATGGAAGAAACCCTTTGCAAGCTACCTTTCTGACAGAGGATTAATACCTAGCATATATAAAGAAGTCAATGAACACTGAAAAATTAAATAACCAATCAATAAATGGCAAATGAATTAAACAGACACTTCTCAAAAGAATTACAAATATCTAGTAAGTATACGAAAAAATGTTCAACATTTTTAACCATTAGTGAAATGCAAATGAAAACTACATTGAGATTTCATCTCATCCCAGTCAGAATGGCTATCTATCATCAAGAATTTACAAAATGATTGCTGGTGAGGATTTAGGAAAAAAGAAATCCCACTACACTCCTCATGGAAATGTGAATTAGTATAGCTGCTGTTGAAAGTAGTATGGAGTTTCCTAAAAAAATCTAAATATAAAGTCTCTACTTGATCCAGCTGTACCACTCTTTGATATATACCCTATGGGATTAAAGTCGGTATATAATGGGAATACCTGCATAACTATGTTTGTTGCACCACAATGTACAATAGCCAAGATATGGAATCAGCCTAGGTGTCCATCAGCAGATGAATGGATAAAGGCAATACAGCATATATACACAATGGAGTATTATTCAGTAGTAAAGAAGAACAAAAGCATGTCATTTGCAGGAAAGTGGATGGAACTGGAGATCATCGTTCAATGAAATAAGCCAGACTCACAAAGACAAATATCACATTTTCCCTAATACGTGGAATGTAAAAAGATAACATGAAAGTAGAAGGAAAATTATAGTTACATGACAGGAAAAGAATAAGGGAAGGTAATTGGGGGAATGGTCATAATAAAAATGTATGGATTGAAGCCCAATATTTTATAAAATTAACGGACACTAATAATGAAAGGAAAAGAGTACAAAAAATTCAAGCAAAAAACGATGTTGAAGAAAAGGCCAAAAACTATTATATCTATATATTTTATTAGAAAATTTCATTTCATTGTAAGTAGTGCTACAAAACTGGAGAGATGTATTTACCTTGGTAATATGCTCATTACATATTTTCCCATTTTAATTTAATTCCCTTTAGCCAATGTGTATTCCATATCTAGTATGTGTTAATCACTGTGCTTAGGCACAGGGCTACAACATTAATATGGTATAGTTGTCTTTCTTCAAGGGGCCCATAGACCAGTTAGGAAAATTGGTAAGTAGGTCGAAAATAATTATAGTAATTTGATATAGTCTAAAAGGTATTGTATTAGAAAGATATTTAACATACTGTGAGAGAATTATGGTTACGGTGGATAAGCCTGTATAAGAAAGACTGTCATTAAAAACAAATAGAAAAGCATAAAAACTATCAGGTTGAAGTCATCAAAGGTATACCAAGGCAGAGAAGATGAAAAGAGAAGAGAAGGGAAACATAAAAAAGTGAAACCAGTTCTTGGCATATAGTATTTTCCCTCTAAGTCATTTTTCAAGAGCCTAAACAGACAGTGGTCAAAAGGGGATGAGAATTTGTGCAGAACATTCAATAATCTCATGGCTCTGAGAGAAAAACACTGAGTTCAGATCTATCCAAGAAGAATGATCCTAGTAAATATCCCAGGTTTTAATTTGGTACAATGTAGGAATAAGAAGAACTAACACAAATAGACAAAGTCTCATAGAGTGCAACATAGCTCTGAATTAGTTTAGTTTGGGGATGAATTAAGATAATTTACAACTATTCCTACCTCCTACCAGAAGCAAAAAATTATTTCCTTCTTGGATGAGATAAGATTATTGAGAGTCTCAGATCATTTGTTTGTTTATATATACAAAGTCTAGCAGTTAATTAACTATTTCTAGTATACCAGGAGATAAGACCAAGTATCAAAAACTAAAAATAAAAACAAAGAAACTCTTACACCACACACAAACCTATAGGGAAGCCACTGTACGAGTTATAAAAAAAGACTTTAAAATGGCTATAATAAATACTCTCAATTAAATAGAGAATTTTGGCTGAGAACGAGCATCTAGATAAAAGTATTAAATGGAAATTGCAGAATAGAAAACACTATATTTGAAATTAAGAGCCAACTGTGCTGGAGAGCATAAGAACATAGGTGAAGAAAAGATTATTATCAAGAAGACAGATCAGTGGAAAATATTCAGAGTGGGGCAAAGAGAAAGATAAAAACTTGATAAAAAATAAGAAAAGACGTATAGCACAGCGAACAGATGAATATACATTAAATTGGGATCAGGGGACTGGAAACAAAGAATAAAGAAGGAGCAATAGTTGAAGAGAAGTTAACTGAGAATTTTCTAAAATAGAAAAAAACCAGTCATCAAGCCACTGATTAAGAATTGCCAAGTAGAGTGAGCAGGATAAATTCAATTGAATATTCTAGCAGAGCAGCTGAAAACAAAATATAGATTGAAACTCTGAAAAGAAACCAGAGAAAAAGATGTATTTCCTTCAAAGAAGTTACCATCCAACTTTAAGCTGACCTCTCAAGATGAAAGGTGAAAGAAGACAACAGAATGACATCTTCAAAATTCTCAAAAATAGAAATTGCTTGTTCTATTAGAAATTTATAATCAGTGAAAACTTATTGCTGGCATATTTTCTCTAAAAGAAATACGAAAGGAAATTCTGTAGGTGGAAGAAAGCATGAAATCATAAGGAGTGAACAGCAATAGGATGTGTAAATCCAAATAATTACTTACAATATAAAAATCAGAATATCTTGAAGAGTTTAAATTTGTGTAGAATTTTTTAATGAAAACCCCCCACAATTTCATAACAAAATAGCAAGAGAATAAGAATAGTTAATACACTGTGTGCTCTCTTCAAAGCAGTTACTCGGAGTATAAAACATAAACCAAAAAGATTCTTACAAAAAAGGAACAGATAACACAAAATTTTCTTTTCCATAATCTAAGATAAACCAGTGGTAGAAATGAAACAATGTTAAGTAAAAGTCAGACGCACGAGCTCAAATACCACAGTGTATCTCTGCCTCTCTGTCTCTCTGTCTGTCTCTCTCTCTCTCTCCCTCCCTCTCTCCCTCCCTCTCTCTCTTTGGTTGTTTTGAGACATAGTCTCACTTGTAGTTCAGGATTGCCTTCAACTCAGTATGTAGCCCAGGCTGGTCTTGAACTCACAGTGATCCTCCTCCCTCAGCCTCCCAAGTTCCAGGATTACAGGTATGAGACACCACACTCAACAATGAATGCTCTGTCTTACGTGGAATTTTTTATATGGAAAAAATAACAAAAAGTTCAAGAAGAGGATAAATGGAATTCAAGGGTCCTAAGGATCTTGAGAAGCCTAGAAAATGGTAAAAACAAGCTTTAGCAGAAAATTTTTTTAGAAAGACTAAATTTGTAAATGATACTTCTTTTCAAGGAGAACTCCTGGGCATATGAATTTATAGGTGAATTCATCCAAGATGGGAGCACTAAAGTAGCTGTATTGGTCAGCTTTCCTATTGCTGGAACAAAACACACACTGCCCACAACTTGGAAGAGTGGTTTATTTGGCTCATGGTTGCAAAGGACTCAGTCCGTGGTTGGCTGGCTTATCAGGAACATCATGGGAGAAGGAGGAGCAGAGCAAAGCTGCTTAGTTCATGGTAGTTGGGAAGCAGAATGGTGAACTTCGCCAGAACAGAAGGGAATGGGAAACATATAGAATCCAAAGTATGCCTCCGTGACTTACCCAGACATTACCAGAAATATGCTTTACTATCTCCTGGGTTCTCCTAAGCCAGTCAAGTGAACAATCCAACTTCACTGTCTCACCAGGAAAATTCACCCATGGAACAGAGTCCAGAAAATGGCTCTCATGTTTACAGAAACTTGACTTATATCAAAAGTAACCCTGTGTGACAGTGTAATCTTTCAATATGCAGTTCTCAATCAATTGCATAACTTTATGGAAAAAAATGAATATTGACTTCTGCCTCATAGCATTTATCCAAACCAATTGTACATTTAAATTCAGAAGGTAAAACAATAAAGCATTTAGAAGAAAATAGAGAAAAAAATTCTCAAACGGTGCAAAAGTTTCAACCACAAAGGAAAGCAATGAAAAACTGAAACTGCATTGTAATTAAGCACACTAAAGGGCACCCTTGTACAGTATGAAGTCAATTTACTGCAGTGTGGGAGAAGATATTTAAAAGATATAAAAGCCACAAAACCCTGTGATCCAGACTATATCATGAACTCTTATAAATCAATTAGAAAAAAATTAGCTTTTAAAATTGAGCGAGAGACTTACATTGTTCAGACAGGAACTTCACAAGTGAGCATATCCAAATGGCCAATGAATATGTGAAAAGATGTTCAACTACATCAGTCATGAGGTAAATATAAATAAAGCACAATGGAATACCAGGACATACTCACCAGCATGGCTACATCAACAAGACTGTTAGGGAAAGTGTTGGAGAAATCAAGTGTGAGAATGAGAAGTCACTGAAATGCTCATGCACTGGGTTTGGCATAAAAATTATGTGAAAAGTGGTACAAGTATTTTGGAAAATATTCTGACAACTACTAAAGCTGATCATAAGCATACCCTGTGATTCTACTCCTAGGAATTTGCCAACAGAAATGGATGCACATGCACATCATCGAATATGTTCATAAGGGCATTACTTAAAATAGTCCCAGACTGGCAGCAACCCAAATGGCCATGAGCAATAGCAATAAATAGATTGTGCTGTAGTCCCAAAATGAAATGTTATGTAACAATAAAAATGAATGAACTATGTGCAACAACATAGATAAATCTTACAACCATAACACCGAATAAGGTAAGCCAGATTCAAAAGAGTACATATATTCTTTTGTATAAATTTTAAAACAAACTAAATATATCTCTAGTGTAAAAAGTCAATTATTGCTTCAGTGGGTGGGCTCAAGAGAGAGGGTTCTAGAAAGATTTCTCTTGATATAGATGATGAATACATAATGATCACTCTTAGCCATTGACTTCCCATTTGAACGCTTTTCCAAATGCATGTTTTCTTTTGATAACAAGTTAGTATTTTTAGATTATGTTAGTCAAGAGGAAGGGCAATGTATTTTGTTTAGAGAACATTTAATGGAGTCGAGACTTGAAAAGTGGCCATGGTTTTGAAAGGCAGAAGAGATAGCTAAAGAATATTCACAAAAAGGAACAGTTGAAACCTTATCTACAGAAATGAGAAAATTCATGTTATTTTCAATGAACAAGCATTTGAGAGGGATAGGAATTTAGTTTAAAGATACAGGTTGGATCCTGCTTATAAAGTGTCATGAATTGATTGCAAAACCATAAAGAAATGACAGGTTCTTGAAAAGAAATTGTAATGTGAAATTTGGGATTGCCTGCATTTGAAATATCAACAGCTAAATACTAGTTTGGGCAGTGAATTCTGAGTTTTGAATTATACCTCCTTTTCTCTCCTATCTCCTTACCCTCCCAGCTTGTACATGAATACATAGACTTCTATCTCATTTTAATTAATTCCTTGATTTGCAGCAACTTAAAGTGGAGTTTTACAAATTTGCATAAACTTGTTTTTTCTAGTTTTTGATGGTTGTTACCCCTCTCCTTTAAAGTCATTCAGTGACTTTCCTAGTCTTAATTTCTACCTTTAGGATGTTATTGTCCTGGTCTTAGCCTGAGATAGCTGGTTCACTCCTGGAAATAGCTTGTCGATTGGGAAATGCACCATTAATAGATACTCTAGTATTTTGAATGGGCTATGGATTGGCAAGAAGAGACTATAAACACACACTTCATTTAATTTCTGAGTTAATTACCCAGAAATGAAGGTATTATCAGAAACCTGATGGCTACAGAAGGAAGGGACAGATTCAGTGTCTCCTAGTACAACTTTAATTGGCAGCCATAGTCCCCCTTAGCAACAACAAGTTGGTAGAACTAGTATTAGTAGCATTTTAGATTAATGATTAAATTGGAAAGACATATCATTAGGGACCTGAGTCTTTTCCAAATCAATCTGGAAAGCTCAGTTGTCACTATGACAATGTCTTTTGTGAGGGGGGCTTATTTCACATTCAGAAAGAACTGATACTGATTAGTCAATGCATGTCTATTAAAGAAATGTTTTTGAACACCAGAATCAGTTGGTTCTTGACCCAAATGCAGCACAGCAGGGCCACATCCTCATCTGGAGGGGCATCTCCATCCATGTGCAGATGTCCTAGATAAATAGTTTTGCTTTCAGTTTTGCAGAGTTCTAGAAAATCCTTTTATATATAGGGAGACACTAGAAATAGAAGAAAAAGAATAGGAATAAGCAGGAGTTGGCATTGGAATTTGCTTGAATCTTTAGAGCAAGATCTTCCCTATACCCTCAATTTCAAAATCAATGAGATACTTCAAGTCAGTGATTTGTAAACTGTTCTTCAGAGACCTAAATTAATCTTGAGTGTTAACTTGACTGGCTTGAGAGACACCTAGGAGATCAGCAAAGCACACTTCTGAGTAGTCTGGGTGGGTCATGGGACTGTAACCTTGGAGATTGGTTTTCCAATTTCTGTAGATTCTGATCCAGTTGTTTGTTCATTCTCCAGAGCTATGGATAGGGAGCAACCTAGAGTATCAGCGGTGGGGACGGCAGGTACAGGGGCAGGAAGACAGAGTGATTACACTGAAGGAAACTGGCAAGGAAGGATCTAGAAGAACCAACCATGACAGTCAACAGTCAGTGGGCTGCTAGAGTCTGGGCCTCAGGAAAGTGGTTGCTTATAGGCCTCTGGAATTTCCTCAGCCACAGTCTGGTCCTGACAACCAAAGAACTTTAATTTTAGCTAATGAGTGGCCAATATTGACTGAACACTTATGATATGTTAAGCAGTACCCTAAGGGCTTGTAGGTCTGAACTCACACACATTCTAGAAGACTCGATGTTATGCCCTTAATGGGAAGAGGAAGGGAAAGGAACACAAAGTCTAAGGTAGCTTGCCCAAGGCCATGCAGCTAGTTAGGAATTGTAATGCAATTTAAAACCCACAGTCTGGTTCCAGAGCCCCAGTTCATAACCACTGTGGTCTATTTTCTCACAGCTGTTCATGAAAGATTATTTAGAAAGCCCGAAGCTGTTTTGTAGACTGTCAAAAATTCACTAATGACTTAGTGATATATCCAAAAAATCAACATATTAAATTATCATTGAAGAAATCATTTCAGAGCTTTACTGTAAAAGCCACAAATGGCTACTGAGCACTTGAAATGTGTCTGTTCTGAGACATTTCTCAGACAAAGAAGTAGAAATAGTAAATAAATACATGAAAAAATGGGTCATTCAGAGATGCAAATGAAAACAACACTGAGATTCCACTTCACTTCAGAAAGAATGGCTGCTATCATGAAATCAACCAATGACAAATGCTGGCAGGGCTGCGGGGAAAGAGAAACCCTGCTCCACTGCTGGTGGGAGTGTAGACTGGTACAAGCACTGTGGAAATCAGTATGGAGATACCTCAAAGAACTAGGACTGGAAGTCCCATTTGACCCTGCTATTCCACTGCTGGGGATCTTCCCCAAAGAATTAAAAGAATCATACCACAGTGATATATGTGCGCCCATGTTCATAGCAGCGCAGTTTGTAATAGCTAAAACTTGGAAACAGCCCAAATGTCCATCAACTGGAGACTGGATAAAGAAAATGTGGGGTTTAAAAAATAAAATGGAGTCCTACTCAGCCATAAAAAATGAGAAATTAGAGACATTTATAGCTAAATGGATGCACATTGAGGCAGTACTCTTAAGTGAAATAAATAGGACACACATGTGTAAATACCAAATAGTTTCTCTGGTGTGAGAAACTGAAAGTGTAAATAAGGACTAAAAGGCATAATAGGTAATGTGAAATGGGAAGAAAAGGGGCAAAGGGGAAGGAAGTGGGGGGTGGGTGGGTAGGGGAAAGGAAAGGGAATGGAATTAATATGAGAAAATGGGAAAATAGTAACAAAATCTTTGTAAATAGGGAGGAATGGAGGGGTCGAAGGGAGGGCTGGGCAAGGGTGAAAAATAAGAACCAAGAGCAATTATGTAAAGGTGCAAATTTCCAATGATGAATGTCATTATATTGTATACCTAAAATGTACCAATGATTAGAATGAATAATCGATAATGCAAAATAGGAAGAAAAGGTCCAAAGGGGTAGGGGTAGTGGGAGGGGCAGGGGAAAGGAAAGAAGGGAAAGGAAAAATGATGAGAAATGGAAAAATGGAAATAATGTCTTTGTAAATAGGTAAGGGTAGAGGGGGCGAAGGGAGGGCTAGGAAATAAGAACCAAGATGCATCATGTAAAGGTACAAGTTCCCAATGAGAAATGTAAATGTGTTGTATACCTAAAATGTACCAATAAAAGAATTTAACAAAAAAAAAAATAAAAAAAAATAAATGTGTCTGTTCTGAACTGAGGTGAACTAGAATGTAAAATTCACACTGGATCTCTAGTACATAAAAGTAAAACATGGTAAAAAATTGTTAAGTTTATTACACAATGAAATGATACAATTTTGGATATAATTTAAGTACAATGTATGAATCAAAATAATTTTACCTGTTTCTAGTAGCTACTAGAAAATTTAAAATTGCAGATGTAATTTATGAATAACAGTATTCTCAAGGCAAAAATACATATAATACAGAATATCCCTTTCATCTTATCTGTGAAATTCAGTTATTCACCTGGATTAGTTTGTGATAGTGTCAGGACATCTGAATTATGGGAACAGAGAAAGAGGTAGTGGTCCATTTTAGGGATATGCCATTTCAGCTATAGAAAAATATATTGAATTGTCCTTATTCTACCACTGAGTGCCCCAGCTTCACAAAGTAGAATATGGAAAAGTGGACTGAGTGAAAATAGGCAAATAAAATAAATAGGTATTTACAAGTCTTTGGAACTCAGCTAGGTGAGGTGAGAATCTACGTATGGCACCTGTCAGTAGGAGAAGGGAGGGTATAAATGTGGTTAAAATAGCTCGTGGGTTAATTTGTGAAGAGTATCAGGAAAAGGAGTGCCTTTAGGGCCACGAAGTTCCTTCTGGAATTTCTTTTGGAATTCTCTCTTGGTCCACAGAATATTTTGTCATGATTAATTTCAAATTAATGATATATTCAAGCTTCTGATTTTGCTATTTACTTAGTATTAGTAGCATTTTAGATTAATGATTAATTTGGAAAGACATATTAATCACGCCAGTATTTATATAAACAATTTTTAAAGACTGTTTACTTCTTGGAGAGCTAGCTAATGATGGCATTATTATGCCATTCATTGAATAAAGATTCTTATTTTTCTATATGAGGGTCTTGTTGTATTCCTAAATCTTTGTCCCTTAGAATCTGATAATGGACTAGATCTCATTTTAGATCCTCTCTTCACTCATTGTGTTAATGATTCTGATCTTGGAGTTGGAAGGCTTCAGAAACAAGCCAGAGTCAAATGGCCGGGCCCATGGATCTTGGGCAGATATCCAAGTAGGTCCTGGGTGTGGGAAATATGGAAGCATCTGGGGAGGAGTCCAGTGAAGTCCTACTTATGTGGATATTACATTCTGAAGTTGGCACATGAGCTAAACAAATGCTTATAGTCAAATTTACCCTTAACAAGGCTTTTAAACAGCACCTCTTTCCCCAAATCTAGGACCCTTGAAAGTGCCATAGCAAGAGTTACTACTGTTGTCCCAGCTTTGCATTTTTTTCTGAGTCATCCCTTTCCAGGAGAAATTAAATCCAAGTCCACTTGAAATGAGGAAAAGTGTTGAGTGGTAAATAGAAAATTCCATCTTCTTCTCATTTTTTCCCTCCCATATGGAAGGCTGAATTTGTGTAAATTATATGTAAAGATAACACAACTTCACTGTACTGCTTATTCTGCTAAGAAGTAAATTGACTTATATTGTACTCTAAATATTTCAGGTTTATCGATTTTTTTTCGCACCTAATGTGTTTTCAAAGGTGAAAAGGCAGCTACAACATATCATCCTTATTGAAGACCCGTAATTCTGGCCAGAGAAATGGACACGGAAACAAATGATTATAATGCAATTTGAGCCATGCTGTAACAAAGCATTGCCTCAGTGCTTTAGGAGAGGAGGGGCTGTTAAAGCCATCTAGATGTGAGGAAAGGTTGTAAAGTGCGACACCCCCCTCCAAGCCCCATCATACCTCACTAGATTGCTGCAGCAACTTTTTAAATGCTTTCTATGCTTCTGGGGAGTGTTTTTGCTCCTGGTTCTTCCTCTCCCTCATCTGTAGCTCCCTAGGGCCAGAACATTTCTCTTAAAATATAAGAGGAGCACACACACTGATCTGTTCAGAGCTGTTCTGTGACTTTCTAACTTGCTCAGAGGCAAAGCTCAGGCCCCTAGAGAGCAATACAGCCTTGCTGAATCTGGCCCCTACTAACCCTCTAGCTGCAACTCCAGGATGCTCCTCCTTGTTCACTTGGATCCACCCATACCAGCCCCATGGTGTTATTAGAACATGTAATTCACATGACCGCTCAAGACTTATGTACTTGTGTCATCTGTTTGTCGGGTTTCTCTTCCCCCAAATGTCTACATGGCTTGCGACCTCAATTTTTTTTCTGGGCCTTGGAGAAATGTCATGGTATTTTACAGGGCTTTTAGGTAGTAGCCTCTGTTCTACCACAGCTATCTTTCTTTGATTTAGTTTTTTTTATAAAATCATCTTGTGACATGCTGTAAAATCTCTTCTTTTCATGCATCAGCCACTTAGATATTAAAGTCCATGTTGGCAAGACTTGTTGTGTCTACTTTGGAAAAATTCCTGGCACATAATACTTACTCAATAAGTGTTTGTTGAGTAAATAATTTATTTTTCTTCCCTGGCATGGCTTCCACATATATTTGCCTAATGAGTGGATGGGAAATGAATGATGAGTAGATGCTCTTGGCATCAGCAGAAGCTGTTATTTCTCAATGTGCTATTTCTCTGGAATATCTTCACCATTCTTTATTGGGACAAAAGACTTAATCAGGACTTGTCAGGAACTACTTGGTTCTGTCAAGACAGTGTCACATCCATAGATGGAAACAGCCATAATCATCTGTGGTGGTGATGGAGCACAATATTGGTAAAGAAGATGCCTTCCTGAGAACAGGGTTTG
The DNA here is from genome assembly GCF_053883595.1 of Heterocephalus glaber. Classification (NCBI taxonomy): domain Eukaryota; kingdom Metazoa; phylum Chordata; class Mammalia; order Rodentia; family Bathyergidae; genus Heterocephalus; species Heterocephalus glaber. The sequence goes on from NW_028258379.1 coordinate 18,521,825, forward strand.
GGAGTGGAGAGATGGACGTACAAGAGAATTGGGCCTGTCAAAAGAGCCTTCCTTTCACATGCACAGAAAGTCAATTGGTAGTACTGAATTAGCTGTTAGGTTAATACTGCCTGTGTGTGTGTGTGTGTGTGTGTGTGTGTACATGTGTGCATGCTTGTGTATATGCCACAAGACTATACAAGAATATACCTTTGTTAGTATAAATATGTAAGACCTAAAGAATCCAAAAGAATAAATATTTAAATACCCCAATGGACCCTGAGGTCTCCGAAGCTTGGAGAAGTAGCCATATGGGGAATGTTTGCTGAACTCTTGCTGTTCACTCCTAGCTCACTGGGCAGGACCTTTTATTGAGCCTGGAGGTACAACAGTGAACAACAATAATAACCATAACAAAGGCTCTGCTTTCATGCAGCTTGTATTCTAGTATGTGGAGACAAAGAGAAAAGAAATAAATATAAATTATAGATAGTGATATAAATGGTGTGAAGAAAGGAAATAAAGTAAATTATGATAAGGGAGTAGGAGGTAAAGGAGTGCCATTTCAGAGGTCAGAGTTGTGAGGCATTGAAACTTGCTTGACAAAAAGTTAAAGGACCACAAAATACAAAGATCTGAGAAGTAGGGGCTTGTTGAATTCACGGGATATAAAAAGAACAAATTAAGGGAGGCCAAATTATGTAGACTCTTTGAGCCATGGTGGATGTTTGGATTTTATTCTGCTTCCATAAAAAGCCAATGGATCCTTTTTGGTATAGCAGTGAATAATCTGAATTTAGAAAAATGTCTTTGGCTGGTCTATGAAAGATGGACCATGGTATGTACTGAGAGAGACAAAAGATATGTAGATGGCTATTGCTACCATACAAGCAAGAATGTATAGCAATATGGATTAGGCTGATGGCAGTGAAGATGTAAGAAGTGGATGGGTGTATGAAGTATTGTGGAGGTGAATAGAATTTATTGATGAATTGGATATTAGGTGTGAGAAGTAACTAAGGATATCTTTCCGAGGCAAAATACTCCAGAATTTCAAAAGTTGAAATGCTAAAGGTTTATTTCTCACTGATATTTTATGCCCTTTGTGTGTTGGCTAGTGGCTTTGCTTTGTTTATTATTGTCTTCATTTTGAGATATGGGATGGCAGGACAGCCACTAACTGGAAAACTGCTGACATTTAAAAGTGAAAGGAGAAATTTATAGGTTTTTCTTATTGGGAATAATTACATATTGGCCTAGAAATGACACACATCACGTCTGCACAAATCTAATTGGCCAGAATGGATCATATGGTTTCATATATCATAAGTGACCAAGAAATCTTTTCTTGTGTTAGGGAGACAAAGCGTCAGAACCTATTCAAATAGCAGCACCAGTGATACCATCACATCTTCCAAGTTTGGGTAACTGTCAATAACCTTATCTAAGTGAGACTGCTTGAGACAACTCAGCTTAGTGGAGATAGAATCCATATTTTTACTTTGGCCATGTTTCTTTTACTAGGTAGCTGGTTGGAAATGTCAAGAAAATGGCTGGAGGTATAAGTGTGGTGACAGGAACCTATGGCTAGAGATGTAATAGGAATCACAGAGTACAGTTGGAATAAAGAAGTTGGCCAAAGACAGAACTCTGGGGCTCTCCATAGGTTGAGGTCTGGTAGAGGAAATACCAAAAAAGGAAACTAAAGGGGAGAGGGTATGATGACACAAAGAGTATTTAAAGGGAGGGGGGTGAGGCCAAATGGAATGAGATTTAGACTTAATTGTTGGTGTTGGCAAGCTATTAACCACTCTGTAGTGTGGTATCCACAGGAGACTAATTTGAAATGGATAGAGGAGAAACTAGTTTTGTGTAATGGATGAAAACAAGCAAAGATAACCTTTAGAAGGTTTTTGGTGTAACCAGGGGAAGAATCAGAATTTAAGAAGATAAGAGTCCAAAGGGAGGGGCCGGGGATTTAGCTCAGTGGTTCTAGTGCCTGCCTGCAAGTGCAAGGTCCAGAGTTAGAAAAAAATAAAGAGTCCAAAGGGGGAGCAGGTTTGTATGCAGATGATGACTTTGTCTTTTGAAAGATTTTTACCTAATATAAAGGGATTTGAGTGAAAAAATACTTGGACATTCATTGGACATATAAATTTGAATGCAGAAAATTCAGAGCTGACATAAATATGTAGGAGTTTTATGCATAGAGAAAATAGCTATGGGATATAGATGAGTTCTGATAGAAAAAGGATAGAGATAAAAGAGTGAAGAGATCAAGGTTATGCCTTAGGGGGCATGCCATTAATAAAGTCATGAGAAGAAAAGGTAGTTGAGAAAGGAGAGAAAATAGGTTGAGTAGTTTATTTATGATAGAAATCAGGGAAAGAGTGTTTTAATACCTTTGTAAGAGGTTTCTGTTTGAGTTCTATGTTCTTATAAATGTGTAGTCTATATTCTGTACTCTGAGGCCAAGTTTTCGGTAAATGCTACTCTAGTTGATTAAATACACAACCTCAGGACTGTGAAACACATAGGGTAATAAATTTTTAAAATCTCAAATCAGCAGAGTTTGGCACCTTTTGATGTTGTGGGATTTTTTTTGTTGTTGTTATTGTTTCCTCTTCTTGTTTTGAAATTTCTCTAGTGCTGGTTTAAAGATATTCTTAGTGCCATACTAATATATATATATTTTACATCTCTTCTTCCTCTTCTCTCATCATCATCTTCTATTTTCACTATTATTATCAAAATAATCATCACCATTAGGCTTCATTAAATTGATTGTATTGGTAATTTAATAATTTAGTTAGAATTGTTTTCATAACTTTTCCTCTGATGGGTATGCCTTTTTAGGGCATATTTACAGCACTTTTTGATTATATGCTGAGTTCCTGTTAAAGGTTTACTTTAAAGATGGATATAATTTCTGTCATAAGTTCTTTCAGTTCAGTGTTCTAGGAAAAATAATAAAGAATCAAGAGACAAAATAAATGGCAGGAAAATACAAGATACTATATTAAGACCTCAATCAATATATGAATATACGATGTCACTGGAATAATTTGCCTGATGTTTCTTTCTGTTTAGATTAATTGGCTATATGTATGTGTAGATGGACAATCTATAAATGTGGAGCCAGGGTAAAGTAGTGACTAATTATCTTAGTATTAAATGAATAACAATGGGCTGTATCCTTCTTCTAGCAAGGACTATTGTGGTCTTACGACACCCCTTCTATGGAGTGTAACTTAGCTCATTTTCAGTTCTGATTGCTTCTTGCATGGCATTCTCTCCCTTCTCCCCACCATCTCTCACACTTTCTGCTGAATTTCTTCTATCAGTGACTTGACATCCAGCTGGAAGTCGAGACCTGGAAGTCATATTGTGACCCCCCACTTCACATTGCTCCAAGACCTCTTTGTTGCTAGAGCACCTTGACTTAGTACGTATCTGTCTTCCCCTTTGCCAGTCACTTCAACTGTTTATTACACTTTTCTGGATTAGTACCATCCTCTCCTAAATTGTATCTTGCTTCATTTATTTTACTCGATTTCAATGACTCCTACAATATTCCTGTCCTACTGTCTCCTGTGTTAGTTTTTGTGCTTAGGAAAATTATGAATCCCGAACCAAATGTAGGATAGATGAATGCAGTTAGATTGAAGATAAGAAATGTTAAAGCTGAAGTTAGGACTGGTTAGGAAGCTGTGCTTTACTAACCAGTGTGAGACTCTGTCTAGACTTTTCTCCAGATCAGAATTGACCATTGAGCATCCACCACAGCCCATATATATTTTTCTTCTAGCATTGGATCACCATTGCATAATGTCTTTTTGGAAATGTAAGCTCCTTGAGACCAGGGACTGTGTTATGTATTACAGAGCCTAACATTTAGTAAGCTCTCTACTGTAGCTTATTGGCTGAATAAGTAAGAGGTAGGTCTAAGCAGGATAAATGTCAGTAGGAGTGGGGTAGAGAAAATGAATGATAAAGATGTTGGGCATGGAATTAGATGGCCTTGGTAGCAGATGGTTTCTAGGGGCAATGAAGAAGAAAAGATCAGATGCGTCTATGAAAAATTTGAACTTGGATGGCCATGAACAGAAATAAGCAAGTCAAGAGGAGGAGTTGTTGAGTTCACCTCCAGGCATGCTGATTTTAGGTATTTGAATTGTTTCAGGAGACAATTCAGATTTGGGGACTAAGAATTTGGAGAAAGTTTTGGTCTAGAGGTAAAAACGTACTTTGTGAGTGAGTGAAATTACCAACTGAAGACAGTAAAACAAGAAAAGACAGTCTCCATCAGATGCGTGGGGAAAATCTCTTTTCTAGGAATTTGGAAAGTAGGCAATGATGGAGGCAGAACATGAGTCATCAGAGAGTTCCTTGGAAAGCATAGTCATTAAGCCAGGAAAAGAGAATTTTGAGGAGGGACAGATAAATAAAAATGTCAGCTGATGCACTGATATTGAATATTCTGAGTGCCGAGGCTTATTCAAATTTAAGTAGTAGGACATTAGCAATATTATTTGAGAATTATTTACTCATGAATTAAATATGTTTTTTCTTACACAGCAACTAAGTTGAAACAGTCTTTAGAACGCTACAGAGACTAAGTGGCAAAAATATTTTCCTCTGTCATCCGTGGTTAAATAAAATTCCTTTTATTAGTTTTTCTTGGAACTGTATCCTCTAGCCATACAGTCAAGAGGAATCTAGTGATAGGAGCCAAAGAGATGTAAAGTGTTTTGATTTATCTTGTTGTCACATTCAACTTTCTCAGCTCGTTATTTGGTATCAAAACAAGCAATAGATTTTTGTTTCTTCATAGAATTCAAGCTGCTATCTGTACATTTGTGGATTGAATAAGAGTAACAGAGCCCTGTTAGAGCCCAACAATCCTTCAGGTCAACAGGCCATGCTGTTAGTATTTGCTCGGAGGCAGCCTACGGGGAGGCCAGGGATGAATGCACCATTTTTCACTTCTATCCTCAATCCTTCAATCGTGGTTAATACAGACTACATTTACTGGTCAAGAAAATGTTGAAACATAATGTCATGCTGGAAACCAAAGGTTTTTCTCTTTCTCTTTGATAAAATAAAACTCAGATAAGGGCATAACCAGTTAGTGGCCCATTAAAAATGAGTCTTCCAGGGACCATGTTTGTTTCAGCACTCTGAAAGTATAATGATACTGAGTTACATATGCAGCAGTAATAGGAGTTTTTGGTGAAATTTTGTTGGTGATAATAGGATTCTCAAATCAGAACCCTTTGCTCAGAAATCATAGCAAGAAGTGATCCTACAAAGGTTATTTCCAAACTGTTTTGTCTAGAGTAATTGGAATACACAGGCCAACCATCCAACTGCATGGCCTTCAGAGTGTGCCTTGGAGTCATATAGACTTAAATTCAAATCATGACTCTGCCACTTAACAACTTTGTGAGCTTGGACATTATTTGACTTGCTAAGCACTGTTTTTCTTATCTGTAAAGTGTCATAGGGATGGTACCTCATAAGATTGTTGTGATAATTATAGGAAATTCTAAAACTTATGCATATTAGATGCAAAGCAGGGTGTTTCTACACATCTAGCTGGCACATTGTTCCTAGAGCCTTCAGCAGGTCAACAAGCCCTATCAGCTATATACCTACATTTTCCTAGAATAGTCTCACCTCTTCCCTTTTTCCTTATTACTGCTCTAGACCAGGGCATTGCTTTCTCTTATGTGGATTTTCTCCAATGCCCTGTGTATAGTTGCCATTGGTTCTTCATAAAACTTATTTCCTACTTCTCCTCTGCTTAAATACTTTCCCTGTATCCTCAGTGCTTAGCTTTGTATTTCAAGGCTATGACTGGAATGAGCCTATTTTATCAGCTTAATTACTTATACTTTTTTCTTCATGCGTTTATCCCCATACCTGTTACCATCACCAAGCCAGTAATAATTCCCTTCATAGCTCTTTCTAAACTGTTGGTCTTATAAATGTCATGTTGTTCTTACTTTTCAAGTGGTTTTTCTTGCCTACTTTTAATTTATCCCCATGTGTGGCCATCAGATTAACCTTTCATATGATGCTGACCTGTTCTCTTCGCTCTCCTTTCCCCAGTGTCTTTAGGATCAAGTTAAAATATCTCAGCTGGGAGAAGTAGGTGTCTTATCCAGCCCCCTTTTGCACCACCATTCTTAGGATAGCAATACATTTCAGCCTTATTGATTCTTCCTGAGCCTATAAATATGCCAAGATTTCACACCGTTGTTTCCTTCATCCATGGTATTCCTCTTACCTTCTTTAACCTTTACCTCCATAAAACTTATCTTAGTCCCTTATCCTTTGGAAAGCATTTTTTCTTGCCCCTTTCCCCTTCCCATAGTTTGTATTAAGAGCACATCCCTGTTTTTATGGAAATTTGAAAATACTTTAAAAAACCTTTATCATGAAAATTGCCAATTTTGATTTTTATATCTTTTTATTTCCAGGAGCATGATATTGAATAAATTGGTAAAATTCGTATTGACAATGAATATGTGAATAACTGAATAAATGTATGTAGGCCTGTTTTCTTCAATAAAGTAAGTTTGTGGAGGGAAGAACCAATGATACTGTTCTCCTTTTGTATGTAACACATTTGCTAGAATAGTCCTTTTTATGAAGTAGCTTTTCAACAAACAATCAGTGAATGAATAATGATATACAAGTCTGTCTACCTCAGAACATTCTAAGTTCTTCAGGGAAAAGATCATATAAAAATTAGTCACTATTGCAATAAATTATTCATAATTCATGCTTTAATTCTTGTGTTTTAATTATTGCTCTTAGGTGAACTCTGGTTATGGTGAGTTCTGAGTCAGGCAGCTTCTCTATGTTATATGAGCATATACTTGATGAAATTATAAGGTAAAAACCTGGTTGCTAAGTTTTGCTAGAATTCGCACTTTAGTGACTAATTGCAATCTAAGAGCAAGTTACTAATCTTGATAGATCTGGAGACTTTCATTCTGATTTGGTACTTTCTTCATCTGAACATTCTATGGATAACAATCTTCAAAGGAAGCACACTTTTGTCCTGGTTGGTTTTTGCAAGTGGAATGCTAGCAGGGACTAGGAAATGAGCAGAGAGAGACCATATTAATTTATTGTAGCTTTTGCAAATGAATTTGTTGGCTTCAAAGAGTAAAAATTTTATTCTCTTACAGTACTAGAGTTCAGAAGTACAAAATCATTTTCATTGGGCTAAAATCAAGCTGTCAGTGGGGTCATGCTTCCTCTGGAGGCTTTAGGGGGCAATCTGTGCTTGACTTTTCTGGGTTTTGTTAGCTTCCACCATTCCTTGGCTTATGGCTGCATTCCTTAAGTCTCTGCCTCAGAGTGTCCCATCTCTTCTTTTACCTCCCTCTTATTGGAATATAAGTGTTTGCATTTAGATCCTACCTTGAGAATGCAGGATGATCTCATCTTATGATCCTTAATCACATCTGCAAAGCCTTGTTTCAAAAATCAGGAACATTTGCAAGTTTCAGCAATTTGGGTTTGATGTGTTTGGGGACCATTATTTAGCCTAAAATAGAGAGAGATGTCTTTCTCCCTTGCAAACTTAAAGTGCTTGATCTTCTGGGAATGTGGTTTGTTTACAGACTTACCTCATGAGAACCTAACTTTCAAATTGATGGCCCATTTAAAGGAAGCCAGGGGCTGCTGTCAAGAAGGGTCTTATTTAGGTCAATCTAATGCCAGTGAACAGATGTGTATGGCAACGTTCCCAGCTCTCATTATGGAAATCAACCATTAATTATACTTATTGAGAAACTGATAAGTACTGGCTAAGCTGTTCTGAGTTCTGGGCAAGGAATCAGTGTCAGCCAGTTCCTACACTTGGCTGTTGTGTGTGGAGAGTGGTCCTGTCCTGGGGAAACAGGTGTGAGCAGCTGGCCTGGTACTGACTGTCTTGTGTCCATTCGTAGTTTGGCCATCTGTTTCATCAGGGGAGTCACAAAGGCTCTATGAAATCATTGGCAGGGGGCTGGAGGTGGTATCAAGAGAGTGAGTGAGCTCCTGAGTGGGCTGCCCAATGCAAGGGCAGAGCAGGGACTGCACCAGTGTTTAAATTAGAGAAGTTCTTCAGCAGCTGAAATTGGGATACAGTCACCACCACCTGGCCCTCCTACCACTTCTCCATCTCTGTCTTACAGCCTAAAAAGGACATGAGCCTATGGAAATTCCTTCTCAGGGCTTTGACAAGCGTTCCCGAGCATGTTTGACTCGTGCCTGCTTGATGCTCACCTGCTACCCTGAGCACAGGCAGGAGAGATGAACACTCCTAATGACTCCTTTTATAACTCACTGGTTGGGAAAGTTTGATCAAAGAGGGATCCTAAAGAAACCTCAGTTTATTTTCAGTTGTAAGATAGTAATAATTGTTGAATACACAGGCTCTGCACCCCATCACCCTGTTTTCATTCTAGCTCTTCTAACTGATAGCAACATAACCTTAGGCAGATACTAAAAATCTCAACTTTTCAGTTTTCTCATCTGTTAAATGTAGATAATAGTAACCAACTTATACCACATTCTAGGAGACAGTCTAAGCATGTCAGATATACTTAATCTTCTAACCCTCACAACAACCCTATGAAGTGGTATACTATTGTTATCCTACTTCAATGATGAGAAAACAGGTGCAAAGAGTTTAGGCAATCTGTCCAGGTTACTTAGTGACAAGGATGAGAGCAAGGATTTGAACCTAGATAGTCTGGCTTCAGCATATATGCTTTTAGTCATGTTTTATGCTGCCTCTCTTGCTTCAGGTTGTCATGTTGATCAACATGTGGCATGTGGTGACTGTCTACCTGTTACATCTACTGTCCACTGAGTTATCGATAGTGCCCTCAATTACTGTCCAAAGTAGTTTTTGTCTTGGTTTGAATATTTTCCCCTTCAGAATTAAACAATTAGTGTATGTGAAATGCTGAGAACAATGGTTGACCCATAGGAAATCCTCCATTAAAGTTAGCTATTAATATTTGTACTTCATCTACTACTATTTCCACCAGCATCACCACCTCTCCCAACCATCTGAAGTCTAGGATCCTTAGAGCTAGGGGTTAACTCAGGTCCTGAAAATATATATGATGGGAGCCACTGTCCCCCCATTTCCACACTGAGAACAGACATTTTTCATTGACCCTAGAACATCAGTCTTTCCCATATGGTGTCCTAGCACTAACCCACTCTTATTTGATTAAATTTGACATATAAAATTAATTATTTGCCACACTTACTTTCTTTGAATCTGGTAGTCCAAGATCCCAGTGTATAGATAATTAAAATTTAAGCTGCACCTATAGATTTCTTCATTTATATTAAAAGTTATTTGATTCCTAAAAGGATAATAAGTTTTGAACCTCTTCATATTATATAACTTTTCCTCCAATAATCCTCTCTACCTAGTCTCTATCATTTCTATCTTTTCATTATATAAATATTTTTAAAAATTAAATTCACAAGTTTCCTATACCCTGCCTGAAATGTGGCATCTTCTGATAAAAGAGTATTGAAATACTATAGAAATGGGCACAATAAATAAGACAAAGGCATGAGTCATTATAGGAATTATAGTTGACCTAAGATCTATGGCTTAGAAAAGCTATCTTTAAACATGATTTGTGTAACTGGTAGTGAAATTCATTTCAGGTTGGTTTTACATGGCATAAGGGACATCTAGTGGTTATCTAGGTCTCTGCAGATTTACTAAAGGTAGTATGAAGTCATAGGTGTAAATCTTGGGGCTAAGAATCATCGCCTTGAAAAGGACCCCTAAGAAAGGAGGGGGTGCTCTTTGTTGCACAATCCTTTATTGTGAAGTTAACAAAGAGTAAAAAGTCTTATCAGCAAACGTTACTTGGAGTCCTAGCATTTCTATCTATGTTATTGTCAATTTGAATCCAATTCGTATTTGGTGTCTTCGGCACCCAGTTGGAAATGATCCTATTATTAGTGGGTGTGTTCTTTCCATCACTTGCCCTACCTCTTCTGCAAATTGCAGAGGGGTTCTTTGGACCACTTTGAAAGCCATCTGATTAGAACCTTCATTAGGCCAGAAGCAGAGCTGCTTCGTAGGCCAAGCAAGAAATAGTTTGTTATTGCTTCTGACAGGCAGGTAGACTTCCTTTGGAATTTGCTCAGGCATCAGAAAGCCGTACATCTCTGGTCCGTGTGTATTTTGGATCAATGAGTGGGCTTCACATTATCAAGGATGAGTCTGTGTAGACTTGTCTTCTCAGCCCCAGTGATTTTTCATGGAACTTACCCATAGGTCAACACCTCTTGGTGTAACTTGTCGCTCTCCTTAGCTCTGAACAAATAGTTTCTGTCTTCTGGACTGCTTAGAATACTTGCTTGTCTCATATTCTACTGTTGTTTCCAGTCAACTATGCTAGATTCCTTGAGAGTTTGTTCCACTGAATCTTTTAATGGTATTTTCTCCTGTTCTTCTGCATGTGGGCCTTCCATATAGCCTCTTTGCCCAAAAGCTGTTTGGCCTGCCTATTGTCATCTACCTTTTTCAGTGTTATTGCTGGCAGCCAGAAGTTGCTAGTTATTGCCAAAGGCTTCATTGTTGGGGACTCATTCTTGCTTTTTGACTTGGTGCAGAGGATAATGGCTCTGAGGCACTGTTTCAATATATCCATGTATTTTCTATGGCAACTGCAAGCTACATTGTCGTATAAGAACATGTACAGTACCCCCTTAGCATGCTTCAAAGTGGGAGGCAGAGTTGGTGCTGAACTTTGTCAGCCAATCTCTTAGAGAACCTTGCTAGAATTTGTAATTGCATTTTGTACTTCTCATAGTGTCTGCCAAGGCATATAGACTAATGACAGCTGCCACTCTGGGATGTAGAGCTTTCTGGAAAGTTAGCCTTAAAAATTCAAGCACATTTTCTAAGCATGCACACAGGGGAAACTCAGCTAAATATTCAATGGGTCCATCAAATGTCTTCTAACTGTCTGAGGTACTTTGGCTTTCCACCTTTTCACCACATCACTTATTGTCAGGCACAATTAATATAGAGGTTTCTTTCTGCATTATAATGACTTAGAGGCAGTAGGAAAATGTCTTTGTGATCTTTCCTGCCCTTTTCTCTCCCCACTTTTTTACTTCCTCCTACAAACGTACTTTATGTCAAGTCCTGGGAGATACAGAAAGCAAAGGCATAGTTTAATCCATTTGAAAAGATGTCAGTCTCCTGGGCGATTACAGTACAATTTGATAAATACCATGATAACAGTTAGAACATGGAGCCCTGGGAACTGAGAGGAGAAAATGAACTGTTGGTGGGAGTAGAATTGGTAGGAATATTGGAGAAGGCTTCACAAAAAGGGTGATACTTTGGGCCGAGGATTTAGCTCAGTGGTTTTGCTGCCTGCTGCGCAAGTGCAAGGACTCGAGTTCGATCCCCGGTACCAAAAAAAAAAAAAAAGTGATACTTCAACTATGACTCAAATGTCCAATTGTAATTATTTGGAGAACTCATGTAGCATTTATCTCTGGGATGGTTAGTTGGAAGAAATGCAGAACTTTGATAAGGCTGGTGACGCACAATAAAGTGGGAACTAATCGGAAAGGATCTTATATATAATGTGTAAAAGTCTCCATTTCATGCTGTATTTGGTGGAGAACCATTGAAGAGTTGTTTTTTTCTAAATTGAGATGATTCTATTCCTTGAACTAAAAATAACAATAGATTCCTAGTGATTCAGGAAGGCACCTTTTAAATTTTGTCACTTTTCTAATTAAACTGCTAAAGATTTCCTTTCCACTCTAATGGCTCCCCCATTTTTCCTACTTGCATAATGTATGTATTTTTAGAGCTTTTTAAAATCAAGTTCCACCTACTTATCTGATCTTAGTTCCTCTGCTTTGTGACATGTAACATTCACTCTAGTCAGGTTGGTGCCATCATCAAATATTTTAAGAGAAAGAAAAGTAGGTGTTCACTGGAAATGTAGATTCTGTTGGGGTTGGCAAATATAGGTGTTTTCTGTCTAGTATATAAGAAAATTCAGGAAATGAGAATGTGTATATATTGAACCTCTACTTTGTGCAAGGCACTTTGCTAAATACTGGGAATGGGTTGCTTACCATGTCAGAAACACATAGCCTCAATCTTGAAAAAACTTATTGTTTAGCAGGTCCTAATAGTGCCATTCCTAGAAAGCAGGAGAAATGCCATATAAGTCAATTTTCTGATCACAGGTTCTTAAGCATTTGTTGAGGTTACAAATATCCCTCATTCTAATTCTGATACAAAAATATTCCCTCCATTACACATCTTCCAGCCTTCTCTGAGCATTTTGATGGTGAGTTATTCTCATGCTCCTTTGTTCTCCACAGTGGAGATTAAAGGTCTAGTGAATGCTTAATACACTTATGTGGATTTGTTTTCTTTCTAAGATTTTCATATACCTAGTCAATGTACCTTAAATTGGCTTTGTGTAAAAAGATACTAAAGGTGGAGAATAGGGTCACCTCCAGAGCTAATCCTCAGTGACTGCTGCACTTCCTGGAGCCTTGCCATGAGATGAATTCTGAGGCTCCATCTGTGTTGCATGGGAAAGGGAGTAGAAAAGAATGGTATCAGTTAATAATAAATGCTATGTGCCAGCAAAGGAGGGCAGAGCACACATCTGCCAACATGGCTCTAAGAGTTTGATATTCCGTTGTGACTGAAGATCAGCTGGTAACAGGAAATTTGGTTTTCACTACCCATTGACAAGTCCTGTCTAGGAAACCTACCTATGGCCCATACAGTAATGGCAAGTTTTTAATCTTATTTCTCTGCCTGGATGTGTCTATGTCAAGTTCTTTCTTCATTATTTAGGTAGTTTAGTAGATTCTGTGAGGATGGTAAATTGTGAACCAGTAAATTGTGAACCTTATGATAGACTGAGCTTTTATAGTATCCTAAATACAGGAAGTTGATGGCTAGAATTTTTTCTGTGGGATGCATGGATATATGAAAGCCCATTCCTGATCAGCCTTTCTAGATGAATAAAAATCCAGAAAGTTCACATTTATGAGAAAATTAAACTCTCTTTCTGGTTGGCCTGCTTGCATGCCCAGTATGATTGAATGGTTTTATTCAAAAAGAGCTAGCGACTGAAGATTTTGCTAGCTCAACATCAGCCTCCCTGGATTTTTTCTGTTACTGCAGCTTGTATTATGTCTTGTTCGTCTTTTCCTGCTCAACCCTTCACAAATGAGATTACAAATCAGCAGGTATAAGCTGGAAGGCCTTGGTGAGACTCAGCTTGCAGATGTGTTTTGTTTGACTCACAGTATTGGATCACACCGCATTAAAAAAAATTCAATTACTTGTCAATGTTCTACTATGGATTTCAACCTTATCTGTGATTTTTTTTAAATTTTATTTTGAGCTCAAGAACTGACACATTTTCTGACTCTTGTCTTGCAAGTCTGACACTCAGTTCTCTTGCAATTCCTGGTGTTTAGTTCTTTAACACTGGCACATCTTGCCCACTGCTAACAAAATACAAAGCATGAAAATGATGGCATTCATGGTATGTAGCAGTTGAGACTCTGAGGCCCAGGTTGGATGTCAGCTGCAGCTCAGCAGGCAGAGTTAGTTTATTGACCCCTGTTAGCAAGAACATAGATGCAGATGTGGCCTTGGTCATGCCAAATACTAGATTCTTCTGACTTTGGAAGCTAAGAGGACCATCTGCTGCCACATTTGTGCTTGGAATTCACTGTTGGAGTTTGGTCAGTGGTACACTGTGATGGAAAATGATGTTAATGATAATGAATCCTAAATCTGTGCAAATATATGGAAGGGGAGGGAGGGAGAAAAAAAGAAATGGCCACTATTTGAACTATGTATATGTGACTATTAAGCACATGAATGATATACATAATGATAAAATATATTATTATTGTATAATATATAAGGATATATATATATATATATATATGGCTTATTAAATCCAAAATCTGTCATTAGTTTTAGCCCTTCCTCTTGAGATGACAATCCTCTTAGGATTTATCCTCAGAAGCAAACTTGCCTTCCTAATAACTCCATACCACAGTAAACATATCTGTTGATTTAGTTCTTACTTTTTGCAGGAAATAACAAAATTGATAGTGATAGCTACCATATATTAAGGGCTCATTAGAGGCCAAGAACTGTAGTAAAATTATTTCTTAAAATCCTGTAAAGTAAGACTTGCTACCTGCATTCTACAGAACACCCTAGGCTAAGACAAATTAAACATTTTGCCTAATGTTACATAGTTGGGAAGGATGGATCAGGGCTCAAATCCTAATGAGAGAGATACTGAAGTCTGTGACCTTAACCACTGCCTCGTATCTTGCCACTAGGGCTCAATATCTAATTTAATGAAGATATGAACATTTACTAAGCATCTAACCATTGAGAGTTATTTCATGATTCTAAAAACCATAATTATTTTGCTCATTAAGGTGTTTGAGGTGTGTTGAAAAGACCAGATCTGTTCTTATTCTGAGAGAACAAAGCTTAGTGTTTTAGAGAGAAATGAGTGGAACCAACAGTTAGTGGAGGGAGAAATCATGAGAGTTATTGATTGCCTGCAGCACAGAAGGGGAAGAGGGCAGACACGGTAGTGTGTGTGATTCTGTGGACCCCAGAGTGTTATACAATAATACGATTAGTCCAAAAGTTTTAGCTAAAAGATACACCAACCTGGAAGCTGAAGAGAAAAAGCTAATTTCCTCATTATCTATTGTCAAAAGATTAAACTGGCCGAAGAATAAATATGTTTGTCTTTTGATTGTTGTGAGTACATAACTCCATGTGTAGATATAAAGTTGAAAAGCTTTACTGGAATTTGTGGTCAAAATTGTTCCTCTGAAGAGACCCTGACAATGGCTTCTCCATTGTTCCATTTTGTCCAGCTTACATGGTGCATAGAATGTTCTCCAGAGTCCTTACCCTCAAGCATCCTCCACTGACCCAGGGCAGCACAGCAGTGCCCAGTGAGTGATTGGGTCTTAAAAGCCAAATCTGATGGTTTTACTGAAATTATCCTATATGTAGACACACAGAAAATTAAAGGTGTTTTAAAAGAAGAGAAACGAAAGGCAAGGCAGTGAACCTCTCATTCCTCTGCAGGAAAGAAATTGTGTCAAGAGGCCCTCTGGGCACTGCAGGGCACATGTCTACATCACCCCATGCCTTCAATTTCTTGTCAGAGTGCAGAGGTATGTGACATTTACAGCAGAACACAAGGACAGGCCTTATCTTGAAGTTGAGAACAGAGTGGCCTGGGATAAGATGGAAGAGGGAGAGAAGAAAATGCTTTTGTGAGTGGGGACTGTCTAACCTTTAGATTTATTCAGATGGACTTACCTTGTGACTCAGGTATGGTGGAAGAGTTAAAGGGAACAAGTGCGTTACGTAAGGGTAGAATGCTCTTGTTTTTCAAGACAAATAGTTGGGACGAGAGGACAGTCAGCTCGCAGTGTAAGGATTCTGATTTATAAAGTGGTGGGAATCAACAAGTACCAGAGTGCCCCGGGAGGGTCTGGATTGGGTTTTGATGTAGGTCTAGGGGAAGAGGTACCACTGAATAGCCCAGAGAGGTGAGGAAGGCACTTTAGACTGTGAAATGTGGTTAGCAGAGATACAGGAGCAGTAACACCTGAGCTCAGACAGAGGCCCAACGTGACTACTGGTCAGGCAGATATGAGTCCATCAGAGAGGGATCCTATTAGGTGTGAAGGGCTTTGCACGTGAAGATGGAGTTTGGTGTGGTTTTGCACACGACTAAGGTGTTTCTATTTTATTTATAGGCATGGAGTACTGGAGGGCCTAGACCGTGCTGTCCCAGAATTATTTGGCCCCACTGAAGGGAGACAGGTAGACTGCCCTTAATCAGCTATGTGCTTTGGGGCAAATACCTATCTCTGAGCCTCACATCTGTAAAACAGGGCTACTGTCACCTATTTCACATGCTTATCGTGGATTAGTGTTTTCACGAGCCTGGCACATAGTAGGGTGTCCATTGGTGGTAAAAATTTTCATCATTTCATTATTGTTCCAGCACTCAGAGCTTGCCTTACTCCTGGTTGCTCCTCTACATTTTCATATTGAGGACTCTGGAGCAACACAAGTGAATTTGTTCAGAGTCTTTGACTTAACTCTGAGACTCTGTCCTCAGTGGTTTTACTTTCTGGTTTCTTAAGCATGATGTACAAGTGCAAACAGCAGTCTTTACAAACCCATGAGTGGCAGTGAGACCAACCTTTCACTCTTGTGACTTTGCTCCTGTGCCTTCCGGGCTGTGTGACATCTTCCCCCAGGAGGACTCATTTCCACTTTGTCTTCAATTGCTCCTCGTTGGGGCAACTTGTCAGCCAAAGCTGCTTTTTGTCACTTGATGCTGCATCTCTTTCTAGTTCAGTCAGTTGGGGAAATTCACTTAGTCGAGAGCCTGATTTTACCAAGGAAACTCACTGTACGAGACACTAATTCACCTTGAGAAGGGACTTGTAGGGCGCCCTGTCCCCATGCTGTGGCACATTACCCAAGGTGCCACTGTACTTCTGCATGGCCATGGCTGTAGCTTTGCACAGAGTGGGTGGGTAAGTGGGGATGTCATCAATGGAAGTTCTCAGCTGAGAACCACTGGGCTGCAAGACCCTCATGCCCTGTCCCTTTCTTCTTAGTAGCAGATCCTCCTGGAACTTCATTTGAGGACCCTCTCAGTTTCAGCAGAACCCCAGCACTGCTGAAGAGGAGGATTTGCTATTATTTTTCCTGTTTTCGCGCCAGTCTAGAATATTCTGATCTAATGTGTGTGACATCCCATTTGATCATGACAACAACCCTGGGAGGACAAAGAGGCCAGTTCACAGCACTGGTCTTGAGGCTCCCGCTTTTGGAATTGAACAAAATATGACTCAGAAAGGTTCCCCAGCTGTCAGTGATAAACGCATTCACATTTTCTCCATAGGGCAAACTCCAAGTAAATAGACAATGATGACAGGGCTGGAGAGCTCTCCTTCCAAGAGGCTTTGAGAGAATCTAATTATCTCTGCCTAGCCACGCTCCTTCCTGTCACCCCAGAACTCTGTATGTTGGTTCCAGGCCCAGGGATGTGCCCATCTCACAGCAGAACTGTCTTCACATTCCTTTACAGGCTCTTTTCTCCTTCTGTCCTCACTTCTCAGAGGGATGGATACATGCACTCTCTTTCCATGTATTGTTCCATGGAGCCAAGCCTCTGTTTGTCCCTCTGGGATGAGCTATCATCATCTAATAATAATTAACCTTTCCAGGGAGCTCTGATCATAGGCATTTCACCCAAATGCAGAAAGAGGCAAAATTTAGTTGTGGCACAGAGCTCTTATGCGCTGAAGCATAATAGGGGTTAGAAAGGAGAAGCTGCCTGTCATCCAGCTTCCACTGTTTCTTTTCTAGTTCACTCACTTGAGTAATTGTGTAAGGGTCCTGCAGGGTTTCCCTTTGCACATGGTCAGTCCACTGGAGCTAAAATGAGAAATTCAGCTTCTGAATTGGGAAGCTGAGCATGGATGACATTCCACAATGTTAACATTGAACTTCACGGGTGATGGTAGTTGGCTCAGTTCCAGGTGTCCACCGTGGTAAAAGTGCATGGTCTCAGGAGCTGTGTTCCGGTCCCACTCTGCCACTTATCAGCTCCGTGCTGGCTCCCTAAATACTCTCTGTGTCTGATTTTGTGTCTGTAAAATGAGGGAATGACTATGGGCAACCCAAATGGGTGTTGTCAGGATCTAATAGGATGTCAGGCGAGAAGTCTTGACCACTGCCTGGTCAACAAATGTTAAGATCATTATTAATCTCAGTGGTATTGACTATGGTCATGGCCACAGTCATGGTTACATAACAGGTGAGACATTTTCGATGCTTTGTCATAGTTATATATCACTCTTGTAAGACCTATTAAAAGGCAAATGGTTCTACTTGATTCTCTTCCAGGGATGGAGGCAGGGAAGAAAAAAGTTCTATAGTTGAATGCTAGGTTTTAAATGGTTATGTACTAAAATGACCCATCCAGGTAACTTTCACAGAAATGGATTGTGATACTTATTTTGGTACCTTGTTGTTTTACTGGAAGTAGAAATGATACTACTGTACAGTAGCATTCTCAGGGCTGTGGAAAGGAGGAGATAAGATTAACAACAAACACAACCATCACTGCCCAATAAGCTAAAACTCTGTGTCCTTACTATGTGCCATTTCTAAGTGCTTTATATGTATTAACCATCTTAGCCTTACAAAATAGTTTGCTCCCATGCATGCCTATTTTTAGAAGAGGAAAAGGACCCAACGATGTTACTTTGCCAAAGATGCATAACTTGAAAATAGTAGGTGTAGGATTTAGACCTAAATCCAGGCTCTAACTTCAATTTAAATAAGACAATGGAAAGGAAATAGCAAAGTGGTTATATGCTCATCACTTACATTTTAGTCTCTTTCCCTTCCTTGCTCATTATTATTGCATGGGTGTGACAGAACTCAAAAATCAGAGCACTGACAACTATCCCAGGACAACCCATCAAAATTCAGTTTTAAGAAGAGTAAAACTTGTTTGAAATTCTAATTTTAGGGAACTAGATTGATCTCTGTTTTTATATGATTACACAGATTTGGAAAGTCTCAATGAATGGTTTTTTTAACTGGCATTTTCTCTTTCCCCAACCACTCTGCCTTTCTGTGTGGGACAACAGTTGTGGCCATGCAGAAGGGCCCTGCACCCTGGGTGGGGATGGGGGCAGAAGCCTGCTGCTTACAGGGCAGCCCAATAGCTGGATCGGTGTTCTCTGTGAATTCTGACTCTCAGTTAATTCAATGTTTCCAACTGACTGAATTAGGGTTTCAGGAGTCTCATCCAACTACTTCATTAAGTGCACCCTCAATGGGCAAAAACCACAAGTTCTCTTCCCCACCAAGTCGTACCTCTCAATTTTTTAAAGAAATACATACATATATATATGATTTTTAAATTCAAACGATGTAAGAGGATAGGTGAAAAGTAAACCTTTTTTTCAACTTTTCAATATGAATCCCACAAATCCACTCCCTAATGACAACCTTAAAATTCTTTGTGATTTTTGGAAAGATATTTTATGCTGATATGAACATATGTAACACTCCCCATCACCCCCTCCCTGCAACTTCCACACCATGACAGTGTAATGCACATTCTGACCTGTTCCTTGCTAACTTCATTTAACAATATGACTTGAGGGATCTCCGTGTCAGAGCCAGAAGGAATACCTCATTTTTAAAGGCCACATAATACTCCATTATAAATATATTTTCATATGTTACTTAGGGTCATTTAGGTTATTTCTGTTCTTGTACTGAGGATCCTTCAGTAAATTTATACAAAAGCATTTGCATCTGTACAATTCAGTGTGTCATGATTTTTATTTGCAAGTTCATGTCGTATAACTTTGGCACAACACAAGAAATTGGCCAGAAAGAGAAAGACAGAGGGAATATAATGGAAGTGCAGAGGTTTATTCAGAGATTGTGTGCACCCCACACCCCACATTGGTTGCCTTTTTGAGTGGTGTGTCTCCTGTTTCTCATATTGTTTCAGACTGCTATGTCCTGAAGCCTCTTCTTGAACCTCTTTTCTGGGTACCCAGTGAGTGATGGATGGAGACTGTTTGTAAGATTGATTCATGTGACACTTTTGTTTGGCTTTTGGCAGGTTGTTTATAAGAATAATGACATCCGTCTGGAGCTGTCTCGCCTGGCCCGGATTGGAGACACTAAATGAAAATCTATGGTGAAGTCGTATTCAAGTGTGAGAATGTGGCCACACTGGACCCCATCAACTTCGAGACCCCAGAGGCTTACATCAGCTTGCCCAAGTGGAACACGAAGCGCATGGGTTCCATCTCCTTCGACTTCCGCACCACTGAGCCCAATGGCCTGATCCTCTTCACGCATGGAAAGCCCCAAGAGAGGAAAGATGCCCGGAGCCAAAAGAACACAAAAGTTGACTTCTTTGCTGTGGAACTTCTTGATGGCAACCTGTACTTGCTGCTTGACATGGGCTCAGGCACCATCAAAGTGAAAGCCACTCAGAAGAAAGCAAATGATGGGGAATGGTACCATGTGGACATCCAGCGAGACGGCAGATCAGGTAAGAAGAAAAGGCAGCAAATGTGACTGTGACGGGAGGAAGCTGTAGTTTTCAATTTTTTTGGTTTTATATTTCTTATTTAAATTTTTGTACTTGGCATGCTTGTTGATTTTTTTGGCTATTCTCTTTAATGGTATGATTATGTTTCTGGGCAAGATACTTCTGTCCTGGATGGCTCACACTCTCCCTGTCACTCACTGCACAGTCATCTTCATGATAATTCTAAGACTCTGGAGCTAAGGATGATTTTACAACTAGCATTTCAACTACCAAAGCGACAACTGTGTCACTCGTATAATATCCCCCCTTTCTTCATTTTCTCATCAGTGGAGGAGCCAATTGTGACATCATAGATGCTGTATTATGTGATCATTCTGTACGATAAGCTTCACTGTGTAAGACTTCATGCAATGATATACCCTTCAATAATTGGCAAGAGTCATGTTGCAGGGAGAAATTATGACAACAAAGGAAAAGGCAAATTGATTTTTCCTGAAATCATATTCAATTTAAAGCCTTCCTTTGGTGTGAGAGCCTATATTTCACTCTTTGCTCAGACCTCCCTAACTCTCTTTTCTTCTTCATAACCTTTTACATTTGGTTTAAATGGCTTCAACTGTTTTCTGCAGCTGCAGACCAAACAAACTAGCCCCAGGCAGTACATAGCCACTCTGGAATAGTAACAGAGAGTGTATGTGTGTGTGTGTGGGGGGCGGTGAGGGGGCCATAACAGAGTCTGGGGCTTCTGAATGCCTGGACAATCTGCCCAACTCTGTGGCAACAAAGTTCACATACTTTGCTATCAGAAATGGTATTTTCCAAGGAGTGGTAATTTGAACATTTGTATTTCAGACTCATTTTCTATCCCTCATTTAGGTAGTGTACACTCAAGAAGAACCTTGACTACATGTGCTATTTTGCATTTATTCTCCTCACGAACATAAAAAAAAAGCTTCATATGGACATTTTCTTCCTAGGTGCATTGGACCACTAAGAAAAAGCAATAGGGTCCCCAGAAAGCTGAAAGTAGAAATTGCTGAGCTTTGATGGGATGGCTTTCCCACATAATTTCAGAGCTAGAGGATGGCAGAGATGAGCAACATCACCCTTAGGAAGAGCTGAATGGGTTCTGTGCAGAGGCAGATTGCAGCCCTGGATGTTTTATTGCCCACTAGGAATCCCTATTGATTGTCTGAAATTTGATCAGAACCAAGAGGCTTCAAATTAAATATGCTTATTGAGTAAGAATGAACAGTTAGCGCTTTTTAAAGAGAAAAACCTACAAAAAATTAATTTCTTTGGAGCCTAAATATCTCTCTCTCTCTCAGTCAACAGGGACTGAGCTAGACAGCTGTCTCAGAATTATAAAAACAAAGAAATACAAACAAAAACACTACTGTTGATTAAGACCATGTGTTAGGTCATGGTTAAAGGATTTTGTGTCTAATCTAGACCTTGACACACCTTAAAATTTACTTATCTGTGTCACACATAGGCTAGAACACATAAAATTGCCATATGTTTATTTATTCCCAACGCTAATCATTTTTTTTTCTAGTAGGGTTGCTATTTTGTTTTGTTTTGTTAGAACTATCAGTGGGCCCATCTTTGATAAATATGTTTGCATTTCAGAAGCCTAGAATTTCATACCTGCAAGCTATAGCATTGGCTTTGAAGTACTGATGAATTTGATCAAAACCTATAAAAATTTATTGAGTAAACAAATAATTGTCCCAGAAAAGCAGTGCAACTTCACATTTTACTGCGATTCATTAAACTTTATTTTTTTATGAGGCTAGTTTCTCATGTGTTGTTTTCATTATAAACTTTTGCAAACATTGATTTTTATAAAAATGTGTGCATAGTATCTAAATATGGCATATTTTTCTTGATCATCCCGAAGGATAATATGACTGAGAAGTGAACTAGAAACTTTTCTAATCGCTCCTAGATTAGGAAAGTAAGTCTGAAAAATAATAAAAGCATTCAAAAGAATTTTGGTCACGCGTTCAGAGGACAGTTTTTCCTTAGGATGTAATTAAGGATCCACATTTTTAAGCAATTCTAGTACTGTCCTTACTAGACACAAATGTCCCTCTCTGTTAGTTTGGGATTAGATTAGCTCTGTGGACATGTGGAGGGTAAAGAAGGGGAATTTTGCAAGAGAAGATGTTAAGAGGCACAACCCTCAACTTCCTCATTTGTATAATAGAATAAAATTTCTGTCTCTCAAGATTGTTTCAAGGGTCAAATTAAATAGGGACATAAGTGGGCTGGGATGTGGCTCAGTGGTAAAATGTGTGCTTATGTGTGAGGCCCACTTAGTGTCATCTCTGCACCAAAAATTAAGTAAGTAAATAGATAAATAAACACACAAGAGCACATACAATACTTAAAATGGTAGCCAGGGCATTATTATTGTCGTGAAGAGTTCTGAAGCATTAAGAGACTAAAAGGCAAAGCATATTTCTCTTCAAGAAAACTTCTACAGGAGAGTTGAGGAAGCAGAGTATCAGCTTAACCCTGCCCCTACCCCCAGTGTTCTATTCTGACAATGACTTTGTAATTTAGAGTGTGCTTTACAGTCTTGATCTCCTCTGATCTTCTCAGCTCTTGTGCTCATACCCTTCTTAGCTGAGGGAATCGGGGCTCAGTCAGGAGTGAAGGCTGACTGATGGATGACAAGCCTGGTTATGTTGGTACTCCTAAAGCACTTTAAGAATAATAAATATTTTTTAAAAATTTCTGGCAGGATGTTTCTATATTATCTAGTCCATTTCCTTGATTTTAGAGTTTTAGAAAACTGAGCTGTAAAGTGGGTCAGGGACTGGCCCAGGGTCAGAAAGCCTAGACAAGGCAAGAATCTCTGTTCCCAACTTCCTAGTCACATGGGGTTATGCCTTCTAGAATCATAATCCAGCCCCTGCTCCGGTCTGCCTCCCTCTTGCCTTGTCTCCTGTTGGCTCCCCTTGCTCCACACCTCTGTCCCCTAGAAATTGCAAGTCTGGATCCTTCTTACAATTCAAGTTTCAGCTTAACTGTCACCTAGAGAGGCCTCCAGTGACTGCATAGTTTTTAAAAATTAACTCTATTGGTGCTTTTTCGATATACTTAATGATTGCATTCATATAGGGAACTTGTACCTGTACATAATGTATCTTGATTCTTTTTCCCCATTCCCCTCCTCTGTTCAACCCTTCTTCCCTTCCTTATATACATTCCATTTTTTCTATTCTTTTCAAAAAATTAATTTATTGGTGCTCTTTTGATACACACAATGGTCACATTCATCAAAGGGAATTTACACACTTTAAAATAGAGCTATGGGCTGCTCCCAGGGCACCTATCTTACTGTCTTCATGGCACCTGCTAATTTCCCTTGTTTATTGGGCTGTTTTTGCTGTTGTTGTCGTTTTCGTTGTTATTCTGCAACATCAGCTCAGTGAGAGGAAGGATGGATACGCCTGACAAGCTCATCTCTTTGTCTAGAACGATACAAGAAATACATTTAGTAAATGAATAAAGAAACATGTCGCTGTTAAAATGTATAAGTGGTAATGTCCAAAATATGTACTGGCAGGGCTCTTAGCTAAGTTCCATCTACAGGTTATCAGGGCACGGAGGGGAAGGCAGGAGAGCAAGGCGCGCCCCTTAACTCACATAGCTGGTCCCTTCTCCACCCCAGGTACCATATCAGTGAACAGCAGGCGCACGCCCTTCACTGCCAGCGGGGAAAGTGAGATCCTGGACCTGGAGGGGGACATGTACCTGGGCGGACTGCCAGAGAACCGCGCGGGCCTCATCCTCCCCACCGAGCTCTGGACCGCCATGCTTAACTATGGCTACGTGGGCTGCATCCGGGACTTGTTCATTGACGGTCGAAGCAAGAACATCCGGCAGCTGGCGGAGATGCAGAATGCGGCGGGCGTCAAGTCCTCCTGTTCCCGCATGAGCGCCAAGCAGTGCGACAGCTACCCCTGCAAGAACAACGCCGTGTGCAAGGATGGCTGGAACCGCTTCATCTGCGACTGCACGGGAACGGGGTACTGGGGCAGAACCTGCGAGAGGGGTGAGTCGGCTTGGTGTACCTCTGTGCTTCTTTTGCTCTAGCTCTGCTTTTCCTCCAAGAAAGCTTTGGAGGAAGCTTTCACTGACTTCCAGAAAGTTCCTTTTCCTGGGCTGAATGCTTGGATTTGTTTGGCTGGCGTTGGGTGGCAGTGAGGGAAACTAGAATAAACACTCCCACGATCATGATACATTTTTGACTAAGTATCTTTCATTGAGAAAGGGTGAATAATCTCCTTGGAGATTCCAGGAGGGACTACCAAGTAGCTGTTTCACTTATTTATTTAACGTGTCCTTCTTTCTGTGTGCTCACTTCTGGGTTAGGCTTTAGAAACCAAATATTGAACAAGACTTATCTACCCATGTCTTTATGGAGTTTGCTGGCCTAGTGGAATCAAATAATTACTAACATGGTGAACTTTGTAAGAGGCTGAATGATGGACTGGTTACAAACATGAACTCTGGGGCTGGATGAGGGAGAAATTTGGCCCTCATGGAGTCATGTGAATCTCAAGACAATAAATGTTTCTGAGATATGATTTCCTCTGAAGGTAGTCAGGTACCCAACTCAGCAGATAGTGATGATGATCAAGTGATTTAACAGGGGGAAATACAGTGAGCACTTAGTAGATATTAGTGATTATTATATATAGTTAGTATCTTTATCATTTAAAATAGACAGTGCCCTTCTAAAGGGACCCAAGATATTATAGGGGTTCAGACAAAGTTTCTACAAAGAATATCCAAGTTAAGACTTGAAATATGAGTAGGAGTTAGCTTGGAAAAGAAGTGTGGGCTAAATAGGAAGGACAGTGTGTGCCAAGGGACAGATAGGAGAGGCCAAGGCAGAGCTGAGGAACGGGACAAAGTCCAGAATGGGTTAGATGCTTTGGTTTTTCCGAACAAAGTCCCTAATGGCATAGAGAGGGGGCAATGTGAGAGGTGGCTAAAGAGGTGGAAGCTGACCTTTTATAGCAGGCCAGGAGGTAGGAGGCAGATCCCCTTTCCATTCACAATTTTCCCATCTTACATTGGCACTGAATTTACAGTCTGGGCCAAAAGCAGACAAAAGTTAGTAAAGGGACAAAATCAAGGCAAGGCTATTCCAGACTATGAGCCATCCCTTGCTTACAGATTGGGGTATTTTTTATATGCCAAGAACACAAAATCTGTCTGTCTATGGGTTCTCAGCTTCTATTTTAGAAGAAGGGATATTTTATATAGTTATCAAGTATTTGCTGAAAACCTACATCTTGGCTTTGAGGATATCACATCTGTAACAGACATAGTTCCTTCCACAAAGAAACTTATTTATTTAGCTGAGGAGCTGTAGCATCTTCAGAAGAAGCAGTCAAGCAGTGATACAAGGCAGCAGTATAGGCTCTGCTAGGACCAGACTAGGAGGACATGGTGATTCTAAGACCAGAAGGATATCTTGAGGACAGGCCTGTAGGGTCTCATTGCTAAGCAATATCAGTAGCCAGAAATTGTGCAAGTGGAGAAGGTGCTGCACTACCAGGGAGAGGGTGTTTTTAAAAAGGGCAGGTCTTATGGGATCAACAGTGTTATTAATTAAGATACTTTTCAAGAGAACTGCATACCTAGAAGAGACATGGGGCACTAAAAATGAAGGAGAAAAAGGGAGCTTTCTTGTAGCTCATGGATTTTAAATGCAGATTCACTGAATTTTTAAAGCAGCACCAGTAAGTACATGAGCTAAGATGAGAAGGCAGCCGTCTAGAATAAAAATAGGTCACATGGGACCAATAAGTCTGTCAAGGGCCTGGACTCTTTCCAAATGCCTTTGTGGGGTAGCCTATCCTGGTGCTGGTGTGGGGAGATAGAAGGGTCATTTGCCCTCTGAGATGCAGGAGACTGTTTTGATGTAAACCATGGTGTTGTGGATCTTCTACTATCTACAAAAGCAGTGTAAGGACCAAAGGTCACCTCACTTCTTCATTTTTGATCTCTTCTAACTCAGGGTCCTTGTGGTTGTTGGTGACTCTAGGCAGCTGTGTAAGGTGTCTATGAGCTCACATATTCCAAGGGCAAATCAGTGGGAATTGGCCCAAAGTTTGCCAAGTACAGTGAAAGTCACTGCACCTTTTATGTTGTCACTTCTGACTAGTCATTAAAAGGCAGCTGATTGGGGATATATGAGGGACAATTATTCTTGAAGCAATGCAGCCAAGAGTCATCCATTCTGGACAAATGAGAGTGAGCTTAGAAGATCTAAGACATTTGATCTATACATCACTCAAATCCCAGATGGTTCAACTGATTGTTTTGTTCCCCACTAATTGTTTTTGCCCCTATATTGTTCCTGACGCCATGTCCAAAATTAGTCAGTATAGTGGAATATAAAAATGATAGGTCTCCACTCTGCTAGCAAAGAAAATAGAGCTTTCCAATGACATTGTTTTTCCTCTATTGAAACTGATTCCTCAGTGAAGACACTTTGAGTACCTTTTCTTCATTTTTCATATGGGCCATGAACATTTACTGGGGCTTTAGCATGTTCCAGGCACTGAGTTCAATGATGGAAACATAAACAATAAACAGACATAACACTGACCCTACTTGATCAAGGGATACATCGTTTTCCTGGGGGTGGGGTGGGGTTGAATATGTGGTCGATGTTCTGATGGATGTCTGTAGGGAAATTGTAGGGCAAACAGGTAGAGTGGCCACTCCTATATGGAGGATTGATGGTACAAAGAAGGGGATACAAATTTTCTTGAGTCTCATTTCTAACAAAATTCTGACCTTTTTCACTTCTGCTCTTCAATATCCACTATAGGCATTTCTGAAGAGTGGTAAGGGAAAAGTGTTTGATCCTTTTTATACAGGAACACGTTCATCTCTGGATTAAGGAATGCTTCACCTCCTACCCTAACATCAACCTGGACTCTCTACTTACCATTCTTTGTCTAATTCTTTCTGAGAATCTTTAAACTTAAGCTTAGAGTTGATAATTTGTACAAAATGTGATTAGGCTAAGAAAAATTCCAGAGACTGTGTGCCCCTCATACCCTCAACTGTGTCCTAGAATGAGGCTTTGTAGAAGGTGAATTGCTTGGTATCAGTGGTCCCACAGTAGATAAGATAACCTTAGGAAGAGGCAGTACATATAAAATGGAAAAAGCATGAATGGGATACTAAGAACTAGAACTCAGAACTCAGGTGTTCTGACTCAGGTCAAACACTAGATGGAAAGTGCTCAAAACCCAAACAAGAAGCTTAGTCTGAGGAAGAATTCTCAGGTCATTTCAACAAAAGTAAGATAATAAAGCAAGGGTCCTAGGGAATACACAAGTATTTGGGATGAGGATTAATTTGCATGGCTATCTTTCTTTTACAATCAAATTGCACGACTTTTACTCCTTCCTACCTGAATAAGAGTGTTCTTCTACATAAGAGAATGAGCAACTCTGCATCTTGACATCTTGAAATTGACTGGATACTGTAGATTCCCTTCAGGATGACCTGATGCTGTTCTAAGAAGATATAAATGTCTTCCCCAATCTTGATAATTAACTCTAGCCATTTTGAGGTCCTATTCGTGGTGATGAGGGAGAGGTCCTCATGTAATATACAGTGGCTGTCCAATAGTATACAGTTCATGGCACATCATGAGAGAGATACTCTATTATTGAACTGTGTCTTGTTCTCTTAGGGCAAGTATTTATGTGAGGCCAGGCACTCTCCAAGAGGTCAGATAGGGGCCAACTTTTCAAATTCTTTGGAAATAAGTGAGAATTCTAAGGCTCTTGGGAGATGCCTTTTAGTAGAACAACTCAGGTCATTTTCCAGAAAAAAAATTATGTCTTAGATTTTATTGTTTTAATCTGCCTTCTCCTATAAGTTCACATGCTTTTTTGCCTTAAAGCATAGGGAATCCAGACAATCACCAGCATGGGAGGCCACAGCAAAGAAATTAGACTACTGTGGTCTCTTTGAGGCTTGAACATTTATTAGCCAGAAAAATACATTCTGTAAAAGAATTTCATACATATTAAATAATACTTGAAAAGCATAAGCAAGTAGCAAGAGTAAGGAAAAAAGCACCCAGTGTTCAAACAAATTATTAGTCATGATGTTGTTTGGATAGTCTTTTCCCTGTAATGCATAGTTTAGTTTCTTATATATAGTTATAATCATGCTACAGGTAAAATTGTATGTCCAACTATTCCCATTTAATATTATATTGTAATCTGTACATTTTTCTCCCTTGGTGTTAGATATTGTTTGTGTCCATATACATGAATATTATATGTTATATATGATATACATTATATGTATTATGTACATTCAATCTTATATGCATTATAGAGCATACAATGTACATATATAAATATTATGTATATAACATTATACACAATATTTATTGTATACAATATGTAATATACATTATGAATATATATTACTGGAATATTCCTTTAGTGTTCTTCCATGGTCACGTCAAGGTAGGTACCCTGAACTGTAGGGACATATTATGTTATAGACTCCAAGTCACATGAAACCTTACTTTACCTTTTTTCATCCTGTCTTTTCTTGGTGACTTTTGCTGTCTGCTCAAAGAAAATATTTCCTGGGATCATGGAACTTGGGTGCTTTTGAGAACATTACTTTAAAAAACAAAAGAAAATATGATGGAGAGTGCAAATCTCCCCACTGTTCTCCTAGATGCCTAGAATTCCATTTTTCTGATATGTACACCAGCTGAAAACCAAGAATACAGATATTTTGATTTCTCTTGTATCAATAGGAAAGGAATAATGCTTACAGCAGCAGATTCTGCCTGCAAAGGGTTAGGTCTACCCTGAGTGAGGTTGGATTGTCATTTTGATGCTACACAGATGCCACACTTGAAATTATGACACTGGAAAATAGTAGGGTCAGCAGGTACCACTGATGTTACCTGTACTAAACCTTGATTTTATTATATGAGGAATTAGAAAGCCTGAGAAGTTAACATCACTTTAACTTGGAGTAGCTATAGAATAATTAGAATTGATAAGTTTTGACTCCTAATCTTTTGCACTTCCCATTACATTAAGAACCTTTCCTTCCCATATATGCAACTTAGATTCTAAGACCATTGAGGAAAAAACAGTGCATCTATCTTTGTTTCTCTACAATCTCTGGCATTCTTTTATACACACACTCATGATATGACCTTATTAAATGTCAGAGGTTCCAAGTGTTCTTTTTTGGTCTCCTCTACATTTTTAAATTTCCCCTTGGTGCCCTTATTATCAAAGTTCATCTTGGGATCTCTAGCCTGGAACTCTTCCTGGTATTCCAGATTTTTATATCCTCCTTTGTCTACTTTATACCTTCATTTGTCTATCTGAAAAGTGTCTTAATTATATCAGTGAAAAACAAATCTTCGCTTATACCTCCCTGTGCCAAATTTCATTTGCTTTTAACGTTTCCTATCTCAGTAAATGGCGTCACCAGTGCCCTTGGACATTTTCTTTGATTTTTCTCTTACAGTGTTCAATTTATCTCACCCAGTCCTGATAGCTCCTTATCTAAACCCATCCTGATTCTGTTTACCCCTCCCCTTCCCCACACTGATCTCTTGTTTGGATGACTAGATAGCAGGCAATACATGATCATAAAAAACTCAAATTTGTATAACGTCTCTGTTAGAATATCAAAGTTAAATTATTAAAATTTCTGCATACTCAATACATTCTTACCTTAAGTCAGTTTAATTTCTGTGGTTTTTGGTCTAGAGGACTATGGGAAATGAAACTATGGTGCTTCTTTTGGAACTTCAACATTACCATAGGGATTCTATAAACAGGTCTCTAGCTCAGGTTGGTGAGGATGTGATTTTGTACAGGACCTGTTTCCTATCCTCCATGAGCTCACAGTCCAGCAGAGGGGATGGACAGACAACCAATCTTCAAACTGTACTGCCATCTACCAGGGACAGTGATTCAGGGAATAATCATAGGAAAAAAAGAGAAGAAATAACAAGTAGAAAGTGAGATATGTGCAACAGGATATACCACTTTATAACTGTTTTTGGATCCACTGGGGTCTGCTCAGACTAACTCACTGGTATGAGAATAGAAGTTCTAGACTACAAGGGTAAATATAATAATACCAGTTGATTTCATTGGTTGTAATGACACTGACAGGGTATCAGCCTTATGACTGTTCTCCAGTCCCCCAGGGATATTGAAGACCTTTATTTAGATGCATGACCTTGGGATCATTATTTTGATTCTCTGGCCTCTCTGTTCTGCAAGAATAAAATGAAGCAATTGAGTTTCATGCTCTCTCAGGGCCTTTCAGCTCTAAAACTCTTTGATTCTCAAATGTCATCAGCTTGGCAAGGTCTTCACTTTTCCTGAGTAAAGGGATAAAGGTGAATGAAGGGCAGAATAGGAGTGAGAGTTCTTCTTTCTTGCAATCTACAGAACTGTCTGGATCAGCATACAGGGTTTAGTTATCTCAGCAGTACAATGAAATATTCGCCTTTCTGATTCATTTACCTAAGGAAATGAATACCTTGGTATACTGAGTAATTTCCAGGTCTATGATACATAAGATTTAATTGATGGACTAATGGATAGAGCCTTTGATTTCTTCAGAGCATTAAATGATTTTCTATTTTTGGCCCATTGTTACCTTTTCTGATGGATAATGGCACATATCTGAGAGCAGAGCTTCCCAAGAAATATACACTTCATGGGCATCAATTCTAGAAGCTCTAATTTTTCTTATCTGTTATTACTTAAGTCATATAAATGTATCTGTAGTGACAACCATATTAGTGATAAGATTCAACCTCTTTTCTTTCTTTCCCAGTTCTGCAAGTTTCCCTTTCCACACCACTAGGATTGTATGATCCTAGGAGAATGTGCCATAGTCCATGAGTTGTTTCAAGAGTTTTTCTATCCAATCAGGGTCTAAGATATCCCTGGTCACAACTACCGCTGTTATTCCAAAGAGGAAAAAAAATTATCCTAATTATTCTGTAGTCTTAAAGCTCTCAGGGTCTCAAATGTACAGACTGGAGACTTAGGATATGTTTGAGAAATCCACCCCTACACCAGCATTCAGCCTGAGAATAGGGTCAGCAGTTTGGTGCAGGGCATGACCATTGCTTATGAAGCATGGTGCACCTGCTGCCAGCTGCGATGCTGTCAAATGCAGGGACACGATGTCCATTTACATCATTGCCTTTATGACTATCTTTGCTAGAAGCAGCTTAACTGCCAGAAGACATCTGCCCATTAAAATGCAGTAAATTGAGAGCTGCTAAATTATGAGAAACAAATGCTTTGAAATGCAACACAAGGGTATCAGTGCAGACTCTTCTAACATCTCTGCTTTTTTTTTTTTTCCATAGATAGATGAATCTTTCTTTGCCCCAGTTTGGATTAAGATACAAGGAAAGTTAGGAAATCTAGTATTTGTTCAAAGAAGTTATGTGCCTGTTCTATGTTAGGTTCTTAATATTCACTGGGTCATTTAACCCTCACACCAACTCTACAGGCTGCATTATATTATCCTTATTTTCTAGATGAAGAAATTAAGAGTCCAGCTATTTCCAACGTACTGGCTGTTATATACCTGGAATTGTGTTGAGAATGCAGGGTACAAAGGCATTGTGATTCTATTTATAAATATGTCATTTTGTACTAATGTCCAAGGAAGGTGTGACAATGATGTAGGGAGAAATAAGAGAGAAAGAATCAGATTGGGTGAGATCCTAACAGTTGTAACAGGCCATTTTAACACAAATTCTTCAACATCTTGGGACTGCTGCAGTCCAATCTCAATTCCATACTAAAACCACTGGAAGTATGGAGGAAAGCATACTCTGGTATGGCCTTATGACTCACCTTCCCCCTTCAAACCTTGAGGCTTGGTGGAGGAGCAGGAATCTATCTCCCAGGGAGAGAAGGCAGGAAAAATATTCCAACCAGACGGAAAATATAGAAGAGGACCAGCAGATCAGTGCACATTAGTTCAGTTGCATAAGTGCTAAGTCAGGAGTAGGAGACAAGAGCCCTAACTGAAGTGGGGAGAGTGAAGAATGAACTTGGGCACATGTCTAATAGATATGGACGGAGTAATGTCAGTAGGACATAGTTACCAGTTGTACACAGCTGCAGGGTGGCTGACACTGGAGAGCAGGGATTTGGCCATGGAAGCCTGTTGTTTCAATCAACTCTCTTGAACCAGTGAAGATTCTTGGGAGATTGAGATAACCATGAAATGTACGCAGCAAAGAGTAAAACCTGTACCTGCTTTGATGCCACTATGAACGTGTGACTTACCATTTCTCTGTGGTTCAGTTTACATATTTACCACTGAGAATTTGGATAGTGGCTGTTTGATTGGCTTATTGGGAAGTTGTGTTAGAGTTGAGGTGTGTAGTGTGCACATATAGGCTTTGAAGCCAGTGTGTCCTTTTCTTCATCTGGAATTCGGTGATTTAGGAATGAAAAAAAGTTGGTAATTTTTTCTATCTTTTGTTTTGTTTTAGAAATGACCCAGGTATGATTTCTGTGTCTCAGCATATGATTCAGATGAGAGTATGAAGGGGGAAGGTGAGCCATAAGGCCATACCAGAGTATACTTTTCTCCATACTTCCAGTGGTTTGGGTATGGAATTGAGATTGGACTGCCACAGTCCCAAGATGTGGAAGAATTTAGGTTAAAATGATCTGTTGTAATTGTTAGGCTCTCAACCAAGCTTTGGAATATATTTGATGGGAAAATGAGTTGTGGCCTGTCCCTCTTTCTCTTGCATAAGTGGCTAGATTTGAAATCAAAATAAAAGATCCATTTCCTGGAGATCGAAAAATGATATTTTTTTAAATCTTCCCCTACTCTGTTCTCTCATTTGGGCTTTGTAGCATTGGCAGAAATACTGAGGGGTGTGTGTGTGTGTGTGTGTGTGTGTGTGTGTGTGTGTGTGTGCATATGTGTGCCTACAGAAATATATATCGTTTCCTCTTCCAGTTTATGAGGCATGTATCTACTTTATTTTAACACAGGTTCTGTTTTAATCCAATCTTGGGTTATTAAGGTAAGAAACAGCAGATATGTCATAATAATGGATAGAAGCTACAAATACCAAAAATTAAAACTAGGCAGAATACAAAGGTTCATAGAATTATTTACCTTGCAAGTGGGACAATTTTATATAAGAAGACTCCGGGTAAGAAAAAGAGTAAGTCTATTTTTAGCCCCTTGTTTTGGTTCTCTGGAGTTGTATTTTTCTAAAAAAGAGCAATATCTGTACATATTTTGTGAAGATATGGGTTTATGCCTCCATGATTTACTAAGTAATGAAATCATGGCATTATAGTTAATGGCATCCAATCAATCTCCAGTAAGTGGTAAATTTTATTGAAACGTTGACAGATGATTTACAGAGAAGATATATGAAGGGAAGAGACATGTATACATTTTTCCTCCCTTTCTCTTCCATTGCCTATCCCACCTTACCCTATAAATGGTATATAAACCCTGTCCAACAGAGACAATTTGGGAGTGACAATTGCGTAGGGATGGAATCTTGGGTATGAAGGACTCTTGAAAGGCTCCCTTCTGTGGGCTATCGGACAGTTATTTCCCTGCCAAGTAGATGCAATCTTTCTTGGAGAAGATCATTTCATGCTTCTTAGCATGTTTAACCTTTACAGCAAGGCATTCTCATCAAAATGACAAACCCCAACTGAGCCTTCTAAGAGGCCAGTAAATCAGAAACCTTATGAAATCTGTGGGATTAACATGCTCCCTTTCTTTATTCCCCAAGGGAAAGAAAGTCCTGTGCCTTTCAGATTTTAATCTCCACATGGGGCCCTTGTCTGAAACTTCCTGCTATGGCCCACTGGTATTAGAATATTGTTTCTTTATAGTTGCCCAAGGCCACATACTGAGATCAGATAGGGCTGGCACATTCTCTATCTTTCTCAGTGACAGTTGTACAGGATGATAACTGCTCTGATGTTTATTTAGTTGAATTCTTTCCACCCTTGAAAACTCATTTTTGGCCCTACAAATAGTGGGTCCTATGTCACCATGCCCATGGCGGCAGGCTGCCAGTCAGAGACTTCATTTCTATGGTGTTCCCTATGTTCTGTTGCTCAGTCTGCAATAGAACTTCCTTCACAAGCAACCCAGCATCTCAGCCACTGTTAAATGGATCCTACTTCCTTGGAAATCTGCAAAGCTAGACTTTGTTGAGAGTAGAGATAGAAGGAGAAGAGATTGATACTTTGCATTTCTGACAGCTGCATAGGTGATAAAAACATTTACTGGGACTTGGGAGAAGGGCCCCTTTTATTGGTTACAGATTCTTATTTATACTTTGAAAAGGGTCTCCAGAATTTTTGAGTGAAACCCAATACCCAATGCATGCACATCTCCTTGACACAATTCTTAAATTCTTGTGTGAAACCTATGGCACATTTAATGCTGTTCTAAATATTTAGAAGTGGTGAGCTTACTTAATTATTGCAATACCTGTATAAGGTAGATGTTTTCATTCTTAATTTATATATGAGGAAATGGGGTCCAGGACAGGCTAACTTGCTCAAGTTCATCCAGCTGGAATATGGTTGAAATACCTTCTTGGTCTTCTACTACCAGTATTGATCTTTTGTAATTAATATTCTCTTCTCATCCCAGTGACAAAGGAGCTCACTTCATGAAGCAGCCCTTCTCTTTTACCATACCAAATGTAACCTAGATTCTTCTACTATCTTTTTTCTGGTCTTGATTCAGGCTTTGGGAGCCACACAGGACTCAGTATGCATTGCCTAGATACCTCCCATGATGTGAAAACTGCAGATGCACAAACAGATGGAGCTTAAACCCTTTCCTACAGTGGACCTTCAGTTACATGAAGACCCCTATTATTTTCCTATTGAAATGTCAGTCATTTTAACCACTCCTCACCTGGTGTGGTTTTGAGTTCCTTAATAATCCAGTTGTCACTGAAGGAAGATGGAAGAGGGTATGCATTTAGTGAATGGCTTGTAAAGAAAGCCATGTTTGTTTAAGAGGTAGGTGTGCATTATTAAGGCAATAACACCAATGATTATAAGACATTGTAGCATATATGGACTATAGGTTTGTTTGGTCAATAGGATTCACTAGGGTATTTATGAGGGGAGAGTGCTGTTGCTAATTTCTTATTCTGAATATATGTCTTGGGCCCATAATAGGTAGCATCATATTATTTACAACCTTATCCTATTTATTCCTCATCTCCAAATAGTTCTAGATTGAGTGTGGTTAAATCATATATCTCAAAAGCAAATCTGAACTTTGTGACCATAGGATCACCTGAAGATGTCGCTAGATCACAGAATCTTGGTCTTGCCAATTATCAGCTGATAGAGAATATTGAATACTAGATTTAGGCAGGGCCCTGCAAATCATCTATTTCAGGGCTGATAATTTACAAAGAGAGAACTTAATTCAGAGTGTTTTTATAACTTGCCCAAAGCCACACATATGGTCAGTAGCCTCTGTAGGACTTACAATTCAGTACTCTGAATCTTAGACCAAAGCTCTCGATCCTAAAGCAAGGACAGGGTATATTATTGCTTTGTCCCTCTGGGCTATTTCACCCTGCATAGCTGATAGTGAGATGTTGAGTAGTGCTGTTCAGAATCCTTCGAACAAGCTCAGTGGGTCCTTGAGATTTTTTACACGTAATAGTCCCTGTATTTATTGCAAATAAGCTAGGCAGTTAATTCACAGTTAGTGACTTATGGCATGGAAAATCTCATTATCCAAACCTTACATTATCAACACATCTGTTTAAAAAGAGATACTTGAAGAAGTGGTCTGAACATCACAGATTCCTAATCAAAAGACAGAGCCACAGAAAGGCAAACTTGGCGGGAGGTTGTAGGGTTGTACTGACAGCATCAAAGCCACTGAAATTCACAGCTAAGAGAATTCACACTTACTGAGTATGTACTATATGCTGGGTGTAATTTGGTCCTTAAGTTAAGAAGCATGAGCCTGGGGGCAGACAGAACTTGACTCTCAATTCCATCACTTACTGGTGAAGTGATCTTGATATGTTTTAACCCCTCTGAGCCTCAGTTTTCTGATCTATAAAGTAAGTCTCTCTGGGATTGTGTGGCTTAAATAAGATGATTAAATTAAGAAGCTAAAAAAACCCCTTAGCATATTGCCTGTAACTGAGTAAATATTTAATACATAGAGAAGTTATTCTGTCATTTAATTTTTAAAACAAGATTAAAAAGTTTGTGGTATCAATAATATTTTTACATGGTTAAACCAAGATGAAATAACTTACTATACTCACAAGTTTAAGAAATACTGGAGGTAGGAATATTTTAACGTGTTACATCAGACTTTCTGTTGCATTCCTTAAAATAGAAGGTGTTGGAAGTGGGATAAGGTGCATTGCAGGGGGAAAAGAGATATGAAAATTGGAGTTGGTTCTTTTTATTGTCCAACCCTATCTATTGTCTGCTTCAGGACTTTGAGGGGGTAAATAAGAGGAATAAACAGAGCTGTCCATTTGGAGTAAATTCAGGATTCAGAAAAATAGTCAAGATCTTCCACATTCTCTTGTCTATAATTAGTTCCTAATGGTAGAGGGGAACTGTGAGTTTCCATCAGATTGGGGAGGAAAGAAATGTGAAACTGGTACAGTTTGGGACTGAGAAGACAGTTTTTTCCCTGTCACAATTTGTCCAGAGCCACAACATACCTTAATTCGTGCCCAAGACCACCCCCCCCGCCCCCCGACACACACACACACACACACACACACACACACACACACACACACACACACTCTCCAGCCATAAACCTGGACCTGCATAGCCTGGGTTTCACTTGTATGTCTCCTTCTCTGGATTTTGAGCCACCCAAAATGCATCCCCAGCGCCAAAGACAGAAAAGGAACTCAATCTATGCAGTGGGGAAAATGAAAGGTTTAGTAAAAGCCTAAATTAATGGGAATAATTTTAAAAGTTTTCCATACTTAAGTTAGAATTGTGGCTTATTATCTGACTGATTCAGAGAAATGTGGTGCCTGAACAGACACCACAGACCCTTAGCAATAGATTAGGATTTTCTGGTGGACAGAGGTGGGGGTATGCCTACAGAAGAATCCTACAGCAAGGAACTGCCTTAGGCTAGAACCTAGCCTTGGCCCTGTAGAAACTGCAGGGAAGCAAGATTCTGTATCATTACAGGGAACTGGTGGGCAGGTGTGGGAAGACTGTTGCTCAGATGAAGGAGATGCAGGCCTCTATGTTCAGGGCAGGCACTGCTGCCATTTGAAAACATCGGTGACCTTGAGCTCTCCTTGCTGAGAGGTGCTGTCAGTGAGTGATGCCCTATTGCTTCTGCCCACTCCCTTTTCCTGTGCCCTTTCCCTGTCACTGTGTCTTTCCCTCTTTTTCCTATTCTCTCCTCTTTCTTCAAATTTTTCCCTGATTAACCCTCTATATCCTTTCTTCCTGATGCAGTAATAATGTCTATGTTTTAATGGGCGCCTTCCTCCCAGAGTGATGAAACTGACCTTTGTTTATTCAGAATGGTTTGCCCAAGGACTGTCCTTCTTCCCACCCCCACCAACTGGAGGTGGCTGAAGCTTAGCTACTAACCCTAAGTGACATCTAGTAGAGGGGGAGCACAGAGCCTCAGGATCTCTGTAAGCACCACATTCAACTTGGGAGCTGTCTCCTTTTGAACTATGATAAATGGGAGAGGGTCTAGCCATAGGAACAATGACTGTAAACCAGGTGGCCAAAATATAACTGAGGAATGTAGACTAGTGTAGTGGATTAATAGTTCTACTTCCTGGAGAATGACTGGGCAGCTGCAAAGGAGCCACTCTGTACCTAATGTGAGGTTTGTCCCTTGGATTTTCTTTAAATGGAGATTGGTGATGATGGTATGATGGTCAACAGATGTGTCCTCAGGGTGACACTGAGCAGAATTATTTCTTTGTACATATTCTTTCCTCTTTCTTTTCCCCTTCAATCCTCTCAGATCTTCCTCACCATTCTTTTACCTTCCACCTTTTCTTGCCCATGATCCCTTCAAAACACTTAGTTTCTTTCCTCTGTGAAGAACTTGTTTGACCCTATAGTGCTTTTTCATGACAGTGGAATTCCTGAGGGCTTTGATGGAACATTTGATATAAGGAATCTTGACTTTGGTAGGACTGTTACTTTCTCTGCATCAAATACTTTTTAATAAGCCAATCTTCCGATTATAGCTTTATTAGGAGTATTTACCTCTGTTGGAAAGAAACTTCATAAAGAATTGGCTTAGTAGGTTATTACCAACATTATAAAGCATGGATCTCCATTTAAAAAAATAAATATTGATTTTTATGATTATTAAAGTAATATATCTGTATTGTCAAAACTTTAGGATAAAAGCAAATTTGTTAACTATTTACCCAACATTAATCTAACACTTATTTCACAGCAGGCAAGTATAAGTAAGTAAAATTGAGTATAATTATGCCAACTAGAAATGGTCATTATTAACATATTGGTATGTTTTATTCTATTCCCTTGAGCAATGCATATATATATATATATATATATATATATATATATTTAAAGTTATTTAGTAATTTTTGATCCTGAGTTTTTCAATTCCCAATTTTTTCAGAAATTATTTTATAATTGCATAATTATTGTATAATCCCAATTTAGCATTAAATGACCTTTGTTTCAAATCAGAAAGAAAATCTTCGAAAATATGATTTTTAATGACTTCACAGTAGCTACATTTGCCAATTGTTGCCTAAGTAATGGTTTTAACAAGCCATCCCAGAATTCAGTGGCTCATGAGAAGCAGTACATAAATTTTATACTCAGAGATCTGTGGATAGGTTGGGGTGGATTGGTTCCAGGGTGTAAAATGGCTGGAAGTAGCTCAAATCTTCAAGTTAAAATCAAGTCTGTTCCAGGGTGTTCACAGTCTGCTTAGCCTGGGAGTGTCATTCTCTAGGAAAGTGATAGGAGTACAAAAGAAACTATGGAGCCATTTAATAACCTCCTGAGACCTTAGTCCCTGTTTCACATGTTGTTACTTTTATTCCTATTCCCTTGGTAATGGCAAGCCAATGTGGGGTGGGTTGTAATATTGTAAACACTTTAGTGGAAGATACCACAAAGTCATATGCAAAGGATATCAATATATAATTAAACATAAGGAAGGTGTGAAGAAATATGAACAGTAATTCAATTTCTCTTCCTAGACTACCTGATATTTTATTACACTAATGACCATAAATTGATCGAAAAAGACCAATTATTGATCTGCTATGTTCACCTGGAACATTCCTCCATGTAAATAGATACTACAAGATTCCTTTCACACCACATAGGTTTCAGAGAACGTTGGAGCCTTCTCTACTGTTCGATTTGTTTTGTCGTTCAAACGTCTTCCTATTGATGATACCTCAGCTCACTATATCTATAGAAGTTTGATTTTGTTTCAAAGACATCTCCAAGAACTGCTGGAAACTAGCGCTAATGTTAATGCAGAGAATGCTCGTGGCCATTGCTTTAGAAGGGCTTTAAAGGGATGACTCCTGAGACTTAAGGGTCAATTTTAAAAGTTTATCAGCATCAGAATCTAGAAATGAGACAGGAAGATTTCATGCTGGGTTGGAGGGGTCCCAAAAAATAATGGAAGGAAGGTAGGAAATGTCACTTAGATAAAATGTTCAGATATATTGATTCTCAGGAGTAGTATGAAATGACTGAATCTGTTTTTTGTTTTGTTTTTAAAAAAGCTTTGGGATCACTGAAATCCACTCCCACAGTCTGTACAGATTTACTCTTCAAGTATGGAACTCTTTTCCTCCCTAAGATTATAATCAGGGCTTTGTGTATCACTTAAGGTTCTGATTTTTAGGCTGTATTATTTTGAGTTCTGTTCTTAACACTTGAGTTTTGGTTCTCTATTGATGAACATCTTAATTTTGTTTCTTTTGTGTTTGTACATTTGCTTTTACTTGATATTTTTAAAGTACATGCTGTATTTCCCAAACCAGATAACACAGTCTAGAAATGGTAGGACCGTGCCTCCTCCACTATTTTCTGCCTAATGCCTGGCACGTGGAATGTGGTCAACATGTGTTGTTGATGCTGATAGGTACAAGGAAAAGGTTTGTTCAAATTTTTTCATCAAATTTCTTGCCAAATCTTTTTTTAGGCCATGTATTCCCCTTCTTATGCATATCTCTTTAATACTTATATTTCATATTTATAGCCAAAAATTTCCTACAGGAAATCTACTTTTTGTATTCATTTCAAAGATAATTTTCTAGGGAGAGAATGTTACCATCTAAGCTGAGTTTGCCTTTGTGAAAGCGTTGGTCAGTGCTAGAAAAGCCCATTTAGAATGGCTCAGAAGTACCAAAGAGACTAATTAAATTGATTAGGTTTACTAACCTTTATTCTCTCTTATGGAGTAAATTTCCCTAGCTAGGAATTTTTGTTGCCCTAAGTCAATTATATTGCATGAGACCTTGGTAAATGCATGTATATGAAAGGAGAAATTGATTTAAGGAGGTTTGGGGTTAGAGGCTAATATCATGACTAATACTATGAAATGTTAGCAGAAAACCATCTGTTCCCAATACTGTTTACTTCCATTTGACAAATATTTGTTGATCCCCTACCATGTAATGGGCACTACAATAAAAGCAAAGGATGCAAGAGTAAAATATAACTTCAGTTTTCAAGGAGCTCACAATTACCCTAAGAATAGTAGGTGACTTCCTACAGGAAGACGGTTTGGACATGAAACCCATTCAATCAAGATCCCATTCTTACTGCTATATGAGTGACCTTGTTTAAGTGCAAGGTTGGTTGGAAGTAAAAGAGGAGAAAAGAGATAAGAGTAATCCTAGACTCCAATCAGGATAGAACTTCAATTTCTTAGAAACAATGGACATGGTGAGAGTTTTTTTTAAAGAGACAGAGAAATTTTGCTAGGATCAGGTCAGGGATTTTGTATGAAAAAAAGTTTAAGCTTAATAAAGCTATAAGCATATATCTGAATCTACATCTGAAAAGATCAGCAAACACATGTGTGCACACACATACACACACACTTCTAGCTTATTAGTCCCTGTTCCTCTTATTCTGTGACTGCTGAAATCATCATGGTTTAAATGAAAGATCACAATAGTGATTGCATTCAAAGGGCCATGTTTTCAAAGGCATACAGAAGAAAGTTCTTGGGTATAATTCTATTCTTCACACTATTATTTAAAATCATAGATGT
The DNA here is from genome assembly GCF_053883595.1 of Heterocephalus glaber. Classification (NCBI taxonomy): domain Eukaryota; kingdom Metazoa; phylum Chordata; class Mammalia; order Rodentia; family Bathyergidae; genus Heterocephalus; species Heterocephalus glaber. Next base: position 18,563,368 of record NW_028258379.1, read on the forward strand.
TGAGATATTGGTTAGTACTGACTATATGCCAGATGCCATTCTGGCCCTTGGTGGGTACAATGGTGGGCAAAGCTGGACCTGTCCTTGGCCTCATAGATGTTATATTATAGTAATAGGAGAAGTACGTATATTAAATAATCACTAGCTAAGTGTGCAGTTTTAAATTTTATTAAACTGAAGAAGCATGGAAAACCAGCCCTAGTTGGAGAATCAGAGGAAGAGCATTTCTGAAGGAAGAATGCTGGAGCTGAGGTTTGAAGTCAGTGAGAATGCATGCAGGCAGAAGGTTGACGCAAGTCATAAGGGGCAAAAGGAATATAACACCTCAGGGCCCAAGGAACCAAAGGTGGGTCAATGAGGTGGGGCACAGAGGGAGTATGGAATGAGGGAGCAGGAGGAGGGGGAGAGCCCTGCTGCTAGAGTAATGTATTGGGTTAGAACTTATCCTGAGGGCAATGGCAAATGTTAAACAGTTACAAGCAGGGGCATGACATGACCAGATTTATTTTTTTTAAAGATCACTTTGGCTATCGGATGGGAGGGAACTGAAAGGGATATTAATCAGTGCTAAATATTCACTGTTATGGCTTTTATCTAGATGTTTCCTGAAAGCCTCACATGCTCATGGGTGGGACTTTAGGAGTGACTGGATCATGGTTGTGTGGTACTAGATCATGGGAATGTAATACTGAATTAGTCCACTGATTGGTTAGCATATTTCTGGGTGTGTATGATAGCCTTACTAAAGAGGGAAGACCCTCCATTGATGTGGGTGGCACCAGTCAATAGACCTGTATCCTGGATGGAATAAAAAGGGAAGAAAGAAGGAAGGCTCACTGCCTCCTGCCTGCCTTGCCACGGACTGTTTCTCCTCTGCTGTGCCCCTCTGCCATGCTGTCCTGCCTTGGAGCAGCCAACTATTGACTGGAACCTCAACAAACTGTAAACTAAAATAAACCTTGCCTCCTTTAACTTGTGGGTATTGGCTATTTTGTCCGAGTAATGAAAATATAACTATGACACTCGCTCAAGTCCAGGAAAGAGTTGATATTGAACTAAATTTGGACTAGCACAGTGACTGTGGATATGAACAGAAGTAAGTGAATTTGAGAAATATTTAGAAGGTCCTACAGTTGTAGCATTTGAAATGTCAAAGAAAATTCTGGATTTGTAAGAAGAGACTTTTGTTCAAAAGGATTATTGCAAGGGAGGTAAAGGTAGAACTGTGATAAGAAGAATCCAACAATAAGGTCTGCAAATTTCTAAGAAAAATCAAACAGTAAAAAGGTCTTACTTTATTGAGTAAATATGGAGGCTAGAAGAGCTAAGCAGAGTCCTTGAGGATATGGGGAGTTGACAAGCAGGGGAAAGTAATGATTGGGGTCTGGCAGGCAAAGAGTCCCATGTGGTTGGCTGATTCCCAGGAGAACTTGGTAAGGGAGACACATTCGACTTTTTTGTGCATGCTCAGGCTTGGAGGCAAGAGAGTTAAGGGGCTTGTAGGACTGACTAAAGTATGGCCAAGACAAAGCAGGGGATAAGAACATTTGACTATAAACATTTGATTATAAAACATAATTAACCATGACCCTAAAAGTGACTTCAAAGAAGAAAATGGGAGGATGAATCTTTTAGTACATCAGTGAATCTTTGCACTTTTCCTCTAGTACAGTGATGGCAAATCTTTTAGAGCTTTCAATGGTAACAAACAGCCCTCTGGGGTATGCATGTCACAGGTTTGCCACCACTGCTCTAGTGCATGGTTGATGATATCTTTAGCTCATACTAAAGTTTTGTGTTAGAGGTGCCAAGTTTTCTCATACTGTTGAGTTCATTTGCTCCTATAACATTTAGAGAAGTCTATTAGAATTGGAAGAGATTAGTGATCACTTTTCCAGGTCATTTATAGATGAGGAAAACAAAGTCTAGAATGGGCACTGAGTTATCAAATATATCCCAGTTAGATGGCAGGAAACTGACCGGAACTCCGGGCTTCCACCATCCACTCTGGGAATGATTCACCTTTATAAGGCTGTTTCCAATCTGAGTGTTCTTGTGACATTCATAGCCTTGCAGATTCCTCCTCCAGAGCAGGCAGAGTGCCTTCCACTCTCCTATCCTCTGTACAGCCACATACACAGGTATGTACTCTACAGTTCCCTTCCCTGAATATCTTATAATAAGTGAATTTGAAAGACATACATTTGAAATTTAACCTAATCATTTCCTTGAGTTTTGACTCCCATCATCCTGCATATCTTGCCCATCGTGGGTTGAGGATGTACATGACAAGCAGTGCAGTGTGGCAGATAGACTACAGGCTTTGAGGGCAGGCAGGATTTTGTTGGAAGCTGCCGTCTGCCATTCCCTCAATATACCATTTAAGTCACATTATTTAAATTCTCTAAACCTTATTTTTCTCACTTCTAAGATTGGATCATTTTAATTTTCATTTGTTTCTTGCAATATTATATGGGGGCTATAATAATATTAACTGCCATTTTATCAGGCACGTGCTAGGTTCTAGGCCTTGTGCAAAGCACTTTACTGACATTCTCTCTCTTGTTCCCATTGCCACAGCTCAGGGAGGTGGACAGTAATAGCAACCGCACTTCACCATGCAAGAGAGTTCCAGCCCTAACAGTACAGTGACTGCCATCGTCATGCATTCATACATTTCTTCACTCACTTATTATTTTTAAGCACCTACCGTGTTCCAGCCATTCTTCTAGGCACTAGGGGCACAGATGATGAAAAAAGAAAACAAAGCTGTATTCACCCTTGGAGCTTACAATATAATAAAAAGATATAGAAAATAGGCAAAAGCCCCATTTAAAAAAAATAGGTAGATGATAGATAGATAGATAGATAGATAGATAGATAGATAGAGAAAAGTTAAGACAGAGAAGAAAGATGAGAAAGTACCATCGCATTGCTGTGTGCTGTGTGTGTGGAGGCTGTGGGTGTGCCTGTTGATCGAGCACATATTTTATCATATATTTTCAGGAAACAGTGGTGGCTGGTAGACTGCAGAGCCCATTAACTTTATGCTTTGGTATAAAGTTTTGTAGTTGATAGTTTCCTCTTTTCTTCCTTTGCCTTTTATTCCTTCCCTTCATCCATTCATTCATTTAGCATCTATGACTATACTTTTTATTGAGGATATAAAGACAAATATTTCTCTTATCCATTTCCCTACTGCCCTTCTACCTACTTAATCTCCAATTCATTCCACAAATATTAAGACAGATAAAAATAAATAGGAAGTGGTCCTGATCCTGTTTTTCAGTTGCCCTAGGCAGGCAGCCCAGATATGCTGGAAGGGTTTGGAATCTGGAAGCTAAAGAGTCCTGCTGGTACCTGAGGGTTAAAGGACAGTTCCAGTATGCATTGTAGGAAATCCTGATAGACTTAGCACTATGGTGCCATAGTGTGCACCCCTAAAAATCAGCACAGCCCAGTGAGGAACCTCACACCGGGGCTGCCCAGCCTGTGTTCTTTGCTGAGCAAAATGGGGGGAGCCCTTGTTCACACTGGAGGCAGGGGCCAGAGACATAGCTGCAGCAGAACCCAGGGAGAGTTTGGTGCCCAACTTTTTCCTCACACCCCCAGGCAGAGGAAGGAAAAAATTCACCAGGAAGCAGCAGAAAAAGGGGGCCAGGGACAGGAACACTTTCAAGTTAATTTCTAAAAGCCAGTCTTAGCTATAAACACACAGTTTCGGGTTTAATCACTGAAACTCTCTTTTCATTCAAGAGCAGCATGTGTCCCCTGAGGAAGGAGGACATTATCAAGCAGTTAAGTTGTTAGAAGCTGCTTAGGGGCTGGTGAGCAGTCTGCAGGGAAAGGGAAGCAGTGATCTGGGAGTAGCAGGCACCCCTACCTGCCTCTGTCCCACCCTCTCCCCCACAATCTCAGAGGATTGCACTGATCTGGCTGTACCTGCAGGGGAGGGAGAGGTAACATCCTACACTACGGAAACTAATAGGGGCAAGAACAGCCATGAATCAGCATTGACCTAAAGATGTTGATAGTCTTCTTGATTTTTAAGGTGTGAGGATTCGGGGTGGGGGATGAGATTGTCCTTTTCCATCTGTCACCACCAGCACCAGCACAGCGGTGACCTCAGTAACAACTGCAACCACAGTACATCCCAAAACTACAACAGCTGGAGCTCGTGTAACACTTGCTAACACCCCAGACAGACACACTTTCTTATTCACTCATGATTTATTGAGCACCTATTATGTGCTGTGCATCATGCTAATCACTGGGAATAAAGCAAAGGCTACGGGAAACTTCATCCTTCCCTAAATGGAGCTGGAAGTCAAATGAAAAAGATGAAATGGAGGATCGGATGAACCCAAATCAGGGCTCCAGAATATTAGCTCACCCGGGAAGGAAGGAGCCTGGAGTTTTCCTCTCACTCTAGTCTAGAAGGGGGCTGTCAGGTGCTGTGCAAACTTCACCCTGTGCTCCTCCCAGCCATCTCTCACACTCCAGCCCTAGAAAAGCAGTGTCTCTCCTTGGTTCCTTTCTGATGTTGCTGTGCATCACTTCAGAGGGACCGCAGCACCTGCTGAGAAGCTTTAAGCCATCAGCCAGGAGACCTTCTTCTATTCTATCCACTACCCTGCTCAGTTTTAGGGAAAAGTCCTGAGCACAGAAAGGGAGACTGCAAAGACACAGACTCCCTGCCTCATTCTTTCTCTTTCGTTATGATTTTCTCCTCCTTTGTCCTTTGTTTTTTCTATTTTATTTTGTTTTTAATTTTGGCAATATGATAGGGCTTTTAAACCAGGCTGGCGCAGACAGGCATCCTATCAAAGAATAATGAGAAGGCAGACTCAGGATAGAGCTGTGAGTAAAGCCAGATGGAGGGTGGAATCGGCATTAGCTGCGCAGCACTCGTGGGGCTGATGGGCCCCCGGAAGAAATGAGAACATTGTAGCTATAAGTGCAAGCCCTAGTGCCCATGAATACAGATTGAAGAGGAGAGACTTGCAGAGGGCACAGCCAAGCCTGATGCGCTTACCCAGCTTTCTCCATCTCGCTGCAGGAGCCTGATGGTGAGCCTCAGTCCTCCTCTCCCTCCCCAGGCCTCACTCCCAGTTAGCAATTCTCCGTCCCAGATTCTCACCTCGTCTATCCATCTGGGTTAACATAGTAGGTCTTGCTCTTCTTCATTGTTTCCATCTGTACATGTTGACTTCTCAGTTTTGTGACCTTGTAGCTATATGGTGGCTTCTATATATCCAGGCATCGTGCTGTGCTTGTGCTCTTGTTCCAGGCTGAAGAAAGAGGAAAAGACAAACACCAAACGATACACAACAATACACAACTCCAAAACAACCCCAAACTTTTGATTGTCCACAGAGGCGTTGATAGTCCTCCCAAGAAAACTTGTATTTTATGAGCCACTCTGTCCATCCTAAGATGAGTCATTAGAGGATGGGATGAAATTGCCATGCGTGGTTTGGACCAGTCATACTTCACCCTCCACGGCTGGGTAGGAGTCGACATTCTTTGAGGACAGAGGTTCTCCTCCTACCTTCACAACCCCAGATATGTTATGAGGGAAGAAGGGAAAGCGAAGGATATCAGAAAATAATGGATGACAGCTACCATTCTTCTTTTTTAAGGTCCTCTCTATGCCTATCTTTGGTGTCCTGGAGTCAATTTGGGGGTAGACATGGGCAGGCGTGTGTCTCTGTGAGAATATTTTTGGTGTCCAGAAGAGGACCCTGGGCAGTTGATTATATTTCGTTCCACTTTCAACCTCCGAGTTCTACCTTCATCTCTGGACTAGAGTTCTAGTTTGGGCAGACTTTTGGACTTGATTGTCCAGTAGAAACTGTCTGGTCTTGTGGCTATTTTGGACAGTAATGTTGCTTGATTGTTAAACCGACTCCTTTTGCCTGCATGATGTTTTGTGACTTAAACACCCAGTCCTTAATTTTTTTTTTGTAGCAGGTAGTGATGAAGAACTTATTTCCTTATCTTTCTCTTTCTTTCCACCTTAACAGTTTTCATCCTACTATCTTTCCATCTTCTGTCCGCCAGTAGTAAAATTCTAAAAAAATACCAAGTTCACCACCAAGGCCAGTGTCATCCTCTCAACATATAGGAGAGCTCTTTTATTTGCATGGAATTTTTACCTGTATCAACCCCAATGCTGCAGTGCTGCTCTCTACATGTCTGTGCCCTTCATATGAATGGTTACTTTATAAAGAGCAAAGATTCATGCATCTCATAGTTTTGGAGGTTCAAAAGCATGGTCCAAGCTTGTGGTGAAGACTTGGCAAGTTGGCAGGTGACGTTTGGGAGCATGTGTCACAGTGAGTGGTCACATCTCCAGACAGAAGCAGAGAAGGTGGAAGTGGTCAGGCTTGCTCTTTTTATACCCAGTTCTCTCATAAGACCTCTACGGGTCACAAGAACTACCAAGGGCTCAGTGACTAGGCCCTACCTCTCAGAGATTTCACCGTCTCCCAACAGTGTCACCCTGGTGCCAGTCCTTTAATGACAATGGATCCTTGCAGGGTGTTATAAAGAGTCGCCATGAGAATTTTTGTCCTTCACCAGCTTAGAGATTGCAATTTTCAATTATCACTGACCACTGTAGGGTTCATGGCAAGAGCAGCAGAAGGCAGTGACCTCCAAGGATGTGGTTTCCTCTCAAAACAGCCAGAAATCCACATTCCATTCATGTGGAAAAATTCTAGGGTTGAATTCCTCTAGCCTTCCCCATGCTACTCTGTCCCAATCTACTACTCAATAACAAATGTAAAGGACACAAAGAAAGGAGTGACCTCCACAGCTCAATACAAAGACATTGATAATTGTTTTGTTTGTTTGTCAGCCAAGGAAACAAAGAATGAAAATCTGACCAACACCACAAGTGAATCATAGAAATAAATAATTCACAAATTATTATGACTTCCCCAAAAGTCATTTTTTTCTTTTTTTCTTTAGACCACTTTACTGAGGTATGATTAACATATGAAAGCTGTGTGCCATATATTGAAAACATATATACAAGAGTTTGGAGATAATTATACATCCTTCAGACCATCACCACCATCTATTTTCTCCAAAAGTTTCCCTTCGTCTTATTATTGGCTTTCTGTGTGGTAATGAGGAAGTTAATTTTGCATAAAATCTGAGCCTCTTATCTCATGAGTCAAAGAGTTAAATCAAGAACAAAAGGAGGGACTTTAGGAAAGTGTTTATGGGAAATAATAATAAGAAATAAGCTCTAGGTGGACACCCACTGTAGGGGGTTTCTGGAAGTGGAATCGCCTATGTGCTTTCTTTGTTTTGATCTTATATAGATAAGCAGAGGGTGGGAGGCTTTGTAAAGTTTTTAAAAAGTCAGTTACTTAGCTGGAAACCAATTACTCTGCATTTCTAAGTTTCTCAAAATTGGGTTCAAAGGAAACCAGTTACTCTGCATTTCTAAGTTTTGCCAGCCTGTCAACTAACTTAGCATACTTTGCCCAAGAATCCTTCCCAGGAGGAAGAGACCTTATCTATCAGATTTTATTTTAACTTTTATCCTTTTTTCCTGTGGTTTCTTTTACATTGCTAAGCATAACTAACTACATGACTTGCATTAGCTCTTAAGTCAGTGTATGTGCTAGTTTCTTTTCATCCACCCAACTCTATTTTCTACTGACCTCACTTATAGGCTAACTAACTAAACTATTACTCTATTACACTCTCTTACAGTAGAAATATATAACATAAGATCTTCCCTATTAGCGAAATTTTAAGTATCAAATACAGTATTGTTGACTACAGGCACTGTGCTAATACAGTAGATCTCTAGGACTTATTCATCTTGTACAAGTAAAACTTTGAGCCCTTTCACTAAAATGTTTCCTGAAAAATAGTTTAGATTCAAATTTATCTATCCACAGAGGTTCTCACTAATATGAAGAATTTGATCTTCCTATAGTCTTTCTGCCCTGTGTAGTGATCAAATTGTAGAAAGTTTTGTAAATTGAGATATATAGATGTCTTGGAACTTTGAGCCATTCCCTTGAACTCCACAATAGCACAGGTTGCCCCTGGGTGAGTTGCAGCTTCATTTCAACAAATTCAGTTGTCAGTGAGGCTAATTGTTTCCTCGTGTTATTTCCCGCAAGAATTGTTTCTCTTAGCTGGCTTCCCACAGGAACTAATGGCATCTGGTGACTGTTTATTTCCAAGACTTCATCTAGAATGGTGTAGATGCATAACATTTTGGACAGAGCACGATTCCAAGAGGGAACCATACACACACAAACCCATGTGCTTTCTCCAGAATTTCGCCCTGAAGATGGTCAGATGGCTCTTATGCCACCAGCTGATAAATTGTTTTGCCTCAGGTTCTGTCAGTTTCACTGTTTTCCCCCAAGAGTTTATACATTAGGCACTAAATAATAATGAGGGGGAAATTCAATTAAGAACTATACAAAGTAATGACTGTGAAGAAGGGAGAATAAACTGTATCACGCGTGTTGTATAAATAACTTGTTTTGCTTAAACATTAGTCAAGCAACATTACATTTAAAGAATCTTTCCATTATCCAAAGGTATTTAATTCATGGTATAAAGTGATTGTTGCAATGTTGAGTAGATTTTCTGTCTGGGATAAGAGAAACCTGGGCAGAGTGTGGCTGACATGTCAATGACACATGTGTAATATCTGCCAAGAGTAGAATTCTGACCAAAATGAAAGCCTGTCTTTAGCTGTGTAATGCTATTCTTATTTCATCTTGGAAGTAATGAAAGTTTATAGGCAAATGAAAGTTTAAACTCCTTTTCATAATAATTTATCACAGTAATTGCCTAAAACAGACTCAGAGACAGAGGATATGAATGCTCTTCTTTAACTATAACTCCTTAATTTTTTACTTCTTGCAAATAGCTTAGTTAAATAAACTCAAAGGACCTCCATTAACCAACTCATTATTTAAAGTCTAATATCCCTTGCATTATCAATCATAATCACTTCTTTGTTTGGATTAAGTTTTATTGCTTCCATTATTATCTGACAGAGGAGGAAAAATCTTATGTTGTCTGGTTTATGCAGTACAGTGATTTTTAAGACCGTCTGCATCTTTCAAAAATATTTGAATGTGGGCCGGGGATTTAGCTCAGTGGTTCCACCACCTGCCTCGCAAGCACAAGGACCCGAGTTCGAACTCCGGTACCAGAAAAATATATATATATTTGAATGTAAATATCAGCTTCTGAATTTAGCTATTTTGATCACTTTTTACAAATGATTATATACTTTCAAAGCCCAAGTTTCTCTTTCTGAAAAACTGTTAGATGCTAATTTATCTACTCTGTTTATTACAATTTTCATGGACAGAGGAAGAAATCTTCCCACAGTCTTTTACCTTGCCTAGTATTTAAATTATAGGGTTTTTCTTCATGCATTGGGCTAAATAGTTTAACACCTTTGGATGCTGGTGTTGCATCAGCATTCTGTCACCACACGCTGTTATACTTGCTGTCCACATTTTCTCCCCAGGTGATTCCTCCACTTACATGGTACCCACTTCTGTCTTTTTTGTCTAGCTTTAAATTCTGTTCCTGTAGCCTGGAATGTCCTATAGCAACCTCGAGTCCTATAGCCTCAGACACATATCACTAGCTGTTTACTTGACATGTCTAATTAGGTTTTCAATAGTCATTCAAAGTTCACATGCTCCAAAGAGAGCTCTTATCACACACTAAGGCATTAGGGGAAACCACCTAGGTTGAATATAGTTGAGGTAAGATAAAAGCACAAAGTATGTGTATGAAGAAGAGATTGGAGACAAAAGTGAGAAAGAGGGTAAGAGCTTGAATGTTATGTAAGAAATGCAAATCTTTATTCTGAAGACCATAGAGGGATTCTTAAATGGAAGGCTTCTTAGCAATGGTATAACATGGTCACATTAAAGTCTTGCTAAGATTATTCTGAGTTCCACAGAGAGGATGGATTGGGAAGAACATTACTGGATTCAGGCAAAGAGAAGACTAGTGCAGAAATATTAGCATTGGAAGAGAACACTACATTTTTGACAATGAAACCCTAGTTGTTTAGAGTTAAAACCTCAGAAAAGGGAGGGACCTCTATAAAAATTGGTAAAAGTTTCCTTCACAACAAAGAAACAGATGCTCCCGAAGAAATATCTGTTTGCCCAGGGTCACTCAGCTGGCAGATGACTTCCTACAGTCCCGAGATACAGCTTTGTGGCACTTCTGCTAAAAGGGAACAAATCTTGAAGGGCTTTATTTGGCGACATTGTTTTCCCTATTGTACAGATGTGGGTTTTCAGGCTTGCAGAGGCTGTGACTTTTCTAAGGCTATGCAATTAATTAGTGGCAAAGTGTTGGTCAGTGAGCTCAGGTGCTCAGTGACAACTCATACACTTATTTCATGACACCAGGTAAATCCCTTCTCCAGGATAGTGTCTGCTCTCACAGGCTGTTGTGACTGCACGGAGCCCTGCAGTTTGAATGGAGATACACACAGCATCAAGTAGGAAAGGACAACTGGGGAATACTGTATAGGTTGTCCTTGGTATCTTTACCATGGTGACTTCATCATAAGCTCAGCCAGGCCAGCGACTTTTGGGTGTCAGAACCTCGGTTCTGATTAGCAGTCTTAATCAGCACATCAAGTGGCTTTACCTCCCAGGCCTGGATTCAGTGTTGGTCTGGCTCCAAGGTACTGATAGATAAGATCATGATGCCCATGTACAAATGTAAAAGAAATAAAATCTCAGGAGACATGAGCTCTTCTTTCAGTATGACTTACAAATCACTTGTACTTGTCTTTTTTTTTTTTTTTTTTGCATACAGGCTGAGTTATAGTCAAAAAGTTGTGCTAGGAAGATTTGAATCAGGAAAAAGAAGTGTAGGTCATCTTGAGCAGCTTTCCTCAGATGTGATAGCTTGCTGCTGCTTTATACAAAGCCTTGTCAGTAGCCCAGGAGTCCTCAGTCTTCTGGCCAAGATGCTGTCTCCTGCAGTGAGGGAAAGGCTACCAAAGCCAGTCTTGCTGACTTTCCCTCTACCTCTTCTATTTTCCATTTCTATTGCTGACCAATTCCCTTTCTGATCAAGACATTATTTATTTAGATGCATTAATACCCTCTATTATAATATCAAACAGTTTATAAAAGTGGGAACCATTTTGTTCCTTTGATCTACATTATTTTTCTCTGCATTGAGACTCTGTGTATTAATTTATTGTTATTTTCCCATAATATACTTATTTTCCTTGTATTTATGTTTTTCAGAGATTTTTTTTGTTTTACTGCTCCCAGACGTACGTAGGTTATAGAATCAGACACAGTCTGTTTATATGCTGAGAGTATCAATTTTTCCATCTCTACTTTAGATGGTTAATATTATTCAGAGAGAGAGGGGGACATGGTTGTACTTTTTTTTCATCTCAGCAATTGCTGTAGATTAAAATGTATTTATTTTCCAAAAATGTGTGTGTTGGGATGAAAAATAACAAGAGTTGATAAGTCAGACAGGACTGGATTCAAATCATAGTTCCAGGGTTTCCTTCACTTCTCTAGACTGTAGTCCTTTCCCTGTAGAGTTAGGATCAGTGTAACCTTGTTGGGATTGTAAGGCTTAAGCAAGATTCAATACACTAATTTATTTAATGTACATACTAAGAGCTCAAGAAATGTTAGTGTATTCCTACTTAAACTAGGATACTGATTTACAAAAGAGACATTAAATACATTCTGGCAGCTCAAAGTGTGGGCTATGGTGCGTTAGGAAGAAAGGATGCCCAGGGCTCATTAGATTAAAAGGCTGTTAGTGTCATCTAGCCTGTAAGCAAATTTTGTCTGCATTTATGAAGGTTGATTTCTAATCAGATCAGAAATTACATAGATTGGTGACACCTTCCCTGTGTCACAGTATTCTCAGGAGACCCTACTGGGTTGCTCTAAGTGAGAACATAGAGACCTTTATAAATTTCACAAAGCCATGATCTTTACCTGCAGCCATAGGAGAATTCTTACAGTAGAGCTCCTCTGGGGACAAAACCTCAGTGTTTTGTTAGTTTTAGGATGACAGCAGGTTTTTGACTTTACAGGCCTACTCTGGATGTCTTCATGTGTCAAGGTGGGAGTCCTTCCACAGAGAGGAAGTTGGAAAAGCCAGCCAGGAAGTCTTCTTCATCCAAGGACAGTGGGAGATGTGAACCAAACAGAACTATCTGTAGGTGATAGGATGGTGCCTGACTTCACACTGATGCATGCGCCTGTACTTGTGCAGAGCTTGCCCAGCCCCATCTCTCTTGCTCTTGTTCAGTAGCTTAGCTAGGAAAGGGAATGGGAGAACAACTTTTGAACACGTTTCCAAGGGAAGTGTTGATGTGATTGTTATTAACATTATGATGAAAAGAACACTGAAGGGGGTGGTGAAAGCCAGGTCTTGAGATATCTGATGCTGGCATGCATCTTGACCCCTGAATGTTAAAATCTGGCTGTGCTTCTGCCTGTAAGCTAAATGGCTGGTGCATGTGAAGAAGAAGAAGGCTGGTGCCAGGATGTTAAGTAAGTTACCAAGATCCCTAAACTCATCTGTGGTAGAGCCAGGACCGGGAGCTGTAAGTCCCATGCTCTACACTCCACACTGCCTCTCTTACCAGTGTTCTGTGTGTGCTTCCCTGACCAACAGACTGCATCTCAAATCTTTATGTAAGTGTAGGTCAATTTTTTCACTTCCCTAAGCCTTAGTGTCCTCATCTGTGATGTGGGGCTCATAGTTGAAATAGTACTTCTTATGTGCATGACATGGAGTAATATTTTCTTTGCCCTTCCCATTTTCTCAGGAAGGAAACTGAGGGACAGTGAGCTTTAGTCATCTGCAAAGGCTGTAGGACTGATATATGCTGAGAGAAAAGAATAGGATTCAACCACATCTTTCTGTTACCAGTTTCAAGAACCTTGGCAGTATTTAGTAAACTCAGTGCTAGAGTTTCTTGTACTTTGTTGTTCTTGGAGAAGTTTATTTCCTTTTCTCTTTTTTTTGATACCTGGGATCGAACTCAGGACCTTGCACTTGGGAGACAGGTGGCAGACCACTGAGCTAAATCCCCGGCCCGGTTTATTTACATCTTTTCCTAACTCTTCACGGAATTCTGAGCACTCTCCTCTTTTCCCTTCCTTCTCAGAGCTTGCAGTGTTTTTCTGTGCGTTCTGTAGAATGTGATTTTGAAGTCTACTTTAATTGTGCTTGTAAAGCCCGGAATGGTGGCACATGCCTACAATCCCAGCACTTGGGAGGCAGAGGCAGGAAGATTGTGAGTTCAAATCCTGCCCAGGCAACTCAGTGAGATTCTGTATCAAAATTTAAAAATAAATGAAGAGAGGGCTGGGGATGTGGTACAGTGTGAAGTTCTTGGGTTTAGTTCCCAATACCACAAAGAAAAAAATTGTGTGTGTGTGTGTGTTTGGAAGTTCCTTTATTTTGTATGTAGTAATTACCTTACCTTCAGCTTCTCAGAAGTCCATGTATGTCACTTAATTAGCCTCTCCAAACTTACAGATTGTTTCTCCTTCTTTCTTAAAGAGCTTTTCAGCCTCCTCAGTTTCCCTCCTTACCCATGTCTATCTCTTCTTAGACCTTGATCTAAAGCTACTGTGCCCTGTGGGACTTTCTCCCAGGCCATTCTGGAGTCAGTCACTTATCTATGAAAGATGTACTTACTGCAGCCTTTCATTTCTGTTTTACAGGGAAAGAAAGGCCCTGGGTTCTGGTAAAGTGATTGTGCTTTAGCAGTGCTCTGGGGAAGATGTTGTTGAAGGATGTTAAACATCTTGTTTTCTACTCTCTTTCTCTTTTCCCACGCAGTTCTACATGACAAATATTTACTGAGTACTCAGGTTTAGGGGATGTGATATGACAATGTCACCAAGAAGTACAGGGCTTCAGGGCAGGCCAATCCATGTATAATTGGAGAAATGAAGACTAGCTGCGGGAGAATTCAGGGCAAAGAAAATAATATATTCCAAGATGCAAAGCTAGATAAGAGCAGGTGTATTGGGAAAACTATATGGCCAGAGGGCAGTGATGGCGGGGAGGAGGAGAAGAAGAAAAAGAAGAAGAGAGGGGGAGGGGGAGGGGAAGGGAGAGGTATTAGGTAAGAATAGTGGCAAGGGTGTGACACACAAGGTAGGGACTTCATCCTAAAGACAAAGAGAGAAACTATTGGAAGATTTATATGAAGCATTGGTGGGACATGAAGTTTCTTTTAGATGATCCTTGGGATTACAGCATCCAGATAACATAAGAGATAGACAACAACTAGGTAAACCAAGCACATGGTTAAGAAACTGACTTAGACTCAGATAGTAGTGGAAGAAATAGAAACAACAGATTACAAAGATTTGTCTTTAAAAGTGGCAAGACATGCTGATAATTCAACTACATAGGGTGAAGCAAGAGGAGAATCAAGTATGAATATGTGCAAGTTTCTCTAAGAGAGTTGATCTGATCAAGTGATTTGTGTTGTGATATGAAAATACAAATTTGGTGTCTGGGGCAACCTTAACTAGTCACTAAGAGCAGCCCCTGCCACCTTCACCCAAAGCAATGACTATGCTGACCCTACAGTAGAGCCGCCCCCAGGAAACATGGGCAGAGCCTCTTCGGAGCTCAGTTTCTGACTTTGCTCACCTAAAAGGCATTGTGCAAAGCATACCCCAGCTCAGAAACCCCCTTTCTCTGGCAGAGAGTAAGATGCTGTTTTCTCATGAAGTATCAAATAAGAGAATCTGGCCACGTTCTCTTAATTTCCCTTAGAAGCATAGAGAGGGCAGACCAATAATTTCCTGAGGAAGTCAACCAATTGTCAACTAGGCTGAGCAGCGACTTCTTCCTGGCTCTCCTGGGGGACTCCTGATGGACAGCCATGGGCTGTGTGGTAAAGGGATGGCTCTAGAAATGCACAGAGACTATTGATTCCAGGTTGACAAATGAGAAACAAATCCAATCTAACCAGTCAATCAGAACTCATCATTTTGCCCCCAGTAATGCCCATTGATTGCCCAGCACTATTATTAAGAAAAGCTTTTATGCTCATTTCTCCTTCAGTGTCCTTCATCCAAGGTCTGAGATTTCTCCTAATATAATTTTCAATGAACTCTTGATTCATTAAAATGAATTGATCCCCTTGGCAGATTGTTTAGACACTTGTTAGTTTTACTTGTTTGTATGAGGCATAATTTGTTACAGTTCAAAAAATATAAAGAAGAGGTATTATTTTAATACCAATTTTGAAATCTAAAGGTAAAGTTTCGGGACATGTCAGAGTCGGTGGTTACTTCACTTACGTACTTATAATCCCAGTGGGCCTGTCTCTTCATCCTCAGAGATAGTTTGGGAGAGGTTGGCTGGGTAAGGAGGCAGAGGGATCCAAACTCCATGCTGCTGGGGTTACTCTTCTCCAGCTTGCTGTTCCTTTAGCCCTAGGAGCGGATGCAGAAACTGACAAAAATATACTTGCACACTACACAGCTCCTGTGCATTCATTTTCCAGTGGGTGTTGGAAAGGTGCTGTTTCTGTTTCTGGGATTCTCCTGTCTTACCAAGAAAATTTCCTGAGCATGTCAGACCCTCAAACAATGTTTTTTTGGCTAAAGATTAGGCTGCATTATGGGTTTGTGGTTATTGCAGTATCCGAAATTCCTGCCTGGTCTTTGTTGAAGAAGAGCGTCTCTGTAAATGGATCAGGGGGATTCCTTATCCAGAATGTTGAGGGAGGTTCCATGAGTCCCATTCCTGTGGCTATTACTCCTGCTCCATGGCCCACACCCATCAGTTGTCCCAAAGAATATTTACAGGTCAATGCTGAAGGTTGATCACTCTTTGGTGAAAGTGGGATTTCTCCCCAATTGTTCTAAATTTTCCCTCCTGCTTGTCCCTCTGCATAGTCTCAAGGGTACGTGGTACCATGTGCCAGAGATTGTGTGCATTTATCAACCTCTGCCAGGCCCAAAGGCTTCTTTGTGTGCTGTCATGTGGCTCCCCTTTTTAATGGTCTACAAGATTTCTTTCTTGCAGAATGACACCAAATAGAGCAGATACAGCTAACACACCCTGGATCTGTGAATGAACAAACTTCCTCATGCTGAAAAGAGCCAATCACAGGAGCCTCCAGCCTGAGGAATTCTCAAATGTAGGGGTGTAGGTGACCTTGCTTTTGATTAATGTTTGGTGTGATACTGTAAGGAAGACTGCCAAACTGGGAGATTGGGGTGAGATGGGACTTTTCCATATTTTTAAAAGCTAATGTGCCGAGCTGATATTATTAAAGCTAAAATTTTAGGAAAGTGAGGAAACTATGAAAACAAGGTCTTGAGATACCCAAAGAAGTTAGACAAAGAAAAATAATGTTTGTACTTGCTAAGAAACCCCTCTCTGAGCCTCCCCAACAAAGAATATGGACCCCAACCCTACCTGATAGTAGAACCTGGCTAACCATGCTGGCCTTAATCATCCGGGCATGGGGTGGGCAAAGATTTCAAAGCAACCTTTTTAGTTCACTTATTGTCCATTTATGTGTGGTCACACTGATCAAGACCAAGGTTCTGGAAGCTTGGAGTCCTAAGGGTGTTTGAGGGTAGAGTTCCTGTAGAGGTCGGGCAACCAGCATTTGCCCTTCCATTAGTTCGAGCTGATAGACCATTACTCAAAGACCAGAGGAGCAGTTTCCATGAATCCAACCATGACCATTCTACAATGTTGAAAATATATTTAACTGACATTATGAGTGACAGGTTAATTTCTATGAGGGTTGGGTAGTTTTTTCATGCAGCTTAGCTCCAGGAGAGACAGTAAGAGCTGTTGGGCTCTCTGAAGCCTCTTAAAACCCCCCAGAAATTCTCAGCTTTGGGTATAATACCAGTTATGCTCAAGGCTTTTCTTGTTTATTTTTTTCCCTATGTTATCTACAATTCTACAGTGAATGTCTACAATAGTTTCTGTAGTCCAGAAGAAATTGCAAAGAGGGATTCAGAGGATGCTTGAGTTAATCTGCAGTGGGTGAAGGAACTGTACAGCACTACCTGTATTCTAATGAGAGGAAGAAGAGCACATTTTTTTACACTGAGATAAATTCCCTTTACAGATAGTTAATTATGTTGTGGCCCCGGCATACTGTGCATATTTGGCCCTAGACTAGCTCAGGAGAGAGTTCTAACTGTGACTTCTTTCCTTTTTCTCCCTCCCTGTCCCTCCTGAGCCTCTGTCCTCCTCATTCCCTTGTAGGCTGTGTCTCCATGCTTCTGTTTTTCCAACCATTGCTAATCTAAAATCACAGTTATTGGTACACAGTTCACTCCAAAAGTGGGTGATGTGACTCTGTGTATGTGTCATTAAGTCCTGGACACGCGGAGTCCTGCCACCCCTCCTAATTAAGGAATTGCCCCACCTTTGGCCACTGTTGGCTGCTTCTTTGAGAGAGTGCCTGCCCTGAAGCGGTGAGAGTGAGAAGTGCCTGAGGAATGCAAGAGTGAAGTGGCTTCTTGAATGGAGACCTTGCCACAATATGGCCCCAGAGCAGCAAACCCAACTGGAAATTTATTAGAAATGCAAACTCTGGGGCCCTTCCACCTATACAATTCCATTTTGTATCTTAGCAGAACGGCTCAGTGACTCATACACGGTCTAGTTGGAGGAGTACTAGGCCAGAATATACATAGATGGGTGAATCGCAGGACTCGAACTAGGAGATTCCCATTTGTTAGAAAAAGCATGAAAGAAAGAAATTCATGTCTATGGAAACTAAAGTGACTAATGCAAACCATGAGGGAGTATTGGTGACATTCCTTAGGAACTGTGTTTGTGTGTGCTCACACAGGGATCTGCCTTTGAAAGAACATCTTGGAGGAGTTGAAGGAGATTATGTTATTGGGCAAATATTTATTTAGAACTTCTGTATGCAAAGCATTAGGGGTAGAGCAGACATCAAACATGGTGCCTTCTGCAGCAATTTACAGAGAAGGAAGACACTAAATAAATATTGCTGGTCAGAGCTCTGTGGGGGATTCTTAAGCACCAGGCTCACCTTTTGCAATATGTTAAGCTGATACTTGAAATACAAACAGATCCAGAGTTGGGGAGGGATTTCTAGGCCTGGAAAACAGTAGACAAAAGCTCAGAGACCAGAGAAGCCCTGCTCTCGGCCAGTCCTGCTGGCTGGAATGTGGGGCTTGAGCAGGAAGGGGACACAGGCTCACTTCCGGTAGGGGTTGTAAGCCTGGTTGGTCAGCTGTACCTTTATTCTCAGGACATCGAGGAGCTGTTGAGGGGCTTACAGAGCGTTTGAACAGGAAGGCACAGAGAGAGAATGTCCTGCCTGTCACCCAGGGTCAAACTGGATTTGACTTAGGCTGAAGGCAGAGGTGTCTGCTCTCTGCTGCTTCTGCAGTGTCTGTTGATCATGCCCTTGGAGACAGAACCCCAGACATCAATTCAGAAACCACATACTCACACATGACTCTCTCCTTAAAGGATGAGAAACCAAGGAGAGAGAAGGGACTTGAATTTGGTTGACATTGGTAAAGTAAAGCACCCCAAATCCTGTTGACCATGAGGACACTGATGGACGCTAGTTCCCACTCAGCAAGCAGTCAGCAGTCTGGACACTCTACAGCTGAGAGG
The DNA here is from genome assembly GCF_053883595.1 of Heterocephalus glaber. Lineage (NCBI taxonomy): Eukaryota > Metazoa > Chordata > Mammalia > Rodentia > Bathyergidae > Heterocephalus > Heterocephalus glaber. The sequence goes on from NW_028258379.1 coordinate 18,582,046, forward strand.
ACACAACAGGGAGCAAAATGGGAGCTCATGTCTGGAGCTAAGTTTTTGGGGTGGGGGCTGAGAGACTCGCATTGATTTCCACCCTTATGTTCTTAATTTCATGGACATGACCCTGCGTGGGTTTGGGCTATTTAAAGAGTCTGCTGTCTTCCTTTGTGGTTTAAGCTGTTGTCATTTTTACCATAAGAAATGTTACCTGAAATGGCTTTTAAGAAATTTAAATCTATTTTCTCCTGCCTCTGTGGGTATAGAAGAAATTCACCATTGCTAAATAGCATGTTTTGGATGCTTATTCTGTGTTAGACAGAGGTCCAAGTATTGTATGTGATTAATTCATCCAATCCTCACAAACATTATTGGACAGGAGTTATCATCAGCACTTTACAGAGGAGGAAAGGGAAGCTTCTAAGGGTATGTGACTTACCCAGGCTATAGCTGGCAGAGCTGAGGGCCAGGTAAGAGAAAGTCATCCTTTGTGGTATGCAGACCCAGGACGGTTCTCTCCATAGAAAAAGCCAGGAAAGCTTTCTAAGGAATGACATCTAGCAATGTCACCTCCATTGCTTACTACCCTTCTTTGGCTGCCAAAAACCCAAAAATTAACATATAGGAATGCTTAAAAGGTAAGCTCTGGCATGTTAAATTTGTAATGAATTTATTTGAACATTCAGTGGCTCATGAATCAGCCAGCAATAGACTGCAAGTGTTTCAGGTTTTTTCTCTCTCTCTCCCTTGCTTCCTTTCTTCTTTTCCTTTTCTTTCCTTCCTTCCTTCCTTCCTTCCTTCCTCCCTTCCTTTCTTTCTTTTTCTTTCTCTCCTGCTCTCCCTCTCTCCCTTCCCTTCCTTCCCCTCCCCATATTGGGGATTGAACCCAGGGCCTTCACAACACTGAGTTACATCCCCAGTCCCCATTTTTTGTTCTTATTCCATTTTTTAAAATTTTGAGACAGGGTCATGCTAATTGCTAAGTTGACTTACTATACCTCAGTCTCCTAGAGTGCTGGAATTATAGGCATGTACTATACTTTTATGAGGTATTTTTGGAGGGAAAATTAAGAATATATTTGATTGGCTAAAGTGGAAAGTCTATCGTTAAAGGTTAGTTGGTGGATTTCTGATTGGTTGTTATTATATTTAGTTTTCCTGGATTATGACCGTTCACTTGGAGTTGGGTTTTGCTTCATCACAGTAGGAATCCAAGGTGTTTTCATACGAGGTAGGACTCGCTCTCACAGCTCCATACACCTGGCCCCTACTTCTCTGCTAAGCCGCTCTTCTAGGCACCCTGGCCCACACTATTCTGTTCTTGGCATCCAGGCCTTATTTCACTTCCTAGGTCTTGCTCTGTTTCTTGCTACTGTAAAGCTTTGCGCCTCCCATTCTCAGTGCCTACAGTGTTTTTTTCTTCACCTGTTTTCTCCAACAGAAACTCAGATCTCAGGTCAAAGTTGATTCACTCTGGAAACCTGACCATAATTTTTCTAAATAGATTACCTCCAATGTTTATAGGTTTTGTCATTTTCAAATACCTCTCCACTTGTAGTATTTAAGAAAATTGTAATTTCATACTTTTTTAGTGTAATGGTTTTCAGACTGTGGTCTCCCTCAGCATCAGCATCAGCAGCAGCAGCAGTGTTGCCTGGGATTTGTTAGAAATGCAACTTCTCCCATCCCACCCCTGACCCAGTGAACCAGAAACTCTGGAGGGGGTGGGGCCTGGCAATTCTTGTCTACTAAGGTGCTCAGTTGATTCCAATGCTCACAGGAGTCAGCAGCCACTGTTGAGGTGCAGGTCTGTAGTGATGCCTTTCTCCCTCATGGCTGCTGATTCCATCAGAGCAGGGACTGAGTTGTTCCTCACTTGATATCTTCACTTCTTATCCAGGATATATTAGGTATTCAATTAATACCTAATTTCTTCGATGAATTGAATGAGCTCATTTGTTTTTCAAAACATTTTTAAAGAAGTATTATTTCAGTTTTACAGATAAATAAAAATGCCTGAGGCTTTGGGAGTTCTAATGACTGCTTGGCATAGGGATGACAGGTCCAGTGAATTTGCAAGTTTTCCCTTTGGAGAAAATACCTACAATGCGACAGCTCTAGGCAGAAAACATCTCTGTTAAATAGATTCCACTGATATTTAATGGATAGGGTTAGGGGAAAGTGGCAGAGCTGCATCAACCTGAAATAAACTTGTTTTGCTTCCTGCCTTACTTAGTGAGGATACTGTACCAGGAGGTCCTTCTGGGGTGACCAAAAATAAATACTGTTTTAAAAAGCTTATATTTTCTGTATATCTACCTGTCTACTGTTTGTATGTGTGCAAAAAATCTATGCATGCACATTTTTATTAAAAATACTAGGAAGACAGTAGTATATTGAAGAAGAATAATCAAATGAATACAAAATACTTTCACTTGGAAAATATGGATTTCTTTATGTATTTGCATGTTTTTAACATGGAAATTATGAGAGATATTTTTCATAAAGCTTCTTAGAGCAACAGAATAATAGGAGTATTCTATTTCTCATTGAATTATTTACCCAAAGCAATTTAGGGCTATTCTGAACTCTGTGATGCAGTTTATGTGAGAGTAAAATATCCAGCAAGAAAAAACTATTTCCACATTTTTTAACCACACTTCCAAATTATTTTTCATAGAATGAAAGTTTAGTTGGTTTGTGTTTTAGAAATCATTTTATTTCATTTCTCCCCAACTCCTACTTTTTAAAATTGCCATGTATATGAAAAAAAAACAACAAACAAAAGAAAAGAAAACAATGCAAAAAACCCACAAAAAACCCCAGCTGTACTTGGCAGCTGGTTTGGAATCATGGCATTGCGGAACTGGAGAATTTGCTCAATTAACAGCTATACATAGATCCAGTTCCAGGATGGAAATGTCCAATGGTGTACCACCAGCCTGGTCCATGTGACAGACTGATTAAAATCTTATTTATAAGTCTTATTTTATTATACAAATCTTATTTAAAATCTTATTGTTTTTACAAGTTCTTGCACATCCGATATTTATTCTTTAATATTTATTTGGGGGATTAGTGTTTAGCTGAAGGGAAATGAGTGTTTAACAGGACACTGTCTTCCCAGCTGATGTCACTGGCATGACATATTTACTCTGAATTTGATAACCAGTTTGGCTATCTCAGCACAACTTGTTACTCCCAATTTGAACATGTTCCCACTCCACTTTTTAAAAAATACCCAAATGTTAACACTGGTGGATAGCTCAGGTTTTTATAATGATGTACCATGTCATGTACCTCCAATGTGTAAGAGGCTTGGTGTATGTCTTAAAAATACTAGAACACCATGTTTCACTAAGGAAACAGAAAGGATGGTCACTAAATGACTTGATAAATGTAATGAAATTCTAAATGCAATATGGTTTCCTGAGTTGAATCTTGGAGTGGAAAGAAGACATCAGTGTAATAACTGGTGAAATCTGCTAAATTCTGGGATTTAGTTAATGGTAATGTGCCAACATCAGCTTCGTGGTTTTGAAAAATATACCTTAGACGTAAAGGAAATCTCTAGTGATACTTGTCCTCCTTTCTCCCAGCTCTAAGAGGCTATGTAAAGATTTGGCTGACCACAGTAACCATGAACTTGTCTTTTGTGGGTCAAGGCTGTCCAAAATGAGCACAGCCTTGCGAATCAGGCACTACGGTTGAATTCAGAGAACTTGATACATACCTGCCAGTTTACAATTGTGTGGTCTGTGCTCAGTTCATTTATCTGGGAATCAGATTTTTCATCTGCATGATGAAAATCTTGTTTTTCTTGTGTAGATAATGAGAGTCTTTAAAGCAGTTAAAGTGGAACAGTGCTCTAAAAGGGCTGTAATCACTGTGCTCTGGAAATGTAGAAAAGGTACTCAAATCCAGCCATGCCCTACATCACTAATGACAGTAGAGGGTGGTACTGCCTGACCTCAGATCTTCAATAACTGGAACTACATTGCTTTATCAAAAATGGAAAGACAAGGCTTTCTCTAAAAATATGGCCGAATCCGAGCTTTATCTTCCTCTGGTGGACAGTCCCAGTGTTGCAGACTTTTATTGGCCTTTAGTGTGTGGCAGGGGCCAGACAGCTCCTTAGATGGCTCTGCTCCAACTTCTGCCTTGAAGGCAGTGCCATCCATTGTTCTTTCTTATGGTGTCTCCAATAGCCTTACAACATGACTGTTCTGTTAAATGTGTCATTTTCTAAGAATGCTCTAATGCATTCACTCTTTACCTCCAGGGTTTACTTTGTTACTCTGTCCTTTTCTGATTTATTTCAGCATACTTAGCATAAACCCTGTAGTGGCAGGAAGCAAAATCTTAGTTTAGCTGAACTGTGGCCCAAGCAATGTCCCTAGCAAAGAGCTGTAGCCATGGATTATTCTCCCTTGCAGGGAAAATCCATTCAACATTTAGTTTTGTCATCTTCCCCTGTGTTTCCTTTGTACTGGCAAAGCAGCAGTACTGACTCGGGAAAGGGACTTTTCAACACTTCTTTTACCTCACTGCCTTTGATCTTCTTCAGCTGCATAACAAATGAAAGATGTTTTCACTCTAACTTCACTTATGACAAAATTTTACGTGAGAACCTACTCCTCCAGAGCAAGGACAGGCATCTGAGGACCAAAGGGTTGCTGCCCACGAGAGAGAGAGAGAGAGAGAGAGAGAGAGAGAGAGAGAGAGAGACACTGCATGAGAACTTCTCATCCTCCAAGGAAGTGGTGCATGCATGCTGCACCCTCTCTGTGGCCACACAAGCCAACTGTATGAGTTGTTTTTTCAACAGAGTTATTTAATTGCAGTGTTGCCCCTTTGCAGTAAATAAGTGGATTTGGGTTGTAGTTTGGATGCTTGTCTCTAAAAGGTTCACTATCACTGCAGCATCAATGACCATTTTATTAGATAGTGAGACCTAGGTGACAATTTCTAATAAGGTGCTACATATACAATGTCTTTTTCTTTCCCAAAAGTACTTAAAGGCATTACTCCTTAAAATATTTACCCAAAAGAGGAGACTGGGCTTCAGAGAAGTTTACTTGCCTAAATATAAGCATAAGGTTATGGGAAGCAGGAGAGAGAATATTTTGGTTATACACATGTATAGCTAAGTACTATCCCTCAGTAATCTTTAATGTGACTGACTGTTCCTTATTCTTATCACAGAGCCCTCATCAATCTTTACATATAATTTGCCCCCTGGAGACTCTGGAATTGGCCTCACATTGCTTCTTTGATCTGACTCTAAGCAGTCATTATTTCTTGATCAGGGTTGGCATAAAAGATAAATCCTATTTTCTGAATAAATATTTGTTAAAGGGAAGGAGGAAAAAAATCCCTGGGCTAGCACAGTAAGGAAAGGCTACACAGAAGGAGCAGACATTTAGCTCAGCTTTGGTACAACCATGGAAGACTAAGCAGAATTAATTAAGATAGTTAAATTATTGTGCTTTTACAGTATGCCAGCTTATGACAGTGGTTGCTGCTAATCCATTTAAAGTCCATAGCATTTGTAGGAAATACATGCCATTAACATGCCCACTTTACAGATGAAAAGATGAGGTGTGGAGAGGTTAAGTAGCATGCTCACGATCACACAGTCCATTCAAGGCAAAGCCTTAATTCTGATCAAGACAATGGATTTAGAGCCTGCCATCTTGATTGATTCATCATATAGTTTTAAAAGGCTGAGATGTTTGTCTACTGATGTATTCTAAGTGTATATTTGGTATTTATAGATAATGAATGAATGAATATCTTCTTGCTTTGGAAAGATAACAGAGACAAGGTTTTTCAGATAGGAGAAATAACAAAAGTGATGATATAGAGAAACAAATGCCAAAGATATGTTAGTGAATGAGTGGGTCTCTGCAGTGCAAGAGTTGAAGGCACATTTGGCAATGTGGATTGGCTTAGCCTAAGGAGTCTGGACTTTCTTTTTCTAGTATTATCAAGGTGATCACTCGTCCTGTTCAGATTTGCACAAACTATGGCTGCTGTGTTTTATGGTCCCACATGAAGATTAATGTGATTACTTACTGGTGGATTGTAGTGCAGCAAAATGAACTATCTCAAAATTCACCTTATGAGTCCTTTGAGTTAACCAATGATGTGTTTGTAGAGCTGGAAAGGGTTGGAATTTTTTATGGAGGAAGTTAGCATCAGGAAGAAAATGGTATCATGTCTTGGAAAAGAGAAGATAAATACCTGATCTAACAAGATGTTGGTTATTGACAACTAGTTATTTTGCTTTTCAAAGTTCTAATTACCAAACCGAGAAAATTAGGTCACTGTAATAACATACTGGAAATTTTCTGAGCAACTCATGTTTCATGTAAGTTGAAGGTATTTCAGTACATTATATTATCATGTAGAATGCCATACCTGGAACTGGGGAAAGAAAATTAATCATCAAACAATTTTCTTTGAGAATTGAGCTGTTTGAAAAGATGGGAGTGGCTCATACTCCCTCTCTAATACTTACCCCCCATCATTCATAATATGTGTTGTTCTTGAGACGTGGCTATCTTGAGAAAAATCCTCTGTCTCAAAAAATGGAATTAATCCGGGTAGCATTTGGGCTGTTGCTGCTGATAAAGTCAAGAGAAATGATTCCTGGACTACCAATGGGCTGAGAGTGTGAAAGTGAAAGCCCATTAAAAGGCAGGAGGAATTGCCCACGAAATAAGGTGGCTTTGTCAATGCGCGGATGACTCTGATTTCTGGAGGGATTGTGCGGTAAATCAACCTTTCCGAAGATATTAAACTTGTTTAACTCAGTGACATTTTCACTCACAATACTTTTTTTTTCTCATCTCAGACAGAGGAGACAGTTATCAGTTCTGAACAAAACTGAGGTTGAACTTTGCTTTATTGTATTCACCCAGCTATCAACTCTTATCAGACTGATAAAACTGGGAATGGAACCTAGCAGTATGACAAAAAAAATAATCATTTCGTTAATGAAGGAGTCTGTGGCTGGTGGTAAAATACACATCGGGTCCTCATTTGAAGAATTAACCAGGACTAGGAGGGAGTTGCTTTTCATGGGAACTTCTCTCAGGATAAATGAGAGTGCTGGGATGCACTTTTTGGACAGCATTTAGTAGACACCCTGGGAAAGAGAGAAATAAGACGACAGCAGTTCGAGTTCATTCAGACATTTTTGTATAAGTTTTCTTATTGGAATCCTCGTAAGAGTTCACATCAAGCGAGATATTATTATCTTCACTTTGTAGAAGGAGAAATTAGGCTCAGTTGGATTAGATTTCTAGCCCCAGGCCCTGCAAAGTGAATTTAGAGTAAGGTTTCAAGCTCAGATCTATCTTATTCCAAATGTTATTCTCTTCATCTCCAGCTGTTGATGAATAGTGATTTACGAAGACCTGTTTGTCTCTTGGCAATGTCCCATTGTCCATGCAGGACTGAACTTGCCTTCTCAGGAAATCTCATGGGTTGTTGGCTCCTAGTTTTTTCAGTGCAGCACATACTATTTATTCATTATATTCTTGCTGTTTTTAAAATTTAAAAAGCATTTCTTTGTATACCTAACATAAGGGGCAGAGTTGGGAAAGAGAATTAGCAGAGATGGATTCTAATAGCAGCTCTTCCTTTTGCTAGCTGTGACGCTGTTTCTCAAAAAGCTACACAATGTTTTTGAGCCTCAGTTTCCTCACTAGACAAATGGAACCTCAAGTATTACTGGGTACGTATTTATGTAAAAATCAGAGAGTTAATGTCTTTAGCACCTGGTCTGTCAGAGGTGTCAAAAATGTACACATACCAACTCCCTACAAAGAATGTGAACACTATTATTGCAAATGTGTACTAATTTTTTAAACAATAATCACAGAAGAGCACTTTGTTAACTTGGCCTTTAGTTGAGTTATTTGCTCACTGTGTTGGTGATTATAATTGATTTGTGTAGTTGTAGATAAAACATAATAACATTTCTTTCTAGGCTTTAGCCCAATAAAATTATTCAAAAAAATAGTGCCAGGATGGGAAGCAAAAAATAATACATATTTTCCAGCGTGAAGGAACTCATAGTCCAAGAGGTAGGCAAGGCAGACAAGTATGCAAAGTCAATATAGTTTCATCAGGGCAAAGATACTCTTATCCAACAGGTGTTTTAGGAAGGTGAAATGTTATAATGCATGAAGAACAGTTAGACTGGTGCCTAGGACATAGTAAATACTGAATTGAGATTTAGCTACAATAATAGTAACTGGTAAATGGTCAAATGTAGATTTATGCCAGTGTTAATGGTTGCCCAAAAGAAAAAGTTTCATTCATTGGGCAAAGGCAGAGAAGGCATCACAAGAACAGGGGTGTTGAGCTGGCTTCAGAGCATGGAAGAGCCTTCCACACAGTCCAGAGCTCTGCTCCCTGATGCCTCATTGAATAAATAAGCTGAAAAGCAATGTCTACAAAAACCAGAGCAAGAGCTGGAGATGGTGGGAGAGCTGATGTGTTGGACTAAGAGTGGAAGGGAATACAGTATCATTGCCAGGAAATCTCAAGTTGCAAAACCAAAAAATAACTACTGGTGTGGATTAAAGGCAATACTGTCCATTTTGTTGTTGATTCATTACACTAAAAATATCTCTTATCTCATAGCCACTGCACATGTCTAGGAACAGAATTATTTGGAGTTTAATTGTAAAGAAGCAAAGGAACAATGGAACAAACACTGACGTCCACTGAAATGCTGCCTTATCACTAACAAGCTGGGTGATCTTGTGATTGCAATGCCTTTAGTATTTATTTCTCAAATCCTCAAAATAAATGAGAAATATATACACCCAATATATATATGAGAAATATATACATTGTTATGGGCATTTGAGATAATGAACAGAAAGTGTATGGGATTTTAGTAGTTTTTTTAAAAAAGTCTTATTTGATATAATTTGTTTACTTATAGATTATGATTATATATTTGTGATATAATTTTAGCTTAAGTGCCAAACAGTGTGCTAAGAACTCTATGTAAACTATCCACTTTAATTCTCTCAATAAATACCTAAATACACAGAGATGATATCCTTAGTATGCAAAGAAGAAAATTAGAGAAGCTGAGAGAGTACATGCCTATCACAATGGGATGGTGTGGTGATTGACAGAAAGATGCCAGCAAGCCCAGCTGGAGGACACAGTGCCCTAAATGACAAAGGACTCAAGATAATACCGAGATGTTATAATAGATAGTTTTAAAGCAGTATGCTCCAGCGAGAACTACAGCTAGCCAGGTCTCCCAGATTTCCAGGGGAAAGGCTTGCAGCTGGGAGTGAGTGATACCACACTCCTGAAGGAAGGATTCACTAAGTTCAAGAAGCTCTCCCTTTTTGCTTCTCCCAAGAGAGGCTTGTCTGCTGGCACTGTTTTTTCCCTCTCTGTTCTGGAAGTTCTGACCATCTGCTGGCTGGGTAGCCTGCCTACCAGTTGCAAGTAATGAATCCAGAGAAACTCCAGCACATTTCTGTTTGTGAAATGTGGTACTAGATGATGAGCGCATCTTTCTCCAGGAGGATTCCTTGTGATCATTGGCTTTAGGTCTATCTAAAGTCCTCTACTGCAGAGGCACTCAATCACTTGCCCTAGACCTCATTTAAAAACGAGAACACAAATGTGGTCTGTGTGCTCCAGATGAACACGCATGTGCAATTGAGATGCTGGTTCTGCAAACAATTTTCAATTTAGTTAAGAATAGAGAGAGAGAAAGCGTCCCAAAGCAACATGGGTTAGGTATTGTTTAGGAAAAGTTATTGGTTGAATGATGCTAGCAGAAATTGGGATGAAATGGGTTAGAGAAGAGAAATTCAAGGCTTTGAATGACTGCAGAAGAGGAAGGACATTCCTTTCAGGAAGCTTAATGTGTCTCCTTGTATACCACCGGGCCTCCTTGGGTTCCAGGTGAGATGTTCCAGCTGAAATACCTCCAACACTTTTCATTTTTACCTTAAACTGCCCACCTTAAACTGTCCTGGCATCATAGAGAATAACAAATTCTAAGTTTAAGATATATTTTATGTAAGTGGTAAGAAGCAACTTCCATGTAATTGGTCATTTCCCAAACAGACAACTATGAGAAAACACCCAGGGCTGGAATAAAGTGTGTGTGTGTGTGTAGGGTGGGGGGAGAGGCCGTGAATGATGAGATCAAGTGACCAAGGAGTTTTCAAGAGGATGTGGGATTAGGCTTTAGCAGCAGCTACCATCCCAGATCACTTGATCAGACTGGCAGAGGGAAGCTATACAGCCTGCTCTTCTCTACGCTAGGGTTGAGGGGTCAATGGCTGGGAAGGATGTGTACCAGCCATTCATGGTGACCAAACTGGGAACTGGACCAGATTTGTTTTGTTAGTGAAAGGGATGACAGGTAAATTATTTAACCTGAAGCTGGGGAAACACCTAGAGGGAGGGGATTTAATTCATGCTATGGTCACCTCAGTAGAAGACAGCATAGCACATTTTACCTTTATCTGTTTTTGCTTTTACCTCTTTGTTTGACTGGCATAACTTTAATCACTCTTGAAGATCCCAAAAATTGCTTATCTTGGAAACTACCTTCTACGGGCAGATGCATAGTTCCCATATTCATCCTGGAGTGGATTCCATATATCACAAAGATTCCTTGATAAGAGTCTTATCAAAAGGGCTAAAATACTCTGTATCCTTTCCTAGAGTCTGTGAGATTGTGAACAATGGCTTACTCATCTTTATACGGTTATTCTTCAGTAGAGTAAATTTACTGTCTAAAATGTTTTCAATAAATGTTGAATGAATAAATGTTGAAAGATAAATGCACTGTTGCTTTCATCTCACTCACTGATTCCTGGCCAAGTCTGCCTGACTTGTCTTTGTTTCAGTCTGCATATTTGCCGCTTAAAGACACCTTTCAGACACCTTTCAGACCAGTTAGTATGCCTTGTGAGTCAAGGTGTTCTCCAGGGTTCTGAGTGACTTTCACTGTCTGGTCACTTGTACCCAGGAACTATTAGGCAGACGGAAATACTTTCAGCTAAAAGCGGTACTATTTACTGGTACTATTTACTGGATTGGTGTCAGAGGTAACTCCAGTGGGGTTTTGAGATAATCATCCTCCTTTATTTGTGGGTTTTTTTGTTTTGTTTTGTTTTGTTTCGGTACTGGGGATCGAACTCGGGACTTTGCGCTTGCAAGGCAGGCACCGGAACCACTGAGTTAAATCCCCGGCCCAATCATTCTCCTTTAAAGATGACATCTTGGCATACAGGTTTAGTAATCACAGATGTTCTTTCCCCATCTCCTGTTGTGGTAGCAACTCTAGTTCTCTCCACTCTGAGTAGTTTTAACAATGGAACATAAAGGGAAAAGCGAACAATGGAGAGGGGGAAAGGGAACCAAGATGCATAAGCAAAGTGATTTTTCTGGATTATGCCTCTGTGGATTCATTTATAACTGTAAAGTTCTGTGTAATTAGGACATTTGCAGAAAGTGAATATTTATAATAATCTACCTAACCAGTTATATTACAAAAAGTCATTGTATTTTAGGGTGCTTTTAAAAATTATTCAAATATCCTACCCCTCTCCCTTCTAGCTGCTATCAGTTTCTTGCTTGAAATCTATATCTAAAGGACAGGAGTCTCCAGAAGTTGACTGATCATGTCTAAACTCAAATCGAATGGACTAACTTCTTGAACTCCCATATTCCCTTCTTTGGTACTGAAATGTAGACAGGTAATGCCATGTTACAGAATCCACACTGCAATCAACAGAGGTGCAAACAACTCAGACTTGTGTGTCCAGGATGGTAGCATATAGTGTCTTGGAAATGTTTAGGGGCAGCACACTCAGATAGACCCTCATAAATCTGAAACTCATTCTGTCATTCCTTATCATGTCCCCTGGGTAGGGTTCTTGAGCTTTCACACTCCCCCTTTCTTTAAGCTGGGGTTTGTAATTCATCACAGAGTTGCCTTAAATGTTAATTGAGGAAAGTCTCATGGATTAGGTGTCCTCAACATTTAGGTTGCACTTATTCTCCAACATAATTTCCCAGTAACTCTCTATAATTTTTTTATTAGTGTTATTTTCCTGCATAACAAATCAACTTGGACTTAGATGCTTAAAACCACACACTTTTAAGACTGGCGATTTTGTTAGGTCAAGTTTAGGCAAGAGTTGGTAGGGTTCTTAGCTTAAAGACTTTACAAGGCTACAATCAATTCTATAACCAAAGTCAGGGTTGTGATTTCATCTGAGACTTGGGAGCATCATCTGGGTGCATGTAGCTGTTGACAGGATTCAGTTCCTAATGGTTTTAGGACTGAGACCCTTGGCTCCTAGAAACTGCCTAGTTTCCTGACAAGTGGCCCTTCCTCTCTATGATTCACGATGTAGCAGCTTGTTTCTTTAAAGTCCACAGTAAAGAGAACAGAGAAATATATGTATATTTATTAACATCTTCACAGGAGTAATATCCCATCACTTTTGCTATATTCTATTGTTTAGAAGCAAATAACAGGTGTATCCATTCTCAAGGGGAAGGAATTCCATGAGGGTGAGAATACCTAGGTGACAAGAATCATTGGAGAGTTACCTCAGGTCTATTTGCCACACTCTCAAAGTATAGCAGCCCTGGCACAGGTTACAGAATACCTGCCTGTCTGTGATGGTTGCTGAGTGTGTCAGTGAAATTAATTTCATCTTTCAAAAAAAAGAGAGAAAACATAAACTATTTCCACACTGCCCACCAATGTAAACCAAGATAATGGAAGTATTGCTTTTGCTTCCCATGGGTCCATATTCAGTCTAAGAATGCTTTGAAAGACAGTGCATCAACAAAACCTAACATTTGGTTTGTGTCAGAAAGCGTTATGAACCCTATTTGCCATCCTTGAACTGTACTACAGCCTCATGGGCTAGAAACATGGGTTCTAAGTAGAGTCTTAAGCAGAGTAGATGGGAAGCAATCTCAACTCTATACTTGGGGTCCTTGTTGTACAGATATCTTCAGCAAGGACAATGACAATTCCTTGTCATTAATAGGAACCTTCACATATAAAATATATTCTTTATTCCTTAATAGGAAAAAAAATCAGAGAAATACATTTAAGAAAAGGACAATGCAATAGAAAACAAATGTGTTTAAAGGGGGGAAAGAAATAAATTAGGCATCTAGAAAAACTATTAACACAGCAATTAAGAGAAGCTATGTGAGTTTGAGTCCCTTGGAGAGGAGAACTGGATCTGAAAATACATTTATTTCACTGTCAATATTTGCTTTTCTTTGTGTTTCCTTCCAGGTACTGGGTTTCTGTGCCTTCATGATTCCTTCATGATTATATGACTAAATTATTAGGAAAGCTGTTAGTCTCATTATTTGCTGAGTCTTAGACATAAAAGAACATCCTGTGCCCATCCTTACACTCAATTGAAGTCAGAGAAAAGCAAAACAAAATTCAGGTACAAGAAAATGTTCTTATGAGATGTTTGAGACATACTGTTGATCTACACAAAGCTCATTTGTTTTAATAGAGGGCCTTAGAGATTGCCTGTGAAAAACAATATATAGTAAGAGAAATTTTAGCAAGACTTTGTTTTTCTTTTGTATAAGGGATCACTATGGGTTGAGAAACAAGAAAATAATATTTTACTGGCAGAAATAGAGAAAAGACGTATACATCTATTTATCTACCTAGACATATGTACATGTGGATATGGTAAGTATATGTGGATAGATTTCCATGGGAAGAAACTGCTTGAATCTCTTTTGTACCCTTAAAGGTCTGGTGCAGTGATAGGTGAATATTATTTAGTAAACATATAATAAAAATTCACATATTCCAGGGATGGAGTTTGGGCACTAAAAGGCCAACATTTGTTTAGCTATAGCTATTTAATTCAAAGAATGGACATTAATTGCCAGAAAACTCCCAAATCAATCTTGTTAAATCTATGACCTTAGTTTAACCTTACTGCCTATAGAAGACTCTCCAGTTTATCCTATTAACATTTCAATTTTTTAAAAAAAGTTATAGCCCTATTTTATTTTCAAGGTAGTGACTTTCAGGGAGTTTTCCTACATTCTAATCATGAAGTAATAGGGAATATTATTTGAAGTGTTTATATATCATATAAAGTGTATTATAGTATGATACTGAGATAGTTTCAGAAAAAAGAGATTTCAAGTAGGATACAGTTTTTGAACCACAGAGACTATAGTATTATTATATTAGTTTCTTAAGGCTTCTAAGCCAAAATACCAAAAAGCCTTAAGTCAACATAAATTTACTATGCCATAGTTCTGGAAGTCCAAAATCAAAGCAGCAGCAGAGTCAAGCTATCCCTGAAGGCTCTAGAGGAGGTTGCCTTCATGCCTCTGTGGTTCTGAGACTCCTTAGCATGCCTTGACTTGTAGATTCATCACTCTGATCTCTTCCCCCACCCTCACCTGCCAGCCTATACCATTGCTAACACTAAACATATTTTTCTTCCCCCACATCAACCCAATTTTCTGACTCCACTTGGCTGTCCTATAATTTAATTCAATGCTGACACTAACTTTCTGGAGTTAGTGACACATCTCAAAGGGTCAGAGCTCAGTCACTTCAGGTGCCAATCACAATTCCAGCCACCTATAGCTCTGACTTACGGCAGGCCAGCTATGAAAGAATCCCACAACCCTCTGCTCAGGTCTCACAATTTGCTAGAATGCCTTACAACTTGCTGGAATGGAAAATGTTTCAGTTAAATTTACAAGATTACTCTAAAGGCTATAACTTAGGAAAACCTAACTGGAAGAGGTGTAAAATATACAGTAAAGGAATGTGGGATTCCCTGCTCTCTCTAAAACTTTCATGCCCCTCCCTGCATCTCAGAGTTTTTGCTAACCTGGAAGGTCTCCAACCAGTTTTTAAGGAGGTTCCATCATATAGGTACTAGTGAATAAATCACTGTCCACTGGTGACTGGTGGTTAACTCTATTTCCAGCCCCTTCCCTCTCCCCAGAGCTCTACACTTAAAATTTGAATCACAGGACTGGCTCCTCTGTCAACTATTTCCTATCTGGAAGCTATCTGGGGGCCACCAAAAGTCACATTATTAGCATAAACTCAGGTCTGAGTAAAAGGTGCTTATTATAAATAAGATGTTCTTATTCTCGTCACTCAGGAAATGGCAAGGAGTTTAAAAGCTGCTGTTATTGGAATTAGGGATAAAAAATCCAAATAGATATTTCTTATTATATCACAATGTCGTGGGTTGTCTGTGTCCAAATTTCTTTTTAATAAAGAAACCCATGCTAACTGAGGCCCACCTTATCCAGTCTGACCTTATTTTAACTCAGTTAAATCTGGAAAGAACCTATTTCCAAGTTGAGTCACATTTAGACGTTCTCGAGCTTAGGACCATGACATATCTTTTTGAGAGATACAATTCAACCCGCCATAGTTATTAATTGACTTTCCTTCTCCTGAGCTGTCCTCTAATTGAAGCTCTGTGATTTTCTCTAAGAACCTAGCACTTCAAAGACATATTCACTTTAAGGGCTCACCCTCAGCCTGGCCTCCTGAGTGTAGTATGGTTCACTTCTATGACTGATACTATAGAGAGGATCCAGAAAGCAGTGGCACACTTAACCATGCTGTGAGCCAAAAGAGAATGTGTGTGGCACACGTTACCTTGTGTGGTCTAGAAAAGGGAGCTGTTCCCCATACTGAGGAGACAGTCATGGAAGGCTTTCACAATCTGAAGGGAGAAACAGAATGAGCAAAGGCACAGAGCCGAGCAACCATGGGTTGCATTGAGTGGTTGACAAGTGGTCCAGCCTGACTGGATCTTAAGGTGTGTTCAGAGGAGCGGGGATAAGGGGTGTGGCCACATAGGTATTGTCCCATAAGCCTACATTGTCTGAGCATAAAGAAAAGAAACATGGATTTTTCTGGCCTATTTTTATGGTTAAGTAACTGGCTACCTTAAGATGTATGTGTGTGTATGTGTGTGTGTGTGTGTGTGGTGCATGTATTTGGGTGTGTGTGTGTATTCAAGAGATGTGCATCTTTGCAGATTTAGTAAGAATAATATTTACTGTCACTATTGGGTGATAGGTCTTAACATCAAGGTATTAATTTTCATAACGCTGTGAATTGGGGTGTGTTAGTATCCTCATTTTGCAGATGAGTAAACTGAGGCTTAGAGTAGTAAAGAGCTGAACTGAGCTCTGACTGGTTCCAGAGCATGCATTGGTAACTTCCTTGGCAAGGAATTTGGTTTCCTTCTGAGGGAAATCGGCGCTCCAGTGCTGAAGCCTTAGCTTTGATTTGGTTCCAGTGAGTTCTCCCTGTTCTCTTGGGTTTCAAGCCTGTGCTCAAGGGAACTTCTGAACCTGCCAGCTGGATGGAAATGTATCTTGAAGCAAAAATACACAAAGAAACCTGCTGTTTCTCCATCCCTGTTTATGAAAATTGTCTAAATGGGGGCATTGTGGCCAAATGACTGAATAAATATGAGCATTTGAGAGTAAAAAATATACTTTGAAAAACTTTAGGTTAATATTTTTTAAGTAAAAGATTATATGTCCAAACCAAATGGGAAATCAGTAACCAGGTAAACACTAGAAATAAAACTATTTCCGAGTTCATGGTATTTTCTACTGTGTTAAAGAAATGAAAAGAATTTGCAAAGAATATATTTTGAAAGAAGAGAAAAAGTAAGGCAAAGACATGTTGCTACAGAGGAATGATGGAGAGAGGCAACATCTGAAAGGAGCACACAGATGTGGGTGTGGCAGTGAAAGAGGGCCGTCCTGAATCTAGCAAAGCCCCTCTATGTAGGGAAGTGTTCTAACTTTAACTGTTACTATTAGAGACAGTGAGTACTGTTGGAAAATAGCAATCAGAACACCAGCATTTTACTGAGGGCCCTTTTACAGAATCCTCCTGGGGGCCATGCTGTTGTTAATGCTTTGCTTATTCCAATCTCCCGGGCTTTGTAATGCTTTGCACCACTTAAGGGAGGCCACGGTTGCTAATTGGGCTGAACACCTTTAGAGGTGGCACCAAAGAGCAGGACTGGGTGAGCCAAGCTCTAATGGGCCGAGTGTGGTCTCTGGAGCAAAACCACCTCTTGAAAGCTGCTGCAAGACAGCTCTGGGGAACTGTGGTGGGAAGATTTATTGCTGCTCTTTGTGGGATCGATGTCTAAAACCTTCAGAGCCTCCTGATACTTCAGAGGGATCCTCAGTGTTTCCCTAGTGGGTATAATTTACATGTCATCACAAGCTGATCTGTTCCCTACAAAGGGTCCTCATGCTGTGTCAGGAAGGCCTCTAAGCCTAATCATAGGTGGAGGGGTAGGACAAGTACACATGAGGGATGAAGGGCATCACCTGCTGAGACACATACTTGGTGGTCTGTTCAAGGTTTAGAGAGAGAGAAGACATTCCAGGAGTACAATGATCAGAACTGGGAGGTGAAAAAACTGGACCTATTTTAGAGAGATGGATGTTTGACATCAGAATGGATTCCTGGCAGTGGAGAGCAGCCACAAATGGAAATGTACACAGAGAGGTTTGAATGGAATAGAAAATGTGTGGTTTTTTTAGATTTTATCAAGTAAAAAGTCAAGTTTCTTTCTAGTTTGCCTTAATAGCCCCTAATACTTCCTTATAATTTGTATTTGCAAAAATAGTATTAATGCTCAGGCTCTGATCTCTTAAAGGGCAACAGCATATACCAACACTTTATTGGTGTTCCATTTTTATGGTTAACTTCTTTCTTTTAAAATTCTTTTATTGGTACATTTTAGGCATACAATACATTTACATTTCTCATTGGGTGCTTGTACCTGTACATGATGAATCTTGGTTATTATTTTTTTCCCCATTCCCTGTGCACCTTTCACCCCCTCCACCCTTCCCTGTTTACATAGATTTCATTTCCATTTTTTTCTTTTCTCATAATTTTTCCTTTCCCTTCTTTCCTTTCCCCTTCCTATCCCACCACCCCTACACGTTTGGACCTCTTAATATTTCAAATTATCAATTATTCATTTTAATCCTTATTTACACTTTCTTTTATGGTTAACTTCTAGAGGTGAATGATACTGATTTCCATTTTTATTAGAATAAATTTACTTTAAAATGAAAACATACATAAGTAGAACAGAGGGAAACAATTGAAAGTAAAAGGTGAAGTAGATAATGATGCAGGAGTACACAGATGGAGTGAAATGTGTCCATTGGTGCATCACTAGCTAAGTTGGGAAAACTTTCCTTGACAAAACGTGGCCACAATAGGATGTTCATTCTCATCTTGAAGTTCCCAATCCTCCCTCTATTACTCTTCATAAATATTCCAACAAAATTGTTTCCCCCATGAACCCTTCATGATTTCCTACTTCCATATCTCTGCTGTCTTTCTTTCTTCAAAGTGGAAATGTTTTCTTCTGAGCACTCAGACATGGCTTTACACATACATAGTAGGTCTCTATAAATGTTTTAGGAATAAATGTGTAACTGAACAAGTCAGCAAACAGTCTGTTGTGACTTTTCAGGAGAACTCCCAATTGTTTTGTAAATAAGGATCCAAAGTAGGATAATGATAATGATAAACAAGAGAAAGGAACCAATCCACACATGACCTTTGGTAATGGGAAGTAACAGATCAAATTTAGGTCAGAGGCTCTCAAACGTTAGTCTACACACACATCATCTGGGATCTTGTTAAATAGGAGATTTGGTTCAGTAGGCTGGAGGTCAGGTTGGAAATTCTTCATTTCTATCAAGATACCAGGCATGGCTGGATGGTGGGTGTATGTAGAGTTGTAAAGCAATAGCTGATGTCACAGAGAGTGAGTCCCATTGTCTTGTGCCACTACAAAATTTTGTTTAAAATCAATTTATAAAGAAGAAATTAAAAAAATTTTTCTTCCTTAACCTTTTACATCTAAGGAGACTCTTTTCCCTGTATACTCTAGAAGTGTGCTTCAATTCTACAATCTTTTGCTTATTTCTGCAATTCATTCTTGGTTATGCTTTCTCCTTGTTCCTCATAAACATAGAGGTCTGATTGGCCCATAGTAAACACTGAGCAGAAAAGGGGCTATGAAATCATTTCAAATCAAGATCTCATTAAGATGGGTTCTTTGCACTTGAGAAATGAGGTCATCCAGCATCACGTAGTATAAGGGTCAAATCTATTGTACAAATTCAAGTGCTTTAACTAGGTGCTTTTGCCTTCACATTCTCTCCCATTCTGATGTCCATACCTCTAATACAATCTTTCACCTTTGAAAAATTATCCTCCTACCTCCTTGGACTGCTGAAGGGAGAATCTGTGGGTTCAAGAGTGTTGACTGTTGCAGAGCCAAGATACCTGCTTCTGTCCTTTCCCTGCACTTCCTCCCCATGGGCACAGAAAGAGAGCATGGAGTGTCAGCCAGGCCAGCACAAGTGAGCTACCTACCAGCCTGATAATTACTACTTTACAAAAGTGAGCAATGAGGCGGGGCAGATCTCTGACAGCAGGATAAAGGAACCAGTGTACAATTCAGTTCCCTCCCTGCCCTGTGTTTATAAACCTTCTTGTAGCTTTATTTTATTGTTTCAAATTTTTATTTTAAGTTCAGAAGCTTCAGTCAAGAGCCACAAATTAAGTTGTGTACTGTAGTCTTTTTAGCATCCATGCTGACACTAGGCTGTAATTATTGTTGACACCCTTCCTCAAGTTGACATCTTCACCAGCCTGAAAAAAACAAAACATTTATTTTAGGTTAGTTTTCTCCGTCAACTTTTAATTATCTTTATATTATTTGTTCTTGTCTTTTAAATTTGCATCCTTTATGTCTGCTATTAGCTCCTATAAGGTTTCCCAGAAATATGGAATTAGCCCTGCCAGATGCTGCATTCAGAAGACTTAACAGTCATATAGCATTAGAATAGTTAAATGCCAGGATCAAAACCTAATTCTTGTGGTGGAGAGATCATTTGTAATAAAAGATTTGAATTTATGCTCCCTAAGGGAAGATTGATATCTCTTTGTCTCTCTCTTTCAGTATTTATAAACACATGCATACCTGTGTTAATATTTATGTGTACCTGTGCTTACATGCATATTTGTGTATATATGTACATATGTGTATACATGTATATGCATAAATCATAAAATCAACATGCCCATCTTAAAAAATTGGTGGATACTAAAATGGAAAGAGAATATTTTATAATAATCAGCATTTAGTATCTTATGCGTCTGAGATACTTATTGACCTAGTGGAATATTCCAGGCCACCTTATCACACAATAACATTTCATTCCTGTGAGCCATAATGCAAATGTGAAAAATTGTTTCAGAAGACCTTATTTAATGTCTTTATTTAAAAATAATTCTATTTGGAGAGGTTATTGGATTCTGTTAACCCCTGGGGAACTTGCCCAGAACCAATATCATAAATGGTCTGTTATAGCTTGTGTTTTGATGTCCTCCTAAAAACTCATGCGTTTTTAGAGGTGGCTGAATCTAGAGAGTGTGATTGATTCATGGTGGGGCTAGGCCTTAGGGCACTAGGATTAAGGGTGTGAATGCTTCCCACCCTAAGTAGTCTGAATAAAATGAAATGGGCAGAAAGATTTTTAAGGTCTCTTGTTGCTTTTGCTGTCTTCTGCCACCATGAACTGTTACCCCTCTGCCATCCTGCCATGGAGCCAACTGATTATGGACTCAAACCTCTACAAACTCTAAGCCAAATAAACCTTTCCCCCTTTTAACTTTGTGTGTTGGGCATTTTGTCTCAGCAGTGAGAGGAAAGTAACCAAAACGTGATCCATGATCCAAGAGTCCCTTTCAAAAAGTCACACATCCACACCTAGAATGGTAGACTTTGAAAGATGGCTATATAAAATACAGTCTGAAAAATGCAATCTGAACATAGCCATAGGTCTCTTTAAATGAATAGCTCTTAAAGAATAAATAATGCTTGTTATATTTAGATTGTCCTAATTACCTCCTAGGCCCTTACCCCATTTTAGCTCTGATTCTTAGACCATTAGTGAAACCAGAATTCCAACTTACTTTTTTGCATTTTCAAAGGGTCTGCCCTTTCATTTCCCTATCCTACCTCTGATTAAATATCTTCTTTGTGTCAATCCTTATATAACATAAAGACAGATATAATCCTCCTAATGGTCTCATAATTTTTTATAAACCCAGGTAGGTGATCATATAGGGAGATATAGGATTTAGGGAAATTCATTCTAATAACTATGAGAAGAAATTCATAGGTCAATGTGACATTGTATTAATCCTTTGTCATCTTATTACATATTTGGCTCATGATCTAAAATATGTGCTGACATGAGATCTGTACATTAGGTAGTTGTTTCTTTTTCTTTGAATAATTCCTCTTGAAAACAAAATGCTGGCCAGCAAAGCAATGAAAATACAAGATAGTCTTGTTTGTTGGGATTTGTGGCCTGCTTCCTACAGGATTTTGCTGGGGCTTGTGACCTGCTTCGTGAGTGACTTTCCTGAGTTTGTGGCATCCAGAAATTCTCAAGTTTGAGGATGCACCAGATTCCACTAGAAGGGCCTTAGAGCACTGCCTGCTGGGTCCGTGCTCTGAGTTCCTAGTTCTGTGGGTCTTGGATGAATGTGCCTGCCTCACAGGCTCCTGGTGATGCTGACATTGCTGATCTGGAAATTAACTTTGGGAACCACAGGCCTAGTGTAAGGCCTTCATTTTTACAGATGAAATTAACTGAGATCACATGTATTAACCAAGTGCTGTTCCTTCCCTGCTAAAAGCCTGCATGTGGTTTCTTACTGCACTTAGAATAAAATCTGAAATCTTTGTTATCCAGAAGACCCTGAAGACCTGGTCTCCTCCTTCCACATCACAGAACCCATAGAGGCTCATTGATTTCATTCCATGTATTAAATGAGATGTTCATCTTTCAGCATCAACAGTCACTAATACGATCACACAGAACAGTGCAAGGGGTAGAGATTTGATTTACAAGGATTTTCAGTACCATTTTTTAATCCCTTCCATTTCCCTAACACTCCAAATACAAATAATATAAGCTTTATGCTAAGCAATTTGCTCTCTTTACACTTCTGTATGATGGGTCCTTCTTGATTTCTGCCCATAATTTTATCTGCCAGAGCATTTGATTCTCACCCTAAGAAGAGCTAATATTTATAAGTTAGGCATGTGCTAGCTACCCTGTCAAGCATTTAACAAAAATCATCATGTTTAAATTTCACTAAAGCTATAGAAAGCAGATATCATTCACAACTGAGACTTAGTAATGTAGTAACTTTTGGAATATTGCACAGCTAACAGAAAGCAGTAGTGAGAGTTAGATTTCAACTTCTGGGGCTAGATTCTTTACTCTTAGACAATAAACAAACTGCCTCCCAAATATGTCCTGAAACAACTATTATGTTTATTTACACAGTTCCCCCTAGTCAAATCATGGTAAGCACTTCCTTTGTCTGTTTTATTGATTGCTTAAAAGAAAATCAGGCAATGCATTTGGAGGGAGAAGAGGAAGTTTTAGCTTGAAAGATCCTCTCAGAAACTTATGAAGAGATTGGCCTCATTAAAACAAAGTTCAATACTTCTTGTCTTTTGGCTTGAAAGTTGAAGAATTTATGTAACAGTCAACAGGAGAAAAGCATTTGGTATATATCAAAAGCTATATTTCAACTTTTTGAACAGTGATTTATACTTCTTATTTCTCAATAATAGAAGAATTACATGCACTGAGATTGCTTGTAAGGGTTCAGGAATCTCACAGCCTGCAGCCCCTATATTATAACAATAGAAACCCCTTAAGTCTTCAAAGAACACAAGAAGGGCATGAGATATTATAAAATGACATGAAACAGACACTGTTTCCTCAGTGAAGTTAAATTTGGGCAAACATACAATCATTTGTCACATGAACAAATTACCTCTTTATCAAAAAAATTGGAACAATTGTATTTTCCTCTTAAAGCATGTCTGAAATAAGATTAATTTTTTAGAAGTTAATTTATTCAGATTTTTTTTATTATACTCTCAACAAAGTATTTTACTACAAAGTATCTTATGAAATTTTATACTAAGAATTTCCTCCTCCTCCCCTTCTTTCCTTCCTTTCTTTTTTCTTCCCCCTCCTTTCTATTTCCTTCTCCCTCCGGCTTTTCTTTTATTCAAGCATCAAAGCTTTCATTCATCTTGCACCTAGTGAGTTTTCACTTGCAACATGCTTAGCATATAGGTTTTAACTATTGAAACCTAGTAGACCCGGAGTCCAAACATGAGCCCTCTGTATTGGGGAGACCACCTGCCACGAAGACCCTGGGCATGTCACAGTGGAATTAACTTTGATGGGAACCAACACAGACTCGGCTTCACCCTGTTATAGCACAGTCCATCCAGTGCACAACTGTATAGTATCTCGGGGTGTGCTTCTAATGAAATTTCTGAAGGAAACGCTAAGCAAATTTAATAGTATTTTAAAAATCATAACTGAGTGTGTCTACTCAAGAATGTGAGAATGATACATCAGGAAACTTATTAGCTGGACTGAATGAGATGATAACAGTGATATTCAAGAGAAAAGAAAAATGAGATCATTAAATTAATGCAGACGTATTTGACATAGTCCATGTATATGTTTATTATTTTAAAAATAACCTTAGATTGGTTGAGAACTTTTGCCTTTGAAAGGGGAAAGCCATCAAGAACCTATAATGATCATCATGTTGTTTATTCAGGCTAGGAACAAAGCAAGAATAAACATTGCTGATGCTTTTATTATCAGGGTGCTTCTGTTGATTATCAAAATGGAGAAACTGGCCAATGGAATTAGGCCAAAAAAATCAGCAGCATAAGTATTGGAGAGGATTATACTGAATTTCTCTTATGTGTAGAAAATCCATAGGATGTCTGTAAGGAAACTATTAGAACTAAAAGTGTTTTCAGCAAATTTGTTTTATAGAAGGTAAACATATAAACTTAATTAGCCTTTCTCTATTATTGTAATTACCAATTAAAATGCAGAGCAGAAAAATTACCATATGCGATAGCTAAATATAAGGCAGTTAAGAATAAAGTAATAAAAATTGGAGACTTTTATAGAAAAAATATTGAAGTTTATAAAATACCTGAATAAATCATCAATATCATATTCAAGTATGGGTAGACTTGATAATATAACAATACCAGTTCTTCCTACATGATTCTATAAATCCAGTGCAATTCCACTTGAAAGCCCAACAGGATTCTTTTCTGGGACCCAAACAAAATTTATCCTGTACATCATATTTAAGTTCAAGAGGCCAAAAATAGCCAAGAAAAGTCTAGGGAAAAAAAGACCACCAAGAGAAATGCCTTGCTCTACCAAATATCAAGATGTACTTAATACCCCAAATAATGAAGATAGTGAAACACTGGCATAAAATAGGTCCCTGGACCTGTGATAGAATTGATCTCAGAAGTTATTCCATCCAGTGTGAAAAACTGATACATGACCAGATCAGTATTACAGATCAATGGTTACTGAACAAACTACTAGTCAATAAGTAGTGCTGGGATAATTGGTTTTCCACATGGAAAAAAAAGTAGATTTCATCTTTACTTCAAACATGAAAATAAATTAATGAAAGATATATTGTATTTTAAATGTAAGAGGCAAAAAGTGTAAAAATTTGAGAAAACAAGTGTGATTAGCTTATGATGAATAGGTGAGAAAGATTTCTTAAAAAGTGCCAGAAAGAAGCACAGATCATAAAAAAGGATGAATTTGGTTACAACTAAATTTAAAATTTAGGTTCAAGAAAAGATGTGTTAGACTGAGAGAAATAGTGGCAATCTGTGTAATGTATCATAATTTGTACAATGATCTCCTACAAGTCAATAAGAGACAACAAAATCCCAGATATTCATGAGTAAATGACAGATTCCAAACCTGAAGTGGATAGTGAACGTAAAAGCACATACAGCCACCCTAATAATCTTGAGACTGCAAATGCAAATATGTTGAGATATTACTTCAAATCACTAGAGTAGCAGAAATTAATAACTCAGATGATATTTCAGTGCTGGCAAAGAGAAGAATTAAGAAACCCAGATCTAAAAGAAGAGGAGTGCAAACTGAGCTAAGCATTTTGGAAGGCAGTTTAGTGTTGAAGCTATATATGACCTTTGGCCTAGCAATTACCTATATGGGTAAATGCTTTAGAGAAACTCGCAAAAGGGTTCTCATGTAGACAGTTGCTAGAATGCACAGTGTAATGTTAAAAAAATAAGAAAAAATCTAAACTAAGAGTACATACATTGGGGCATCTTTACAAAATAAAATATGATCCAACATTGGAGCAAAACCGACTCCCTTTACATCTACCATTAGTGAAACTTAAAGCCATAATGTTAAATGAAAAAAGGAAATTACAGGATAATACATACAGAATAACATTTTTATAAAGCTTGGAAAAATGTGCAATAATTCAAAATACTTTATATATAAATCCATACACGTTAAGAATATAGAAACATTCCATAGACATGCTGAAAGTCCCAGGAAATAGGTTGTTTCTGAAAGAGAGGGAAGTAGGATTGCAACAAGTGTATTTATCTGTGCCTGTAATATTTCATTTCTCCAAAAACAATCTGAAACAAATGTACGAAAGTGTTAGGAATGAACAAAAGCCAGATTATGGGTCACACACAGATACTAGTTATACTATTATTTCCACTTGTTTGAATATTTTAAATATTTCAAAATCAAATGAAGGATGCCTCTCATCACTGGAATATGAATTCTGAGTGTTCCACTGGGTTTATTTTCCGAGTTCTTACATTCCCTGCTCCCAGTGAGACTGACATTTATGACTCAGCAAAATGACGTATGACCACAGAGCGCAAGTATTCAGACTATTTGTGAAAATGTCCCAACTGTGAATGTTTAAATGCTGAAATATCAAGTGCCAGCTACAAACACGTAAGCCAAGTGGGAACTGAAAAAATGAAACTGAAACCAAAAGAAAACAGTCTGTTTGATACAGTATTCGGAGCAATGTTGAATCTCACCTTTCCTGCTGAAATCTGACCAGAAATTGGCCTTTGCATTCTTGAAGGATCACCTGCCTATAGGAGCAACAGCAGGCAGAAAAGACCATAAGGCTTAATAGAAAACAAAACAAAACAGAGCCTGCCCCCATGGAAAGAAAAGAATGGCTCCTCGGAATGACTGCACATTCTTTGGTTCCCCAAACAGCTTTTCCGGCCTTGACCTTCTGGTTCAAAACCTCTCCTTAAGCAGTTACACACAGCTCTGCAAATGTTAGAGTGACATTTGGACTTGGCTTGTGTAATGGGCTCGCCTGCTAGTGCAGGTTTCCCCAGGGGCTGCCAAGCTCTAGCTAGTCAGTATTAGCCTTGCCATCCTCCCTCCCAGAGCTGGCAATAACATTTACCAGCTACAGTTTTCTCCATTTTCAAATATTTCCTCTGTCTCATGTGACAGTGATATCCAGCTCCTCTATGGACTGGAGCCTAGAGAGAGTGGTTTAGTGAGAGGAGGGCCCTCCTGTAAGAACTTTTAACATTTACCTTTTATTAAAGGTTTTACTTGTTTTTTAATCAGCCTTACCCCCTAGGATTTGGATATGTTTGAGTAAAATTAATTATTAAAATCTCATACCCGGCAGCAGGAGCACACACATTTGACTGTGCTCATGTCAAGGGAGACTGAAAAGATTGCTCTGGTTGGTGAGGAATTCAACCTGAGCTTTAACCAAAAGCTTGTTGAAATCCTTACAAAATTAAGATTGACCAGGGAGTGCTGCTGTTACAAATTGTAACTATGATTTGCCGTTTTGCAGCTTTGTTATGCTTAGTATGTGATAGCTATTGGGTTCAAATGCCTTAAGGTGTCAGGTGCATGCTCTCTCTCTCTTGTTGTATTTCCAGAGCGTGAATGAAAAAGGAATGAACTTAGTCCACCCTAAAGCCTTAGGAGTTACACTAATATCATCCTTATTTTATCAGTGGGGAAACAGACTCAGGGTTAAGTGAGTTTTCCATTCAGAAAGCCAGTACCTCACATAGCAGGTCTTTAGACACCTGAGCAGATCCTCAGTTGCATGGTGTATAATGTGCACTTATGGAGATACATTCACCCTCAAAATGTGTGTACTGAAAAGTTAAAAACAAGAACACAGTAGAGTTCCAACTAATAAATGTTGATTAGGAAAGAGGCAAATAAACATTACCTTTAGGCCAGTAGTATGGTGATAAATATAGACAAGATCCACTGATGGGTGCTGCAATTAATGAGTAAGATGGAGGAGAAACAAGAGTTGCATAAGTGCAAAGTGTCATCTCCAAGATGTGTACTTCTCAACTAGAAAAGACAGACAGTAATTGAAGAGTGGAAAACCTAAGAAACACGAACTCTGATCAGATAGTCAAGTAAACACCATCAGGAACCAGATATATCAACGTCACAAACCTCTTGATACAATGCACTGAGAGGGATGCAGTGCAGTTTTTGTATTTTTGTCAAAAAAACCCCGCAGAACGTCAATCCAATCATGAGAAAACATTGGGCACACCAAAACTGAGGATTTTTGATAAAGTACTTCTCTTTGTCTTAAAAGACAAGGAAAGACTGAGAAATAGTTACAGACTGGAGGAATCGAGGGAGAAATAACATACTGTAGACAGAAAAAGAGCATTGGGGAAAAATGATAAAATTTGAATAATGTTTGAAGTTTATTTAAAATGTATCAATATGTACTTGCTATTAATAATAATCACATTATGGTAGTGTAAGATGTTAGCATTGGGATAAGTAGAGCAAGGAATATAAAACATTCTTGGTATACTTTTTGCAATTTTCTGTAAGTAAATTAGAGATAACAAGCTTAACAGCAACAATCCAACCAAAACAAAAGATAAACAGAAAATATATGTGGCTGTCTAGTTTGCTTCCAATATTAAGAGAGAGGCCACCATTTATACTAAAATACTCACAAAAGAAGTCTTGTGGGCACTGCCAATAATGAATGTATGTACTGGATAGAAGGGATGATCAGTCTTAACCTGAGACGGCAAGATACCCTACAACCTTCACAAGGTGATGCTCAGTCTTTTGTTCATCCACAATCTGTTTGACTGAGCACCTTCTACTCTTAGAAAATGGCTGCATAGTGGTAAATCAAAAAGAAAAGTTATCTACATTTATGGAATTTAATATTCTAGAAGCCAGATTCCAATAAGCACATGAATGAAAATATGAGATAATCTAAGGGCTGTGATGAAAAATGCATGAGCTGATATGCTGTACTAGGCCTGGAGAGGGGAGCAATTTGACAGTACGTCTGAGGTATACCTTTCTGAGGTGATAGTTAAACTATTAGGGGTAGGGCCTGAATGAGAAGGAAATAAGCCAGCCGTGCAAAATAAACAAGCAGGTCATTTCACAATGAAGCACAGGTTGGCTGAATGCCCAAATGCAAGAGCAAATTGGTATGTTTGTGTTCTAAAAAAAAAGGAGGCTAGCATGCTGGCGTGTAGTGGATAAAGGGAGAATGGAAGACGATGAGCTCTAAAGGAGGGTTATTGGGTGACTTTAAGTCTAAAGTGGCACACTTTCGAGTAAGAGGTGGTAATATTAATAATTACCATAGAACATCAGAAGTGAAATGGACTATGTAGGCCAAGCCTGGACAATATGATCATTCTGTTGAAAGGAAATAAGTCATGTAGTACCATATGTGCCAGCCAAGGGGTATAAATCTATTCTTAGTGCATTAAGAAGACATGGGAAGGTATAACGAAGGAAGGAAGTGATGCTTCTGACTGCCAAGAGAATATATAATTGAAAGCAAAAAATGAAAGTAGGGGGGAGTGATTAGGAGATGATTTTAGAAGTCTTGTTGGCAGATAGAGGATTTGGGCTGGACAGTTGATTCTGTTTTGAAAGTAGAGTCAATAAGCCTTGTATACTCTTAGCAGACAGGCAGAGAACTTCCATGCAGATGGTAGCCTGAGCAAAGCTACATTGTAAGAGTGGAGTACATTCTAAGAACCAATAGCATCTTTCATGGCGAATGTGAAGGGGTATAGTGGGGTTGGTGATTTAGCCACAGATGTGACTGGAGCGGAATCATCTGAGATTTAGAATTCAATAGTAAGCAGGAACTGTGGTGCATTTGAAAGTTCTTGACACAAAAGTGACATGATTTGATTTTAGAAAACTGACTCTAGTGCAACTACAAGAGAAAAAAGATAAAAGCAAAATTAAAAGCTGATAACAGAGCTAGCTTTTGCTCATTAGAAAAGTAAATAAGAAATCAGAAAATTTCCAGGGTGGTACAGTAAATTGAGGGATTTTTTTGCTGAGAACTCTCTGCCCATCCCTCAGACACACCTTTGGTTGTCTGGAGGTTCATGATGTCATTAATTTTTGACTCAGGACCTGCTGGGCAGGGTCACTGAGTCAGAAAAACAGCTCCAAGAGGAAGACTTCAGAGATGAATTAGTTTCACATACCCTGTACCTTCTTTTTCCTACTCTAGTGTTATTCTTGGCCTTTTCCTTTCTAGTTTTAGCAGCATCTTTCCGGTTGTGACTCACGTGCAATTTTGGCAAGCTTGATGTGGTGGTGACAGAGCCAGATATCTTGTACCCAGTATACATATAAACTCATCAGATGTGGGCTGGTGATATAATTTACAGTACCCTTTGCCAGCCTGTAAAACAACTTGCTCTTTGCTGGGAAATGGAGCCCTGATAAGAGGAAATGTTTATGGCTGAATTGTAGCTGTCCTCTCTGTTTTTTTCTGCTCCAGCAGCTTGGGTATGGTGCATGCTAGTCACTGGCCAGACAGTTACAATTTTGTTGCGGTTATGTTTGCCAAGATAAGCACAATGTTGGGCTTTGGTTAATATCCACCGCAGTATCCTATGACCTTAGATAGATGGCTATAGAACTCCATATTTAGCACAAAGGAATTGAGACAATGTCGTTGGATACACCAAGGCTATGACTCATCTGTTCATGAAATTATCTGACACTTTATTCTTCTAATAAACCTCTTGAAAATGATGTTGATAGAAAGCTAGAAAATGGAGATAGTTCAGGTGTGTCATCCTTATATCTATAGTCAAATAATTATCTTTCTACTGTTATTTATTTCTTTTTCTCCACAGTGTACTATAATAGCTACTTGCATTTGTATTATGAGGTCAATAAGATGACCTTTGTTCAGCTATTACCCTAGATAGTTATACATAAAATTAAAGCTTCACAACATCAGAAATCTTTACTGTATTGCCAGATCCTCAGAGTCTAGGGGAAAGCCTGGAGCACATAGTATATACTCAAAAACTATATGGTGAACAAATAAGCTCAGATATTGACATAGTGAATCTACTCTAATGATTGGAAGCTAATACTACAAATTATGTAGAAGAGCAGTGTTCTCTTGAGCATTAGCCAGGGGTTGATGAACTGATGTGTTAGCCTGAGGTGTAACATAGAATTCGACATGCTGATAACTGTCTAAGAGTTGTAAAACTATATGGTAACAATTCCACGATCAGCTTATTAATCTGGTGACTCTAGATTCTACTGTGCACAAAATGTTGACTTGTAAGATTTCCCCTATTCATTCTTTATTTGCTCTTAGCCACATGCACTAATATATAGTTTCTTTCATGTGCTGCATAGGTTTGTGTGTAATAATTGGCACCATCAGAATTCTTTAGTATTTCTGTGCCTAGCTTTGTCTCTGAGTTGTTGGTAATAATGTGCCTACAGCGTGCCTGTGTGTGTCAGCAGTGTTCTAACCCAGGAGATGTCATGAATCTTTAAGAACATTACATATAAATGTACTTAGCCATCTGTTTCAGGACACAGTGGGTTTTTCACGGTGGAAGCAGGACCTCTGGGGTTGAGTGTAGTATTATGATCATGAAAGTAGATTGTACAAAATGGTTGGGGCTCTAGGGAAAGCAAACTTTTTCATAGCTCGGTTAAAAAGAAAGAATTCAAAACTTTTAAATATTACCTTAATTTCTTCGGCTTTGACATACAAGGTTTGGAAGCATGTAAATTTTAAGTTTCTGTGCAATTCAGAGCAAATAATCTGATATAACTTTTACACTTTCTTTCTGATAAATTGACCAGACTGATTTCCTGAACATAATCTGCCTGGGATGGTTATGAGCCATATTTACCATGAAAGATAAATATAATAGATCTAACTCTAGGACTGTTGAGAGCAGGGTACATCATGATTGTGAAAATTTATTGTATAAAGAAGTTGAAAACAGAAGAAAGAATACCCACTTGATCAAAATAGATTTCATAATAAAGAGGAAAACTAACCATTTATAGTTGCATTTCATTTTGCAGTTGTAGAACTCTTTCAAACATATTTTCTTATGTGATTTTTGAATGTTATTGAAAATTATGGAACAGAAAGCTCAGAGAAAGACATGCCTGTGAGAGGTTAAGGCTGGGAATGGAGTGTGGGCCCCCTAACATGTAGGTTCTTTCTTCTGACCAATGCTATTAACATGGAAATATTGTCACAATATGAGGACTATCTCTAGACCTCAAAAAACTAAAATATACCTATACATCCATACACATACAAGATTTACTGAGCACCTTTTGCTATCAGGCATTATTTGAATATTTGCATATTCATGCATCAGGGCTCACCTTTGTGCTGGAGACCTTTACTTCACAATTCTGGATCCATGCTCTCTGGATTCCCTAATCTGTTCACCCTGCTGCACTCATCTTTGCACCCTGGAAGGTGGTCCTGGATGGGTTGCATTGACAGGTTCTCTTGCCCTCTGTATCCCTGTTGAGTTTGGCCAATGGGAAGCATCCATGGGAGCTGAGGAAAAATGATCAGAATGAGATCTGGGTATTTAATTTCCTGGTTCTCAACCTGTGGGAAGGCTGCCAACTGACTTACCCCTTGATTCAAAGTCACCACTCTTAGGAGAGGCACTCAAAGTACTTTTTAATTCTCTCCCTCTCTCTTCCTTTGGATTCTGGTATTAGATTCTTTCTTTTCTTCATCATATCTGGCAATAGTAAAGGGGTATGCTCTTAATAACTCTGAATACTACATTATCCCTGGAAGGTTTGGTATTCTTACTATACCTTGTAGACATTATCTTTATAAAGTCATTATAAAATGACACAGTTTGAGTGGGCCATATGTTTCCTATTAATAACTGGACTCATTTAGCATTATTTTTACACGATCTATAAATAGGGAAACTGAGGCCCAAGAAAACTTCAAAGTTCAGTACCTCACAGATCTAGGTATTGTTACCTGCTTCCAGAGACAGCATACTGAGCACTGATTCCAAGTGGAAGGCTGACCCCTGTATGTAGACAGCATTTCATAATAGAGCTTTCTTGAACTGGCTCAGGGTCTAATTCTCAGAAACATATCACTGTCATTAAAAATGGTTGTGTTTTGAAATTTCATAACATGATTGTAAAATAAAAACCAGCAATAGTATTCGAAAGAGACATACATAAGATTACATCTGGTCTCTCAGCACACAATTCTGTCTTTCCTGCACTACTAGAGTTTTCTTAAAAATAATTCTTTATCATGTTGCCACCTGTAAAAAACTTCTATATGGATAAGTATCTCACCTCATGACTGTACTTAGAAAACCTGTTTTAACTGGCACTCTATAGAATCCTCTGTTCTCAACTTCTACCATTTAAATCTATATCTAGCCCAGTGGCTTTCAACTGTGTATGACTTTTTCCTTCAAAGGTCCCTTGGCACTGTCTAGAGACATGTTTGCTTGTTAGGAAAAATGGAGGGGCTACTGATATCCAGTTGGCAGAGGCCAAAGAGACTGGTGAAATCCTACAATGCATACATGACTTCTAGAGCAGTTACCTGGCTCAAAATGCCAAGTAGTGTTGTTGTTAATAAAACTTACTGTATACTCTCACATGGAACTCCTGTCCTTTCAGTTTTTCGCGTGAAAACTGTTCTCTACCAGATTGTGTGGCCAGCACTGTGCTTTGTATATGATTTAATTCCATGCCATTGTCAACTTTGTACTAGTATGTATGCAGTTCCTTCTAGAATGCTATCCCAGTTTCTTGCTTATGGCCCCATTTTTCTCCTCTTTGAAAACCAAGTAATGCCCCTCCCCCTCCTAACACTGCGGGCAAGGCTACAGGTACCTGAGCTGAAACCCCACAGACTTCATTCATCTTTCCAATATAACATTTTACTTATTTAAATCTATAGCTCAAACTTTTTTTTGCACTTTATTAAATTCTTTTATTGGTACATTGTAGGTATACAACACAATTACATTTCTCATTGGGAATTGTACCTTTACATAATGCATCTTGGTTCTTATTTTTTCCCCATTCCTAGTCCTCCCTTCACCCCCTCCACCCTTCCCTATTTACAAAGACTTTATTTCCTTTTTTTCCATTTCTCAGCATTTTTCCTTTCCCTTCTTTCCTTTCCCCTGCCCCTCCCACTACCCCTACCACTTTGGACCTTTTCTTCCTATTTTGCATTTTTGATTAGTCATTCTAACCATTGGTACATTTTAGGTATACAATATAATGACATTCATCATTGGAAATTTGCACCTTTACATTGTCTCTCTTGGTTCTAATATTTCACCCTTGCCCAGCCCTCCAACCCCTCCATTCCTCCCTGTTTACAAAGATTTTGTTCCTATTTTTCCATTTTCTCATATTAATCCCATTCCCTTCTATCCTTTCCCTAGCCCTCCCACTTCCTTCCCCTTTGCCCCTTTTCTTTCTATTTCACATTACCTATTATACATTTAGTCCTTATTTACATTTTCAGTTTCTCACACCAGAGAAACTATTCGGTATTTATACATGTGTGTTCTATTTATTTCACTTAAGAGTATTGCCTCAATGTGCATCCACTTAGCTATAAATATCTCTAATTTCTCATTTTTTATGGCTGAGTAGTACTCCATTTTATAAAAAAACCCCACATTTTCTTTATCCCGTCTCCAGTTGATGGGCATTTGGGCTGTTTCCAAGTTTTAGCTATCACAAACTGTGCTGCTATGAACATGGGTGCACATATATCACTGTGGTATGATTCTTTTAACTCTTTGGGGAAGATCCCCAGCAGTGGAATAGCAGGGTCAAATGAGACTTCCAGTCCTAGTTCTTTGAGGCATCTCCATATTGATTTCCACAGTGCTTGCACCAGTCTACACTCCCACCAGCAGTGGAGCAGGGTTCCTCTTTCCCCACAGCCCCGCCAGCATTTGTTATTGGTTGATTTCATGATAGCAGCCATTCTTTCTGGAGTGAAGTGGAATCTCAGCGTTGTTTTCATTTGCATCTCTCGAATGACCAGTGATGTTGAACATTTTTTCATGTATTTATTTACTATTTCTACTTCTTTGTCTAAGAAATGTCTGTTCATTTCAGATGCCCATTTTTGGATTGGGCCTTTAAATTTGGGAGGTCTGATCTTTTTAAGTTCTTTATAGATTCGAGATAGTAGACCTTTGTCTGAGGAAGAGCAGGTGAAGATTTTTTCCCACATTGTGGATTTTCTCTTCACACTGCTGGTGGTTTCTCTTGCTGTGCAGAAGCCTTTTAATAAGAAGAGATCCCACTTGTTGATTGTTTGTGCTAGTTCATGGGCAACTGAAGTTTGGTTCATAAAATTTTTTCCTACACTGATGTCTTCAAGGGTTCTACCTAACCTCTGTTCCAACTGATTCAGAGTTTCTATTTTAATATTTAGATCTTTAATCCATTTTGATTTTAGTTTAGTGCATGGTGAGAGATATAGGTCTAGTTTTAATCTTTGGCAAGTTGAAGCCCAATTTTTCCAGCACCATTTATTAAAGAGGCTATCTTTCCTCCAGTGAGGGTGTTTGGCTCCTTTATCAAAGATGAGATGGCTGAGTGTGTCTGGCGTTGTTTCTGCATCTTCTAATCTGTTTCACTGGTCCTCAGGTCTGTTTCTTTGCCAGTACCATGCTGTTTTTATCACAGTAGCTTTGTAGTATAGTTGCAGGTTGGGGATTGTGATACCCCCTGCCATGTCTCTGTTACCTAGAATTGCTTTTGCTATTCTGGGTTTCTTCTTGTTCCAAATGAATTTTTGGATTGTTTTCTCAAGGTCCATGAAGTATGTTGCTGGGATCTCAATTGGAATTGCATTAAATCTCTATAGCAGTTTTGGAAGTATGGCCATTTTCACTATATTAATCCTTCCTACCCAGGAGCAGGGGATGTCTGTCCATTTTCTGATATCATCTTCAATCTCTCTTTTCAGAGTGCCATAGTTTTCAGAGAAGAGGTCTTTGATTTCTTTCGTTAGGATGATTCCTAGGTATTTTAGTTTTTTGGATGCTATTGCGAAAGGAATTATTTGCCCTATTTCTCTCTTAGTGAGTCTGTCATTGGTGTAGAGCAAAGCTGTTGATTTTTGAGTGTTGACCTTGTAACCAGCTACTTGACTGAATTTGGTTATTAAGTCTAGAAGACTTTTGGTGGAGTTCTTGGGGTCTTCTATATAGAGTATCATGTCATCTGCAAATGATGACAATCTGACTTCTTCATTTCCTATCTTTATTCCTTTTATTTCTTTCTCTTGTCTAATTGCCATGGCTAATGTTTCCAGAACTATATTGAACAAGAGTGGTGATAGTGGACATCCTTGTCTTGTTCCTGATTTTAGTGTGAAGGATTTCAGTTTTTGACCATTTAGTATGACATTGGCTGTTGGTTTTTCATAGATGGCTTCTATCAGTTTGAGGTAGAGACCATCTTTTCCAATTTTTTGTAGGGTTTTTATCATAAATGCATGTTGGATTTTGTCAAATGCTTTTTCTGCACCTGTGGAGATAATCATATGGCTTTTGTCCTTGGCTCTATTGACATAGTGTATTACCTTGATTGATTTGCATATATTGAACTATCCCTGCATCCCTGGGATGAATCCCACTTGATCAGGGTGTATGATCTTCTTGATGATCTTCTGCATTCTATTTGCCAGTATCTTATTAAGGATTTTTGCATCTATGTTCATTAGTGAGATTGGCCTATAGTTCTTCTTTTCGGTTGGGTCTTTTTCTGCTTTGGGGATCAAGGTGATGCTTTCTTCCAGGAATGAATTTGGGAGTATTGCTTCCCTTTCCATTTCATTGAAGAGTTTAAACAGTAGTGGCAG
The DNA here is from genome assembly GCF_053883595.1 of Heterocephalus glaber. NCBI lineage: Eukaryota > Metazoa > Chordata > Mammalia > Rodentia > Bathyergidae > Heterocephalus > Heterocephalus glaber. The sequence continues at coordinate 18,618,296 of NW_028258379.1, forward strand.
CAGTTCCTCTCTAAATGTCTTGTAGAATTCAGCAGTGAAGCCATCAGGGCCTGGGCTTTTCTTAGTTGATAAGTTTTTAATTACATTTTCAATTTCATTGGTTGATATTGGGTTGTTCAGAATTTTTAAGTCTTCTTTGTTCAACTTTGGTAATTCATACATATCCAGGAATCTGTCCATTTCTTCTGTGTTGTCCATCTTATTGGCATACAGGTTCTGGAAGTAGGTATTGATGATCCTCTGGATTTCTGCTGGGTCTGTTGTAATTTCACTCTTTTCATTCCCAACTGCATGGATTTGGGCCTTTTCTTTCCTTTTTCTGGCAAGGTTGGCTAAGAGTTTGTCAATTTTGTTGATTCTTTCAAAGAACCAACTCTTGGCTTCATTGATTTTTTGTATCGTTCTCTTAGTCTCCGTTGCATTGATTTCTCCTCTGCTCTTTATAATTTCCTCCCTTGTATGAGCTTTGGGGTTGTCCTGTTCTTCTTTTTCTAGAAGCTTGAAGTGCAGCATCAGGTTGTTTAATTGGGCTTGTTCTGTTTTCCTAATATGCATATTCACTGCTGTGAATTTCCCTCGTAAGACTGCTTTCACTGTGTCCCATAGATCCCGATATGTTGTATTGTCATTGTCATTTAATTGAAGGACTGTCTGATTTCTTCTTTAATTTCCTCTGTGACCCATTAGTTATTCAGAAGTGTGTTGTTCAATTTCCACGTGTTTATGAATTTTTTTGAGTTTCTTTTGCTGTGGATCTCCAATTTCATCGCACTATGGTCTGATAATATACAGGGGATAACTTCAATTCCTTTGCACTTACTTAAACATGTTCTACGTGTGAGTATGTGGTCTATTTTGGAGAATGAGCCACGTGCAGCTGAGAAGAATGTGTGTTCTGATTTTGTGGGGTGGAAGACTCTAAACATCTGTTAAGTTCATTTGTTCAAGAGTTCAATTGAGTTCTAGTATTTCATTACTTATTTTTTGTCTAGTTGATCTATCTATTTGTGACTGTGGGGTATTGCGGTCCCCCACTACAATTGTATTAGTGCATATATGACTTTTCATGTCCGTTAGTATTTGTTTTATATAGTTGGGTGCACTAGTGTTTGGTGCATAGATATTTATGATTGTCATCTCTTCCTCTTGGATTCTTCCCTTTACAAGGATGTAGTGCCCTTCTTTGTCTCTCTTAATCAGTGTTGGTTTGAAGTCTACTTGATCTGCAAATAGGATAGCTATTCCTGCTTTTTTTCAGCATGAAGTATTGTTTTCCACCTTTTAACTTTCAGTCTATGAGTTTCCTTTTGAATTAAGTGTGTTTCTTGTATGCAGCATATTGTTGGATTTTGCTTCTTGACCCATTCTGCCAGTCTATTTCTTTTGATTGGTGAATTGAGACCGTTAACATTGATGGTTATAACTGAAATGTATTGATTTGTCATTACCATGACTTTTTCTTTTTGTTGGGTTCTCCCCCTTTACATTTAATTTCTTGTCATGCCAGATGGGTTCATTCTGCTTTGCTTCCTGGGGTTGTGATCCTCAATGTCTGTTCCTAGGATATTGTGTAAAATTCTTTGGAGTGCTGGTTTGGTATTCACGAAGTTCCTAAGGTGCTCTTTGTCATGAAAGTATGGTTTGTGTTGAGAAGTCTGCTGTGATTCTGATGGGCTTTCCTTTGTATGTGATTTGTTTCTTTTCTCTAACTGCTTGTAGAACTTTGTTCTTCTATTGTGTTTCTGGAATCTTAACAATTATATGCCTATGTATAGATTTTTTTTGATCAAGTCTATTTGGAGTCCTATATGCCTCACTTATCTGTATGTCAAGCTCTTTTCCCTTGCTTGAGAAGTTTTATGCCATTATTTCTGTGAAGAGATTTTTTTTATGTCATCTGCACTCTCTCCTGTTTCTTCATTGACTCCAGTCAGTCTTATGTTATTCTTCTTTGCATCATCTAGCAGCTGCTGGATTGATTTCTCATGTTCCCTTATAATTTTGAAGCAATTTTTCTTTTCCTTGTCACTAATTGCAATCTTATCTTCTATATCTGAAATTCTGTCCTCACATTGGCTCATTCTGCTGTGTAGACTTTCAATGTAGTTTTTCATGTCCTGGAAATCTATTTGCATCTGTTTTATGGATTCCATTTGTTTCCTATGTTGGGATTTCATCATGTTCCTGAGCTCCTCTCTAGATTTATTAATCATGTCTTGCACTAGGGGCACAATTTCTCCTGTTATCTGAGAAATTATTTCTGATTTCATTTTTTCCAGATCCACTTTTGCTGCCAGTTCAGTGGGTCCAGGTGGTTGAGTATCAGAGTGTTCCATGTCATTTCCCTTTGGGGTTGCTGTAGGTGATCTGGAAGTCTGGTTTTGAGACTTATTTATGTGTTTTCTCATTTCAACTGCGGGGGGTGGGGGGGCTGTTGGCGCCTGCATGGATTACCTCCTCTGAGCTGGGAGATGTGGGACAGGGGCCGGGAGCAGCCGTAGGGATGGTGGCTGGGAAGCCCCTTCCTCTGGTCCAGGAGCAGTGGGATGGCAGCTCAGAAGCCCCTACCTCTGGGCCGGGAGAGGTGGGAGGGATGGTGGCCCAGAAGCCCCTTCCTCTGGGCCAGGAGCGGCAGGACAGAAGGTTTCCCAAAAGCCCTTTCCTCTGGCCAGGGAGCAGCAGGAGGGATGGTGGCTGGGAAGCCCCTTCCTCTGGACCAGAAGCAGTGGGACGGTGGCTCAGAACCCCCTATCTCTGGGCCCGGGGCAGCGGGACGCAGTACCATGGTCTGGTGGTCCGGTGTCCTCTGTGTCTTTGTAGTGTGGGACCAGGTGGCTGTACAGAGGAGCGGGGTGGGGGTGGGGGGTTGTCCAGTGGATTGTTGCTGGGGTGCAGGCTGATTCAGCATGTTCCACATGACTTGGGACCTCGGCAGGGCGTGCGCAGACCTGCCTGTCCGCAGCGGGCTGATTCGGCGTGTTCCGCGCGACTCCGGACCTCCTATAGCTCAAACTTTTTAAACACTCAGTAAAAGCAGCAACCATATTATTTGTGCTTCCCCTTCAAGTTTAGCACAGCATTGGGGATAAGTTAAATATTAATCATTTGAATGACCAGTGGATAGATTTCTGAAGAACTGTTACTTAATTTTTGTAAACGAAGCACATTTTTAAATTCATTTAAAAATGCTATTGAAGAAAAAGCTTCATGAATTCTTCAGTGAAATGAACATTTTCTTAAAAATGTACATGTGTAGATCACCATTGTTCTATCCCATATACCTTTTGTTTCTTTTTTAATATTAAAAAAGCATGAAAAAATTCACACCTATTTTTCTTAAAGTGACAAATATCCATGTTTGGGGCATCTTTTTAAAGTACTCTAGGTTTTTTCGAGTGAGAAATCAACATGCCTAAATGTCATGGCAGCATTATGTTGAGCATATAAAATGTTAGTTCTTAGCCATGTCCACAAGAGGGAGAACATCACCCCACATCCGTTTTGTTGGTTCCCTGCAACTGCTGGCTACTGTTAGGTGTGTTCCAAGCTGAAAATTTACGTTCCTCCTGCTGTTGTAAAATGCACATTTAGAGCCTGGCAGGGAGACATTCCTACACAGAGTTACACCCTGTGTACAATCTTCCTAGTTTGGGTGGAACAGAAGCATTTTGTGTATTTTGGATGCTTTGTCAGAATAAAGCACTCTGAAGAAGTGTGTGAGTCTCATATCTGCATGAATGAACAGGAGGGTGTCTTGAAGGTGCTAAAAGAGAAGAGAATATAAGGAAGCAGGTATATAGTAACGTCTTATAAGACTGACCATGTGAGGGTCTCCTTTCCATAGGCGATGGCTTAGGAGCTGGTGGATATATGGTGGTAGGTAAGGAAGTTCACTCAATGTGCAAAGAGCAAAATGAAAATATCAAAGTCCTTTTCATGAAAGCACAGAATAAGCTGCTCTTAAAGCTGAATCAGTACCAAAGGGCCTTTTGTATTATTAACAATATCACATCAATTGTTATGTTTATTTGTAATTTTACTTTCCCTCTTCCTATTGCTGGCCCTTTCCTTCAGTACTATAATGGTGTCCCTTCTTAGTATGTTAAGCCAAGAAAAACCTCTATAGTGTTTGGTTCTTACAGTTCATTTTCCTTATAATCTTTACTTTTATCCTTGATTGGAATTTACCACACCTAAAACAACATATGCTTTTAGTATGGTTAAAGAAGTTAGAATTCTTTAAGTTTTATTACCTCCTATTTCTTTGGTGGCCAGATGTACTAATGTGTGCAAAGAAAGAAGAAAATGGGAAGATGGTGGAGGAAAAGTTGCTTATTTACATAGCTATTAACCCTATGTAAAGAAAAGGGTAAAACCCAGTGTCATAATTCTCAAAAGTCTGACCAAAACAGACGATTCCAAAGCTAAGATAAGGAAAACTGTCCTGCATGATGAGGATTCTAACCCTCCCTTTTCTTCTTGATGTAGACTATCTAGTTCATCAAAATTCTAAGAATAATCCCTAATATCTTCATATAAGAAACAAATGCACTAGTTATCCTTCTCTGTTCCATCTTTGACTGAAGAGTAATGTGTATGGGTATGCAGGAGACATATATGTAGCAGAAACAGAGGGTAGTATTGATTATCGAAAGGGAGGTCCCTGGGCCTATGTGTCTGAGAAGTCCTGATGTGTTTCCTCCTTTGCCTCGGATATATAGTCTGTGACCAGGTGGGGTGACTCCTGGAGCAGGGCATTTAACTAAGCTTCAGAAATGAGTACACAGTCAAGGCAGCAAAATGAAAATTAAGCACAGCCTTTGCTGAGCTCTTCCTCGCTCCTCTTCATTTCTTTCCCATATTCTACTGTCTCTCCAGTTACAGCACCAAAGTGCAGAGAACTAATATCATTGAACCACTAAATTGTAGATGATACCAAGAGTCAAAAAGTCACTAAAACTATGTCTGGAGAATTACAAGTTTCAGACCTAGCCACCTGAGAATGAGCAAAACCCAGGCTATCATGTGGCAGTGCAAGTGAAAAACAACAGAAAAATAAAATTAAAGAAAGCAAAATGGCTTAGAAATGTCAAAGATTTTGTGGAAGGAAACAAATGAAAAATCAGGAACAATTTTCCATGAGGCATAACCTATAGTGCCTTTGCACTATAGAATGACTTAAAATTAAAATAATGGCACAAGAGTTCAAAGGAAAAACTATAGCAGTTTATCTGAGGGAAAATAAAAGGGAGATTGTAGATGGAAGGAAAAAAAAATGAGAGCCAAAACAATGCAATTACATAACTAACTTGGAATAATTTCATAACAGAAATAGCAGAGAAGATATGGCTAAAATTTGCCATAGAGTGCTAGAGATTATGACAGTGACTGCTAATGAAAAAGTCAGAGAGATTAAATCCATCTTAGAGAAGCTTAAGAGGAGGACTGACAGAATAATTTGATGCCCCAAATAAGAAAAACAATGCTTTACCAAAGAGATTGTCCCAACCAGAAAATTTTAGTGTAAAGAACTGACTCTAAAGTACAAAATAGCATGGTAAGCTCTAAGAACATTTCACATGTGCTCAATCTGAGATGTGTATTGATTAGGGCATTGGATCAAAATCATGCTCTTCATGTATATGGATGAAATAAACATCACCTTTGATGTGGTATGATGCTATCACATGCGATGTGATTAGAAAACAAAGAACCCTTAAAGTTAAAAAATTATTAAAGTAAAAGACATATTGGTATTAATCCTTCTCAAAATGTTCCCCTTTGTTTGAACATGCTTATATAATCATTCTTGCTACTTTCTGGAGCAGTTCTGGAAGTCCTCCTTGGTGAATGTCATTAGTGGTGATATTGTGGCTATCTTAATGTCCTGAATTGATTCAAAATATTCATCTTCCATGGTGAGTTTTCCTTTGAGGAGAAGCCAGAAATCTCACAGTGGCAAATCCAGTGAATAAGGTGAGTCACCAGCATTCACTGTAGGTTTGCTCATACCTTGTAACACACACAAGTCAGGAAACAGGACTTCCAGAACTGCTTTAGAACGTGTCAAGAATGATGGGCTAAGTGTGTGTGAAGTGAGGGGGCAGTATTTTGAGAGAAATCAATGGCAATGCGTCTTTTACTGTTAAAATTTTTTTATTTAAACCTTCACCTTATATTCCAATCACACCTCAGGCAATCTCAAGTTTAATAAAGCATTATCTAAAAATTCAGTATGAGGAACTTTGCAGGATGAATATAACTATTCTGTATTGCAAACATATACTGATAAAAAAAACTAAACAATTTTTGTGTGAAATGAAGTGTGATAAGAATTATATGCAGTCATAACGTGGCCCACATGTAAAGAACACATGCAGTCACAAATTAACAAATTATATAACACTAGTAAATTCTGTTTTACAAAGGTGTTACCATAACATCCAAATATTTAAGGAATGGAAATTACTTAAGAGTAGAGAAACTGCAATTTAAAAAAAACTTGATGAGATAAGTGACATTGAAATACACACATGTATATTGATTTTACACATTATGAATATAAAACAAAGTGTATCTGTGTGTCAGAGATCCTGCTAAACAGGCTTAATCTGAATAGGTCTCAGGACTCAAGACCCAGAAGCTGTTCCATTTAGAGTTAGGCTTTATTATAGCACAAGTTAAACAGTGACAGCAGCAGAGAGAAGAGGAATGTAGGACAAAGCCTGGGAGAGACCAGGCATGAGGTTCCAAGTATCTTCTCCCAGCTGAGTCTCCAAGAGTGCTCCTCATTTCTATAGCAGTATTGTAGGTTAACACACGCAAAGTGTTGCCAACCAGGAAGCAGCTGTGGACTGTAGTGTTGATATTAAAGGACAGTCACATAGGCCTGAAGTGCTTGCATAACTGACTTCAGTTACTGATGCTCCAGATCCCTGAGGAAAAGCAGATGTTACCTGGTCACTTATCACCTCTCTAGCCCAGCTAGTGCAATGTAGCTCAAGGGCCTAGGCCTGCACACACTCATCACTCAGACCATTCCCTGCGCTCACTCCCAGGAGCTGCTGCAGGGCCAACCATCAAAGCAGACCTTTCTTGGGAAGGTGTAAAGTTTTAACAACACCGATCTTTTGAATTAACCCTTTTTCTATACAACATGTGATCAAAATAGGTACCACAATTCAGAGATGAAGGAGAAATGTAAGAGATTGATGTTTTCATTAGAAGAGTTAAAATAATGGCATAAATCTTTTCACACTTTTAATGTCTTTTATAGATGTTAAGTGGGTTCTTTTGGGAAAAAAATGCCTCTTCTAAAAAATATTTGAATATCATAATTTTTTTATTTTGTTAACCTCATGGAAAATTAACTAGTTAAAAGATTTTTTCCATCTTTTAAAGAGCTTATATTTATCCTTCTATTTGTACATATACTTAGAAAAATATATAGAAATACCCTTCCCTATTTTTAGCAATGGTCATTTCTTGGTGCTATGATTTTAGAAAAATTTAATTCTTTCTTTACATGTATCTACATCCCTTAGATTTTAAAATAGTGAGTAAGTACTATTCATAAAATAAAATAATTTTTTCCTTAAAAAGAAAAGAATAAAAGACAAGGAATTCATGATTCTCTGGGCTAATTTAATATATGCCAGGGAAGTAGCTATCATTTTGCAGGAAATTCAAGCATTGTATACATAAAAGAAACACACAAGGTAGACGTTGTCATTTTCTTTCTTTCTGGATTGTTTCTTTAATCCAAGAAACCCACAGAAAACTTTGGTTCATAGTAATTTCTATCATGTTGCTCAATTTTCCAGTGCTGTCCTCATTGTTTAATGAAGGGGTAATTAGAACATAGGGCAGGTTTGAATGCATTCTCAAGCCAGACAGATCCATCAGCCAAAGTAAGAGACATACAGGCTCAACAAACTAACTGAACAATAAGCTACTACTACCCCTTGAAAACCAGGTTTAAAAATCAAACCATGCTCAGGGCCGGGGATTTAGCTCAGTGGTTTCACCGCCTGCTACGCAAGCACAAGGACCTGAGTTCAATCCCCTGGTACCAAAAAATAAAAAATAAAATCAAACCACACTCATCCTTGGTGGTCTAGAAGGCTGTGCTTGTATCCAAGGTTGTACCTACTCAAGACTGACAGGGGTATAATTTCCAAACTACTAGTCCTTGGCTAAACATGAGGTAAACTCCCTTAAAGCAGTCTCCAAATCACATATATCTAACAAATAAAAGGTGTAAATCTAGCTGAGTAAGGGGGGGTTAAATATATGACTAATATGTGGCTTATATTGATGAAAGGGCAACACCTATGAAGGCAGAACAAATTTTTTTTAGAAAGGGGAAATGGCAGGGATATCAGACTTCACATTGCTCAGAAAATACAAGTCACAAAGTAGCTCAGTCATGTCTCTAAATAAATAAACATGAGAAAAAACCAAGGCATAGACTTAGTGGTGGGTCAGTATCAAGACTTGCTCCAATGTATTATCTAAAAAGTTGTTTTCAACAAAAAATTATGAGACATGCAAAGATATAGAAAGATGTGAAACACACATAGAAATAAAAACAGGAAATAAAAACTTCTTTTATATATTTTTAAATATTTATATTTTGGACTTAACTGACAAAAATTACACTATAGCTATTATAAATGTATTCAAATAACTAAGGGAAATTGTGCCTACAAATATAAAGGAAAATAAGATAATAATGAGACATCAAATAATATTGATGAAGGATAAGTTATATATAATATCTACCTCCAAGTGCAAATTTTGGAGTTGGAAGGTACAAAATGTAAAGTAACCTAAATGAGAAATTCTTTAAAGGGCCTTAGCCATAGATCTGAGTTGGTAGAAGGATCAATAAGTTTAAAGATAGATCAATGTAGATTATACAATTTGAATAGAAAACAAATTAATAAACATTAATAGACCCTCAGAGAAATGTGGGATACCTTTAAGAATACCAACAGATATAATGGGAAAAATGGAAGAAAGGAGGTAGGCAGAAGACATGTTTAAATTAAATCTAAGGACTTCCAGAATTTGAGGACCAAAACTTATCTACATGTCCAAAAGCTCAGTCTAAGTAGGGTAAAGACAAAGAAATCTATGTCCAGACACATTACTGTATAATAAAAGTGTTGAAAGCAGCAAAAGGAGAGTACTCAGCCTATACAAGGGTACCACAGTGAGAGTAGCAGCTGGCATCTCTTCAGGAACAATGGAGGCCATAGGCAATGGGATTATATTAAAATACTGGAGGAAAAATTGTTTCAAGAAGCCTATTTCCAGCAAAGCTGTCATTCAAATATGAAAATAAAGAGATCCCAAAGTAAACAAAAACAAAATTTCATTACTAGCATACTTACCTTACAAGTACTACTAAAAGAACTTCTTTAGGCTGAAAGAAAGTGACAGCAGACATTAATCTGTCTTTATGTGAAAAAAATCTAAGAAGCTATAGTAGAGGTAATTATGTAGGTAATGATGAAAGATCGTATAATTACACATTTCTTTTTCATTATCCAAATGTATAAAACAGTATCTATAAAATTATGTTGTTGAACATGTAACATATAGAATTGTCATATATTTGACAATAAGCCCAAATGAATGAAGCTTTACTGGAAAAAGGAAGTGACACCAGATGGTAACTTGAATTCACAGGAAGAAATGAAGAGTCAGAGATGGTAAATAACTTAGTGTAATTTAAAAACGAAGCACTGTATAGACATAATTGAGCTCTCATTCTTCTCTTAGCTTCTTAAAAAGACATGTTTCTAAAGATAACAATGTATTATTTGGCTTATAATATATATACACATGCACAAAATATGAATAATACCAAAAAGGTAGTAGGTAAGGGAACAATATAAGAATAACACTTCTATATTTGAACTAGGAGTGTAGGTTAGTGGTAGAGCAGGTTCAATCTCCAGTGTTGTAAAAAATGTTCTTATATTTTACTAGAATTAATATGAACATGAAAAAGGTTCTGGTAAATTTAGATGTATATTGCAACCTCTAGTACTATCACAAAGAAAGTAGCTCAAAGTATATTGTTAAATATTATTAAAGAAATTGAAGTAGGATTCTAGAAAAAATTCACTTAAGACAAAAAGAGGTAGTGAGGGCTAAAAATGAGAACAAAAGAGGGGAACTATGTAAGCACTACTAGAATGACATCCCCTGGTGTGGTCACTCAATATTCAATAACCTGATGGATTTATAAATTGGATAACTTTTCCTTATTCGACTCATTTCCTCCCTAAAATTAGGATTCTAGTCATGACAGTCCTTTCGTTTTGAATCTTTTAAGAAAATTAATGTGAAGAAATTGACCAGATTTTTGTTTCAGGTGATTCATGTATTAAATTTTCTGCTTCATTATATTCCTCTAAAATATTTGGTTCATAATAGAACACAGTCACAGAGATGCACAGAAAGGGGGTGCACATTGAGATATATACTTCAAACCGTTAGTTTCCATACTTACCTGCTATTTATTCTTTGATACCACCAATATTGATATAAAAAGATGTATTGATTTATGCACATGTTCTGACACTACACATATTCAGAGGAACAAAAACAGCCAGTAAATTTAGGATGTGTTTAAGTCAGATACATAAAACAACCATTTCATGTCACAGTAGCCTAATATCTTTTGAAGAGGAGTCTACTTACATGTAGTTGCATATAGAAAATACATATTATGATTAATAGTGCCCCTGATTACACAGGCACACAGAGCATGTGCATATTTATTTAGGACAACATGTTATTTAGCAATATATATTATCAATGTTTATATATATTTATACATTCATAAATAATATATAAGTTTAGGTAATGTTATATGTATTTATGGACACACACACACACACACACACACACAAAATGAAGAACACTGTCTACCGTGAAGCATTATAGATGTGCTCTACTGCTTAGAAGGCTGTGATTTAAGCATGGAGATGCACACCTGTCATAATCTCAGCACACTGGGAGGCTGAGGCAGGAGGGTTGCAACTTCAAGTCCACAGTCAGCAACATAGACATTTAGTGAGCCTCTGTCTCAAAATTTTAAAAAAGGGTTAGATATGTATCTCAATATAAAGGCCCTGGGTTCAATCCCTAGTACCACACACAAAAAAGAGAGAAAATAAAAGAAAAAGGAAAAAAAGAAATGTGGATGTATTCCTAGCATAGCCCTCTGACAATCTGATAGATGTTTGAACACACAGTCTCAAGAATCAGACTTCATTCAGCTCCCAGTTCTGCCATTTACTAGCTGTGTGGCCTGGTATTTAAAAATATAATAATACTGTCTTCCTGTGGTCGTCTTGAGGTTTAAGTGACTCCTTAATTCATGTAAAGGCCTAGAAAGTACTGGGAAACAGTGCTCAATAAATTTTAGCTACCATTTTTGATCTGCTTTTGATTCTGCTCTTCTAGGAGATAAAATCATTCCTTTCACGTCTAGAGCATGTGTTAAATTTAGATTATGTTTCTCATCTAAGAACAGATCTTCATAATATGCCTTTCATTGTGATGGAGACAGCAGCTGTCACACTTATCTGTGATCCTCTTAGGGTTTGCAAATTGTAATGCAGAGCATGGCATGGGCTTTACCTGATGGATGGAGGGATGGTTGCTTTCCAGGAATCTGAATGGGTGCTTTTGTTTTACATTCCATAGACCTTTTGTGGGCTGTGTAAATAGGATGGGGGTGCCTGCCCCTTGTCTCCACTTGTCCTGATTCCTTTGGTACATTGAGGCAGGGACCTGTGTCTCTTTTCTTCACTGTTACATCCTTAGCGCCTTCAAGTGTGCCCGATACATAGCAAACAAGCAAAGGTATCACAGTATCCTCTAAAAATCTCAACTAGTCATCTTCCTGGGATCCACCAAAGTCCATTAACTTTATTCCAATTCAGACTTCTTTTATGCAACTGCAATTTCTGGCAAGTCCTCCTTTGGTATCCATGGGGCATTGGTCCCAGGACACCTATGGATACCAAACTCCACAAATACTCAAGTCTCTTATATAAATGAAGTAGTGTTTGCATATAACCTACCCACATCTTCGTGTATACTTTAGATCATCTCTAGATTGCTCATAATACTGAATACTCTGTAAACACTATGTAAATAGTTGTCACACTGTATTGTTTAGGAAATAATGACAAGGAAACAATCTGTATATGTTCAGTACAGAGTACTTTTTAAAAAATATTTTTAATCCATGATTGGTTGAATCCATGGATATGGATCCTGTGGATACAGAAGGTCAATTTTACTCCCCAAAGTAAATATCTTATGTTCCTGTAAGTTAGTACTTATCTGAAAAATCTCTCTTCTTTCCTCTTTTATGTTACAGAGATGCATCTAATGTATGCGTTAAATCTGAAGCTATTCCTTCTTTCATTACAAATCCCACTCATCTATCAGAAGTGATCACTACCCTATCTTTTTTATTCACCTGTATCCCAGTCTCTCTCCTCTGAATGTCACTGTCTTTGTGTCTCTCCAATATTTGTAGTTATTTTAAAATTCTTATAAAGTTATATGTACATGTAGTATGTTCTTCTAGAATAGCAACTGTTTTCACCTGTTTATTCTCCTTAGCACAAGTAGCAACTATTTGTCAACAGTGAATATTTAATAAAGACTCTACTCGGTGTCAAATACTGATCCCAGTGACAGGCTGGCTTCATTGTATATTTTTTAATGTGTTTTCTGAAGATACTTGACAAATGGATGATTAAACAAGCATACATGTTGAGCATCATGGTACTGCGAATCAGCTCCTGGATTTGGTATGAGATATAATGGGTCAAAATCTGCGCTGTATGACTTTGAGATGGTAACATCCTCTCCTAAGAACCTTGGTTTCTTTGTTTGAAAATTGCAATATTTGATTCCTATGATAGCATGAGATAACAGACAGGGGGTAGGGGTTGTAGGTCTCCCAAACAAAGTGCTTGTGAAGAACGTATCAAATACAAGGATTTCCTTCCTTCCTTATAGAAGCTCTATTTGAATAAAAGTAACATGAGTTTCGCCAAAATGCCACCAGCTTTATATTGTTGTTCTAACTCTGGCTTGATTGATCCATGAATGGTCTGCACACCTCTCACAGGGCCTGGTCACAGGGATGCTGTGGACACCAGCCTGCTGCTGCACTGTGTTTCTCCTAGCTCTCTGGGAAATATGTTAGCTCTGGTGGTTATAAATTGTTGCTCTTCTACTTTGCATGAAAATGCTTTGGAGCACAGTGATTCTAATTTTTGTTTTTTGCACGTTTGTTTTATTTACGGCATACAGAATTACAATTACTATTTGTGGGTACATTTTCACTTTGGCAAAATACCTTCCATCCATTATTTAATTTGGTATCTTTGACAGGTCTGTGATCAATCTAGGGCAAGTAAGAGGTTTGAAAATGAGGAAATTGAGCCTTATGGTTTAAATGGTCTACCCAAGGTCACACAATTAAAAAGCAGAGCATCGGGGTTTCAGTTAAGCACAAATCACCTGATGTTCTCTCTCCTCAACCTGGCCATTTGAAACCAGCTTTCTTCATCCTAACAGTTTCTTCCATTCTTCTTTGGCAGAGGCCTCTATCCTGAGCTATGATGGCAGCATGTACATGAAGATCATCATGCCCATGGTCATGCACACTGAAGCCGAGGATGTGTCCTTCCGTTTCATGTCCCAGCGAGCTTACGGGCTCCTGGTGGCTACTACCTCCAGGGACTCTGCGGATACACTGCGTCTGGAGCTGGATGGAGGGCGCGTCAAGCTCATGGTTAACTTAGGTATCGTATGAAGGACCCTCTGCCATTCTGTTTGGGCTTGTCTTCCCTTTCTTTTCTGATTTTCATTGGTTTGATTGAATTCTTTGTTTTTTGAAAGTTAGCTGCTCACCTCTTGTTTAATAGACCAAGGATGAAACCCAACAGCAACAAAAACCTTGTTTCTGCATGAGGTTTTGATGTCAGTTTCTGATTTCTGACAGTGGTGGTTTCTTTATTAGATTATTTGTTTTCTAAGTTTCCTTTCTTCGTTTTTTGGAATCGTTTAGCTTTGTGTAAAACACGCTACTTTGGTCCATCTTTTGATCAATCATATTCCCATTAATCTAACTCCTTGGTCACCACTCAAAACAGTCAATGGTGAGAGTAATGACAAGGCTGGTAACAACAATGACAAACAGGAAGGTGGGGTGGGGAGAGCTAAGCCACATAAATAGGATGAGAAGGGCAGTCAGTGCGTCTAGCTCCACAGCGACTATTTGGACAGGGAATTCTGGTGGCCCTGATGACACTGAGATCTCTTTATGCATTCTCCTAGTGGGATGATACATTAAATTGCTTCTGTTGTTTTGCTGGAAAAAATAATTTCTCTAAAAGTGAGTCTGTGATGTATGGAAGGAAAACATCCCTCCTGACAAGTATCACTTTTTCCTTCCTGACATGTTCACCTACCTCTCCACAGTCCTTTCTATGACAGTTGTGTTGCTTCACACTGTTAGCAGTCATTGTACTCCTCATAGAATGCATATATGTTTATATTTAGATTTGAAAAACATAACAGCTTCAAATTTGTCACCTTATTGGGAGGGGATCTGGTCTTTCCCTGCAGTTACCTAAAATGAATACTCTGGAAATTCTTCTCCTAGTATCCTCTCCTGCCGCTGACTCTGTTTACTGAGATCCAAATTGATCTTCTATGGAGAATAGGAGCCTGTTAGTTTTTGGAAGAAACAAACAATTATTATTTCTGGTTTTTCCACTCAGCAGAAAGTCAATGTCCAGTACTGACAGGATTAGTGATATAGCTGAGTCCAAACATTCTAAGCTAATGGATTTATTTGGGTGGGTAGAAAATGTTTGGGTACTAAGTTCTTTTATAAAAATTCTAGTGGAACAGCTTGTTAGAGGTCCAGGGAAGACATGGTAGACAAATGTATCAGATATGAGACCCTGAAAAGCCATAGATGGTGGAAAGGGAGGATTTTGAAACTATATCAGTCTTATCTGCTGTCTGGCCAACTGGTCACACTTGCAAAATATCTACACTGTAATTGTAAAATCTGTAGGACACAGAGGACTGTTTTGAGCAGTGACTTTAGTTATGTGTTTTATTTTGCTTCCAGTTTGCAGCTTTTATAATATTTTGTCCTTTCTCTTGCCCAACTTCTTTTTTTTTCTGTTGTTAGTGCGTCTCTTTGTTTTCTTTTGTTTGTGTATGTATGTGTTTGTTTATTTTATTTTGGTGTGTTCTTGAGTTTACAATCCTCCCCACATCAACCATGGTAAATCAAAAGATGGTATTCAACCCTTCAAAGGCCCAAAGCCTGCGGCCCGCATAGCAAACAGCCTTGAGAACAGAGAGTACTGAGCAGCTGACAGGGATTGGCATACCCCTGCCCCGCCTACCCCTCCCTCCGTACACCCTCCTCACCTCAAATAAACTGGCATTAAGTGTATATTATCCAAGCCTGCAACCAGTAGCCAAGTGCCTACTTCTCTGAAAAACAGCAGAAGGAATGAAAGAGCCAAAAACATAAAGCAAAACCAAAAACCAGACACAACCCCACCTAACTCATAGAAGGAAGAAGATGAAAACAATGTTTACTGGTGTACCTACTTCAAAGTAAAATGGAGAAATGCATATGAGGCTGATTCACCCCCTTGAGACTCTGAAGGAGCACATATTGGGCAAACAGAATTTGTTTTTCCATATGATATGTTGTTGTTTAAAGATGAGAAAGTCAACTATGACTGTTCTCACATCTTAGAAAAAATACTAAGGACAGAGGGGAGGATAAAAGGAGACAAACAACAAAGGAAGAGATAGTATGATGTTCTCTCATTCTCTCCCTCGCTCTCTCTCTCCCCCCTCCCCCTTCCCGTTTCTTTCCCTGTCACATACACTCACACACAAACACAAATACCCGAGTTAGTCTTAGATCCTATGTGTATTCCTAGAAGCATACTTTTTCTATTTTAAACTGTAGCTAAAATCTGGATATATTCTTTTCATAGGCACATATATTTTTGCCTTTTGACACACCATCAATCTAACTCTTCTTATATTAAAATATCTTGCACAAAAGAGTTAGCCCCTCCCTAGAGAGAACTGTGCTCCTCTGAAAGCAATAGTTGTTTCTTTCCCCACTAAAGGGCACTGTTCATCATAATTACTGGTTTGAGTTTATTTAACCTGACACAAAAAACTACCTTAAAAATCCTTGTGCTTCTGTGTGTACAACTCTTCATATTCATGCCTTATTCAAATGTTTTTCCACCTGTCTCAAATAAACCCTTTCAGAAATATTTTCTTTCTCTTTGCCAAAAATTCACATTACTTTTTGTCTTGGTTATAGGAGAAAACATCTCCAAGCAGAGTTTGCATCCAAAAGGATTCCCTCAAAAGTTTAAATGATTGCTTTGATCTTTTACTGCATTTAAGTTGCATCTTTTTAATAGCACACCTACAAATGATAGTTTGATTTATTTGACTTTGCTTACAAATATAAGCTTGTGATAGACAAGCCTAGTATATATCTCTCTGATGTAACCTAGCTGTTAAATGTCAAGACTAGTAGTGGAACCGATGTGAGAAACTGCCATCTCACAGCGTGTTTTTAAAAGTTGTGAGTTCAGCTATTGATCAGCCATATTTTGTTCCCTGAGGACTAAAAGATATAACAGTATTTTGTTATTACAGCACATTTAAAGATTTAAAGGCTTCATGTTATTTTAATCTCACAACAATTTTGTAAGAAATGAAAGTGTTTTTATGCTTATTCTTTTCAGATGTGAAACAAAGAAAAATATATAGCCTTGAATAAGTAGCAAAGGTAGGACTAGCCTGCATGTTCCTAACCTGCTAGATCTTCATGAATTATCTGTTACTTCTACAGATGAATACTGTGGATCAGTGATGTGCAGGTCTTAATGATTTCAAATTGCTTTCATGATAGTTATTTTTGAAAGATGCATAGATGGAATCTTCATGCTTAGTTTGAACTGAGCCACACTACAAAAAAGTCAGTTAATATGGGCTGAACCTTGCAGGATCTTGACAGAGTACTGGGGTCACTTCTTCCCTCATGGAAACTCTGAAGCAGAGTTATGCAGTTTGGTTAATTGCATTTGAATTTGGCAGATCTCTCTCTAGACTTGTTGACTATGTTTTTGTATTATTGAAAGCATACAACTTTTAGAAACACTCATCTCTTCTGTGTTCAGCCCAAAACTTATGAATATGGAAAATCGCCATCTCTCTTTATTTATTGAAATAAAACAAAAAAACTAAATAAAACCAGACCCCCCCCCACACATATAAATACCTTAAAAGCCAAGACTCAGGCAGATTTTTTCTCAGGCAAAGAGAAAGCTCTAGCTGCTCTTGAAGAGATATCTTCAGGAAATGACCTTCCCAAATCAATTTTCTTGGTTCATTTTTTCATTAGAATACATATCCTCAATAGAAAACCACCCCTTCGAGTTTCTGAAAAAGACTGGGGTAGCCTTTTCTGTAGAACCACTTATTTTCAGCTACAGTAACAAAATAATTCTTCACATGTTGACACAAACATATTCTCTGCCGTCTTGAAAGCCCCAGGTATTCACATTGCTTCAAAGGCACCATTCACATCACATGGAATCATTTGTCTGTCCCAGAAGGATGAGCCCAAACCAGCACCTTTCCCTACACCAGACTCTTGTCTAATACTAATGAAATCTTCCACTGCACAGAAACCAAAGAAGAAAACCTCTCCTTGTTGGCAGTTCTTGGGTTTGTATCTTTAGGCTCACTCTTTTGTCCTTTCTCCTTAGCATGCTGATACCTTTCCCCTCCCTCTTTCATAGAACAGGAAGGGGCATTTCTCTACTTTTGAATGATGGTAGGTGCAGCCAATACCCAAACACTGTCCTCCTCCCCCTTACCTCCCCTCTCTGTCTCTGTCCTCCCAGGGGCATGGCCTCCTCTGTCTGGTGATCGTACCAGTTGCTCCAGGGCTGTTTGCTCCCACTTTTCTGTTGCGGTTGACGACACATGACAAACCTAACCGCACGAAACTGAACCCAGATTTTTCTCAAGAGATGTTTCTTCTGAGGAACAAATAAGCTACCTGCCTCCTTCCTCAGAATGATCAGGTGCTATAAATTGATCCTATCTGGATTTCACATAGTTTCATTCTGCCTTGTTGGTTGCCAGTGGTTTCTTTTTAACTTGCTCACTTAAAACAATCTACTTTGGAAAATACAAATGGTGGCATGATCCTCCACTAGCCCTCTAAAAACTATTGGGACAACCTTAAGCAAAAGAGCAATATAGCCTGTAACTGGATTTTTCCTTCTACTATTCTTCCTTTCCTCTATCATTTGACTTCTGTTTTTTAAATATCTGACTTTACACAAATTTCTATTGGAATTCCCACCACCATAAACCAACCTTATGTTCAAATGAACAGGTTGGTTACAATTAACCGAGACACTGCTCCAACCATTTCTGCCCAATCCCCTAAAAACTCTCACTGACTCTGTTCAGGAATTTTTCCAGTGTGTGCCTATGGTTCTCAAATACAGATGAATAAAACCATAGATACTTGGATCTCTGGCACAGAACACCTTGTCTGGTTATCAATGCTGGCCAATTAGACTTTTCTTCCCTTTTTATCCCATTTGAAAAATAAAATCAAAACCAGAGAATTTTCTCATCTTGAGATACAGAATCACAGAGTAAAACAGGCAGGATGTCAAAGGTGCCCACAACCTCCCCAACACGTGCTTGACCTGCCTTCTCCCTGAATGCTGTGGGCATCTAATTCTGTCTGGCATTCAGGCAGCAAGACAGAGATAGGCTTGTGAGTGGGTAGGTCTGGAAGCCTTTGCAACAACAGCAGTCGGAAAAGCCAATCAACTGTGACAGCATTCTACAACTCCTTTGCCCTACACCCAGTGACCCTACCTCTCTAAAATCTGGGATGGGTGTTTGTGCGGTTAGCTGTTTGCAAGTGGCCATTTTATGACAGGAAATGACCAGGTGGTGTTAACCCTTTCCTTACCTCCATGGGTAATGACAAATTTGCAAATTTCAACAGCATTTGGGGCCCAACCTAAGGAGAGGGTGGAGGGAGTTTGTTAGAGAAAAAGAAAGGGTTAAATACTACACTGAGAAACTTCAAGGACATATTGTTTTAAATTGATATAAGGTATCAGACTGGTGATAAATCTTTGAAGCACTAATTGTGTTAATGCTACTTCTAAAGATAAATTTTAAGAAAATAAATGTAGGGGGAAATATAATCTGCATTTTTGGGGGGGAATTTTTTCCTAACATTCCAAGTTTAACAAAATTAATATTTCAAAGTCTAGGTTTGAAATACTTCATAAAGATGAATAGGTTTTTTTTGGGGAAATAAAAGAAACGTGCTTGGTGTCTATTGTGGATATATATGTATACCAGTATATATCTCTATACATATGTGTATATATATATATATGTGTGTGTGTGTATATATATATGTATCCAACTTTACTAAATAATATACTGTACATATACACCCACCCTTAAACTTGTACATGCTGTATATATATATATATAAAATGGCCACATTTCTTGCGTGTGTCTGTCCCCGGAAGGGTGGACTGATTGTTTTTGGATGTCTGCAGCTGTTACCTTGAAGGATGCAATTTCATCTTTCATTTATTTTTCCCCATCTAGACTGTATCAGGATAAACTGTAACTCCAGTAAGTTTTCCCTCAAGTTTCATTTTGTTCTTTAAAAAAATGAAAAGAAAAACCAGCTTTATTTTGTTTACTGTTTTATGAGCTGTTTTTTTAATTTGAATTATTTTATTTTTTTGACAGTGGATGGGGGTTAGGTACTGGGGTTGGCAAGGTGGAGGGCTGGGCTGGGCTTGGGTTGTGTTTTCTGAATTGGGGCAGGTCCTCTGCTCTTTCCTTGCATTTCTTCTTTATGCAGAAAAGGAGGAGAGGGCATGTGAATAATGAAATAACTTGAAAGTGAATGAAATGGTAATGTATTATCTTTGGGAAGTAACCCTGGAGTGAATACAAAGCGTTAGAGCAACCAGCATGCACTTCTTCACTACCAAAAGTGGCAGAGGATAAAAGCAAAGTTCATGACCCAGAGGTGGCTGCCAACTCTGACATTTCTTTCCTGGCAATTATCGCCATAGGGAGCTTTTAGGAGAGTAGACAAAGCACTGTTCTTGGTGATGATGCAACGTCTTAACCAAAGACTTGAGACACACTCTACCTCTGTTGATGGAGGAATTGCAGGCCACATTCTCCCTTCAGACCATTCAGATTTCCTAGTTCTTGAAGAAGGATCTTCATAAGGTGCAGCCTGAAAACTACTCACATATTTCTTTCTCTGCTTTAGAAATGAATATCAACTGGAGTCAATGAGCAAGGGGAAGAAGATAAAGAGGAAAGACAAGAATGATAGAAAGAATAGGTCTAGATGATGAAAAGAGAAAAGGAAAACAGTGTGCTTTGAGTGCTATAGCATATTAGCTAGACTAATTGATACTAGTTTCTATAACAAACTATCCTATTTTTTTTTTTTTTTTTTTTTTTGTACTGGGAATCGAACTTGGGACGTTGAGCTTGCGAGGCAGGTGGCGGAACCACTGAGTTAAATCCCTGGCACTATCCTAAAATTTCAATGAGTCAAACAAAAGAAAGACCTATTTTTCTTCTTCAGGCAAAGTCTAATGCCAACTAGAAAGGTTTACCAGATAGCTCCCTTCAAAGGAGTAATTCAGTGATCTAGATTCCTTCTGTGAGGTGGGTTGATCGCCTTGGAGATCTTTACTGCTATAACCTCAGTGAAGATATCCTGATGGATGTGAAGGATGGTTCACTGACTTGCCTGGAGGTGATAAATATATATCACCTCTGCCCATATTTATTTGCCAGACATGACACTATTCTAAATGCAAAGGATGCTGGGAAATGTAGTCTTACGATGTGCATAGGAAGATAAAATTGGATTCGGTCAGCATCTGACACACATAATTCTCACTATGATCTCATCATTATTTGGTTATTTCCTTGCTAGAATCTTTCTATAGGAACAAAAACAGTTAAACCAAAGAAATAATCCAACTTATACATTGTATTTACTTGTTAATTCCATCTTATTAGATCTTGTACAGATGCTAGTTCAACCTTCTTTCTTGGGGGTAGATATAGTATCTAATAAAGCACAGTTCTATTCTTTTTGGGCAAATGTTCCATATAAAATTTTTAAAGAAAATCTATAAAAACAACTATTTCCTGGAATTCTTTATGCATGTCTTGGCATTACTTTCAGTTATTTTAGGCAGTGTCCTATTTTGCTATTTAAGTATGTTTCATTGGCCCAAAATTTCTCATGATATTTAGATCATTAAAAGCTTAATTGAAACAGTCTTACTCTCCAAAGCCTGGAGTTTTCTGGGTTTTTTTTTATTTGTTTCTAAAGCAGTTTAATTGAAGTATAATTTCACTACCACAAGACCCACCCATCAGAAACCTATAATTCAGTGATTTTTGTTAAATGCATAGAGTTGTCCAAACACCACGATCACATTTTAGAGCAATGCCATAACCCCTCAGATTTCCCTCATGCCCATTTGCAATCAGTCTCTGCTCTTACCCTTAGCCCTAGGCAACTACTGATGTGCTTTGTTTCCATAAATTTGCCTTTTCTGGACATTTTACATAAATGGAATCCTGTAATGTGGAGTCATTTGTGTCTTACTCTTTAAAAAATGTGCAGTATTTCTATGAAAAACTTATTCCTTTCCTTTTACATTGGTTTGCAGAAGGAAATAAAAGGGAAACTAGGCATGAAGGTGGAGAGCCTCTTGTCCAGCATCTTCTGCTTTCAGAAACCTGACTGGAGAACTGAGAACTGAGGAAGTAATTTGATCAGGATGTTAGAACTTGCTTTTGCTGCTCTATCCACACTTTCTCAAGGAGTTAATTCCGTATATTCCTTGTTATAAACCATAGAAAATCATCATAAAACCAGCTCCAGAATTCTCTGTCCTAGGAAGAAAATGACATAGATGACAGTACATTTTCTAATGCTGATAAAATATTTTCTATTTGGAATCATCAAAAGTAGCCCTCAGGAAAAAATAGTGTCAACAAATATATGTTTCTACCCTTGACTACAGTATAGAAAGAGTATAAATTAATTTAATTGAATAATTAGGTAAAGAGTTAAAATTATATTTTGGATATTATTGTTAAGTTCCCATAACAACATTTAGCAGGAAGCTATATGTATAGAGCATCAGAGAATTGATATAGTACCACTATTTGAATGGTGATTGACTATGAAAAAAATAGATTATTTAAACTAGTCTAAGACCTTAAGTGTAGAAGTATGTAGACATGCTCCCAGGGTTATATGTAATCACAAAGCAGATGTGATACATGTTCTTGAAGTAAATTTTAATTGTCGATTTGTAGTAAAAGCTTAAATTGACACCAAAGTGATATGTTATATAGAAGAATGCAAGTAAGCATATATCCTTCATATAAATTAGAACACAAAGACATTTTCTTTTTACTGCTTGTTTTCTCTGTTAAATCCCCAGCATTATTAGCACATAGGTGGAAAAATTTGTGAAGATTACACAACCAAATTAAGAGAGAATACATGTAGAAGTAATTAGAACTTCTATCACCTTTTTCTTACTGACTTTATGTCAGAGTCCTTGGCTGGGGCTAGTCATCGAAACTCAAGATGTTTCTATACTAGGAAAGCCGGTCCTTGTTCTGACTGATTGCTAACTGTGAGTGTAGAGGAAATGAGATTGATGTGCAGCCTGTGTTTGAGAAGGAGGAGGCTTTCTCCTTACCCTTGTCTCCTGCTGTCATTTCACTAGAAGTCAGAGGGTGTCATTGCTTAAGTATTGAAACAACTTCATTTTTTTCTCCTTGAAGTGTCATGACAACAATAAACTTGGATCAAATTTGAATATAAGTTTCCAAACTTTAGGAACTTGCTGTAGGAGACCTATCTTCTGAAAAGTTACTCAGGTGAAATATGAATGATGTCAGTTATTTTTTGTTGTTGCTGTTGTTGTTCATCTGCCACAAAGTGTGGTTGTGGGAAATAGCTGTTTCCAAGGCCTCATGTGACACTCTTTAGGGGAGAGAAGAGCATGAGAAAGAAGGCTGATCTCTCTGGGCAAGGAGAAAACAACTGGCCAAGATGAAGGGCAGTCTTGGGGAAAAAGCAGACTTTCTTCTGACCAGCTTCCTCCAGCTTTGCTGGCTGGCCCTCCCATCGATGACTGGCTTGTTCCTGCCTAAGGGTTTCCTACCAAGAAGTAGCAATAATTTCTAAACATCTTCTCTGCTTGTCTCTCTTTCTTAATTTCACTTCTCTCAATACTGTGTCTTTCCCCGTGATACTTTTGATATATTCATCATAACTCGCTCCAAACTGTACCACTCTTGCATTCCAAATCCTACAATAGTAGCATACCATGCATACTCCTGTATCACCAACCATGTCAGAGAGTGTGCAAAGGAAGGTCTTTGGTTGACTTGAGTTCATTTGATTCATCTAGAAAAAAAGTATGTTTAAATATTTTATGAAAGAAGTTTCAATATAGAGCTTATTTTTAAAATGCAAAGGAGCAACAGAGTTGGCAGTCAGCATGGTGGATTGAACTCCAGGTTGACCTGGAATTCTGCTAATGAAAACAGAGTTGCTTTCTGGAGAATTTCTGGAATAAATCACCTTTGCCTATGGTCCCAGTTGCGTGGAGCTGACAGTAACGTCTGAGGTATGCAGTTCTAAAAACAGGTATGCTATTCTCAGTGGTCTTGGGTGCTTGCTGAAATGAAAGTATGGAAACTTCGTGATCTTTTTCCTTGTCTGATTGTGACTGCCTTACAACTTCATTCTGTTTCAATCCAGGTACAGTATGAATAAATATAATTAACTCATTAATATGTGTAGTGCAATTAAATAGAATGACCATATATTATCAAATATCAATTTTCCTGTTTTTCTCTCTTTCCCTCCTCTCAGAGACCAGCTTCTCTGTGTCATGGCCATTTTCTTAATCTTCCTAGTATATGTGCTGCCGAAGTGAGCACAGTACTTAGTCTTCCCCAAAATAAAAGATTCCTATATATGTTTTTGGTTTTTTTTGTATTTGTTTTTGTTTCTTTTGGTATTGGTGATCGAACTCAGATCCTTGTGCTTGCAAGGCAGGCGGCAGAACCACTGAGCTAAATCCCCGGCCCCTAAGATTCCTATATATGGAGAAGGAATTCTGAGTTACTAAATATGATTCATTATTTAGGTATGTGTAGAAAGTCTTTCACTAGTTACTTTTACTCTGAAGTCTTCCTAGTTTACCTATAATGAGGCTCATTTTTGTCTTTTTTAAACGTAGATGAAAAAAGAAATAAAGTGCCATATAAAAAATATACGGACTTCTTAAGACCATGGGGCTGTTGTGTCAACAACAGCTCTCGTGATCTCGTCTTTCTTCCATGTACTCTGACAGCTTTGTAGGATCACAGAGGTGCACATAATCAGAGATGCCTCAAGGTAGGAGATGAGAATTCGCTTTCTCCAGATTGTCGCTCTGATGGCCACTGGCATTCCCCTGAGTGTTCCTCCTCTTATGCCTGCTGGCCTGGCTTCTCTTGTTTATCTTTTGTCTTAGCTACTCTGTCTGTGGTTCCTAAGAAGATTCCATTTCCAGTGTTTTGGCAAAGTCAAAAATGTGTGAGTGATTTCACACTCAGTTGACAGCCACTCATCTTATTTGAATTTTAGTGGAGATGGAAAATCGCAAAGCAGGGTCCTATGGGCAATAATACATGATCTGTCTAACTTTGAGCATCACTCCTGAAATTTTCTATCATTATACTGAATGATTACATTTCAACTTTTTCTCCAAACCTGTTTGTAAAAGATAATGCATAATTTTGTTTCTTCTTAATAAATATTAATTCAGATTTTTTTGCTGTGCTGGGGATCAAACATTTTTAAATACCTAAAATAATGTATATGGAACAAAAGGCCAAATTTTCAAGGGCAACAAAATTATCAGGATTTTTCTGTATATTCCTTTAGAAATAGTTCCTAAGTATATAATGTACAATTATAACTGTGCTCTCCTCATCTTTCTTCTTGAAACATATATTAACACACTCTTCCACATCTTATTTTTTCACTTAGACTGCTTTATGTTATAGTTCATATAAGAATATAGTTATTCTTTTTAATGATCACATAATATCCCATTTTGTGGAGAAATAATATTAAATCAGTACACTGATTAAATGTACACTGGTGTACATTTAGATTTTTCACCTTTTTTTACTACTGTAAAAAGAAAGAAAATGTACATTTTTGTTCATTTGTCTCTGCATACTTATACAAGAATGTTTGTTGGATAAATTCCCAAAAATAAAATTGCTAGATGAAAAGAAACATAAGTTCTAAATATAAATAGATATTACCAAGTTGTTCTCCAAAGAGACTGTGCAAATTTATATTTCTACCAGAAATATGAGTGTTTGTTTCTTCTTTTCCTTATAAAATGCATATTATCAAATATTGTATTCATGTTTTCAAGATAGTTCTTCAAAATGTTGCTGTCATATATTCAACTGACAAATCCTTATGACCTATCTATCTATAGATCTTTTCCTTTTTTTTTTTACTTCTTCAGACTTATGTACGGATCACTATCATTTAAATATTGTTTACCATTTATGCCAGGAATATTTTAATGGGAATCTAGTTTAGATGTATTTCATATATTAGTTAACGGGGAAAAGAAAGTGACAATATGGTAGAGTAATTTTGTATGATTTCTCTCCTGTATTACTAGTGATCTGTGTTGGAATCTCTGGAGAGAAGTATTTTAGTAAAATTGTAAAGAGCAAGGAGGAATCTGTAATCAAATAGCCTGAGTTCAGCCCTTGCCTTTACTGCTGATGACCTGTGTGCTCTGGCACAAGTTACTTCAACTCTCAATTTTTCTCAGTTGTAAAATGGAATAGTCATAGTAGCTAACTCTTTGAGTAAGAACAGAATGTGGCACATAGCACGCACTAAATATGTGATGTTGATGATAATGGTAAATATTATCATAATGCATTAACTGAAGATACTCTTTTGAGAATTGGTACCTGTGTGAGAATGGAAAGCCACATATCCTTATCACTTGTCAGTCGTTTAATAGATACCTATAAATAAGCATTCCTACTTTCTTTGGTCACTTACCCTGGATAATAACAAAGACTCACCAGCATCATCGCAGTTACACTGGATTTTGCACCAACAATATTACTAATGCTTTTTGATGAAACCAACTTCATGTTGGAATTTTTTCCCCCACAGTGCATTATGTGAAACAAATAATTGATGTTACCTGAAAACTAGTGAAGATATTTGATTTCATGAATTCTCCTGTGCTTGTTTTAGAGTCCTTGATATACAAGGATTTGATATCATTTTAATAAACGTAGCACTCTAAAATAAAATACCATGTGGTTTCTGTCATTTGAGTAATCCAAAGTAAAAACAAAGTAAAGAGCGAGATAAAAGACTGATAAAAGGAAGCAGAGAGATAGGCCTGATGCAGATGAGAAGGGGATGGAGAGACTGGGGCTGAGAGTAGGAGGGAAGGCAAAGGAACATAAACATCCGAAGATGTGTCAGGTGCCACCTGCCCGCAATGAATGTCTTCATTACATGTCACAAACGCGAATTAAAATAACAATAACAATGAGAATGAAAATGGGGAAAGGGGATCTAGAGAGAGAGGAGGGAAGAAGGTGGGGAGGGGAAGAGGAATAAAGGGAATCAGGATTTGTTAAACACGTACACCTACTCCCTGAGATGAAAGTAAACTTCATGTACATCCATCATGTACTAAGAAAGAAGATATTCTCTTTAAAGGATACAGATTTGATTAGAAGAAATTATCATATTTGTAACTTTAATATCTTCTGATATCAATTTCTCATGTTCTAAACAGGAATTAAAGCAAAATAGAGTCAGAGATGTAAGTTTTTTGTGACAAGGGTATAGATTTCTGACTGAGAACCATGCTGTCTGTTTGTGGGTCCTGGCAGATTACTGTTAATGGCTTTGAAAGTGCCCAAGTTCATTTGGGCCCCAAGTAAGAAAAGAGAGTTAGCTGGCCAAGAGGAGAAAAGAGTCACCCTCCTCTTAAGAGACTTATATTTCCACTTCAATTTGTTTGTTGAAGCATAGCATCATGAGTTAATATATTAAGAGATCCACACCTGGCCCTCTGGGTAATTGAAATTACACATATATTTTGGGCAGGTGGCTCTGTCCTTATCAGTCATGCTTGATGTCCACATAAGTAGAAAACTAATGGCCACTTAGCTGTTGGAGCTAGAGTACCACCCCAAACTTTGGGGGTGTCCCTTAGTACAGATTAAAAGAGACATTAACAGAAGAAGAAACTCCCCTTGAGTAGCTGTAACTACTGGCTCTATTTTTACAGTTTTAAAATCATCCCTGCGCTCTAGAGTGTGAAGGCATTGTCATTTGTTTGGCTTATCCATGTGCAATGAGCCTGTCATACAGAGAAGTCCACTTGGAATGGTACTTTAACATCTGTAATTCACATGGACTTTAAAAAGGATACAAGGATTGGGATCAAGCATGTAATTAAAGAGTACATGGGATGTGAACCTTAGGAGTTAAATTATAAATCAGTGGCTTCTGGAAAAAAAAAGCATGCTTATTCTCATCTAAAGAAGGAGCAAAAGAAATGGCAAAGAAGGACCGACTACATATAAGGTGAAATCACAAACCCTTGCAAGGTTTATAGATAGAAACCTTAAGATTAATAGAATTGTGGTATGTTTGGGAAGATTGATAGATGAAGGACTGGAATTTTCCTTTCTGAACATCTTAAAAACAAGTGCATACGTTTTTAATTTAGGATTGTTTTATTGTGAACTATCAGGCCAGAGAGGCAGTATACAGAGTCATGGAACTGTTTATCAACTACAGTTTCAACTATGGTAATTAATTGTATAAAATTAATGCATGTGGTTTGGCTATATTCTGTAAAGTTAATGCACTAGTTTGTAGATATATCTAGGGGTGGAGGGAGAGAGAGATCTTACGTCAGTATAGCTGAAAATTTTTACATTGTTATCTACCATTGTGTAATTTTTATGACTTGAAGATGCTTTGGATATTGTAT
Organism: Heterocephalus glaber; assembly: GCF_053883595.1. Classification (NCBI taxonomy): domain Eukaryota; kingdom Metazoa; phylum Chordata; class Mammalia; order Rodentia; family Bathyergidae; genus Heterocephalus; species Heterocephalus glaber. Next base: position 18,646,597 of record NW_028258379.1, read on the forward strand.
AGGCTCAATAAGTATTTATAAAGTCAGTGAAGTTTTGAATTGTATTTAACTCTCCACCTTAATTTCTTATTTACACAAATACTCTTAGAAATCAACATAAGAGTTATGAGCCTAAAATTTGCAGACTACAGATTTCTGTCTTTTTGTCACTATAAACAGAAGAAAATTAGCCAAATGGTAAATTTGTCCTTTTATCCTTGATAATTTGTAAAAAATATTTATCACTTTCTCTACAAAATAAGAGACTTAGGGCCAAAATGGAGATTTTTTTTAGTGAACTCTGATTTAGCCAGCCAGGCTTTGATTGGAGGCAAGGAAAATTTCTTAAGAGAGATAGGTATGTATCTCTAAATTTTACAGGTTGTCACATTCCTTGTTCTGCATTCACTCATTCTGCATACATTTACTGGGAATTAACAGGATTCCAAGGGCTCAAGGTTGGATATAGAGATTTATACTGCAGATTTCTAAGGAAAATGCAGAAGAAATTCTCATAGACTGGATGACTTCTTTCCCCACTCCCACCACTATTATTTCTTGTTTCTCTTAAAGAAATTGCTTGGACATTCTCTTCTATCTGTAAATTCTAAGCAAATGTGTCATGGACTTTTTTTTCAGAACGAATTTAGCATTCGGTCAGTATATTTTTTCCCACACTGTGTGAAAATCCTTTGGGTTGAGGCCCTGAACCCTGGACTACTTGCTCAGGTCTTTTCCCTTCTTTTATGCTTTGTTTATTTTGCTTTGTTTTGTTTACCCGTGATCATCTAACCACCTGCCTGGAGCTGGGCAAGCTGTGTGCTTGCTCTGCTTTCAACAGCTGATATTTCCTCACTGTAATTGTGAGGAAAATTTTGTTACTGTTTTACCATCTACCTTTTGAAGATTTCTTTATGTACTCTAGTAGATAATCAGGTTTGCAAATGGAGAAACTCAGTATTAGTGTTAGATGCAGTGTATACTATGAAATTTAGTGTCAAAGTACATTTAAATAGACACTAGGCCTGAGAAATCTCTAAGCAGACAAAGCCAGTTAGACTTCGTAAGTGACCTTTGCCTTGCTTATGCAAACATAAGCAATACTTAATTTGAATTCTCATAAGTGCCTCTATTTTTAAAAACCCAGACATATTTAGCCAACCAGAAACATCCAATAAAATTATATAACTAGGGACCTTCCAATGAAGTGTACCAAAGGAGAAAACTATATAAAAGTATCACTAATCAAATATTTTCTTTACTTTACTTCCATGTTTGCTCTATAAAGTCATTTCCCTTGTATTCCCCAGTGGAGCCCCTGAGCTACTTCTGGACACGAGCTTACTAGTTCATGAATCACTGTTTGCTCAAATAAACTATTTAAAGTTTTATGGTCCCTTGGTTTACCTTTGTAACAGTTTAGCCACTTTATTATTGAGGAGTAGGATATACAGTGACCATTTTGTAGGCTAATAATGTCAACCAAAACTCTCCATTCCTGTTTGATAACAAGATAAATGTATCAATGTATCACTTCCTGTTCATTACATCTAATATAGAGGAAATTATGTAGAGAATATATATATATATGTGTATGAACACACATCTATATATACATATCTTTCTGTTTATATATATATATATAGACATAGAGAGGCAGAGAGAGAGAGAGGCGGGGGGGGTATTCACTAATAGGAGAGAAGTTTATAATTCGAATTCTAGAACAAATTTCTGGAATAGTTAGCCACAAAATACAAGTTAGCCTACTGATTCACAGCATCTCAGTGAACACAGTTTTCAATTTTGAAATCAACTAAACTTTATAGACCAGAGGATGTTATTTCTAAAAGAAATAGAGTAGTTTTTAGTCTGTTTTGTTGCCTAAGTGAGTAGAATTATATAGCTTTTAAATTTTGAGTGTATTAGAAGTTAGGGAAAGAGTTAGCTTTTAATTCAAAATTGGGAAACACGTCGTAGAAAAATGTGTGCACTTCTTTTCAAAATGAAGGCGTTTCAGAGGAAGTCAGATGATGCTATATTTGTATACAAAATCACTCTGTTATCCCCACAGCTTATCCACACTCTGTCAACAAGTGTTCTTAGGTATTACTAGAAGGAGCCTTGCTAGGAAACAGAAAATGAGAGAGCATTACGGGTTGCAAGTGACAGCTGTGGTGTCCAGTAATAGAGTAATAATCTAAATGTCCATCTTCCTGATGGGTGGAACTATATTGCAGGGGAAAAACGTGAAGCTGCATATGTATTCCAAAAGAGAGGCAGAATGTCATAGAGCTCGTCTCCTCTGAAGCAAAGTCTTTGAGCGATTATGAGCTCATGATCCTCCCAGTGGCCTATTGGGCACATTTTGTAATATCAACATATTACAAATGGGGAAACCAAGGCTCCTGGAACCAAGTGCATTGTGTAAAATCTCAAGGTGATTAGTGACAGACACAAGCCTTTATAAATTTACTTTTCTAATTCTTTTTTTTTCTAATTCTTAAATTCTCCTTTGTCATCTAAATCAGGCAGTCTTTTAGTGAAGACACAGGATTTTTTCTCAGAATTACTAAATATAAAATTACCTGATGTAGAGGTTTGAAATTGGAAATGACATTCTGACCTCATCTCTTGGACATAAGAAGAACAGCAGTAGGAATAGAATGAAATTTAGTTCTGAAATCTAGGAGGTGACAGAAATGAAATTGGTATTGTCCACAAGAGTGGGCAGGATAAAATCTAAAGCAATAAACAGGGCTACTCCTCTGTTTCTGCAATAATGGAAAGCAAGAAAATAAGAAACACAAAAGCTAGAGAGAGGAAGGCATGCTTATTTCCTGTGAGTGGTTTTCTTGTGATGGTAAGAAAAAGTCTATAACTTTCACTTCTTACAAAGAAAAAGAAGACACATAGGGAGTTAGATAAAGAAAATGAAGCCAACTGGGGTCCTTAACCCTGGCTGGAGAAGGAAGATCATCTTTTTATGAGAAGAAAGTAATCACTGAAATTGAGTTGGGGATAGGTATACCTGTCAATAGTTAGAATGTTTAACTTAACAGTTTGGTTAATTTATTGTAATTGATAAGCAAACTCCTTGTAATAATGGAACCAGCTCAGTGGTGCCACACTTGCCTGGGAAGCGCAAGGTCCTGAGTTCAATCCCTGATACTGGAAAAAGAAAATGGAACCAATTAGCAAAACTTACTGATAAAAATGGAAAGTTAGATAATGTATCACCTTAAAGAGCAGGTATTTACCCCTGGCTTGGTTTATCCACACTCCTGTGTACCTCATAAAAAACACAGGGGTTAGAAAATCATGATTCTTTTTACACATGAAAGTTGATCACAAAGAAAAGATATTACTTCATTGTTTCCTATTTCCACATTTTTCCTGGACACTTTTCCTCTTTTGTCACAGCAAAAAGGGACTCTAACTCTCAGCATAAGGACATTTATGATAATATTTTGATAACCTTTGCTATTATTATATAAACTATGTGGACTTCATGGATGACTACTGACTGTAGTGAAAAATAGTAGCAAATATCATTTTCTGCATGCCAGGCACAAGGCTAAGTTGTTTCTTTGCGTTATCTTGTTTAATGTTCATCACAGTATTATAAAGGAGGTACTGTATTCTAATTTTGGAAACTAGAGTCATATGAAATGCCTTGTTTACCTTGTGATCCAGTCTATCTTGTTCCTAAGCTACTGATTCTCACCACTACACATATTACCTCTGCTTCTTTGATGGAAAGGTTGATCCTCAGTGAAGGCAGTCTACCACCACTGCAGGACAAGTGCCAATAGTCCCTGTAAAAGAGGCCACATCGAGTCACTAATAAATCCTATTTTCAAGTAATCTTTTTGAAACCTTGGCCAACCCATAGTTGGGCTTCCTCAGCTCATCACTCTAGGTATATTTGTGTCTCATCCTTGTTTATAGCTACTCTTCTCTGTGTGAGACTGTTGATTTCTAAGCCATTTAGGATGCATAGAGAATGGATTAGGAATTACCATAGAGGCACAACACAGCTAAGAAGAGGATAACATTAAATATGGTATAATTCAATTTACCTTTATCATTGCTGAGCCACCATCCATGTGCTTGATGCTTTGCTGGGCTTCTGTTGATAAGGTGAGTGCTCTTGTGTCTTGTCTCTTTCCATTTATTTTCATTTATTCTACTACTCTAGCCTTCACTAACACGTTTGGTACCTCCAGTTGCCCAAGCTCCTTTACACCCATGCTCCCAAGACCATGCTGTACTCTATGCACTATACACTGGGTTTTGGGTGTGTGTATCTGACTACCAAAGGCTACTGTCCTTCCATGGCATCTAAAGTCTTATGGCAATTTTCACATATCTCAGAACACTCATTGCATTTGCATTGCTTCATTTATCTACATGTGCAACTGAACAACCAAACTCTGGATATTTCAGAGTTTTGAAAGATGTACTAATCATCTGTATATCTTTCTACTAGCACAGAGTCAGACACACTGTAGGTGTTTATTGAATTAATTAGATTAATCATTTGAAACTTTGTGCCACAGGAGAAACCTACAAGAATAAGTATATATTTCTTACTAAAAGGAAAATTTTTCCATGTTCACTAACTGAGAAATCATAGTAGAGCAGATAAAAATACCATAGATTACCACATTAAGGACAATTGTCCAGCTCCTGAAAAACTGTTTTTAGAACTCTTTACTGAATCCTATGTTAGAAGGATAAATTTAAATATTAGGAAAGCAGTTTTAAAACAGGCTGATCCATCTTTCACCCAGATGGTGGTTGTTCAAAGAGACTTTCAAGACACAAATCTTTTTTATGCATTATTGTTCTGTACATGTCAAATTGATAGGTTTTATGTCTTACTCAACCTGGACAGAAATCTATATCTATTCCTGTGTTATGTTTGTAGACCTCTGTAAGCTTCAAACTGATCCTTAAAGAGAATGAAGAAGATGACTCAGAGCAGAAAAAACATAAAAAATACTGGCAGCAAGAGTGGCAGCATTGCTTGGAGGAAAGAACAGAACCTTTGCAGTTAAATCTGCTTTACCGTTAATTAGTTTTTGGTCCAAAGGAAATTTCTCTGATCCCTCCTCTTTATTAGTAAGAGGTATGATATCATTTGATGAAGAGGAAAAATGTTTGCACAGAAACATAGCCCCCAACCATATGCTTTCCATACCAGCGTTTGACCCACCACTAAAATCTACAGATGCTCACAACCCTGGTGTCTCAAGCTTGAACTGCTCATTGATTATTTGAACTTGTAACAACAGAAACATCACTTTTCCCGGGCCTCTTGGGTACTTGTCTGACCTTTCTGATTTGTCAGAGGGAATTGTTTCTTTTGTAAAATGCTGTGTAGGAGATAGGACAGGAGTCAGAATTCAAAGAAACTTGAGTGTATTGGAGATAATTTCTAGGGTTTTAATGGGGGCAGCAGGTTGTGGCAGCTGGTTTAGAATCTTGTATGAAATGAATTCAGGGCTTTTTGTCCCATTTTAATTAAGTAAGCTCATTATTAAGAATGAAGAGTCTCCTCTACCAAAGTCACATTCTAATTTTTTTAATATTCTTAATTCTGGATTTCAAAAATTCCTAATAGTAACTGGATGTCTTCCCTCATGGCCAAAGATAAATTTTGAATTCTATTAACTATTGTTTTCATAAGGGCTCACACAATGGCATAGAACAACCCATCCCATTTTCTTGGCCAGTATGAACATGCTTTATTTCTGAAAGTAATTTTGCTCATAAAAATTAGTTCTCTGTAAATGAGCATGATCTTCAGTAGTCATCATTCCATGTCTGGTGTCTGCACTGCTCCTTCCTAAGGTTCATCTTCTGCTGGGGCCCCGTGTGAATGGAAAAGTCCATGATTACTGAACCTCAGCCTTCAAGAGTCTCAGTCACCATTTCATTTCTCTAGTGGATCATCAGCAACTGGGAAACGGAGTTTGGAAATCATCCATTATCACACTAATGTACCATTCCTGTGAAATTCCTTTGAGTGGAGAGGACACACACAAACCCTAAAAAGAGCAACGCAAGAGCAACTATCTATCACTATTTTTGGAACGATGATACCCAAAGACTTGATTTCTGATTTGTTATCCTATATCTACATTTGACTAAAGATGAGTCAGATGAATTCCTTATGAATGAAATAGATGATAGGAAAAATAATTGATCCCATTATAATTATTTTTTTTTCAGTACTGGAGATTGAACCCAGGGCTTTCACGCTAAACTACATCCCAACACTGTTTTATTTTTATTTTTTATTTTGAGTCAGGGTCTCTCTGAATCACTAAGTTGCCCCACGGGGACTTGAATCTGCAATCCACCTTCCATAGCCTTCCAGAGTGCTGTGATTACAGTTGTACACCACTACATCCAGCTCCATTAGAATATTTTAAAGAAAATATAAGCCTCTATACTTTGCAACAAATTGCACAGACTGCTTGGGACAAATATGAGGAGAATGGTTTCAAGTTAACTCGTGAAAGAGAGACACTCCCTGAGGACATAATGACTGCCATCCTTAAGGGCTGGCAGGCCATGCCATTTTTCAGTGTCGAGCTGGAAAGAATAATGTATGCAGGCTTCCATGGAGCAGTCCTACTAGTATGCCTTGTCCCTGCCTTCTTTCTGATTTGGGGCATGGTAGTGGAAGCTGACATGCTGTGCTATTTGACTATCTCAGCTTCATGGCCAGCTCTTACTCAAAACAATGGCAGAGGAAAATGATGATATCCCTTCAGGGAACTAGACCTCATCTAGTATTTGTATTCATGGAATAGCATTTCTCTTTGCTCAGTTTACTTCATTCTATGTAACACCACACTTAGTTGTGTCTGATTTTATTGTCACCATCTTTGATGGCATACATTTACTCTCCTATGGTGTAGTAATGTCCTTCTGTTCAAATTGATTTGCACTAAAGAACTGGTTTGCTTAGATCTTCTGCATCCAAAGTGTCAGCTCATGTCACAATTACTGACTGGCAGCCTGCATTTATTGACAAGGATTTCATCACCTTTTTATGTGATTACATGTTAGTTTAGCATTCCCTTCTAAATCACCACTTAGTTTATAGTTCAATTATTATTGATTCAAGTGCTACCAGTGAGTAATTCTATTGCTGCAAGTTATGTGTTTGGGAGCCAGGTTAACTTTCAAACTCACACTATCTTTCAGGGAGAATGTTGCTTGGACTAAAAATAATGAAGCACTTACTTAGTTATTGATCTCACACATGAGCATCATTGGCAGTGAGGAAACTTCCTCTCTGAATATTTGTTTTTAAGATTGGAGGTCTGGTGGTCCACTCTAATGAATGTATTTAGGGGCTGTCTAATTTTTTCTATAATTGGCCAGGTAGTAAATGCAGTATTTTAAGCTTGAGAGCCATTGATCTCTGTCACAACTACTCATTTCTGCCACTGTAGCACAAAAACAGCTATAGACAATACGTGAAGTAACAAGCAAGGTTGAGTTCCAATGAAACTTTAGGTATTAAAGTAGATTTCAAGGCAGAAATAGCACAACAGCACTGAAGTGCTGACATTTTCACTACAGCAAGAGGTGCATTTACAGAAATCATGTTTGGGAATCAGGCTAAACTATCCAGGATTCTAAACCATATGGCATATGGAAGTTTGGAGAACTGTTTACTCCAAGTAACACTAATACAGTGCTGAACAAGACTAATACTCTTCCTATCTGTGTGAGGTTTGCCTTCTATTTGAGACATCTCTAAATATATAAATACATAAATGAATTTAGATAATATTAAGTGCAATGAATAAAAGTAAGTGAGGTAAATAACCTGGGGTTAGGAGGAAGTACAGCTTGAGGACTGTAGTAGAAGCTTTTTTGAGAAAATGATATTTGATCTTTGAACCTTTAATATTTGCATGGTGACAAGGATATAGTTTTGAGAAATTTTGGGAAGGGCATTCTGTGGAGAGAAATTTACAAAAGTCAAAGGATTGTGGAAGGAACATACTTGGTGCTTTTGAGGAACAGGAAACTACTAGTGTGGTTGGAAAGGCAAAAGGACCTTTTGTCTTTATCTTCAACTGTCCCTATTGGAGTGATTTATAATCAAACTTTTAAGTGATTCAAAATTATCCTTTCTTATATTCTTTATTTGGTTATTCACTTGAGGAGGCAAATTCACAGATATCCACAGTATGTGATGTCAAAATATAATTTTCACAAATTCTGGTCCACTATTATTAGACTGGAAGCAAGCCAGTACTTCAGCTGAGGTACAGTTAACTCACGTTTAAACAATACTTAAGGAAATGATGAAGACTGAGGATGTGGTTCAGTGGTAGAGTGCCTGCCTAGTAACAACAAGGGCCTAGATTCCATCCCCAGCTCAGCCACACTCGTGTGGGTGGACACACTCACATACACACACAACCAGAATATCAGAGATAAGACAAATGGGGTTAAGAAAAACATGCATCTAATCAATAGGTCTAATTATTTGTACAATAGAGATGATTTCATAATAGTCACTAATTTTTACCAAAATTGGCTAGAATAGCTGAACCATCAGTTTCACTGAGGATGCCTGGGAGCCCAGACTCACTAGTTGATTGATATTGAAGACAAGAAAAAGAAAATCCTTATCCTACTTGAAAAGAATCAACTCAGTTTATTTTATAGAAATTGCTGCCTCTGGCCCTATATTATATGGTAATTTTCTGTAGCTTTAAAATAAAATTATTTTAAATCCTGGTAGTAAAAACACTAATCCAAGGAAAATTGTCTATATCTAAATAAAATGCCCGGAGTTAATTTGACTCAAAAATCAAGTCCTTTGCCTCAATTAAGCAGAATTGGAGGAAATGGTTGTAAGAGAATGAAGTCCAGCTCAGGGAAGTTAATTAGACTGTCTTTCCTAGAAAGAAAAGTTAGTTTTCCAGGCAATGGTGTTTGATAACAGTGCTTCACATGAATGCTAAAGAATTCTGCCCTCTGTTAAGAATTGCTGAAGGAGACCAAAACACTATGAGCAAGTAAACTATTACAATTTCAGATAGCCAGAAGGAGAAAAGTCAGTCTGAATTAATGAGTTTATCATGATTTTTAAAAGAGAATCAAATTGCTTTCAAATACAAACAACAATTCAAGCAAGATGTGTCTCGTGTGCGTGTGTGTGTGTGTGTGTGTGTGTGTGTGTCTTGTGTGCCCTTTACTTCCATCCTAATAAATGATCTTAGGGAATACATAAGCCTGACCTACTATTACTGCTTTAGTTAATTAAAATAAAATATTTTTTAAATTACTTGTAGCATGCTAATAATATTTTTTACGTATTTTATTTTTATAAGCAGAGTCCATAGGCTCAAATGACTGGTTTGCTAATTTTAATTTGCTTCCCATATATATTCTTTACGGTTACTATAAGGAACCTCATCAGCCTAGATTCTGTTAAATTATAAAGCAGTATTTGATTCTGAATTAATAAAGTTTTATTGAAGATAGAAATCTAAATGCAGCATCTTGGCTAACAATATAAGATCTCCAAAAGTTTAGTTGATTGGGAAAATGAAGACAAAAAGATTATATAATGTAGCATGGGGTACTTTTCTACCTTGTCTTAGCACAAGATATTATGTATTTTTAAAATTTTTAAAAATTTAAATCAGGATTAATATACTCTTTTCCTTGGTGTTTCCTATATGTAAGTAATGGGATATCACAAACCTGAGAGCACTAAAGAACGTTATTTAATAATAAAATAATATTTGGTGACTGCTTATTTTTTTCTATTCTCTAAGACAATAGAATACATTCATTTAGGCACCCCGAATTATCTCTCTCTTCTCTAGAAGTCAGCAACAGAAAATGTTATAATGCGAACATTTTTGAAATACAGATCTTAATAATTTCTGGTGCCATATCCATCAGAGTTTACATTTTTATGCCACATTCAACTTCATTCATCTGACAACAATGAAATAATGCTACTTTAGCCATCCATGGAAGTTTTATTGAATAGCATCAAATTCCCAGCAAATATTTAGAACATTTCACATATTCTTACAACCAGGAATTACACATGTTCTGGAGCATGGTCTGGTATGGGAATTTTAATGCAATGAAAAGAGTGAAAAATTATATTTTGGCCTGACATGGAAGTCAAGTAAGCTGATCACTTAATTCTTGCAACATTCTTATAGAACAGGATGGTAGAAATCTTATTTTTCCTTTCTAGAGTGTTGCAACTCTAGTTGCTTAAGCTGGTGATAAAGCTTACATTTTTAATTTAAAACTGTGGAATTCAGGAATCAAAAAGATTGATAAAGCAAGCCAAAACTCTCACTGCTAAAGGATAGGACAATAGCATTTTTTACAATTTTAGTGCTGCTTCATGGATGAATATCAACATCCATTGTCTCATTTCCTAGAAAGTCCTATAGTTTGAAATGCCAGCACCTTCACAATTCACTTTCTCCTTTGCTTTAGCAATAGCAAGAGCTAGTGTAATTACCATTACTATTTACATTTTATAAATAATGGGGCCATCACTAATGTAGATAAAATCACTGTCTTTTTTTTTCTTTGTTCAGGATCACATGTGAAACTGCTCTTCTGCAAAATGCCTCTCTAATTCTCTTTGTCTTGAAATGAGAAATTCTTTCAAAATATGTATTTTATGAAAATGTTTCTGTCAAATATGGCTTAGCTTTATCTCCTGGATAAAAGATGGTTATGAAATTTTACCAGTGTGTGTAATGATACCTGTCAAACAGTTGATGATGGCTGTTTTGAGAAGTCTTCATAAGATGTTGACTCAGTCAACTCTGTTTAGTGTTTCTTGCCAAGAAAAGATGATCATTCCAGATTCTAAGTGTTACTGCTTAGCTGAATATTTTACTTTACAAGGAGGTAGCCTTCATGAAAAAATGTTGTAATTACACAGCACTTAGGTATTTCCTAATTAAACTAACAGCTGATTATAAGGTAGCACATGGCATGAGATTTTGCAGCCAGTCTGGGTAAAAGAATAAAACTGTGGCTTAGTCTTTGTTTCCCTGTTGTTGTTTGCTTTGGACAAATCATCTTTGTGCTTTGATGTCCAGCAAGGGGTAACACCAGCTTGTTTCTCCATGGGGAAAAGAGGAAGATGGGAAGGTTAACAAATGCATAAACTTGCTCAAATCAAAATAAGCACTCCTATAAGCAAAAGGCACCTGTTGGATATTTTCTACTAACTTTTGAAAACAAAGCAGATCTCAGCTATGGTTTAAATAGTATGTCAAATAAGTTAAGTACATGTACCTACTACCCAAGATGAAAGTAAACTTCATGTACTGCAAACATGTGCTAATAAAATTTTACAAATGAATTATTAGTATCAGAGAAACCAGTATTCTTACCAGCATCCATGTGACTCAATGTTTTCTGTCCTTTAGTGGACTAATGTCCTATAGGACTTGGAAGGGGCATCCCTTGTGTCTGCTGGAAAAGGTGGAGTCTATTGAAGCTGTACCAGGCATTGTATAAGATATAACAGAGGTGGCATCATCTGCAGGCCAGCACAGGAACTTGCAATCGAGTTTCACTCATGGAATTGCTCTCTGAGGAAGAAAGAAAACTATTGCTACAGAAGATTCCTAAGAAGGATTTGAAAGTGGACTTGTGTGGGGCTAACTCTGCCCACCTCCATGCTACACCAGAGCTGCTTAGGCTGGGGATGCTGTGACTCTGCTTGTACCTCCCAAGTTCTCCTATTCCTGTTGCTTGGTAAATGAGTTAATATATTTTCAGGAATCTTTAACAACTTTTGTAACCGGTGCACTCTGTATTGTTTAATGCACTGGGTTGTTTTGGGTTTTTTTTTCCCCCCTTTTTGTTTAAGACTTCATCTCTTGTGAGTAAGCTCTTCTTTCAGGATCCCTTGTTCTCTGCTCTTGCCAGTCCACAGATGCCAGGATGCCTCCCAGAGTTACTAGAACTCCTGCAGTGAGTCCTAGTCTCCTGCGAGCCAGGACAGCACAAGGGAAATTAATTAATATATAGACAGAAATGAGACTTAGAGAAGAAACTGAGCTTTGGGCCTGATCAGTGCTGCTCTGGGCAGCAAAGATGAAAGCCCCCGAAGCTTGCTGCACCTTTATTTGGTATGTGGGGAGTAACAGATACTCAAAGGGTGTTGGTGATGATCTTAGAACAATGAGGAATTTATGCAGATGAAGATCCTAGGTCAGGAGGAATTTATGTTAATTAAGAATTAGGAAGAGATACCCAGGATGTCTTCAGCTGACATAATCCTGCCCTGGAGTATCACAGCATCAAGGGACCATTGAGGTCTTAGCTATGACTGGAGGCAAAATGAAGTTACATCTCGAAATGCCATAGCAGGCCTGTAGGCAGGAAAACGAGGCCTAATCATAATTTTAATTGTGAAATGATTTTCCCCCAAATTATGTAGACTTGCTCCTGACACTGGCCTCATGAAGTGTACAGAACATTCATTTCCACAGACTTCTATTTTTATTTCTAGAGCAATCATTGTGTATCATCTAGCCTTGAGACAAGATGGATACTCTTTGGACTGAAAAATGAACATACAGCTTTGTTCCCATACACAATCTGAGAAATTTGAATAATTCTTTTCACATTATTGCTTTTCTTAGAGTACTTTAAGAAGAAAAGTATCAAATACGACTCAGTCAAGAGGGGAGATCTTGGGTCAGGAAAGCTTAGATATGCATTTGGAGAGAGAGTTTGAACAAGATTCAAAAATTTTGAATGATCAGTGTAAAGCAAAGTTATTTGGAATGGTTAGAAGTATAGAAAGTAGCCTCCAAATCTGGGTAACACATTTAAAAACCTACTGTGTTCTAGGCAGTGTGCTTAAAAATTTATTTTCATTTTCTTGCATGGTCCTTCCAACGATTTGCCAAAGTGGTATTATTATTCGCCTTTGAAATGAGTCTTAAGTGTATTCAACAACATTCATACAGTATTTATTGAGTGCCCATATTTTTAAGTGCTGATAATGTAGCTGTGAACATGACAGCTTATATTTTAGAGAGAGGAGAGAGGCCATTTGCAAGTCAATAAATAAATAGCATGATTTTCCTGGGACAGTGTGCTACCAAGAAGAGAAGGCTAAGTAGTAGCATTCTCCGTGAGTAGGGATGGGGGAGGTCAGGAAGGCTGTCCTTGGGTGGGGTAACTGAGCTGAGATTTAAAGCACAGATGAGAGGCTACTTTGTACAAATCTCCAGAGAAGCAATTCAGGCAGAGGCAGTGTCAGTGTGCAGGTAGGGGCACAGAAGTGTGTTTCCAGGACAAAGAGGAAACACGTGTGGCTACAGAGTGAAAAGAGATGGGCAGCAGTAAGAAAAGAGGGAAGGGCCAAGCTGGTCTTGCCAGGCAAGGCAAGGAGGTTGGGTGTTATTCTAAGAGCAGCAGGAAGCTTATGGGAATGTTGTAAGCAGATGAGTAATGTGATTCAAGTTGCATATTCCAAATCTTCCTCTGCCAGCCAAGATTGAGTGATTTATTCAAGCCCTGCAGGTACAGAGAGGAAAGAGTAAAGGGCTTCAGTGGCTCACCTGGGACTCAGGATCCTGTGCCTTCAAACACCCACTGAGTGTGAGTTGTTTTATGGGGTTGCCAGTATTAGATTGCAAGAAAGAGCACAGACAGTGGTAGGAAAGGGAAACCACACTGTAACAAGCCAAAGCCAAAGGTTCCAAGATTTTAGAAAAATTCATCAGGGCAGTTAGTGGCAACCACTGGGAATCTGGAGTTGGCTTGCCTATGAATGGAGGGCTGGGAGGTTCCTACAAACATTCTGCTGGGAAAAGCAGACTTCTTTGCTGGGTCTTCACATGCAAAGAGGGGAGGTTAGCTTAAATATCACATGCTTTCTTGCATGTAAGAAATCCAAAGTATAAATAAGGAGCAAAATGAAAGACAGAGAATAGGGAGATACACTTTTCTTAAAGGGAAAGGGCATCAAGAAATGGAGAAAGAGGGTCAGGAAATGAAGAAGGAATCAAGATGTGGCTTACACATGAGCCAACTCTACACAAGGAATGTAAACATTATGTCCTACAGGCAGGTACTTATAAAGTCCTTTGGGTCCCCTGAAACTAATGATGATTATTCTCTTTCTTCCTGCCAATGTTCTTAACTGTCCAGCCACTGCTGTGCCCACCAGCACATACTATGATGTAGAGATGCAGAATATGCATTTTAATAAGCAGCGACCTTTGAAAGGATGGGGGGAAAGCTGTACCTGAAACACTACCCTACCCTGCTATACCAAGAACCCATACATAGCACCTGGAGGGAGAGAGAATGTTCCTTGAGGACGTTTTTTGTATGTGTCTCAGTCCACCCGGGCCCCTCCCTCCTCCTCCCAGTCCACCCCTAGTCCATCTGTGACACCTGAATCCTTGCACAGGCTCTGTCTATAGACGCCCTATCCTTAATCACGTTCTCTGTGTGACATATCATTCCTGAATCTCCCTACTTCTGGCAGTTGTTTACCAGTTCCCTTCAGCTGCCCGCCCGCTCTTTATCATATTATTGATCAGTCTTGGGTGGCTCAGGTTGGTGAGGGAGAGAGGGCTGGGAAAAGAAAGCAGAGAAGAGAAGAGCAGTGGGCGGTGGACAATCAGTTAAGATGGTTGCAAAAATAGCTCAGCCAGGCTGCTGATAGCTCCACTGGCAGCCTCCCGTATGAGATTTATGCACTTCACTAGGATTCTCTGCTGAGAGATTGGACCAGCTGCCTCTGCAGTTGGTGGTGGCTGCTGGTGGCAGCAGCGGGCTGGCTATGCCTATGGGAGCAGGAATTGGAAGCAATAGGCTTGGGGCAAGGTAGACGCCCACGGAGGAGGTGAGATTTGTCAGAATCTATTAGGACTCACCAGGTCACGAGGCATCTGTGTTCTTTTAAAATGTTGATCTGGACCCTTGGCGCCTACCTTTCTGTTTTCTTTCCCTATCTTTTTTGATGAGGCAGATGGATAAGGGATGGGCAATGGTTATACTGGAAAATATATTTATAGTAGAAATTGTATTTTGTTGTTCTTGCTAGCTTATTGAATACTTCGGCTTTTTTCCTTTGCTGCACCTTCTGCTAGGATTCTCAGACACATAAATGTCAAAACCTTATAGTAATACTTTGGTCTTACCCAGGACCTTTGTTAACCAAGCCACCTCTGGAAACTTACTGGGCTAATAATATAAATAAATGCAACCTTGATAAAAGACCCAGCCCTTCAAAGTTGCTAAGACGATGTCATATATAAAATACACTGTTGCATATCTGGATCTCATCTTGAGAGGTGACCCCTTCTCAAAAATAAATCACCTTCCACATGCTCTCACAACTTTATAATCAAGTCATCTTCTAGCAACTGTACGTCTAATTACAGCTTTAGTTTTGCATCCTGAAGGTTCCACAAGTCCTGCAGGGGTGCCCTTATAATTTGTCAAGCTTTCAGTCTTGCTCTGACACAGAACATACACTAACTCAAGTTTTAAAATCTCTTCCAAAATGTCTACTTCATCCAGAAGCTTCAAGTGTTAAAATTATACCAGCTTGAAAAAGTTAAGATGTTTCTATTTTCCAACCTAGGATACTTGGGAAAAAAAAGAGAATGTTACTTATTCTTTTATCTTTTCTGATGGGAAGGGAAGAGAGCAAAACAGCTTTCTCCTTAAAAATCCTAGCTTCAAGTCCTGCCTTGAATGTAAATATTGTCGTTCAAAAAGGCTTTCACCCACTTTTTTCTATGCTATTCAGTGAAGTATAAGGTAGGAACTGCAATTTTATTGCCTAAAGAAGGGGCTGGATAAAGTGTAGTTTCCTCCCCTTCACGCTGAGAACATCCAATTCAATGGCTGCTTTGGGATGGAGGATATGCATTTTAATAAGCATCTTCAATAACTCTGATGTAGGTTGTTTTGGAGTTACAACTTGAGAAATCTTAGGCTTTTTAGTGAATTGTTTTCCCCCTCATAACTCAGTGCTGTAATTTGGAACTGTCAGGAAGAGAAGAAATTAATGGAAAATAAAATGGCATTAATTTATGCCTTCTGTGAGGGTTTAGTAAGCTCTAGTATTATGTCATAATATGTACTTTTGTTTCATTTTGTTGCCCAATTATTCTCTTTTATGTACAATCCATGTTGAACTGGATGATTTATATGAGTAGAAAGAGTGAGCATCGGCACTGGTAAAAGGCCAAAGAAAATAGACTAGGTAGATAGGACTGGGAATAGCTTGGACTGAAGTCCTACTGTGTATCAGTGTTGGCAGTTTTCTTACATGGCCCAGATAAGATCTACATTTCCTTTCTTTGTAGTGAACCTTAGAGGAACCACAAGATATGGTCACCTGATCCTATACCTGCCGTCTGGAGTTAGTGAAGGCAAAGTTCAAGCACACTGGTTAACCTCCGTTGCCACCTGGTGTCCTCCTCCACCTAAGAATCTTTCGCTTGAGGTTAGGGTGGAGCTCAGGTGTGTGGGGCTCCAAGCTGAATGCAAGTGCACCTGAATGTGAGTGCACCTTAGTTGCGTGACTTGCAATGGTTCATTCAGAATCAAGCCATTTCTAGCCTTCAGAAACATAAAGCTTTCCTTTCTTTTAGTTCAGAAGCAAATTACCTTTGGGTTAGAAATGGCAGCCAAGTTCCTATTAAGATGAAAACAAATCTCTCTCCACTTCATGTCTAAGGTTCCCTTTGCTAGCTTTGAAATGTTTATTGAATTGGGGATTTAATATTAGAGCCAACTGTGAATAATGGTAACTTGGGTTCTTTTGAATGCTCCTGACAGGTGCCAGCCTGTAAAAGCTGCATGCCTGTCCTGGTCCTCTGTCTCTATTTTTGTGGGAGTTTTCCCCTCCTTGAGAATGGTTCCAACTTTAGTGGAATGAGCCATACTCTCCTTCAGCACCTTTCTCTGATTCTACCAGGAAAGCAAAGATTCTTTGAGAATCAGCTGTTAGTGGTGATCATCCCCTTGCTCTTCGTTCTGCCTCCACCAGAACTAGAAAGATAAAAAGAGAGAAAGAGAGGTCACCCTTTGGGTTGGTTGTTTTCCACTTTGTTCTTCAATTACTCTTAAAATGCACCAGTTATCTGATGTTTCCATATTTCACGAGACTCACTTTTGCATATTATAACACAAGATAGTAATTATTCCAGAAACAGGGATGTATACAGATACAAAATTTTGCTTTTATAAGTTTTAAACTTAATTAACTGGATTAGGTAGCATGTTTTTGAGTTGATTCTTTGGAACTTAATGATGAATATCTGTATATCCCCTTCCTGTTTGCAAAAGATCCATCTCCTTGTTTCTTTTTATCAATTCTTTATTTTGCTTTTACTTCATTGGTACTTTAGGCCTCTCATATGAGGGAAACCATATGGTATTTACATTTTTGTGTATGATTTATCTCACTTAATAAATGTCTTAAATTTGTCACTCTTTCTAGCCAAGCAGTACTCCATTTTATATAGATACCACATGTTTTTATTCATTTATTTCTCGATGGACATACAGAATAGGTTGCTTCCAAGATTTAACTATTATGAATTGTGCTGCTATAAACATGGGTACGCATATATTGCTGTAATATGGTATCTTTTACTCTTTGGGGAAGCTATCTAGAAGAATGGCTGGGTCAAATGGATTTTCTAGTTTTAGTTTTTTGAGAAGTCTCCATACTGATTTCCATAATGATTGTATTAGTTTATATTCTCACCAACAAGGTAGGATTATTCCTTTCTCACCACAGCCTCTCCACCATTTGTTATTATCTGATTTCTTGATAATCGCCATTCTTTCTGGAGTGAGATGAAACCTCAGCATCCTATTTTGGATTTCCACCAGTGGAATTCAACAAATTTTCATGTATTTGTTGACCATTTGTATTTTTTTTTTCTGAGAAATGTCTATTCATTTCAGGTGACAGTTTTTTTGATTGAGCCTTTTATTATGGGGTGTTTAATTCTTTTGAATTCTTTATATATTCTAGATATTAGTCTTTGTTCGAGATTTAGTTGGAAAAATGTTTTCCCATTCCGTAAGTTGTTCCTTCACTCTGTTGGTTGTTTCCTTTGCTGTGCAAAAGATTTCCCATTTGAATATAATCCTACTTGTTGACTCTTGCTGTTATTGCTTTAGAAATTGAAATTCTGTTCAGAAAGTCTTGGCCTACATCTATGACTTCAAGAGTATTACCTGTTTTATCTTCCAGTAGATTACCTGTTTCTGTTTTAAAATTTAGATCTTTGATCTAGTTTGATTTTAATTTAGTACATGATGAGTGATAGGAGTCTAGCTTCAATCTTCTTCATGTGGATAGCCAGTTTTTCCCAGCACTATTTGCTAAAGAGATTATCTTTCCTCCAACATATGCTTTTGTCCCCTTTGTCAAAGATTGGGTGGCTGAATGTGTTCAGAATTGTATCTGCATCTTCTATTCTGATCTACTGATCCACATGTCTTTTTTTTTTTTTTTTGCCAATACTATATTGTTTTTATCACCATGGCTCTGTAGTATAACTAGATGTCAGGTATTGTGATGCATCCTGTTTTGTTTTTATTGCCTATGTTGCTTTTGCTATTCTGGGTCTCTTCTGGTTAATTTTAGGATTTTTTTTCTAGTTCTGTGAGGAACACTATGGGCATTTTGATTGGAGTTGCATTAAATCTATATGTCAAATTTAGAACTTTGGTCATTTGATAATATAGATTTAACCTATCCAGTAACAGGGGATATCTTTCCATTTTCTGATGTCTTCTTTAGTCTCCTTTTTCAGAGTACTGTAGTTTTCACTGTAGATGTTATTCACTTCCTTGGTTAGGTTAATTCCTAGGTAATTTTTCTTGATGCTATTGTGAGTGGTATTGCTTTCCTGTTTTCTTTCTAATGAGTTCATTGTTGGTTTATAGGAACAGTATTGATTTTTCTGTGTTGATGTCTATCCTGCTACTTTGGTAAATTTGGTTATTAATTCTAGGAGTCTTTTGGTGGAATTTTTTGAACTTCTATGTAGAGGATCATGTCATCTATGAATAATGATAATTTGACCTTTTTCTTTCTTATTTATATCCCTTTATTTTTTTTCTTGCCTGATTGCTCTGGTTAATATTTCTAGTACTGTACTGTGTTAAACACAAGTGGTGATAGTGGTCATCCTTGTTTTGCTCCTCATTTTAGATGAAAAGTTTTCAGTTTTTTTCTCATTTAATATAATTCTAACTGCTGGTGTGTCATAAATGGTTTATATCAGATTGAGATAAGTTTCTTCTATGTCTATTTTCTTCAGGTTTTTTTTTTGGGGGGGTCATAAATGGGTGTTAGATTTTGTCAAAAGCTTTTTCTGCATCTATTGATATGATCAGGCAGTTTTTCTCCTTGATCATGTTTATGTGATGTATTACATTTATTGATGTTCATATGTTGAACCTTCCTTGCATTCCTGGGATGAAACTTTTTAGTCATGATGTATGATCTTTTTGATGATTTGTTGCACTGTATTTGCCAATATATTGTTGAGGATTTACATCTGTGTTCATTAAGGAGATTGGCCTATAATTTTCTTGTTTGGTTGGATCTTTGTCTGGTTTGGGGTTCAAAGTGATGGTGGCTTTCAGAAATGAGTTTGGAAGCACTCCTTCCTTTTTTATTTGATGAAAGAATTTGAGGAGTATTGGTATGATAACCTTCTTAAAGGTCTTGTAGAAAGCAGTAGTGAATCCATCAGGTCCTGGGCTTTTCTCAGTTGGTAGGTACTTTTTCTTATTATTGCTTTAGTTTCATTGTTTGGTCATGGATTGGTCCAAATTTTATGTCTTGGTTCAGTTTTGGTAATTTGTATGTCTATAGGAATCTGTCCCTTTCTTCAGGATTTTCCAATTATTTTTGTACAATTTTTCATAGCAGTTACTAGCTATCTTCTGGATTTTGATGCTGTCCATTGTAATTTTAACATTTTCATTTCTAATTACTGTGATGTAAGTCTTTTCTCTCTTCTTTTGGTAAGTTTGGCTAAAGTTTATACATTTTGTTTATTCTACCAAAGGACAAGCTCTTCAAATAGTTGATATTTTTTGTATTTTTCTAGTCTCAATTTCATTAATTTTCATTCTGCTTTTTATGATTTCTCTCCTTTAGCTAGGCTTGGGTTTTGATTGTTATTGTTTTCTAGTATCTTGAGGCTCACTCCAGGTTATTTGAACTTGCTCTGTATTTCTTTTTTTAAATTTACTTATTTATTTATTTATTTTTCCCATTAAGTTTATTGGTACATTTTAGGTATAAAATACAGTTACATACATCATTGGGATCTTGTACCATTACATGAGTATCTTGGTTCTTATTTTTTTTCCCTACCCCTGCCATCCCTTCACCCCCTCAACCCTTCCCTATTTGCAAAGGCTTTGTTTCCATTTTTTTCCTTTTCTCCTATTTTTTCTTTTCCCTTCTTTCCTTTACCTTACCCCTCCCACTTCCCCTGCTCCTTTAGACCTTTACTTCCTATTCACAATATCAATTGTACATTTTTTAAATTACAATATCAAGATCTAGGAGACATTACCACAGATTTTACAGAATTTAAAAGGATATAGAAAGCATATTACAAAAATCTGTTTTGAAATAAATTTGACAACTTCTAAGAAGTACCTTGGAAGACAAATTAATGAAACTAACTCTGGAGGAAATATAAGATTTAAATAGCACCTATTAAAGAAAGTATATTCCTAGCTTGAAAACCTACCTATATGACAACAACAGGCTCATATACCTTTTAACTGATAAATTATATCAAACATTTAAAGCAGAAAACAAAAGGAACACTTCTCCCCTCATTTTAGGAAATCGACCTTGTGCTAATCCTAAAATTGGATAAAGATAATAGAAAAAGTATGAACATAGATAGAAATTTGTTTAACCAAACAAACTATTAGAAGTCAGATCTGGCAGTATGTAGAAAGTGGTTTTGTTACAGGGATGGCAGTGTTGGTTCAGCATTGGAAGATCCACCCCCAAAAGCCTTCATTTTAACAGAGGAAAGGAGAAAGCCATATGATCCTGTCACTAGTTGTAGAAAAAGTATTGGACTAAATTCCACAACTGTTCATGGTAAAAGCTATCAGGAGGCTAGAAGTAGAACAGAACCTTCTCAACAGATTAAAGACATGTACTCCATACTTTCAGCAAAAACGCCTTATATGAATGGAGAAGATACAATGCTTTCTCCCTAAGGTGGAGAACAAGGGCAGATGTGCCTACTCTTCATCTGTCCAGTAAACATTGAAACATAGGCCTAAACCAAAATAGTCTGGCAATAAAATGGCACAATTAGGATAGGATTGACAAGGTAGAAGCAAAATCTTTATATGTAGATGAAATGATCATCTCCAAAGAAAATACTAAGAAATCTCTAGGAGCCCCTAGAACTTGTATTTGAATTTAGCACGATTAGAAAACACAAGGTATATATAAAAATTCAGGTCTGTGTATACTTGCTATAAATGCTTGCTCTGTATTTCTAACATGAGGATTAAATGCAATATGCTTCTCTCATAAGACTGCTTTCATCGTGTCCCATAGGTTCCAGAGTGTTATACTGTTATTATCATTTGATTCTAGAAATTATTTAATTTCTTCCTTGATTTCTTCTGTGAACTTTAAATTTTTCATGAGTGTGTTATTAAGATTACAGGTGTTTATATATTTTCTGTGGTTTCTATTGCCATTGATTTCTGGTTTCACTGCATAATGATCTAATAGTATACATAGGGTGAGTTGTGGACTATTACGTGGTCTATTTTGGAGAAAGTTCCATATGTTGCTGAGAAGAATGTGCATTCTATTGTAGTATGGTTGGGCACTCTGTAGATATCTATTAAGATAATTTGTTCAAAGGTGTGGCTCATCTCTGATATTTCTTAATTGACTTTCTTTAGTTCATCTGTCTTTCGATGGAAGTGGAGTATTGAGGTCACCCACTATGATTGTGTTGGCATTAATTTTATCCTTTATGTACTGCAGTATTTGTTTTAAATCTCTTCCTGTTAAAATGTTTCCTTAACTAGTATGTAGTGACCATCTTTGCCTCTTCTGATCAGTTTCTGATCAGTTTAAAGTTTAGGTTGAAAGTTAAATTGGTATACTTGCTTGCTTTTGGGGTCCTGGTGCATGAATATTGTTTTCCATCCTTTGATTATTAGTTTATGAATTTCTTTTGGATTAGATAAATTTCTTCTTTTTTTTTTTTTGTCTGGTACTGGGGATCTAACTCAGGTCCTTGCACTTGCAAGGAAGGCAGTGGAACCACTGAGCTAGATCCCAGGCCCCCAGATGAATTTCTTAAGTGCGGAAGATTGTTGGATTTTGTGTTCTTTTTTTTTTATCCAGTCTTCCAATCTATGTCTTTTATTTAGGGAGTTG
The DNA here is from genome assembly GCF_053883595.1 of Heterocephalus glaber. NCBI lineage: Eukaryota > Metazoa > Chordata > Mammalia > Rodentia > Bathyergidae > Heterocephalus > Heterocephalus glaber. The sequence continues at coordinate 18,669,062 of NW_028258379.1, forward strand.
AGTCAATTTACATTAAAAGTTATTATTGAAAAGCATTGAATTATTTCTGCCATTGTGTTCTGATGACTCCTTTATTTCTTCTTTTTTTTGTTTAACTATTTGACTTACTTGGTTTATTCATTCCATCTGAATTTTTGACTTTTTGACCTTGTCATCTCTGTCTGTGATATTCTTGATTGTATTTTGGAGTACTGGTTTTGTGTATATATGTATGTCTTAAGGTGTTTTTTGTTGTAGAATATTCTTATCTCTCCATCTATCTTGAAAGAAAAATTTGTAGGACATATTAGTTGAGGTTGGAAGTTTTTTGCCTTTAGAGCTTGAAACACCCAGGCTCTTCTGGCCTTCAAAGTTTGTGTTGAGAAGTCTACTGTTCTCTGTATGGGTTTATTTTTATATGCGAGTTTTTGCTTTTCACTGACAGCTTTTAAAATTCTTTCCTTTTTGGGGGGATAGCTAGGATTTTATTTAAGATGTGCCATGGGGAGCTTCTATTTTCATCACAGATAAATGATGTTCTGTAAGTCTCACTTCCCTGTATGTTGAAATCTTTCCTTATACTTGGAAAGTTTTCTATTATGATTTCTGTAAACAGATATTTTATTCCATGTGTGATCTATTTAATTTCTCTCTTCCAGTTAGCCCTAGGTTTGTCCTCTAAGAATTATCTAGTAGGCAGGGGAATGGGGAAAAAATAAGAACCAAGATATATCATGTAAGGGTACAAATTCCCAATGATGAATGTCGTTGTTTTGTATCCCTAAAATGTACCAATAAACTTAATGTACAAAAAAAGAGAATTATCTACTAGCTATTGGATGATTTTCTGCTATTGTTGTTCTCTTAATGTTTTAAAATTTCTCTGAGTAATTTGTTGTAAATTACCATTTGTCCTCAATTTTAGAAACCCTGCCTTCACATTGGCCATTTCTGTAATTTATGAAAACCATACAAGTTTTTAATTCTGGTATTTCAGAAGACATCCTTTGGTGGAGTCTGTGTCTTTGGCAAATTTGTCATTTATGTTTTGAGCTATTTTGGTCAGCTTTGCCAATATTTTATTTGTTTCTCCCATATCCACATTGGTCATTTTGTATGTTAGTTATATTATTTTTCAGGTTATATCCTCTTTGAACTTTTTGAACTTGCAATTTTCTTTTCCTTTTCCTTAATTAGTTTGTGCAGCTCCACTACCTGGTATTTGTTTCCCTCTGCCTCAGTGCCCCCGGATCTGCCTTGGGAGAGTTGGGAGATCATGTGCGCCCATGTGTTCTTGTCTTTATCTGACCTGAGATAGTGTTCATTCCGTCAGCTGTTAAAATGGTTTGCCCCTGTCACTGTGTTATGAGGGGAGAACTACTAGCATCGACAGATCCAATCATACATTGCTTATCTATATTTTCATTCTTTAGTATTAGTGTACTGTATTGTTACTAGCAGTTGCTCTGCAGTGTGGGAAAAAGGAAGGTAAGAGAAGGTGGGATAAGTGAAAGAGGGGTGAGAGTCAGTGGGAGGAGAAGTAGATGGGTAATAATAATAGGCAAAAAAATGGATAGGAGGTCAGACTCTTTGGGATGTCTTTTACAGTTACAGTAAAGAATAAGTGTTGAGGATTTCAAGTAAATATTTGTGGGGATGAAGGCAAAATATAGCAGAAGGGAGGTATAATTTGGGATTGAAGTAAGCTGCAAAATTATCAGAACCTGTTGATATATTTGTGCCCCTTGAAGGTGAAGAAGAGGCAAGAGAAGACAAGGATATTGGTAAAATAAGGAAGTGCAAAAACAATAGAATAGGGAAGACAGAAAATTAACATGAGAAAAGACAGGAAAAACTAAAAGAGCAGAATATAGAAAAAAATGAAAAGAAGAATTTAAGAAGTAGGACAAACAAGTAAAAAATTAGTGTTGCTACAGGAGCAAGAATTAAAGAGAAAGGAAGGGGAGAAGATAAGAGAGAGAAAGATATAACAAAGCAAAGAGAAGGAAACACAACAAACAAAAAAAGAAAATCCGATGGGTATGCAGATTAAGCACTCCAGTGATCAATTCCCCTGTGACTGCTATGCCTGCCGTAAAGCCTGACTGTCCACACAGCCCCTTTTTGCTTTAGCCATGGTCTGTTTATCTGCACCCACATCACTTTCCATCTGTCTGTGCTTCCTGCCTAGAAGAATGAGGTGTGTCAGTTTCTCTGAGCAGCCTTTATGATGAAAGCTCTACAGCCTTTTGTTTCTGTCCCATGTTTCAACCACCTCAGTTATTTTGAGATGAGGACGATGTGAAACAATTTTCATGACTGAGCTCTACTTCACCTTCAATTCCTGGGTTTGGTTTAGGAGCACCCCTCCCCTCCTGCCCTGTCCTGAGTGTAATGATGGTCTCTGTTACTCAGATTTTTCTGGTCTTTGTGGAAAGCACAGGGGAGAGCTCACTCTGGGCTAACTGTTCAGTCCCACTCCCTCCCCTCTGACATCAGCGATGCGATCTATGGTGGGTGCCTGCTGATGGCTCAGAGGGCATCTTTCACGATTTTTACCCTCCCTCTGCCTAGAGTGGGGGTGCTTCCCTTGCCCGCAATGAATGCTGGAAAAGAGGCTGCTGGATCGCTGCATTCCCCACCATTTGGGGTGATGGCAGGGAGAAAGGCACAATATACCCAGTCTGTCCCAGGAGTCTGGCCTCTGAGGTGCTAGTTTGGTCCTTCAGGCTGTTTGGGAGGCTCTCTGGTTGCTCCCCAGAGGGAGCAGTGGCAGGGGTGATGTAGACAGCAGTGGTGGCACTGCCTCCCCTTTCCAACGATCTAGATGTTTGGTTTGATTTATATGTATTATCTTTCAGATTAATTTTTTCTTTTCAGGGTGTGATTTTTTTTAACCTTGTTTCAGGATACATGTACTTTCGGGGTATCCTCTTTGAGCCTCTCCTCCAGTAAGCCACATTAGATCCTGATGAGAAGAGCTCTTTCTTTGTTCAGTACGCAACCTTCATGGTTCTAGCCATGGCTCTGGGGTTCCTCTGGTTAGTGTAGTGCATCTGTCTGTCCCTGCTATAGGAGAAGGGAAGCCTGTTTCTTTTTTATGCTCCCCCCATTTCCTCTCTCCCTCTTTTCTTTCCTCCCTCCCTTCCCTCCTTCCTTCTTTCCTTCCTTTCCCGCAGAGCTAGGTATATAATCCAGGGCCTTGTTCAAGCTAAATACATGCTGTACCACTGAGCTAAACACCCAGCCCCTCTTTTGTGCATTTCTGTCCAGCTCTTCCTATGCAGTTAGGACTCATTTCAGCAAGACCTAGCTCTCTGGGGTGAGGGTATCAAGTTACAAGCAACTCTTTCTTCTTCACTTTTTTTATCACAGTCCCTGAACCAATGTTTCTTCTAGTTAAGGGCCTAAAAACCACAGAGCTAGTTATTTCTAGAAATTGAGTTAGACCCATGCACTTCTATTCTTTTTCTAGAAAGAGTTATCACACACATTTAGCCTTACTCTTAGAATAGAAAAGCTATGTTTCTTGAAAGTATTCCCTAACTCAGTTGTACTGATTGTGAAAAACACTTGTAAGTGGATATGTGCTTGTGGAAGGGGAAACTTTTAGTATCTCAAACTTTCATAAATGTATCCAGGAAAATTTGACAATCTATTCTAGAAGTACATTCTCATCAAATTCAAAAGCTTTGGCCAGAAGAGAGTAAAGGAAAAATTTGCCTTTCTTGCAGGATTGAACATCATTTCCTCACTCCAGTCACATTCCAATTCTGAGATAGCACCTGTTAAGTGTGTACTCCATCTAATGTTCTCTTGGACTGAAATTCTTTCCCGCCAAGAGTTATCCATGGCAAATGTCCAGATCTCCACAGGGAAAGGCCTCTGGAAGCAGATGCTGGAAGAGAAAAGGAGGTAGTTTGGTCCAAAAGAAGTGAAGCTTTTAGGTATATTGTGCTCCGTTCTCTTCACCAGCTTTGCTTTACAGTTATCTGCTTACCATAGAGCTTGAGTAAGAGAGAGTAGTGAGTGCTAGAAATTCATTAGTTTGTACTAGAGACAGATGCTAAACAAATAAGGGGAAAGTTAACTCCTTAACTTCATCAGTACCATGAAGGGAAGTTTCAGTGTGTGCAGGTATATGACCAGAAGAGCTGCTCTATTCTTGTGGCTGTAGAGTGTCTGGGAAGGTTTACTGAGCACATGACATTGGAGCTGCTCATAGAATGATGGAGGAGAGAGACCTGAATTGATAGAGATGTGCCAGAGTACTCTAAGGGACTTAAAAAGAATGGGGCTGAGAGAATCAGCATAGGAATTGAGTTTAGAGAGATAGGAAAGATGAGACAATAGCGACCATAAACAATCTTGGTAAGAATTTTGTTCTTTATTTTATTTTATTTTATTTTATTTTTTTGTACCAGGGATCAAACTCAGGATCTTGTGCTTGTGAGACAGGCAGCAGAACCACTGAGCTAAATCCCTGGCCCTTGTTCTTTATTTTAAAGACAACTGAGCCCATGTCCTTTCACTTTGATTTATCCAAGTGCTTTAGTCTTCACCCTTCTGTGCTTCTCAGTGTCCACGCTATTTGCCTGAATCTTTCTCACTAATCATTACATCATCCGGAGTGAAGGCCACAGGTCCAGATCCTAAGATGATCTGTGTTCCACCCAGGACTGCTCTGCAGATCACCTTTGAGTGACCACAGGAAGGCACCTGGAAATGGCAGGCACAGGGCCTCACTCACATGTCCTCTGCCCTCCTTGTCCGGTTCTCTCCTTCTACACCTAGTCCAGGCCTTGCCACTCTGGTCATTAATTGACCTAGCTGAAGCAACTAGGTCTTGCATCTTAGGCTGTTGGTGGGTTTGGCAAGAATAAAGAAAGACCATCGCATCTACCCACAGAACCACTCATTAGCTACCCCCTGCTTCTTTCCAAGTTTGTGTAAAAAGTCTCTAAGTGTTTTTACACGTCAGTGCTCCAATAAGGAAAAATTGTACAAGGAGTAATTGTTTTCATGCTTCATTAATAGTACAGGAATACAGTTAAGTTTTTGTTACTTATTTGGGGACATTAATGCAAGGCCCAGGAATATAAGCTCTACAGATTTTTCTTTTCTTAGAACAGGCTTGAAACAATAAGAGAGGGAAAATCCCAACCTATATTTCTTCTTTGGTGACAGTTGTTTTCAAAGTAACTGCCTTTCTTCTAAGAAAGCTATTTGATTAAAGGAAAATAAATGGGAATGTACCTTAATGGATTATTATGAAAATGGTTTTAAGATCATCCCTGTCATTATTATGCTCAAAGAGGCCTTTATTAAATGCCAAATCCTGTTTAGTATTGTTTCAAGCTCTGTTATGTAAAAAGAATTACAAATTCGTTTTTTGTCCCATGGAAATTTCAATCCACCAGACACCCTTGATTTATGATCAGTTGAAAAGGACATTTAGGTAACAAAATCTAAGAGGTTGAATCAATATATAAATGGAATGAGGGCATTTGTGTTACTTAGAAATTAAAGGTCAAAACAAATCTAGGTAAGTGTTGTATTTGTCAGGGTAGGTTAGATTGGACTGGGTAACAAATAAGACTTGTATCTCAGTAGGGTAACATAATGGAGTTTATTTGTTCATACTTCATACTCATCACAAATCAACCAGTTTCTCCTTTGTGTCATTATTATTCAAGGACCTAGTCTAGGATGCCTTCAGCATCTAAAATGCTGCTAGTCACTCTGGAAGGAGAAAGGAAATTAGGGGACTCATAACTGGACTTAGAAGGTTTCTGTCCAGAAATGGCACTTTTCTCAAATACTTTGTTAGCCCAGAAAAGTCACATAAAAGTGCTAACTGAACAAAAAAAGAAAGAAAAAATAAAGGAAATCCAAACCTGCCATTTGTTCTGGAGAGGGAGAACTGGGATATTGGTGAAGCAGTAAAAATTTAAAAATTATTCTAGCCATGATAATTGATCAAAGTACTAATTAAATGATACTACTACTACTGCTTGCCAGTAACAGAAAATTTGCTGTATTATGCACCTCTGTGTTACTATACTAAAAGGCCAGGGGCACTTACCTTATAAAGATGAAAGGTTCATCTTATAGTTTGGGAGATTATAGTCAAGATCAGGTGACCCTATTGCCACATGATGGAGGAGTGCATGTCAGGCTTCACATATCATGAGCTGTGACACAAAAGAACACTGAGAGACTCAGGTCCACAGTCCCCTCAAGGGTAGTGACCCAGGATCTCTCACTAGGTACCATCTCTCAAAGGTTCCACCATTTTCCAGTAGTACAAACCTAAGGATCAAATCTTTAGCACATGAACTTTGGGGAACACTCACACAAACTATAGCATTTACTAAGTACTAAATGTGTCATTAAGCATTTCACACACATTCATTCTTTGCCAATCTATGAGGAGGATAAAATTTAAACTGGAAGTTTTTAAGTTACCTGCCTAAGGGCACACAGCTGGTATTTATCAGAGTTATTATTCAAGCCCAATTCTTCTAAATTTAAGAGTCCAAGCATTTCCCCCAGTTCCTATCATGGAACAGAAACCCAGTGACTTATTTGGCATAGAGCTGAAAATAATAGGCTAGAGCGATTTCTGATCTAGTCACTTAGAATCACCGAGAAGCATTTCTGCTTTGTTAGAAACCATATCCGGCTTTGTTGGTATTTAGAACCTAATGGATTATTTTTGTAAACTCTGTTCCAACTGTTTTTTTCTAAGTTCTTCTCACTGTTAGTGAATAATTCTTTCCTTCACTTGGCTTTCTAAAGCTCCTTCAGAATTGACATCACATGATCTTCCATATTCTTCTGGTTATCTTGGATTTCAAGAGCTTCTGCATCCACTGAAACACTGTTAGGGAATACTTACACATAAAGGATTCCTTAATAAAATATAGGCACTTTTTTTTTTCAAATTCATTCATGTTACCTCAGATCCTTTTTTTAAAAAAATCTGCTTTATTTTTCTCCCATGTATGAATTTTCTCTCCCTTTCTGTTATTCTATTTTACTCATTCATTATTTTGTCTTCTATGCTATCTCCAATGCCTGAGATACATTACTTGTCCAAACATGTCCTAAAAATGAAAGAATAAATTGATGATCTAGTAGATTTCACGTTCATAGTGTAAGTTCTTTCTCAACTCCACTTCCTGGATTACCTCTGTCACTGTTTTCACAAAGAGTGCTTCACTACCACTCTTCCTCTTAGTTATTTCATTACTACATGTGATTTTAATGAGTTTTGTAACATGTTCTCTCACCTGCAACATGAGATAATGGGAGCTCCTATCTCTCATGGTTGGGGTGAGGGTTAAATAATTTTATGCTGAAAAGTACTTAGAATGCAATCTAATACATAGGAAGTACAATACCCCTTTATATTTTGTCTCAGAAATCAAAATTTTCCTTCAAATTTCACTTTTCAGAGTTTTTTTTTTCTTGCATTGAATTATATCTCAAATTTCTTTTGCTTGCTCTAAGATTTCATTCCAGGAAGTTTGGTTACATTATTATTGCAGATTTAATTATTCATTCCCTTTAATCTGATCATTTATAATCATACCAGATTATTGTCCTGGAGAGTGATATTTTGGTATGACATTAATTCTTTTTGGCTTTAATACTAGCTTCTGAGATACAATAAGGCTTGATTATTTTGGTTCCATGCATAACAACATTTTCATTCAATGACTCTTTTATTCATTCAACACATTTATTGAGAAACACAAAGATAATTGTAGAGACTCTTAGAGCTAGAAAGACTCTTTCAGTCCAAATCAGCCTTCCCTCTTACAAATATAATACTAAGCATGTAAAAGGATCAGTGTTAGAATTGGCTTCTTTGGCACCAAAGTTGCCTAATGAGGGTAGCAAGTAAAGGAATACTTCTTTATTTTCGGCTTCCTCCTGGGTAATCACATTCACCTCAGTACAGAAAAAAGACGCTCATGTGGAGCTAGAACATGTGTTCATGTAGGTTTTCTTTAGTTCGGAATCTGCCAGGCAAGTTGCCACCAACTTGATAACTTGCAAACATGCAATTATTCTCTCCTAGTTCTGGAGGCTGGAGGTCTTAAATCAAGGAGCAAAGTTGTGCTCCCTCCACAGGATCTAGGAGAGATTCTTGTCCCTTGCAGTTTCTGATGGATGTCTGTGTCTCTCAGACGTGGTGTGTCATTCATCTCTGCTTCCACCTTCACACGGGCCTCTCTGTTTTGGGGGCCTGTTCGTCTCTGTGTCCACCTTATAAGAATACTTAGGATTGCATTTAAAGCTGATTGAAGATAAGCACAACTGTTAAAGATGCTTAACCGCATCTTTTGTCATGTAAGGTAATATTCACTTGTTTGCCATACGAGGTGGCACTCGTAGGTTCCAGAAATGAGGACGTGGACCTGTATTTTGGGAGCTGGCATTCAACTCTTCCACATGAATCAAGTCCTTATCCTCTGAATTTTTAATGATTTTTTAATGAATTTCTTTCCAAAATTCTTGTTTCTTATCTGTAAAATGGGAATAACAATAGACAATTTGCTGAGTGTCAAAGAGAAATGAAAGAAGTAAATACATATATTTACCTAATCTAGTTCTCAGCACAATTTGTTGCCATAGTTCCAGGCACTCAGAGGGGAGAACAGACTTTAAACTGCTTTCCTGTAAGGAAACGGGAGCTATATTTGGTCAATAACTTGCTAGCTTTGGATAATTTGGTTGAAAAAATATTCTTGAGCAACCACAAGACGGTTTTACGTTTAGTTCATCATTACACATAGGCTGCCACAAAATGGTTTTATATTCAGATAACCATTATATGCTGGCCATGCCTCATTTAATAATAATTTCTGCCTGCTTTTCGTTGCTTCCTATGCTCTAGCATATTTTGTAACATATTACTATCTGCTGTAAAATTCTTTAAATAATAACAAGTGATAGTTTGAGAAATAAACCAGTGATATGTATGATGTCAGAGTCCTGAAAAGAAAATCTGTTGCAACTATCTTCTTTGGCTCAATGAAAATAAGGATAAAATAGTGTGTATCATTTACACTTTATAGAATTCTTTTTTACTTAGTGAATGGTTTATATTCCAGGCTCATTCTTATTTGTGCTGTGCTTTCTATATTTGGAAGTTAAAATACCAAAAATATGATTATAAATAAGATGTCAAAGTTTGTGCTACAATATAGTGTTGATTTTATAGAGTTTTCTTGTGATTTGAAATAACTCTGCTTCTGAAGTAGGAGGCAATTGAAGAAATGTCAATATTCACAGATACAGGTAACATACAATCAGGGCAATTTTCAAAATGCAAGCTTTCACTGTAGAACTCTGCCAAGTCTTATTTTAGTCATTTTAATTCTTCTAAAGTCTTGGCTTTCAGTATCTTCTTTAATTCTCTCTTTCCCCCCCTTATATACTTATGCTTCCCCTTCCTTGGTTCCTATTCTCTCTTTCTTGCTTATGGAAATAACATTGACTTTGAATATACATTATTTTCTATTCAGTGAGCAATCATAAAATTGATATATAGGTGATAATTAGAGTAGGCAGGAGGCAGAGTACTGGGCCACATTGCTGTCCAATATTCTTTCAACTCTAATATTCCATGGACTTTCATACTTGTGAATATTACCTCCATATCTAAGAGCTCACACTTTATAGTTGGATTCCACAACTACTCTGCCTAGTCCCCTTCCTCCCTAATTTAAAGAAAAATTTTATTATTTTTATATGCCTTCTGAATTACTTTGCATTGTTAAAAGATAAGTAATATGCATGTTAAGTTTAGATATTTCAGGGAAGTATGAGGATGTTAGTGTGTGTATGTGTTTGCATGTATTTATGTGTGTGTGTGTGTGTGTGTGTGTGTAAGTAATTGAGATTTTTATTTTTACCCTATCAACACTTTAGAGTTCTTCAGAGTTTCCAGGTAAGTTTATTTCTTTAAGATATGTCTGCCTTCTTTCATACAGCAGCCATTCCACATCTTCTAAGAAATGATTTCAAGAACATCTGCTTCAGCACTCATAAACATCCGATCTCCTCATCATTTCCATTCTTTTACAACATCCCCTTCCAGATCACATCCAAAATGGCAAAAAAACAAAGCTAATATGAATTTAGATGCCAGTTGTGTCCTCTCTATGAATGTTTTCCGTATTTGAAATAGCTGGGGAATTATTGTACCTCTACCCACAGTAATTTAGAATGAGAGGAATCGGATAAGGGTTGTTTCTTCCATCTCTTGGGATCTTAAAAGCTCTGTTTTTAAAAATATCTGATCAAATCTGCCAGTTGCAAAACTATACAATGTAGTGGAGAAGTGCATATGGTTAATTATGACAATTACAATTAGTTCTTTACAATCTTTGGTGTTGCTATGGGACTTAAATACCATAATGTATGTCAAAGGGACAATAAAATGTTTCTGTGTTTTCTGCTTACAGATGCTTTTATGATTTGGTTTTGCTCATAAACAGGTGGTTATAAGATGAAATCCTTCCATGAATTCATTTACCATACCTATCTCTTAGCCTGGGTTTTTTGGTCTATCATTAGCACATGTGTCACATTTTCTAGCAACTCTGAGATGATCTCAGGTACTGGCCAATATCCCTTGAACATGTTATAATGAAAATGAAACCACTTCATGGTCAGTAGAAGTAGATAAAATAAATTTAGTTAGTACTCAAAGATTCCTTTCAGAAGCCTTCCTCACCTCCTATTTTCTGTGATTACTTAATTCCCACCTTTTCAAGTTTGCCTCATGAAATATTGTACCTAGTTTCTACTCACCATTTGGGCTCAAGCATGTTGAGATGACTATTGCATGTGGAATGTAAACTTATGTGTTGTTGATAAAGCTATTTCATTTCTGATGCAAGTTGAAGCTACACCATGTGTGTGTGTTTCCACCTCAGCTGGAAAGCAGGTAAGGTAATCTTTTTTTTTCAGCTCATCTTCTTTCTCTGCAGCTCTTTCCTCTCCCTAAAAGGTAGGTACAAAGAAGTTCATGGTTAATGAAACCTCTGTATGAAGGCCTTCCCCCTCTGAGTGTATCTTGCTCAAACAACACATTTCCAGTTAATGACCATCTGGTAAAGCTGACAGCCTTTAGCCCTCCTAATTCTTAACTGTCTGAAAAAATGTGCCCAACCTGCCACGGCTTATGACTGAATTATAAACCATGAAGCATAATAAAGTCATTAACTTTCAACATGTCAAATTTGACTCAAATTGAATCTTGCACAGAATTCGATGACCTTTTCCTAACACTTAAGAGAGCAGGCCAGTGTACTACTCAAAAAGCACTTTGACGTTTCTCAAAGAACCATTAGCATTGTGTGGCTGTCTGGACATAAGCAACCACAGCTCTGGGAGAAGAGAAAAGTCTGGTGATGTGCGTGTGTGAAGAAGCAAGCATTAGCTTGCTAGGGAAAGGCACAATGTTCTGCATTTGGGTACTGCTCATCTATCCTAAAAATAAGATTCACTTTTTAATGAGGAAATTTGGATAAAAGCTTGTGCTTTACAATTCTGATTACCCTTCCCTTTTGTTCCCCACTATCAAAAATAATCACTCTATAAATGTCAATGGAATATTGTTAGAGGGAAGCTCTAGTTGTGGAGAACTAGGTGTCAGCTCTGTCAGATTTCTGTGAATAAGGTACATCTATATACACTTTTTCAAAGAAAGAAAGGTCACTCTCCCCTCTCCTTGTAAAGCTGTCAGATGATTTCAGAAAGAATTAAGGGGCTGTCTTTTCACATTAGAGGGAAATCTGGTTCTCAAGATATTTGGGGCATTGCAGTGAATGAGGAATATTAATAGAATTCCACTCACAGCCTCTCTGGCTAAGAACTGATCTGCCTACACAGTCTAAGGAAGAAAGGCACCTATAGGGTTCCACAATGATTATTACATTGCAACATGAAGGTGGGGAGGGAAAATATGAGCTTTGGTACATATAGGTACTTTTGTCCCTCTTGCCCCTATTCTACCATCCCTTCTTGCCCCTGTAATCCTGTTTAGCAAACAGACTTAAGATCACAGGGTACTAAAGAGTTTCATCTCTTGTTTAAAGATTAGAAAAACTTTAGGTGCTTTGTGTGATGGCATGGCAGTGTAGATGGAAGAGTGACACCAAAGATGCTTTCATAAATAGATTTTTTCAGATTTACAAAGGCTCCATTTCAGGGGCTGGCTAGCCTGGAAAAGAAAGGAAAGAAAGCCCTCTGGTGGTCAGCATCGAGAAATACACTCACTAAGCCTCAGCTACAGTACAAGCAGGCCATCAGGTAGAGAAAGAAAAGTCAACATTAGTTGTATGCGTTTTAGAATAATGTGCTTATTCCAAGTCACAATGAGGTCACTGCTGTATCTGTCACCCCAAGCATTTCAAAGGATATAAAAGAGAATAATGTTTAAGGTTTCAAGAGTCATCTGAAAGAGACCAGTGTAATTTTTAAAATTTCTGCTATGGGCCCAGTGAGACACTAATACAAATTCAAGCTATCTGTTACTTTATAGGACTCAGATCTCAAGAATATTGTGAGCAAGAGTGAGTAGGCTGTTAGTTTCTGTAGGCAAACAGAGATGCAAGAAGAGAGACACCTTCCTGCTGAACTGGATAGCTAGGGAGTGGTTGTTGAGGAAGTGAATTAAGTCAGACCTGGAAGGTTGGGTAAGAATAGAGTAGGTGATGAAAATGGAAGTGAACTGTCCTAGTCACTTTCCTCACAGCTGAGACAAAATACCTGAAACCCACAACTTGCAGGAGGAGAAGTTAATCTGGACTCATGGTTTTTAAAGGTTTCAGTCCATGTTTAGCATGCCTAAACACAGTCAGCATGGTGGAAGGGCTTGGGCAGAGGAAAGCTGTTCATATCATGGTGGTCAGGAAGAAGAGAGAGAAGGAGGAAGAAAGGAAAGGAGATACATCCTTCCAGGTCATTACCCAATGACTCACCTTTTCTGGTCAGGCCTTACCTTCCAACAACACACTCACTGCCATGCTCACCAGTAGATAACTCCACTGGTGAGTACAGCACCCCATGATCTAATCACCTCTTAAAAGCCCCACATCTGCCCACATGAAGACTTTGGTGAACATTCTATATCTAAACCCTAACATGCCACCCTTGACTACTTGACTGCTGAATACTCATGTCTGCTTCTTTATGCAAAATGTATTTGGCCCATCTCTAAGAGTTGGCAAAGTCTTAATAGCTCCAGCACTGCTGAAAAGTCCAAGTCCAAAGTCTCCTCTGAGACTCAAGGCAAACTTTTAGCTGTGAGCCCTCATAAAATTTTTTAAAAAGCTAAACACTGCCAGCATACAATACCATAAGGTAAACATTCCCATTTCAAAAGGGAGAAATAGAGGGAGAAAAAGGAATGGGATCAAAGTAGGACCAAAACCCAGCAAGGAAAACATTAAATCCTATGACCACTACTCAAGGCAAAGATGTGAACTCCAAACAGCATGAGTGGACCTGCTCCCACATCATTGCTGGTTGCAGCCATCACAGTTTCTTTCTTGGGATGGCTTTATTCACTGCCTGCAGCTTTCCTCAATGGATATTCCTGGCTTCACCAACTTCCTGGAGTCTTCACTGCATGTTGCACTGCCCACTCAGGGCACACTGACTGCCCTTCCAAGCTTTCTTCTGAAATCTGGGTTGAAGTCTCACTGACCCCACAACTTTTGCATTCTGCATGCCCTTACAACCAGCACCAGGTGGATCCCATTAAGAGCATAGCTGAACCCTCTTTGTATCATGGCTCCAGAGGCCTATGAGTGCCTGATTGGTTGAGCACAGTGAATTGAGAATCCCAGGGAATTGGTTTTCTTCTTGAGAAGGCTACCCTGGGGTTCTCTTCTCAAAACAAAGTCTTTCACCTTTGCACTTTTGCCCCTCACAGAGCTGGGCCTCCTGAATCCTCAGACTCCCTCAAGGCATCTTTTTGATGCTAGACTTTTCAGCAATCATTCTCTCCTTGGCCAAAACTATATAGACCCACCTTACAGATGCTTCCTTTCTGGAGCACCTCAAATATTTAAAAAGTCACCCAGCTGTGATTCTCAATGTACAGCTGGCTAAAAGCCACCCGACAGTATCCAATGCAGGCTGAACATTGAGCTGCATTGAAATTTCTTCCACTGGATTAATCAGTCCCCCACCCTCAGTCTCTGAAAAGTCTTGAGACATGAGCAAAATGTAGGCAAATTTTCTACCAGAGCATAGCACTTGGATCTTGGATCCAACTGCCAGTGGAGTCCTTGTTCCCTACTGAAATCTGGGGAACCTGGCCTTTACTATCTGCACTTTTATCAGATCTGGTCTTCTGAGCTCTGATCAGAATCTCCCATCAAGATTGGCTTAGAGCCTTCTAGGGCTTTTCACTAGTGGATCATTGCACTAATGAATGCAGCACCCTCATAACACAATCACCTTTCAAAAGCTCCACCTCTGAACACATGAGTCCTTTCGGGGACATTCTAGATGTAAATAATATGAACAGTTGACATATAACCAAGCCAAGTGAGCAAGAAGAGTTTTGTAAATCAGTGCCAAATAAGAGTGCCAAGTTAATAGTAAATAATAATATACAGAGAAACTTGGCTAATAAATAAAAAGGTTTATATAAATACTTAAAGTAGTTTAATATAATTTGAATCAGTAATTTTTAGGTACCCATTATGAACTAGAGGCAGTATAACTGGACATTAGCAGCAGAAGGGTCTGGATTCAAATCCCAGGTATGACATATAGGTGAGTCCTCTGGCAAATTATTTAGCCTCTCTGACCATTTTCCCCCATTTGTAAAACTGAGATAAGAAAGGAATATAGTTTTAGACTCAGAGATACACAAATATCCTGTCAAGTATCAGGTTAGTGCTAGGAAAATTCTGAACTGTCCCAAGACCCTATCTCACTCTTTGGTGAGTCTCCAGCTACTTCGTGCATGCTGAGAAACCTGTTGTCAGAAACATTCTGTGGGAAATTTATGAATTAGATAGATGATTGGATAAGAGGTCACCAAATGACCTCCAACCTAGAGACTCACTGGTTCTCAGAAGTCTGTGATGACCCACAGCAAGCTGAGATATGGAGATAACAACATAAATGGATATTTTATGCTAAGATCTATGTTTAAATTTCTTTCAAAGTGTTCAGTTCTGTGTAAAAAAATACCATCACTTTAATTAATGCAACCTATCATTGATAGACTTTCTCAAGCTGTTTCTCTACAGCTCCTCCAGGGAAGGAGTGGCATTAGGGGTCGGGGTGGGAGAGATCAGCAGTGGGGTGACCCTTGTCTAAAATCAGTATGTCAGGGTTTCAGAATTGCTGGAAGGAAACTGAACAAAGATCCCATCCTGCTTGTGAAAGTGGATGGAGACTTGGGACAACAGGAGGCTTGAAGTGGAATTCACCTCATTCTAATAGTGCAGGGTGAGAAATAATGCTGAGAGCAAATATTTCCCAGAGAACAGGAGCAAGAACGCCCTGTGCCATAGCGACATGCCCATCTATGGGCCACTTGTGGAGAGGGGAGGGAGAATGTGGAGGTTGACTGTGGAGGTTTGCAAGGTTTCAAATGCAAAATGTAATCACTTACCTTTAATTAACTCAAACAATGCATCGGCAGATTATGTTAACATGCCTGTAGCTGAGTTGGAAGTAGTGGACTAGCACTAAGACCTTAGAGAGAGAGAGAATCCTGATATGTGGAAGCAGCAAGGGCCCAGAAAGCTCATAGACTAATTTTACAGATGAGCAAATGAGCTTAGCAAACTTACAGAATGTACCCAAGGTTATTATAGTCTCTTGGTGACAAAGCTGGGACTATACCTGGGATCTTTACCAGTTTAGTTTTCTCTCCAAAACATTGTGTGTGATACCATCTATAGTGATTCCATGTTAGCTCAAGGGGTAAAACTAGCCATAGCAGATTTGAATACAGATTAAGGTTTGATATATCTTAAAGAAAGGTTTAAAAAACAGGTGAAACTTAGAAATCTATATCTATTTCAAGCAAGCTCTAAGTTTTAGAATGTTATTATTAAAGTAAATCGCTGTTTCCATGCAGCTATATTAAATAAAATGTTACTTTTTTATGAGAAATGCAATGCACATTTCTGGTGATATGCCCATAGAAGACTGAGTGGGGAAGCCATAGGGATTGTAGGGGAAAGAGCACCTTATAATTTTGATCATCTGACTGAAATATGACCACTGCTGGGATGAATCTGCTTAAAATACATCTTCAGATTTTTCAAGAGTGAACAAATCCACTTATAGAAAAGGAAGCTATGCATTAAAATAAGAAAAATCACATAAAATATTATCGGAAAGAAGGAGAGGCAATGAAACTAACATTCATCTTGCTTTACTCATTTCATGGAAAAGGGTTTTATGAACAACTTCCAGAAGAGTTTTAATGTGGTTGTAGATTTTATTTTATCTTACAATTTGACAATTCCTCAAGGTTTTGGTATTCATTCTTTTTTTGAGCTGAAATATACAGAACTAGACAGGTACTCTTTTTAAAGTCTTGTTTTCCTAACAACTAAGAGAACTAGAAAAGAAAGAATCCTTGGTAATCGTTGGTATTGGTATAGTGCCATAGATGATATCTCTGCAGATCTCATTACCTATTGAGATGAACACAAGAGATAAATGGATGGGGGCTCCGAGTAGAGCTTCCACTCAGTGGCACACTGGTAAATGTTTCATTTGTTTTAGGAGTATGGAGACTGATCATAGTATTTACAGATTTCTGTGCTGTAAATACTCCTATCCTGGTCATAGTCAAACTACCAAAGTGATGTCACTGAATTGGGAGTTGAGCAGAGATGCAAGTGTTTCACTCTTCCAAGCCAGTGCAGGGTCTGAGACCAGTGCTTTAGTGTATCACTCATAAAGGCCATGTGAGAGAATGTAGCTTTGATCTGATGGCTAAACAACTTGGTTAACACTATTCTTCAGAATTAGATGATTTAATCCACAGGCCCTGCTTCGGGCTACAAAATTTACAGCAGGAAAGAACAAAGCAGAAAGTGTGCTGTTGGCATCTCGAACAGACAGTCATTTCCCAGCCTGTCAACCTGCTAAATCAGCAATCTGAATCAAGTTGGGGTTGCTGGGCATGTCCTTCAAATGGGAGGAGATGGTGAAAGTGGGGGATAAATGGTACCTCTTAGAAGAACCAGAATTCAAAATGATTTGCAACAAAACTTTACAAGTGTCAACAAAAAGGTTGGAGGCAGAAATTTACTTTAAGTCTCCACCATTTTGGTACATAGGTATTCATAGCAAAATCACCTTTCAGGATATCAGGTTGTAAGAATTTTAGTTATCAGAAAAAAAAATAGAAAATTTTAGGTTGCATTTAAAAATAAAAACAGTAATATGCCATATTGCCTTTCTTCATTTTGTAGAAAGATATAGAAGAATAGAGTCCTATTTTGTACCTTCAAATTACATTATTTTTCCAGCTGGATGCAACAGAAAAAAGCAGGGCAGGCACAGGAACTTTACTTAAATGACTTCATTGGATCAGAGCACATGATAGAGTATTTTAGTGAACATGTGAGATGGTATCTGGTAGAAGCAGAAGGCTTGATCATTTCACTTCCTTCTAGCTGATGTTCAAGAGCGTCTACACCCAGATTTATAGCTCTTTACTTACACATCCATCATTGTTAATATGCCAATACTCTGACTGTGTAAGCCTGGAATTGGCTGCATGAGTCAGTTTCTTCCCAATGGAGGCAGCTTATTATCCTTGTTCCTGCTGAGTATTATTTTTTTTAGCGTGCAACAGTTTCATAATTAACAATGATTATAAATCTGTTTATTGTTACAATTATATGGGCCCATGTATCTATAACATTAGATGTTTTTTGAGTGTAAGGAATCTGGTTATAAGTCAGGTGGCAGTTAGCATTTTGTTATTGTTTCTACTATGCTGGAAGATAAATTCTTAGTCCTTTAACAATCTACCTTCTTGTTTTATTGTCTGTGATACTGCATAGGAATGAACTTATGTTTGTGGTTCTGCATGCACTTCCCTTTGCTGGAATTTCTGTCCAGTTGTGGTGATTAAGACCCAGATTCTGAATTGTAGTGGAGATGCATTCTAGTTCTGACTTTGCTTTAACAAGTTAGCTAATGCCTCCAAATTTGAGCTTTCTCAAATGTAAGATGGGAATGATAATGTGTCTAGCTCATTAGGCTCTAATGATTAAATGGAAGGAGTATGTAAGAATTTTTTTTTTTTTTTTTTTTGGTTTTTTGAGAAAAGGTCTGTCTGTGTAGTCCAGGCTGGCCTTGAACTTACTATGTAGCCCAGGCTGGCCTCAAACTCATGGCAACCCTCCTGCCTCAGCCTCCTGAGTGCTGGGATTGCAGGCATGTGCCACCACACCTGGCTTATGTAAGACATTTTGTACAAGGCCAAGTGTAGAGTGACTTCTCAATATATAGGCAATTACGTTAATTTTATAAATTTTGTGTTACAAAATATGCATATGGCAGTTAATGTCCAGCTACTATTAGTCTTTGTTTGAGCACTGACTCACTACCTGGAATTTCAGCCATGACACATCTCTTTAAAAAAATCTTCCCAATAAACTAAACATTTTATTTTTCCATCCTATAACTTCTCTGGTTTATATGTATTAGTTTTGCTTTGTTACTACCCTGACTTCTGTCTGTACTTGTCTCGTTAGTATGCGAAGACTTCATTTTTCCCCACAGTCTTCCCCATGTATAAGTCTGATGTGAAAAAAATATGATAAACCCTTTCCTAACAGAGAACACATTAGTATTCTAAAGGCTTTACAGTAGAGATATGGTCTAAGAGAATAATTTCAATATTCAGGCCCTGGACACAAGAGTTATTTGCTTGGCAGTAGGTTCTTTTTGATGCCTCTGAAATCATTGTCATATTTGTTAACTATCTACTCTGCAGCCCATATGGTAGCATTTAATTATACCTGTTGGAATCATCCACTTAACCATGGTCAAGTATACTCTGATTACACGTTCTGTTGTTATTTCCTGGTTGTCCTATATCCTTGGCAGCTGTCATCAGCCAAATTTGGTTTTTCTGATTTTTTAATGGCTCTCATCCAGTCCCAAGTTTCTGTAACACATGCTTCAGCCTTGTCAAACATGCTTTGTTTCAACTGAGACATCGTCATGTTGTGGGCCTTACATGGCATTGCTAGTTACCACATGCTACAATAGATGACTTCAGCACCTTCTCCCAGGTTTATTTTTTCTTCATTTCATAAAATTCTATGCAATATAATTAATCAGCAAAAAATATTTGCTGGCTTCCTCCCCAGCACGGGCTGCATTTCAGTGGTAGGTCAATTTGGTCCAGTTTAATCTAAGAGATGTTTAAAATGCCAACAGTGAATGAATTAAATTAAATTTATTGAGCACTTACAATGTCATAGTCATTTGTTTCTTTTATTTTGTATGTATATGAGCTCATTTGATCCTCTGAGCAGTCCTGTGAGATATAAAATCTTCTTGATCTTTTCAGATGAAGTCATGGACTCTCCTAGAGGTTATATATTCTGTTTAAGGTCACACCATCAGTAAGTGGAAGAGCTCTGAATTAATTTACACTGAAAGTTTCATAACTTAAAAGTCCTTGTTTTTTTTCCAAACTAGGTTTTTACTGTTATGGACTAGATAAAATGAGAAACGAGAATCCTCACATATTCTCAAATGGTTTACAGGTTCCAAGGATAAGGTATCCTTTATGTTTTCCTACCCAATGATTCAAAGTTCTACAGAGATGTATGTTTATGGCATTATTACTTTGGTAAAGATAAGCGAAACAAACAAGACAAAAACCTACCTGCTAGAAGTTATCTTTCACAGGTTGCTTTAACTCTTCTGATAAAGGTACACTTTGGTGCAGTGATTTATAGGAAAGCATCTGGAAATTGTTTAGCTTTACTTTTAGAGCTAGAACTATAATCCTGATGCCAGTTCTATGTGTCATACCTGTGTTTTCCTGACTGATGTGTCTCTGCACCATGTCTCTATATAGTGTTTCATTTAAGTGGTTGACATTTACTACCAGACATTAAGATTATGAAAAGGAACAGTTCCAGTGCAGGGAAAACACAGCCCATTTTCTACCAAATTCTAAGATCCCAGAGGCAGTGAAGGTTGCTGTCAAAAATAATTTGAGGAAAGTGGGTCTGGTACTGTTTTTTAAATTTAGCAACAATTTGTGGTACTGCACCACTGGAGACTCATTCACTATTATACTCCTTCCTATCATACACAAATTTTTCTTATAGCCATTCCAAGAGAAGCTTATATTTATGTTCTATAAGACTTTATAGTCACCATGTTTTATCTATATTCATGCCATATGGAATAGGCATGAAGTGTCCTTCAAAAATGGAACAAGAAACCAGGCAGAGTGATGAAAGCCTATAATTCCAACAGTCTAGAAGCTGAGGCAGGAGTATCACAAATTTAAGACCCTGCCTGGACTCTTCAAGACCTTGTCTCAAAATAAAAAATAAAAAGGAGGTAGGGGATATAGCTCATTGTGAAGGTCCTGGTTCAATCCCTAGAATCACAATTACAAAAAAAAATTGCCTCTCATAGACTTTGTGTCTTGGCACAATTCAATCACTAAGTAGGTACATGACTTGGTCAAGCATGTAACCATCAGTCTGAGTATTCTTCTCACACTGGGACCATGCAAGGTTCAGGGTATTTGAACCTACGCTTAGCTTCACCCCTGTTCCAAGGCACAATCCCAATCTTCGGTTTATGATTGCTTTGTAACCATATTGTACTAACACACGTTCCATAAGTGGTTTCTGAGGTGTTTCACAATTGCAAAGTAATTTTCCTCCTATGAAAATTTGATCTTAAATGCCATTTTGATCCGGGATGTTTTTCCTTATACTGATCACAAGACAGAGGGCACGCAAAAGCAGAGATGTTCTTTATGGAGTCAACCTCAAGAATTTAGAAGACATATTCAAAATATAACTCCCATAAAATGAATAACCATTTATGATGTAATTAATCTAAATCCTGACTCTCTTGAGGATTGAAAATGTATATTTTGAATACTTGGGGACTTGAAATAGCAATTATTTTATAAATGCTTTTTATCAGCCATCAGGAAGGTGGGCTTATTGCTGCCTGTTTATGCTTCATTGTATTCTCTTAACAATCTCCACACCTCTTTCAGGTTTTTCCAGAGTATGAAGTTCAGTATAGCAGTTAGACTGAAATATGTTTTTAGACATTTAAGACCTATATATTTGTTCTACCCTGGACAGTGTCTTATGGATAAGTAATAATATCTCTAAGGAAAAATTTTCATTGTGTTGCATATTTTTTTCTTTTTCATCCTTATGGCCTCATATGTTATGGAATAAAAATGTTTCTATGCTTTATATTAAGTATAAAACCATTAAGACAAGATTTGTGCTTCTACATAGAATTATGATGATGTAAATTGCTTATTTACAAAATAGGTTAGAGTTTGCTGTTTTGTCAAGCCTTTCCTCATTTCTTAAAACCTCTAAATATGTAGATTTCTTCTCTTTTTTAACATTTACATTTGGAAAATAAACATAATTAGGATGAAAAAATCTCCATGAAACAGTACTGATAACGCTAGTAGTTTTACGGAGAAAACTCATAATCCATTAGAAGTATGGAAGCTATAGAGCTATGAATAAAGATCTATGAAGGCTGGGAATTTTAGAGGTTTGATTTGTCCAATCTCCATCATTACTTTAAGTACATCCAAGCTGTCTTTAATTAAAGATGTGTATTTAAGAGCTCATTGTGTATGTGTGTAATTCATATCCACAAATAAGCACCTACCATTTTCAAAGCATCTGGATATGGATGTGTACTAAGATACTTCAGCTAATATGAGAAGGAAGGGAAAATAATTTATATTACTAGGACAGTCATGGTGAACCTTTTAGAACCTTCAGTGATACAAACAGTCCACTGCAGTACTCGTGCCTAAGGTTCACCACCACTGTAGTAGGAGAAGGCAATAAATATAGTGATAGTGAGGAAGCATCATTTCCAGCAGAAGTAATAGTTTGAGAAAGATCCAGAAATAGGAAAAATGTGTGTGTGTGTGTGTGTGTGTGTAAAGACTGGCCAAAGCATGT
This sequence comes from Heterocephalus glaber, assembly GCF_053883595.1. Taxonomy (NCBI): domain Eukaryota; kingdom Metazoa; phylum Chordata; class Mammalia; order Rodentia; family Bathyergidae; genus Heterocephalus; species Heterocephalus glaber. The sequence continues at coordinate 18,691,273 of NW_028258379.1, forward strand.
TATTCATTAGAGGTGGGGTGTGGGATAACACACTTTTTGATGTGTAGTGAGTAGAAAAGAGACAATATGGTATTTATAGACAATTGAGTACTACTCTGCCATGAGCAAAGGTAAACTTGAGTCATTTATTGGAAAATTAATGTACCTTGAGACCTTTATATTCAGTGAAATATATCAGACACACAGTTTAAATATTGCATGATTTCTCTTATATGACAAACTCAAAATATGAATAAATTAAAGAGTAAAATGGATAATGGGAAACAGGGACATAGATATTTTGCAAAGGAGAAAGGTGCCAAGTGATGGAGAAGCGAAAGAGGAAAGGGGAAGGCAATAAAAAAGAATGTGTTACATACATGTGTTATATACATGTACATATAACATGTCACATACATGTTACATACAGTGTGTTATATACATGTACCAACTCCCCATAATGAATGTAATTATTATGTCCTAAAAGCATGTGCTAATAAAAATAAAAATTAAAGAAGAATGGGTCTGGAATTTACCTCAGTGGTTCTGCCACCTGCCTTGCAAGCAGAAGGACCCAAGTTCGATCCCCGGTACAAAAAAAAAAAAAAAAATTAAAGAAGAAGTTAAGGTTGTGAAGGAACCTTTCTGAAAATAAATCAGAAATAAACTTGCTAAAGGATTTCTTTGCGGTAGAGAGTATGTATTATGAGTCAGCCTTCCTTCCTCTCTGCATAAGGAAAATAAGGAGTTCTGTCTATGAGAGTCTCATGACAGGCAAGCCATGCTGGTAGCATCTGTGTGGTGGCAATTGGAGAGCTAAAAAATGCAAAAAGGTAACCGCTGACTATTACCCTGATCCCTGTATGGGACAATTTTGGCTTTAGTGACAGTCTTCAACCTGCTATATGTGCCTAGAGCTATGACATTGGGATGATTACTTTGGCCAAGAGTGTTAAGTGCAGTGTTTTAATGTCCAGGAAGTACATAGTAAGGAATGTGCTTGTGGATTTTCAGCCTAGTGAGTTGATATTGTAATTATACTCTGTCTTCATCAAAGCAATTGTAATCTATACCCATGTGAAGAGACAAAGTTGGAAATTGTCCAGGGAGTACAAATCTCAGTGTTTGTTCTCATTAGGACATTTACATTCTTGAGACCAAGAAGACTTAGGTGAATCTTATTAACAAAAGACACTCAGCTTCCTTATGTTCTTACAAATTACTCAGCTACTTAGAAATTCTGTCCTCTCTCACGCTGACACTTGATCTTTGTATTTGAGATCTGGTTCTATACACATTTAATTTCTTGGTGGACTCTTGCCTCTGGAGGACTTTTGATTGAGCCTTTATTCTCCTCCACATGACTCTTCAGCCAGCACATTTGAAGTACTTGTTCCCAGGGGAAAGTTCAAGTCAAATATGTGAGCTAATTTTCCCCATTTTTACTAAAATCTTTAGGGTTTGGATTCCCATGTGTTCAGTGTTTTAAGTCTTTGATGCACTTTGATAAATCTATGTATTTTTCATATCCATAGATGATCCAGAGGATCAAATCTTATTCATGTATTAATGAAATAAAGACATGATAACATGTTAAGGCAGCAAAGGTCTGGCTCTCTAGATTTCCATTCTGATGAGGGTCGGTGGCCATCTACTTAATATGAGCTACATGTGGCTGACCCCCTCTACCCAGGTTCATTCTTCATAACTGAAAGAACAAAATAGAAGAGTATCTTTCACCAGACCTTCTCCAGTCCCACTCTATAGCATTTTCCTGTTGTAATAGTCAGCTTTGCCTCACTTACTATGATACAGTATGTACAGCAAGCTACTTAGGAAGGAGAAAAGTTTTATTTCTCACAGGTTTAGAAGTTCAGAGTCAAAATGTCATAGTACTGGCTCTATGGAGAGGGCTGTCCATTGGCTGTATCACCTCCTGGCACTGGTATCAATGGCACAAGCACATACAGGAGGAAGAAAGTCATTACATATTTATCCATCTCTATGTAAAGAACAAAATGGGCCAAGATCACTCCCTTCATAGCACCACACTGGGGAAAACTCAAGAGGTCACATAAGAATGGCCTTCTGAGATCACATCTCAGTGATTTAAGGACATCTCACTAGTCCCAACCTCTTAAGCATTCCATCACCTCTCAACACCACCACCCTAAAGTCCAAGTCCCTAATCACAATGAATCCTTGGGGAACACCCAAAAGAAGCTCGAACCATAGTGTCTAGCTATTCCGTTCAACATTTTGTTGATATAATTTATTAGTTTTTTTCTCCCAATGAAATCAAAAGTTTATTTAGAGACTATGATATTATTATGCATATGTCACCTCGCAAGGTGCCAGAATAGCTTAAGTGTCCAATTATAAATCTGATTACAGTTGAAATTTCTTGAAAAAGAATAGAAAATTCCTTCCTGTTCTTCACACTTTGGCCTGTAAAGAGTGTGGAAGGAGTGAAGAATCCACAGGCCAGTTTGGATGTTTGCCTTCCTCACTCTTTCTCTCTCCTACCATCCATTAAGTCTCCTATTTACTATCTTTTTTGAAAAGATCTGGAGTCCCTAAAAAGTAAGAGACCTTGAAGATGGTGCATTAATGTGAGATCCTACAACTCAGAACTTTCTGGTGGGAAAAATATATGCACCTAAATCCCATGTCTTTGAAAATCTTATCCAAATGGATGCTCAAGATGAAAATTTCAGGGTCAAAATAATATTATTAGCAAGATGTATAACACTGCTTAAATTTGTATTTCTAAAATGCTTAATGTGTAAATGTTTATTACACTGAGTGTTTTTGCATTATTGCATTCACATTTCAACTGTTTATTAACTTTTACATCAGTATTTCTATGGACAGTGAGACTTAAGAAGGCCAAATATCTTGTTAACATCCTCTAGCTCTTAAATAGTAAATTCAGCATTCAAATTCATACCCTATCTGGCCTCTATCTTCTATAACCACTAATCTTAGGAAAATTGACCTCTGATGTATGAACAACCACATACTGTATTTGGTAGCAGAGGCAAAAAAGATATTTTTCTAATGATATTCTTCCCACTATCCTGTCATAATAAATTTGAGAAGTTGGAGTTTCTGTCTACCAAATACACACACAGATGACTTAAGATTGGCATTTTGAGTTATGACAATTACAATGCATTCCATTGTCTGAATTGGTGGTGTGAATTATATATGTTTGTTATATGTCCTATGGAGTATACTCCTATTAATAGCCTCATTTATTTGCATAGAATTTTCTATAGATCTAAAGCATTGAAAGTTACTTTAGGTTTTGAAGGGAGTCACAATAGAAAATACAAGTCATATGAAGTACAGTTTTATAAGATATTTTACTGTTTATATTGTTGGCATCTTTGTTCTGAATGTTATTTATTTTACTTTATTTTTTGGTACTGAGGATTGAACTCAGTACCTTGAGCTTGTGAGGCAGGCTTGGCACCACTTAGCTAAATCCCCAGCCCCTGAATGTTAATTTTGATTAGTCAAATAGACTATTTATCCCAGCAATTTTTGTGTCTGTGCACTTCTCCTATTTATCATCTATGTATATTAGTAAATATTGACAAATATTTAAGCATTACAATTTCTGACCTTAATTGAAGCTTCCAAAGATGTTTTTTTTTCTTGGAATCACGTAAATTTCCTTGAAAATTAATCAAAACTCATGCCTTTTTAGAATTTTTTCTGATATGTTCTAAGTGTTATTATAAGCTTCAAAGTAGGGCTGGGGATTTAGCTCAGCAGTGCTGCGCCTGCCTCCTCATAAGCACAAGGTCCTGAATTCGACCCCAGTACCAAAAAAAAAAAGCATGAAAGTAATACAAATTCTTATGGACGGTTACTTAATTATCAGTTAATTTCCAAGAGCTCTATCACATGCACCCTTCTTATTTCTGTGGGGGTTTTTTCTTCATTTGTTTTGGTACCAGGGATCGAACTTGGGACCGTACACTTGTGCGGCAGGTGCCGGAACCACTGAGCTAAATCCCTGGCCCCACCCTTCTTATTTCATGGTTACATTGTCAGTAGGTATATGTTATCCTGCCTGTGCTGACAGAGAATCTGTGCTTATTGCATAAGGGAACCCAGTTTCTGTGAGTATCATTTATATGTAAGTGTGATTTTTCTTCTAGCTTGTAATAACTACTCTATTAGTTGAATTCTTTTAAATATGTACTTACATCCTATCCTCAATAAAACCAAGTGTCAGTTATCCCCATAAATAACCAAGTTCTCACTCAGGTTTCCTATTAATTCAATCTGCTTCCACTTTCATATTGCTTCTAAGTGGCAGATTTGCTTTCAATCTGTCAAGCCAGTATAAAGTAGCTTTATTTATTTATTTATTTATTTATTTATTTATTTATTTAGTATATATAGTTGGTTGGTGCTAGGGATTGAACTCAGAGCCTTGCACATGCTAGGAAAGCATTCTGCTGCTGAACTGAATTCTGAATGATTACAAATATTTTTTGATAGACACTGTGCTTGGTATTGAAGATGCACTACAGAACAAAACAGGCAAATCTGTTTCTATGCAAACCTGTTTGTGCAGTAGATGGAAAAGTAAATAAGTAAATTTCACCATATAAAATAGTTTAATAAAATGATGGATGCCCCCAAGAAAAGTGAATCAGAGCAAGTAAATAAGGAGATCAGAAAAAGTAAGTAGATGTAGTACTATGGTGGGATGAACATACTATTTTATATCGCTACTTAAGGAGTTATTTCTAATTGGTGGCATTAAGCTTTATTAGTGATGATAGTCTTGTAAGTGTTCACATTGCTTTGGGGGAGCAGTAAGTTTAGCTTACATTAGTAAAATGTTCCATGTGAGCAATATTGCCCTAGTGATTTTTATTTTTGTAGTACTGTGATTGAACTCACAGACTTTGCATTGAGTCACATCCCCAGCTCTTTTAAATTATTATTTTGAGACAGAGTCTTACTAAGTTGCCTAGGCTGGGTTTGAACTTACAATGCTCCTGCCTCAGCTTTCCATAGTCTTGGTAATACTGGGATGTACCACCATGCCCAGCTCTAGAGAATTCTTTAGAATTACAGAACTTGTGCAAATGATATATTGGATCAACAGGCATGACACTCAAGTTTTGTTGTATGACTGTTTGATTAAATCTCTAATTTTTGTTTATATGTTCTATCATTATAACTTACTGTTTATACAGAATGAGTACCTGTTCAATACTTTATCAATTGAATAGCCATTTAAAATCTCCTAGTATATGCCAAGTAGTCTATTAGGTGCTGGGAATACAAAGATGAATAGGACAACTGTAGTAAATACATAAATGTATAACAGTGTAGGTGGCATGTGATTTGAGTATATTTACTGGAATATATATTTTCTCAGTTAAAAATATGAAAAGTAAAAAGAGTACTTCAACTAAAAGTGACAAATATAGGCAGCCACTGTTGATGAGGGGGTTCAAATATCATTTTGAAAGTCTAAAAATCCATTTGATATTTACTTGCAATTCTGGATTAATGCTTATTTAATAATCTCTGCCACAGTGAAGGTTTATAAATTTAAATTAATGAAAATTGTTAATTCAACTGTCTAGATGATAATATACTTGTGTCATGCATATAGTGTCCTGTATCTAAGCTGACCTACCCAAAATGCAATATGTTTTAGCTTTCCAGATCTATTAAAACCATGAGTACCTCAAAGGGTCCACAAGGCAGTCTAAAACATATCATCTTGAATCTAACAAGGAAATTAACTGATTTCCTGAATTTATATGAATTAAACATTGTGTAAAATGAATTATGTGCTTATGATAGTCAAAAAATAAGTCCAAACAGAAAACAAATTTTCAGTTAATCTGAGATTTTGGGGTTAAATGGACCCTGTAGGAGTTTGGGGGCCTGTGGATCTATCCATGGTTCTGAAATTATCTGGCGGCTCATTTTGGCATAGTTGAAGAATAGGTTGGCCAGTAAACTTCAGAGTGAGTATTTACAAAGATTTATTAATGAGGATTGTCTTTGTTATTGGCCTGCAGTGTCAGTCTTTATTTCCTACCTTTGCCCATACCTTCTGCCCCAATTGTTCTTTGTATTACCAACAACATGTGACGACTTCTTGATCTGACTCTTGTTTTATCCTCTCTTCTAAGCTAGTACATTCTCTAATTCATGTTTAATCATATTTCAATTAAAGTTTATACCTAGAGTCTTTACCATATGTTCCTTAGCTCGTAATCCTATTTTGTATTTGTTAAAATAATGAGATCATCAATTTTATCTTCATTTTAAAGTAGTTAAAATAATTTTAATTCACTCCATTAATGTATGTGTATAAAATCTGCATTTAATTGATTTAAAGAAATAAACTAAAATAAATGAACAAAGTATTGTTCCTCATCTTCCTTTTTCACGGTCATGTTTTTTCTCCTCTCTTTCCTTTCTTCTTCATCCAGCTCCTTGTCATTCTTCTGATGCAGTCAATAAAAATACATATTTAAGTGGAATTTAATACATAATTAATATGTATTAATTTAATACATATTTAAGTAGAATTTAAATGTTGTGTGACCATTTAATGTTAGTGGATGAAAAGTATAAAAATATAGGCATTTATAGTTTCCTGTGACTATGTAATATTATAACTTGGAGATAATAGGGAGACCATTCTTTTTTAGATGCCTCTAGATTATTTTTTAGCATAGATCTCTTTCTTGGTTATTGGAAGACTCAAAATATATTTAAAGAGTCAATGATGTTGACAGTCAATGATTAAGACAAAGTTTTGACATGAATGCTACTTCTATATCTTTTTATAATTTCACTTACTATAATTTAAGAATAGAATGTAATGACATGTCTACAATGGTCAAGTATGTGAACTCTTGAATAAACAATCTAGATTATTATCTTTAATCCACCAAGTCCTAATCATATGATCTTGGGTAAATCTTCAACTATATGGATCCATATGTTTTATCCACAAATTGGTATAATAAAACATCCTCATACTGAAGATTGCTATTAGAATTTTGAGATAATGTGTACTCAATTTATAGTACAAAACTGAAACCTACTAGGCATACAATAAAAATTATCATCGTTACCATCAACTTCCTTGGTGTGCCTTTCCTGTGCTTTACATGCCTATACATTTTAAGGTACTCTGTTCAGCATGAGTACTTGAATACATTTCTCAGGGGAGAGTATGTTTCTTCTCTTATCCTTTACTAGGTTCATAGCTAAGGTATCTATACCAAAAGACAGAATAACAAAGAAAACTATAAATATTAACTTAATTTTATGTGACATGGGAACATTCAGAAATGAATACCCAATGTAAATAGGGAAATTATATATTTTTATGCTTAGGTTTCATGAAGAGTATACAGTGTGGGGAGAAAAGGGATGTGATACAATGCTAAAAAAACAGGAGGAACTTAGCAAAGCCTCTTGTTTAAATTCCTTGTGGTATCTTTGCATCTTCTGCTCCTTTTCTTGGGTATAAAAATGATACAGGTTGAGTGAGGTTCTTATCCCTGTTCAAAAATTCTTTTATGGAAGAAGTTCAAAAATTCTTTTATGGATTTCTCAGAGGAGAAAGTCAGAGATACCATCTTGGTTTTCCTGTTTTTTCAAATGTCAAGGTTTCATATTTTGGGGTAGCATATCCTGAGCCCCATCAGGTACTTGACATTTGGGGAGGGTAAGTTGGTAGCAATTATATCTGTAACACTCATTAATGTTTCAACTTGAAATATTGTCAGCTATGGGCAAAGACAGGAAAGATAGTGATTTCCCAATTATGAATGACCTTTCTTAACTCACAATCAGCTGTTGATTACTGTTGATCTGTTGACCATGGCATGGTGGTGACCTTTGGAGTGTGTTATATTCTCATTTCTCTTAATATGGCAGTTAAAATTCTGTAGACAGATAATGCAGTATTGGCATAATGAATAAAATAATGATTGATAGTGAAATTGTAAAGGCAAAAGGTTCAATGTGCTTGAAAGTCACAGAATTTTTAAAAGTACAGAGGATAAGAAATACTGATGAACAAAATGTGACAACTTGATTCTGGCTATGCATATAGAATTGAACCAAGGAATCTATTAAACTAGTCATTGTTAGTGAATACAGCATATAGAAATGTAAATACGGCAAATAAATGTATCTTTCTAATTTAAATATCTTTCAAAGCTTTTATTTGAAAAAAACTATATTTATACATTGTAGCTTTCACAAAATCATTCTTTCCTCCAGTAAAGTATTTCTATTTTAAAACATATAAAAGTCAATATTTCTGAAATGAAGTTCTTTTGGAATTAAACAAAAGGGACTGCCCCCCCGACTACAATTTATATCACTGTATAATAAGATGGATAAGGCAATCAATATACAATGGTTTTGTATTATAGCCAGAATTAACATTTGTTCAGTCAATGAGTGATGTCAATCAGAACAGTATTACTTCTGCAATGGGGAAATTTCAGAGCTCCTAAAGTATAGTGTAACGGTTATATTGTCAAATGTGTGACAGGTTTTGTTCTGCAATGACCCTTGGTCTTTAATGAAAATGTAAAATGTCAGAATCAGGGGAGAAAAAAGCCAAGTGGCAACTGATTTATCACTTTATTTATAATCAAATTACCAAAAGATTGGACCTGTTCATACCAATTCTCAAAATGAGTAATATTTGAAACATTTCTGCTTATACAAATAATTAGATTGCTGAGGTGCATAAGAATTCAGTAGTCCATGCTATTTCTAAGGTTGAAATCAAATTGTTCTTGTGTGTGCTCAGTGTAACAGTTTTAAAAGGAAGATATTCTGGGGAAAAGAAGAGGAAAAAAGAGCATTTTTCATTATCATACTGAAAAAGTCATTGCACTGAAAAAGTGTCAACAAACCCTAAATAATTTTGTGTTGATTATACTAAATTAGAATAGTGATGGCTATAATCATTTGATCCCCAAGGCATTAATGAAAATTCAGCATTATTTTGTGTGGAATATGTATCATTACCCTTGAGCCTAGGAATCATTATTAGTAAGTCTGATTAAATCTGGAAGCCGTGACACAAGCTATCTTTAACCCACTAATGACAGGGCCATATTGTAATTTTATGATGAATGAACACAGTTTAGCATTTTTAGCACTTGGTGAGGAAAATAAGAAGTCTGCATTCATTTTCTTGATTAGAGAGCAAAGTAGTACAGAGAAGCTCATAAGGAATGGTATTTAATGAAATGGTGTTCCTGCTGATTGATTAACCTGTCATACCTTCCAAAACCCACAGGACCAGTTATTTTTGCATGATCAAAGATATCATTCAGCAATATTCTAAAGATGCAAAGGTACAAAAAATAAAAATACCATTTCTTGACATGTATATATTGCTTATATATTTTCAAATGTTTTCACATATATTTTATGGTTTTATAATCCTATTAACTGTTAGTGTGCATTAGAAGTTTTACCACTTCTTTCATCAATAAGAAAACTTAAGCACAATACAATTTAGATGGTTACCTAAATCAGAAAGACCAACATTGGAACCTCAGTGCCTTGGCTCCAGGTCTAATACATGTTTTGGCCTTAGTAGAAAGTTAATTAATTCTATAATCAGAGACAAATTATATCATCTCAAATCCTCCTATTGACCGAGAATAAAATCAACCTAGTTGAGAACAAACAAAATTACATTTATTTGGAGCTATTTAGGATTATAATCTGGGAAAACACAGATTCTAGAGGCCTCAAAAATATACGCTGAGGTTTCACAAAATGGCAGCTGTAAACTGCTAAGGGCTTGGGTTGAAAATTACATCACTTTTTAGTCAGGTATAATTGGTGTTGGCAAAACTTAAAATGTTTTGTAAGCAGGGGCTTGGATGTAGTGTCAGTCTCTGTTAGTTTGGGAGAAAGGGTCCATTGTAAAGAAAGTGAGCAGGGGCTAACATTGTTTTAGGAAACTGCCATTTATCCCACTCAAAAGGTCAAGTAACTTGGGGAAGAAGGTGGTGGGCCTGTGGCCCAGTTCAGTGGTTCACCTATGGACTCTCTTTCTGCAACAAGATTTAACAAGGCCTCCCAAAGCCATGCTACTCCACTTTTATTTTCTTCCTTAACATATTTCCGCTACTCCCCATTCCTCCACCCATCCATCCATCCATGCATCCATCCTTCTATACTCTATTCTTAGACAACATTGTAGATTCCTACTCAGCCGACGTTTAGTGCTAAGTGATGAGGTTCAGGACATGCTACCCCCAAATATATTACTGTGGTATTTGAGGAAACAGCAGTAACAAGCCCTGGAAACTAGAAAGGGTCCTCCCACACCTTCTTCCCTGAAGCAGGGGTCATAAAACCTAGTTGACCTTCTACTGAAAAAAGATCAGGGCTATCATTCCAGAGTGCTCCTCCCCATATGTGGAAGCAAAGAATATTCTTTTCTCTCATGACACAGAGACAGACAAGAATCTGAACAAACAGGCCTCCTCCGTGAGCTCCCCCCAGTTCTTACCTTTAGAGCACACCCCATGTTGTCTAATCACATTTCTCCACAGCTACCTACTCATTGTTAACTCTAACTATATGTGATTCCTCTCTTTTCATTTCTGCAGGCTGCAGTATCATGTAAAACTTATTCAAATAACTTTGTATACTTTTCTACTGTTAATCTGTCTTGTTACAGCTGCCTCTTCCTTGAACCTTGCAATGAGTGTGTAAGATTTTCTCCTACTACATAAACTACTTTCTAAAATCTCCAGGTAATTGTGGACAGATTCTGATTCTAATATAGCACTTCAGACTTAGTATCTTGATAAATATTAATTCCTTTTCTTTTAAATTCTGACTTCAATGCTATGACCCTTTCTGGCCCAAAGAAGAAATTGTTAAAAGATTCTTAGTTGACCTAAAAGCTGTTTCGATGAGCTACATGATATCATCATTGAAATTCTGTTCAAAGATAACTACTCCATAACAAAGCATACAAATTAGTAACAACAACAACAAAATTAGTGGAACCTTGTTTTAAAAAGCAGGGCTAGCAGAAGTTAGTACTTTGTTTCCATCAAAGCCACAAAACTTGTACTTAAAACATAGCTTTACAAGTGAATGGCATCCCTGTTCTCCAGATATTAGCATCATAATGGCATTCTGTTGAATAGCTTCAATTTAAGGTAATCAGAGCCAAAGTTTCAAAGTTACCAGACTCCTGGAGTCTTACAGGCTCTGAGTGGCATGTAACAGATTAGGTTCTTGGAGGAAGACAGATCAAGAAATGAATCATTGTAGTACAGTGAAATAGGTAGCATAGAGTATGGCCTATGAAATGCCTAGGGCAGAGAAAAAAACTAGACTAAGGTAGTGACAGGGACATTTGAACATAAAAATTAAAGCAAAGAACCTCAGCATTATCCCTGGCATTTGCTCTCCCTTATCCTGCAAATTTCCAGTCAGGTGTCACTTGATTGTCAGTTGTACCTCGAATTATTTATTTCTCTGCTGCAGTGTTCTTCTCTTCAATCATCATGGAGCTAGGAGAAGTTCTTACCATCCCTACTTATATTAGGCTGGTTTATTTGGTAATCCCATTTCTAGACATATCATCCAGATTGTTCAAAACCTTAAATCTGACCACTTCTCCCCCTTTTGAAACTCTTCAGAGTTCTCTTGCTGCCTATAGAACAAGGTCTAAGCTTATGATTCTCTATGATCTGGCTTTTCCCTACATCTGCTACTGCCAATGATGATGAGCCTATTCCTTGATGGTGCCTTACGGTGTGAAATTATTTGGGATTTAAAAAATATTATACTTCATTTCATGCCTGCTTGCCTTTTCCTCTCCTTGTAATGACTTTTCATATCCTTCTCCAGCAAGTTCTGCACCAGATTCAGTGTCCCCTATCCATTTGATGGTACAGCTCTTCTCCCATCTCCTGAGTCCATTGGATCAAGGGCAGCTGCTTCATAGCCTATCTTATTCATCCTGTTAAAATAAATTATTCAATGATTCTCGTTAAAGCAGAAAAGGAAAGACTTTATTCAGGACCAACACCGTAGTTACTTTTGTAGGGACTTTTTTTTTTCACTTGGGGAGAGAAATTGAGCTTGACTCCAAATGCAGCATGGGTTAGTGGATATTTATAGCCAAGTAGCAGGATAGGGGTCAGTGGATAGAAAATCACCAAGAAATAAAGTCAGGAGTGGATAAACGATATTCTAGCCAAAATGACTTGACAGGATTATTGCTGAAGGCCAAGGTGATCAGATTTCACCTGGGAAATGGTGAAGAATGAACTTGATCAGATATTGAGATATCAAAGGTGATGAGATCTTGCTAAGCAGAAGTAACGGATTCTCAGTAAAACTATATTTTACAAGGAATTGCACAGATGAGCCTAGGAGAAAATTCAGGGATCTTACTAAAATGTGGTCAATAAAAAATCTTTGTCAATTTCTTGTGCTGCTGTATTTCCCATTAAACCCAATGCTTGGTATATAATACTTGCCCAATGAATGCTGGTTGATCTGGTCATAATAGTAAAGACAGAGAGTGTAGGTAGTTGTTAGAACAAGTATAGAAATGACATCACTATATACAAAGACAAGGAGGTAAAATATTGAATGGAATAGTCATCTGTTGCTGAGCAACAACTTACTATTAATTTGATGCCTTAAAATGATACCTTTGTTATCCCAAAATTTCTGTTGTCCAGGTGGGCTCAGCTAGGTTTCCATGCTCATCATGTTACCTTGGATTTGAGGACAAAATCAAGCTGGTCCTTGGGCTGCATTATCACTTGTAAGCTTGATAAAATAAGGGACTCGTTCTACATTTTCTTGGCTATTTGGCATAGTTCATTTCTTTATGGCCGTGGAATTCATGACACGTTGCTTCTCCAAAGCCAACAATGGAAAAAAGTCTCTACTGCCTCACGTCTCTGCCCCCAGGGTAGGCTTAAGCCCTCTTTAAAGAGCTTGCCTTAGTCAGGCTCAGCTAGGATACTTGTTCTCACCTGTTAGCTTCACTCAAAGTCAACTAATCAGGGACTCCAGTTACAGCTTTGTCTTACAATACAATCGTGGGAGTGATAGTCCACCATCTTGGCCATATTCTGTTGACTAGAAGGAAGTCCAGGTTATGCCTGCACTCATAAGAGAGGAGATTATTCATAGTAACATATACCCAGGGGGCAGGGATCTTAGAACCAGTGCCAGAATTCTGCCTGTCACACATGGAGTTTAGGATAACTTGAAAAATAGATCTATGAGTGTAAGTAGAGGGACACAAATGTTGAAATAAGGTCATGATTGAGAAAGCAACTTTTGTACACTATCATTGAAGAAGCTATAAGGAGTTACAAGGCTTATAGCTTAGAACGATAACTATTCTAGAAAGATGAAAGACTGGAGGAATTGGATGAAAGAAGAGATTGCAAACATGGGGACTAAGGGATAAGTATTTGAACAGGCAGATAGAAAGTAGGGAAGACTTTAGACTGAACTTGATGGCTGTCTGAGCAGGGCAGGAGCAAACATTCAATGCTGAAATTGTTAGCTGGATGACCCAAAAAGAAGTTGGTTTTAAACTGGTAACAATTTCTGGCAGAGACAGTGGATCTGGACTTCTTGCTCTTCTCCCTTACTTGATTTGCTTATTCCAAGATAAATGTAAAATGACTTGCCAGGAGAATTCTGTTGTACACATATACCAGTTTGCAATAGCATGCGATTAGGGAGTAATATTTTATTTTTAAATAGATGGTGAGCTAGACAAAATTACGTTTTCTAAAGTTATCTGAATCCATGAGGTTGACAGCAATTTGAAAGGTCAATGACTCAGCCTAATTTACATCTGTTATTTTATAACTTGGACAATCTGAAATCTAGGTCATTTGTATATTTACCGCAATTAAATAAGGAGCTGAATGCTTTGTGTTGAAGTGTGTGTCAGGGTTGTCAAAAGTATGTTTTTCTCTCTGTATCATGGAAGTAAACTGATCATCTTTTGCAGTTTGTAAATTAATATTCTAGAACTCTTTCAGTTATCCTATCATCCTTCTACCCTGAGATGGAAAAATTTAATTTGCGAAGCTAGATGACCATGTTCTTTTTTAAAAAATAATTACATGATGCAAAATTCACAGGCTCTTATTCAAGTGTTTTGTCAACCAAATTATTTACATCTTTTCAGCTAGAATCCTCTTTGGTTAATATAAGCCCATAATTAAAGGATTTGCATTTTTGCCCAAGGTACTGTTTTGTTGATTCTTTTAAAAGTGTATCATTATTTAATTCAGTCAAATCTATGGATCCATTTATGTCTTTTACATACTTAGTGTTATAGAAATACCTCAGTCTAGATAATTCACCCAAATAAAATTGAGGAAGTGTAAAAGTGGAAGTCTAATCTTTGTCCCCATTGGAAATCTTGCTTGGACTTGGGGGTGTCTAGTCATTGTATACTCCAATGATATGCTTCCCAATATATCTAGTCAGACTTTTCAGCACAGATCTATTCACTACAGTAAGCTGAAATCTGTCTCTATCAAATCTACTCCCATGTGCCTATTGTTCATTGATGGTTACATCTCAGTTATGCATTACTGGGATCGACTAAATTTTAAGGCCATTTAAAAAAGTTTTCCATTTCATTTTATATAATTATCATACATAAGTATATAAAAATTTAAATATTTCTGCCAAAATTAATAATGAAAATAATAAAACAGATATACCTTGCAATCTGGAGATATCATTTACCTCTCTTTTAGTCATTGCTTCTGATTTTACTTCCCTATTTTAAATAAAATGTGGTTACAATGCTATTTTTCATCTTGGTTTCCTAACCTTTATTAAATTATTATTCATGTTAGACTTTTTAAAAAATGTTCTCAGTTTTATCTTCTAATTCTTTTGTAGAATAAATCACTAAGAAATATGTATTTCTATATATACATATACATACATATATACACATACACATATATACACATATACACACATACATACAAAGTCTAAGAGCTTTGTGTTTTTGTTTCATTACTTTGCCTTTTAAGAACATTTTATGTGTTTAAAAAATACGCTAACTATATACAAATTTTATTTCTGTTAACATATTGATAACAGGGCATTAAACTTAATTTTCTATTCCTTACATTGTCATTCTTTTTTCTTATGATTTTTGTTTTCTCTTTTTTTTTCCTATTTATCAGTCTCTGGTGTTCATATTTTCTTTATAGGCTGTCAGATAGTGTCTGGTGAATCCCAGCTGCTTGTTGTCATTATGATACAATTCTAACAAGTCAAGAGAGGTTGAACAGTTATGGCATTTTTTTTTTTTTTTAGTAGTAGTGAAGTTCACTATAGCCTGTGTAAGTGAGGACCTAGCTACTGTATGAAGAGATGACCCTCCACAATGTCAGTTTCTGTGGATTATTTATACCTATATGATTGTAGTACATTATGTTTACACTTCTTGTGGGGAATGGGTACGTAATAAACACATCTTAATTCCTTTTTTCATCCCTTTTCCCTTCCCTTCCTTCCTCCCCCCAGTCTCTAGATCCCCTTCCTTTTCTACTTTTTTCTTTTAAGTCATCTCCAGGAATTGAGTTTTGAAAGTCTGGGTCAGCTTCTCTGTGGGTTTGTGTGTGTAGGTGAGTAGGGAGTTGTCTTTGGAACTGAGGAGGAAGGGAATCAAATAGGCAGGTAGTTCTCGGGGTCAGTGTGAACAGTTACACATAATCCTACTATTTTCCTTACGACTTTGCTACCCTGCCACAGCTTGAGACTCCATTCCTCTGAGTGTGTCCATTTCCTAAGTTTTGCCCCAATAGAGAGGATATCAATGGGTTTACTTGATCCTACAAAGGCTTCTATCAGTCCTCTTTTCAGGCCCATCTCTCACCCCTGCTTTCAGAAACTCTTGATGCCCCAAGTCTTGTATCTGCAGCAAAGTGCCTTGTTTACTACTGTCTTCCTCTGCAGTCACTTCATTTTCCACTCGCTCTGTCCTGCTGCCGGTTACTATTCATCAATGTACCCTTCACCTTCCATATCCTCTTGACATTTATTTTTTGCTATTGACTTCTCTTCCAGTCTCTTCTGTCATTGTAAATGTATAATCTGTATTCCTTTTCTGCCCTTTGACTGGGATTTTGAAAGGAAATACAGAAATAAAAACCCAAACACGTATGTTTTGTTCTCCACACTTAGGAGTGGCCATAATATATTTCAAGCATAAGTATGTGGTATGGACTGCAGGCATCACCCCAGGACCACGTTTGACATAATGAAAATCAAAATAGACAGGCCTGAGTGGGATCACTCCTCATTTTTTCAACAGGCCTTTATTGCTAGCCTATCACGGAAATGGCAACAACTGTCATTTCAAGTAACCAAAAGGACACATACAATATTCTTACTGATCTCCCTTCTTTAATCATCCACAGGAAATTTGAGGGTGTAAAACAAAAATAGCAGCAAAAGTGTAATATTATAGGATCAAAAGATGGTCCACATGGACATGCAAAAGCTGACTACCTGCTGCTTAAAGTGAGGGCCCTGGATAAGCAGCGGGGACATCACATGTGACGCTGTCGGAAATGTGGACTCTTAGTGCCCCTCTACTTGATCTCCTGAAACAGACTTACATTTTAATGAGGTCGCCAAAAGCTTCCTATAATTAGTTCAAAAGAAAAGCCCTGGTTGAAAAGGACACGAATTTCCTATTATCCCACCTAGGGCTCAATACATAACAATTTTATCATCCAAGTTTGAGGTCATGAGTGCCATGTAAAATGGTGGGTTTTCCAACAGAACTGACCATGAGAAACTTGAAGGTAGAGTTTTTTAAAAGTGTAGATTCTTCTTTCTTTTTTGTTTTTTAAAACTTTAATTCAATAAGTTATGAAATGGGACTGGACATTTGTTTTTTAAGGCCTCTAAGTTGCTAATCAGTCAGGTTTGGAAATCACCATGGAAGAACTCAGCCCTCTTCTTCATGATGTCTCTTATGGCCCAAATGTCTTCCAGGTACCACATCTTCCCTCTTTAATGCCCACTGGCTACCACTACAAGTCTGCCGCGTGTGGGCCCATTATCCCTACATCTACCTAAATCACACTGTTAAGGCTTATCTGTTCAGTTGGGGGGTACCTCACATGACCCAGGAATGTGTACATTTCCATTTTCCCATTTGTTTCACCCTGAGTCAATCTTTCATTTTCTGGCTGCCTGGTGTCATGCTCTGATACTGATTTTGCCCCGTTTATTTCTGAGATGCTGAATTGGGAGCCTGAGCTTCATGAGGACATATACCACAGGTGTTTGTTCCTTGTTGCTAGAACAAAATAGTCTGCATCCACAATGTTAGAAAGAAGTTAATTGATTCCAATTTCAGTCTATAGTCGGCTGGTTCCAAGGCAAGATGGCATGGCAAAGGGGGCATAATGGAAGAGAGCTGCTCATGGCCTGGCATCCAGGAAGCAGAGAGAATCCAAGGTGGAGCCGGGAAGGGAGATATAACCTTCCGGGTCATCCCCACAGTGACCCACCTCTTCCAGACAGGACCTGCTCCCTAAGAGCAAGTCAGCTACAGTAGCCCTGTAATCCAATCACTTTCCAAATGTCCCACCTATGACCATGCAAGGCTATATAGGGACATCTAGATGTAAATCCTAATAGTATTGATGAGTGGCACAATGGAGAGCAGTAAGGCTAGAGGAGTCACCTTGATGAACGACTAGATACCTGATAGTCTGTCCCATGCGGGTATCGAGGTCAAGAGTAGGAATTCACGAATGAAACTGTGGGACAGATTTCAGAGAGAAGATACTTTAGCACTGAAGTGGGGAGAATTCCCAAGCCAGATGAACACAGTGGTAGAAACTTTAAACAAGGTAGGGAGTTTTATGAATCTTTGTTAAGAAAACAGGATGTGAGCTATGGATGTAGTTTGATGGTACAGCGTTCACTCAGCAAGCATGAGGTTTGGGTTTGATCCCCATGACCATCAACCAATCAGTCAGTCAACAAGGTAAGCAAGCAAGCAAGCAGGCTGTAAGAGAGTAAGAGTTGAGAATGGCAAGCCGGCTTGCTGAAAAGTTTAAATTAGACGCCTGTTGCAAT
Organism: Heterocephalus glaber; assembly: GCF_053883595.1. Classification (NCBI taxonomy): domain Eukaryota; kingdom Metazoa; phylum Chordata; class Mammalia; order Rodentia; family Bathyergidae; genus Heterocephalus; species Heterocephalus glaber. The sequence continues at coordinate 18,709,426 of NW_028258379.1, forward strand.
ATCTGCTGTCGATAACAAACTCTCAAAGGTTCTAGAACTGGCAAGAGGAGTAGGTCTGAGCTAAGTGAAAAGACATAGCATGACCAGCTGGGACAGGAACATAGCAAACTTGCTAATTAGTCTAGAGGAAGCCAGTTGCCCACATTTTTATAGACTGCTAATTGCTAAAGTAGCAGCTTGCTTTAAAGACAAAAATAACATTATCATAGTTTCTTGAATATAGCATAAAGTGGCCTTTGGGATGCAGGCTTTACCAAATTTAAAAATATTCCATAGTTCTTAAAGCATACTGCTATTAATAAGAATTCACTTTGAAAATCAAGTATTCATTTTTTCTTAGCCTGTTAGATGAGAATTTATAGAATATGTGGTACTCTAGAAAGTCATACTAAAGATTTTGTTTTAAAAATACCAACTTTCCATTTGAATACCATTTCTCAGGCAATTTTTAAACATTTTCCCCCAAAAAACTTTAAAAAGATTTTAAAATGTGCTTCATTCTAAATGGGAGGTTTTAATTTTTTTTCCTTAAAAATGCTTTCAACCCAGTTATATTTGTGAAAAGAGACTGTTTTTAAGGAATACACCTCAACTTTTCATGCAATTGTAACATTCATTGTTAGTGTTCAATAAATATTTGTTGAAAGAATAAGTGAATGAATATTAGCAGAAAGAATTTGTGACAGAATGACCCAAAGAGATGCATAAAATGTTGTGTGCATCAGAATGGTAGAATTTCACATTTAAGGTACAATAAAGGATGACTAGCCCCCTTCTGTTAGAAAGAGTGAGAAAACTGAGGTAGAGAAGACAGGTAACTGTTCCTGAGTCTCACAACTGTTAGAGGTACAGCCAGGCCTGGGACCCATTCTCATGTCAATCAGTCCAACGCTTCATTTTAAGCTTATTTTCATTTCACTTAAGGGAAGAATGAATTACTTCTGCAGGGCTGATTCTGACTTGAATCACATTAAATCAGCAAACCCTGGCTTTGTTAATGGCTCAAATGCAGAATGACAAAATTAAAGCATCTTTTAAAACAAACAAAATGTCAAAGTAATTGGTGTATTTGGTTTTATTCAGGAGTGATGTTTTCAAAGGCAGAGAAAGGGGGAAAATGGAACTCTGTGCCATGGACTTAATTTAAAAGTCTGAATGTCAGACTCAATAGAAAGGAGGTAAGAAGCCAACCCTGAGGAACTATAACTGCAGAGAAAGAAAAAACAGATTTCTTTCTGCAGTGAATCAATAGAAGCTCATCTATCTGTAGATTTATTTATCTTTCCCAATAGTAACTGGAACCTCTTAATTAGATTCAGAGCATACTTAGATATTGCATAGTAATTATTGGTGGCAGAGGAAGTTTGATGAAGATGGTACTAAGTAGATGAATATTTAGACCCAGCAATAATCATTAATGACTCAGAGACCAGGTAACATTTCTTCACTGGTGGAATTTATAAAGAAGTCACTGTGAATTGTTTGTCTTCTTAATTAGAGGTTTGGTTGTATTACCAAAGGGTTGTTAATAATAATAATGGTGCAGTCACTTATCAAATGTGCGAACCTGCCTAAGTTATTTATTATTCTGAGCCTAGTGTTTTTCATGTGTATAGATAGGTTTAGAATGGCACCTACCCCATGGGGCTGTTGTGGTGAGAGTAAATGAGAGCATGCAGGTAAGGTTTTGCGTAGTGTGTTCACATAAAAAAGCACTAAATAAATGTTAGCTATTATTACTGTTGTCAGCCACTCCAGGGCAGCTATTTTGTAAGAAACCATACTTCCATTGCTGCTACACTGAAGCCTCGGTAAATCATTGTTTTGTTTTTTTTTTTACTTGTCTACTGTACAATCTGTGGATATTTCTACCCCAAGAGAACAATGACATGTAGTTGAAAGATCTTTCTTCACTTGGTATTCAGAACATTTGGTTCAAACCCAAAGTTCCCAGGTGCAGTTTGTACTATTTATTTTAGACCTTCCAGGAAGACGAAGTTTATTAGTTTGACTAGTTTCAAGCTGAGTAAACTTATATTCTCTTCAATTTTCTTCAGTCATTTAATGTTCTCTAAAATTAAGGCAATCCTACCTACCCTACTCTGTTGCTATGAGGAGCATTCCAGGGTATACGGGGAAAGTGCTCATTGTAAACTACATTATGTTCAATGAGTATTGGTAATTAATATTCTTTAAAGGTCTGCATTTGACTCCTCTGCTACAGTCCCATATCTCCTATGAAAATTTTTCTGATTTCTCTAACCTCCAGCTAGACATTATCTCTCCTTCCTTCTCACCCTTACTCCATTAATAGTGGACCTACTTGGTACCCATAGAGCATACTGCCTTGCAAAATTTATAGTCATTTCATTCCTGCTACTACACATTCAGAAGGAAACATTAATACCTGGTTGCCCTCAGTTCCTGCATAGTGCATGACAAAACGTCTTGGCTATAATAAACACTCAAAAAATATTGTATTAATGAATAAACAAGTTTTAATGAACCCATATGCAATACTAAATTCTGTGAATTATGTAGCAATAGTAAAAGCAAATAAGGACTCAATGATAATTTTATCTCTTCAACAATACAGTCAAATCTTTTAGAACTAGAAACAAATTAGAAATTAACTTAGCCTTCATTCACCCACTATGCAATAAATAGATACATCCTTGAGAAACTTCCAGGTAAGATACCATGATGAGCACTAAATTCTATTCAATAAAATACATAGTTCTACCACATTGAGCTTACAATTTGTAAGTAATAATAGTAAGAAAATAATTTCCAAACTTACTTTTGCAGAGTAAACATTTAGACTTTCTTTATTAAAAGCAGCCAGCAAAGAATTCCCAACTGCTTTTTCTACTCATTATTAATCCCAACAATGGGGTCACTGTTCATTAGTAATATTAAATTTGGCTACTGAGAATAGGTCAGGCAAAGCATTTTTCTGGTTAAAAATACTGTGTATCTACTCAGTGAAATTTGCTTTGAATTATTTTTCATAATCATAAGTAATTGAGCATGTCCTACTCAGTTATAAATAAATATATTAAAGTACACTGATCTACTTTCCTCCATAATGAGTTTTGAAAACCATTGCTATGTTACTTCAATTTACTTTTCTTCACTTATTAAAAAGTCCAGAGGGCACAAGTAACCTTCAGAAACTATTTCCACATAACAAGACAAAATTAGTTAATGAAATTCCTGGACATATCTTTTAACTGAAGAATCATAAGCAATTCTGTACTGACGTGAAACCAGCCAATACGATACAAAATGAATTTCTCAGTTACTGTACACTACTGTGTGTAGGTAATTTGGAGTGAAAGAAAACCTTCCATTAATTATATAAACCATCACTAATTTGTTTATTGTTATTACCTGTAAAACTGTAGAAGTCATCAGAATGTCAAATTTTTATTTTTATTTTAACACACAAATAAAACTTGTATGTTAGTACATATAACATGATGTTTGAGATATGTCTACATTTTGGAATGATCAAATAATGCTAATTAACATATGCACTGCTTCATACACTTTTTTGTGATGGAATTTTTTTTCAAATAAATGTAACAGTAACTATAGGCACTCTGTAAAAAGTGTCTCTTGAATTTATTCCTTCTAATTGAAATTCTGTATCCCTTGATCAACATCTCCAAAATCTCACCACTCCCTTTCTTTCTTTCCATCCCTTTTAACCACCTTTCTACTATGTTTCTAAGAATTCATCAGTTTTTCAGGTTCCAGATATAAGTGATATCATATGGTATTTGCCTTCCTGAGACTGGCTTATTTCACTTTATATCATGTCATCTAGCTTTATCTGTGGTGTTGCAAATGACAGGATTTCCTTCTTTTTAAAGATTGAATAGTATTCCACCGTGTGTGTGTGTGTGTGTGTGTGTGTGTGTGTGTATCCATTTACTATAGATAGCTTGATCATACATCTCAGCCATTCTGCATAGCGCTGTAGTGAACACTGGAGTTGGGATGTCTCTTCTACATATTGATTGCATTTTCATTGGATACATACCCAATAAAGGGCTCACTGGATCATATAGTAGTTCTATTTTTAATCTTTTGAGAAGCCTCCATATGGTTTTCTGTAATGACTATACTAATTTACATGTCTACTAACCATGCACCAGTTTTCTCTTCTCCAACCATTGTTAACACTTATCTTTTGTCTTTTTGGTGGTAGCCATTCTAACAGGTATTAAATGATACTGGATTGTGGTTTTAATTTGCATTTCCCTGGTGATTACTGCTGTGGACCATTTTTCAAATACGCTTGCTGGCCACCTGCATCCCTCCATTTGTTGTTTTAGTTTCTTTATTCATTTTAAAAAGTGGAATTGTTTGTTTTCTTCCTATTGAGTCTGAGTTCTTTATATGGTTTGGATATTAACCCCCTTGTCACGGAGGATCACGTTTTTAAAGATGAGCCATGGGATTCCTCAATGGAGCATAACTCCTCATTCTACTTCATCACCCCTCCCATCCTTCTCTGTTCACACACTGACCTGTCACCTCTACATACCTCCTTCATTTCTTTGGCTGAAGGGGTTTATAGGAACAGTTAGTGGGCCTTAGAGTACCTGTTTGTCAGTTGTTTTCCACCTTCAGTTAGGGAATGCAGGGCAAGGTTGTGGCAGAAAAATTGGTAACACTCTCAAATGGGGTAATATGATAAAACTTGACCTATTTACACTGGTACAGGAAGGACGATTCTATGGTCAGGGAAGACAAAAATGGATGGTGAAGGTATTAGCATTTCTAGGCCCGACAGGGAAGGAGTATATTCATTCTTTTTGTTACTTTAAAAAAATGTCATTGGTAGGCTACTCCCTAAGGAAAAGAGGCATATTTTGGCTCAAGGTTCTGGAGATGCTAGGTTTAGGAACCATATCTGGATATGACATCTTCCTGAAAGAGGATGAAAGACGTGGTGCAGTATACAGCATGGCGAGAGACAGGAAGCATGTGTGTAGGTGTCTCTTGTCTCCCTCTTATAAAGATTCCAGGAGTAAATATTGGGGGCTCCATCCCAAGGGTCCTAACTAATCCCAGTCACTTTCTAAAGATCCCACCTGTAAACACAATGATCTAAAGTTCTCACAATGGGCATTCAATTTCAACACACAAAACCTTGGGGGACCAGGAAGAGAGCTGTGGCTGTAACTGGAAGAGGCTGACTAACAGGATGTACAAACTTCAGTAGACAAATTCAAGTGCTGCCACCTGGCAAGAAGAAACCAAGGGACTTGATACCTCCTCAGTCTCACTTTTCCTATTTTGTGCCTCCTGCCAAAGCTGTCCATTGGATGCATTCCAACAGGATGAACTTTCCAGAGAGCAGATTTGGGAGGGCAGTGGATCCAGAGGACCAGTATCAAGCACACTTATAGTGTTATAGGGCATTGTGCATATTGAGCCTCTTTTTTGCAAGAGACAAGCTCTCCCTTCCTTCAGGTTTATAAGTATCATTCATTTGCTATTCAAAAAGTCATTTTGAGATGAGCCTTGTTCCTCTCATACAATGAAACAAAAAGTAATAGCAGTAGATATGGTCACAGATACCTTCCTTATTTCAGCTCCTCAACCTACTTTTCCCTCTTTTCAACTTTTCCATAGAAGAATTATTCTTGCTGAAAGAGAGAACAAAGTTAATAACAAATGACTGGGTGAGAAGGTGAATGAGTGAGTCAAGAGAGAAGGTTAAAGTCCATTGACTGGAAGTGGGACAGGAGTTTCTCAGCAATTTCAAGAAATGTGTCACCACCGAGTTTAAGGTTATAAGAGAGAGGCAGTGTAGGAAAAAGGGAAGGAAAAACAATGTTCTAGACTGTGCATTGGATTGCTTTTAGTGTCCTTCAAGAAGCTTGGATGAAAAATGTAATTATTTAGTATGTTTCTTTTGGCATTGAACTGTACTTTTAAATGGGATACAATTCAGGCTGAGTCATGTGGTTTCTGCATTTATTAAGGTTTTGCTCATTTCTCACATATATTTAACTGATAATTAAAGAGGTTAAGTGCCTAAGATCACACACTCAGAACGTGCAAAGCTGTTGTTCCAGCCCATCTCTTCTGACTTTAGATCCATTAGGCCCAATTCAGTTTTGGCTGAATAACCTGTACTGAATTTGTTGAATGATAGTTTTCTGGGGCAGAGTGTCTTTAAGACATGGTAAGTATATAGTATACCTTTTCATGAGTGGTTAGATTAGGCCTTTATATTCCCCCAATGTAAATGGTCAAGTGTCATTGAATCACTCGGATGAATAGTTCCATGATTAAATCTTACTTCTTTTATGTATAATGTCAGCATACCCTTTCAAATAAGAATTGGATTTATTTTTTCTTCAAACCATTCAATCTTGACATTGTTATTTTAAGAATATTGTTCTCCCAATGATTTCTAATTGCTCTTAACATCTGTTTGTGTCCTAGGACAAGTCTTTGTGTTATATTTCACCTATGATCCACCCATATTTCGCCTCATTCACTGCCTTTCATAATCAGAAAGAATTTATTGGAGGCATTTATTAATCAGATAGTTTTCCTTACTTAAAAATGGATCAAATTGAGTTTTATTTCTGGAATATGGAAGATAGGTTAAACAGCTGTAGGCAGATAGAAATTACACACAGCAAATATCCTGTGGGTGTATGGACTGTGAACTATTTTTACACTCTTGCCCCCATGGGGTTTTTATGACCCTTCCAACCTCCTCTTAAGCCCAAATTCATTTCCATAGTAACAGACTGCCAGAGACTCCTGACGAAAGTCTCTAGTCCCCACTTGCCCAGTGTGCGATGCAGGCTTGAGAAAAAAATACACTAAGAGACAGACCTAGGAGAGAGAAAGCAGAGTGCCAGGATGACCAATGAAGATATAACTGACAAGGCGCTGGCCAGTCCGAGGCACTGACTTTTACTGGCAATCAGTTGGGGTAATGGCAACATGTAGTTTCTATGGAAATTAATGTAAACAAGGATAATAAGGACAAGACAAAGCATTCTCTAATTAGGAATAGAATAGACAAAATATATGGTTGTAATTAGAACATTGTCCTTCTAGTCAGAAGGTATTAGTTGTGGGACTGGAATTTGGGTGTGAGTTACTCTGACCTTGGGACATAGGCCACAGCCAGACTCACTTTTATAAACAAGCCAATTGTGGGGTTAACTCTTTACAGCCTGCATTGGGCGTAATCAATATTGTGGTCCTTTGCAACAGACCCTTTTGATTCTGATGTGACTACTATAAAGTTTGTTTAGATTACTAGACATCTAAAAGTTATGTATGTGTCTACTTGAATTTGTGGCTCTTAATTTTCCTGTTAATTCTAAATTCAGGATTATATATTTTTTTTGTTCCAAGGAGAGAAAGATGATGTGACTCATATCCTGCATCGTTCTAAACTAAAATTGAGTATATATGTTCTCTTGAATCCAAAATAAATTAGCCTGCCCCACTGCAGGTGATAGAGTGGTGGGGGTGGAGAAGGTAAAACCTAGTAGCCAGTATCTGAATTCTAGCTCACCAACTGGAAGCTGGTTTTGGACAAGTCACTGAAACTCTTGCTCTAGGTTTTTCTCCATCAGTATCACAAGAATAATAATTTTGTGCCTATTTCTTAGAATTGTTTTTTGGGTTAAATAAATTAACAAATCAGCAGTATTTAGAAAAGTGTCCCACATGTAGAAATTATTACATTATTTCTGCCTCTCCACTTGGTAGGTTAAGAATTTGATTGGGTTATTTGACTTTAATGAACAGCACTTTCCATATTCATAAAGTGGTGATGATAACAGATGTTTCAGAGTGTTTGCAAGTGGCATACTATGAAACTTATTACATGTAAGATATATAAATTGCATACATGAAATATCCATAGCCAGATTTTGACATACGGAAAGCATTCATTAAGTGTTCTTATTAGTTTTGGAAGAAATGATCACTAACAATATCGGCAATAAAATAACACGGAATGGTAGGAGAATTTCATGTTGTTTAAAGGGAATGTTATTTAAGTGTTTTAGGTTAAAATCTGCAAATGAGGCTAAATTAAAGGGATGCTGAAATGATTCTACCCATTAAACGAATTGAACTTAATACATAATACTTAATACTTCATTCTCCTATTTAAAATAATTATTTTAAAATCAACACTTATTTTGACCACTCTACGTGTTGTTACAGTAACAGTCTACCAATTGTGTTTCCAAAGTTCCATGATTTCACTGGCAGCTTACAAGAGCATCAGATCAGTATCAGATTACATCAGAGTACTGCTATTCTGACTTGGTATAATTCTAGTTAGAAAGCAAAGAATCCTGGAAACTTAGATAGTTTGATCATGTAAGTGCACGTAAGATATATCTCAGCCTATTTGAAAATTGAATATAGACTTCTAGCTCTTATTTTAGCTAGACTAAACAACTATATAAGCAATCCCCCAAATCTCAGCAAACTAACTCTAGAAGTATTTTGTCTTAGTTTTATTATTAGTTTTCCTTGCTCTCATAAAGTTCAAGCAGTTGGGAACACAGGGAAATATATGATTCTGCTCTGTGTGGATTCTGTTACGTGGAAGTAACAGCAGAGGCTCTGTCATCTTGAATGGAGGGGTTCCATGTCCTAGGTGTCAAAACCCAGCTGGCAGACATTGCCGGAGGTAGAAAGCATCTCTGTAGGCCACATTTCATTAAACAGTCACAAGGTTCCATCCGGCTGCAAAGGAAGCTGGGAAATGTCTCCAGCTAACCTTGCTGTATTGTGACAACTGTACTCTGTGGAAGGGGAGCACTTTTTATTTAGTGGACAGTAGATGATCCTTGTTATACTTTTTTCACTGAGATTGATAGTGGTAGATTTATTCCTGCTGTTGTCTCTCTTCCCTAATTCCTACTAAAGAAGCAATCAAGTAAAAAGAAGAAAAGGATTCAATTGTATGTGCTTATTTAGGATAAGAACCTTATCCATTGTTGTACCTCTGGTGCCTGGTGCAGTTTAACATGTATTAGAGAAGCCATAAATATTCATGCATCATAAGATTAACCCTCCTTTCTTTTCTCCCTTTCTTTTCTATTCTTCTCTTCCTTCTCTTATACCTTCCATTCTTTTTTTCCTACCCTAGACTTATTTAGAGGGTTTATTTTCAGTTAGGCACTGACATAAGTGATTGAAGAGTCAAAGACAAATTTAAGCTTGAGAAAGAACATAACAAGAATAAAGAAAAAGATGTTTCTATAAAGCATTAATAAACATTTAAAATTACTTATCTCACAAAAGTGTTTAACACTCTTAGGACTGCAGAATTATTTTGAGTTCATCTGTCAGCCATGGATAAGCCAGTCTAGGAAATTGACAGTCAGCTCCATCTTTGCCTTGGGGTTCATCTCGTGCTAGGGAAGACAGCCTTGACAGATCGCTACTTTCAGAGCCCAGACTGGGGGTCCTACTGAGGTGAGACCACCTCCTGGTGAAAATCATCTCATGCTTTGCTGAGGTTCATACTGTGAAGCCTGTGTGATGGTAAACTGGGAACACTTGGGGGAGGTGCTGTTTGGCTTTATTTTTTTCCCCATGGAGTTTCAGAAAAATTTTCCAATAAGGTACTTCGTGTCTTCATAGATTTAAAATGCCCCGGTCCTAGTTGCATTCAATCTGTGTTCTTTCTGACAAGAGTGGTCATGATATTACTTGTTCATTCAGCATTAGCAACTATGTTCTGGACACTATGTCATGTTATAAATATTATTTATTTTGATATAGACTCCTCACATCAGACCTATTAGGTACTTAGAGAGTTAGAAAATTGCATTCAGGTGGATTTGATATCTTAGCTCAGGTCAAACAGCTTAGGAGGGAACAGAGCCAGAATTCAAATGCAGATTTGCCTGACCCCCAAAGATTATGTAATCAACCAGTTAAACTGATGATTATTTCTTTAGGCTATTGAAACTGAAAGTTCATTTTAAACATTTTTTTTCTAGTCAGAAAATTTATGTAGATGCTATAGTAACTTTTTCAAAATGTATGAAGGAAGTTGACTAAAACATATGTGCTTGCTATTTTGCCCAGGGTTCAAGAACCCCTGAACTTTTCTCTGGGGACTCTAAATGTGCTATAGGACTTCCAATGAACTCTTAAACTTGGAACATTACATTATTATGAAGATCAAGTCAATTGTTTATATCAAATTTTCTTGATCATTGTGTTCCCTTATGTGGTTTCTCTTCCCAAACTCAAAAATATACTCATTTGAGATTTCTAATGCCAAAGGCCCAACAAGGAACAGATTTCCCCAGTAAATAAGTAGGTATTTAGAGAGATTCCACAGACTTGTAGAATATTAATAAACATTTTTTAAAAGCAACACTCACTGTGAACTCCTACCCTTTATATATCATGGAAAGAAGAAAGGGATGGCCTTTGATAGGGAGGAAAGGAAAATTTAAAGCTTTTTGCTGATCCAATCTCCTTGGAGGAGGAAGTAGTGTGTGTCTTATATCTGAATATCCTCAGCAGGGGTGGTCAACTTACAGTACATGAGACAAGTGAACACTATATCACATTATTAATATTGCCGCACAAAATAAATTCAGTGTTGGCATGTTTTGGGTTGCAGTTTGGGCACTCAGTCTCCAAAAGTTTTGTCATCATTGCTTCAGGGAAACTGAGAGCAATTTCTCACTGGGGTGCTTGGAAACTCTTCTCCTGGGATCCTCAGATGGTGCACTTGCAGAGGCTGGGACTAGATTCTTCTCCTGTTGCTTCTGGCTTCCTAGAAAACATGACTTCTGGGCCTTCTTATTCAACACGTCAGGTGGGTGTGATCCAGCTCTTATGATCTTCAGCAGCAACCAGGTTCCAGTAGCCAAAAGTCCTTTAAAAAGATTCTTCCAAATGTCAGTTTTGCACTAGCATTTCAGAAAGAGGATTTCTGCCTAATTTCCACCTTTTACATTGTAGTTCAACATTCATTGCTATGCTGAAGACCTTCTGCTTTGACTAATTTAGGGATTATTGGTAAACAAAGAGATATGGCACAGAAAATGGTAGGTACAGGTGTTTGTGTCCACAAAAGGAGTTTTTTTCTGGAGATCCCTAGCAATTAAGAGAATCTCTTCTAAGCTGAGAGCAAGTTATTGAATTCTGAGTGTCCAGCATTTGCTTTTGAGGTAGGATGAGTGAAGGGTGGAGATTAACCATTTGCCTGATATGAGACATAACTTCTGGCCATTCTAAATTTATAGTTGGTTAATGAATACCATCCTGGGAGGAATGTAAGATAGCTTGTCTTATATTGATAAGACGAATTATACATAGAATTCTGTTTTCATACAATTCAAAACAACAAACTTTCCAAGCAAATATGTTTTCTATTTCTCAGGAAAAGTGATAATTTTCCCCTTCTTTTTTTTGTACCGGAGATCGAACTCGGGACCTTGCACTTTCGAGGCAGGCAGCGGAACCACTGAGCTAAATCCCCGGCCCACTTCTTCTTTTGAGACATACAGCACATAAGTTATGTGCTTTTCTCTCCATTCCTCACTTCCTCCCCACTCCATGTCTATTTTACTTCATGGTGATCTTTGTTGGAATCTGCAAACTTTATATAAAATTATTCTGTTTTTTCTCTTTTGTAAAACAAAAACTGAATCATACTGATTAGATTTAAATTTGTGTAATGTAATTATACAAGGAGGAATAAAGTTCCTAGCAGAATCACTGATACAGAAGACAGCTCCTTAGATAGAGTTTCTCTCTCTCTCACACACACACATACACACACACACACACACACACGCATACACGCATGCACACACCAGATTTAGCACCAGAAAAATAACTTTGACAAGTCACTAAATTTCTCAACATATATTTTCTCATCTTTCAGACAGGGGAAATAACTTTATTCATAAGTTTATTGATTATGTCAGGTGAAATTACACATGTGGAAATACACTGGAAACTGAAGTATGATGAAAAGGTTAAATTTTATTATCTAAACCCTATATAGAGATACAGAAGGACTCATTTAATTGTTTTCATTTTGGGAATCTGATTTTCACATAACCAGTTTCATTTTTATGATACTTAATATGACAAAACATCTTGTTTTAAGGGGAAAGACAAAATGATTAACATTCTGTAAATCTCTTAGAATTTTATTCTCCGTTTCTCCATTGGAAAAATGTCTGGATACATTTTCTCAGGAGGTCTCTCTTTCTACAAATGCTCCTTGAGCTGCCGTGAGCAGTCTGCTTTTGAGAAATGTTGCCCATGGTTTACAATTTGGGTTTGGGATCGTGACCTTATTTCCTTTGGACTTGATTGCTTTACTTCACCACTCAGGCTGGCTCCTGACCCGGTTGTACCCAGCTCCTTTTATGATACTGGGAATGGATGCGCCTCTGCTTTATGAATAATATTTTGATGTTAAAATGCAAGAGTTGCCATGATGTTCTAAATTTTACTTACATTCACTTATACAACATAAATTTTTTTTATTCATTAAATTAATTGGTACATTTTAGGTATACAATACAATGACATTCATCATTGGGAATTTGTACCTTTAAATGATATATCTTGGTTCTGATTTTTCCCCATTCCCCTGCCCTCCCTTCAACCCCTCCACCCCTCACTATTTACAAAGACTTTGTTTCCATTTTTTCCTTTCCCTTCTTTCCTTTCCCTGACCCCTCCCAGTTCCCCTTCCCCTTTAGACCTTTTCTTCCTATTTCACATTATCTGCTATACATTGTGATACTTATTTACACTTTCAGTTTCTCACACCAGAGAAACTATTTGGTATTTACATATGTGTGTCCTATTTATTTCACTTAAGAGTATCTCCTCAATGTGGATTCATTTAGCTTTAAATGTCTCTAGTTTCTCTTCACGTTGAGTAGTACTCCATTTTATTAAAAAAAAAAAAGACCCACATCTTTATCCAGTCCCCAGTTGATGGGCAATTGGGCTGTTTCCATGTTTTAGCTATTACAAACTGTGCTGCTATAAACGTGGGTGTGCATATATCACTGTGTTATGATTCTTGTAATTCTTTTGGGAAGATACCGAGCAGGGGAACAGCTGGGTCAAATGGGACCTCTAATCCTAGTTCTTTGAGGTATCTCCATATTGATTTCCACAGTGTTGGAACCAGTCTGCACTCCCATCAACAATGGAGAAGGGTTCCTTTGTCCCCACAATCCCGCCAGCATTTGTTGTTGGTTGATTTCTTGATGGCAGCCATTCTTTCTGGAGTGAGGTGGAATCTCAGTGGCAAAAAACACAAATTTTAAAAAGACCTTGCATAAACTGGTACTCTGAGTTCTGAGTCCCTGATAGAATCACAGGCCCCACAGATAAGTTCTAAGCCTCAAGGATCCTGCAGTGTAGCAGGGAGATGACATATACACAGATGCACACACACACACACACACACACCCCTGCACTAGAAGTGTAGGATATTGAAGATATGTACTTCATAATCTCTTACCAATGAATTATGGAAAATTGCATCTTTGCATATGTTTAAGTTAAGGTTCTTCTACTGTGATCATCTTGTATATCCAGAGGGGCCCTAAGCGTAATGAGGTGTCTTTAATAAGAGACCCAAGAGAAGACAGAGACAAATAGAGACAACCATGTGAAGAAGAGGTAGAGATTAGAGTGAAATGGCCAGGACCAGGGCCAATAGGCAGCAGAAGGAGGCGAGGATTGGAGTGTGCCCGAGAACCTACTGGAGATGTGTGACCTTGCCTACACTTTGATCCCAGTCTTCTGGTCTCTAGGATTGGGTGAAACTAGTGATGTTTGTTTTAAGCCATTGAGTTTGTGGTAATTTATTATGACAAGGAACAGAATAATCTGTGCAATCTACAGAATTATACTATTGATCAGAGTTCTGTTGAAGTTTGGTATAAAAAAATCACTTTTCACTACTGAAAATTGACTCCAGGGCATTTGGACTTAGCTACAACCCACTGATCAATTGATTGATTGATTGGTTGATTGACAGTCTCTCACTAAGCCACTAAACTTTTCAGGCTTGGCTCAAAATTGCAATCCTCCTGCCTCAGCCTCCCAGAGTGCTAGGATTACAGGCATGCTCCACCATGCCCAACTAAAATCTCCCTTTTTATTGGCAGTATGATCTTTAGGGTATAATCAGCTTAAGTGTTGAGTTAGGAAAATATCATTGGCTGGTGTGTTTGCATAATTGCAAATGTCAATCTAAGTACAACTTATTTCCTATAATTTTAGTTTTACTGTACTATCCTATGTTAATGTTTAATCTTCAACTGTCAGTTTATTGTTTTAAAGCAGAAGAAATGTAGCTCCCTGTCTATCCTGGGCTGCAACCTAAGTAAATTCACAAAGAGAAATAAGGTCTGCTCTCATAGCCTCTTCTTACCTTTTGGTGCCGTGAACGCTCATAAATTTGACATCGTGGACAAACACAATGCTAACAACTTTGAAGCCTCACAGAAAGGAAGGCCCTATCCTATTATGATCACATTCAGAGAATAGGTTAGGGAATTTGGAGAAAATGAAATCTAGTATCACAGGTTGAAAACTCAGAAGTGCCTTCAGGCACCTATAAGTTTTGTTCCTTGGGTTAGGGAGTTTTGGCATAAAATGAGCATTATTTGTTGGTACAGACTATGGGATTTGAATGCTGATAAAAATTAATAATCACAGTTACCGAGGCAGCAGTATAGTTTCTATGTAAAATGCTGTCACCCTTCTACACAATTGTCAAAAATTGAATGTAAAGTACCAGTGTTAATGGGTAGTATAGGAAAATTTCAAGAACCATAATAGTAAAAATATTAGCATTTATATTACTTAGTTTTGTCTGGCTCAGTTCATGGTGATTTCAGATGGCAACCGAGTAAAGTAAGGGTTCTGGCCTCAGAGGAGCCAGGCTGACCGGAGCTATCTGTGAGGTTGCCTGGTATGTCTAATATTGGTGTAACAGCACCCATGGTGGCTTGTGTAGCCCTGCCAGGTAAGAACTTGCCATATATGTACTTCTCAAGGATGCATAGCAATCAGGAAACAAGTTTTTGGTTCTCATCTATATTTTGCTAATGAGGCAACTGAAGCTTACTTAAGAGAGTTGAGCTTTGTGTCCAAGATCACATTCTAGAAATTGGCAATCAGGATTCAGATCCTGGCAGGATGACCCAAGTATAGGTACATTACTGGTAGGCAGCGTTTGTCTGCTGAAGACATATTGAGTGTCTGGAATATGAATAGTATCTACAGTGATGTTAAGGAGCTGGCTGTAAATCCTCAGAGTGGGAAATGAAAATCCCATGCTTCTTGGAATTAAGTGGAGGTGCTAGGCAGCATGGGCTAACTGGACATTCAGGCCAAATGAGAGATTGGTTACATTCACCACAAATGAGCACAGGTGGACACTCTTCAAAGAGACAGTCCTATAGAATTTCAATGGTGCTTTTCTGCAGAACACATTTGCAGAATGCCTCATAGCATATTCACATTTCCCTTTAGCTTGCCAAGTGTGAGATGATTAAGAAAACTGCATGTACTTTAAATATTCTTACCATATCTATGCATATTTCAAAGGCAGTGTCTGCAATAAATATTTGTTGAATGAATATGAATGTATGTACAAAAACATACATGAAACAACATGCATATGCACATTAAATTGGACAAATATTTGTCAAGTACCTACTGAATATAAACTTGGCCTGAAGCATAATGGAAATACAAAGATAAAATTCTTTTCAGTTCCCAAGGAGCTTCATAAGGGGAGAGGAAACATGCTCATGCTCTGGTGAGGTTTTCAAAATGTTCCCTCTGGCCCAGAAATATTGGCATCAGTTGGGGACATACTGGACAAGCAAATTCTCATGCCACGTCATAGTCCTATGACGTCAGAAACTCTAGATACAGGCTCAGCTATGCATTTATTACAGGGCTGGAAATTGAATCCAGGGCCTCATATGTGCTGTACAAGTGCTCTGCCTCTGAGCTACACCCCATGCCAATTTATGTTTTTTATAGTCCTCCAGGGGATCCTGGTACCCATTAAAGTGTCAGAACTACTGAGTACCAGAAAATTTCTGTTCTAAAGATAGTTTGATATTATTTTCACCTAGGAGCATTTGAGAAGACTTGAAGATGGTGGTATTATTTAAGCAAGGTCTTGGCAGACAAGTACATTTTAGTGAACAGACATGAGTAAAAAGGAGAATTAAGCGTACAGAAGAGAGGAAGTGAAAACTACCTTGTGTGGGTTGAAATATGGCCTACCCATGGTTGAAAACCTACACTGAGGTCAGGCAAAGGATGGCCCTAAATGACATGCCTGGGCATTTAGACACTGTTCTGAAAGCAGTAGGGAGTCACTGAAGGTTTCTGAATGAGCAGAAAGATATGAACAAAACCACTTTGCAATTTTTTGTACCCAATGAGTAGAATTCAACAGATACACTGAGTTAATAGAACTTCATAGTCAAAAATCATTCTTTTTGTCCTTATTTAAAATACTTCAAAATTAAGATTTATTTATATGTTGTGACTAGAACTAGAATATCTCTTATTTCTTGACTACTCTGACACAGCTTGAAAATTAATTTGTATAATTAAGCAATGCTCAAATCTTCCGTGTGTGTGTATGTGTGCGTGCGTGTGTGTATGTGTGTACACATGCTGTTTACTAATTAGGAGTCATACAGCTGCTTTTGAATTCAGCTGGGCTTTAGGAAGCCACATAAAAACAAAGGGAAATGTTGCTGCCTGCTAGGGCTGTCTTTGTTATTGGCAATCGGAAGGATGACTGTTCTCTCAAGTGGTGCAGGTGGTCTCTCCTGATACTAATCCCAGAATCTCAGCACGTTGAGTACACTAAGGGAGTTCTTTGGAAGGGAAATAATGCTGTCCCTAGCCTGATTACTTCCATTTGTCCACTACTGTGGGCACCTGGTTGGCCACCCACCTTCCTTTTCTTCACCATACACTTGCATCATCTGTCTCCTTTCCTAGGTCAGCTTGTATATTTCAATCTGTCCGCACACCTCGGATGAGCTCATTCATTCATCGGCTTTCTCCCTGCAGTTGTCATCATGCTTCTTTTTGTTGGCATAATTGAGTCTCTGCTTTGCAAAAGCAGGTGGATGAATTAAAAATCTCTTCCCTTTTCTTTCTTTTCTTGCACCAATAATTAGTCAGTCCCAGGATCAGCTCATTCCCTCTGTGCTCACTGATCTCTCTGTGGATCTGTCAGGATGGTGGTGTGGGAGTCCATGTGGGGTCTGCTGTTGAGTGAGAAAGGTGAAAGCCCACTGACAGATAGGCTGTGATTCCTAATGTTCAAGTGGAGGAGGGATTGATTCAAGAAGGCCGTGAGTACTGATTATCATTTAGCTCATCTGCTGAAAGACCCCCCTCAGTCCTAATGGAACAACTCTCCTTTATCCTCTTCATATCCTAATGGAATTGCAGAGGATTTAATGACAAGGCCACCAAGTCTTCTTGCGCACATCTCATCTAACACTCCAGGATCTTTGCCACACACTTTGATTTCCTTAAGACTTTTCGGGGATGTAAATTTATTTACTTGAGGACTTCAAATGATCCTTATCCAGTCTAATTTTAAGCGAGCCATATACCAGATTTCTTTCCTATCCTTTGAGCAGCCTTTTAGTATGCAGTTGATTGTATGGTACCACCTACTAATCTAATTGTTAATGAATGTGAAATTACATAAGCTCTCGACAAGGCATTTGATGGCCGCTAGAAATTACACAACATATTTTGGTTTTGACACAAGAAGCTTCTCTCTTCTGCTTAGTAAAATAATAATAAAAATAATAATGATACTAGAATCAGTTGCTTAAATGTGAGGATTTATTTTAAATTTTCCATTTCTAGTAATTCAGTAAAAAACCATTATCTTGCAGCCTCTTAATATATTCAGCTCAACAGTTAAGCCCAATGTTTTATGCTAAATGTTATGAATTTAATAAAGGTGAATTTAATAAAGGTGGGTTGAAAATTGAATGAGAAGAGAGACAGACTATATATTCACATGGCAAAGGGTGATAGAAACTTTTATAGAGGCCCCACATGTATTGGTAGGAAAGTAGAGAAAGCCTACTTCCAGGTGCTAAAAATCTGCAGAAATCAACTAGTGGAAATAGGAAGAATTGAGTGGTTATTAATAGAGAATAAAGAACATTCTAGGCAGAATAACAGGCACAGAAATGGAGTTTCTGTAAGCATTTCATAGTCCAGAGGGACTGAAGACTATGAAAAGTGGGCAGGCACACTGGGCAGGATTAGTGACAAAGGCCCTAATTTGGTAAGTGGTAGATAACCATATGTTATTCTGAGAATCTAGCTAGATTCTTCTGAATCTAGCTTACTGTCTGATTTTATGAGTAAAGTTTTATTTGAACACATATTCATTCACTTATATATTGTCTATGGCCGTGTTCACATTACAGTGGCAGAATTATATAGTTGCAACAGAGAATGGAAATTGTTTGCTGATGTTGTTTGGCATGTGGCCTCTGAAAGACATTTTACCAACTTGTCAATTTACTTCCATAAAGTAGCACATTCTTTTGTGACATGATAAGGCATCCAAAACTGTAATGGACAGTTATTTGAAACATGGATGCTTCTAGAATGCCATCTTGCATTTAAGGGCTCAATTATTTGTATGCATGAATTAATATGCATTTCTGCTAAGATATCACACCTAGGAGATATAGCTTATTTTTTTGACAAAAGACCTATGTGAGAATAAAGAGTCGAATCCTGTGTGGCCTTGCTTCTGCTTTTTGGAGAGAGGTATTTACAAATATCTGAGGAAGTTTATTACTGGAATCAATTCACAGAGGACAAAGCTTTAGGTATAAGAAAGGCCACTTTGGGGAAGTGTTGCGTGAAATAGCCAGTGAGCGTCAGAATAGGGTGACACTGGGAAGAACATGTTAATGAACTTTGTACAAGATACTTTCAAACATCCAAGACAGTATTACCTCTGCACCAGCTCCTACACTCGTGCTCTGTCCTAGCCAGTGCTTGTATGTATGGTACCACCTAGTAATCTAATTGTTAGTTCTGTTACCAGTAATGTGTAAGGGAGGCCTCTTCTTTTGCACCAATCAATTATTTACTAGTTGTAGGTGGGGGTTGACAGAGGAGGACCTAATAAACCAAGCAAGGATTTTTTTCCATATAGAAATTTCGTGCTTGGTTTTGCTTCACCATCAATAACTTCCTTGGCTTTCATTGAATGGCATATAGTTCTTTGGTTACACTTAATGTGATCTTTTAAAAACAATTTCTGCATGGCTAGCTCGCCTAATCATTGTGGTATTTATCTCATATTATGAACTTCGTCGATTGTTAGTGGCGGAGAACATATTCTGCCTTTCCTTGATGCAGCACTATAACCAAGAGGCCCATATAATGCCTTGGCCTCCCTCCTGTGTGGGGACCTGTTCTCCCATTCCTTTCCTTTCTTCTTTTTAACAACTCTTGTCCTTTTAGTTGGAATAAGCACAGTTTCCTAATGGAGCTAGAATTGCAGAGGAAAAGTTGGTAACATAAAAGTACATAGGATTAAACTTCTAAATTAATTGGTACCCCTTGTTCAGGATTGTGGGCTCTTCACTGGGAGAATTTAGTAGGTATTTAATATGTTCATAGGTGCATTTAAAAATCTAGCTTCTATTTTAAACAAGACCCTTGAAAAATGATTCAAAAGGGCTTATCATCCTCTGGGAAAACTGGAGCTACAGCCATGAGAATTCCCCAGGTGAAGTGCTGATATGAATGATATTGGGCTTTTAAAAAAATCTTCAAGGAGAAAGAATGAAACAAAGAAAAGGACAGAAACTGTTTGCTCTAAGCAGATGTGTCTGTGTGTGTGTGTGTGTGTGTGTGTGTGTGTGTGAGAGAGAGAGAGAGAGAGAGAGAGGTGGCTGATATATCATGCTGTAGGTTATGTTCTCTAGATTTCCAATTCCTTACTCCTTTTTTTTCCATATTATAGCCCAAATATCTTTCTAAAAAGTCTTTGCTTTACTCACCTTTTTTGTGAAGCATGTTGTCACAATAGGAAACATCTGGAATGGTTGATTCTTATATTTAAAAAACTTAAGTTCTTTGCCCTGTTAATTAATCATAGAATTTTAGGGGAACATCTTGGTCTGATGTAGGTTTTGCAATCACCATACTGAGAAAAGTCGTGGGTTATCATAACAGTGTTTAAAAATTATTTTTAAAATCAGCCTAGGTTCACAGTACTCTCATGCTCTTGTTCTTCAGCCTGTGTCTTTCAGGAGGGAAACCTGAGATGTCAGCTGGCCAGCAGGAACCCTGGCTTAGTATATGAGAGCCCACATGATCACCATTCGTCAGCCGTGGCTACGGAAAGCAGTGGGGCCCATTCCTCTATCAAGAGAATCCCCAAAATAAGATAGAATGAAGTCCAATTGAAAGTACTGGCAAAGGAAACAATTATGCCTTAGTAGAACCTTCTCTAATCTTCTGCTTTGAGAAACCAGGGAAGAGACAAAAAAACAAACGAACAAAATAAAAAACAGAAGAGAGGGACAGAGAGACAGAGAAAGAAAGACAGAGAGAGAGAGAGAAGAAAGTGAAAACAAAGGAGACTACTTCATAAGGGTTTTTACTTCCTTCAAAATCTGTTCTTATCAGTGTAATATCTGATATATGGTCTCTCTGAGTACAGTATATCAAATAGATTTCTGGAGCTGGGAGATGGAATAGGAGCTTGCTCTGTCTACTCTATACATTGACCTGGTATTGAAGCATCTCCAGGAAGGATGAAGCCCCTTGGGGAAAATAAAGCTGATGTTCAAAAAGTAAATTTAAAAAAATGAAGACATAGAAAAGAATCCATCGCATAGGACTGAGAACCTGGGCCCTGGTTTCTCCAGCCTGAGAACATTTTAAATTCTCTTGTCACATAGAGCAGCTGGAAAGCCTGACATCTGCTGCATGAGACAAGAAATTCACTAGGCTGTGCAATTTGTTTGTGTCATCTCCAGGGAGATGGGTGACCATTGGCTTATGCCACTGTACTTAATAGGCTCTGTACCCCGTAAGCTTTGGGAGACAAGGCTTATTACATGTTACAGATATCCATTATTTTAAGACAATGCATTTACTAGAAAAAAGGAAATTTTAGGTGACAAAATGCCACTTTGTGTGTCATATGAGTGTATTCTGTTCAGTACAATCATTTTTATGAACTTAAAATTAAAAAAAAAAACTTCTAAATGTTCTAATAATTGTACTGATGAAGCTTTATTTTGAAAATATCTTCAATTCATTCCTGCCTTTATTTAGAACTTTTTCACTTTTATTTTTTAAATTGGATAGCATTTTGCTGAGTGAGACAAGGTAGAGGTTTTATCTCTAATTCTCTTGTGTTCCACCGTCTTTGCATGTTTTTCCTGGTCTTCAGGAAGCTGCTGGGATCCAGCCTAAACACACTGTCTCTCAATCAATCCCACAATCTGTTTTTACTACAAATTCCTCCAACTTAATTGGTTAGGCATTTCATCTTCTTCAAACTGAAAAACTGTCTGCAACTGACATTATCGGTTTTAGGCATTTCATCTAGGTTGTCTTTCATTCTCATTTCTCTGGATGTTCTAGCTTGTGTTTCTTTGCTGGTGTTGGGGATTGAAACTGGGCCCAGGAAAATGCTCTACTGCTGAGCTGCACCCTGACACAACCACTTTGGGGGGTTAGGAAACCCTAGGAGAGGGTTATATTATATTTCTGTTATTGCAGATGAGGAAACTGACTTTCAGAGTGTATTTAGCTGGTGGTTAAGATCTCAGGATCACAATTCCTGCATGTGAAGCCAGTGGGAATTCAGTCTCCCCAGAGCCTTTGACTGGTTCAGTGTCCACCGAGCATGTGGCTTTAGCTTTGGCCTCTACTTTGAGTTTCTGTCCTGTTTCTCATTTATTAAGTGGTGTATCTTCTTTGAAGGCAGCAGGTACTTTCAGTTTTTTCTTTTTAAAAATAACTGTTATTACTATGTGCTTGGTGCAGAGTTGAGGCCTCATGATAAGAACTTTAAAAATACTACTTTGCTTAAAAGTTGTTTCCCTGTTCTATTCTACAAGGTGTTCACAAACGCAAAGATTTGTAATGTCATAAAATGGTCATAAATCTCTGAAAAATAAAATGGGATTTTCTTGTTTCCATACTTTATGAATATACTTCACTTTAAAATACATTTTCTTGAGCCACAAGAATAAAAGTATCATGTCCCCCAGTTTTGATTGGTCCAGAGAGAAGAAACTCCTGAGAAATGGACAGATGAAGATATCCACCCTTGGCATCAGTATGATAAATTAGTCAAGGTGCATTTGCTAGGGACTCTTCATGCATTATCTCCTTGTTTTTCAAAATAAGTCAGCCCAGTCAGCTTCATAAGCCCATTTTACAGATGTACAAGTCTAAGGAGATTAAGAAATTTACCTAGAGGTGACGTTGCCGCCTCAGCCCTGCGGCCTCCTTGAGGTAGAGTGGGCCACAGCCCGCGGCCTCCGGGCTGGGGCAGAGGGGCTGAAAGGCCACCATTCTCGAGCCTCAGCTGCTGCTGCTCCATCCCCGCCAGTGCCCGAAATCTCCAGAAACTCTGGGGTTGCGGCCAGTGCTTTTCAGTATTATCAGAAAATCCACCCAGCTTCACCATCGCTGTGACATCTGAGGCTGGAGAAAATGATGAAACTGTCCAGACTACTCTCAAGTTTACATACAGTGAAAAATACCCAGATGAAGCTCCTCTTTATGAAATATTTTCCCAGGAAAACCTAGAAGATAATGATGTCATAGACATTTTAAAATCATTAGCATTACAGGCTGAGGAAAATCTTGGTGTGGTCATGATCTTTGCTCTAGTGACAGCAGTGCAAGAAAAATTAAATCAAATAGTAGATCAGGTAAAAACAAGAAGAGAGGAAGAAAAGAAACTAAAAGAAAAAGAAGCAGAAGAAGCAGAGAAGCAATTATTCCATGGCACCCCTGTTACAATTGAGAATGTCTTATGTTGGAAAGCCAAGTTTGATGCAGAACTCTTGGAAATTAAAAATAAATGGATAAAAGAAGAAGAGAAAGCAGGAAAAAATAAATTAAGTGGCAAACAGCTGTTTGAAACTGATCATAATCTTGACACATCTGATATGCAGTTCTTGGAGGATGCTGGAAATAATGTGGAAGTAGATGAGTCTTTGTTCCAGGAACTGGATGACGTGGAGCTGGAGGATGTTGAGGACGACCCAGACTATGACCCTGCTGGCCCAGGGAGTGACTCAGAGGACTGATGCACCATCTCCAGAGAACTCCATACCCACAGCATCTGTGGCTGTGCTGAGAGGCTTCTACTTTTCCTTTCTTTTTTTCCTAAGAAACAATAACTCTCAGGAGAATATTCTTCTGATAACATTCACTGTTGAACTTAATAAACTGACCGTAAAACTTCAAAAAAAAAAAAAAAGAAATTTGCCTAAAGTCACTTAAACACTGAGCCCTGGGTGTGCATTTTTAGTCTGGTCAAGTCTAAGGGTTATACTCTTTCCCCAGCGTGGTCACATTGTATCCTAGAATGAATATGCCAAGCCTTCTCTCAATCACTTCCTAAAATACCTTGGAAGAAGTAACTTTAAAATATTCTTTTCATCTGCTAATAAGGCTTTAAAAAATACTTTTCCCATTACTCCATTCCCCATCTCAAACTCTGGCAACCCTTCAAGGGGAAAAATGTTACCTAATTGAACCTGATTTTGAACCTAAGTTTTTGGATATGTCATGAACCATGTATGCCCATCTTTATGAACCCAGGATGGAGACTTCTGGCATCATTTACACCCTTCCTCTTTCCAGTACCACATATCTTAGGTCTAACTCACATACTTTCATATTTGTATTTAAAAATTTCATACATACAGAGTTTTTTCACCCTACCTGGATAGTTAGTGTTTTTGAGGCAGAATCTACAGAGTTTCACCTTCCTTTCCCAGAGTTGAATGAAATGAAAGCTTATGAAATGAAAGTCCAACTATGTGAGCTACCAAAGTTATTGTTAATGGCAGTTCACTCAATTGCTATTTTTATACATAATGATAAGTAAGTCAGAGATCCACACCCTTTTTGGCTTCATGCTGTGCAATGGCACTAAACTGGGTTAAGAGGAGGTAACCTCTCCTTTTTGTTTCAACCCAGGACTAAAGTGCATGGAGTGGTATGGGGACAAGCCACTGTCGGGGTGTCAGGGTGCCTCCTGAGCTTCAGTTCACCTCTGAGCCTTGCGCACTGTTGAGTCTAGACTAAGACTTCTTCTGTTACTTCATCTTTTTCCTTTCCTCCCCACATAGTCCTCTTCTAGATGCAGAATGCAGGGGAAATCCGTGGCTGAGCCAGCAATCCATCTTATTTGAAGCCTATTTGAAGATTGTCTCCTATGTAAAAGGGCTGGAAATAGGGACGGAGAGTTTGATTCCAGCGTGAAGGCTGAGTGTCGATCTTGATCCACTCTGAAGTGTGTTAAATACACTCTGGCATCAGCTAAATTGTTTCTGCAAGAATGAAGTATTTTGATCAAAATGGACAAGCCAGAGAAGGGATTTGCAAAAGAGTTCTGTTTTCTGGCACAGAGAATTTAGCAACGAGGAGCCTTGTGCTGAATACCACACTCGATCGCCCTCTTGTGGCAAAGTATAGACACTCCTCGTTTTATGTCACCACCTAATTCCGGGAAGGAATAATTTCTATAATGAATGTTAAGACATTATGTGCTTGGATGCTTCTTCTGTATTTATTTGTTTTATGTATATATTTAATTTCTGATTATTCATGACGAGTCATAACATGGATTTTATAAAGTTATTTTAAAATGATAGTTTAGTGCCATTTAATATTTTCTTAGAGAGATTTGAAATAGTAGGAATACTTGAAGGAGAAAGAGGAGAAGATAAACAGGAATAAGAATGAAGTGGGCCGGGGCTTTAGGTAAGTGGCACTGAGCCTGACTCGCAAGTGCCAGGTCCTGAGTTCGACCCCTGGTACCAAAAAGAAAAGAATGAAGAGAAGGTGTCAGAGGAGGAGAAAAAAGTTGTTCTAATGCTAAAACATTCTTTCCTGAACTGCTCAGACAAGGAACTCTAAATTTTTTTTTATTTTATTAGTATGTGTTTGCTGTAGGTAATGCACTGTGGGGAATTGCTACATGTACATAACACATCTTAATTCTTTCAATTTCTGTTTCCCTTCCCTTTCCTCTCCTTCCTCCATCTGTAGATCTCCTGAACTCTAAATTCTTTAGTGGTTTTCAGTTGACTATAGGATGGACTTTAATGAACAATGTCCTTAATGATTCCTCTTTGCCTAGCTGAGTCCAGCTTGTATAACTGCCCGCTTGGATTTTATGCTCTGGAAACACACCGTGGTGACTATCCCCTGAATGTAATAGCATCGCTCAGACTCTGAGGCTGTGTGGACAGGGTGCCCCCTCCATCGGGAGCACGTGGCCTTTCATCTTCCTTCTTCCTTCTTTCACGTGGCCTTTCACCTTCCTTCTGCTAACATCTGCTCCAATGGGACTCCTCCTGTGGAGCTTGGTCTTGATTGCCCCGGGGAGGCCAAAATCCTGTTTTCCCCCAAACTCCCACAGGACTCTCTGGAGCTCACGTATTAACCATTTTCTTTCTCCTTACCAGGCCTTTGTTCCTTCTAGTCCATCTTGTGTGATACCTGGCACAAGTGTCCCCTTAGTTTTTAGAGTCCCTTAAAAGTGGCCAAAGATACATGTGTCAAGTAAATGCCTTTCCCATTTCTTCAAATGTTGAGTAGGCACAAGGCTAACAAAAGTTGTACGTTTTTTCAGATATTACTGAAATTTGTAATTCACTTAAAAAGTGACATTTCATTATGACGTTACCTTTTAAGACATCACACATAATTTAATCTTTCTGCTTTAAAAAACCAATATTTTTAACATTATAGAAGGAGAAACTTATGTCAGGATCGTATGACATTTAGGGGCCCCGGCAACATGTGACCCATGTATAAACCAGCATATAATGAATGCCACTTTGTTCAGTGGTCTGATTTAATGTTGTGCTTTGAATAAAGTGCTATTTAAAGAAAAACATGCAATTTTTTTCTTGTTAATAATAGCCATCAGGCCGCTGTACATACCTCAGCATCTGGGAATGAACTCAGAGAGGTAAAGTATTTGTGTCTGATGCAAGTAATAGGGTGACAGTTGCATTTATTGCACACTTATTTGCCTGCCTCCTCACTGTCCTCACTACAATAAGATGTAGGGACAATTACATTTATTTGTAGATAAAACTGTGACTCAGAGGAGCTAAATGACGTGGAGATTATTCAAATAATGAAAGGCAGAATGGGACTCAAAATGCAGCACCTAGATTACAGTGCCTGGTGGCTCTTCCTGGGGTGCAGTTTTGCCTCCTGGGGGATATCTGGCAATGCCTGGAGATAGTTTTTGACTGGCATACCAAGGAGAGGCAGTGTTCCTGACCACTAATGGTAAAGCTCAAGCATGCCACTAAATGTCCCAGAATATGCAGGACAGTCACCAAAGAAACCAGTCCATCTTTAGGTGTGACATTGTAAAAAGCTTGTTTTATAGGAAGAAACTGGGTAGAAATTCCTAGTGATTGACTTTGTACACTAAACTGTCCTTGATCTTTCCTGCTTTCTTCTTTTGGCTTTTCTTTAAGTGGCCATTGATTCTCAAGGTTTTAGTGTTTCTATAGAGATGACTTCCCCAAAATCAAAAGTAAATTATTTCTAAAGAGAATTCTGACATCTCCCTTGAACTCTGGCTTTTGATTTTCAGCTCTCAAGTGGACAGTATTGTTGATAGTTCCAATCTAGGATCTTTAAAGTACCTATTACTCATAATTATTTCCCACTGTGGCTTTGTCCCTGCTATCCCAGGCACTAATGTTCTTCTCATGAGCTAAGATTGAACCCTGGATTGATTTCTTTTCTTTTCCACTGTTTTACCTCCCATTCTCCCCTCTCCAGTTGGTCAGTGAATGGTGATGACTTTTCTTCCATTTCCCTGCCACGAAAGGTCATCTTCACCTACCAGACTGTTGCTGTAATGGTGTTTCAGCCGGTCTTCCCAACTCATTATTTTCCCCTTTCAATATTATCCTGCACAACTACTCAGTGAGTCTACTTAAATTCATTTTTGCGGGGGGCCCTAAATCCTTTAGTAGCATCCTTCTGCCATGGAGTTTGGTGCAGACTGTATCTAGCATAGAAGATCCTTCAGGACCTGTCTTTTCAGCCTGGCCATTTTCACTGGAAGTCTCTCCTCCCCCTGTCAAATGTGCCATGCTCACTCCTGCCCCTTTCCTTTGCCCCATCTGCATTGCTCAGATGGACCACATTTCCTCCTCTTCACCTATGCAATGATCTCATGGTCTTCAGACTGAATCCTAATCGCTTACATTGTCTTTTCAATAGCTTCATCTCAGTCCTAGGATGCTCTCCCTTTGTAATTTTACTTAAACATTTGTAAATACATATTTTATCGTCCCCAATAAAATACTAAATTTTTTCAAAGGAGAAAATTATCTTTCCCATTGCCTGAAATTATAAATTTTTTTTGAATAACAGTCTTAAGTGTGTGTTCTGGGTAAAATGTACTTATTTGAGAGTTGTGTATAAAATGATAAAAATGATATGTCACTCTTCTGCAAAACAGATTAATATTTCCCTAGCTTGAAACATAATCCATAATCTACAATTAAAGTTCATAGAGAAGACAGAAAAGTAATGAAACCAAGTGGACAGAGCTTATGTGAGTTTTATATTTAGAGCCAGTACTTTAAAGGATGGTCAGAATTTTAACTTGCATCGAAATAAACATGGAGAAAAAAAGGTTTTGGTGAAATAGAAAATTGTAAGTTTTAAAGACAAAGGCAAAAAATGGAATAATTAATGTTCAAGGGTAATGACTAGATAAAATTAAAAACAGTTATATTTCCTATGTCATATCATTAAACCATTAAAAATCAATACATTGGCCATTAATTTGGCTAATTTGTTAAATTTGATTAGAGCATAATTTACTTGCTATTTAAAATATAGTACTTATGATAGTTAAAATGGAGCAGGTGTCTCTCCATTACATTGTATAATTATAATTTCAGTGAATCAAATGCAAATTCACGGAAAACTATTTATATTCAGGCCCCAGTGAAATTTTCCAGTTTTTTTCCTCCAAGATCTCTCCTCACACTGACTCCTACACTATAATCAAACTGAACGACAAGCATATTCTCTATTTTCCTATTCTCATTGTCTCTAGTGTTTCTTCTACCCAGCGTGAATTTTCTAACAGTTTCCCTCATGCCTAAAACTCATTTTGACACCATTTAAATTTTATCTGTATCACTGACTTTCTTTTATCTCAAGAATACTTTTCTGAAATCCTTTAAGTATTTACCATCTTAAATATTGTATCACCTACTCCTTGTACTGTCTCCAATATCTTACAGATGAACGAAGCTTCACTCTTCTACCAAGTAACTATGTCCAGTGTGCAAGCCATCTCAAGGGGTACGGGAAGTGCAGGGGTTGAGCTGGCCTCAAAGACTAGACCCATAAACTAGAATGTAGTTTCAAGACTCATTTATTCTCATGGTCTGTGCCTTCTTCTCTTCTGTTTTTGTATTTTGGCTTCTTTCTTTCTCAGCCTTGCTGTCTCCAAAGGGCTAGAACCATAACCTTGGCAGACTGAGGCTGACGTCCTTACATCCATATGACCAGGGAGGAAAGAAAATCCTTTCTTGCCAAATATGCTTAGAAAAACAGGAAAGGACTTGGATAAGCTTGGCTTGGGGATGTGTTTGTTTCTGGAGCAATAACTGTGTCCAATTTGACGTGATACAATGCGTATCGGACCTGAGTCCCAGGCCCTCCCCAGAGTCAGAGAGGTAGGTCTGTGATCAGAAGTAGGAGATATGGTTCTGGGTACACAAAACCAGCAGCACCCCCTGAAAGTGACAAGCGGGAACATTTCATATTCTCAACACACAAATACAAGCAGTGATAAATAACTGGTATTTTCTTTAAGTATTTTGTCTATTCATTTTTTCCATGGCCCAAATTATATAATTTTTAATCTAGTTTTTAAATTTATCATTATAAAGTCAACATCACTCCATAGTTTTCTAAACACTTCATAAACAGATGCACAACTTAGGGATAGCATCTCCTGGACATATAAGAGATGTCATCAAGAAAGTTCCCATAGCCACTTTTCTGTTTCCATACCACAAATTTTCCCTGCGTTGGTCAGACTGGAGAGGTAGTGGTCTAAGTAAAAATTAAATAACATGTGAACTTGAACCATGTGATCTGAAATGATATTTCTTTAGTCATCATTTTCTAGAACAGATTTTGTATATCTGTTGTGTAGCTTGTATGTGTGTTTCCCAGGCCATATAGACTTCAAAGTGTGACTATTGACAGCTTGTTTTCTAATTAGTGCTTTCAAGGTGAAAACCGTATGGTGCGTGTCTTAAGAATATATGCTTCACTGACATTATAGGAAGTACATATTTTAATAAGAAACAGCCTAATACAAACAGCTGTGAGCATTTCTTTGTTAATGCCCTCTCCGGCTTAATATCCTTATTAATTGTTTGTGGCTAAATCTATTCTTATGTCTCCTCCTTTATAGAACCAAGGAATGTAGAACTGCATTTATCTGGTCTGATGTTTTAAACCTTACTGAAGTTCCCTTCATAAACTCACAGTATCCAGTAATGTTACCTTAGTTTTAAATACATTTCAGGTTATAGGGACAGCAGCCCGGTTCTCCATACTATTGAGGTACCCTCCTCCCACCAATCTTTGTCAGAATCTACTGTCACCCACTCTTCTCATGTAATTTTTCTTTTAGGATTTTATTAAAAGATTTTCATATTTACATATTTCCCTGTCTCTGTTTATTTATATACAAATAGTTCTTCAAATTAAAGGAAACTGTATCTTTCTCTGTGCCTTCTCTCTTCAACTTGCTTAACCACACTTAGATCTTTTAGTCAGTCATGATGTGATCACTTTCTTTTTTCTGACCATTTCTGTTCCATTTTATTTGGGCTTGAGTTCTTACAGAAATGTGATATTCACTGGGTAAGATCAGGCAGGAAGGGATCTGAGTACCCTTATTTGCATACCCAGCATTCATAGCGAGATTTCACCTCTGTCCCTCACCAAAACAGGCCTGTAGCTGCTATATAAGCAGCACTCGACCACTACTTGTTGGGTTTTAGTCTAGGAGGTCTCCCTCTTGTGTATTGAGCCCTCTGTGCTGCAGCACAGGCTCTGTTAAAAAATACTAACTTTTAGGGACATTGGATTTAGCTTAGTGGCACTGCGCCTGCCTGGCATTTGCAAGGCTCTGAGTTCAATCCCTGGTACTGGAAAAAAAAATACTTTCTTTGGTGTTCTAAAAAATTATACCAAAAGAAAGCATCCTCTCCATGGCTAGAAGAGAGTTCCTTGCTGTGATGTGGACTTTTACTTCTGTTTTCAATATGACAGAAAGATCTCAGTTTTTGGAGTCTGGCTTCTTGGATTCACCTTTTAACTTTGCCTCTTACAGATGACTTTGGAAAGTCGTGTATATTCTCTGTTCATGGGTTTTCTCATCTGTCAGGTGCAGGGATGAGCATTAGCTATCCTGTAGGCCTCTGAAGGAGAGCACATCCTTGTTCAGCAGTGATATTTCCTTCCTTAGTGATATTTCCCACTATTATTATTATGATGTAACATTTGTTGCTGTTTTTTGCATGCAAATCATGACTCTGTTATCAGCTCGGGCCTTTTAACATTGCTGCTTTCTTTATCAACATTTTTCCTCAGGATGGTCACAAGGTTGACTGTGTCTCATCGTTTGGCAGCTCTGTAACATTCCTCAGAGAAGCGCCTCTGCCTAATGTTCCAGATATCTGCCTAACCCTAAGTTCTCTCCAGCTGAGTGCTTGCATGTGTCTTCCTCTCTGATCTTAGCAGTACAGGATCTGGAGTTTTCTTCATTAATTTGCTTATTAGCTGGTATCCTTCACTGGAATGTGAGCCACATGAGGTGAGCAACCTTCTTAGTCTCATTTACTGATGTTAACAGCCCCTAGAATAGTGCCTGCCACCTAGTAAATACCTAATAAACTCTGTGGAATAAAAGTTACAGGCCCAGGAAACTTCTAGATACTTTTAGATGATCTTTTCTTTTCTTTTTTTAATTAATTAATTTGTTTTTGGTACCGGGGAAGAAACTCAGGTCCTTGCACTTGCAAAGCAGGCAGCGGAACCACTGAGCTAAATCCCTGGCACCTAGATGATTTTTTTCTTAAGATAGATATCCCTTTCTCATATTTAATGAATCATTAAAACCTAATTCTAGAACTTGTAATTATCCTAAATAAATGTCAGTGCTCATTGTCCATCTAGACTGGTTTTTCCATGTTGTTTTGAATTTGATGCTGGTCATTTTAATAATCATGATCAGTTTTTGGTAGCAATAACATGCATGCTTTGAGGAGTTACTATACATGAAGCACTTTATAAATCTATATAGTTTTCCATTTGCTACTTAAAACAATCCTATGTGATAAATGCCTTCTATTTTCATTGTAAAAATGAGAAAGCTAAGGCAAAATAAGAGCTAATAATGGCCAAAAGTCTCACAGCTAGTAAGTCATAGAGCTGGAATTAGAACCCTAGTCATCTGACTTCATACCCTGCATAGTTCACCAGTATTCTAAACAGCCTTCTAAGTTTTGTATTAATTGCAAATTTGATGTGTGTTTCATCTATATCTATATTCAAGTACTCAAAACATGCTTCAGGATAATACTAAGACTCCTGACAGTCTAGTACTGTTCACCCTGCTTAATATTGAGCCAATAATCATGACCAATACATTTTGGTCATGTTGTAGGTGAGCTCAGTATCCAGGAGGCTGAGCACATGGTAAGGCTGCTGTGAGAAAGTTGGTGTTTTATAAAAGCAGGTCAGGCTATGTGAAATTTCTATAAAATACTAACGCATATTTATGACAGAAATACAGTTTTACCAAACCCATTTTGCCATAGTTTGAAAGTATATTTTTTCCTGTATACTTACATTGTACCTTATTTCTCAGAGAATTGCCAACAAACTTACTTCAATAACACATACAAAAATATTGGTGTTCTATAAGTACAAATAAAGAATCTGAGATAAAAATAATAAATGATAGCAAAATAAAAAATGCAGGAGTGGGGGGGGAGAGATCAGTTGTTTTTATAAGTGAAAAAATCTACACCGATTATTCCAGGAAATCCCAATGGTCCTATTACATACCTTGATAATATATTTCTACATGGACCTTTTTGTAAGATGTATCGGTGATGTGATAATGTCTCCTACAATTCACTTATAGTGAAGTGCTCAGTTTAAGTGATTGTTTCTTGTGTTGTCCTTTGGTAAAATCTGAGAATTTGGCACTAAAACATGATCCAAAGTGAATCCGTAAGAAACAGAAAATCCAGTTAGTATGCCAAGGATAGCTAGAACTTAAAGAGTTAGTTAATTGAACAGTTCATTATAAGATTATCTTACCTGAGATTTTGAATAAATTTGGGCATCAGACAGCTCAATGAAAGGTTCTTTGGAGGATATTTTACTGGTTTACTGATAGATCCATGGATAGTAAAAATGGATAAAATAATGTAAAGGATGATAGTATTTTCTGGAAATTAAGTACTTAGCCAGATTGTATTTTCAAATTCAAGGGCTTTTTCATATTTATATACAAGGATACTGATTTTACCTGATGTCTACATTGTTTAAGTATTCATCCTTGTTCTTTCACTCGTTTCAACAAATACTTATGGAGCACTCACTATACTGTAGACACCTAGGTTGTGGCAGTGAATAAAATAGTTTCAGTGTTGGGTGCGGTGGCACAGGCCTGTATTCCCAGCACTTGGGAGGCTGAGGCAGGAGGATCGCCATGAATTCAAGGCCAGGTTGGGCTATATGGTGAGTTTAAGGCCAGCCTGAACTAGAGCAAGATCCTGTCTCAAAAACAAACAATAACAACAACATAAAACCCAGCTATAGTTCCTTTTCCAGTAGAGTATACAGCACATTCTAGTGGGAAAGACAAACATAAAATAAGGTACTAATTATGTGGCTGCAATTTTGATAGGACCCACTGAAGACAAGTACAAGTTGAAAAGCGAGTATGTAAAAGGGAACTCCAACTAGTGCTTTAACCCCTTCTGATTTGAGGACAACTTTTTACATGATGAAAGCTGTTGCCTCTAAGTCATTAACAGCCATATACTCACTAAATCCAATCTCCTCCCCTAATCTTTACAAGTGTTGATCTTTGGCAGCATGATGTGCTATGATGTTTAAGAAAAGCTTTTGATTGTGCCTTTGTTTTTAGTGGTGGGAATCTTATTTTAAAAAGACAGACTTCTTTGGAATCCATAAATAAAACAGTCCATAAAGAAAACATGAAAATAAGGACTTCTGTGTTTGAGAATGGGGAGTAGGAAGAGGCAGCTCTGGCTACCTAGGGTTTCCTGCACTGGGAGGTTCCAGCCTCACCCCTTTATGACCATGTGGTACTACTGGAAAACCACTAACCTTGAAATCCCAGCACTATCTAGTATTTCATTATTGACTGATTCCCTGTTGGCCTCATAGATAGTACCTCCACTGTCCAATTTCAGCACAATTAATCCTGTCATCTGATGTGAAAATAACTTAAATATTTAATTTAAATACTTAATGTATTTGATAACATTTATTGTCCAAACCAGGACATTTTGGCAGTGAAAAGAGGTTGTATTCATAATTACACTGAAACTGGTGTAAGTTAGTGCTGTCCTGGGCAGTCCAGACATATGGACAACCTAATGATACCTATTTTCCTGCACAAAGTAGTCATAATTATACTTACTGATGGTGCAGACTGGGTTCCTTCATAGAAAAAAAAGTCATATAGAATAAAACCAGACAGTTGACACAGAGTTTTGGTAGAAAAAATAACTACTTCTAGACCGTATATCAAGGGATGTTTTCTGAAGTGGGTGGGGTTTATGAGCTGAGACTCAAATGACAAGGATGATCTGTGGTAGTAGTGCTGGAGAAAGCGGGAAGCAGCAAATACCCAGCCATGGGAGTCCTCCTGGCCTGTTAGAGGAGAGTGGTATGAATGAAGACTAAAAACCCAGGGCACTTAGGAGGAGATGAGGTCTGAGACCTAAGAAGAGGACTGCACATGTTCGGGCCTGTGGGTATGGTAGGGAATTTGGATTTTATTCTAAGTGATGAGAAGCATGACCAGTGGTGGAGCATACGTTGTTGTATTAGTCAGCTTTACCAGTACTGGGACATAAAACCTGATATCCACAACTTAAAGGAAAAGAAATTTAATTTGGGTCACAGTTCAGGGGATTCAGTCCATGGTCAGCTGGCTCCGAGGCAGAAACAACATGTCAGAAAGGCACTGTAGAGGCACTGCTCACCTCATGGCAGCCAGGAAGTAGAGAAGGAAAGAAGGAGCCAAGGACAAGAGTATACCCTTCCGGGTCATGCCTCCAGTGATCTGGTGTCAATGAGGTCCTGCTCCTAACAGCACCTTCTGCTGTGAACTCATCAATGTAGTAATGTACTGATGAGTGTAGTACCCATGATCCAATCACCTTCCAAAAGCCCCACCTCTGAACACATGGGACCTTTGGGGGAACTTTTATTTTTAAACCATAGTGCTCATATATTAGTTTGTACTGGTTGCTATAACAAAAAATCCCACAGACTGGGTAATTTAAACAACAGAAGTTCATTTTCTCGTAGTGCTGAGGCTAGAATTCTAAGTTCAAGGTGTCAGCTAGGCTGGTGCCTTTTGAGTAGCCAAAAGGGAAGGATTTGTTCTAGAATTCTGTCCTTGCTTTGTAAATGGTTGTTTCTTCCTCTTTCTTTACATCTCCCCTCTGTACCTGTCTGTGTCTGGATTACCGCTTCTTATAAGAACATCAGTTATATTGGACTAGAACCCTCCCCAATAACCCAAATTTAATTTAATTACTTTTTTTAGTGACCTTATCTCCAAAACCATTCACCTCCTGAGGTATTGGAGCCAATTCAGCCTATAATACCCCAATAAATTTGAACTAACTGTAGCAATATTTAATTAACTAAGAACTATTTAAACTCAATTTTGAAAGAAGGAGGCATAAAAGTTATATATCTATTTCCAGTTATAGTATAGAGGTCATGGTATAAAATAGAAACTTTATAGCGAGGACTATATATAGCTTTATATAGAATGTTATATTCTTTAGAGAAGTCATTTAGGTCTCGGGCATCTAGACATGAAAACTGTCTCTGTGTGAAAGATATAATCTTGAACTGTTGGTGAAAGAAGGGGTAGGAAAGTTCCTGGTCCTGTTGAGGCCTGGATCCTGACTAGAAATGGCTAAGGATGACTGTTCTTTATTCACAGGCTATAGATAAAACAGGGAAAAAGAGAATTCATATACAGAGGCACATGTGGAAGGGCCAACTGCTTTTCAGAAAACCAGGTGCCTGAGTGTAAAAGCACAAACTTAAGAGCCCCAACCCCTCTCAGTGGGGTGTTTTTTATATGGGACATATTCCTAACATTACAGAGTCAGTCCAAGAATGAAGGAGAAGTGATGGTGTTCTTACATGATCTGAACACTTTCTAAATACCCGATTCAGCAAGTTTAGAAAGAACAGAAACAGAGCATTGGCTACCTTTTGTTTCTGAAAAGATGCTTAAAGGTTAAATTCTAGTTTTTCCACTATAAAAGGAGTGATGACACAAATAGTTATTCCAGAATAATACTTGAACAAAAATATAGGGCTGGCAATAGAGGGATAGTACAGGCATCTTGGACAAAAGTAACCATAGCATGTTGGGATTTGTGTAAGCAATGCAGAAAATTCTGATATATAGGTTTTAAATTTTAAAGTGTCTGATAGCATTTTGTGGCACAGGTAGCATATTAAGACTATAGACTGTAAAATAAACGATTGAACATACGAATATATAAAAAAGCCACTTCCTGATTTATAATCTTTCTTTTGATTCTGTTTTCTACACAGGAACTTAAATTTATTTTTTTTCATTTATATTTAGCTTTGAAACTGATGTTTTGACTTGTCTCTATAATACCCAAACTCCTTTACCAAGAGTATGTCTTTAGTTTTCCTTTTCTCTGGATCCTGCCTTCCATGCAGTCTGTAAGCTGTTCCATGCTTACCCTTTGTGACCTGGAGTTCCACACATGTAGGTAGAATTGTTGACTCCCCATTTGCCCGGAAGTAGAATCCAGATAAAGAAAAAGAGACAATTCTAGAATCTGACCTCCAAAAATATGGTGGTGGATAATCTCTCTCAGAAAGATGTTTTGACTGGAGAACTCATGTTGCAAAGGACTCCAGAAGCCCAAGGAAGGAATTGTAACTATAGACAAAAACAATAACCAAGCATATGATTGTTCAACTAAAATAAGAAAGGGTAAAGCTCCAAATGCATTGAGTTTTGAAAAAGGCTGCAGGGAATTATAAAGCAATTTGAACATAGATTTTTAATAATAATAATAATATGTTGAATAATTAAGTACTAGATAGATATTAGTTTTTTATTACTAGGACATTCTGTATCTCAAATTTTTAGCTTATTAGATATTGAAATGATTGACAATCTAAATTTCCATCCAGTGCTAATATCTGTTTCTGTATATTACTGGTAATTGGCCAATTTCCTAGAAATAGGGCACCTTTTTGTAATTTATAGAAAAATAGACATTTTGCCATACAATTGTTGAAATACAGCACCAAAACACTAAGTATGTCATAGAAATAGTGTGTCA
The DNA here is from genome assembly GCF_053883595.1 of Heterocephalus glaber. Classification (NCBI taxonomy): domain Eukaryota; kingdom Metazoa; phylum Chordata; class Mammalia; order Rodentia; family Bathyergidae; genus Heterocephalus; species Heterocephalus glaber. The sequence continues at coordinate 18,746,445 of NW_028258379.1, forward strand.
ATTTACCTTAATGTTGGCAATTATTTTCAATATCTATATCCCATGGAAGAAGATGAGTTGGTATTATTAGATTATACCATTATAGGATAATGGGGTTTTAGGTAAAGATTTCATTTTAGAATATCAAAGAGCATTTTAGCTGAGAAGGGAAAATAATCCCTGTAGATTTTGCAAAATGAAAACTGTAAATGACAAAAGATCTTTTTTTCTCTTCATAATACATGAACATTTAAACTAGAGTTTACTATTTCTACATATACCCTTTAATTTTCAAAATATAGTTTTTCTAATACATGATTTATAGATAAGCAAAGAAATTAGAGACAGCGAGTGACCTTTCCATATATATGGAATATATAAATATATGTGAATATGTGTTGAATATAATTTATTTGACCTCATTGCTATACTGCTAATTAGAACTTATTTTAAAATACAGTTTTGTTATTAATTGGCATATATTACATAATTTTTATTTGATGTTTTCAAAATTAACTCCATTAATAATGAAAATAGCTAATCTTATGAAACATTTCATTTCAGGCAGTGCTAAACATTTCATATCATCATCTGATTTACTCAGTTTGAAAGCTTGCTTTTTCTGAAAATGACAGTGTCTACTGTAATTATTTGCAGTAAAGTATTATATACTGAAATAATGAAACAAAGAAGTGAAAATTTTCTGTATCACTTAGAGTAGGCTAAGATCTTCTGTGACAATAACCACCCACCATTATGGCTTAAAGTCACAAAATTCATTTCTCACTCATGTAATAGTTCCACCTTTGGTGGACTAGGAGTGTTGTCTCACAGTGACTTACACAGAGAATTAAACTGATGGAGTGGCCACCATCTACACTGCTGTCCATCATGGTAGAGACAGAGAGTGGTGAATCATTCATTCGTTTCTAACACATCTCCCGGATATGATGTTGATCACTTTGACCAAAGTAGATCATATGGAATCTTAGTTGGTTTTGTGCTTTTCTAACAGAATACTCAAGACTGGGTAATTTGTGAAGAACTGAGATTTAATTCTTACAGTTTTGGAGACTTGGAAGTCCAAGAATAAGGATAAATCTAGAGAGGGTTTTCTTGCTGTGTTATAACATGGATGAAGGTAGAGGGGCAAGAGAACATTCCCAATGGGGAAGTGGAGAGAACACACAACCAAGAGACAGACAACCTCACTTTTATAACAAGCCCACTCCCACCATAACAACATTAATCTGTTCATGAGGGCAAAGTCTTTATGATTTAAGCACTTCTTAAAGGTCCTACTTCTCAACGCTGTTGGGCTGAGGATTAACTTTTCAACACAAAATCATTGGGGGACCAATTCAAACCATAGCACATGGTTATACCAAGTGTCAAGGAAGTAGTGTGTGAAGTCTGTCCACAGACCTGAAAGTATGGGAAATATTTCGCAGGGAAGCTGAGCACTAATGTCTCCCACAGACAGACAGCATGATAACAAGACACGGAAGTACTTGACATTTCTAGAATCACTCTCTTTGTAAGAAATAGGACTTGACTTTCTCTTTAGAAGGTGTTGCTCACTAAGCAGCTCTTCCTTGAGTGCACTGTACAAGGAGCTGCAGAGCACAGTAGAGTGTGGAGATACGCAGAAAAAATAGAACCTTGCACGATTTTTCTGAACCTGATACTACAGTCTTAATTCTAAAGAGCTTCGGATTTGCTTTCACTTATTCCATCACTATTCATTTCATTTGTCATTTATTCAGCAAATAGGCATACATAGAGCTGCCTGGGGCACAATGCAGAGCTTCCACATCCTCTCTAGGAATCTCCTAGCATATTAATGTGTTTACTAACCCCAAAGCACCTCAGATCCTGTTGGGTAAAGCTTTGTATTTAGGCTTCATTACCTAGGAATGAATGGTTCAGTGATGGAACTCAATCTCCAGTCCTTCTCCTCACCTGTGAAGCAGAAATTGAGGCTGAAAGCTCTAAATGTCCAATCTCACAGTTCTTCTGGCCACCATCCTATACCCTAAAGCTAACAGCTGCCCCTCTCTACCCTTGAGTTATTTTATTTGGGATCTCAAACAAAAGTCAAGAATACTCCCAAGGGTTTTAGAATCTCTGTGCTAGTAAACTGGGAGAAAGAACAGATTCTTTTTTCTCTCTTGCGCCACTGGGGATTAATCCCAGAGCCTCTACACTGAGCTACATTCCAACTCCTTTTTAGTTTTTGTGTTTAGACAGGTTTTTGCTAAGTTGCTGAACTGCCCAGGCCTGGCTAAAACTTGTGATCCTCCTACCCCAAACTCCCAGGGTGCTGGGATTACAAGTGTGTTCCAGCACATCCAGCTCTTTCATTCTATTCTACCACAAACACCCACATACACCACGACTTGGTGCCAGGTGTCAAGGACCCAGTGATGAGTAGAGTAGATATAGCCCCTCTTGTCATGGAGTTTTAAGTTAGGCAAGCTCATGGAAGGGGAGTTCCATTGTTAGGATTTAGATCTATGAAGTCCCCCAAAAGTCTCCTGTATTCAGAAGTGGAGCTTTTGGAAGGCGATCCATTCTGGGGTGCTGATGTCATCAGTGGATTATCCCACTAATGAATTCATAGCTGGACCCGTTGTTACGAGGTGGGGCCTGGTCCAGGATGGGTCAGTGGGGCGTGAACTGGAAGGGTAAATCTCCCTCCCAGGCTCCTGCTTTCACTCTGGCTGCTGTGGGCTGAGCACCCTTTCCTCTGCGTGCCCCTTTGCCATCCTTCTGCCTCAGAGCCTGGTGACTCTGGACTGAAATCTGTGAGCCAAAATACACTTCTTTTCCTTTAAGTTGTAGGTGTTGGGTATTGTGTGCAGTTCCAGGAAAGTGCCTGAGACAGAGACGTGTGCAATTTGATAAGCAAAACATGACTTCTTTTCTCAAGAGCATTTACCCCCATAAATAACACCCATTAGTGAACTAATTGGGAATGAATGGGAAGGACCTGCTAGGTGGGATGAAGATGAGTGGTGGAGATGCTAGCGCTGAGTTTGGCCCCACTTCCTTGACATGGTTATGGTTAAAGGTTTGTATATATATATTTTTTTTTACCAAAGCACATGACAAGGGAGTAGGTGAAGGAGCCAGAAATTTTCAGCCAAATAGAGAAAATGCTTTGAAATTCTGTCTTGGGGATAATCTAGATTATACAGTTCATGAACTATAATATATGCATATAACAAAGTATGCAGGGATGAATTAATACCCAATTTGATAAATTGCTGAACAAATAGCTAATTAATTATTAAATGTAAACAGTTACTTATAGGATTATATTATATTGCTTACCTGCAGTATGAATTTCTTATATCAATATTAAAATCTCCTTTAAGAACCATTCCAAAATACCCTTGAGCAGCATATTTGTCAGAAATACTCAAATCTTTTGTTTTGTTTTGTTTTCATCTTTTTTGACTTCTCTGCATCACTGAATAGAAGTTGTTTAATTATTATGAAGATGTAGCCCTGATGTTTTCACTGAAACTAACAACTATTTAACTAAATTTTTCCATTCGGCCATATGCGTGCTAACATGGAGGTTCTCTCTATGGAGGTTTCTCTTTTATAGGGTAGTACGTCTAGAATATTGCATTGCCCTGTACAGATATTGGCCTGTAGCTTTTGAGTAGGTACTTGCTTTTTTAAAAACATGAACTTTCATGATAAGTCTGGAACCAATTAGATCAACTTTATTGTAAAACATGAAGCTTCAATCTGTTGTTCGAACAGTTTAAAATTTCCATAATACAACTAAATGCAGAATATATTTATCACAAAAACCTTATGAACTTTTTGAATTATTGTTCCAAAATATCTTCTCCATTTTGGGGGCTAAAGTCACAAAATAGAAAAAAAGTGTGCATCAGAACATGCTGAAGATGACAGTATTTGGCAGATCAAGTTCATCTGTTTATGGATCTTCATCCAATTGACACAGCCGGTGTAGGGACGTTGAGTATGTTACATTATTATTCGGTTAACTTCTCTAATAATTAATGGTGTTCTATAGGGGCTTTCGTAGCAATGGGAGTTTTGCTGATTCTTTTACAGCAGCCCTCTTCCTATGGGTCACAAAGTGCCATCCTCTCTGTGAAGGCCAGGTGTCTCAGAATTATCTTTACTCCCAACTGCTTCATGCACTGCTGGTGTGGTGATTTTGGCCAGCCTGTCATGTGCCATTCTAGACAATGAGCATGGGGGGCAGGCTTGTCTCCACCTCTCTTCATGAGGACCCTTTCAAAGGGATAACTTCACTGACTGTGGGCCCTGCCACAAGTCTACCAGCACTGCGTTGTGGTTGTGGACGCCTGATTAGATGACCCAGCCACTGGCATTTAACATACTCCTAAAACCTTTTCTTACTGTACATCTCCCACTGCCTCCAGACTACTGACAGAAAGAAGAAAAAGGGAGATGTAATACATTTTTACATTTTCTGTTCTTGATGTTGAATTTGGCAGTTTATTTCCTAAACAGTTGTGTTGAAGTTTGGAGCATGTGAGATGCACTGAAGTAACAGCATAGAAATGAAAAGAGAGGTTGGCAAATACATTCTAATCTTTCAAAACCTGTGAAGGGTTCAGATAGTTTCACCTTTCAGTGGCATCCCAAGGGAGCCATGATCTCTCTTAGAAGAAAGGCTTTGATGTGCTACTTTGTGCATTAGTGAAGAGGATCATAAAGGTGTTACTCTTTAGTCAGTGTCCCTGCTCCTGTAAGAGAGAAAAAAAATTGAAGAATTAAACAAATGCCAAGAGATGGAAGAACATCGAGAATATTTAGTGAAGCTCTTGCTTTGGCACATTTCCCAGCTTCTTTGATTTGTGAATGTACCCAATGTGTTGCCTGCATACCAGATTCTGTGTTAAGGGTTTGCTCATGGCAACCTTCTGTGACAGAAGAGGCACTATTACTATAATCTTCTGACAAAGTTGACATTGTTTCATTAACCAACTCCTTTTGACTTTCCTTCTTCATTCTTTGCTTATCTTTCTAGTTGCTCCATGCTTCTCTAAGAATATTCAAAAGAATTTTGGGGTATCTTATTAAGATCTTTAGTACATATGAGTAAAACAGGTAACAATTATTATAGGTTTAATATGTGCCTGTATTTACGCTAAGTAGTTTATAAGGAAATTTTATATATTCCCCAAATAACCAACATTAATAAGATTAATATTAGCCACATTTGCTATAGAAAATGAAGAGGGGATAAATGGCACCCTCAACATTGTACAGCTCACACAGAGAAAATGCAGACACCAGCCAACACTTGAACTGGGCCAATTTGACTGTAGAGCCCAAGGATTTAAATCTCTTCTGCCAGCTTTATTCATGGCCTATTCTCAGAATAGAGTGAATATTTGTAGTGAACTCATGCTATGCTCAAGAACTTATTGCTGATCTTGTCATGATAGCAAACCATTCCTTTAGCAGCCTGTCCCAAAACTTTTAACCCATTAATTTTGTCAAATTTCCAAAAGTAAAGCAGCAAAATACATCATCTCATGAAATCTAAAGATTTGAACTGAAAAGTTTTCAGCCTGGAGAACAGAAAGTAAAGTAATACTTAGAAGTGTAGTGACACTGTGTTAGTCAGCTTTCTGTCCCTATCACAAAACTACCCAAGAAAACCAATTTAAGAGAAAAGGTTTATTTTGGCTTATGGTTTCAGGGATTTCAGTACATGGGTTCTTGCTTCTGTTGTTTCTTGCCCCGTGGTGAGGCATCATGGTGAGAAGTGTGTGGTAGAGTGGAACTTCTCACTTCATGGTGCTCAGAAGAGAAGGGGTAGGGGGAAAGGGGGGGGGGAGGGGAACTAGGAACAAAAGATACCCTTCAAAGGCAGCTTCCTCCAACTAGGCCCCATCTATAGATTTAACCCCCTCCCAACATGACCATCAGTTGGGAATCCAACTTTTAACACATGAGTTTGGGTGGGGGTGGGCAGATACTTAAGATCCAAACCATAATACATTTGTTCAAATTAGATACTGCTAATAGTAATCCAAAGGTGATTGCCTAAATCTTAAAAATGTCAATTAAAGTGAGTCTCAGAAATAAGGGAGACTGGGGCTGGTAATATAGCTCAGCGCTAGAGCATCGCACGCACGCGCGCGCGCGCGCGCGCAAGACTGAGGCATGTGTTTCAGATTTCTCCCGTCAGCCTATTCTAGAGAAGCAGAAGCAGCCAGGGGCACTCCTGAGCATAATCCTAGGCAACGCTTCTTGCTATTTCCCACAGCAAGAGGAAGCAAGAGATTTGATTTTTAACTTAGACTTCAGGACACAGAGGGCTGTGTTTTAATCAGCTGATTTATTTGAGCATACTGGTGGGTTCATAGTCATTTTAGATCTCTTTGGTTGTCTTTTAAAGAAAGATTCCAACCAACAGAGATAATATTCCCAGAAGCTGAGAAAGTCTGTCTAAAAATGAATTGCTAAGGTAACATAGAGTTTTAAGGTAGAGAAAGATATAAAATGAGGTATGTTTCCACAGCAATTTCTAGTGAGAGGAGATATATGTCTGAAGCACACTGGGCTACTGAGAACAGTGACCAAAGCTTTAGCCCTGTACAAATATACTTGACAGAGAATGATTCAAACTCCCTACATGGGCGAAGATGTACACATGTAAAACTGGAAAAGTAAAATTGAAGATTATATAGTTAAATGTGGCAGGTCATTCTTTTTGCTTCTGTTCTAGATCAGTGCTTTTGCCAAGCTCTCTGCATCTGAAAGGAGTGGGGCTTCGTAGTTGGCAAAGGGGCTTGGTTCAATCCTGAGAGGGACTTTGAAGTTTCATGTAGTGCCGTCCTGGGGATTGAATTCACAGCCTCACACAAGGTAGGCAAGCACTGCACTGCTGAGTTACAGCCCCAGGCTTTGAGGGATGGCCTTATACTGACCTTCAGCATGCAAACATCTTCACTGAAATGAGTTTGCACCAATGATATCACCCATACCTTCCATCTTTAACCTTCTCTATATGCCAAGTACTAGGCTGGCCCACGGAAAAATGCCCCAAGGACAGCAATAAATAACTTCTATGTTACTAGCACAGACGCCTTCATTTCTTGGCTGTGTGCCATAGTGGAAATGGTAGGCACTCCAAAAATGTCAGTTTCTTCATCTCTGTAAAATGCTTCATAACAGTCATCTGTTAATGGGAGGAGTCATGGGAGAATTGCTTATCTTTGAAGTGTTTTGTTTACATAAGAAATGTTCAAATAAACATAAAAATTATAACAATTATACTTGCTGTAATGCCATTTTGGTAGTTGAGGAAACTCCCAAGATCACAGTTAGTAGATGGAAAAGCAGAAATTTGGACCCAGCACTTCCTAATTCAAGAATGACTACTAATATGGAACCACTTTTACTCATTGAAAACATATTTTTTGAATTCGGATGACATGCTAAGTCAACAGACTCAGTCCCTTCCACATAATGCCCACATCCCAGCTGCTTCCAGGAGTACTTTACCATGAGTCACACAGTCCCTGGCATTTTGGGCCACTATCACTGGTTTGTCACTATGGCCAGGCCATTCTGCAATAGGAAATTGTGGGGCAGCCTTAGGAGGACATTGTAACAAGGAGGTTCCCAAGAACAGAAAGGATGAAATTTGTTTTCTGCAATCTGAGAAGGTAGTGACAATTCCAACCAAATAGCTAAGTAAAGCTCTTGGAGAACAGAAGGGAAGTAAATGTGGACATCTGCTAAAACAGCATGGATAGTTTCCACAGGTATCACACTATCTAGCACCCACTGCAACTTTAAATCCTGGAGTTTGGGTCTTTGAGAGAATCTTGGGTTTGTATTTTGTGTATGTTGCTTATAAACGGTATGATCTTGTAGGGGTCACTTAAGATCTCAGTGCCTCAGTTTCCACATCTGTAAGGCCAGGATCATTATAGCACTTATTTCATAGTTAGATGATAACTAAGATTTCGTTTTATAGCTAGAGTTTCCTATGTACAGGAAAGAGAAACTCTGTGATTCCCTTGGTACATGCAAACTTAACCCTGCCCTCGGTCATCTTTGTGTTTCCCTCTCTGCAGGATAAATAGTGCATAAGGGAACCCTAGTTATTGCTGTTGGTTCTGCTCCCTCCTTTGTGCCTTCAGCAGGTGTCAAGTCACCTGGGGACATTTGCAAAGCTGTGGCTCCCTGAGTCTCTCTACCAAGAGAGCTCTCTGAACATGCTTGACCATGTTCAAGACAGGCCACAGGTGCCCTCAGCTGATAGGACTTTGTAGATAAAAACCACAGCTTCCTTGCCTCTCAGAGAGTCACAAGGTGCGTCCCGTGTAGTCTCTGAGGGACTCCCTCAGCTTCCTGTTCACTGAGCTTCCTGCCTTTCCTGTATCTCTTCTCTACTCTTCACTCTGCTTGCTGGGATTGTCTCCTACGTCTTTGTCTGGAGTGTGTTTTTAAGAGGGATCCCAGGTGAGGGCAGTAGAGATTTTCAAGTAGGACTGTCTTCTGCAAATTCTACCTCCCTTATCTATACTTTGTAACTGTGAGGAAATGGTGAAACATCTGTTACTTCGATTTCCCCATCCTAGAAATGGTATAGTGATAAAAAGCTATATGATATCTTTGTGAAGCTTAATTGAAATTATATGAGTCAAGCGTTTCTGGGTCACTGTAAGTATTCAGTAATGTTAACCTTCATTTTTATTATTCTGAATGTCAGTGAACTTAAACCCTAAATAGATGTCATGAACAGCTGTAGATGAGTTCAGGGTTTAACAGTTCTGGCAGCTTGCTTCCACCTGCTTGCACTCTTTGAACCAAAACTCTTCAAGCTCCTGCTGGCCTCCAAGTTATAGACCTGTGTCTGCAAAGGAGATGCGTAGGCATTAAGGAGAAACTAAGGTAGTAGGACAAAAAATCAGGCTTCTCATACCCTAGTGCACAATGTGATGCAGACACTGTGAAAGCATATCATAACAGGGAAGGAAAATGGAGCAACATGAAAATGCCTGTTCCTGGCAAGCTAAAGGGACACCTAAATGGTTTGCAAGCACTTTGCTAACATTTTTAAAAATTCATCCAGCAATGCCTCTGCCTAATATGTTATGCTAGGAAGGAACAGCCAAACAAGCACTTATTGAGTGCCTGTTGGGATGCAGGCATTGTGTTTAGCCAGTGATTAAAACAAACGTGTCTAGTCCAGTCCCTTGATCTCAATTCTAGTGTAGAAGGGAAATGTGTAAATACATAATTTACAGCACAAAGTTGTATGGCTGCACCAAACAGTGCAATGAATTCATTTACAATAAGGCAAGGAGTAGGAGGGGAGGGGATTTTTATATATTTTATTCTGCAATGGAGGTAGCTTTGCAGATGTGGATCCTGAAACTCATTGTATGGAAATTAACTAAGATACACAGCTGCTAAGTGGGGAGACAGGATTTGAATCAAAGCTGACTTCTTAGAAAGCTCTTTATACCATGCCAGGCCATGTTGGTAATAGAAAGAAAGGTACAATGAGCCACACACTAAGTCAGTGGTGGAAAACCTATGGCACATGTGCAGCAGCAGGCTGTTTGTTATCACTGAAAACTCTAAAAGTTTCACCATCACAGCTCTAGGTTGTTCTCTACCTTCTGATAGGAAGAAGCCCTGGTAGTTCTTTCTCTCCTTATATGGTCATAGAGTTCCAGGGCATGTACCACTTGAGGCCTTGTTTAAATTTATTGCATGCAAAATAATATAAATCTTGGATAATTTATACACTTGTAACTTGAGTGTGCAGAGAAATGGAGGAGAGGCACCTGAAGCACCTGCTATTTAAAATAGTAAAAGGGGGGCCGGGGATTTAGCTCAGTGGTTCCAGCACCTGCCTCGCAAGTGCAAGGTCCCAAGTTCAAGCCCCAGTACCAAAAAAATAAAAAAAATAAAAAATAAAAAAGTGAATTAAAATAGTAAAAGGAAAATATTTTCCTAAACAAGATCCAGAAATAGGATGATGGAATTGTCGTCAGGAATCATGCATAGAGTTTTGACTTTTACCCTTTCATTGGTTCACAACTTGATATCATCTTTTTTAAAGGTATCCTTTACTACAAGGCAGAATTATTCAACCCATATGATTTATCAGATTATTCGTGTACACAACTAACGAGATTTTCATTCAAACAAGTAGAGACCTTGGGATGTAAGGCAGGATTTCGGGAATGAATTGATTGGTGGGAGAAATGGGGTAAAGAATCAATAGCATCTGAATGTCTAAAGTACTAACTCTCATTCTACCAGAAATAAGTAATGAAGTCTTTGTCCTTAGATGATCAAATAGGAATATAAGAAACAAAATAAAAGCAAGGACACTATCAATTTTTAAGTGATAATCCTGTGACTTTGTGATAATACCTAAGAAAAATATGGGATTAGTTAAAGCAAAAATGAGGACAAGAAACCAACATCTATTGAATGCTTGATGCAGGCTTCCGTGAGATGAGCACTAAGCACTATCTATTTCACAGCTAGATACCCTGAAAATTGGATATTTAGTGGTGAGTGCTCTATGTGGAAGGGCAGAAGTAGAATTTGAACCCAGGATCAATGTCCAACTCTGAGAAACCTGTCTCCCCACTCTGGACCATGCTGGCCTGGTGAAAAAAATCAAAGGATCTGATGTTGAGTTACAGTTCCAAGGAGAAAAGAAATGTAACATTGCAACTAGGTGATGGGGATATTGTCTCAGAAACACTAAAATCCAAGAGCAAATGAGTAGAAGCAAAGGAGAATGTGATGCTAGAGGCCAAGGAAACCATTTGGCTAGGAGGAAGAGTGTGAAATTGGGAATTAGGTGGAACTGGAGGAAGTCAGGCTTTGTGTGGTGGAGTTTGGAGCCAGCAGTTGGTCCAGGATGAATTCAATAAAGTTTTTGAACTCTTTTTTATTGACTCAGGTGCTGGGGATCAAAAGTGAACCTGGCAACCATTTACCCTTGAGGAATTAACAGCTTATCACTTCAATTTCAGCACCAGGATGTACTGAAACTTGGTCTGATTTCTGTGTTTGGTCTAGAAGAATCCTAAACAGTGAGGTTTAATAATCATGATTAAAATAACCATTATGGGATTGGAGTTCAACTGCAATGGATAAAGTATTCAAAGTTCACTAGATGATGCGATTCCTGCAGAAAGAATGCTATAACAGTGAAGTGTCCTCAGGACAGCAGGCAAATGGACAAGGATTTTGAATGTAGGGGAAAAGCAGAGGCATATGTCTGTGAGGGGCTGAGAAGTGGTGTTTGGACTGGACAACTCAGGTGTGTGTAGGACCAAGATGGGTGTGCATAGATCACATGTGATCAGTTCTTCTAGCTATATTTCCCTAGTAATTAGGAGAATGGGCAGAAGGTTTTAGAAGCATACTTCTTCTAGCCTTCCTTATTTATTGTTGCATGAGGTGGAAACCAGTATAAAGAATAGTTTAGCGAATCAACTAAAAATCTGAGGTGCCATCTGTCAGAATTCTCAGAGGTATTTTGTATAATGACCTACATACCCTGTGGGGACTCAAAATCCAGATATGGGGCAGGAGGAGCGCCCATAGGCAGTTCCACTGTTTGCAGTTGGAATTTGGCATAAGATATTTGCCATTTTGAATCATCTGTTCCTCCTTCATGATAAGCTGATGCCCAGTGCATCTCTAATATAGTAGGCTTCCCTCTGTACGGAAAAGGTGGGACACCTTCATGTATCCATCACTAGATTGCAGATTTCCTTTAAGCAGCAGCTGTGTCATCCTTTCCTGCTTCCTGGAACTCAAAGAATGTGGCTCATAGTTTGATGTCAACAAATATTTGAATGAAAGAATGTACGAAAGAATAAACAGAAGACGCTTTTGTTGTAATTTATAAAATAGGCACCAATATAATTCGAGATAATGACACAATTAGGCAATTCTCCACAAATGTGCTGTAATAAAATATACTAGAAAGACATCAGAATTACTTAGTTAAGTCTGTGGCTACTAGTCCTTTAGTCCTTTGAGAAGAACTGTTTTTCTTTTGTTTGTTTTGTTTTGTTTTAACGTATCTACTGTTTGTTTGTTTGTGTTTTTTTGGTACCGGGGATTGAACACGGGACCTTGTACTTGCAAGGCAGGTGCCAGAACCACTGAGCTAAATCCCTGGCTCACTTATCTACTTTTTGGAAGACAATGTGCTAGATATTGGAGACTGTCTCCAACTGCTTTGCAAATACCTACTGGTGATATGGAAATGTACCTGTTGAAAAATGCTGAAGCCTATTCGATATGGTAATGTAATTTTATGCTCTCAAAGAGTTAACATTCTTTGAACTTTTAGTTGACTCTTGTAAATCAAGTGTTATTTGAAAATTGAACACAAGAGGGCACCAGAGAACAAGAAATGACTCGAAACAAGAACAAGAACAACAAAACCCCCAAAACCAACTCACTGATCTTCTGGCTCTGGAATAGAACTTGCTAAATTATCATGACTCTGCAATCTATTTCTATTAAGTCTTAATTCTTTAAATGGTTGGAGATATTTTTTAAATTCTCTAGAGAGCTTTCCAAACTTTCTTAGAGAAAAGAACCTGTTCATTTCCCAGTCAGTTCATCAAGCCCAGGTAATGCATGTACATGAGTGGTAGGGGACACAGGGACACATATGAAGGGAACCCAGGGAGATGGCCTTGCACACATGATGCTCTAAAACATTTTAAGGTTTCTCCCCTTGCCCCAGCAGAGTGTTCTTTCTGGAGACTAATCTCATTCCGGAGCAGTCACAGACCACTGGAGCTCATGGGCCTGCAGATGTTTTTTTTACTCAAGGCCTCTGGACACACAACAGGGCTCCTCTGAGGTAGAGACCCATGGGTGTTGTTTAAGAAGAAGACAGGGCTTAATCATTGATTTGCTTCCATGTTCTTCCCTGGGCCCAAATGGATGGTTCCAAGCCACATAGGAAAAGTGAATTGGTCACTGTAGCTTTATGCAACAGTGCCTTATCAATTTCTAGCACTGAATTATATTCAGAATTCAAACAATACCAAACATGGCTGCCATGTCTTAGCTCATGATGCACTGGGCAGTGTGGCAGTTTGTAGGTGAAAATGACCGACAAAAACCCAATTCTTTGAACTCAAAGGGTTGCTGATATATGTTTTTTAAAAAATACATACAGCCTTAACTGTCAGGTAAAAGAGCCAAAAACCAAGACCAGACCAGAACCACAACAAGCCTTTATTGTAGGGATGATCTGCCGGCCTGGCTCCAAACAAAGGAGAGAGAGCAATATGGCTGGGTCAGGGAGCACTTCCTGTAGGAGCTGGGGTGGGGTTGAGTGATGTAGTGGCTAGGGATTGGAGGAATCTGTGACATCACTAGCTTCTAGGAGGTAGCAAGTATCAAGTTATTCTTTTGGCAGGAAGAGGGGCATGTTGGGAAGATGAAGGTTGTCTGTTGGTGGGTGAAGCCATATTTTTAAGTAGGAAGCAGGGTATTGTGGGAAGGAGAAGGCTGCCATTTTATGTAGCACCCATTTTAAGGTGAGGGAAATCTAACATTAACCTGTTCCAACAGGCTCTGAAATTCTAGATCCACACTTCTGAGTATTTACTAGCCATTTCCATGTATATATTCCACCAACATCTCCAATTCAGGATATTTAAAATTTAGCTTATTGGTGTATTTTTTTCCAAACTCAGATTCTTTGGAGTAGTAAGTGGTTGAAAACAGGCCATTCATTGCCTGGGTAGAGACCAGAGGAAAGGATTATAAAGTGATATAGGTAACTTTTGGGAGTTATAAATACATCCTTTGTTTTGATTTTGGTAATGATTTCATGAGGCTGTTACTGGATAAGTGGGCTCCATGTCACCCAATATCAAGGCTCTTGGTATCCTAAACAAAGAATTGAGCAGGATACACAGAAGTAGTAAGAAAGGCAAAGAAAAAGTACACTCCACACAGCAATAAGGAGAGCAGACTGATGAGAAAACTGGAGTCAGTTTGACTCAGAACAATCCCATCTGTTTTAGGTTTGAAATTTAGAAAGTAAACTTGGGAGAGTTCCAAGCAGGCTGAGCTCTGAGGTAGCAACTTCAAGTACATTCTCAAGAAAGGAGACCAGACAGAGTGAGAGGACAACTGCAGTGGGTTCCAGGGTTAGCTACTCTTTTGTTTTGTTAGCACTGGGGCAGTGGTCTGGGGTGGTACTTAACTGGGCTTCTTTCTAATCAACTGTGACTCTCTACCCCTACACCAAGAGGGGGAGTTTTTAGCTTTATATGAGCCTAGATGGAACCAGCTTGGCTCCAAAACTCACAGGGATAGAGATGAGGTGGGGTCAAGACCTCAATGGCAATGATATTATAATCACCGTGCATGCCCCTAGGTTACTTCAAAGTAGTTAGAGCTCCTCTGGTTCATGTTCCTCTGGCTCATGCCAGAGGACAAGGAAATGTGATAAGGGCAGAATAATATTCTTTAAGGCTAATGTCAGGATATTAAGGACATATGGTGAGGGTACAGTCATATCTCTCAGGTTCATGTTAGGATGTTAAGGAAATAGGTTGAGAGCAGGATGCCCTTGTAGTATCTGAGAACCAGAAGGCATCCTGTCTGTTGTTAGCCTAAGGCTTTGAGGTCTCACACATTGTCTACCTCCTGCCTCATCTATATATCCAAATTTATCAAATTATGTACTTTAAATAGGTGCAGTCCACCATATATCATTTATAGTCTATCTTAAAGAAGACATTGTGGATAATATTTCACATCAAAGTTCCATAGACTCAACTTCAGTTGGCCTGAAGTGTTACTTGTATCATAATAGCAAGGTCATTGAAGTCATTTCCCAGAGTCTGGGGTTCCCATTTTATTGTTAGTTCTGAGAATTTGGCCACATTGCTTAAATCTTTTTTGGCTATATTCCTTCATCAGTGGCATAGGAGAGCTGGACTTGATCATCATCAGTACAGCTTCAAATCTCTGATATCCATTGTAGAGATCCTTTTCCCAAATGTTTTGGTGAAATGTACATTTATTCAGGTTGTATATTAATGGTATGTAAATTTCCTAACCTACCTTTGTAGTAGGTAATGCCCGTGCTGTTAAAACATGCTTCTTTCCCATGTATTACATCTCTCTTTGATACAGCAGAGACCCATTTGGTAAAATATTCCTTTATAGTGGCAGAAAAAGAGGGCTGATCAATTTTCCCATTTGGGAAAATTACCTTTATAAATTGCATATCATATGTTTTAGCCTCCCAAATCTATGTTCTGCTTTTCAAAATCTAACAATAATAGGATGTTCCTTGTTAGGCTGAGCAAAATCACAGTTTTAAAAAATAAGTGAAAGAAAAAAATTAGAATAAAAAGATGCCTTGTGACAATATAATAGACTTTGGAAGGGAAAATACCACTGGCAAGTTCTTCACCACTTAGAGCAATGTAAATGTCATCAACTTCTCAGAGAGGCCTTAAAGTTGACTTTACTGTTAGAGGAATTTGTAAGCTGCTTAAGACATCTCAAAGCACAAGGCCAGACAAAGTTCCCATGAGAGAAGAACTTGTTGGGGTTTCTCCAAAACCTGACTGATTAAAATTCAAGTGACCCAATGAAGCTTTCCTTGTCTCTATGGAATTTTCCTTAGCAACATACCAACATTGTTAAGTTACTTAAAGGAATACTACTTTATTGGTACTATAAAATGGAGACTGAGGCAATAGCCAAACAACACATTTAAACAATTATTAATGATGCCTAAGTAAGCTATTGAAATTGCCATGATATAAATTGCTAATCACTTATCTATCAATCTACTGGTATTGAACTTGTAAAGAGTGAATAAGGAACAGAGCCTGTGCTAGACACTTTCCCTACCTTATCTGTCACTCACTATACCCCAGAGAAAAATCACTATTATTCTTACTAGTTTGCAACATGGAGAAACTAAGATGGAGAGCGTTCAGGCATTTGTCCAAGGACACGTAGTTCATACCTACTAGAGTAGGAATTTGAAGCTAAGTCTGGATAACTCAAAAATCCTTTGTGCTTTGGTCAAACCCTGCTGGGGTTACTGCTTATCATGAAGCTTTTGAATTATCATGCAGGTGTTTCCTTCACCTAGTGTTTTTAATATGTTTATTTCAGTTTCTTATGGGCACCCCGCTCCCCTGCCTGAGAGATTACAGAACTGAGTTGTAATCCTAGTGCCCTAGTATCTCTACAAGCTCTCCTGATACCGTCAGTGTACCAGGAAAGGTGAATAACCCTAGATGGATGTGTAGATATCTCAAGCTTTCTTATTTGACATTAGGATTTATTTTTCCTTTAGGCAGTTTTTACATTGGCTTTGTATAGTTTTTGAAGTTGAGTTTATTTTATTTCACAGTAAAGAATTCATTTTCTCCGGACATTTTCTCCTGTGAGTTCCTGTAACTTCAAGGCACCATCTAAACCTTCTTTGTGTAATGTATGTTGTATATCCTTGGTTGGACAAGACACTCAAGAGTTGGTCTCTCTACCCTCAGCCTCACTCCCAGCCTTGTACAGTTTATACTTAAAGGGCCACTGTAATTTTTTTTCTAGGACAGCAATCTGACTAGTAATTCTTACTAGTTTGCAACATGGAGAAGCTAAGACTGAGAGTATTTAGCATTTGTCCAAGGACACATAACTCATACTCTGCCTAGCTCAAAATCCTCTGTGCTTTTTCAAACCCTGCTGGCTCACTGCTTATCATGAGGCTTTTGAATTATCATTCAGGTGTCTCCTGAAGAACACCTGGTGTTTTTAATATGCTGGTTCCAGTTTCTCACAGGCACCCCGCTGGCCTGCCTGAGAGATTATAGAACTGAGCTCTTTCACTCCGGTGGGTATATGGGAAATCACCTTGACAATCCAAGTACACACAGGCAGAGGCTATGGGAGAGAAAGGATCATAGCAAAAATTAAAATAGAAAATTATAGAGTTTATTAAAGCACAGACCAAAAAGCAAAGAGAAAGAGATGAGACAGATGAACACATTTAGTAAAGTATGCAAGACGTTAGCAAGACTATTCTACCTAATTCTTTGGATGCATAGGGTTCGGCTACCTTGGTTCTCTCTTGGCCATATCAGCCCTCCCTGATATTTGGGCAGCAATGATATTGAAAGAACTAGAGTTGAGGTTAAGAACAGAGATTTAGCAGCTAGGAGGCAACTGGGGCCATCACACCATTACCCTACTAGAGAGGCACAGAGCTCCTTCACCTGGTAGATCTGGTTACAGCTCCAGCTGGGCAGCTAGCCCTGATGACCAGATATATGTTTGATCTCCATGTCCCAAGCAGAGACAGTGTGGGGCCAGAATGGGTGTCACCAATAAGTCGATCAGGTTGGGAATGACAGCTATCAATCACACAGTGAACTTATCCAGTATGTAAGATTCACTCTTGGGTTTTAATCCCACTCTGTAGACCAGTAACATTCCTGTCTCCTTCACCCTTTTTATCTTCGTGCATGTGTTCTCTGTATTTTCTGTTTAAGAGGTCTTAGAGATTTCCCAATTGCTTTCCAATCTTAACACGTTGGATACATTTTTTTCATCTGTTTGTTTTTGTTGTTTGCTACAGCAAAATTAAATAATCTTAATGCAGCGAACACCCATTATAGCTTGTTATGATATTTTAAGAGCTCTTTTTGGTGTACAAAATAAAGCATGAAGTTCTTACCACAGCCCCCAAATCCCTATGTGCTACAGGCTACTGATTTAGACTTACCTCTTACCTCACAAAAATGCCCTTTAGTTCTCTACCGTATTACACTGCTTGCCATTCCCTGAATTTCCCAACCTCTCTTTATCTCTGTAATGGGGAGATTGCTCTTCCCTTTCCCATCTACCCAGACCACTTGTTCCTGATCATACAATAAACAGCAAAGGTTTGCTGTCTCTAGGAAATATTGCTTGGATACTACGTCCCAAACCCTACCCCTAAACCCTACACACATGCACTCATGTGTGCACACATGTGTGCATGCACACACACACACATACATGCAGGCTCATAAACCCACATAAAATACTTTTTCCCTCCCACTATGTTTCTAAGGTATGGTTTAAAGAGTATCTGCTACTATCAGGGCATTTAAAACATTGTTTTACATTTTTTTCCATGAATATCTACTTCATTAGCCCAAGCAACTTTGATCTAGGGATCATAATGAATTTCTTCTTTTATCTTCAGTTCCCAGTCAAATTTGAGTGTACTATAAATAAGCAATAAGGATTTGATGAGTTGTTCAGTTAATGAGTGTTTAATAAATAAATGTTATTGCACAGCCATTAAGTATATCTTTGTTCTCAGATTAAAGAGGATTTTCATACTTGTCATTTTTAAAATTCAGACATATGGTATATTTTCCCCGAACTTTCCCCTCCAGCCTACAATTTACTCCTATTGCCAGAAATTTTTGTCACTTAAATATATTTTTTGTAAATTAGTAATACCATGTAATACTAATCTGTTAGACAATGTATACCAAACTGCATATTAGAATTTGTCCGTCTTATTGTAAGGGAACTGGATGAAATCACAACACTCCATGAATGGCTAAGAGTTTAGTTCTTCGTAACATAGGTAGCCTCAGGTGTGATATTTACATAGATGCAGCATACACATACTCCAGTTCTTTCCCTGTTTCCATGTTAGAGGATGTTGATTGATTCAGTTTCAATTTCAATTCAATCATCCCTAACTGCTCTTATATACATTTATATGAGTGCATTTGAGTAATTACCTTGTCCAAGCTTTAAGTCAGAAACTTAAGAAATAGGCACAGTCTATGGTCTCATGGAGTTTGCAGCCAATATCGTCTCAGAATCAGTAGGAAATAAGTTGTGGATACCAGGATGACCCACCTTGAGTTTAACCGGGGAACATGGCACTGGTTTGCCATGGACACTGCGGTTGAGTCCCAGTCAGTGTGAGCTCGGTGCACAATCAGATACTCCGATTCACAAATTTTCCCTCCCCTAGTGACATGGTACAGGGGCCATTGGTATTTGCTTTGCCTCCTCAAGGCATTCCCCAGGATAACCCTGCCTTACATACCCAGCTCTCATTCTTGCCTAGCCTGAGTGTCAATAAAGAAGTATCTTCCGTTCCTCTACTAGGTTGCTTTCCACAAACCTCCTCTCTTGCACCCTCAGAAGCAACACCAGCCACATAGTCCTGGTCTGGAGTCCTACCCACCGTTCACACTTTCATCATCCAGAAGGTGGTTTAGTATAACAGTGCAGGGGTTGGCACTCAGACAAACCAAGCCTTGAGTCTGTTTGTGAGCTAAGTTGCCTTGGATAATTTAACATCCCTGTTTCTTACTTTATCATCTGTGAAATGGAATAACAATGCTTGTTTCACAGTGTTTTGAGGATTAAATATTAAGCCCCCAAACAACATATAGCAGTGAGTTCATGCTTTATCATTGCCACGGATTCACAGCTCTTCATCTTTACATTTCGGTGCTTTCTCTGGCACTTTGTAGTTATTCTCTGAAATAGACAGGAATCCTATTTTAGTGCTTTTATTCTTTTTTTTTTTTTTTTTGGTACTGGAGATTGAACTTGGGTCCTTGTGGTTGCAGGGCAGGCAGTGGCACCACTGAGCTAAATCCCTGGCCCAGTGCTTTTATTTGTAAAGATCCACCATTAGCAAAAGGAGTGTGGAAAAGAGGTACCCCAGAGTCTTAGAAAATCTAACAGAGCTCATTTCTGGGCTAGAGAGTAGAGAGAATTGGAAAGATATGTTCTGTGGGAGGGAATAGGTCATCTGGGTAGATAGTGCAGTTAGGAGCCAATACCTGAGCTTGTCCAAGATGAGCCCCCAGTGGGATACAGAAAGATCTTTCCATCAAGTATGGCGTTACCATGTGCCCTTCAAACCTTTCACAAATGTCTCTGCTCAAAACACCCTTTCCTGCTTCCCCAACACCTAGCTAACCATCAACCTTCAATCTTCCGAAGTCCTGGTCTTCATTTATCCTATAGCAGCCCTGTATCTGACACTTAGCTCTTCCTGTCATATTACTCTATTACACCTCTGCCCATAGCCATGGGAGCTACAATGAATGATGCCAAGCCGGAGAATCTCTGATGCCCATATGTCAGTTGTGAAAGATTTGGAAAAGAGCAATGACAAGTTCACTGAACTAAACATTCCAAAATATTTTTTCCAAATTAGGATTCAGACCCTCAACCTGACAAATATACCAGAAAGGAAAGTAGTCCTAGTGACTTATAAAAGGAAATAAAAATGAATTCTCTTGAGGGGATGGTCTTCAGTGAGATACTGGAGAAAAGAGAAAACTGTGAAAATGAGAAGCCTAGGAAATAACCTGGAAAAACTAAAATAATAAAAGAGTTGAGGAGAGAAATGAAGGTTAGTAAAAGACAAAGATCAAATATAATTGATGTCATATCAAGGTGGTTCAGGGAGCATGGCATGTGTGGAGAAAGGAAAAAGGTTAGAACTTTGGGAAACACTAGAATTAAGTAATGAACAGAGAAAGAGGGAGGAGTGAGCAGAGCAAGGTCTCACAACAAAGTTTAAAAATATGGGAAACCCAGAGATTCATGTCATTGAGAATGAAGTTTATGGTGAAAGAGAGAAGAGAGGCCTATTTCATTCATTCATGAACTTGTGGATTATTAACAATCAAATAGAATAGTAGAGAGAATAAGTAGCTGTTGAAAGATTGATGGGGAAAACTTATAGGGCAGAAAGGGTAAATGCTCAGTAACAGTCACAGGGTAATTAGAGTCTAAGACAATAAAATTCCTAGTGTGCAGTGCTGTAAAGTGTCAGGGAATGTAGAAAACAAGAAGCAAGGTCAACAGGAGGACTTCTGTGAGTAGGTGGGTAAGAGTGCCTAAAGAAAAGAGCTAATAGGAAATCTGCAGGTAGAGGAGAGGGGAAACAATTATTAAATAAGATAATTCCAAAGAATGTAGAAGAAAGGAAGTGAGAGGAGAATTTTGTCTGGGACAGGGTGAGACAGCCCATACTTTGGTAGAAAGAGAGCTTTGGATTCAGTTAGTGGGTGTGAGGTAGAGATTTCATGTTATCAATTGAACAAGCAACCCCTAAGCGCATGAATGCAGAGATGAAAGTTTTAGTTTCAGATTTCACAGCGTCTCCAACCTAGGTGGGGATACAGATGATTGAAGATTCAGTTTGTGACACCGTGAAATGATCATGAGGTGTCCTGGTTAGGAAGTCAACAGTGAGAGAATGGCAGATTGTGGTGAAAAAGACATTCAAGAGTTTCCCTGTGAGTTACAGGTTAGGTTAGGAAAAAGTACAACTACTGTAGAACAGGGATTGATCTAGACTGGTATTTCAGAAATATCAGAATTGGGAAACTCAAGTGAATATTTGCCAGTGGAGGGGAGCCTGTTAAAAGTCTTGACTTAATTTCTTGTGAGATGGTTTAAAAAACTCAAGGGCTTTAAAAGTCCCTGTGGAACCCTAGGCCATAAATTAGTTTTCAAAGAGCACTGGACTGGGAGTTAGACCCAGGTTCTACTTACATTGTCATGGGGAATTGCTTCCACAAGGCCCAGGGTCTTAGAGTTTATTTCAGTAAAAGACAGGATTGTTTTCCATTTTCTCAAAGTGTGGTCTGAGAATCACTTACATAGTGGGGTTGAAGAGTGGGTCCTAAACATTCTTGTCCACCTAGAAATTCAGAATGAGATCTTATTTGGAAGTGGGGATTTTGCAAATGTAATTATGAAGATGAGCTCATGCTGGGCCCTAAACTGAATGACTGGTGTCCTTGTCAGAGAGGTTATACAGA
Source organism: Heterocephalus glaber (assembly GCF_053883595.1). Lineage (NCBI taxonomy): Eukaryota > Metazoa > Chordata > Mammalia > Rodentia > Bathyergidae > Heterocephalus > Heterocephalus glaber. The sequence continues at coordinate 18,768,308 of NW_028258379.1, forward strand.
GAAGAAGGCTATAGGGAGCAGAGGTAGACATTTTACTGGTGAAGCTAGAAGCCAAGAAACATCAGGGGTCACCAGCAGCCACCAAAAACTAGGAAGAGCAAAGGAAATAAATATCCTTTGCTGGAGTCTTCATGACTTTGGTAGTACATTGATTTCAGACTTCTGGCTTTTAGAGCCGCACAGGAAGACATTTGTGTTGTTATAAGCTGCCGTATTTGAGTCACTCTGCGACAGCAACCCCTGGAAGCTAATACAGCTTGTGTAAGGAATACCTGGGAGCTCATGAAGATGTCACTTCATTGAACCCATCCCAGATCCTCTGAGTCAGACATGCTGAGACCGGAACATTAGAATCCAAATTCTCAACATTATCCATGTACCCTTCCTAGGAAATTTGAAATGTGAGAATTAGTGGCCTAGATTACTTCCAAAGAGCTCTGAAAAGTCAGAAAGTTAAAAATGCAGGACTATTCCATACATATAGACAACACCCTCTCCACAGGTGAAGTACACCACTTGCAGCATGTGTTGATTTCAGAGGACTTTATTACAGTGAGAAATAACCAGATTGTGCCCAGAATTCATGATTTGAAACATTTTTGTCCTCTGTGTTCTGGCAGCATTTAAAGATAAAAACCTTAAGAGTTTCATATTTTCAGAAGAGAGATTTACCTTTGAGCAATTTGACAAATAATGAGATTTCTCCTAATCCATTTTCTCCCCTGTCATTTTCTCTGTAGGTTTTGCTCTTCTGTCTTTTTATTTTACTTTCTTTTTATTCTCTGCCTTTCTTCATCTCTGAGCCACTCAGAAATTAAAGTCATATATAGTATACATTGATTTGATGGTTTTGTATTATTTATCCCATAGGTCATGTGCAGAATATTTTATTTTCAGGCTTAATCTTTGCATATTTTATCCATTCTTTACGCATCTCCAGGCTGACAGAGGCTGTCTAGTGAGCTAGTTAGGTATAAAACAGCACTGGGCTGTAGAAGTTGAAATCCCAACATTTATGTCACTTTGGACAAATGATCGGTCTTCTCTCTGCCTCAGTTTCTTTCAAGTGTAAAATATGGACATTAAGAAGACCTGTGTATCAGTCAGCTTGGGGCTCAGTTATGTTGCAGTGACAAGTATCTCCCTTCAGTCGTAGTTCACAGATTTCTTCCCCACTCATGTTAATATCCATCATGGTTCTGCTATCATGCTGCTTCACGCCTTCCTCTTTTCTGGATTTTGGCTGAAGAAGTAGACCCAACCTGTCACATCTTGGATTTGTGACAAAGGGGAAAGAGAGCTGGAAGAACCATGTGATGGCTAAGCCTTCTAAGTGGCCCAAGCAATTTCTCTTTATGCTTCCTTGGCTATGAAACAAGTTATACAAAATACCTGAAATACATCAGGAGTGGTAGTGCACACCTGTAGTCCCTGCACTTAGGAGGCGGAGGCAGGAGTATCACCACCATGAGTTTGAGGCCAGCCTACGACTCCACAATGAGTTCAAGGCCAGCGTGAACTACATAAAGAGACCCTGTGTCAAACAGAAACAAATAACAACAACAACAAAACCAGCCAAACAAAAATACCTGAAATAATGGAGCAGGAAATATAATTTCCCAGGAGAAATGGACCTATGAGGAGGAGGCTGATAGGAAGGGACAGCAAATATTTTTTTCAAATAGTGCAATGAAGCACAAAAACCTAATGGAATTATTATAAATAATAAATAAATTAATACATACGAAGCATGCAGAAAGGTTCTGGTACTCAGTTCTCAGTAAGTGCAGTGGAAATACCTATTTTTAACAATGTCTACTGTGAGTATGACAATACGCTTATTCATTCACTCTTCAGCCTAGTTAAGAGAATCTAGTGTGTGTGCCAAGCACAGTGCTATTAAGAGTTGAGAAGGATATGGAACTATAGCTCTTTGTTTATGTAGCATAGGTTCTGTGTGATCTCACATGAGAAATGTGAAGAGAGGAGAGTTCATGCCTCAGAAGGAGAGTTCATGAGCACCACTGAACCGGATGCACCCACATCGGGTGGTTTTGTGCAACTTCCCAAGTAGACTGGGAGCTCCTTGAGAACAACATTGTTTCTTTTTCACCTATGAAACCCCAATCATCTCCCATAGTGCCCAGACAGTATCTTCTGAACTTGCAAATCGAACTCATCCTCCTTAATACAGCCCGGAAAAGGCTGGTAATTTCACAAGAATGGTTTCCTTTTGCCTGATGCCCCTGGCTTAATTAGGAATTCCAAGCCCCTGGATAAAACACTCAGCAGTCTAAAGTTTCCTTCCATGCTGTGTTCAAACTGTTGGACAAAGATGTAAAGACAGCACATGGAAACCAGTCGTGTTTGCCAGGTATCTGTTTGTGTCCCTGCCTGTGGCCACATTTGCTGTGTTTGGAACCAGTCCCACTTAAGTAAACGGGGCAAAGACATTTGAATTGAAATACTCTTCCTTTAGTTGTGTGGATGCTTTCTGGTTTTAATTTTTCCTCACTATGCTCATCTTCCAAGTTTAATTTTAGTGGGCATTATAAAGAGATGATATTTCTAGTGAGATAGTACACTGTAATTTCTCATGTTTTCAAACCTACCTACATATTATTTTAGAAAGGAAAAAAGATCATCATTTTGGTGAACTAAGACCAGAATAAAGTAACAATTCTGTTAATCCAGCCTCCTGAATACCCCAATTGCATAAAACAAATGTAAGAGGATGAGAAAAGACTGTTTCCCATGGTAACTGCCTATGGCCACAGCTAATGTCATCAAATTCATGAGTCCATAGAGCTTGCAATTATCTTTCAAAGATATAGGCTGGAAATCTCTCTCTTCCCCATCCTAACCTTAGAATGTAGTTTGTATTTTGGGAAGGAGAGGCTTCAAACACAGGGATTGACCTGGAAATGCCCTCTTCCCAGACCTTCTTAGGGTACATTAAAAATCCAGTGACTATATCTTTCTATTTAAAGTAAAGGTTCCTGTATAGGACATGGTAATTATTTAGCAGCACACAGTGCCTGAAGGTACTTTATATATCAAGATTGTATCTTCAAATCCCACACCTGCATGAAGTCTCTATCATGAATAAACCTCAGCTATAGACAGTGGTGATCTCAGAAGTCCTTCATCATGAACAGTGGAGAGCCATGAGAGTTGCCCTCAGAGATCTGTGCGTCTTCCTCATAAGTCAGGAGTTAGTCAGTTTTTGGTGATTTACAACCATAGAACCTCAGTGTGTACTGAGTGCTGATAGCAGATTACTATCCCCTAACCCCTAGCACCTCAGGGACTGCAGGCAGCTGGTACCTCGGTTAATTGGCAAGAGCTCCATCTATGGAATCAGGAAGTCTGGACTCTTAGTTTAATTTCACAATTTCATGGCTTTGTGATTTTGGACAAGTCATTGAATTTCTATGCAAATGTTATTACCTACCTTGTTGAGTCATTACAGCATCTGAGTTATTGCATAGGATATATTAAGCGCTATACAGTCTTAATTGGAGTTCCTTTGAAAGTGGAATATTCGACACAGACGTGGGTTAGGGATTTGGGAATGGACCTCAAAAGCAGGGGTGAAGGGCTAAGGAGAGTTAGCATGGAGATAGAAAGAGCAGAGTGAGTGCCATTTTCATGGCTTGTGTTTCAAGCATCGTGGAGGTGTGGAGTTTCAGGTGTCCCAGTGGGGGCCTGGTAAGATTGTCTACTAAAAACAAAGGAGGAGGCTGGGGTACTTTTATTAGATTCATCACCCCTTTCTTTGACAGCCTTTCCTGCCTTTTACTTCTTGTTTGCACCTTCTTGCAGGCAGAGGGGACACCATGGGTTGGTCCTGCTTGAGGTCAGGGACTTCACATTCTGAGCTCACAGTGACTGTCCCTGTTGCTCTGGCTGAGGGACATGAGGCCAGACACCAGAAGTATCAGCTGCCAGTGCACACAAATATGATGACATTTTTCACCTTCAATTTCGCTTCTACTCTACACATTTAACTTACTTTGAATCTATTAATAGGTCTAAAGTTCATTCTTGAAAATGCATTAAAGAATAGGTACTATTTTTGATCACCACCCCAAAATTAGATATTCTGGTTAATATTTAGTGGTATATCCTCCATTTCCTTCTGTCCTTTACCCTGCCTCACCTTATTTCTCAAATCCCTAGACTGGAAAACCCAGGGGATGAAACATACAGACGCTGTGAGAACAAACACAACTTAATGAGAGATTTTGCAGGCAGACTGACTGACGTTTGAGTCTCACAGCTGTGTGACCTTGACAGATTATAGTGCTTGGTCTTTCTCTTGATTTGTAAAGCTGGGGTATAAAATATCAACTTCATAAAACTAAATAAGTGTGCAAAGCAACTGGGACCTCTTTATATATGTTACTTCTATTCAACTATTAGTTTTCCAGAATACTGCATTTTCTTCAAGGTGGGAATGATGTATTTAAAAGAAAAAGTAGTGACTTAATTTTATTTATATCTACTGCTTGGTGTATTTTACCTTCAGAATTGTCTAATTCACTCTGTTGCCAAAATGCGAAGTGTGGCTCTCTTCTCTGTGGCTTCCTTTTCTTCTTCTGCCCTCATTGAGTTTGCTTTCATTTATTTATTCACCTATTTCAATGTATATGGTTATTAATTTAACTACATGTATTTATTACTATATTGAATACCTTCCTGAATTCAACTGATCCAGCCTATTGTTAAAACACAATGTGTGACTCTCTTCTGCTCCTCTTCCATCTTCTTCTCCATCCCTCAAACTAACTATTTATTATCTTCTACTCGTTATTTTTGGTTTTCCCCAATTCATAGAGCACCTTCTTGGTACCAGGAGCTATGCTTAGTTGTTGGAGATTACAAAGGTAGTATATATTTCCCTCAGAAGACATAGAAGTGGATTAAAAAAGCAATTGCAGTATAAGGGACAATGTGGTCATTTGAAAAGTAAAGTACAGCTGAACCACTGGAGAAGTTGAACACTCAGCTAGGAGAATCGGGGAAGGCTGAGAAGGGATGGATGGAGGTAGAAAGGCCGTAAAACCAATAAAGAATGACTAATGTAAGATGTATTAGATTTCTATTAATGCTTTAAAATTTATTTAGTATACCTTTCTAGTCAAAATTGGATATATATATACATATATATATATATATGTATATATTATTCTACTTGTTGATACCAAGGGTAACTTTACAAGAAAACAGACTTAAATTAGGAAATCATTAGGGGCTTTGAGGGAAAGTTATAGGACATGTCTTGATTACAATCTCTTTGGCTCACTCTCCTTCCATTTTCAAATCTGTATCTTTAATGCTGACAAGAAAAGATCACATATTCAGAAAGATACTAAAGCACTATAGTATCTTAAATCATTGCAAAGTCCTAAATTCTACTAATCATACTATCACAAAGTGGAAAAAGTTCTGGTATGTTACATAAAGTTATTTTATAAACAAGGAGCAAAAACAATAGCCATGAAACCATCTCTGATTATCACTGAGCAAATGGCTCTCATCTCCTGAGAAGTGGAGAGAGATTATCACAAGAAATCTTGAGACTGTCCTCAGCTCACTGCTGCTGAGCAACTGTAAATTTATGAATTAAGGTATAGGTTCAGCAGTAAATTGGGGGCATGATTCCTTTTATTCTCTTGAAGAGTCCTTTATTTTTCTGAAAATATATCTCCCAGATTCATTCCATTTCAAAATTGAATTGCTTTATTTTCCTAGCCGATGTGAGTAGATTCCTTTTGCCCTGTGATCACAACTTAGAGATCCTATACAATAGGCTGTTTTGCTATTGTTAGGGGGATACTTCTGGTTCCAGTCCCAAGGCACAGACTACAGCACAAATCTGAAGCCATGCAGGAAAAGTGAAAGAAAGGAGGATGGAAGGAAGAAGGGAGAAAGAGAAGAGAAAGGAAGGGGAAGAAAAGGTAAGGGAGGGAGGAAAAGGAAAGAGAAAAGAAGAAAGATAATGATCACCCGATAACCACACAGCATCAGTAGGTAGTGGTGATCTACTCTACTAAAAACTCAGGTAAGCCCTGAACCTAACACACATCTGAGCAGTAGGAAGCTGCTAGAAGCTGTCATAAACAGTGACTGATGCTGGATAGGATGTCCCAGGAGCAGAAGTAAATTCTTCTGCATAATAGTATCAGTCCTGCTTTTTTTTTTTTTTTTTTTCTGGCATCTTTTCCTTGCTGGCTGAGTTTGTCTACATCTATTCAGGTTCTCAAACTAAAACCTAGGATTCAACATTAATTTCTTTTTTTCCCTCCTGCCACTCTTTATTCTAAGTTAATTTCACCTCCTGTGTTTAGATACTTCCTATTAGATTGCCCTATTTCCATTATTAACCTCTTTTAGTCCAGTGTACCGATGGTATGCAGGGAGATTTTTGAAACTTAGATTGGGTCATATGTTCCCTTTACTTAAAACCTTCCAAGAACTTCCAGTTGCATTTTAGAACAGCTTTCAGGGTACGTGACATGCTAACTAGGGCCTTGTGTGGTCTGGCTTAGTCTTCACATCACCAGCTTCTCTCCTACCACTCTCCCTCAGACATAAGCTCCAGCTGTAAAAGTCTTTGTTGGGTGTTCTGTTCCTTCAACAGCTCCTTGACAATCTAGCCTAGCTCCTGGAGAACATGTGTTCCTGCTGTCACTGTGGCCTTGGGTTTTTGCATGGTTGGCTCCCTCAAATATTCTTTCTCAGAGAAGCCTTTTTTGACCACCTTTTTAGTAGCTCTCCTGTCAACCAGATACTCTGGGTGTGACTAGAGAAATCATCTCAATGCATCCTTTCTGGAACATTCTATGAAATACCCAGTGCTCTATTCCTTCTTTCCACCCCAACTGCTTTTCATCAAATTATCCTGTTTCATTTTCCAGTTTTGCACATAGAACTCAACACTAAAATTATATTGTATTCCGTAATTTGTGTATTATCTTTCATATTCCGTGGTCCCACACTAGACTATATAAAGTCTGTAAGAAGGGCAGGATTTCCTTGTTTTGTATATATCTTTCATACACAGAATAGCTCCTGGTCCCATCCGGATGCTCAGTTACTTACCATTTGTTAAACACAGGATGGTCTCTGACACACTACCGGATGAGTGGGGATGATGCTGTATTTATTAGTCTTGGAGAAACAGAGTAGAGGATGAGCCCTAGGGAGGCAGACAGGAAGCTCATAGTTGAACGTATTGTATGTAACAGGTTGCGCATTGGTCTTCCTCATTCAAGCTGAATAAATATTGGTAGTGATTTATTGAGTCTTAAGTAGAATCAAGGTCTCCAGGAGAGTACAAGTGCTCAGGCTGGACAACCATATCTCTTGTCTTTCACTCACCTCACTGGAAGAGGTTTTAATAGAAGGCTCGTACAAAGCTCTCTGGGTTTTCCTCACCTATTGTGGGAATATGACATCTCTCCCTGGGACTCAATTCCAGTAAGAAAGAAATGATCTATTTGAGGTATTTTGTCAGACTCTAAAAATAACATGATTTAGAATTGTTTGTCCAGAGAAAATGTTTCTAAGTTTACACTAACCAAACCAAACCAAATGCCTCCTCAAACTCTTTTGGATTATAACCCAAACAACTAGAATATGAAATTTTGCAAGCAGAAAATAAAATACTTTTTTTGCCTAGTTGCCTGTCTCTTTCCTGCTTTCTAGCCCCATTTTATTTTCTTCTTTGCCCCTGGTATTCCTTGTGTAATTCTCCCTCTCTGTAGAGAATAACAATAAAATCTATGGTGTTTTGGGTTTGGTAAAATGCTATCATGGCTCAGCTAGCCTAACTGAAGGTGCTGGTGGAAATGAAGGTAAGTTTTCTCTTTATCAATATCTTTGGTGTTCTTGAAATCTAACACAGTCCATCATTTTGAGCATCTATTTACCATGTCTTTTACAACTTTAATTATATCCATCTCTCACTGTATCTTTTTAATGGGGAATATCTTCCACATTTTTATGCATGTAGGAATTTTGATTCATGTGAAACATGATTCCACAAGAAATCAAATTACTATCCCTCTTCTCCTTTTTGCATAAATAGAAAGATATTGAGGTAAAGTCTAGTAATTATTATACAAGTATGGCCCTCTTGTCCCCTAACCCCACCCAAACAAGAAAATTTTCAAATATTCTCCACACACTTTTGGAAACAGCCAAGTGGAAGGAATTTCTACTCCCTGTATATGAGCAAAACCATCTGGTTTAGTTGGTTTGGTCAGGTCTTAGAAATGTGTTGACAAATGTATATTGGGGGTAACTTGTAGCTTTCTTCATTATATTGCTCCTGGGGGGAATAACAAATTTATACAAATGAATAGTCTGGTTTAAAAAGGCTTAAATAGATTAAAAATAATTAAAACCCATAGTCTACCTGGTGCAGATGTGCACCTTTAGTATAATGTACAAATATGGATTTTTACTATTCACTCTCATTTCCTATCTGCTAAGAGAAGAAAGACTCTACTACTTTTTGAGTGTCATCTTCCTCCAAGGAGTCAGCAATGATTTTTCTTTCAAAGTCAGCTTTTCTCCTAATGTTTCATTTTGATTTTATTGTTAGTTCTGGTTTTTAAAGAAATAGGACTTCCATAGGGCTACTGTAGGATATAGGTCAAAAAGATAGTTTAGTCCATGTATTTCATCCTTAATTTCCCATTTTCTGTTCCCATTCATTGGAGAATTAGACTCTCTTTCATGAGACAAAGATTTCCCTTAAAGGTATGGTTCTTGGTGAGTTTTGTATGAGGCTAGATGCAGTGGGAATTTGGGTATTTCTTAAAAGATTCAGTGTAGCCTCTTTGTTCTACAATTCTAAGGACTTAATATTCTACTCCTGAAACTTTTGTATCTCTGTAATCTTCATTTGTGATTTTGCATCTTTATTCCAGACATGAGTGTCATTACCTTGGAAATTTAACTAAAGGATGTGAGGAAATGTATTAGTTTTCTCTATTTTGATTCAGCAGTCATAAACAGCCTAAAGAGAATCAAAGGATTTTTATGTGATCAGTATTTATTTCTTAAACCAAAAGGAACAGAAAATATATCTGTACATGCATCCAGTATGTACCTGATTGCTGATAATTATTTTACAAGTTATTAAAAAGAGCAATGCTGAAAATTTTATGGCTTTGAAAAATTCTTTGAAGTTTTTACCAGTTCCAATTTAATTTGTAACTTATAAAAAATATTTTTCCTCCTTTTTCTTGCTGTCTGAGCTGTACTTTACTTACAGCAAATCATTCTTTATATTCATTGTTTCACTGACGCTGGCTTTTTGCTTGAATCTGCCAGAGGAAATCTTGCCTCCTCTAGATCTTTCTGCTGTGAAAACCTAACAGTTTTTCTTTCAACATTCAGACTGTATCCTGCATCCCTTGTCAATCCAGTCTTATGCTTGGGTCATAGATTAGCTTTGTTCCTTCTCTATTTGTCTGGATTTCTAGCTGAATTTGAGCATCATTTTTTCTCTAGTAGGACAAGTTGATCTTTTGGCTTAATGAAGAATAAGTACTATTGACTCTTCATGTCTGGAGGCTGACAGTTTTGTAAAAGTTCACAGAGATTTATTTATTGCTTGAAGTGAATATTAAATAAATGTCTGCCACTTTAATGAGATGGGTGTGGATCTTCTTTTCCCTTCTTAAGGCAATGAGTATTAGGGTGCTAGAGGTGCCAAATGTCGGTCACAGGTCACAGTAGGACATGAGAAGTTTCCTTTTTCACATTTTTAGTTTTTCCGCATTCTGTAAAGTTTTAGAGTCAAATGGACAGTTAAAGGTCAGTGTACTCACCCATAGTCCCAGTATTTGGGAGGTGGAGGAAGGAGATTTGCAAGTTTGAGGCCAGCCTGAGCTACGTGGCAAGTTCAAGGCCAGGCTTGACTACATAGCAAGACTCTTATTAAAAATAAAAAATCTAAACCTGACCTCCACGAACATCTCCTGGATACTGTAAGTACTAAAGTACTTGTAAAATCCCTAACATTGTTGAAGAAATGATGTCAATGGGCTGAGGCAAAGCTTATTTTGCCATCCTGTAACTACTATGACAATTAAGTAGCAATGTCCCCATACTGACGATGTCTTCTTCATTCTCTCTCTTATCTTGTCCCCTATCATAAAAATTAAGCGATGTGCAAAAAATTGCCTAAGAACAGATGCCACCTTATGGGAGACGTTTCAAATAGCCTGTATCTATAACAGTTCTGCCTCCATAGCCAATATCCTCTATATCGGTCCTTACTTTCTTCTTTCTTATTGAAGCATTTGCATGTGGAATAAAAAGGATAAAAACACAAAAGCAGATTTGTTTTTTCTGAGAACATCTGTTCTTGTTATAAAGTATCCAAATGACGTGATCCTGTTTTCTTCCAATGCCCTCTCAGTTTGCTGCTGCTGTTGATCTCAGACAAGAGTTTAAGGAAATAATGAGCAGTGTTTTCTAATGAGATGAAGTGTAGGGAAAAAAATCTGTTATAGTATATAAATTTTAGATGACATTAAAGACAAGTATGATCACAAAGAGGAGCTCCAATTGCATATAAAATGGTTTCTTATAGAATTATTTTTTCCTAAGATTTATTGAGTGATTTCATGGCATCAATACCCAAGTTTGGGTCTATGATGAGTCTGTTTTAAGTCTCTTAACTAATGCTCAGATTTGGGTACATTTTAAACATTTTAATTATAAGTTTTTACTATATGAATTATAATTAAAAGAAACTGTTATTTTTAAAGTTTACTTCTCAGGAGAAGGAGTCCCTTACAATTCAATAGCTACCATTATAATCAGCAGTTATATGAATACTAAATACTCAAATTTAAAAGGTAGAGTTTAAAATTTCCTAGGTATTTCTATGCAGATGATACTATTTTTTCTCTCCTAGATAGTACATAATACCTTCATTCTTCTATACAGAAGAGAGAGAGAGAGAAAGAGAGAGAGAGAGAGAGAGAGAGAGAGAGAGAGAGGCTAGTGAAAGATAAATAATAAAGCTTCCAAAATTACTTAGACCTTGGGGCCAGGGATTTAGCTCAGTGGTTCCACTGCCTGCCTCCCAAGCACAAGGTCCTGAGTTAGATCCCTGGTACAAAAATATCTATCTGTATATCTATCTATCTATATATATATCTTAATGGTTACCAGAGAAATAAAACCTGTGTAGGTATTAATGATTTAAAAAGCAGCCATTAAAGCCCCATGTGATACAGCTGGTCCTGTGCTCTATGTATATGATGGATCTAATACACATTTATCTGAAGTATTTCAGATGCATAACATCCATAAGGATATATAGGCCACTTATATATTTCAACTTTTTTCTAAGTCATTTTTAGAGATAGGGCTTTGCACATATTGATTGATTATTCTAGAAATATTTAGCATTTTCTGTGTGGGCTCAGGTCTCCACTTAGAAAGAGGAAACTTGGTCTAAGTCCTCTGATTCTACTCAATCTTTAAATTTATGTCTCAGTTCAATGGTGACATTCATTCTAAGGTAACCTTATAGTCTTCTCCTTTCAGGAACTGGGTTTTTATGCCTCAGCATCTTCCGCTAAGTACCACAGTACCTTGTTGCCTCTGATCCTTCAGAGAACACACTTGAATTTCATCTTGAGCATCTCCAGAATAGATCTCTTGAAACAACTTCGTTAATTCCTTCACTTAGTGAAACTTTGTATGAAATGTTCCTTTGACCTACAAGGTTCAATTTCGAAATTTTACAATATTTCACATTTTAGGTCTTTGGATCATTTTAGAGGATGATAAAAAATGGAATAAATCTGGGGACTCTCATATTCCCTTCAGGAGCATTGTTTATAATGGGATTTAAACCTTGATATGATTTCTACTGTGATGTGCACGACTGTGATTTCTGTGGTCACTGAATGAAGATAGGACTATGGGTTAATTAATGGAAATGTCAAGTTAGACAGCGTATGTTGTAGAGTTCTTTTCTCATCTAATTCTTGGATACTTTCTAAAAGCCAGACTGGTGTATTATGTCCAAATAATCATATGATTCTAAAATATGTATGATAAATTTCCTATATCTTCAAGAAATTCATTTGAATACTAAGACTTGGAGAAACAAAAAACTCCTGAGTCCTTTATATATTCGCATAGTGCCATTGGCATTTTAAACCCTCATATCACAGATAAAGCAGGAGACTGATTTCTTTCATCACTTTGGGATTCTCCTTAGTGTTTGAGCTGAAACTTTTACCTCTGGGGACTATTGTGGAAGACAGATTAGGAGGAGCATCGAGAGGGTACCATCAAATCTTCCTGGGTCATGTGCACCAGTGTGGCTCTGAGACCCTGCTGCCATGTGAGCTGCTTTGAGAACAGCTTTTAACATTGGCACTCACTGCTGCCCTTAGGCAAAGGACCTGAGACCCTGTATGCGGGGCAGAAGCTCAACGACAATGAGTGGCACACAGTTCGGGTAGTGCGAAGAGGAAAAAGCCTGAAGTTAACCGTGGATGACGACGTGGCTGAGGGTGAGTACAGCCAGGGAGACATCTAACTCCCTTGGCTCTCTTGGATAATTTGTTTTCAAAGCTTTCTGTTTTGCTTAATAGAAGTTGCTGTGGCTAAGCTCAGGAAAGGCTCAGAAAATAACCTGCTTCTGTATTTTCCTAAGACTTTTCATCAATCTGTATATAGGACTTACTGACATCTGTAATTATACATATGGGTCTCTCTCTCCTTAGGCATAGAGTAGTAAGGGTCTACAAATCCTTCTGTTATTCAGTAGTTATAGAATCACTTATCAGTCATCTTTCTGTGTATGTTCATTCTGTCTGTGTTGAGTGACTCATTGGTAGAGATAAATGGAGAACCCAGGAATTCAAAGCATTACAGGGACACAAATACTAGAATAATGCTTAAAAGGTATTGAATAAGATTTGGTTTAATTACTTATTCATTTATTTAATCATTATTACCTGAGCATCTATTCTGTACCAACCACTGTTTCAGGAGGAGCTGGGGATATAGTGATGTACAAACAAGCAGGTCTTCGGTTGGGTGGAAGTTACAATTGGAAAGAGAATGACTGACTGGCTCCATGCATATACCAAGGAACAAGAGTCCCACACAGCTCATACATATATTCTGAGAACCTGGTATATGGCTACAATGTGATAGCATTGTAGAAGATCAAAAGGAAGCACAGAGATTACCTGTTTCTTCCAATAGTGAAGCAGTCTACTACATTAGCTAAATCTCTGGTATTTAAAAATAGAAAAAGAATAGATTATAAGATTCGAATTTGGGTGGGTTAGATTAAAATTTTCAATTGAAACAGAAGAACCAATTGGGGTGGAGATATTAGATGTAGGAAGGTAGAGCCAGAATTGATGGGTAGGTATAATTGATGAGGTCTAGGAGCAAGGAGAGAAAGCCTGTCCAAGTGATTTGTTACATGCTGCATTCAGTAAGTCTACTAATATTTCAGTACATAGTAGGCAGAATTCTTGTCCATGTGGGAAAAGAAAACTTGGAAAGGCACAGGGTGTTATGTGGAACCTCACCTTCATCTGATCTCAGCCCTAACACTGACTCTCTGAAGGATGCTGGGAAAGGCCCGTACCATTCCTAGGTATGTCAAATTCAGTGGGTAGCCCGAGACATTTCTATGATGTGCTCTGTGGATAAGATAGTCAAGTTAGTCAGGAGCTTTGGGGTTAATACAATCACTGCCAGTAAATTTCTTTATGACTCTGGGATAGATATAGTAAACCTCTTTTTCTTCATTTTACCATCTTTAAACCTACACTTTTGTTATTTCTAACGCTCCTTCCAACATAAATGTTCTGCAATTTTGAGTCTTCTATAATTCAATCTTATATTCATGAGCCTGAGTGTCTATAGTTCCAGAATCAGGAATTATGGTGAAGTATGTGTGTGTCCAGGATTGTGTGTGTGTGTCCATGCACACACATGTAAGTCTGGGTGCACACATGTGGATGTGTCAGTGGAGAAAGACAGTCTGGGGACAGATGGAGAACATCTAGCATATATCCAGTAGGCGGGAAATGCCATGTTAGCTGTCTTCCACATATCAGTTCGTTTAATCTTCCATAATTCAATGCAGCCTTTCAAAATAAATGTTCTTATTGTCATTTTACAGAACAAGAACATGAAACTTAGAGAGTTGCTTAATTGAGCTTCAAATTTATGTCTATGTGATTCCACAAAATCAACCTCTTTGCTTTGCTTCACAATCCATCATATGAAAATGAAAAATATAGTGAGATGGATTAGGGAGAGGTGGGGAGTACATTCAAGAATGCAAATTACAACACTCCTTCTCTCCCTCCTAAAAATTAAGGGGACCAGAACCACATCAAATATCCTATTATACACTGCTACTACACACAGAATAGCTTAGTGGTAGGAAGTATGGTTTCTAGTCTACATGCCTGAAGGATAACTTAGCGTCATAAAATGAATGCTAACAATGAGATGCAAAAATGTTTAAAACTCATAGTCAACCTGCATTAATTATTCAAGAACTCCCCTTGAGCTGTTAGTACAGGCAGGAGTATGCAAAGGCTACCTCCTAACTCTTCTGGATTGGTGGGGTAAATACTAGGGTGATGGATTCACGGCGTGTTTTCAATAGCAGCCACTAGATGGCACCATCAACACAGTCTTTCCCTGCAGTGCATTCGTTTTATTTTCCTTGAAAAATACGTGCCTTGCAAGTACAGTCATAAAGAACTGCAAACTGAGGGTATTGTAGTTCCTTCTCTCTATCATTATTCTTTCATAGAACCTTTGGAATAAAGATAATTATAAATTGTGCTTTCTGTTACCACTAATAATTAGAAAGCAGGGCTAAACCACAGAATGCCAAAGTCATCCAGTAATTTGATATTTGAAATTAATGAAGTTCTTTCATTTCCAGTCTGACCCCCTACTTCACTACTGATGAAAGAAAGCAGCCATGAGGATAAAGAAATTTGTGGGAGGAAAAGAGTTATTTTGCTTATGAGCTCTAACCGTGGGTTGCTTTTTACAGTGATAAGAGGTTTGGAAATTTTAATTTTAGTTCACAAAATTCATAAAATCAAGGAATGAAATTAAAATACCACACAATCCCCAGGTTATTAGGTATCATATTACTGACTTATTTCGTAATTCCATTCATGCTGCTTAAGGTTCCCCCATGAGCCAAATTTTTAGCTAGTATGTAGAAATGATGCAAAGAATAGGTCAGACTCACAGGAAATCAAAAGAAAAGAAAGAAATATTCCTCAACCCACTATTTTTCATTTATTATAGTGTAATTGTATTCTTGGAAACATATTAAGTTCAGTTGACAGTTAATAAGGATTGATTGATTGATTGGGCTGGATTTCTATTCTTATGAATAAATTAAAAGAATGTCTCACTTGAATTATTCTCTCCTCCAAATAGGGGTCTAATGATGCATGAACCACCCACTCCACCCAGAACTTCTTACAAGTACAAAAACATGCCCCTTTTTTCACTACTCTGGTCCAAACTGACTTCTTCCTCCCTCTTCCAAGCTGTGAAAAAGTCATTTTCCAAAGTTTTGATTAAAACCTTGTTCCTCCTGTTAATAAAAAGCTTTATAAAATAGGATTTGGAATTATTAGGTCAAAGATGAAGTTATTTATTGCAAGACTTATTAGAACTCTATAATAAGCTAATGTACACTGATAATCATCAATAATTAAATATGCAATATTTCCCAAATGTATTTGGCTCTGGAAGATTTTTTTTTTAATATAAAGCATTTTATAGCACACACTTTTAAAGTACTGACATCATGGAAAAAGGGGTTTGGGACCAATGCAGCTGGAGAAAATTGTAGGCAAAATGTGAGAATTCTTTACTGAGACTTTGTAAGTCTATACTTTCTTAACTTCTCTCCCTGTATTGGAAGACAAGAGAGGTCAAATTACTTCCTCTCAGCCTGCCATTTATTTATTTATTTATTTATTTATTTATTTGCTAAACTCTTACTGTTGGCCAGGAGCCTCATGTGCAGAAGGGATGATCTGACTTCTGATTCTCAAGCCAACGTCTCTGATAGGAGCCTCTTCCTCTGATGTCAGCTGCTTGCTGTCCTCTGGCCCCTCTGCTGTACACTAAGGGACATATACAGGACACTTAAAATGGACCCTACTTTAAATGGGGCTTGAATCCTAATGAAAACATTTCAGAGAAAGGGAACAATTGATGGCTGCACAATTACTAATAGTGATTAATTTAACTCCCAGATACTGTTCTAAGTACTTCTCATGTGTTGACATATTTGAGCCTGATAACTTCATACCTGTTTCACACATGGGAAACTGAGGCATGAAAATGTTAAGGAACTCTCCTAGGGGAACCCAGGTAAGAAGTTGTGGAATTGGGATCCATATGCAGGGAGCAGAGCCAGAGATTATATACTTATCCACCCTCTGCCATGTCATCCTGGGAAGCTACAGCAAGAATCTGGCCCAAATTTTCCAAAGGTTTATTCTTCATCATTCTGAGAGTCAATCCACAGGTGGCTTACTGCCATCAGTGGTACACGGGAGTGAATGTGTAAACAGGATCCATGATAGCAACGCTGCTTAGGGCAGGCCCTGAGTATACTACTCTTGAACTAGGTGGAATGGCATTGTGATACTTAGCCATGGAGAACAGGTGCAAACTCATTATCACAGTTTCTGCAGGGAAATGTCAAGAGTTAAATTCTGCCTGCTGTTTTGCTTGGACAGTGATGTAGGGAATGGGTCACCTTTTTCTTCAGAGACAGTATCATGCACAAGTAAAGACATGGGCTTTGGAATTTATATACTTAGGTTCAATTTGAGGGTCTACTACTTACTTGTTTAAACCCTGATCAGATTTCTTAATCTCTATGAGCTAAGGGCTCTCACCTCTAAAGAAGGATAATGATACCTATATATAATTTTATTGTGATATGACATTTATGAGGCAGTGCTCAGCATAGGGTCTGGCACATAGGAATAGTCAGTAGTCCTGATATTTCTTCATTATTTTTCACTCATGTTCTCTTTCTTCTGAAATTCAAAAGCAGTTGCAAGGGCCGGGGATTTATCTCAGTGGTTCCACCACCTGCCTTGGTCCCCAGTACTCCAAAAAAAAAAAAAAAAAAAAAGCAGTTGCTATGAGGACCTGTCTTTTTGTGCTTTTCCCCCTACAGTAGGAATATACATATGTTCATTTCCAGGGGAATGAGCTCTTTTAACCTGTAGTGGACTCAATTCCTTTCTTAATTGGCCTCACATTGCCTTACCCTCCCAGACTTAATTGAAGCTTCTCTTTGAGACAACCTAAATCCTAACTGTCCCTGTGTTTAGCCAAGTCCTCGCTCAGTTTCCCTTCTATCTCAATCAGCATCCTTATAACTGTTTTCTTGTTTTATCAAATTGATTTCCTAATGCGCAGAATTGCATAATCCCTCAATCCTGAAGGTTAGTTCGCCAGAATTTCTTTAAAAGCTCCCATTTGACTTTAAAATTTTTTCTTCAGATTCCTTTTCTCACACAAGGATCCATCTTTTTGAATCACCAGGGCTGATCCTCACTTCATGATTCTCATTGTAGACTTTTTGGTAAAATACAAATTGACATGAATATAAACATCATCATATTTTAATGCATTTGACCCCATGCACATTGGCTCTGACCCATTTCCTCCTCATTCTGGTATTAACAGCTATAGATAAATTGGCATTGAGTGTTTATTTCTGTCACTTCATTGTTTTAAAATAGGTGGGGTTGGGTTTTTTTTTGTTTTGTATCTTCATGACCAGAGCAATTTTCAATACTGAGTCCTTTTATGCAATCATTATTTTTCCTATTCAGTTATCAACAGATTTAGCTTGTATGTTGATTTTACTCTACAAAATTGTTTGTTAACCAACATCCTTACTTTATTTTTGTACATATTAAGAGAATGATGTGTCATTAGTTGTCAAAATGCCCCATAGACACTCACGAGATGGAAACCTGACTTTGGTGCTCAGAAGCAACTCTTTGCAGGCCTGAGTTTGCTCCTGGAGGGATGAAATATGAATGGGCAGCCAAGGATATAATGTAGTGGAATCCCAGATTCAAGCTAAAGAAGAAAACACAAGCCAAGAAAACACATTCCTCTGTGGGTTTTTTGTTTTGGTAAAAAAAGAATTCTGAGCCAATAAAGAGATACAATAAAGAGAGAAGAGAAAGACACACAAATCATGCACCATTAGTGACTATATTGTCATTAAAATATGGCTTATATCTACTAAACCTCAGAGATAGATGCAACAGCTCCCTTTGACCTGATTGAGAATGGATGGGCATCCTCCAGGGAAGCAGGTGTAACATGGTGCTGAATGGAATGGAATGGGTGTTTCCGATGGATGGTGCCTTGCTCAGACAAAGAGAACCAGAAGCTTACAGGGTTGATCTCTTTGCAGCTCACTCTTAATATTTCATATTATGTCATTCCTCTTCTTCTGCCACGTTGTAAACAAGAAAGTAAAGGGATTCCAGCATGTCTTCCTAGTGGAGTTTCATCAATGAAGAAGTTGACAACAAAAGAAAGCAGGGGAAGGGACCTCCCTTTCTCTCTAACACCACAAGGCAGGAGAATATAGTTTGTTACATTTTATTTTATTTTAAAAATTTTATTTGTAGTACCTAGTGATTACATCCCTTGTGTAGAGTTGGTGCATGTACATAACACATATCAATTCTTTTTTCATCTCCTTTCTCTCCCCACTTCCTCCATTTTTTTTTTTTTGGTACAGGGGATCGAACTCGGGACCTTGCGCTTGCGAGTCAGGCGCCGAAACCACTGAGCTAAATCCCCGGCCCACTTCCTCCATATCTTGATTCCCTTCTCATTTGAGAAAGATCTATCGCTCTAGTTTCTATTATCTTTTATTTTGCTCTTTATTTGTAGTTTAGGTTTCTTATGTAAGAGAAACTCTGTGATATTTAAGCTTGTACATCTGATTTATTTCACTTAACATTATGATTTCAAGGTGAATCCATTTTCTTATAAATGGCTTAAGTTTGTCCTTCTTTATGGCAGAATAGCACTTCATCACGCATAAATACTACATTTTCTGTATCCCTTAATGTGTTGATGACATATAGGCTGCTTCCAAGAATTAGCTATTATGAATTGTGGGTACATAAACATAGGTATGCATGTATCACTGTAACATGATGTCTTTAACTCTTTTGGGAAGATACATAAAAGATACATAAAAGGAAGATACATAAAAGATGAGTTGAATACAATTTCTATTTTTAATTTTTTGAGGAATCTCCAGGTATCCAATTTTTACTCTGGCCATATGAACGACGTTTGTTTTTTTTTTTGTTGTTATTAAACTGTCTCGTCTCTACCTTGATTTCAAGCTCTTTTCACTATGTCTGTCCTAATCACTCAGTATTTCCAGGCAGAATAGGTAACGAGAGATCTAATAGTTCATTTTATTAGTTGGAGCTCTTTCAGTTGCAGATACAAGAAACCCAACTCAATGCTTATAGGTGAAAGGGAGTATGTTGTCAGAGAGTTAAAAAAAAAAATCCAGATTTGTCTGGCTGGATCCAGAACCTCAAATGACATCAGCATGAAGAAATTTTTTTCTCTGCATTGTGATTGTCTTTTGGGTTGGTGGTCACTTCATAGACTCCAAGCAAGCCTGGCTTACACAACACACCCTTTTCATCAGCAAAACGCTGGAGATGAGTGTTATTGTGTTGGTGCATTGGGTTGTTGTTAATCTAGTGTCCCTGAGGTTGGTTCCTACAGCAGCCACATCAACATGATTTTGGAACTATTAGAAATGTAAGTTTTCAAGCCGTGTCCAGATTTTGGAATCCGTTTTGGTTAGGGACAGCTTTTTGTCATTCACATGCTTCAGATGTGAAGGGTGGCTTCCCAGAGGTAAATTCTGTTACTACTAGAAAAAAAAAAAATAGAAGCTTTCAGGCAGACACAAAAATCAGTGCAATTTCTATAAAAAGAAACTTTTTCACATGCACTAGGTGGTGAGGTATGACAGCAAGAAATATTTAGTAGTGAATACCTGGGCTTGTTCACTGTATCATCACAAGGGTTATGTTAACAAGGACTCTTAATCTTACAGTGCGCATTTGGACTCAAATGTTTCCCTGGGTAGAAAAAATGAAGTTTTATCTTTTAACTTGGGTTACCCACAATCTCATCTTCTCTTTCTTATGATGAGATATGCTAAGCAGTTGCATGACAGCATGAATGTCCGCGTATGGTATGGGCTGGGGTGGTTCTCAGCACCCTGACTGAAGCACTGTCACATATATCACTAGTATTTTGTTTTCTGGAACCAAATCAAGAAAACTAAATATTTTGAGTGGAAACAAGTTCTACCTCCAAGACCTAGTAAGAGTGCTCTGATAAAGCATGGTAACTTTTCCTGTTTCTGCCTCCTCTCTGGTTTGCATAGGTACAATGGTGGGAGACCACACCCGCTTGGAGTTCCACAATATCGAAACTGGTATCATGACTGAGAAACGTTACATCTCCGTTGTCCCTTCCAGTTTCATTGGCCACCTGCAGAGCCTCATGTTTAATGGCTTGCTCTATATTGACTTGTGCAAAAATGGTGACATTGATTACTGTGAGCTGAAGGCTCGCTTTGGCCTAAGGAATATCATTGCTGACCCTGTCACCTTCAAGACCAAGAGCAGCTACCTGAGCCTCGCTACCCTCCAGGCCTACACTTCCATGCACCTCTTTTTCCAGTTCAAGACCACCTCTGCTGATGGCTTCATTCTCTTCAATAGCGGGGATGGCAATGACTTCATTGCAGTGGAACTGGTGAAGGGGTAAGTGGAAAGGATCACAAAATGTAGGCTGGATTTCTTCCTTCAAGCCCTTCATAAAATATGGACATGAGAAAACCTGTCCATTCTCTCTCCACATGTCTATTCCTGCTAGCATCCTCGTTGGTTATGAAAATCCACAAATTATTAGGGCTGGAAAGGAGACCAACATAACTTTATTTAAAGATCTTCCACTAGGTCAACATTATCAGGCTTTTAGTATGAAATATACTCCTTTAAAACCATAGGACCATTTTTAAATGCTTTTTTTTTTTTTTTGTAAAAGAAAACTATGGTATGGTTTACATCCATCTCTTGAGTAATACTAATTGCCACTATCAAATTTATACTATGAAGTGAAATATGTATAGATATTTTCATCCCCACCATTAGCTGATATGTCCAAAGTTTTGATCACTATCCTCTCTTCAAGGCATTTTAATACTACATATGGGAAAATAGTCAAAACCAAAACAAAACCAGATCTATGATTGACTGGATTTAAATACTGCCTACTAGTATTTCTCAGTGTACCGCTTCTTGGCTCTGGGTAGTATTCAGGTAGTAGCAGCGTTAAAGAAGTAGACTCTGTGAAAATGAAATTAAAATGAAGAATGATATGATAGCTATTGACTGTTCTTATAACTCTAAGCCAGGCTTAATGATGGTTGTGATAGACCAGTTTAGCATGGGAGCTATAAAGCCCTGAGTGCCAGATTCACATATATCGCCATTGACCCACCTCAGGGAGCTGCTTCTATCAAGTGTTTTCTGTCCTTCCTAGGTACATACACTATGTGTTTGACCTTGGGAATGGTCCCAATGTGATCAAGGGCAACAGTGACCGTCCCCTGAATGACAACCAGTGGCACAATGTCGTCATCACTCGAGACAATAGTAACACGCACAGCCTGAAAGTGGACACCAAGGTGGTCACTCAGGTTATCAATGGGGCCAAAAATCTGGATTTGAAAGGTAAATCTTGTAAAGAAGTTTGTCCTTCTTAGAGCATTTCTTACAATAGAAAGTTTATTTAGAGAGGCAAACTAGTTAGTAGGGCCCTGTGTTGGTTGTTGGTACATCCTGCATATCCTATTTTAGCATTATCAAATTATACCATCATGCAACTTTTTCAGTTTTTACATAGAATAATAGTTTACTTTCTCTGATAATGCCAGGAATTTTTGGTGTGGGGACTGAGTAATGAGGTGATAAATGTCAAAATGGGGGAGAGTCCATTATAAAGAGGAAGGAACATAATCTTTGGAATTTCAGCTGAGTCATTTATTGCTTTGGTAACACTGGTAAAAATTTCTTAGCCTTATTCAGCTTATGCATACGTGTTTTTTTTTTCAAAACAAGTGTAGTGATTCTTACCCTGTTTATGAGTCATTAGGAAATTTTGATAGCATGTTTGTAAAATCTTCAACATATTATTTGTAATAAGCACATAAAAAGTACTCAGTAAATGGTTGTTGTGTTGAAAATGTTGTTAATCTTTACTTCTTCACGCCATGGGGATAATATCTATTTTATAGAGTTGTTAGAGTGATTTAAATTTGTGAGATGATATGCCTGTGATGAAGGACACATAAGAAATGTTGGCTTCTTCTTGTTACAATTTAGAAGCTCTGATGCTGATTTGGCTGAGCTGCTCCCTCTGTTGTCATTACCTAATGAATGGGCTGTAGAGCCCTGGCTTTTTATTTACTTGACCTCTTGGCTATTTGCTTTCCTTCCTAGGTGACCTGTACATGGCTGGCCTGGCTCAAGGCATGTACAGCAACCTCCCGAAGCTCGTGGCCTCCCGCGATGGTTTCCAGGGCTGCCTGGCCTCGGTGGACTTGAATGGGCGCCTGCCTGACCTCATCAATGATGCGCTCCATCGGAGTGGGCAGATTGAACGTGGCTGCGAAGGTACAACCTTTTTTCTTTTTAAGCTACAGCCTTGTCGCAAGCAAGCCACGAGCCTCTTTGCTGCCTCTGCCAGTGGCCTTCTCCTCAGTCTATCCATCCATCATCATTGTCATTTGCCGTCCAACCATGCATTGTCATCTGTGACTTCTTGTCCCTGGTGGAGTATGTCAGGACATGTGCCACAGGCTCTATGAGTGTATGTTGGCAGATGTTTTCCCAGGATGACATACTTGCCAATAAAGAACCTTCCCTGGCATTGATATCAGACATCTCCCAATTTGTGCCTTTGCTTCTAGAATGGCTGAAAGACTTCAGAGACTTTTATTTATATTTTAATATAAGGTGAGCAGCAAACCACAGACTTTTTATATGTGTCACCCTTAATAAAATGCTTTTTAGCATTTTGGCTAAATGCAACTGCATTATTTAATGCATATCTAGCAGGAGATAGGGGAATGATGTCAGAATGCCATGATGATGGAAAGAACCTGATTTTTATTAAGTGCTTACTAGGTATCAGGCATTGTTAAGCAGTTCGTTTTTATGGTATAGTGACTCTGATGTTAGAAAGACCTACATTGAGGTCTAGGTAATAGCTAGGTGTGCTATTTGGAAGGTTACTTAACCTCTCTGAGCTATATGTTCCATTTTTTTTTCCTATAAAATGAAGCAATGTGATTTACCTTGAAAGATAGTACAAATGAATCCAATAGAATGCCTGATACATAGTAGGTACTGCATAAATGTGGGTTTATTGTTTACAAATACTATCTCATGTGAGACATCTAAAAACATTTCATGCTTACTCATGCAGAACAGCAAACCATGCTCAGCCTGTTTCTGTAGATGTTCCACTCTTCTTTGAGATATTAACTAAATTTTACAAGTCAATGATAAAAAGTTCTTAACAGTAAAAACCAACTAGTTTTGCCCGCAGAGAGCAGCAGTGAACACATTCTGTGTTCCCTGGTATCCTTGGTATGGCTGAATAGGTGACTGCCTAACTGAAAGGCAGGGAGATTACCCATGAGTCACTAGGACCTAGATGTTCATTCCTCTGGTTGAGTCTCATGGTCCTTTGTTTGTGCATTGTGTTGTGTTGTCTTTTGTCCCTTGTTAATTTACCACATCTATGAGTTCATTCGTCTCCTGTGTTCCACCTTAAAAAACCACTCCTGTTTTTTCTACCAACCTCCATCTGTGTTCTCTGACTACCTTGCTGCACATTTTAGTGAAAACTTCTCCTCAGCTTCATAGACTGGCTTGTAGTTAGGACAACTGTTTCCCTTTGCCTAGATGTCAGCTGCCTATGCTATATTAGCATAAGACTGCTTATTTCTACCACCTACGCCATTTTTCCTTTA
The DNA here is from genome assembly GCF_053883595.1 of Heterocephalus glaber. NCBI lineage: Eukaryota > Metazoa > Chordata > Mammalia > Rodentia > Bathyergidae > Heterocephalus > Heterocephalus glaber. The sequence continues at coordinate 18,792,504 of NW_028258379.1, forward strand.
GCCAGAAGGCTTCTGACCTTCTGTTGACCAAATGTGGTCTGTGTGTGTAGAGGACACAACATTGGGAATCAGGAAAAGCAGCCACTTTGTGTTCTACAGATGACTAACTTCATTCAACTGAAAAAAGAAATTTGTCTTATTGGCCTGTTCTTAGTTCTTTTGGATGCTAAAAGGCAATATTGGGATAGATACAGCATTTGGAATTAAATGGTCTATCCTACTTCAGAAGATTGTGGAATGATGGCAGTTCTAGTTTTCTTTGATAATTAACATATCAGGTTAAGTCAGAATATAAATCACATATTTAAATAAGGCACTATTCAAATGCTAAAAATTTTATCATGCCATCAGTTTTGCAGATTGAAAAGTGAAGTCATTCATTTAACTGTAAAGTAACATTGCCCAATAGAAATGAAATATAAATCACATATGTAATTTTAAATTTCCTACTAGCTTTATTTTGAATGATATAATGTAACAACAGGTAAAGTTAATTGTTTTTATATTTTATTTTACCTAACCCAGAATATCCCACATATTATCATTTCCACATGTAATTGTTATAAAATTATCAATAAATATATTACATTCTTTGATCATATTAGGCCTTCAAAATTGATTGTGCCTTTTATTCTTGCAGCACACCTCAATCCAAGCAACATGCATTTAAAGTGTTCTATAGCCATGTGTGTTTCTGGCCACTGTATTGAAAGTACAGCTGTATAGGATATAAAAGTTGGAGTAAAAAGAAATGCAAGTACAGTTTGGGATTAAAAGGAGATCTAAATTAACTTCCATAAAACATAGAGTATAAAGTGGGAAATGGACTCTATCCAAGATAACTTAGAGGGCAGCAGTGAGAACATTAGCAGAAGGAAATTACCCACCAAATTGGGGGAAATGCTGCAGCCCCATGTGCTGTTCGCCATGACTCATCACATGCATTATGGTGGGTCCCGACCTTCCTCTAAGTACGAGTGATTGTTCAAAGCCAGATATTGTGACTTGATGGCTCTCCCATCCAAATCTGTAGCAAATCCCATAGGCCTAATAACACTGCACTCTATTGCCATGGAGATAATTATGACTGAGCATTATCACTGCCCTACTGGGTGGGATGAAGTGGAAGGATGAGTGTCAGGGAAGAAGGTCCTTGTTTATTGTACACAAATGACTTAGATAATTAGCCTAAGTAACCAGGAAAAATGGCCAAAAAGTGGGTTAAGGTATAAATTACTGTCATTGGAAGTTACACCATTGTGAATAAGCCCTTATGAAAGATCCCAGGAGCTTTTTAGGGTTCTGTGGAAATGAAGCAGTGGAAGATAGTGAGGAGGGAAGTGAAGGGCCCTGAACCTTGGAGAGGCTGCTGCAGAGAGCTGTTGTTCTCCCTCCAACCTTTTGTACACAGCATGTGACTTCCAAGAGAGCCTTTGGGTATTAGGCAGTGTGAGAACCTCAGGTTATTTCTTGGCTTATTTCTAGGTGTAGAATAGTGAACAGGTATGGGATGAGATTTCATTACCCAAAAGTAAGGACCTGGTTCTCATTAAATGGCAAATATGCTTCATTCTCACATATTTAGGGTACACAGATCAAGACATGACATATGTTCTTGTTAAAGTCATTGAAAAATGACATTTTAAGATCCCTAAGTAGTGGATGTATGATTTTCTCTACTATACCTGGCCATGGTAGCACATAAAAGGCAGAAGAGCCCAAATTTATTTTTAAAATGTATGAATCCACTCTTCTTTGGCTCTCATTTTTTTGAGGCCAAACATATCTTCAAATAGGTTTTGATTTCATGTCTCTAATCTATTTCAGAGTGTAAAATTTAGAAGTTAAGTGAATTTCCTAGCCAATGTCTAGCTGTGACTTTTGACTTCTCTGTTTGAGCTAGGATATCTTAAAATAATGCCCGATTTAATGCTTGGCTGGTCAATGTCTCTTCCTCTCCTGTGGCTCCTTTGTTTCAGAGGCCAAGGCATTATTGTCTAAAAATGCTATTCCATCACCACAGATGGTAAACATCTGAAAGAAACACATGTGCTTCATTTTGAGACTGGCGTGAATGAATAAAAAGGACAATAGTTTGGTGCCTTTTTGCCCACAAATATTTGGGTTTGGCTATATTCTTATAAATTTGATAAACTGAGCTCTTTGGTGTTTTCAAATAAGTCACTCATTTTGATAGAAATGCCCTAACCTGGTGCCATGTTTCTCTGTGGCATCAGCAGCAGGGCTCAAGGTTGGCGGGGGGTGGGGTGGGGGATGGTAATTCCCAGGGGACTCTTCCATGCCCAGCTCCAAAATGCTCAGAATTATTTTTGTGGGCTCGGTCTGATTGTGCGCACTGTCTTTCAATCTGGCCATGCACCAGCCTTATTACTGGACCATCTGCCTGGGGGTTTCCTGTGTAAATGTGGGAGGGGTCTTGTCACCCATTGCTTGTGCTTTGTCAAGTCCATCATTTCCCTGTCACTGCTCTGCTGCCTTGGCTCTAGGGGAGACCTGCTGTGGCCCTGGTCTGTCTTTCCCTGTGTCTCCCTGTCTGTGTTGTCTCTGGTGAACCAGTAGAGCACTCATTTGTCTGTTGGAGTGATGTTGGTTATGCGGCCTGCGTTTTTATCTTTCTGATGTTAAACCCTGGTTTACTCTACCTCTTACTAACCTCTGGTTATTGTTTTCGCTTTTTCTGTTCTTTTGCTAACAAAGTTGCGTTGACCAAAGCTGACCTGCAAGGTAGAGAAGGCTCTTGTTCCCATTGCCACTTTGGACTGAAAGATGCCCTGTGTAACCCCTGACATCTTCGTTTCAGAGGGCTTCAAGCTGTCGTGCCTCTTAGACGGCAGCCACTGTGGGGAGGGGGCTGAAACCAGTGTTCTTCTGAAAGGGTGACAGACAGCTCACATCAATGCATGAAAAAGAACTGTACAGAGGAAATTCCATGGGGATTAAGAACATGATTTCATTTTGGGGGGAACCAAAGAGGTTTGAGAGCATCCTGTACCATGACTACACACAAACACATTAATCAATTCTGGAAATGATGAAAACCTCTGCAAGTGGTTGCCATGAAGGGTCTGGCTCCTTCCGATGTATTCACCATAGATAGAAGGCAGCACTTTGAAGAAGAAGAAGAAGAAGAAGAAGAAGAAGAAGAAGAAGAAGAAGAAGAAGAAGAAGAAGAAGAAGAAGAAGAAAAGAAGGGGGTACTTAAGTTCTTAATTTATTATTTTCTACGTTAGAAAGGTCATTTTCTAGAGCAAGGCACTTAAATGCTTGGGCCTTGTAAAAGAGAATATCATTTTCTCCTAACTCATTCTAAAGAAATATTTTAGGGTATTTGGGAGATATTAAATGTCATTAAAAAATTCTAGAGATTTATATTTCTTATTGGGGATTCTGGTTGAGCACTTTAGTTTCCTGTTATGTGATTCAAGGGAAAAAGCACTCTTGGGGGAAGAAGATCTTTCAGGTTTATCCCAAATACTCTATAAAATGTCCATATGTGAGATTTCAGTGAATATTTGTTACAGAAATTACCTCTTCTAACCCTCAGAGAGGCACCTTGTAAAGTCTTTAATGGTCCACTGGTCCTGTTGGCTCAGGGCTCCTTGACTCAGAATGGTAAGGGAAGAACAGGCATGTTAGGTATCTTCTGACTGATTGTCAGGGAGGGAACTGAGCCTCAGACAGCCCCTCCAGAGTGTGCAATCAGCAAATATTGAAGTGGTTAAGGCAAAAACCTCATAAAAGAGTGACTAGTCATCTAAAAGATCATTTATTTTGCTCTGACTTATTAGTCATATGCCATGTAGGTAACCCGTGCAAGTATCTATCTCTCAGGAGGACATCAACTAATAAGGCCCCTGTCTAGTCATCTCTATCTGTGCCTCATTTCTCCTCACCTCCTCTGAGAAAATTCTGAGTTATACTAAAATTCATGAAAAGGAAAAAACATACATTGGGCTAGTACTTTGAGAGCTAAGAAAGCTTTACATTAATATTCAAAGTATGTAAGTTGCTCTTGATGATATTATTTTTTATGTTTCATTGTCAAAGAAAGGTCCGTTACATAGCACTCTGTAAATGGGGGAAGGGGTAAGGAGGCAGGATTTGATCTACAGTGCAAGACAACCCCAGATTGTTGAAGCTCCTTAGGACCAGATTTAGTAGCGCAAACTACACAGCTGCATATCTTCCTCAGCTTTACTGTTCTTTAGGATGATAACTACATGGATTTTGAATTTCTACAACCTAGCACAGGGCCTCTCACATACAAACTTCATACACACCAAAACAATCTTCAAGTCCCATCCTAAGGAAAAATGGTTTGTAGCAATCATACCAAGAAGTGGAAAAGTGATTGATCTCCACAACTGTTACTAATTGCTTACCAAATAAAATTCACTAGTCTGTACAACTATTATTCTCTGATCTAAAAATCACTAAATTGTTTACCAAAATATCAACACAGACTTGGGAACAGGATAGTTTTGAGTATCCTTGCTTTCCTTCTTAGAGAAGGAGTCTAGTCATCAGCATAAATTTTAAGTTATTACTCTGTTGACATAGACTTTTTTCAATTCTTTGAATGACTTGACAGTCTCTTTGCTTGTGGCAGGAGCTGCTATTCTTTGTAATTATTTTGGTTCATCTTACTCTTTCCCTGTATTATGGCAAATGAGTTTTAGGATGCAAATGCTTTCAATTTTTATTTTCTGACACTGGCATACAGGCCTTCACTCATACGCTGGCTTTTTCCACTATAACCTGTGGGCACAGAGAGTACTAATTACCATTCAGTGAGAAAGGCAGTAAAACATAGACAAAGAAATGAGGCAGACAGAAATCCAGAAGCAAATGTATTCAGAAGGAAATACAATGGTGAGCTAAAGAAGTGGCATCTTAAGTCTGGATAGATCAATAGCTTGAATCCTCCTATCATTGTGTTGTTGAGTAGTGGTGCTTTAATTTTTAAAATTTCACCAGTGATTATGTTGTTCACTTTAGCAGGAATTGGATGTCAGCTACTCAGTGGCTGATACAGAGCATTAGGTACTAAGCTAGGTAGTAGGGATCTAAATGGCTTTGGTCTCTGCAGAGATGCAATCATTCACCTCAAAGAAGTCAGTAGATCAGCCAACAGTTACATTGCAGATACGCATTTTGCCCTATGAGCATGAAGGAGGCTAGCTGGACACTGTGAGCAGAGGGTGGTTAAGGTGGTTGCTCATGCAAAGTCTTCTCAGGCAGAGTTTGCACCTGAGTTGAAGGATGAGTATGTTTCAGAAGGATGAGTAGAGGAAGCACATGTAAGAGCTTGACAGGCTTGGGGAACTATAAGAAGATCAGCTGTGGTGAAGTAATGTGCACATGAAGATAGGATAGAAGATAAAACTGGGCAATCATATGGAGACAGGTGATGGAAGACTTGTCCTGTAAGGACTTGGGCTCATCCTGTGAGCACTATAAATGGAAAAGAGATTTGAGTTAGATTTTAATTGTATCAAATCACTCTGCACTCTCCAGGGTGGAGAATGGATGAAAGGGAAGGGAACTGAAAGTGGAGACCAGAGTTAGCAGGAAAGCAGTGTAGTTAAGACAGAGAGAAGAGATGTGCCCCCTAAGGCCTGTCCCTTTACGTTCCCAAGGGGGGAAAAATGAAGCCTCAAGGACCTAGGATGAAAGTGAGCTCTTTCTTCTGTTTGACCCACACTCCCCTGCTATAGTGTATTCTAGTTAAATGCATATACTTACACATTACACAAAAGGTGCCCTGAAAGAACCTCATTGACTGTCTTGATTTCAGGTTAGACTGCACCTCTGCAGGCTAGGAGAAGTTGTGCGAGCAGAGCTATCTATAGTGCTCTCCTGAGGCCTTGGGGGATGCTGCATGGCTTAGAGGTGCAGTCTGTATCAGGTTCCCCAAATAGAATGACAGTTTCTACATAACATTTAAAAGTAATTTTCTAATTTAGTTTTAGTTTTCAAGAGGTATATTACTGGAAAGGGAAATACTGACTAAAGTCTTGTCCATGTAAAAAAGGAGCTAGAGAACTATAAAGAAAACAGTAAGTTTCGCCTCTTAGGATTGAGGTAGGTGACATATTCACTGAGAAATAAAAAGAACAGCTAGCTCTTTATCAGTTAGGTGATTAATCAGAATAATTTCTCCTCACTTATCATTATAACTCCCCTTAGTAGGTTTTATTTCCAGAATCAAATAACTTCTTTTCTAGAAATGGAAGTTGACCAGGTACCCACATGATGGAGAGACAAGCGGAGGACTTGGAATTGATAAAATCTGGGAATAACTGATGGCTGTTTTGAGAAACTCAATGTATTGAGCTTGAATGTCCTAAAAATCTCAAGATTCTTTTAAGACATTTTAGTTGAGAATTGTTGTCTGCCTTTAGCAGGTGGATGAAATTTTAATTCTCCAACTTCCTTTATTGTGAGGAGTATAGTTAGTTTTCCATCTCATTTTCTCCAGAGTCAAAAGCTGAATTGCATTTTTCATTGTATTTTATGTAAGATAATGTAATACCTGATATAATAGAAATTGGTTCCTCCAAAATGGTTTGCCATGTGCGAAATAATAAAAGAGAGAGGAATTAATGTGAACATTCCACAGTGGCTCCTGCCTTTTTCCTTCAACATTTCATGAGCAAGGTTCACCTCAAGAGAACTATGTAAATAAGGCTTGCTCCCTGTATTAGTCAGCTTTTCCATTGCTATTACACAGAACCCAACATCCATAAATTTAAAAATGAGAGGTTTAATATGATTCATGTTTTAAGGGAATTCAGTCCATGGTCTGCTGGCCTCAGTGTAGAAACAAGGTGTATGTCAAAGCAAAGCTGCTTAGTTTATGGCACCTGGAAAGTGGAAAAGGGATACAGTGCCAAAGAGAAAGGGGCAAGGGACCAGACATAGACCCAGAGGCAAACCTAGAAGTGTGTTCCACCAATCACCTGGGTAGTTTCCAGAGCCAATCAGGTTGATACTGCACCCTAATCTCTGCACTATCTTAATTTGTCTTGTTTTGGGACTCTTCAGTAAGTAAACACCCAGCTAGAACAGGAAGAGAACATCTTTTTTTTTTTTCCAATGGCACTAATAATACTGCTTATTGAGAGACTGCTTGGTATAAGCACATGCTCAGTATTCGGCATGTTATGTCTCCATTATGACCATGACTTGACATGGTAATACAGTTAGGTGATACGTTGTATAGGTAGATACCATCATCTATTTCATAGGTGACTTTATAAGCTTTGCATGCAGTATCTCATTTAAATCTCATACTGTGTGAGATAGTGTAACTGGCACTGTAAAATAAAACTCCAAACTTCCCTCTGCTGAGCACACAGCTCTTCTCTTTAGCACAAAAGTGAGAGAATATGCAGATGCCAGCCTGAGGAGGCCAGGAGCCTGTTTTGTTTTTCACATGAAAGAGGAAGATGAGCTGAAGACGGCTGAAGTGATACAGCCAATGTGAAGATCTACACTGTCTCTCTGTGCTCCCCCTCTCCTCTGTCCCTTGCCCACCTGTAAAGAGTAAGGTAATGACTTGAGGCAATTGGACCCCTGTCTCCTCAAGCTAGCTTTGAATAAATCCCCCCCCTTTGTTAACAAATATATGGCATTCTTTGACTTGGTCAGTGGTGAAGAGACAAACTTTAGTGTATGAGTCTAAGTGGCTAGTAACAGCCGTAACGATTTCCATTTCCATTATGAAGATGGAGAAACTGAGGTCCAGAGTTTATGTAGTCAGGCCAAAGTCACGTTGCTAGGAAAAGATAACACTGGATTGGAAAGCCCATAGCCTTTCTCCCACTACATCTTACAGTGTCTCTGTTCTCGAAGCAGGAAACAAAGAATATCTGAGTGACTTCAATTCTGACTTTATAGCAGGCAGTTTTCTTATCGATAGTGTTTTAATAATTTCTAGATATTTTCACAATACTAATTCAAGTGTTTTAAGTTACCTTCTTTTTGTTAAGCATGGCCTTTGAGCCCTCCCGACCTCCCAATAACATACCCTCTATTGCCCGACAGACCATGACATCAGTGCTGAAAAAGAAAGGGCTGATGATGAGGCGTAATGACTTAGGAAGGCTTGTGCATGGTTTTTATACACAAAGTATGATCTCATTATTGGGCCTTTGTGACCCAGGCACTCCTGAAAAGAGTGTGGAGAAAGCAAGAAAACTTTCTGATATCAGCCATCCTTGTACCCTAGCAAACACTCTAACTGGGCCATTCATCGACTCCTGCCTCTCCACTGTCAAGGGAATGTCCCCTGGGTAAATCACTTCCTGCTGAAGGTGTAATTATGCTTTTCAGTTCATTAGGCATTGAGGACAGTGCTGTGCTGGTATCAGCACGGGGATTTTCAGGAACACTGCAAGCCGGGTGACATGATGTAATGTTATCGCTCCAAGTTGACAGTGGTGGGAACATTTTACACTACTAAAATCAACATGTTACACATCAGTTTTTTCCCCATGAAGTGCTAGTTATTAAGCATAAACCACTGATCAAAGGCTATTGGAGATCAAGACCCATGAAGGCATCTTAGTTTTATCCAGTTCCTGTGATCATTAAATATTTGTTTTATACCCAGTGTGATGAGAGAGTTGAAGTAATTGAGGAGAGTTAAGATGTTATCAAAATGGCCATTAATGTGAGACCTTATTGTCTTCACTCATCACCCTGATTGTGAGAGCTTTCAAACTCCCCTTGGAGAAGAGGAAGCCATGAGCAACTGAGCAAGCTTGACAAGAGCCTGTTCCGTGCCTTGCTAATCAGTGACAAGGCATAGGCTCCACCTTCAAGACACAAAGCTGGTGCTGGCTTAGTAATCTTTACACATTTTAATTAAATTGGGACATTTGAGGCATATTTTCGGTGCTGGGAACATACTTCTGGATATCAGTGTGCTGTGCCTCGTGTAGAACTTCCATTTCAAGGAAGTTCATATGAGAGATACTCAACTCCTGATCTTCTAGAACATGAAGAGGAGTTGACTAAATCAGGCTGCATGCGGTGCTGAGGTAGATTTGAGCAGTATCAGCCATGAAATGACAGTGTGGGACAGTTCTTAAAGAGAAAATCAGTCTGAGATTCAAGAATGATGGGAAAATGGTCACAGCCATCAGATTATCATCTTTACAAAAAACTCAAATAAAAGTCCCCCACAAGAAAGAAAAAAAAGACACAATTTTGGTTTTCAGTGAAGTAAAAAGAGAACTGGACTTTGGAAACCAAAGTACTAATATTATTAATAGCTTACTTAGTATTATTTTCAGACACATTTCAGTTGCCTTGTCACTTTCTCCAGTAGACAAAGAGAAGTCAGCATCTTTTCTCAATAACAAAAGTAACTGGGTTTGTGAACATTGATTACATATCAGATGCAAAAGTGCTGCTCACTGTCCATTGCAGGGCTTTCCTAAGACTTCCCTATGTTTTTCAGCTATCAATACTAATGATGACGAGGACAACAGATTTTGTATATATATAACTCCAAAGTTTTGTGTTAGCTTAGAATAGCTGGTATTTGATTTGGAAGAGTCTTTTAGAAAAAATGTGGTTATTCTTTAAGATGTGATTATATGTACATGCATTTGATAGAGATTTTGTTCACACAATTGGACAAAACTAGACCTTCCTGTTTTATTTTTCTTTTAACTTTGAATTGAAATGGTACTTGAACATTTTCTTTGTAAAATTACTTCAGTTCTTTAAAACTTTAAAATATTTAATACAGTGTATGGCACATAAGAAGTGCTATGTAAATCATATCAATTGTTACATTTGCGTTCTGATTTGTACAAGATAATCTTACATCAATAGATGCGTAATGAGAAACATTCTCGAAACTTCTCCCAACAGATTTCTCTCTTTTTTTGCCTTGAAACATTGATATCTATGTGAAATACATACTTTTAGTACATTGACATAAAATATATTGTGTTCAGAAATTATGTACTGCAACCATTTGAAGTAAAATTGTCATCTACAAAATGTTCTGAAGTCTAACCAAGGCTCTCATTAACACAACTGTACCTAGGCTTGGGGACACAAGACACTTCTTTTCCCAGCATCTGGTGAGAGGGAATGTGGCTCATCATCAAAGCCAAGGAAGAAACATAGTGGGACACTGCCCCAGCCCATTTTGAAAAAAATGCATGTTTTCAAGTAAAAAAATGTTTCTGTGAGGCTAATGTTGATAAATTCTACAAGTAAATTCTTAGTTAGGAATAAGAATGAATGAGTCATTTGAAAATACAGATGAGAGACAGAGAGGCTGTGAGTTCGGAGACGGCAAACGGACCTGCAGACAGGGATGGGCCTGAGGGTTGGGGCAGTGATCCTGGACTGGGCACAGCTGCCAGGAGCCCCTGGAAAGCCCCTTCCATCTCAGATCTCTTCCCCTGGCCCTGGTGGCTATGTCTGGGTGGGACCTGGAAATGAGCTTTTTCACCAGTACCCAGGAGATCCAGATGCTGCCCATTTGGGGACAACACCCTGAGCATCATGTGAGAGAGGAACTGAAATGGGAAAGGGGTGGCTGGTGCCCTCCATGCTGGGAGCAGGTAGAAGAACACAGGCTAGAGCAGGAGGCAGGCAGCTAGTGACTGCAACCTTGAAAGGAGGTACACATTCAGTCCCACACTGATGAGAAGCTCTTGAATGTTCTGCTGCTCCCCAGCGAAATGTTCTTGGATGGCTATGAATAAGAAGTCCTCCTGGATCATCTGATTCTATATGGTGTTTACTCCTTAGTGCATATAAGGATCAAATTCAGAGGAATTTGGAAATAACCTGTAATTTCCTCTATATTTGGTTTCTGAGCATGGTTTGACAAATGAGAAAGATTTACTTCTCCTTACCTGGCCAAGCAAAGCCATGCTCCCATCCTGAGGGCTGGATACCATCACCCCACACTGTTTTTTGCAAAATGCATGAGACAAAAAGCAAATCAGGGGCAAGTACAACTCAAATCAGGTCAAATTTATGGAAGCACTTTCTCTGATCTACATTATAGATTGAGTACAAAAAGACCTAGCCAAAGCATGTTACATGATTTCCACCGGCAAGTAGCATTTGAACTTTTGGTGATAAATAGTAAAAACTTGAAACAATTAGAAGATTACATAAGCAGAGGATGCTACAAAGCATGCTAAAGTGCTAAATTCAACATTATCATTTGCAAAAATTAATGCATATATTAAGTTCAGGGAGAATTGTTTGAAGTTACCGGGAAGTGTTTCATCTGAGAGAAGAATTCGGGCTGGTCTTTTGGAAATGGTTAAAATATGGAGTTAGAGGGGAGGAAAAGACATGGAAAAGGCTTTGTCTTCAGGTTCAATCAACTTGCAAATAATTATTGTGTTTTCCCCAAGTTTTTCCTATTCTGCTGCCTTTCAAGGGAAAGCTTTCCATGTGTTTCTGATTCTTGAATACAGTTGAATTATTAATCCATTGTCTGGTGAGAGGTATTTGGTCAGGGAGCCCTGTGGACTTCTCAAAAGCTTTTATCCTTTGAAAGAAGCTGTCCTGATTTGTCATTTTTAATGAAACTTGTATGACACAATGCTCAAGTTTAAGACCCACTGCGAACATGACCATGTATTTCCTTTCATCTCTACATGGGGGAACCACATGGCAAATAGGAGTTGCAGAAGCACAGCAGCAGTGCTGTTCCCCAGTGTTAGTAATTGTCATGAACTTTCTTATGTTGTATCCTAATAGCTTTGTCTTATGAGTGATAGCTTTTACTGCTTCCATCTTTCATGAATAAACACAGAATGTCTTACCACCCAGAAGGTGAACCCTTTGTAGTCCTGTACCTCTTTTGAACATGAATCGTCAGGATCCTGCATGCTTACATTTCCTATCCTGTGCCTGTGTGGGGCTTAGCTTGGAAATTGCAAAATATGTAGTAATTGCTATGTGTAATTTTAAAAAAATGCTTTTGTGCATTAGTTCCCGACTAATGCATTTGATGAGTCAAAGACCTCATCTCTTTTGCTGAGGCTTTTTGGGAAATCCATGGAGTTATCCTGAATATTAAGTTATTTTCTATTAGCTGAGACATTCCAAAAGGTATGGGTTGATTTTGAAGCTCAAGATTAAGGCAGATATATGAAAGTAAAAAGGAGAATGATTTAAGAGAAGTGCCAGGATGACTTACAGAGAGATGTTAATGACAATCTGTAAGGAACAGATAGCCAAACACTTTCTGATTTTCTACTTCTCTCAGTAAAAGATTCTGAGAATGCTTCCAAATTAGGTGCACTCTTTTCTTATAAATTATGTACATGTACCATTATTCTTATGTATTATTACCATATGACATACAAAAATAAAATATAACGAAGAATGGAATGAAAAATTAGCAACTATCTAATTTTTTCTTCCTCTTTTGAATCCTCTGGAATACATAGGCTGCTTTTAAGAGGGTTCACTTCTAAAATACCTGAAAAGCAGCATGGTATAGTGAAATGGTTGTCAAACTTTAGGCAGCATCAGAATTTTCTGGAAGCTTATAAAACTAATTTCTGTCTCCTAAAATTTCTAATTTAGATCAGGAATAGGGCCAAAGGCTTTGTATTCTGACAAATTTGCAGTTGGTGTTGGTCTGAGGACTAGACTTTGAGAACCACTGGTATAGTTAAAAGCATATTCTCAAAGTTAATGTCCCAGAGCCGGGGATTTAGCTCAGTGGTTCTGCTGCTTGGCTTGAAAGCGCCAAGTCCTGAGTTTGATCCCTGGTACCAAAAAACCCCCCAAAACACAACAAACTTAGTGTCCTGAAGGTGGACATGCGAATTCTTGACAAAATATATTTTACCTCTCCGAGCTCAGGTTTTTGAATCTGTTAAAGTGCAGGAAATCAAAATTACTTCCCCCTTAGGGTTTCTGGATGGCTGAATGAGGTAATACAGATAAATTGCTTAGTGCTCAGTACTTATCACCGGGAAAACAACAGCACATTTTGAGTGCTTTCTCTCGCTCCTCCTCCCCTCATCGTTACCATGAAACATCTTTTTCATGTCACAAAGTAGTATGAGGAGCATTTAGTTTCAGGATCCAGCATTTTACCTTATTTCATTAGCATCATGAGAATGCTTTTTTTTTTTTTCTACTTTAGAGGAAAAAACATGCTCCTGGTGAGAGTATCTTTCCAGCTGAGTAGTAGAGACGAAGCTCTTCGGCAAAGTCCGCCTAAACCAGAACAGTGTGTTCAGCCCTCTCCCCTTTGTGTGTAATTTTTGATAGCTTGTGGCTGTGTACATTTCTGTTGTCTTTTGTGTATACTCAATTCTTGTTGCATGTGATCAAGTTGACAGTTTTGTTGGTTGTGTTTTTGAATGTTTGGAGGCATGAGAATGGTAAATACAGGTGATTTCTTTGAATTTAACTACATTTTAATGTTTCCCCTGTCCTTCTTTTTTCTCCTTCCTTTTGTGAATTACTAGGACCCAGTACCACCTGCCAAGAAGACTCTTGTGCCAACCAGGGGGTCTGCATGCAGCAGTGGGAAGGCTTCACCTGTGACTGCTCCATGACGTCTTACTCTGGAAACCAGTGCAATGATCGTGAGTACGATCTTTCCATACTGGGGTTTTTTTCAAGAGGTTGAGAGAAATCTTAGGTGACCACATGTAAAAAGATGGCCTTTTTGAGCGATTGATAAATAATTCTGTCCTCCAGAAACTTGGAAAATAAGTGACTAGTGTTCTTACAGGGTAAGCGCAAATACATATTTTTTTGTTCGATAATATTAAATGTTCTCCCATTTTCTTACCCTCCATTATTGTCTTTAAATTAGAATACCTGTGCCTGAAAAACAAAGAAACAGTTCAGGTCATACTGCCTAAATTGATTGGTATCTATTTGGCTTATGCATGCATAGTTATTCTGTTTATATATACACCTGTATTTTGTGAGTATGTCATATACAAATATCTGGAAATTTGGATTCTCATGGAAGACAGCTTGTAGTTATCATTTCTGTCCATGAGTGATACTTCATGTATATCAGCTGACTTAGAGGACTGATTTCATATAAATTATTCTAATACCGATGGTAGACCGATGACAATGCTATAGGCATCTATAATTTGTGTCTCCACTCTTTTCACATGGTATTTTCCTAACATAGCCATTTTAAAGACAAGCAAGCAACTGAGATTTGCTGAAAAGTCTTGACTTTCTGCTAGTTGCTGATTTTTGAAATGCAGCCATCATGGTAGAAATTTATTTTAAAATGTAAACTTATTTGCATATTATAGTTTGACCACATGCAGGCAGGTGCCCATTACAATGCTATGCTCTCTTGTCTATTTGGTTTTTATTGATAACCTTATTTCCCAACTCTTTTTCATATGTGTGGGTATCTCTTTAGTTCCCATTTCCATTTTTCAAAATAGCTTTTTGCTCCATATGCTGTTTCATTCTTTTAAGATACATTAAGGAGAAATGGGCAATATAATAATCTAGAGAGAAAATTATGTGATACCCATTCATCTAAATGTAAGTATATGTCTCTCTATCTGTCACACAAATGGTACAATGTCTGCAAAGGGTTTGGAATCAGATTGCTTATGCCAAGTATTTTGGTATTACTGAAAATCCTCTTTCCATATTTATGATTTGGAAACACTTTTCTATTCTGAAGGAGGCAGTTATGGTCCAATCCAGGGCACCTGGGGGATTGTGTTATATGCTATTTCTTTTCCCTCCAATTTGTCTACATAGGACTCACTAGGAAGGCACTTTTCCCTCTAACTGGTGGCATAATGCTTCTTTATCCTCACAAGTTTATTTCTTATCACACATACATCTCATTGTAAGTAAAAAATGGTCAGGAAGAGACTCTGTACACCAAAAAGGCAGAAAGGTAAGTTACTCTTACTGTGGTGAATGTTCATGACCTTCACAAGGTATGTATGTATTTTCTTGTCATTGACAAGTTCCTTTCTGTCACTCAGGACCCAGTGTTTTCTAGTAAAACTCAACCATGATTCTTTACAGCCTACTATGGTTGTTTTTTGTTTTGTCAAGAGCAGATTGTCTAAGAGGAGGACATTGGACTATCACACTTGAGAAATTTGCTAGTATATAATGAACTAGATCTCAGATTCAGAAAATGTCAGCTCTCCTATATGGGAATAACTTCTCATGCTTCAAAACCATTTCTATGAGATCCAGGCTTAGAGTAATGAACTTTGGATTCTGGAAACACTATAGTTGAGATTTTGTTGTAGAAGACCTAGCAGCAAAAATTGCTGACAGAATCTGCTTTCCTGGTCCTCTCCTGGAGAGTGTACTAGGGCTTTGCTATTAGATAACAACAGAGGAAAGATGCAAGTAAAGTTTAACTCAGGTGTCTGGGTTTAGGATTCAGAAATTTAGGATTCAGAATGTGACAAATGTATGGAATTCAAATATACAGGATGTGACTATAATATTCAGATATAAAGTTTTAATGAAACCTGACCAGATAGATTAAAATAACAGATTACTTAAAATTGTTACAATGGATGAACCTGTACCCAAATATAGGTATCTAAGGCATTTGTGAGAACTTCTCTTTTGAAACTAACCTTAGCCAGTTTGTCTCAGCTAGAAAATCAACCTCACTGCTTTACATCATAGAACATTATTTTTTCTATTGACAGTGACTCTTAGAGTTGCAATCTGCTATTTCAATTCACAAACATCTTCAAAGAGAAGTTACCTATGTGATATTCTATGTTTTTACCTCTGTTAATAAATTCTTGGGAGCTTTGTCTATGTAAGAAGCTGAGTGTTAATTTTCTGTGTCACTAGCAGAGTTGAACAGACTTATGCTTAGCATGCATTTAGTTGGAACAACACAAATGTGACTCCATATTATAAGTGCCTTCAATGGCATCTAGCCTTTATCAAATTCTTGGAAAGAGAACATTCTATAGAATGTTGTATATATCTAAAATTATTTTTCTTAAGATATTGTCATAAGACTGTGTAAATTGGTTAGAGATGAAATCTAACGGCAAAAGGTGTTTTCGAATGGGGACAGAATTTTGAATCTCTTTTTCTATGAGCTGTTTATCAGAGAAACAGACTGATATTCAGCTAATGCAAATGGAAAGCTGTCAACTTATTAGTGAACATCCCAGAATAGAAACCTTTCCAACGGGGAAATAGCAAGGCTTTTTATATTTTTTGAAATACATCTTTAATCCATCATGTGAAAAAAAGTTCATTGTATTTGGCCATGACCCATAAAGTTCTGAAGAAGTATGTGTAGTTTAGGATCTTCCTCACTTCTTCTACCACTGTTTCTGTCCCTCATGACTTTAGATTTTTTTTTCTTGCCTTTTACCAAGTATGTTGCTTGATTGACAATTTTAAGGTGCTGTTTCATAGATGTTGTCTCTAGGAGTTCAGTGTCCCTTTAAAAAGTTCATCTCATTAAATACGAGTAAACCAAAGTTGGGCAGTTTTCCCTTTATTCCATCATTTTTGTGTGAGCATTGTGGACTTATGGATGTAGTGGGGTGCATTTCAGGTTCATGCTTATGAAAATATGATGATTGTGAAGGACTGGCACATATTTGGTGATGGTTGCCTTGAGTAAAAGTGAGTCTCTTATATAGGATTCAAATTTTAAAAAATTATTTGGCTAGAACTCAGGTACAATTGATTCCTTAATGTTTTACAAAGTTTTAATAGGACTTTTCACCATTTTATGTGTGATAAAAGTGTGAAGAATATCATGCAGAAGCATTTTTGAGTTAATCATTCCAGAAGCAATTTTGAGTTAATGTAGGATTCAGTAAGATCTATGGAAGGACACAGAAGTAATATTCTTCAAAGAGAATCTATTTCTTCAGCAAGTCAAAAGAAATGGGGTTGATATCTGAGTGGATGATTTCTACCTGAGAGCCAACACACATATTCCATATTTTGGTTATACATTTATACCTTGCTTAAGAACAACAGAAAAACTAAACCTCACAATGGATCTTGTATGGTCATTCTTTTTGGGTATTGGATTCTGATTGGTATTTTAAAGCAGACCGAGAGTCTGGGAAATTCAACTGTGTCTTAGCCATTACACCTTCAGACAAATCCGAAGTCCCAGTTCTGTGATGTGTGACAGTATCACTCCCATTGGTAGCCTGGGGTTAAGTTCCATTCTCCTTCTTGGTATTGAAAAAATTCACCAAATCCATCTCTCCTGCACACACCCAGACATATACAAAAGGGTTGTCATCTTTAGAGGTTTCATGAAAATAGCAGTTTTAAACATTTCATGTCTGTCCTTAACAATGCTGTTTTCTCTTACTCTGCTCATGACAATTGGTTCGAGTTGCTAACACTTTGGAGATCTCCCACTACTGGAGAAGCACATGTGAGTCTGCCCATGGTACATGAGTTCTTTTTTTTTTTTGGTACCGGGGATCGAACTTGGGACCTTCCATTTGCGAGGGAGGCAGCAGAACCGCTGAGCTAAATCCCTGGCCCGGTACCCGAGTTCTTAACACACATCAGGTGTCTGGGTTTAGGATTCAGGTGTTTACACTGGCTTTGTTGGATGAGGACAGTGGAATAAATGTGTGTCCTCAACCCACTCTCGGCAGATATCTGTCCTATGCTACATTGCTGGCTGTACACTGCAGGCTACTTGTTGGAGAAATTGCTAGGTTCACACTGGCATGTGACAATAGATGTTCTTTGCTTGCAGCAAATCAATAGCGAGCAGCTGTGGATCGTGCAGATAGCGGGGTGTGAAGCGCCCTTTCAGACACTCTTCTGCTGGAGTGGCTGTTAAGCTGCACTGTTGGCTATTGATTGGCCTTTTGGTTTTTATTTATTGTGTGGGTTTATTTATTTTGTAATGTAGGTTGGTGCATTGATTAAATCTGTTAAAAACACATTTCCTAATTCAGGCTTCAGAAAAAAATAAGCCATATATGCTTTACTTAGTGGACAACCAAGGGGACAGCTGTACGTATACCAGCTCAGTCTCTTGGTTCCAAATATGCACAAAACCATTTCATGTTTTAGTTATACGTTTATACCTTGCTCTGCTTTCAGGCTCTGTCTTTCCAGCAAACAGATCCTACTTGAGTTTACTTATAAGAGATTTTGCTGTTTAGGTCTCAGTGTATCATTTATTCATTCACGAGTCATTTCTTATTTGCAAAGATGTTCAAGGTGTTCATGAATAAGACACAGGTCTCTTCTCAGAGACATTAGAGTCTAAAGGGAGAAGACATATGTGAAGGTGTTTTGGTAGAGATATGAGTGGCATATACTGAGGAGTCATAAGGTGGAATAATGGCAACTGTCTCTGGGGTTAAAATGCCATGAAAAAGCTCAGTTGCTCTTAGCAGAGATTCTTTTGAAAAATGATGAGCTTTGACAATTGTATAACTACCTCCTCAGAAAATATGGTTCAAAGAGGGTAGAGAAGGAAAGATGGCCTTCCAGGAAGCAAGCAAAGGGAAGGATGTTCCAGCCACAGTTACCATTCTGGTGCTTTCCTTCCAGTCTTTTTTCTAAGAGTTTATACCATTAAAATCATACATCTTCAAAATCTTTTCTTTGCTTTACTTGGATTAACATTGCAGGCTATGTTCTTTTGAAAATATAAGAAACATTATTCAATTTCCTAATCTCCTTTAGTAGAATCCACATTATAGTACTCACTTGTTGGGAATGGATACCATCTTCCCACCTTAAATATGTATTTGTAGGCCTAATAGGACCCAAATCTTGATAAATGTCATTAAATCATTAGTGAATATTGATCTTGAAAGTTTATTTATAATGAACCAAATTTTTAAAAGTTGATTTGTAGTGTATAACTTATAAATTATAAAAGGTACCATAGAATAGTCATGAATTTAATTAGCATTAGAATAAAGCTGATTTAAATGCCAGTCCTCATTCTAACACTGTGAAATTGAATTTACTCACTTTAGCTTCTGGAAACTTTGGTATAACACAAGGGAGGTCATAGATACTTAATTAAAAGTGATGGTGATTTTTATTATTAGCAATAATAATATTTGACATTCAACAAGTCCTTATCATGTTCTGGATAATAAGCTAGCACTTTTGTAAAGATAGCTTAGTGCCATTAATCATCCCCAAATTCCTCAGAAATTTGACACAAGTATGGTTCTGACTTTAACAGAGAAAACTTAGATCACAGTTAGGAAGTAGCCAAGTTAGGATTTGAATCCAGGTCTGGTTTATATGAAAATTCACATTCTTATTTGCTTTGCTACTACCTAGTCATTATTAGGGTAATAAAATTTAATATCTGTATTAATTGTTAGACTAGGTATAGAATTCTAGGAGAACAAGGATCCACAGCCAACCAAATTATGTAAGATATAGTGTTGGTTGATTACTTTACCATCTTCTGGAATTCTGAATGTCTTAAGTGTTTTTGTCCTGATACTTAGGTTAGGCCATTTAGAGTTAGAAAAACTCTTATAATCTTAGTGATTATAGAATTAGAATATTTTTTATTCCCAGCTTATTGTCATTCTCTGTGAACCTGTCTAGACCATCTGTTTTCCACATCCTTACTTTACTACAGTTCTAATGTACGTCCTCTAGCATAGTGGAGGAGATCTCTGATGTAGAATGGAAAGACTCAAGTTCAAATCTTGTCTTTGTCACTTGATATCTGTGTTTCTTTGGACAAATTAATTCATCTGTACTTCTAAAATAAAGATATTCAGGGGTCTTATCTTGTTGGAGTGTTGTAAAGATAAATTTAATTCATTACCACTATGACATTTAGGACATGGTGCATTAAAGCCACTTCAGGATTGTTGGCTACTTATTGTCCAATTGATTTTCAAAAAGTTCAAAACATAACTTGTACAAACACAATTTTCATAAAGTTAAAAAAACAGCACTCATACAAATATAGAATGAATGTGTGTCAAATTTATTTAACTCCTTAATTAGGGCAGCAACAAGATGGTAAAAGTGTAAAGAAGATGCAAATGAATACTAGAAGAACTCAATTATTTATAGGCATCTGTAAATTATTAGAATGCAGATTTAGGTTAGATATGAAACTGGCCAGTATTCCATTAGGCAAATATCCCTGGTGTTATTTTTTTCTTCTGAACATACATATCTCTACTGAAAAAAATCTCCAGGTCATTTCACAGAGGTCTGGGTCCCAATTAATAGTAAATATCTGTATCAAACTGATACATCCTCTAATGGAATTAAATATTTCTTGAGTCTTTTAAACAATGTCATTATATGACATTGAAAGGGCATGTCATTATTTCACCTTTTTCCTGGCTTTTGAGTAATTTCAATCATTTTTCACCTTAAATACCTCTTTACCTTTCACTTTTTAACAGTTTAACTGTGTGCGAATCACTGGGCTGAATTCATTGTTATTTAAACCTCACTACAGCTCTAGAAAACCAGTTGTGATCCCGGTTTCATACAAGAAAGGAAACTTGGGTTTGCTCAAGGTGTAAAGCTATAAGGCAGGGAACAAAGACTCAGTTGTATTTGCCTGGCTGCACATGTGGCCTCTGAACTGCCAAGGTCTCCTGGATGCCTCTGGAGCTTCTTGCTGAAGTCTCTTCATGCACGGGGATTCAGATTCACATGAGCCACAGAACTTACCTACTTTTGATATCAGTGTAATCACTGTAATTTATAGCATCCATATTGTTACCTGAACAGGTGCTGTATTTTTCAATTTTTACTTTATTCATTTTAAAGGATGGCATCATTAGGACTGATCTGCTCAGGTAACAAGACCAAAA
The DNA here is from genome assembly GCF_053883595.1 of Heterocephalus glaber. Lineage (NCBI taxonomy): Eukaryota > Metazoa > Chordata > Mammalia > Rodentia > Bathyergidae > Heterocephalus > Heterocephalus glaber. Next base: position 18,813,338 of record NW_028258379.1, read on the forward strand.
GCCTCATCAAACAAGTGATATTTAGCTAGTTTGGTTCATCTAGGCAGGCGGAGGGATAAATGCAGAGGAGTCAGAAAGGCAGAGGAGAACTGCGTGAAACTGGGACTGGCAAGATCTGGAAGGTGAGATACTGAGAAGCATTCATGGATAGCAGCTCTAAAGGTAATGTCCGATATCATTTCTTTGCATCTGTTTTTATTTTTCTGGCCCCAGAAATAATCAAGGTAGGCAAAGGAAGGTCAAAGGATGGAAATTCAATACAAGGTCTTCTAAGTGCAAGAATGAAGGTCCAGACATTCTCAGATATATCCGCAGGTCTCACCTTGTTGTCCAGGACAATCCCACTTGCTTATAGTTCCCCTGATGTCCGTGGATTTGGGGAATCCTCAGACTATACCCACAGCTGATATTAATACACATGCAGCATCGAACTGATTCAGCAGGAGCCAGGATTGCCTACAGCTTTTGTTTGGGATAACTCTCCATGAAAATGAGCTGGGACTCAGAGGTGACACTTGGGCCTATGGTTTAAGGAGAAATAGTCTCCACAATTCAAGATCTTATAGCTAATCAGGGATTACTATGAGCTGTTGAAATTTGTGGCCTCACTAATTTCATCTCAGCCCTCTTCAGTATGCTGTATTGGTAGACCTTTTTTATTGCTTATGTTTAATTATAGCCCATTTATTTCTGGTGTACTTGGCTAGTCACTGATAGTGATGGTAGTAATCTTCTGAAAGCCTATTGGTTCACAAACAATAATTTTATATGACCTTGTTAGTCACATACAGGCACAATTTTAATATATTTTGTTAATATATACTCATCTTTTCCTACATTTATTTTCACATCTAAAGGCTAAAAAGATATAAACTACTTTATCTTGTCTCATAAAATAGAGCTAGTAAATATAATTTGGTTCCCTTTCCTCATTAGTCTTCCTTGAAATTTTTTTGGGGGGTGCAGAATATTTTTTGATTGAGGTAAAATTTGCATTTGGGAAGATGCACAAATCTTACCTGTGTCATAACCAATGTTTATGCCCATGTAACCATACCCATTAAAGGTAGAGGACAGTTTCAGGCTTTCAGAATCTTCCCCTGTGCCCTTTCCAGTTATTTAGTCCCTTTCCCCTTAAAGGCCACTGCTGTTTAATTTTTATCACCATGTATTATTTTCAATATTTGCTGAACATAAAAAAGTGGAGTTACATAGCTTTCATGTCTGTTTCCTTTACCCTATATGATGTTCCTAAGATTCATTCATGTCAGCTTTACAATCCAGCCACCTGAGTCTCTCCTGACTTTCAGCTCTGCGTGCCTAACTGTAGGTGTCAATGTAGGATCCACATGCACCATTATGTGGAAATTCAAGGAAGTATGCTGATGCAATCCTAGGTCTTAAATTCTTCTTCTTTCGTTTATTTGTTTGTTTAGTACTGGGAATTGAACCCACTTCAAAATGAGTTACAGCCCCAGCCCTTTCTTATTTTTTATTTTTTTTATTTTCAAAGAAGGTCTAGGCTTGAACTGGGATCCTCCTGACTCAGCCTCCCACCATGTTTAGGTATCTTTCAGCAAATCACTGTCTGCCTTTGCCCAACGTCCAGTGTCTTCAAAGCAATTCTTTCACATGTCACCCTTTTCTCGGTTGTATCAGTTGATCTGTATTAGTGCATCCAGGTTACAAGTGGATCATCAACTCATTTCTTTCTATATCACTTTACCTTTAGGCTGTGAAATTACAACAAAGGTTGGGGGCGGGGATGTAGTACATATTGTGTTGTGCTTCAAGAGAATAACACGAAGCTTTACATTAGTCCTGGAATGGCCCTGGCAGCATGGAATACTCTGAGCTCTGATTTATGTATTTGTTGGTAAAGACTTCCAATTCCGGTTACAGGCCTTCTGCATAGAAAACTTTCTGCAGCCAAAGAAAGTATAAGAAATTGTACAAAACCAGTTAAATACCTGCATATGTGTCTCCATCAAGCACTTTTTAATTTGAGTTTCTGTTATGAGGTCCCCATTGCCTTTTCCCTCCAGTTCTCTGATAACACTTGATTAAAGCTCAGTGGGTGCAGGGGTAGATTTGGCTCATGTTGATGGCCATTCTTATTATTTCATTTACTTAGAATTATAGTTTGTTTTCTCATCTACCTTTATCCTGTGGCTCTTTGCTGCCTGATTCTTATCTCTTTGCCAAATTAAATTAGGAAATATTTTCAAACAAAGAATTTGGAGACCTCTGAAAAGTGGAGCTGTTTCTATGCCAGGTAGTATTTTGGCCACTGATTCTCCTTATTTTGATCTCCAGGTGCTAGTATACAGACATTATTTTACTGCATGTCTGCAAAAGAGAAGAAGCAACTTTATAAATTGTTAATGATTTTTAGCACTGCCAGATCTTTTAAATAATAGAATTAAACAAGCCCTCTGTTGGATATATGGAAAATATATAAAAGTAAAAGAAATATTTTAAAAACATAATTTGGCCAGTTACTAATATGACCTTGTTTGGAATATGCAGAGTGTCAAGCACATAATAGACATTATTAGATGAATGACTGAACCTTGCATATTTCAAAGTCTGAATTTTGCAAAGGTCCTAGTGTTCTTTTCATGAAACAAACAGTATTTCCACCAGGGCTAGATGTTTTCTTGGCAGAGGGAATAAATTTAGGCATACAAAACTTATAATGAGCCTTCCAGTATGTAATATTCTTCTGCAGATGAAACGTGGAAATGTCAAGATGTTTTTGCTCTCTCTCTCTCTCTCTCTCTCTCTCTCTCGTCCTTCTTCCTTCTCACAGAAAAGCTTGCAGATTCTGATAAGTTATACATGAATACACTTACATACTAGTGAAATGGTTTTATATTGGATTGTGATTGGAGGGAAAAGCCCCTTACAATGCATATGGTGAAGGAGTATCATGGTAGCAGTTTTTTTTGTGATACTCACTTCTACAGAGGCATTGTGGCTTATTTCACATAATGAGATTACTTACAATGGTCTAGTGCTCTAGAAATCTACCCAGGCAGTGGACATCTTCTATATGATCATCATTCATTAATGTCCTCTAAGTTTTATGTTGACCAAACCAGTACTATAAAATTGAAGAAGTTAGATGCACCGTAGTCTGAAAAATATAAAACAGAAAGGTTCTCTGATTTTTACATACCCTGGGTTGAAAAATTTTTATATCTCTGCAGGAGAATTCAGGCAAACCTAGTAAACTCTGTGTAATAATTCTGTTTATTAGTAATAAATGATAACATCTGACTCTAAGACATCATTTCCCAGTAAATTCAATGTGTGCTTTTTTAACTCAGTTCTCAACTAAATCTAAAATTGCAGTTTACCTAGATAACATTCTTTGAGTAAAACCAAATATATATTTATAAATAAGCATAAGTGATATATACATATTATAAATGAATATAATTTTCCTTTGAGATTCTGTGAGATATTTTTTCTATTCAAATTTCTTTGTCACTGTGACTTCCAGAAACATATGTGAACATTTGATTGCATCTCAGGCAATTGAGAAAGTCATGTGTTCCTGTAATTTTACAGGTAATGTGTATGCCTGGGATACAGACCAGGTATCTTCCTGCTTTTGAGGGTGTTTGGCAGAAATCCCTTCAGCCTCTCTGAATTGTCAGTAGGTAGGGTATCATTTTATCTCTGAAAAGGGATTCAGGAAGGGAGATATCACCTGGGAATTACCTCTCTGTGGAGCAAGCTTTTGGCTTTCCCTACCTACAATTCCCGTGTGGCATTCTTACACTGGGGCATAAGTAGATCATCCAGTTACAGCCCACGTGAATGCCCTAGCAGTGGGGAACTGGAGATAGGGTTTTGGAAAAAGTCCTGCACCCCAGTACATATATCATGCCCATGTATCTTTTGTCTCTGACTGATGCAAAATCCTAAGAACAGAATAAACTAAGAAGAATATAATAAAACAAGCAAGTTTGGTGTTGTTAGAGGATTTATTCCAATTCCCCTAAGACACCACATACATTTCCAACATTTAACTTATTTAATTTGCATTTGGATTAATTTAGTGTATTTTCTGATTATATAAAGCTTAATGAACAATAAACACAGCTATAACCAAATTTCACAGCTATTTCTCAGTGTGGGGTAACATTTTGCATTTAGTTATATTTGGTTTCCTAGGTGATGTGTGATTTTAATGGTATTTCCGAAAGCTGCATCTCATGTCACGTGGAATGTTTTGGTGATGGATTCTTCAGAACTACAGCAAGGCAAGAGGGAGTAAGTTGTTTTGGAACCCTGCTGAAGCCATGGTATTGAAAGTCAACTGGCGAACATAGGATGTTTCAGAATCATTCTCCTCGCTGTTCACCCCAGCAGTCTTTGAGCTCTCCACTGTTGTGCTCCATGCTTGTGTTTCTGAAATCTCTCATGTTTTTCAGTTTCAGACTAATCTTCCCCAAATAACAGTTTTTTGGTTTTTGGTTTTTTTGGTACCGAGGATCGAACTTGAGACCTTGTGCTTAGAACCACTGAGCTAAATCCCCACCCCCAAATACCAATTTTGACTTTTTACTTCTCTGCTCATGAACTGGCAGCAGCCACCTCTCAATGTAGTACAAACTTTGAACTTGATTTTCAAGGTCTTCTATAATCTGCTTTTGAAAGCCTGGCGTTAAATTCTGTTTGCTTTAATATTCATGGCTCACTGTGTCCTCTAATAAGGCCAGTCTTCTCATTGTCACCAATACACTCTGTGGTCATTCTGGTCTGAGCCCTTGCCATGCTGCTCTTCCTCCCTTCCTCGATCCCTCCTGACCTTGAGGGCTCTACACAGGGTCACCTGCTCCCTGGAGTTGTCTCTGACCACTTAGATCCATACTGACTCTTCTGTCAAATCCCACTGCATCTATATTCAGAACTCAGGGTCAACCTGGCTCAGCATCCAGAGGGGATTAGTGTGAGTAGGAGAATAGAAGGTGGGTTTCATTCTTGGCTCCTTTCCTTCCTAAGTAAATGACCTTTGGATATGAGCAGAACACAGCCTCACAACAATATAAGTGTGTAAGAGTTGCATTGTTGTGAGAAATCAGGCTGAGAAATAATGGATGCAAAGCAGAGTCATAGGCCTGGGAAGGAGTTTTTGTAAGCTCTCAGGTTGTAGTTTATGTAACAAATATAAAGCTTCCATTACAGAAAATATCACCAATAAATAACAAGTAGAATTTTGAGTAGATTAATTACCACTGGTGATGTACATACACGGTATTCCCTGGAGACCCAATTTTCATATATCGCGCTGACTATGGTTTCCTCTAGGGTTGAGGTTAATTTGTATGTGAGGGTGGGTGTACATAGCAGGGTTACTGCAATTAGATTATTCCAATAGCACAGATGTTCTCTATATTGTAATTTTAAATTTAAACATATTCCTAATTATGGATCTGTATAATTCAACCAAATCCTAAATAAGTTTTGGAGGACATACTACCTTTCCTGTAAATTTCATGATTTAAAAAAACAAAAATCAAAACCTGGAAACCTGGTATAGTATTTTGTTTTGTTTTGTTTTGTTTTTACAGGATTCCAAAAACATTCTTGGCGACTGTGGTATCTTTGGTTATCTGAGATTCTAGTTTTGGTCTTTAGTTGGAATACAGAAGAATTGACCAGTGAAACTTTGACTGTTATTATTAGTAAGACTGAGAGAGCAAAACCACAATTTTTGTGGCCTCTGATATTACCAGAAATCTTAATGTACAATCTTAACTTTATAGATATTAACTTATTTTTAAATCTATTCATTTAAAGCAGTGAATATCACTTAATTTAGCTTTCAAAATGAATTATTTACAGATGGTAACTTCTAGTCTGCTGTCTTCAGGCTCTGAGGCCGGGCAAAGTCTGGTACTTACCTCCTTTAACTTTGAATGTGAAGCCAGGGAGCTGGAAGCTCAGAATGAGTGGCTTATTTTCTAGTCACAGCAAAATTCTTCAGAGAAAAAAAACCAACAGAACTATGGGGTTTCTGGTTTATTATTTGAGTGGTCTAATGTGCTAATTATTCCCTGCCATGGGGAAATGGCTGCATATTAAACTCCACTGGGGAGTGACTGAAGAAGAAGCCCCATCTGAGGATCATTATTCCCTCCCTGGTAACCAGAGTTCTCATAAGGGGCTCAGCTGTGAACACTGGGGGATTGGACCCAAATCTTAATCATGGTGATTTTGATAATCAGTTCCGACTAGCAGAATGTTGCTAGGTCTTTGGAACCTATGAATCTGATAATATTTGAGAAAAAAGTTATGATGAGTATGATTGCTTAATGTGTGGGAAAGGAGCTGGTAAAGAGGAATACAGTATAAGAAGAAATCCCAGCCATGTTAAGAACTGGCACTTCTGAGGATAATTCTGTAGGTGACTTGTACTTTTAGATTGCAGTTTTTCTGAGAACTTAATAATTTATTTAGGATGTTTAGATAATGAAGATTTAAATTCATTGTAAAATGTTTTCACATAGGGATGATGTTTTTCTTTATAGTCAGTTTATTAATTAGACAGAAGTGTGGTTTATTTACCTCTGAGCCTTTGTATTAGTAGACATGTGTTTATATAGTCTTTCTTTATGTTGACAAATATTTGGTGCCAGCTAAGAAGTAGGTTGCAGATAATCAAGTAATTAACATCCTATGAGCACACTATTGGTTCATGATATACATTTTCCTAACATGAACAAAGTCCCATGTAGCTTCAAGATCTATGTCTTAACTAAAATTTGGACATACCAAATTGATAAAACATCTCTTGAATTCTTCAGTGAAGAACTATTTTCTTAATCCTTTTATTCCTGGAGTTAGATCTTAGTTCTACAATACTAGGTCAGTGAAACTTCTTTAAAAGCCTATGTCTTTTATGGTATGTCCTTCCCCCTTCTTCTTCCATACCTGCTGACCTCTAGGATATTAGAAATAGTCTAAATTCACTTTCTATCTTGAAGCCTTCTTCTTAGTCCATCCTTTTTTTTAAATCTTTGATAACTTCATGTTACTTTATTTTCTCTGATAACCTGAATTCCTCAGATGGCTGGCCACATAGCAAAGATAATTTCTCTTGCTGTTACCACTTCCTAAGTTTTTACCTCTCCTACTCGATGTCTTCTGACTCTGCCTTTTACTTCCAAGGATCTTGAAGAATTCACTTGACCTCCCTACACCATCTAAAGTTCCTAGTAAGTAATGAGAATGACAGTCCCATAATAACTCTAAAGCTCTGGACATCCATGACCTTCTACCCAGTACCCGACTTCCAAGTAAATCCCTCTGCTTGGTTTCTTGGCTCCTACCACATGGCTAGGAACATCATGCAAATGCCAGTTGATCCGAGTGTAATCCCTTATTCTCATATTATAACAATGCCCTTGATTTGTTCCTCTTTATAGGAAAAAGCTTTGCAAGCACCCAACCTTTGTTCTGCACTTCTGTTCATTTATTTTTCCTATTCAGTGATACCCTGTTTTCTCCTCTGGAGTTGTCTGCTTACCATTTACTGAGGAGGTGTTACCTAATGTGAGCTTTCCTTCATATTTCCTGAAGTCAAAATTCATCTTTATGTTTAAACACATAAAATATCTATAGCGTGATAATGAAGACTTTTGGGAACTTTTCTCCAAATATAATGTTTCATTAAATCTCCTTGGACTTACTCTCATAAATCCGAGTATCTCTAAGAATACTTTCTTCTCCACATGTGCCTCAAAATTTTGCTTTTTTATTTTCCCACCCTCCTTGCTCTGATCATCTATACGTGTTCAATGAAACTTTGTATGGAATAAATATTTATATGGAGTTTACATCTTTATATAACATGTTTAACGACATGTGATTTTTTTTCTAATTTGGATCAGGATGTGTTATTATTTTCCTTGTACATGGCTTAGCACAGTATTAATCATCAAAGGAGTAGCTTCCTTTTTTGCACTAAATATTTCCTCATTATGGTGCCTATCACACAAATATTTGTTAATTATTTTGGCTATTAATGGTGAATTCTTTAGGACAAGCATCAGGGCTCATTTATCTTTATATTTGCAGTACTTTATATAGAACCTGGAGTATTGTAGATGTCCATTTTGCACATTTTACAGGAATATATGAAATACTTATGAAAAAATATGCAATAATCATTACCTTCAACATGTAGTAGTTGAAGGTGACGATTGGGTTCATTCCCTTTGAATCTCTGTAACAAATACCTGAAATAATCAGATTTAAAAGAGGAAAAATTAATTTTGGCTCATGGTTTCAGGGGGCTTTCTCCATGTTTGCTTCATTCTGTTGCTTTAAGGCTGTGGATAGCACAGTACATCATAGTGGGAACATGTGACAAAGGAACCTTGTGCAGCTTGGAAGCACAGAGTGAGAAAGAGGAGGAGTCCCAGGGTCCCCTTCAGAGCATCAGGGCATTTCCCCAGTGATCTGACTTTTTTCTAGCAAGATGCTCTTCCTAAAGATCCCAACACTGCTAAGATACCACAGACCAGGAACAAAGCGTTTGGCACATGTGCCTTTGGCGGACATTCAATGGCCAAATCACAGCAAGGATGAAAACCCAAACCTTATTTCTTATCTATATGGAGTATGGGAGAAACTACTATAATGCATCATGAAAGGCACAAAACCACTCATTTATTATGTTTATTTATTAGTAGTAGTTTTTTAAAAATTTGTTAATTTCGGAATACATAAATACCTCATTTATCTCACATTTTACATGGAAAAATACGGCTCTACAGAAAGCACTGTCCTCTCTGAGATTCCTCATCCTATGATCCTAAGTGAATATTTTCTGAATAGTTTTGTGTGGCATTATGTCCCATGAGATCTCATCCTCCTGTGTACATATTGATTGGGGCTGAGGAAAAAGGGCCATGAGAGGTAGTAGGTCCCCCTGGCATAAAGAGGGGAATGTTAGAGGGAATCGCTGATTACTTGGAGAAGGAAATACATGAATCTATTGTAGAAATTACTATACTATATCCTAAAATGTATAAACAACTTACTCTGTGTTCTAAGACACTCGGGCCCTTGTAAGGAAATAATTTTTTTTAGGTCACTTTAAATTAAAATATTTCCTCTACTCTTTTTTATTTTAACTTCACTAAAACTAAGCCCTCATCAAGGTATCCTACATAGCCAGTGTATCTATATTTACCTTTTTTTTTGTCACAAAATAGGATGAAATAGACCCATTTCTTCTTCCATTGTAATGCACGACCTATTCTGCTTCAGGTCCATATTATGTAGAAAGAACAAACCAGCTGGTAGGGTGGCCTGTGCAATAGAACATTTGCTTGTAGTAAAGGGAGAGGGCGTGCTGATAAGGAGTACTATAAATGAGAGCCTGATCATAAGAGTCTGGACTGGAAATATTTTGCTAAGGCTGTGCTTGAAATTGCATGTATCCTGCCTCAGCATCTCAGAGTACTGGAATGCTAGGAGTGCACCACCATGTTCAGCAAGGGGAGAGGTTTAGGAGGAAGTGAAGAAAGGCAAAATTTTGCTGTAGTATGTAGAATGAATAAAGCTTCGAATTAGAGGCCTCCACGTATGAAGGGCAGTTGAAAGAAGTCTGTAGGCAAGTTGAGAGCAGGCACCACATTCCTTGGTTGTTGACTAAATCATCAGACCCTGGGACAGTGTCTGTGAGTTGGTGAAGGTTCCAGAAATGTTTAGGGAAGAATGAGTGCATGCAAGAAGGTTATCGGAGCCTCTTACAATAGCTAGGATAAATGGTGGGGAAAGCATGAACTAGAGGTAGCACTGAGCAACTTGACATTAGAGTCAATTTGAAAAATAGGTTATGATCTAAACAGGCAAGTAGCCAATCGTAATATTCAAAGAATTGTTAAAGAGATGAACATTAAGAAATCCACTCCATTTGTAATTTTATAAAATTCGATTATTATTATTGCTTTTTAACCTCAATGTTTCCTTGGGTTTTAAAATTAAAGATTCATTTTAAAAGTTAAAAAATCCATTTATATATTAAAAAACTTCTTTCCTATTACTCAAACAGGGCACAGTATTTCAGCCATGCCTCACTTACAAAAAGTATAAGATCATAGTCACTGTATCATTTCCAAAGGAATGAACTGTTATGGTCTCTCTGATTGAATTATAATTTTAATATCCTTGTTTGTGTATGGCTGAGAACAAGTTCATCTCAAGTCCACTTTTCCCCTGACTTAAAGAAAATTCATTCAGCTCAATTCTGCTGCTTTTCCCAGATTTTAAGCATAACAGAAACCTGAGCACTCTGATTCTTCTTCAGAATCTTCAAATTCTCTATGCTAACCTGAAAGGTTTAAGGCATTCAAAACAGTTATTTTATGCCTCAGATTGAAATATGTGAATTGTTTCATTTTAAAGGGACAGTTTCTGGATATTTGGAGTGTGTAATAACCTCTTCTATAATAGAAGAATCTTTTGAATTTTTTTTTTACATTACAGAATCCTGGTCAAAATGGTTCATGTAGCAAGGTACATCAAATACTTTAGTTTTTTTCTCCTCCTTCCTCCTCCTCTTCCTCCTTTCTCTTACTCTTTTTTTTTTTTTTTTTTTTTTTTATCTTTTGGTGTGAGAGTTACGCAGGCATCTATAAGACACACATCTATCACATTCTGACAAGTTTGACAAAAGCGTGCACATAGAAACCCAGAGCTCTATTTTTTCATTCTACTTTGGCTCTTAGTTGACTCAAATTGTCTTTCTGTCAACTCTTAGTGTTAAAGAGAAGTGTCCAAATATGGTGATGTTGAGTTCAAGTCAGTCATGTTACCTACTTGGAATTACCTTTTCAAAGAAAGTCTTAGACTTTTTTCCTAAAGGACAACTGAAAACAAAATGTGTTAACAAGAGATTGAGATGGGGGAAAGTTGTAGGTGATGGTCATATACCACCCCTGAGAAGGTAGGCAAAAGGTCAGTTCCTATTTGCCGTTGTCTAATTTCTATGACTTTCTGCTTCTTTGGCTTAGCAAGTTTAGGCTCTGTCAGGCTAAAGTGGGACAACTAAAGGTTATTCCGATTATCTGTGATTTTGTTTTAGCACTTGGAAAGGAAACCCTCCCGCTGTTTTTAAACTGTTCAAATATCCACATAAGAAAGGGTTATTTGATGTTTAGGAGGCTCACAATAAAAATATTTCCTTTGAGGGGAATTATAAAGTTATTTCTATGAATCAACTCCTGTAATTATTGTCATGTAAAATCAATTTAGAATGAAAAAAATGGCAGTATGTTATTTTTTTAAAAAGCTCAATTTAACTTTACAATTATGAGAAATTTCAAGCATACAGAAAGTACTGTATAGAAAATGTTAAATAACTTGTATCCTTATTAAGTGTAAGCATTTTGCTACATTTTCTGAATACTCTATTTTTGTCATTCCTTTTAAAAGCTTCTATTAATTATTAAAAACATGCAAATAATATTTCTACTATGTTAATATGTGTAAAGTATAAAAAGAATAAAATGAATATTCATGTACCTTCCAAAGAATTTGAGAATTATAATTTTTTTTCTTTTTTTCTGGAGCTGGGGGTTGAAGCCAGAGCCTCCCACAAGATGCTAAATACATATTGTGCCACTGAATGACACCCCTTAGCCTCAAGTGCCTTTCCTTTATCAATCATAGTGCTGTGAGCTTGCCAGTTCAAATCTCCCTTTGTCCCCTCTCATTAAAGAGCAGTGATGTGCAAAAGGAAGCTCTGGAGTTTACATTCAGATGACTGGACTGAGTCTGAAAATTTTCCTATCCCTGTTCAATAGGTGCATGAATAATGACTTAGCTAGAAAGAGATTTGAGGGCCTGACCAGAAGACAGCCTTTGTCTGGTTAGGCCCCCTGTGGTACCTTCTCAGGCTTTCAAGCTAATTCCTGGGAAGGCCACTCTTTCCTATACATGTTTTAAATACATATCCTGTATGAATGTTTTAAAAGCTTATCAACAATTGGTTCATACTCTTTATAAGACCCATGGAAAATTATCAGTATCTAGAAGAGCACCATTCTTAGAAGAAACTAGAAGAGCACCACACTGGATTTGAGAGCAGAAAGAAGAAATAATAATCTGGTCTATGGATCTAAATTGCAAATATGACCCAAGGAGTATTGAGCAAGAAGATGATTTCCTTCTTGGTTGTGTTTACTGCAAGTGCAGGGACCAAGCAGAGATGATTTGCTATTGGTCCTGCCGGTTCAGAGACAGTGTGATGTTAAACCATAGGGACTTGTTACTTCCATGCATGATTAAATCCAGTTGTCAAGTTTGGACAGGAGAGAGCCTTTCACTCAGGAAGTCTACAGGGAAGTGCTTTGTGAGACATTGCTCATTTTCAGAGTAGAGAGCAAGGATCATCCATCATGATCAAATATGAGTATTTCACATAATTTGTCTCTAGAGAGGATGACAGTAAATAAGCTGCCTTCTCTACATTTTTTTCTGTTATGATTGAAATTCATTTTGTAAGCAAGAAAGGATGTTTTCAGGTTATTAAAGCAAAACACATACGATTTATTCAGTTTCTTTTTTTCATTTTCTCCTCTGTGCATAATTTCTGCAGTCAGGTGACTGCTCAACCATCTGTCTCTTTATTATGCATATTTGTGGTAGGTCCACTCTCTTCTGCTTGAAGTTAAATGACAGCCTCTTTGGCAAGAGAATGAGAGAAACCAACATATACTATGGGACTGTAAGGTGTTCCTGTCGTCATCTTTTGTTTTAAGGAGACTCTTTCTCTTAAGAGAAATCTTTCTTCATCCAATTCAGCTATATAGATTTCTTAAGTTCTCTGACACATACATACCTTTTGAAAAAAAAACAAGAAATCTTAGTGTTGAGCAATTTGAAAAACAAGAAGTCTCTATAATCTTTAATATCAGCTTCTTCAATACTTCATTTCATTGGATCTACTTAAATGTTTTGTTTTTAGCCTATGATTCAATAGATGACCTCATTATTTCAAGATAGTCTCTTAATTCAATTAGAAAAAAATGAAATCAAGGAAGCATATCAGCTGCAGATTTGGACATGGTGACTCTTTGGTATACTGTTGTACTCGCTTTTAATGTTAGTTCATGGATGAACTTTGTGTCACAAAACAATCCATCCATCCCACTTCGTCACCATTTGGGTTACATCTGCACTTCACATGTGATTTTGTTACAGGAGTCTGTGTACCACCAGTGGGAGTATAACTCATTTCTAGATGGATAACTGTTTCAAGGTTGTTTGTTGAAATATGTCAGATGACTAAAGAATTATGTACCAATTTCCCAAAATGAGAGTAAATATTATGTACTGCAAAATGCATCAATAAAAGAAAACCAAAAAGAAATATATTATCGAAAAAGGGAGGCTGTATCTACCTTAGTAAAATTCCATTTCATGGATTTTGTTCTGCATTATGAAACAATTAGATAGAAGTTAATGAGAATAAGTTAATAATGAAACAATAAGAAATATTTGTGGACAGTTCCCTAATTTTATGTACAACAATGGGTTATTCTCTTATTGATTTTTATAATCACGTTTCAATTGGCTATTGCCATCACCCTAGGAAGATATTATTATTTTCCTTATTTATTTCAGAAAAGAAAACTGAGATATAATAATTGAGAAGTCTGGTCCATAGGCCACAAAACTAGGAGGTAGGAAACTGGGATTCCAGCCCAGGTTTGTGTGTTATGAACCAATCCTCTTACCCTCTCTGCTTTATTGTCTTTCCATATGTTGTGGCATAAAATAGAATTGCACCCTTACTATCTTCCCAGAGAGGGATCAGCCTCCAGAAAAGGTCTAGATGGGCAGGACCTCTGGCCATGGAAAGTCTGGCTACTGCAAGGGTATACTTGGCGAACAACCATGAGCACAGATGGTAGACAGCCCACACATCTCTATTTATGTAGAGGCCCCAAGTGTTTGTGTTAACAGGTTTGGGAGATAATAAAAAAGTTGTTGTTTGTTCTTTCTTTGTAAAAATTTGCAATTAATTTTAGCATAAATTTAAAAAGGGAATGTATAACTCACTAGACATCGAGAGACTGATAATCCAAGAAAATATTTGTTGGGTTTTAAATATTCCATATAAAAGTCATTTCTTTCCATTTTGACCACTAGGTGGTGCTTTGGTATTACAGGTAAATTTTAATGGGCTGGATTCCCTCCCCCCACAAACACACACTGCTTGGGTATTGGTCCAGAAAAAAGCCCAATTCAAGGCTGATTAACAGGAGTGTGCCAGGTTAGTTTGTTCGGTTTGGGTTTTCTCTATCATTATCCTTCTTTATAATCGAGATAATTAAATGCATTTGAAATTTTTGGACATTCTTTTTTCAACTTTCTTGCCATAATTTGTCTTCACTCCTATCAGAAAAGAGCATCAATACTAGGAACCAACTAAGTTATCTCATCAGCATATGATCTCAACAGGCTGCACTTTCAATAAAAATTTTTTCCTACAAAGTGGAACAAGTCACAGGAAGTGACCAAACCCAAACCCGTACTCACCTGGGTATGTCATTTGGGTATCCACAGGAGGCACACCGGCTGCTGAGAAGGCTAAAGAACATACACATGGGCCAACATGTGACTTTTTTTCTTCTTCTTCTTTACATTTTAATATCAGTGGAGATAAAAAGGGGACAGAGCAATGATTTAAACCCCTTTGATATGAAGGAGAACTGGGATCTGACGCAAGCAGTTGGATGGAAGAATAAATATCATTGCTCAAAATTCAGTAAAACTTACTGTTCATGCTATTTACAAATATTGAATTCTTTCCATTCCCATTACTGTGAAAGGACTATTTATTGGCAAGTTCCTGCATCGAGGAGTAAGTTTTTGAGCTATGAGTATAACATGAGGTAGTGGGTGATATAAACACAGGAATTCCACAAATGGCTTGGTTGTGAACTAATGTTTATCTATTTATGAACATTTGGTGCATGCTGACCAAAGTTCTAGGAACCAGGATTGCTGAGATGAAATATATACTCAAGGAGCTCAAGGTCTAGTTAGAAAGACAGTATGTCCTATGAATGGACCATTTTTAATATGCACAGACTACCAAAGGAAATGATATGACTTTGGAGAGTACTGTAAAAGCTTTTAAGTAAGATGGGGCAGCCAATAACTTACAGGCATGCTGAGTCTTAAAGGATAACTAGACAGGCAACAGGAGAAGGGAGGATGATTAGAGGGAGTAGAATGTGGAAAACCTTGAGATCTATTTTGAATGTAAGGGGTTGTAAGAATTCTGTGGTGTGGATAACATTCATGCAGGAGGGAATTAGAAATTTGGGAAATAGATAGGGGTCCTAAACATAGAGATTTATCAGAGACACTCAGACCAAGTTGAATGTGAGTTACTTTGTAAAAGCTATGGAGAGACTTTGAAGTAAGCTCTCACTTGTTCCCCACAGAATCTTGTGAAATGATTCTGCCATTTATCCCCACTTTACAGAAGGCATAAGAGAATCCCAGAGAATAGATGTGTTGCCCTAGGTGGATAGGCTTGCCATTTATCATGGTCTTCCTCTCTGGGAAATTCTAAAGCTTCACTGTCCTTCTTGAACTTTCCAAGGTACCAAAGAATTGGTTTTTCAAGAACAGATGAGATCCTTGGCTTAATTACTTAAGAGTTGCTTTCTATTTTACTCCTCAGATTAGAAACAGAGAAGCCCTGGAAGGGTTTAGCTATGAACATACTCATTTAACCTTTGCTAAGCTAAGCATACTTTCCTCGGCATTTTTCAAGAAGAAATTCACAGGGATGTTTTTGACACTGATTTTGAGTCCTGCGTTCTCTGCCTGTCTTACTGTATTTGAAGATGGAAGGGAGATACAGTGTGTTTGTGTGTGGATATGGAAGGTGGTACAGATTTAGCTCAGGGACCTTCAGCTTGGCTTGTATAACATTTGCTTAATGAGGAAATGTATAGTCGAATTTCTTCAAGAAATTGAAAATCAAGAAACAAATCAGAAAGGGTTCCTGATTTGTTTTAAAGCCTATTTTTGTTTGTGAATCCTTCTTCCCAAATTAAAAATATGATTTAAAAGCGGTCAGAAATATCTTTGTTGTGTGAGTAGAATAATGGCTTACTCAAACTCCTTAGATTGTAACTATCGTGAATTTATTCTGTTCTTGGTGTATCCATCTCTAGTTTCTTGTGCTTTGTTGAGAGGCAGGATTTAAAACAGACCAGTTGTGTGCTTGCCTCTCTGTGTACCAAAGCTACTTACACAGTGTTGGTTTTAAGTACCTGCTGAAACAAAAACAAAATCCTAGTAACAGCCCACTTCACTTTCTGTGGGTAGGAAAACCTCTCAAACGGATTATTAACTTCTTCCAAAGAAGCCTTTGTCTTTGAAATGCTGAATGCATTTCTATTCACATTAGATTTTTCCAACCACCTTGTTGATTACAAAATGCCAAATCAGAGACTTCATTAAATGGACCTGTTTTTCCCTTAATAATTTAATACTTAAATTTTTTCAAATCAAAAATTTATTGACCATCAAACCCATGACAGTCTATAAGTACATATCTTATATGACTTACATATTTCAAAAATGAATGCTGGTTTTAATACATTCATTCTTAACTATGATGCACAAAAGCAAAATATAAAATCTATTTGTTAATTTGTTCATCAAATATTTATAAAATTCCTACTGTGTAGCAGTTGCTGTATTTGGCAGTGGAGGTAAAAATAGGACAGAAGAAAAACGCCTTTGCCTTCATGAAATATATAACACTTTTTATTTCTCACAGGTCATTGAAGCAAAATTTTCTGTCCAAGACAGTGAATGAAAACCCATGTAGTCAGAATCAAGGGTGGTCAGCCTCATCATTCTCTAAAGTGGTTCTGTGAATATATCTGCCTTTAGAAAGGGCGGTTGGATCTCTCCTCATCTCTGAGTCCCCTCTATTGCCTCCATGGCTCCAACTGAGAGAAACATGCTTTCCTGCCTGCTGCCTGTCCCAGTTATGGGGTAGTAGACCTGTCTCTCAATTCTGCAAACCATACCAGAAACAAGCAGCAGTTTCAGACTTCTCTGATGGATTAGAGTCATGGTAGGGAGGAACTTTGATACTGGCTATGATGGCTCAGAGAGCAGACCACTGCCCTTGCCTTCTGTCCTATGTTTTTCTTTTAACACAGCTTCCTCCAGGCTCAAGCTATCTTGGTCTTAAGCTCCTGAAGCATAACTAGAATACTGAGTCCAAATTAAAGGGAACAAAGACCGGAGAAGTACTTCCCTCTCTCCATACCAAGGCCCACCTCTCTAGACTTTAATTTCTATTGCAAATCTTGCACATTCCCAAGAAGACCTGGAATCATGACAGGCAGGTGTCTTTCTTCTACCTAAAGGCAGGAGGCGTCCTTGTCCTGTGATGTGTACTGCTGAAGCACATGTAAGCCCAGTGCTCCAACCCTGACTGGTAAATGTTACTCTAAGCAGGGAGCAGTATCACTATAGTTCTTTGGACATGATGTAAATGCTTTTCAACCTCAGGATTTCTAGCCTCTCTAGTGTAGATAGCTACTCTATCCTCAAAAATCTCTTTGACTCTCTACTCCATCCTCTTAAATGATGCTCTCAAGTCACTCTTTAGAGTTCAGGCCAAGCCTGAAAGGGTGGCCTTCTTGGCAGTTAATGATTTTCTAAATTGAGTTTCCCTTTTTACTTGTGTTTCCTTGGGCTCTTACTTTGCTCTTTCTGTCAGACGCAGCAGCCACAGGCCAACACAGCTTGCTGGGAGTTGCCAGGTTCTGAACACAAGTATCTTAGTACAGTGGGAAGAAATCTTTCTGCAACACACACCCAGAATCTCCGAGTCCACAATGGTTCACTTCTTTATTATACCCCTAGGATAATGTGCCTTGGGTCTTAAGCCATTTATTTATTTATTTATTTATTTATTTATTTATTTATTTATTTATTTAGTAATGCCTGATCTCTAGGCTCAAAGAATAGCTTTAGATTTAGAAGATCACTTAAATAACTAGTAAGGATTCCTAAGAATTTTTACTAAATTCAACAAAAATTTTGTCTACCCCCATTACTCTGAGAGTATGCTAGATGCAAGGGCTAGCACAGTGAAAATGATAGGCATTTCATCAGCTTTAGTAATTTTTAGTTGGGTAGAGACCACAGGCATTAAATAAATAGGTACAAGAGTGATGAGTGTTCTAAAGAAGAGGTTTAAGGTGCTCTAGGTACAGTCAGCAAAAGAATTTAACCTAATCTGCATTATTTGAGATTTATTGAACTCAACCATTATCTAACTGAATGACTCTGAGCAAACAATTTAACCTTTCTATAATTAATAGCATTTCTTCTTACCTTGTAAGCCCTCCCTGTCCAGCCAAAGCTTCTAGGTGTGTGATCCATAAGGACAAAGGACAATGCTGTCGACAGCAGTAAGCCTGACTGTAAACAGCCAACACATGCTACAAGAGACAAAGGGGACACAGAATTGACTCCAGAGCATCAGACAATTTAAAGTTGAGAATGAAGAAAACTCTCGCAGGTAGCCAGAAGACTTCACAATAGATGTCCTATCTGTCTTCTATGGAACTGACCTTCAAATAAGGGAATGGAATGCTGGCTTGTTATTATCTGCCCACCAGTGCCTGACCCTAAGATTGGGGTTGAACCCTCTTGGGAATGTAGGGACTATATCCTGAAATGTGAATTGGGTGGATCAGATGACTGGTGCATCCACCAGGTGTGTGCTCACCCACGATTTCTACACAGTTTCTCTAGTCTGCCAAGCAAACAATCCTGTTCATGATGAGGTTGAACTTCAGTTGACTATGAGACTGCACATCCACTTAGAGAGTCTCACCATATGAATTTTGTCCGGCCTCTCCCACTCCCCTTTTGTTTTTCCTGTTACCTCTCACCCCATCTACATTCTGTTTTGTATCCCATCATGGGCCTCAGGCTCTGCTAGTCCTACCTGCAGGCTCTGGAGCTAGTGACATTTTGCAGGTGGCATGGAGGGGGGATGGGAAAAGTCATTCTGGATGAGAAATTATCTGATTTATCTATGGAGATCGAAGCAGATTGTCACAGTAATTAGGGCAGTGTGGGTATTCTGCACAAGGCACAAGATGGAGAAGACACAGTTGGCATGTTCTCTGTGGATGCTAGGCAAAAACTTTGGGGACTGAATGGTGGGCTGTTGGAAAAGGATATGAAGAACAAAAACTTCTCTCCACAGAAGCCTTTGAAGTGGTAGATACTAATTTGGCACTATACACTGCAAATTAACTTCTTTGGAAAAGAAGTATGAAAACAATCAGCTGGTTGTTTTCCTTACCAGCCAAGGGAACTCCTTGATCACCCTATATTAGGGTGACACTATCTTATGGTGACAGATTTGATAAGGTCAGACACTTGGAAATTAAATGAAAAGAACAGCTGGACACTTTTTTGTATACCTGTAATCCCAGAACTCAGCAGCCTGGGAAGGATTGCAATTTCATGGGTAGCCTGAGCTACACAGTGATTTTGAGCTATAATGGGCTGTATATTGTGACCCTTCTCTGAATAAATGAATGAATGAATGATATACAAAGCACAAGGAAGATTTAATGGGAGATTTGGGTTTTTCTCCATGCTACCCCTTTCCCTTCTTCCCTCATTACCCTCCCAGTTCTGTGCAGCAGAGATGATTTCTCAAATTTCTGGGATCCTAGAGTGTTTCATTTATAGCTCTCTGATAATAATTTTACCACTATTGTCTTTTTATACCAAGTTACCTCATTGCTACAGGATTATGGACACCCATAGACAGTGTTGTATTCCTTTTCCTGTTGCTGACTCTTTCACAGAGTAGCCCCCTAATAATGCATGTAGAATGAATAAGCAAATCAATAATGAATATGTAGTAAATAAACCCTGCCAGGCTTCCGATTCTCTTCCTTGTCTTACTTTTTTAAAAATAGTGCAATAGACCTACTTCTGGTGTCTCCATATTTGCCTTCAAGAGAATAAATATCTTTTTAAGAATAAAAATTATCCTTCTCTAAATTGAAGGTGCAAAAATATCCAGGTGCTTCTGGCTACTGAGCATTCCTATGCTGGCTCTGAGAAACTATAGCTGGTAATCAAACATCTGTGCCCATCTTTTCTCCACTTTTCATAATCCTATTCATCCTTCAAGTCTAGCTTCATTTTTACTTTCCCACTTAGTGAAGTCTTTCTGTGCTGATTACCAGAGCTGGTAACAAAGGATTTCTTTTCAGATTCCTGTTACAATGAATCGCTACTAACATTCACCACAGATCATGTAGAGAAAGGCACTTTGGAAAGAGTGGCCCTGGATCAGGTCCTGCCTTTGCTACTCGGTGAAGGTCAGTTAACACTGTGACCCTGAGTTCAGTCAGGGTGATCATAAACCATAGCAATAGGATGTCTGCTGGCTTATGTGTAAGATACTTGTTCCAATAATCGGCACTTACTGACAGGCTCAAACACAACTGCTGCTGCTATTTGCATATTTCTAATCTCACTGTCTATATTGTAAATTCAAGGATCACAAGTCTTTTCAGATACCTTCACATCTAATTTAGTAGCTTTTATAGGGAGAGAGATTAACAGATAAATAAATGAACATATGTTGTATAATGAAATAGTGATTAAGTGATATGAAGACAAATGAAGAGAAAATAGAGACTGAATAGGAGCAGGGATGAAGTGGATGAGGAAAATGTCTGTGAGATGAAAATTTGGAGAGACTTTAAACAAAGTGGTGAACACAAGAAAGGAAGCTTACAAAGGTGCAAAAGATTCAGAGCAGCTCAGGGACATAGGCCAGTGGGGTAGAGTTTTACAAAGAACAGCGATTTCTAGGAAAACAACTGTGAACTCTCTGAGAGATCACTCCAGTGTTGAGGAGTTGAAAGAGCAGAGGTTCCGGATGTTCTGAACAAGTGGTGATGGGAGACGTGACCAGGCTGCATTCAGAGGATGGAGGGGCTAGATATGGCAGTTTAATCTGAAAGATTCAACTATCTGTGTAGAAAAAGAGAAAGAGAGGAGTTGAGCATTCAGGAGAGACAGAAGTGATGGGGCATGATGAGGAAGGAAGAAACAAATGAAAGTCAAGGCAGGAGCAGTAAGAGTAAGGCTTGGTGTGGTCTCAAGGCTTCTCCTGAAAGTGTGGCCTGGCTTTCTGCTGGGGATGGAGGGTACAGGGTGGTGGGTCTGAGTTACCTAGAAGGGGAGAAATCGAGCAACGTCAAACAGAGAGGAAGTCCATCAAAGGACATTTAAAAACCAAGTTTGTTGCTTTTGATCTTGGGTAAAGTAAGCCATGTGGTACATAAGGGCATCTTCACAGAAACAACCCAAACCCCACAGTCCATACTGTAGGCATTCCTGAGAGGACAATGTCTGCTTAAAAAATGCACCCTGCCTATGCATACTGCATTACACACACACATGAATATACTCACTACTCTACATCCTTTTCAACTCACAACCAATTTGAATATTATGCTGAGTACTCTAACTTCCACTGAATTCTGCAGTCTGAGAGTATTTTAAAAAGTTTTTTCCATTTTACTCTTGAATTTAGATTTGTAATCTCTATACAGCACTATTTAGTAAGTTTAGATTCAGAAGTTTAAGTCTGGCCACAGGAAGTGGTTTTAACTTTTATAGATGTGCTCATTGTGATCAACGTGGACCTTTGTGATGGACCGTGGACCATGCTGGACACTTGATACCTATGTTAGCCCATGGGAGACCCTTACACCCATTCTGTAAGTTGACAGATAGGGAAACTGAGGATCAGTAGTATTCATGAATTTGTTCAGGCTTTGTTAAGAGGAGCTGTGAGGTTGTAAACATGGGTCTTCTTTGTCTAGTGCACACCATGTCACCTAGCTGCAGCAAGAGGATGAAGAACAATAGTCTTTAATTTTGATACTGAAGATGCTCTTCAGCTCATGCTGGCTTGAATTTCATGTGCATGGAGGGAGAGGAGAAAGTGCATTTTAATAAGCTTCAAATAAATTAATTTCATTTTACTTCTTTTGATGTATGGTCTCTTCAAAAAATCTAATTCTACTGATGTTTATTAAGTGCCTCTATTCACTTGGAAAGTGCCAGGCACTTCAGGGGATCTATGGATGAGTGTGATTTTCGGCCCATGCTTCAAGAGCTTACAATCTAGTGGAGAGGATGAGTATGCAATTTGTTCTAATACCAGATTGAATGTGATAAGCACCATGAGAAGAAGCATAAACAATAGGCTTTTAATACAGAAATGCAAGGTTATGTGAATAATTAGAAAATTGGCCCAGTAGTGCCTGAACACCGGAAGCATCACACAATAGGACTCTTCAAAAGGTCTTCATTTTTAACGTGATCATTTGTCTGCTTGAATCTGTGCCATGCAGTGAGTAAAGAATGTGTTGATGGTGATAAGGTCATCTACCAGACTACAATGGTCAGTGATGTCAGCCCACTTTGTCCTACAGGTGTGTTATTCAAACTCAGGAGTGAGGCAGTATGTTCTCAACCATTCCACTGGGGTAACTGACCTGTAGCTACTCTTGGTTCTTTGGGTGTTTGGGCACCAACAGGTTGTTCAAGATGACAAATGCAATTGTACAAAAATGTTTGCAATATAAAATTGTTGTTTTTTGTATTTTAGGATGTTTTATTGGAGTTCAATAATCTGAACTCCAGAAATACTATGAACCCAGAATAGGTCAAGCCCTATGTATTCTGGGTACATAAGCATTTTCTTGGAATTTAAAAATAGGGCAAGAGATACCATCATGCAATTTATTTTTAGGTTTGCTACAAGATTTTGGAAGAAAGGAATCTGAACTAAGGAACACAAGCTAATACAATGCACCATTTGCAAATAGGAACTTAATACTCCCTCATGCATCACTTATATATGCTAGGTTGAATAATTGTCATTTCCAAAACACACATGACTTCTGTCTTCTAAGAATTTATGTCTAAACAGAAAAGATGGGAGAGTGGTCTGTTGAGAGGGGGAAAGCAAGATTTCTTGAGCTGTTGTTATTGGGAACACACAACTAACTGCAGGATCCATGCATCATTCCAGAACTTTACAACACTTTGCCCTATTCTCTGCCACCAAGTAGATGTTTGTCTCCATATTTATCTGAACACCCTTGTACTTTTGTTCACTACACCCCTTTGCTGCGGCAGGTCAGTTCTTCCCTGATGGATGGCTGCAGCAGCATTTGGTGTTGCTTGGATAAAGTGATGGATGCTTCCCTCTCCTCTCCGGCTTCTTGGAGCCAGAATACCGAAGTGGTGGTTAAAGGGTGATTAATCTTCCCTAATGGTACTGTGATTTACAAACAGGGCTTTGGCCACCATGTCTTCATTAGCCTTAAACAGAGCCCAATTACTTCAGATTAGGTAATCGGTAATTTGGAGGGTAGAGGCCTTCTGAGCATGGGTCATAAAATCCTTTTGGAAAGGAAAAGGCATGTGGTCCCAGTGGGCAGGAATCCACAGGGAAAGAATTAAACTGGCCTGTGGTCTGGGCACCCCTCCTGTTAAACACTCTAGATGGGGAGCAGCAGGGATCTCTGAGGTAGTTAGGATGGACACTCAGCAATGCTCTCTTGCCATTTCTTTGTTTCTTAAATAACATTGTCTGACCCTTGGTATTGAAACTGGGAAATGTGCTTTTCTAAAGATGGAAGACATATTCTTAGTGTCATTGGAAGTTGGATGCATTTCTTTTTCTTTTTTTTTTTTTTTTTTTTGATACCAGGGATCAAACTTAGGTCTTTGCGCTTGTGCAGCAGAGGGCAAAACCACTGAGCTAAATCCCTGGCCCTGGATGCATTCCTTTAAATGGTCATCTAGAACTTACTCTGTGCCCAGTAATATTAAGAGTTCTGGAGACTCAGAGACAATCACAGAAAAGCAAGCTCTGAATCCATACAGCTCACCTTGCATGGCAGAGATAGAATAAGCAACTACACCTTTACTATGTGATGGTTGTAAATGCTGTCTGGAAAACCAAACTGGTAAGAAGAGAAAGCAGGAGGCAAAGGTTGGTCAAAGAAGACTTCCTGGATGGGGATATTTGAGTAGGAATTCACTGCAATGAGGGGTTTGGTGGTCATGAGAATGGCCTTGAAGGCAGAAGGACAGCTAAGTGCAAAATTCATACCTCAAATGGCCTATGTTCCTTCCATTTTATTTATATTTTAGCTTCTACCAGGAATCATTCAGTATGTACAAGTGTGTTAAATGAGCTGGAGTTGGTAAATTACTAGAACAGTGTCAGGTACACTGTTGGTTTTCAGAATGATGTGAGCTACTGCTTCTCCATTTGCAGCTGAAGGCAATGACTGAAGATTCATTCCTATACACACAGGGTTGTTATGTTGACTGTTCACATACCACATCCTGTAGCTGCTGGAAAGCCACCGGAAGATTTTCTTTTTCCTTCCCCCTCCCCCACCTCTGCTTTCTTCTCACTTGTCTCCTGAAACACAAGGATGTCAAGAGCTTAAGGAAATGAGAGGTACAGAGCAGCAGTAGCAATGTCAATTAGGTACACTAAGTCCCTGACTTAAGAAAGAGCTTCCTGGAGCCTCTCAGGCTGCCTTACCACTGCTCCAGAGCACCAAGGAGGTGAGCTTCATGGGCAACAGCACCCCATCCCCAACTGTGCCAAGCCATTACCTGGATCCACACTGAAGAGTTGCCGGGGTCATAAAGGACACTGTTGTGAGCTTGAGAAGATAGAGTTGAAGGGAACAACAGAAAGAGGGCCTCTCTGAGGCCCCTTGATAAAAATTAAAGCCCACCAGAAAAGTGAAGAAAATCTCTGCAATAAAGGCACACCAGACCACCTTAGTTGAGGGAGCAGTGGTGTGGACCAGATCAGCTTGGCTGCAAGCAGGTGCCAGCCAGGGCTCCATCCTGACCCCAGAGACTGGGGTACACTGGCCCAAGCCAAGGGCCTGCCTGGAAAAGAGCTGTACAGGCACACAAGCAACAGCCAGAGGTTTACCTCAATACCATCAGTAAGTGCACAAGACCCTAGCCAGAAGCTTGCTCACACAACAGGAACTGGGGTGCACAGCCCCCAGCCAAAGACCCTCCCAGACAACAGCTACATAGGGGCTGTAGCCAGTGGCACACCTAGATATCATCCCAAGTGTGCCCCACTTCAGGCCCCAGCCAGAAGCCCACCCAGACAGCTAGTCAGCCCAGAGATCCAGAAGGCCATCTTTCTGAACCCAGAAATTAGGTTACTGGTGACCAGCAGAGAAAAGGCAGTTCTGTGGCTTGCTGAGAATTGAAGACCACTCGGTGAGCAAAATGTTGCCTCAGCACAGCAGGCTACATCTGTTGAAATGAGAAGACATGTAAACAAGTCTCAAAACCAGACTTCCAGATCACCTACAGCAACCCCAAAGGGAAAGGAGATGAAAGACTCTGATACTCAACCACCTGGATGCTGTGAACTGGCAACAAAAGAGGATCTGGAAAAGATGAAATCAGAAATAATTTCTCAGATAGTAGCAGAGATTGTCCCCACAGTGCAAGACATGATTAATAAATCTAGAGAGGACATAGATAAAAAAAAAATAGAGGAGCTGAGGAACATGATGGAACCCCAACATAGGAAACAAATGGAATTCATAAAACAGATGCAAACAGGAGATTTCCAGGAGATTGAAAATTCCATTGAAAGTTTACACAGCAGAATGAGCCAATGTGAGGACAGAATTTCAGATATAGAAGATAAGATTGTAATTAATGACCAGGAAAAGAAAAATTTCCTTAAAATAGTAAGGGACCATGAGAAATCAATCCAGCAGCTGCTAGAAAATGCAAAGAAGAATAACATAAGACTGATCGGAGTCAATGAAGAAACAGGAGAGAGTGAAGATGACATAAAAAAGCTGTTCACAGAAGTGATGGCAGAAAACTTCCCAAGCAGGGGAAAAGAACTTGACAGATAGGGATGCATATAGGACTCCAACTTGCCTTGATCAAAAAAAAAAATCTACACATAGGCATGTAATAGTTAAGATTCCAGAAACCCAACAGAAGAACAAAATTCTAAGGCAGTTAGAGAAAAGAAACAAATCATACAAAGGAAAGCCCATCAGAATCACAGCAGACTTCTTAAAGCAAACCCTCAAGGCAGCAAGAGCTTAGAGTGATGATAAACAGCCTCCAAGCCAGATTGATGTACCCTGCAAAACTGTCTTTCAAAATTATTGGAGAAATAAGATACTTTCATGACCAAGAACACCTTAGGAACCTTATGAATACCAAACCAGCACTCCAAAAAATTTTAGACCATATCCTAGGAACAGGCAATGAGGATCACAACCCCAGGAAGCCCAGCAGAATGAATCCATCAGGCATGACAAAAAATTAAATGCAAAGGGGGAGAATCCAAGAAAAAGGAAAAGTCATGACAATGATAAGTCAGTATGTATCAGTTATAATTGTCAATGTTAATGGTCTCAATTCACTAATCGAAAGAAATAGACTGGCAGAATGGGTCAAGAAGCAAGATCCAACAATATGCTGCATACAAGAAACACACTTAATTTAAAAAGAAACTCATAGACTGAAAGTTAAAGGGTGGAAAACAATACTCCATGTGATGGGAACCTGAAAAAAAGCAGGAGTATCTATCCTCTTTGCAGATCAAGTGGATTTCAAACCAAAATCTGAAACACTCTGGTCCCAAGAATTTCAGATAAGGGACAGTCCAACTGTATGTACAAATCCATTGTGAACATGTGTTTTCATTTCTCTTAAGTAAAAACTTAAGAACAGAACTGTTGATTCGTAACAGTGATATGAGAAATTTCTATATTGTTTTCCAAAATGGTTTTATCATTTTATATTAGCAGTATTAGAAAGTTCTAACTGGTTCACACCTAAGCTGACATTTGTTCTTTTACAACCTTTAACTTAATCTTCCTAATGAGTATATAATACAGTCTTTTTATTGTATTGATTAGTGTTTTTCTGAGTCTAGTGTTGTACACCTTTCCTTGTGCTGTACTGGCTATTTATCATCTTCTTGTGTCTACTTTTTAATTGGGTTATCTATTAATGAGTTGTAAGAGTTCTTTATATATTCTGGTCATAGGTTGTATGTATTGTAAATATGTTCTGGTTAAGGACTACTTTTAATTTTCCTAACAATGTCTTTTAAAGTTTCAAATTTTGATTGAATCTCAATTTATCAATTTTTTTCTTTTATGCATCATTTTTTTTTGTATCCTAGGAATTTCTTGCCTACCCTAAATTCATGAACACTTTCCCTTATACTTTCTTCTTAAAATTTTATAGTTTTAGTCTTTCATATTTAGGTTCATAGATCTTTTCATGTTATTTTTATGTGTGGAAATAAAGGGTTGAGATTAATT
The DNA here is from genome assembly GCF_053883595.1 of Heterocephalus glaber. Taxonomy (NCBI): domain Eukaryota; kingdom Metazoa; phylum Chordata; class Mammalia; order Rodentia; family Bathyergidae; genus Heterocephalus; species Heterocephalus glaber. The sequence continues at coordinate 18,840,832 of NW_028258379.1, forward strand.
TTTTATATATGGATACCAGGTGTTCTAGTACCACTTGTCGAAAACATTATCTTTTCCTTTGCTCTTGAGTTGAGTTTATGTTCTATAAAATGTTAATATTGAATAATCTTTCAAAAATCAGTGAACCATATATCCCTGGTTCTATTTCTAGATTCTCTGTTTTATTCCATTTATCTATATGTCTTTCCTTAAACCAACATCACCTTGATTACTGTAGCTTTAGAAGAAGTCTTAAAATTAGGTAATAAATGTCTTCCAACACTGTTATTTTTTTTTTCTTTTTACTTTTCCAGGTCCCTTCTATTCCTACATAACTTTTAAATTTCAATATCCAATTCTTCATTTACAGCATGTATACATAGATCTGAATTTTTATGTATACCTTGTGTTTTCTAATCCTGCTAAATTCAAATACAAGTTCTAGGGATTTGTTAGTATTTTCTCTGTAGATGATCATTTCATCTACATATAAAGATTTTACCCAATCCTATGCTATTTGTTTATTTTTATTGTGAGACTATTTTGGTTTGGGCCTATGTTTCAAAGTTTAATGGATAGATTAAGTGTAGGCATATCTGCCCTTGTTCCTCACATTAGGAAGAAAGCATTGTATCTTTTCCATTCATATAAGGTGTTTTTGCTGGAAGTATAGAGTACATGTCTTTTATCTGTTGAGAAGGTTTTGTTCTACTTCTAGTCTCCTGATAGCTTTACCATGAACACCTGTAGAATTTAGTCTAATACTTTTTCTGCAACTACTAATAGGATTATATGCTTTCTCTTTTCCTTTGTTAAAATGATGACTTATGGGGGTGGATCTTCCAATGCTGAACCAACACTGCTACCCTATAATAAAACTACTTATTACACACTGCCAGATCTGACTTCTAATAGTTTGTTTTGTTAAACAAATTTTTATTTATGTTCATACTTTTCTCTTCTTTTATCTTTATCCAGTTTCAGTATTAGCACAATGTTGATTTCCTATGAGAGGAGACGTGTTCCTTCTTTTTTCTGCTTTAAATGTTTGATATAATTTATCAGTTAAAATGTATATGAGCCTGCTGTTGTCATATAGGTAGGTTTTCAAGCTAGGAATATACTTTCTTTAATAGGTGCTATTCAAATTTTATATTTCTTCCAGATTCAGGTTCATTAATTTGTCTTCCAAGGTACTTCAGAGAAGTTGTCAAATTTATTTCAAAAAGATTTTTGTAATAAGCTTTCTGTATCTTTTGAAATTTTGTAAAATCTGTGGTAATGTCCTCTAAATCTTGATATTGTAATTTTAAAAAATGTATAATTGATATTGTGTAACAGGAAGACAAGATCTAAAGGAGTAGGGGAAGTGGGAGGTGTAGGAGAAAGGAAAGAAGGGAAAAGAAAAAATATGAGAAAAGGAAAAAAATGGAAATAAAGTTTTTGTAAATAGGGAAGGGTGGAGAGGGTGAAGGGAGGGCAGGGAAATGGGGAAAAAATAAGAACCAAGATACTCATGTAATGGTACAAGATCCGAATGATGAATGTAACTAACTGTATTTTCTACCTAAAATGTACCAATAAACTTAATGGAGAAAAAAAAAAGAAAGAGCTTCCTTCTGGGAGAACATTCATAAGTTGGATTCATTTGTAATCCAACCAAGCAAGTCTTATACAGTACGTCTGTGAATCTTATATAGTACACCTATGAAAGTTTGTAACTCAAATGTTTGTAAGTCGGGGAGTTACTGCATTGAAATGAGGTGAGGATAAGAAGAGGAGAGTTTTGTGGGTAGCTGAGACTACATAGTACCTGGCAGTTTAGAGTGTCATTTGGCTACAAAGGTGATGGACAGTCTCATAGTGATCAGAGGGGATGTGCATAGTAACTGTGCCTTTTCAGGGCTCAGTAGGATGCTGTAATTTGTATACTGCTATAATTATCTTCGAAGCTGTACCTATACTATTTGCAGTTCTGATATCAATATTCTGTACTGATATCAAAAATACTGAAGACTCATATGCATATGAAATCTTGCTCCTATAGCCCAAGTAACTTTTGAATTGTCTCTATTTGGCAATAATAATAGCACTCATAGAAAATATTTATTGAGCAACTGTTAAGTAGTGTTATCTCTAACACAACAGATCAAGGAGATCAGCCAAAGCCCCTCTGCTCCATAGATGAAGCCATTGAGAAGCAAAGCAGTACTGATGGACAGAAAGCTGTGTGACCTTGAACCTGACTGACTGTAAAACCAGTTTTCCTGCCAACTCTGATATTCTCAAAACGTTCCACCATTCTCCTCCCTTGGAGAGTTAGCCACATGCTCTATTTTATCCATTCCTTTCCCCCTTTAAGTCCAGTGTGCTCCTTCTTTTCAAAGATTTTGTAATCTATTCTTCAGTGTCCAACACTATACTTTTCCTCTCACCTAGTGTCTTTACTTTTGTGTCTTGTGCTGTTTTGTGTGTGTCTTCTGGCCTCCAGTTGCTCCCCCATCAATCAGTCTCATGCACAGCTCTCAGATTCATTGTCTTATGCATCACTTTGGTACATTGCTGCCATCATATTGTACAGGACTGTTCCAGCACAATAGTCAGGCACTGAACAGTCCAGTGCCATTGACACCACCTCAATTATCCAACCTTCTTCCAGCTGTGTGGCTAAGTTTGCATCCCTGAAGTATGCAAGGTATATTCTCTGATCACTTAGTCTTGCCCTATAAGGCTTCATGGAAAGGGCTCCTCCTCCTTATCCTTTCTAAAAGATCCAGATCAATTTCTCTCTCTTCTATGAAATTTATCCTTCCTTCTTCTGGTATATTGATCTCTCTTTCTTGAACACTTTCTCTAAACTCTAAAGGTCTATAAAATGCTCCTTTTTATATAGTCCTTCAATAAAAGCAGTTTATCTTACAGAAGATGCCACGTACTGAGGCTGGATTATTTTCTTCAGTGATCGGTGATTCTGCTCAGCAGCAGCAGTAGCTAACAGAAATCACAGCTAACTAACGTTGGCTTAGCCAGCTGGAGGTTGATGGTGGAGTTAAGAAGAAACCTAGAAGTGTGTGGTACAGGGTGCGCAGCTGCTCCATTACACCTTTTCAAAGCCCTGCTCTGTATGGTTTGACTTCTGCACACTGTCTGCACGGTCTTTCACCTCCCCATTTGTTGCCTCCAACTCACTGTATACTCATTGCACCCCCAGACAGTAGAAATGGAACAGTAGAAATCCAATCAGAATCATGTAAGATGCCATCCTTAGCTGCAAGGAAAACTAGGAAATTGAGTCTGGGTTTTTAAGCATTTTTAGGGAAAGCAGGACTCCTGAAATATGGGCAAAAAAGTGATCTTAACTGAACCAGTTTACAGCATCAGTTACAAGAAAGCTTAATGAATCAATCCTCAGGTCTATGCAGTGTTTCATTCTCTGTACAGAGAAACATTGAAGTGGGGAAAATGTGAATATTGGAGTCACATTGGCTCATTATTGAATAGTGGCACTGTGTCCTTGTGGTCACATGATCTTGAATATGTCACTTATATTTCCAAGATGAATTTCCTCATTGAAACATTTGGCTGAAAAATGTCACTGCCTCTCTGAGTATTTGTAATAATTAAAAGAGGTGAAACTCACAACCTATTATGTGGCACATAGGTGCTCAATACATATTGGTTTTTCCTTCTTCCCATCAGTGCAGAGAAAATACGGAAGGCATTTAAAAAGAAGAAGAAGAATTGCTTCAGAGGAGACAATATTTCCTACCAGGTCATCCCATAAACTCTTTTCAACAAGGAAAAATATTGCCCCTGTAACAGAACTGCTGATGTGTTTGAGATTTATTTATCTTGTAATTAAGAGCAGAAAAGAAATCTCTGAATGTTTGTCAAACTGTTGACCCGTGGACACAGAGCTATGTGAAAATAACTCTCAGGTGTTTAATGAGGATCAATAACAATTTGTGGACTGTCAGCTCTGGGGTCCCATCACCTCCAAACATGCAGGAGCCCCACTTATGAGAAGTGACACCTAGTGGGAGGGATGATAGAGTGATATCCAGTCAGCAAGATGTGCAAGAATCATTTGTGATTTCTATATATTTATGTGCATATACTATATATGCATATGTATGCATATATATGCATATATACTATTTATATATACATATTTTAGAGTACATTCTTAGCCCACCCAGCTCCCATTCCCCTTAAAAGTAGAATCAAATTTTCTATGTACTTTATTCAAACCTTTAAACAAAAAAAAAATTGGCACAGAAGCTTTTATCTGTGGATTTTTTAATTAAAAACTTTACATATATATATATATATATATATATTTGGAATGTGATAAAAACCATTCTTTTTTTAATAAAAAGGAAAAGCAAAACCTTGCCAGATGTTGGGTGGAATAGTAACCAAGCGATTCAATCAGAATTCTCCTGTGGGAGTGTGGACGCTCTCGGTCAATGTCACGGAATGAAATAGTCTCCAGTTCAGCCAGCAGTGAGTTATTCCATCTGGTTGTGGCAATTAGGAGCTGAAGATGACGGGAAGTTAAATGACTATCTTTATGAAACAAAGCAAAACAGAAAGTGGAACAGCTGGGAGGCTGGATGGCTGGGGGACACGGAATTGGATCCAGAATAGGCTATTACCTCCAGTTGCCGGTTGTAATGCCAATACAGGTTAATACGAATTGAAGGTTGCTGCTGTGTGGTAGCAGTTAGCTGTCACTTGCCTGAAATAGGACAGTAGCATACATAGGGCAGCCTGAATTTAGGTTCTAGAGTGTAACATCCTCCCTAGCCAGGGGCCAAGCCACCAGATTAGCTGTGTACAGGAGGGGTCAGGCATGAGATTCACCAGGTCATAGAACTTCACCTGGAGAAAGGATGTCACTGCGGAGACCAGGGCCTGGGAACACTGATGTATGTGTATCCTTTCTTTGCCTGTGCTATATATTGAGGAAAAGAATGCATAGCTTTTCTCAAGACCAAAGAATGGTAGAGTCAATCAGTCCTCTCCCAGTTCCCACCACCACGAATAAAAATCAAAGTGTAGCACCTACTTCAGATCTTATCTTTGGAGCTACACAGACCAAACCACAGATTTTTGGTTTATCACTTAACCTTTGGCAGACGTATTTTTGTAATTTGTCTAGCAAGGATAATAATATTATTAACCCCATAATATTTCATAAAGAAAATTTGATATAATGTATATTTTTACTATAACATATATTAAGTGTCCAGTTAATGTTAGCTCTCACTGTTATTGTTGAGTCATGCTCAAGGTTGATGGCAGGAACAGGACTCGACCCCGATCCCTAATTCACTTCTCTGGCCACTGGAAAATATAATAATCTCTTTCTTTCTTCATATTTATTATGCCCTTTGTATTTTGGCAGGACAAAGCAGGTAACAGAAGACATTGAGATCAGCGGGGCTTGATGGGGCACACCTATAATCCCAGCACTCAGGAGGCTGAGGCAGGAGGATCACCATGAGTTTGAGGCCAACCTGGGCTACATAGTGAGTTCAAGGCCAGCCTGAACTACACAGTGAGACCCTTTCTCAAAAAATAAGTAGAAAAAAAAATTTAAAAAGAAAAAAAGAGATAAAATGATTAGTTCTACATTGCAGGGGCATAAGGGTTATTTATGCATTTTGGAGTTTGCTTCCAACATTCTTTAAATGTCTTCTCTAAACTGGAATCTGGAACAGGAAATCACAAAGAGCCAGGAGGTTGGACCTTGGCTTTACAGTGCCCTCCACCCACTCTACCCAAGAACAAACTGTGAGCAAGGTGATCCAGCTGATTCCTCATTAGCAAGTGGAAGTCTCTCGAAGCAGCTCCTTCCTTGAATAGACAGAGTGGATCAGACAAAAAGGATGACAGATTAGGGCCTGTCTGGTGCCTAATGTACTGTTTACTGCAGTATAAATGACTGGTGTTTGGGAAGTGACAAATGAGAAAGAACATAAGTACAGACCTAAATGATTTCCAAGTTTCTAAAGTCAGAGTGGGCTGCGATGTTGACAGGGGTGGAAGGAGTCACGGATTGGAGTTTTGGGGTCATAAAAAAAGCATAAAGAGGACTTTTCAATTAGCCATTGATCTAAGAGCTGCCAGAGCTTTTGTGCCATGTACACAAGGTGCTGCCAAGGGGTTCACAGGGATAGGGTAGGCATGGAGCCACACTCAGCCAAGCTGCAAGATTCCCAGGGAGATGACAGGGACCAAAAATAATAAATGTGTTTGAAAGAAGGCATGAAAGAAAGAAAGAAAGGAAAGAAAGAAAGAAAGAAAGAAAGACAAGAGAGAGAAAAAGAGAGAGAAAGGAGAAGGGAAGGGAAGGAAGGAAGGAAAGAAAGAAAAAGAAAAAGGGAAGTGGGGACAGAAAGAAGGAGGTGGAAAGGAAGGGGATAAAAGGAAAGGAGAAAGGGAGGGAGACTGGCAGGGGGGAATCCAGCATATCAGTTAACCTGAAGCCTTGATATTTGAGTTGAGAGAATTTGTGATGGTCCAACTTGCCAACTTGTCACCAGAGACCATAAGAAGCCTTCAGTTAACTCAAAACCATTGAAGCCATCTAGCGTTTTTACTTAGTTTCCAATAATAATGATGGTCGTGATAATATAAGACAGGCTCCAGATACATTATTTGCAAACACATCAACATTATACCTTGCATTTTCTTTCTCAGGGGTTTATGTTCCTGCATTCACCATTTCTCCAACTAATATTAGCTGAGTGTCTATTTTGTGACATGCTGGGGATAAACTAATGAACAGACAGAAATACCTGCCCACATGGAACTTGCATACAGACTGGAAAGAACATACAATGTATTGGATACCATACCAAATTATGTAAACAATGAATGGATGCTGTGAAGGCAGTGACCTTGGGACACAGACATAGAGAGGGGTAGGGTGAGGAGAGAAGTGTGTCTGCTACTTTCTAGGAGATGGTTAGGCATGTGTTTGGGGAGTCCTGAATAAAAGAAACAAGCAACTCATGTAGCTATCTGGGGACAAGCATTCCATCTTAACAGAAGAGCAAGTGAAAGGGTCCTGAGGTCACAGTGTGGTGGAGGGATGTCAGGAAGACCAGCACATCTAGAGAGAGGGAAGCAAATGGGAAAGTAGGAAAGGAGGGCAGAGACAGACAGGGGCTAGATGGACAGGACAGGGCATTTTAGGATACAAGTTGAAGTGCTTTGTATAACTCTGGCTGATGTATTGGAAACATTTGGTGGGAAAAGGGGCCAGAATGAAAGCGAGAAGACCATGTTGGAGTGTCATAGTGCAGCCGAGCTGGTAATTCTGGGACCCTGGACAAAGACAGTAGTTTTGGATTTAGGCTATATTTTCAATGTCGATCTGATAGAATTTGCTTGTGGACTAGAGGTGAAGAATGAGAGAAACTGAGTTTGTACGTCCTTATATTTAAAAATATTTGTATTTTAACTTTTGTGCTCAATCCTCTGTTAGTTATTTGATGGCCTTTTCTTTTGAGGCAATCAGATTAAATTATAAACTGGATTAAATCAAATTATAAATTATATAAATTATAACTATCCAGAGGTCACAGAATGGCCCTGTTTTGATCACATTCAAAAGTCTACAAATATGCTATGTTTGCTCATAATGTTTTACATCTTCAAGTCAGAATTTAAAAATCTAGATATCTGAATTCTTTTGAGAAATTGTATGATTTGGAGTAAAGAAGAGCCATTCTCATAAAGGCAATTGTTTATTGGACCTGGGTAGTTATTGCTCTTTTTATGGGGAAGAGAAGCTTTTCAGTTCCTCACTGTTACAACCTGAACTCACCCCTCCCCTCCACTACCTGGGTGGTCACGATGCCATTTTCGCTCTCCACCTGCTCCTCACTGTGTAATCAGTCTTTGAAAGAGATGTCAGAGATAATCATGAATGCAGTTACCTCAGAATCAGGGATCAGGGATCTCAGGACTATTGCAAGCAATGTCCAAACCCATATTCAGCCCAAGTTTTATTTGTAAATCCATTTAATATTATTTACATAAATATAGATGTATATTATTTTTGGAGAGTTAAAATAATTTCAAATTATAATAAATAAAATAAGTATTTCTCAAGTATCAGACACTAAAAGTACAATTGCTTTCAAGAGCTTGTTCCTCTCTTTTCCTTTTTTATTCTTAGAAAGAGACTATTAGACTCAAAAGGTTGGGGACAGTTTTTCTCTTGTAACCCTCCGGTTTACTGGCAGCAAAAGGAAATCCAACAGGGATAGTTTGTTTCCAAAACTGCTCAGCTAATTAAAGAATTCAAGTCTCCTAACAGGCTGCCCCAGATCCTTCTAGCTGCTTGTTCCAAACTCAAACACCACGAGGCTAGAAGAAGATGCTTTTGAAGTTTTGACATCTGGATTCTTGGTTTTATTCCAGGGATGGCAAATTCCAGTTGCCACATGGATAGAAAAGATTTTCTCCTTGTGAGAATTGACTGTGGACAGTATCTCTCAACAGCCACACTGCTGACATTTTGGACTGGATGATTCTTTTTGTTGAAAGGATAGTGGTGAGCATTATTGGGTGTTTAGCAGCATCCCTGGCCTTTACGTACTAGTCTTCAGTGGTCGCCCTCAACGCTAATTGTCACAGTGGAAAGATCTCCAGACATTGCCAAATGTACCCCGGAGGGGGCCAGAGTCCTCCTCCACTCAGAATCACTGCTGTGGACAGACACCGCTGTTTTCCTCATTGATTCTGAGTCCCAGGGAAAGGCCTTCCCCACTCAGCAGCCAGGCATCCTGTGGGCCCTAGAGCCACTTGAACAAGTGCTCCCCGGTTCCTCCATCCCTCCTCAAGGGCAAAGGCACATTTATCTACAGCTTTTTCCCAGAGACCTGTAACTTTCACAGTGCAGTCCTTTTTCTTTATAAGTGTCTTAGAACTTTTTCACTTTCAAAACACTGATTAATGTCCCATACCTCCAACTGGACAGGTACCTGGTTTTTGTCTATTTATCTATTTGTCTCTGTTAGCTTCTAAAAACTATCTCACGTAGAGTTTCTCACTTATGTTTTTTTTTCTTTTCATATTTATTGTCTTTTGTGTTTCTCTGTGTCTTTTAAATGTAATTTTGGTCCGGAGCCAGGCTTTCTCTACTTATATCAGTATCTTGTTATCTATACCTATATTTCATTTTATGGTTTAACCTTTCAGTATATATACCCCCAATTCCTACTGTTCTTGTAAAGACTGTTTCTGGTTCCTTTCTTGACTGGTGTGTGTGTGTGTGTGTGTGTGTCTTTTATTCTGGCTTTTTCTATTTCTATCTATTCTGCTGTTTTGTAGTACCCCCTCCCATTTTGGGAGGATGGTGACATGTTTTCCTGGTATTTCTGTTTGTGACTTTTTTTTCTCTATTGACAACTCATTCCATTTCTGCCTTTCTTTTGGAAATGGCCCATCTGGACTCAGCTCCTATTGGGATCTCTTTCTCTGGGTAGGAAGTTCATCAGCCACAGAATGGAAACCTTTTATTTCTGTTCAGTGGTAATCCTAAGGGGAAGACAGGGAATGGCCCTTTCCATTAAGTGAGAAAAGGCAATTTTTTATTTGTTTTATTTCACTGAATGGAAATCTTAAAGAAAACACACATCTAGTACTAAATCTGAGAAAGTTCAGTATTTAACATTTCATAAAGTTAGTATGACAGAAATTGAAATGATTCTATATCATAAGCAAGCTTCTTAGAAAAGTCATAAGTAATATGACTTTTCATGAACTCAACTCTTTTTCTAATGCTACTGAAATAAAATCAAGGATTTATACACAAGATACTTAATGTGAAGTTCAAGAATAAGAAACTAAGAGTAGTAGTTGATGATTTATAAAGTACTTACCTTGTCCTTTGGTTCCCGAAAATGCCCAAACCAACAAGGAGGACATTGCAAGGTTCACAAGGATAATGAGAACTATTCTATCTTCTCAATTTTGTAAGAAAATGAGAATTGTAATAAACTTGCAAAACAGATTGGAATCCATCTGGTGTAGCCAAATTAATCCTCCTTTAATGACTGTTTATATTGTGTATCCAAAATCAAATTCAGTATTAAGAGTTAATCAATTACAATTTATAATCATTTTGGCTCACCAAAACAAGAGGGAATTGAAATGTGAGTAAATTTTATTTTATAGTAGGAACATGTTAAAAAACATGCCTCTTAATTGGACCATATGTAAATAATCAAATTATATCTGAAATTTTTATTGTTTAATTTTGGTAAAGGGAAAAGTAATGGCTAGTGAGACTGCAAAGCAATGTGAAGAGGGCTTGTTACTGAAGTTTGTGAGCATTGCTCCCCTCAAAAAAAAAGTCCTAAACAAAACTTGAGGGGGAAATAAACACATTAAACCATGAGTGAAAGTATTTCTCTTCTCTATAGTCCAGGATGAATGTCTTTAGTACTCTGTTTTTTATTTTTTGGGGTTTTTTTTTTTTTTTTTTTTGGTACCTGGGTTCAAACTCAGGACCTTGTGCTTGTGCAGTAGGCGGGGGCACCACTGAGCTAAATCCCTGGCTTTAGTACCCTGTTTGATGTTTCTTGATGACATTTGATCTTTTTTCTGCATAATACTTACCACAAGAAGAAAAATGGTATGTGGTGGTAGGAAGTTAAACACTGGGGCTGGGGTTCAAATCCTATTGTCTTTTCTATGCCTCTGAACAAGTAAAGTTAATGGCTCTGTGAGTAAGTTGTGTTATCTATGAGAATTGAATAATTCTATCACCTACTGCAGAGGGCTGGCATTTGTGAAGACTAAGGAATGTCAGTAAGTTGAACTGTGTTAATTGTTAACTACTGCATTTGCCAGCTCCAGAGAAACATCCTTTCCTTTCTCCTTCTCTAAGACTCTTATTTGTTTTTCTAAGTACCTGTACCTATTGTTCCTTTTGTCTCCCGAATTTGCTAACTCGTACTTGACCTTCTTCTGTCAGGAATCCCTTTCAACCATCCCCTCTGCACTGAGACTTATTTGCTGGGTCAGCCTCTATTATAACATTTCACAGGTAGCATTTGTTTCTTTACTTCTTTCTTCTTTCACATGCAAAATTGGTGAGGGCAGAAACTCTGCTCTCTATTGAGGATAAATTCTTTTTGTAGATCTGTCCCCTTGACTGTACCTGGCTCAGAGGAGATGTCAGGAAACATCTGTCTCCACTGAGTGGGTAAACATGAGTGTGAATGTACTAATGGGAACAACATGATGCAGGTTACAGCTCCCAAAATCTGTATGTTAAAGGTTTATGTGTTTATGAATAGGCAGGTGTCTCCATGGAACACTGGTGTCGTCTAGATGTTATAAGTTTATCTGGAACAGTGAGTATGAGGGAATACAGGGAATTGGGGATATGTCTCCCTTAAAGAGCTCTGTTTTTGATTAGCTGAACTGTAACTGCAGTAGACTTGTAAATATAACCTAAACTTCTCCAAAGAGTTCAGATTATACAACCTCCCTTTACTAATTTATTGAGAATCCCAAATATATTGACTTAAACAACACAGTATGGGAAACACTAGTCCTAGCTAATAAAAGCTTCTGTAACCAAGTCTTCTGCTTTTTCTTCCTCAGCCTAAAATCATTCTAAGAGTTGTCAGGGACCCAGTGAGGCCTTCATCTCTGGGGAGAGACTCATTTCAGCTGGAACTTTTAATGGGCAATTTGAAGCCATTCAGTGATGTAGAACTGCTTTAGCTCTTCTAGTCTGGTTCCATGTAACCATTTCTTCATCTCTTGATTGGCTTTTTCAGAGCAGAGGAGATGGGGCATGGTGATCTTAAAAAAACAGTTTCCAGAATTTCAATGGATTTATAGGCTTGATATCAGTTTTTTAGTATTTGTTCAAAACACCTAAATCACATGTTAAAATTACTGATTCCTGGGGTCTCTATCAGGATTTACTAAATTAGACAGCCTGACCAGGATATTTATAATCAACATTGTATCTAGGTCTACTGTGATTCTTTTGGTTCTGGTTATTAATGATTGCTCATAGACAGCCTTCAAAAATGGAAATATTTAAATACATTCATGGTTTATAAGGTGTGTTAGTTAACTTCCTATTGCTATAACAAAATTATGAGAAACTCAACTTATAAAGAGAAATGATTTACTAGGGCTCACATTTGTGGACTTTCCAGTCCATAATCAGGAGGAGGGGAGGATTGCTTTGGGTTTGTTATGAGGTAGCTCACCATGATGGGACATGTGGCACAGTAAAACTATTTGCATCATGAACCAGGAAGCAAAAAAAAAAAAAAAGAGTTTGTGTGTCAGAATCCCTTTCAAGAGTACACCTTCCATGATAGAAGGACTTCCCAGTAGACGCCAACTTCTAACATTTCCAGCACTTCCCAGCAGCACCCTGGGCACCAATACTCCACCATATATACCTTGTGGGAACACTTACCCAAACCATAGTACAAGCTCATTTCGGTTAAGTCATAAACTTTCATATATATGTAGCACTATCACTGACATTAGGGTCCTTATTATACACACAGACACACACACACAAGACACACATGGAATATTCATGTTAAGAAAATATACTTAAAAGATTAAAAGACCAAGATGTTTTATTTCATGGGAAGAATAATTTGGAGGCAAGGTGCTCAGCTTTCTGAGCCTCATCATACAGTCTGTGGGACAGAAATAGTGGCATTTGCCTGTTCTCTGCCCATAAGACTGAAGGAGTCGAATGAAAAAAACAGAAAAGCAAATATGCAGTATAATGTACTGTGAAAAATAAGCCATTATGATGTCTGTATACAAATGTGATGATATGGTACTCTAGTTACATATTCTAACATTTTTCTAAGTAACCCACTTTGGTTTATTACTCTATAGGGTTGAAGAGTACATTTTGATAACTAAGACATTAGAACAAAGAGTAATTTCAGGTTTATTAAAAATTGAACATGATTGTTTGAAGTAAGCAGAACCTTTGGGATTGTATTATTCTGAACTTTATAAAACATTCACTTTGACTCTAACAAAAGTTAAGTATGTGTTAACAATCATTATTGTAAACTATTTTAAATGATTTCATATCCTAAGCAAATTCTGGAAAATGAGTAGGAGATTCATTTGTGAATTTGACCCTTTTCCTGATGCCATTTGGAGTAGGATTAGCAAATTGTCTTATGTCTGAGAATTTCACCTCAAATTTAGGTAAAATCACATTAAATGAGTGAAATTCACAAGTCCTAATATCAAATTTAACTTTAGCTGTTTTTCCTCCTATAAATATGGGATAAACTTTTTTAAAGAGCTGGAAGCTAATTTGTTAAATTCATTCTATGAAACGTTAATTGAGAAAAGCTGGCAGACAAGATAAATTTGAGAACAGATAAAGTCAAAGTTATATTCACGTGCAGTGGTTAAGAACAAAGATATTGAAATAAATTATTTGAAATGAGGACTGTCCTTTTAATAGTCTTCACTCTTCAGCCTTGTCTCATTTTTCATTTTCATGAGGTTCTTAATATATTCTTTTCATTATATAAAGCATGCCGTATTTGGCCTTTTCATGAAAATGTATTTGATACTCTTCTTTGACACTCATTCATGTGAAAAGAACAGGTCCTATTTCTGTCCATCACCTACATGTGAGTACTCATAGAAATCGTAGCTTTTTATTAGTAAAATATACTTTATGCTTACTGTGCATCTTAATCTTAGACACCTAAAATATTTAAATAAACAATTCTATTCCCCCTTTCTCTCTATGTCAAGAGTCCTAAATGCTGAGTTTGACTCAATCTAAACTTTATCCTTCCTATATCTCCATGGGAGAAAAAGGGTATATGAAGTAAAATCACTAAACTAGGGTAGACATTCACCCCAAGTTAATCTGGGCAATTTTCTGTACCTCTCTATCTCTCTATTTATATGTCTAAATATTGCCACTTTTAAAGTAAAATTTATTTGTGTGTGTGTGTGTGTGTGTGTGTGTGTGTGTGTGTTGGCAATGGAATAGATTGAACTGGTTGTTACCTAGAATCTTTATAAATAAATATAAAGTATATGTGTATATTTTATTTTGATAATGGAGTTTTAGTATCTAGTTCATAATCTTATTGGTCTGAATTTAGATCTTTCCAGGGGAAAAATTACTCATATATGATTTTTTTCTTCTGAAAGTTATTATTTTCTTCTTGAAATCAAAAACATATTGCAGATTTTCACACTAGTTTTTCCATATTAAAGGATAGTTGCATTTCACTCCACACTGTTAGAGCCTTTAGGACATGTATGAGAAACATAATTATAAAGTTTTGAATTCAGAAATTAGTAAGGCTGTTTATGAAATATTGAGGGAATACTCTTTCTACTTCCAACTTCTTATAACAGAATTCCAAAGCACCAAATATTCTCTCTTCTATGAAGAAGCACCATGATCTATTGATTTTTTTAAATTTAATATGATCTTGTTCGGATGGTTTTTTTTCTGGAAAGGAGAAAATTTCTCAAAGTAAAAGGAGGTCATGACAGATACTTCCCAATGGTGGTGGTGACCTGTACAATGACAAAGACAAAACAACAAAAGTGAAAGTCACTATACTGAACAGAAACCAAAACTTAAATTGCTTTATCATCATTTTGTTACGTTGTGTTCTTTTGAGTCTTTTTTAAAGGAAGTTCCTTTAGATAAGGACAGACAAATTGGCAGCAGTTTGTGGTTTATTATAATGATGGTCCCAAAGGGACTTGGCTTTCTTGGTGACTTTGAAGTAAATGCAGTGTTCAAGATGTTTACTAACAAGGCTAGATGATGAGATATTTGGGAAAAGGTGCGGATACTATTTTATGGCATTGTTGACTATCACAGAGAATGGAAATGGAGAGAGATCTAGGTCAAACTGTGTTGGTTAATTTTAATAGACATTGTGAATGACAAGATTTCCACTTCTCTTAGGAGAATAAGAACGTTGAAAAGTATCTTGAACAATTGCTGGCCATTTTTTCAACTGCTTTTCTTTAACTTCCAATACATTTGATTTATTCCAAATTCCCAATTTCTTGTTGAGTGACATTACATTTGTTTACAATTTACTTGGGTTAAAAGTATGTTTTTGAGAGGAGAAAAATGAAGTGTGTTAGCTTCCTCATCCAGAGTCAGATTCCACAGATGTGTAAAACTCCTTTCCAGGAGATCTAATAAGCTACTGGGGAAGCTTCACCCAAAGATGAGGATCATTTGAGCAGTTGAATATATTGCTTTCCCCCAAAACTGTTACAGAAAGCACATGTTTGCATGCATGTATGCATAATGCACACAAAGGCAGATTATTCTGACCCCTACAACCACTATTGCATTGTCTAGAGAACATTTCAATGCTCCTGCCTCTGAGTTACTTAGGAAGCTGTTATTGAGGCATGTGAAAGCGACTTATCAAGTGACCATTACTTCTTACCTTCTTAATTCTATGCCACTTAGACCTGTTAGAAGCAAATAAAATGGATGCCTTCTGGCCACATTAGAATTAGAGTGAAGCAAGAATGAATTTGTCTTAGAAAGATATTTTAATTCTAAAGGTAAAAGGGGTTAGTGGCCTCTACCTGTGGGGTGTGTGTGCGACAGAATAAAGGGTCCTGATATCTTTGGTTCCTCCTTTCTCTTCCATATTCTCCCTCTCCCAGGTGCCACTTTGAGAGGAGATTCACTCCTAAAAGAGTGTGTCATTTTAAGTTGACTTTCTTGGAGCTGAGCTAAGAGCCATTGCCAAGGCCAGTGGGCGTAAATTCAGTCTGTCTGACAGGAGATGAAGGGCTGCGGGATTTATGACTTATTTGAGTTCTCATATATCACCTTCTGTGTCGCTCGCTTATGATGGCCCTGCCAAAAGATAAAGAAGTGTAGGACGCTTGGCACGGGCCATGGTGACAGGCCAGGGACAAATGTCTCTGTTGGGTAAATTGATTTGAATGGCTCTAGTAAAATATCAGGTTAGGCTCAAAATATGATTGGGTTTAATGATCCTGCTGACTGCATAGACCGTGGGGATTCCAACTCTGGACAAGTTAATTAAGGCACTCTGGAAAGGCAATTTGTAAATTGGATATTTGTAAATCCATATAATTACTAATGTCAGTGAATCCCACCATGTAAAACTAGACTTGTTCTCACATGTAATGAGTTGAATCTTCATTGAATACAGGAAATATTGCTTGCAATTTATAGGGTATTTATCTGGGAAAAAAAACTGTTGAGAATATTTTTTTCCTCCACACCCATGAGTCAACAAGCAGAGATGCAAAGCATAAAATTATGTACTGAAAAGACAGAGAACATAGAAACAGTTTCTTCTGCCCTGATAAAATTTAGTAGACAAACAATATAAAAGTAAGGAAAGGATTTTTACTTTGTGTGAAAGTGGAGGTATGTTGGGTCATTAAATCAAAGATCAAATGGAGTAATATTTTAGTTATGAAGAAAAATTTTGTTATTTTTGAATGTGGCCATTCAATTAAAAATAATAGAGTTCCAATTTCTTTTAGGACCAAAATATGTAGTAGATTTTTCCTTTTTGCGTTTAAAGTCACTCCTAATTTCTGAGTTTACTTCTCACAATAAGCATGGTTTCTTCCTGGTCTTATTTCCAGCTAATTACTGTTGATTGCTCATACTTTCATTTTATTTTGGGGCAACAATGAATGGCTTCATCTTCCAATAGTGTTACAAAATTGGAACTATTCATTTGAGCTTTACACTTTTCCTTTGTAGCAAGGAGCCCTATTCATATCAAAATCCATTCCAAGGAGAGCTCTCCCTTGATGTTAACTGGTGAGCAGAATTCCTGGCTATCTGATCTTCTGCTGCCTGGTTCTATCTTGAACTTGAAGCAAATTATCCATCTTTGTTTGACATGAAGTGTTGATTTATTTATTTCAGTGAGTGAGAGATCTAGAGTTCCCACTTTAATGAATGTGAGGAGGATAGGAAATTGGGTTTAGAAAATGATAAAAATTTGTTGTTGAATGTGTTCTGCTTTTAGAAATGAAAACAAAACAAAACAAAAAAGCAGAATTACAAGAGTCAGCATTTGGGAGTGTTATGCTCATTTGTCAATGTGCTATAGAGTGACAATGCCACAACCTAACTCTACATTCTTCGGAGAGACCCCTGCACAATCACAAAACTTGAAATCGTCTTCATGGAATCCAGAGATGTCCTTGTCTTAGAATTGATCTTTAGGGTAACATTTATCTTATATTCATCCACTTTTTCATCTAGAGACAATATACTCACTTACTGAAAAAAATCCATTTGCTCAGATCTCATTTTAGGTAATTTCCCTTTTCCGATGTTAATGGACTCCCTAACTGTTTTATGGGCCTCATAGTTCCACCAGTTTCTAACACGGGACTAATAAAACAGTTACTACTAAGTGCTTACATTGAGTTCTTCCTTTATCTCTATTTTTTCTTTATATGTAGGTATCAAGAATCAGAGAGAATAAGAAACATGCCTAAGGTCATAGATCTTGTAAGGAACAAAGTGACTTTCATCCACGATGGCCTTTATCACAAAATACATGCCTCAGCCACACCATTTTCCCTGTTGCTATGTGGTAGGTACTCATTCATCTGTCCACTTCCTTCTCTAGCTTTGGGTCATACTACTTTCCCTCTGGCTCCACCAGTCTTTCTGACCATCTGTCCCAGTCTGGGATACATGCAGGTTGCCCTTAATGTACTTTTCCATATTCTGTTCATAGCATCTTTATTCTACTTCAGTTCTCAATCATATGTTACTCCTTCGAAGTATTCTGTTAATCACAGTTACATTTCACCTTATTTCTCTGCTTTCCTTTGCTGCAATGACCTAGTTTTATAATTATTTTGGTTGTTCATTGACTTGTTAAATATCTGGCTTCCTTCATCTTCCTACCCCCAAAGTCAAAATGTAAGATTCCTAAAAGCATAAATCCTGGCTCAGTTGTTCATGCCTCTGCTCAACAATATCCTGTACATACTAGACCCCAATAATTATTTCACAAATGAATGAATACCTGAGTGAAAAATGTTCCTGGAGAGACAGAATAGAAAACATATAATTCTAATTCTAGGAAATGTTGGCTAAATGTTCTAACAAACATTTTAGCAAAATGCCACAGATACACAGAAATTGATGAATGAAGAATGAAGAAACACTAAAGGGTATTAGAATGTTATAGGAGAAGGCCACATAGGAAAGACTGGAGGTTGGTAGGATTTGGTGTACAGATAGTGGGAAAATCACCCCTAGAGCTAGAATAATATGAACACGTGCACAAAGTTAGACATGTATTGGCTGACAATCATGTCACAGTAAACAGACCAGAATTCAAGTCTTGACTTTTCTTCTTAGTAGCTTAGATTTTGGACTGTGTGTTTAATCAATATTTTTTGAGTGCACTGTAAATTACATGCACATTAGGACCATTATTTCTCCCTGACTCTGTTTCTTTGGTTGCTAACTGAAAATAGTAACTCATGATTCAAAGATTTTTATCAAGTAATGTATGTCAGAGAATCTGGACTTTAGCAGCTACTTCCATTCATGTGATTGTAGCTGAGTTTAACCTGCTAAATTTGCAAATGGGTTATTTAAACTCAAGAAGCAACTCCATTACAATACCATAATTAGAATGGAAAAATCACATTTGCAAAAACTAGACTACTTTATGAGTAAATATAGCATATTCATGATGTGCTGGACCTGAGCTTAGGGGAGATAAATTCTAGTTTTAACATAGCTTTAGGTTCTGAAATACACTGAAAAGTTCAATTTGTCCTGTCACAGGAACCTTATCTTTAAAACTTTTATTATTATAAAGATACTAGAATGTGAACTGAACCTCTTCTTGAGGATTTCAGTCAGGAAAATGAAGATCACTTCTCTCTAGAACATTAAGTTTAAGCAGAAAGTTGCCATACGAAGTATTAGAATAGAAATAATGTGAAAAGAAGAGTGAGGCATTTAGGCACTTTTGCAACGCAAAGGTGCTACCGCCAAGTCGTGATTCTATTACAAAAATCTATATAAATTAAAACTGAATAATGATTCTGGGGTTAGTCAGTCCGCCTAACGTTTTAGGGCTTGTCACTGTGAATTGTGGTATCACTTACCAAGTACTACTTAAAGAGAAGAATGAGAGAGGAGGTGACATTTGAATAGTGAGCAACTAGAAAATGGTAAAGATGATGTGGAAGGGGAAGCAAAGGGAAGTGAACATGGGAGAAAAACAAAGTGGAGAAAGAGTTCAGCAGAGCAAGAGGAAATTAAATGGGGGGGGGAGCAGTTCCCAGTGGGAAGCAAGGCTTCTCATTTGTCTAACAAAACCTTCTATGTGGCCACTTCATTGAAATGAAAACAATTGCGTTGAGAGCCTGTCAGTCTTCCTTAAATAGAGATGGTTCCCTGTATATTCCATTGGTTCTCAAAGGATACCTGCAAAATTCTAAAGCTTGGCCGATGGACTCTCTCTGTTAAGCAGTAAATAACACTAGAGCTTGTGCCAGATTCAAGAGATTATGTTGCAAGGTCTGAAAAACATTGAAATACCAGAATCTTTTATCACCCACAGTAACACTTACTGGATAAAAATTTAACTCATGCTTTTCCTATTATCTCCATTTTAGAGATGAATAAGCTGAGGCTAAAACTAGCTAAGCACCTGATCCAAGGTCACCTGGCTTATGAATGATGAAGCTGGATTTTAATTTTATTCTGATTTCTTAGCTCATACTCTAAAACACTACTCTGACCTGGGAGAGCCATTTTCTAATGCATTTTCCACTACAATTCTTTCATAACAATTAGTATGCATATATAATAAGTGGGTTGAAAGTTATCTATTATTAAGGAATAATTTTAAAATATAAGATGAAATTCTGAGAAAGATTCCTTTTCATTCTTTCTTACTCTTAATGTTGGTTTGAAAATATGAACAGAGAAGGGATGGCAAGTGTACCATTGTGCTGGTATAGCTGAAATTGCTCACTTTAACAGTTCAGTTCTGCCATCTGGGTTATTGCAGATTCTCCTAAATTGGTATGGTCTGTCCTGTTGTCTTGGAAAGGGAACAACTAGTGCAGGGGAAAGGATTCAAAATGCAGCAGAGGGATTTTTTTGGGTAAGATTTTACTTACTTGTATCACTGCAGTACAATGACTAGCCAAAGTCAGAAATCTTTTATTTCCACTCAGTGAGCAGCCCAGTAAGGCTTCAGAACATACGGCACAAATAACTGCCATTTCATTTTTTTTTTTGAACCTCTTTAAAAAAGTTAATCAAGAATTCATTTTAAAAAAGAATAATCCTGTATTAAATCAAGCAACCAGTCTATGAAATAGAAATTAAAGAAAATGAAATGGTGGTAATTCTCATACAAATATTAAACTCTGTCAAAAGGCCTACCGAGTGAATTGGTTAATAAGCACCTGCAATTTACTGTCCGCTGGGTTCTTTTTACTGGCACCATTATGGTTCATTAGTTTGCTTCCATCAACACTGCTTGCTTCTAATTCTTGACAAAAATCTGTTTTACATACAGGGAATGGCCAGGAGATTTGCAAGCAAAGCAAGCCTATGACAGGAGTCATGAGTCCTGGAGGGTGTAGGTCGATGTGGAGTGGGATTGAGGTTGTTAGCAAGGTGACTACCTGCTTGAGTAAAGCCAGCTGGCACTGTGAGCCTCCATCCTTTTAGGCCTAGTGACCATTCCTGCTAGAAAAGAAACTGGATGATTCAAAATTAAACACTCACCCAATTTTCCTCAAATCTTTTATTTCTGAAGACTGTTAAGTCAAAGAGATATGGCGAATGACTTTGTGCAGTTCACTTGGATTCTATCATCTTGGAATGTGGAGTCTGGAACAGCCCTCTCTCTGCCCTCTTTGGCTCAGGTGGGCTCATTCAGGACAGGAACAGCAGGCTGCTCTCTCCTACAGGGGCCACAGCGTGGACAGTAAGTGTTTCTGGTTGGATACAGGCTGCCACATCAGGTTTCTACTACTGAAAATCATCAGTTAAATGGCCTTCTTGGTCTCATGGGAAACAGCATATAGTTGGAAAAGATATTGAGGATCCCTGAGAAAAAACGGAAGGTGCCAGGTGCGAGTCTTTCCTGAGTATAGCATGGCTCCCTGATATCAGGATTTCTCAACCTCAGCATCATTGGCATTTGGATTTGATGTTTCTTTGTTGTAGGGGGTTGTCCTGTGCATTGTAGGATACTTAGCAGCATCTCTGTACTCTATACACCAGATGCCAGTAGCACCTTTCCTAGTTGTGATAACTAAAAATGTCTTCAGACCTTATCATATGTCCCCTGTAGGGAACAACCATGCCAGCAGGGAACCACTGACATTAGTTTTGTTCTCTTTGAAATAAGACCACTGATTTTTTTTTCTTCCTCCTCATGATCCTCAGTAAGGTGAAGTCTTCTTTGGAAACAGACTTCCAACATCAACCACTGATTGTTTTTGAAAAAACACATTACATTTTAATCTTTTCATGGCTTGCAGTCCCCAAATGTGAAATGGGAAGGTGAGGAGGGGAATAGTTACATACACATATTTTTTTGAGTTGAAGTCCTCTGAGTTTGAGGTAAAGATTTGCTATCAACTAGCTGCGTAACCTTGGCCAAGTGAAAAGGGCAGTACAGCTCCAAGTTTCCTTGTCTTCACCTGCAGGGTGAGGGGGGTAACAACGGCACCTCATTCCTGTGGTTGTGGCAATGATTAAATTGGACAGAATAGCAGAAGCTCAGAGTACAATGACTGCCACATGTGGCATGCTGAAGAAATGCTTGTTGCAATTATTGATGATAATGTTTTTGAAAATCAGTTTATTATTAAATCAGAGCTTAATTTTTTGTAACCAAATATTTTCACACTTTTTACTTCCAGATATATTCTATCCACTCACAAGGGCCCCCCTCCACCTCATACACACCGTCCATATGGCCTGAGGAGCTCTCTGGTTCTGCAGAGTATCTTTGAACAAATCAGCACATCAGTTTTTCCTGCTTCTTCTACGACCATCCCTAGTTTTATCTTCCACTTCTTTTATTGCAGAACCGCCAACAGATGAACTGCAAAGCATTTCCTTGATTTGCAGCCTTGGCACCAATGAGGAAACTCCTATAGTAGCTTTTGATTTTATGCTTCATTGCTTAGGCCACATCATAAACATCATGGCATCTTTAAAAAGAAGACAAACAATGACAACTCTTTTGGCCTCAGCTTCATCAAATCCATGCCGGTAAAGGCACAGAAAAATAGATGATGAGAAAATTCTCTCCCTTTTTTTTAAATGCTGCAGAAACAAAGTGACCTTGAGAGAGCACCAGCTCAGTGTTTACTTTTCCTGGTGCTGCCCACAGCCCTCCTTCTTCACCTCCTCCTGCTCTCCAGTCAGCTCTTCAACAACCTGCAATCACTCTGCCTCCTGCTCCAAATTTATGACCAGGAACAGGCCATAAAGAGAGAGGGCCAATCCTAATCCCAGGCATTGCACCGTCCTGTTTGCCAGAGGTACGACAGCTTGATGGGGCCGTAAAGAATAAGCCTGCATCCCCACAAGCACCATGAATCAAGCCCTACCATAATGACTCGGAGGGCAGCTGCAGTGACTGCAGGTGACTCAGAGCCCCAGACAGGGCTTCCCCTAAACCACCTAGGACAAAGGGTGCTCATGAGTGTCCTCTTTGTGGTCTAGCCTGACAGTCCAGGGTCATCTCACAACTAAGAAGAGCTCTCCAGCTCACAGATCCATAGGGAGCAGATGTTTGTGGATGCCTAGAGTCATAAAGGCTTTAAGGACCTTTAAATGGTCCTCCTACAAGAAGTATGTGTGGACTAAGACTGTGCCTTTCTTACCTTTTATACCTGTAACTACCACTTAATGTGCATCTTATTAACAAGCTTTTCTCAAAGTTCCTAATGAATCAAAATCACCAAGTGATCTTGCTCAACTTCTGATCCACTCGGCCTTGGGAGGGGGCTGAGAGTTTGTATTATTTATTTATTTATTTATTTATTTATTTATTAATGTTTGTACTGCTGAGGATGGAACCCAGAGCCTCACACATGCTAAGCACCTGCCCTACCAATAACTTATACCCATAGGTCCAAGAGTTTCCATTTTTTACGAACTCCCTGGTGATACTGACGGTCTTCATTTTTCTACCACATTGTGGATCATGAACTCTTTAGTGTTTCAGAGCTTTCTTTTTCCCTGTGTTTCCTTTCTCCACCTATGCAGTGTTTCTCAGGACATGGTACTTGTCAACATTTACACGAAAGTGCTGTAATCTCACAAATTAGTTTTGGGAAAAACTAGTTTCCTTTATGCCTACGAAATATGAAATTCTGAAAACTAGAAGCACATAGTTATCATTGGATTTAGTCCTCACGCTTGAGTATGAGAACTTTTTAAATAGTACATTTACTTTAATCTCACTGTTTTTCTGGATTTTGAAGATTAAGTGAGTTACTGCATGTAAAACTTAGAATTCCTCGCACTTAGTAAGTGCTCCTACTATGGAGATATGAATTTTATTTTATCCGCTTTCATTTAGAGAATAAGAAGCAAAAACAATCAAGTTTCCCTCCTAGGACAAAACAAAATGTAAACCAAAAGCTCCACTAGTATCACCATCATCACTTACTTTCAGTTTCTATGAAGCTAATCTCTTAGATTACTTTGAAATAGATCAGATCTGGAAAAAGTTAAATGTTTTGTGTTATAGTCACGACAAAAATTAATTTGAGATAGATCATAAACCTAAATGTAATAGCTAAAATTATAAAGCTTCTAAAAATGTATGGACATACCTTTGGAAACTTTAGGTAGGCACTGATTTTTTAGAAAGAATACAAAACCACTCAGAATAAAAGAAAATATCAATCAGTAGATTAGGTTTGTTCAAAATTAATATTTTCTGCTCATCAAAAGTTATCTTTGCAAAAGCTAAAAGACAAGTTAGACTATTAGAAAAATATTTTCAAGACAAATCTAAAAATGGACCTCTATTTAGAATGTATAAAGATCTACCACAATAAAAACACAAATGATAAAAAATGAGCATACTGAAACACTTCATAAAAGAAAGTAGGTTAACAATTAATAGAATCACAAAAAAAGGCTCCATGACTTTAGTAGTCAAGGAAATAGATCTTAAAATCAGTATGAGATATCATTTCAAATCCTCTAAAATGTCTAAAATTAGAAAGACTGAAACAACAAAAATCCTTGAACTTTAAGACTACTTTGCACTTGAGAGTGTAAAATGGTACAACTACTTTGGAAAATTGTTTTGTAACTTCTGATATAGGGAAACATACATCTAAACTAAAACCCAGCAAGTTTGCTTTTGGGCCTTTATCCAAGAAAGAAATGAATATAGCAATTTACCAAAAGGATTTACAGTGGCCTTGAACTGTAAAGAAGACAGGTGCCCATGAACAAAAGAATGGATGAACAAAATGGGTAAACAAAATATGGTATATTCATACAGTAGAACAGCAATACTCAGTAAAAATAATTAACTCTGGATAAATGCAACAACAAATATGCATCTCAAAAAAGCAAGTTTATTGAGGAGGAGAGACAAGAGAACACATACTATATAATTTTATTTATATAAATTTCAAAAACAGGCAAAACTAACCTGTGTTAGGAATCAGAATATGAATTATCTACAAAGTGTGGATATTGGACAAGAAGGGGCTTGAGTGAGCTTTCTGGGATGGTAGAAATATCCTGTACACTGTTAGAAGTGCTGGTTTCAGGGATATAGTGATAAAACTCATCCAATTGTATACTTAAAATCATGCTTCACTTTGTGTAAATTGTACTACAATTTAACTTAATTACTCTTCATTCTAAGAAAGTCTCTATGCATTTAAAATGTTTGCTACTCCTTTCCCTCTATCATAATTTCTAGTCTGCAGTTGACCATCATCTGGGAAAAGAGAAATAGAAATACTATAACAGTAAGCAAAAGTCCTTTAGTTATTTATGTCCATCTGTCAAAAGCCTACTCTATCCCCTGTGGGTAAAATATTCCATTATGAAGCATCACCAGGGGGAATCTCTTGCACATACCATTTCCGTACAGGATTCTACTCTTTGACCTTCCTGTCTCTGTGTTGTCCTGAGTTATTTGTTACAGAATGGAATCGATGGTCCTTTCCACCTTGGCTGAACTCTTCATTTAGATTTTTCCAAGCACATTATGAACTAATTCATTAGCGTCGTTGTAAATGGTAATGTCCTGTGAAAGAGAGGGGTGATGGCACCAATTAAAATAATCTTGTAGTCACACGTCAAATCAATGTCAGTGCAAACACATGAACCATGAATTGATGCATCCTCATTCCTTCACCAGATTGACAAGAGCACACTGTTCGAAACTAAACTGAAACTTCAGTGCACATGTACAGAACATACCATGGTGCCTTTGACACGTGGATCTGGAGAGAGAAGGAAGCAGAAGGAATGGTAATACACAAGCACATACACAAGCAGTACACAAGCAATACACAGCACATGCCTGGAAGCAAGGGTATCAACAAAAGAATATTATGCATTCATTCATAGAATTTCAAGGCCATGTGTGGCTCAGTGATTTTGTCATTGACTTCATTGAAACCCAGATCAATAAAGCCAATTGCCAAGGTCATATACCTTGTTCCCTCCCAGATCCCCTGAGTCCTAGCCCTCAGTCATTGGCACTGTGGACTTTCTGTGTTCTAAATCCACAGAAGATATTTCCTTCTTCACTGGGCTCTCTGAAGTTTCATGACAGAAGTATTTAGATGCGTTGTTGTCTTGACAACCTGACTTTAAATAAATAATATAATAAAAATTCTCTTCCATGTCTAATGACAGCTGACAACGACAGAGTGAAGACCCTGTGCCCAGTATCCTTTTTATTGTTTATATGAATTGATTTCTTTAATGTTCTCAACAATCTATAAGGAAATACTATGGGTGTTCCCATTTTATTACTGGGGATGTGGAAACAGTGAGGTTAAAATACCTGCCTCAAACCATTCAGCTTGCAATGATTAGAGCCAAATGAGACTGTAGGATGCTGCCTCCCACGGCTGTTTCACAGCCCTGCTTCCTCTCTGTAGGAGAGGAAGGTAGAGCTTTCTTTCCTTTGGAAAAAGCACAAATATCTGAATGATAAGAATGTTTGAGCAATTAATCACTGTACATAATAACAATTCCCATTAAATGGGCAATTGTCACTATGCAGAATAGTTTGTCTCATTTGACATTTTCAAAACCCAGGAAAAATATATTATTATCATCTATTACATGTGAAGAAACTGAAGCTGGCAGTTTTAAAGGAACATGTCTGTAGCCACACAGTTATAAAGAGTGTGAACTGCAACAGACTGGCTCTGAGGACTACTAGCATTTGTTCAGTCCAGCTTTTTTTTTTTGGCACTGGGGATCGAACTTGGGTCCTTGCGCTTGTGCAGCAGGTGGTGCAACCACTGAGCTAAATCCCTGGCCTAGTCCACCTTTAATGGATAGATACTGAGCAGTCTACACTAAATAAAACTTCATGGGAGAAACATTTATGCTTAGCTATTTCTGAGCTACGTCTCTGGTTTGATATAGAGTGCCTTCATTTTTATGGAGTTGGCATCCAACTGATTTTAGAAAGAAATGGCTTCTCTCCAAGGTCTGTCTGGTCAGTGTGACCTGACACATTCTGAACCAGTAATTCTCAAGAAAGGGCAGAATTAGAAGAGGTGGCAACACCCTGCTGGGGAGGTGACAACATATGGAAGAGGGGAATGGAATGCTTGCTCGGAATATAAGGCAGTGCTAGAGGACTGATTATGAACTTGACATAAGACTCATTTTTCCACTTCCCCTCACTACAATGGGCAATTTGGCATCAGGCAAGCACAGTTAGCATTCATACTGTTTTTTTGTAGATGGGGAGGAAACTAAGTTTCTTTTTCAGAAATTGTTTTTCTCTGAGTTGTGCTTAGTCACAATTTTTTATTTACTTAATTTTTAATTCCTCCTAAAAGCATGAAAGTGTTTTTTTATGTGTGCAGAAATCTGCTTTACACAGAGATAGGCAGAGCTGCCGCATGCCTATCCCATCCTAGTTGTAATGATGGCTCTGAAGCATAATGAAAAACTTGGAAGCAACTCATCAAAATCCAATTTTATGCATCTGTTGGAACTTCAGATTCGTGGGGAGCATTTCTAAGGAATTAAGGCCCTTACTAGGGACAGGAAATGATTTCTAGGGAAAAAGTGAGGTCAACCTCAGGCCAGGAAATCATAATTCACATTGTTACAAGGCACTGAGACTGATCTTTCTGCATGCCAGCTTTCTGGAATATCTGAGACTTGTGAATCTCATTTGCATCTTTCAAACCTTGGCATAATTATCCCAGATTTACTCTTGGCTTGTCAAGATGGTGGGCCACATCCTGCCCAAGCCCTCATCCGGATGGGTGGATTGTGACGAAAGGCCCAGCTTGAGCATCTGTGCCCCTAGTTTTAGAGATGAGCAGTTTCTTCTTCTGGGAACTTTCTCACTGCCAGGGGACCGGGTGTTAAGCGTGTGTGTTCCCTGAGTTTCGTTCCACAGACCTTCATCTTGTGAGTAATCATTCCAAGTAAATACTGACCCCCTAATCTAGATGCAAAAACTGTTAGGAAAAAAGGAGATATAACCTAACTTGCCCATTAGGGATTCGAGGCTGCTGGTTTAGATTCCCTATCTTTGATGTTTTTAGCGTTTTCATACTCACATTGGCTCATCCCTCATGTCATTTCTGTTGTGTGCATGCTTGTGTGTGCCTAACAAGGACATACAGTAGCCAGGGGGCCATTGAGTACCAGGTGGTGAATGAAAGTGGGGATGGTATAAGGAATCTGTCTCTTTCAGAAAGTGCTATGATTCTGTTCGTTTTCTTTCATGTTTCAATCATTATTTAATTCATTCATTTATGTAACACTCATCTTGACACCACCATGTACACTTGTTCCTGTGCTGGCCCTGGAGATCTATGAATGAATACAGACAAGCATGTTACTCTTATGCAGGTGACATTGTCACATCTAGGCATGGTTGAGAACTCAAAGCCACTAAACTCACTGACAATAACACCAGGCATTTACCCAGCACTTAGTACATCAGGGGCAGTTTTAATGCTTCTTCTGTGTTAACTCATTTAATTCTTTCAACAAGCTTATAAAGCATATGCTGTTAGTATCCTCTTTTAGAGATAAGGAAACTGAGTAGCAATGACTTTAGGTAACTTGCTCAGGGTCACAGAGATAGGAAGTGACAGAATTTGAACCAGGGCTTTCTGGCCCCAGACATGAAATCATAATACATGGAAAAACAGGAATTCTCTTGAGTAGTTAGGAAGTGACTCTCAAGGGAAAGTTATTAGAGCTAAAACACAAAAGCTTGGAAAGTCCCTGGATAAAATGGGTGTGTATATGGATTTTGCATATGAGTGGGTGTGTGTGTGTGTGTGTGTGTGTGTGTGTGTAATATATGTGTTTTATTTTAGGGGTAAAGCAGAAGCCTAACAGTATTTCTACAACAGAAAATAGCATTTATGGTGGTCCTAAGGGAGAGTGAGAGGAAAAATACATAAATAGAAGCTTGGACAATTCAAACAACTAAAAGGCCACCAGTTATGGTAGAAGTTGAAAGACAAGCGAGGTTGTAATGGTGTGGGGGTAAAGGCCAGTCATACAGGGTCTTATGTACCAAGATGAGAATAGAAAATTACCGACAAATTTTTAAATGAGAGCTACCTAATTCAATTTTGATTTTAAAAGCTCACTTTTGTTTTTAGGACATAAGAGCTGGGGACTCTTACAGTCATCCAGGCAAGAAAGAAGGGAGCTTGGCCTTGAATGAATAGTGAGGTTCTCTGTGTGGTATAACATTTTAAGAGCTTCCTGGAAGAAAATCTCCCGTCGTATTGTGTTTAAAGCTTCCTCTTCATACAAGAGGCATTTTGGCTTAAGCAAAAACTTTTCACACAAATTCATACCATTTAGGGATTCATTCTTTGTGCAAGGAGTCCTTCTCTACCCAGAGGACTTCTGCTCAAAACATGCCATTGAGGGCTGGGGATTTAGCTCAGTGGTTCTGCCGTCTGCCTCACAAGTGCAAGGACCCAAGTTTGATCCCCGGTACAAAAAAAAAAAAAAATGCCATTGACAGAGCAAACCCCAGTAGCAAAGACAGACTGTGGTTTCTGTGTACCTTACATGGAACATCTGTTCTGACCACTTGAATGTGGAGCCAGTGCCACTAGCCAATACCTATTTGTCCTGTGGGGTACTCGGGGGGTTTTGACAGATTTTTGTCTCCTTCATTTCCTTATCCATGGATACCTGACAGCAACTTTTGAACTACTACAAACACAATAATAATAGTCCTTTTCTGAAAGAGTGTCCTGTGAGCTGAAGGCTATGGAAGTAGAGAAGAAAATATAGTATTTCCTGAAATATAAACAGATGTGACTTTGATTACCTTTTGTGAGCCATGAGGTTCCCATAAGTAGATGTTGTATGTTAAATACAGTGGTGGCTTCTTTGTGAGGCGTGGAAGTTTCACATAAGCAATCCTATGTGGCCCCATTTGCATTAGCATGTGGTGTGCCACTACCCTCTGCCTACCACTGTGACTTTCTCTGGGCTCCTTCTGTTTCTATTCCTTCGGGACCTAGAGAGACAGCTTGGTATTAGCTGCCTCTGTGTTTCCATTCCACCAAAATAGAATGTTTTGATCCTTTCACCTTCTCTATTCATAACAAGACTACCCTGTAATGAGATTCCAAGACAGGAGGATTGTAGTCATGTTGTATTCCATTATAATAGTTGCTATTCATTGAACATCTACTGTTTGCTGGTATTGGGCAAGTTGCCACATGATAATGCATGTTGTTTAATCATCATAGCAGTTTACAGGAGGGTATTATTATTTGTGCTGTACAGATGAAGAAATGGAGTTTAAAGCAATTTTGGCCTGGTAGTGACTAGAGCAAGTGACATACTACAGAGGGCCACTCATCTGGGAGGGGCTTATGTTAGGATCTATATAACATATTTTAAGAGAAACATTGGCATATGAAGACAGGGCATAGAAAAGCATGCAAGGTGACTGCATCCAACCTATGCACATTTCTCACTTTCCATATGACAGGCTCGAAAAATCACATTTCTTGTTGGAGAGAGAGAACAGTCAGCATATATCTATATCTATATCTATCTATCTATCTATCTATCTATCTATCTATCTATCTATATATATCATTACTGCAGTAAGAAAAATAAAAGGATGTGTGGGGATATCCATAAAGACCATCATACTTACCAAGGAAATGATAACTGGGTTCTCCATAAATGGACTTTAGGTAGCAAAAAGGGATTGGGTTTGAGATGATTCTAGGTACAGTGAACAACATTCAGTGAATTAGGGATAGAGCAGGCAAATTTAGGAACTGGCAGATCATTTAAAGTGACTGCAGCACGATGTGTAATTTATGGAGTAGTAAGTCACAGGGCCGGCGAGGTGAGCATTGAACATAATGAAGGGCCTTGGAATGTTAAAAGAATTTGTATCTTAATGGCAATTGGGAATAGAAATGTTTTAAGCAGCAATATGATATAAATTCATTGACTTCCATGTTGATGGGAGGAGGAATGGGAAGGTTTGGCAGGTTTCCCTAGATGACAAATGATGGTGATCTTAATGTCATGCAGCAGGAATAAACAGAAGAGCTCATATATGAAATACTTCGATCAGATAGACACCTAGAAGCGGAGTACATAGGGATTACTAACAATTAAAACAGTGTTTGGAGTCATGTCATGTGGAAGACAGAGATAATTTATTCTCTGTATTAGTAGAGGGCATAGTAAGGACTAATGGGAGAAAGTCATAGGAAAATTTATTTTAACTTCCATACAATAGGATTGTCCAAAAATTAACAACATATCTTTACCATCTATCACTGAATGTGTCCCAGCATTTAATTTTAATTCAAGACACATTTTTAAAGTGATTTGCATATACTACAGACTGGTTAACAATATACAGGATACTTAACAACTAACCAAAATTTAGGAAGTACAGTATACATACTAGTATGAACAAAGAGCTATGGAAAGTAATTATGCCTGGGGCTCAAGGAAGTTATTAATTGAGATGGTAGAAGCTGGCTGAAGAGTGGTTAGAGGAAATATTTTATGGTGTTTGGAGGACATCTAGGTGGAGCTATGCAGAGAATATTTAGAACAATGAGTCTAGAGATTAGAAAATAGATGGGATGGGAAAACTATATTAAAGAGTTTTCAGTGAAACCAAGGGCCATCAAATCAAATGTCTACAGTGGATAAATAAGTAATATAGGGCTGGGGATTTAGCTCAGTGGTTTCGCCTCCTGCTGCGCAAGTGCAAGGACCTGAGTTCGATCCCCTGTACCAAAAAAAAAAAAAAAAAAAATAAATAAATAATATAAATAAGTGAAGTATATAAGGCATAATATAATCAGAAACTGTAAGGTCTATAAAATCTAGAAAGCAAGTTCCCCTTCCAAGTGATATCACTGCAATTTAGTTTCAGTAGATTATGGCTATGTAACTATGCTAGTCTTGTGTTCCTAGATCTCCATAGTTTCTAAACGAAAACACAAAATTGGAAATTAATGTCATATTACTAGTTATACTTTTTCATACAATATGTACTTTTACTATGGCCCAACGGCAGTCAGGTGGCCTTATAATAGTCACAACATGATTGACATGATTGTTGAAGTTATGGATATGAATAAACTTTTCCCAAATGAGTAGGGCACTGGCATCCATGTGCTGGTTTATTTTTATTAAGTAGGGAGCTAAATTTTATTTGGCATGCAACTTTTCCTTTTTCTCTATCTGAGGTATTATTAGGCTGTAGAGATGGTGTCAAGCCATCAAGTGAAGCACAAGTGGCAATGATAGATAAAAACATCAGGCTAATCTAGGGCCAAAGAAGACTTAGGTGTTCACAGGAAATAAACCAGAGTACAAACTGATAACTGGGGATGTGTTTGGACATTAGAAAACATTGCTCTGCTGTAGTAGTGCTTGTGTTGTACTTCATGTGAATTTATGCTGTGTTAGCCTGTTAATCCCCATAAATGTGCCTCTTCATAAAACCTGGTGGTCTAGGAACCTTGGTAGAGAATAGAATCCAAAAATGGAATCCCAGGTCACAGCCCTGAGGATAACTGAGAAAGATGATGGACGAACCACACTTTTCTAAGGAGTCAGGAGCCGTGTCATTGAAACCAGTAGTGGCCTGGAGTGATAGTGATATAGGAATCATATCAGACCTCCAAATGATATAGGGGCAATATTATAACTCCCAACCTGTTAGATGTCAGATATTCCGAGTTCATGTTCCCCCAAATCAAAGAATGAATTCTAAGAAACAACGAACTTAAGAGTAGGAAATATTTATTGAGAGGAGAGATTTTAGCTCTTGAGAGGCAGGAGGGGTTCCGAATGAGTGGCCAAGGATCCCGCTTTTCAGGGGAAGTTTTATAAACCACAACCATGTGGGTACAACGTGAGTTGAAGCTATGATCAATCAATAGGACTATAAGTGTTGTAGCTTAGGTAACATTGATCCAATGGGGGAGCAAGTCACGTAGCAAGTGTGCATGGAAAGAACAAAGAACTTTTCAGGAAGGGATGGGTCTAAGGGTCATGGTCACCACAAAGGTGACTGAAGTCTCTCTAGACTTCATTAGACCACGTCTTACCACTTATCTCATCCCTTGAGAAGTATGCTGGCCTGGTCATTTTGACTTTATCTTGAAGTCTGAGCTGATGCTCCTCTGACCACAGTTGTAATGTGTTTTCTTCTCTTGCACTGACTCTCTCAAAGGCCCAGCCCTATCTCACGGCCTATAATATTTCTACCTAACTTAGCTGTCTGTAATAATAGCACATGCCTATACTCCAAGCACTCAGAAGGCTGAAGCAGGATGATTGTGAATTTGAGGTCAAACTGAATATAAGGAGACCCAGACTCAAAAAATCAAAAACAATCAACCAAACAAAAACAATTAAAAAGGGAGAGATGTTCAATGATAAGTACCAATTTTGATATTTTCTAAGGTTTAAATATTTTCTACAGTCCCTTGGGTTTAAAAGGGAGAGGCATCTGGTAACCTCTGAGGGGCTCTTAAAGGAAGAATATTGGCAAAAGAATCCAGGTTGCTATGCCCTAGTCAGTGAATAGGGGGTCAATGAATGGAGTGAATAGAGACTGCTCTTTCAGTGTTTGTCAGTAAAGGGAAGGAAGTCATTGTGTTCCAAGGATAAAGCAAGGTTAAAAAAAATTTTTTTTCCCTTTTTTGTTCTGAGGGTGTGGAATTGGCAATATATTGAGATTGAGATGAGAAGAGTTATATTTGATGAGGGAAGGTAAAGAATGAGGCATAAAAATGGAGAGATAAGAATTACAGCAGCTGAGAAATTTTTTCCTTCTAGACGGGTAAAAATATGAATCTTTGGAGGTAGCAGAGAGGAAAATTGAGGGAGCTTATGGCTGATGATTCTACATTTTCTCTGAAGTAGTAGAAAGGAGAGGTTAGTAGAGAGGCATACGCTGAACAGAAAATAGAGACACATGTGGAAGAGCTGCTGTACAAAATTTAATGGGGCGAATGAAAAGATTGTTGAGGTTCACCCGAAAGTTGGCAACTATTAAGTAGTAATGACCAGCATAGCTATGAGCGTTCCTCCAATAATACCAGAGTCCAGGAACAGGAGTGGGGAAGGAGGGTCTGTGTTGGCATAGCATTGAAGAATGCCAGGCAAGCTTCAGCAGGTCAAGGGGTAAAATTGGAGGGCCATAAAAGTGGAACAATAGACAATGGATTACAGGCCTGGGAGGGAAATAATGTGTGTTTGGAGAAGACTGATTTGCTGAGAGGAAAGAGAGTGCTTGGGGTATTTTTCTTAGATATTGAAATGAGTTATTCTTGCACTAAGAGGGATTTTAACCTTGAGAAGCCTCTGAGGTTCTTCCAAATTCCAAGATTATTTGATTCAAGACATGAAAATATCCATTGTCATAGTGGTTCCATTGTCATAATTATCATGGTAGGAAAGAAAATAGCCCCGAGTACTGCAAGGTATCCCTCCCAGGTCCGGCCTCCAGGAAACTTCAAAAGTAAATGGTATTTCTCATTTGTGCTCCTCTGGTCTTAATGTAGCATCGTTGTCCATTCTTCATTTCATTCCTAATAGATCAAACCAGTGAGGACAGGGTGCTCTGATAATAACTTTGTTTCTGTTCAAACAAGACCTGTAGGTAGATACTTGCTCTGCTTCTCTGTGGGTCCAAATAGGTGTCCAGTTATTTATTCTGTTTTTTTGTATTTTCAAGGAGCTTTACCCTCAGGTCAGCTTTTTGTCCTTTTTGACTCAAGTTACAAGACAACCATCCTTTGGTTTTAATGTTGTCAATTCTTACAATTT
Source organism: Heterocephalus glaber (assembly GCF_053883595.1). Taxonomy (NCBI): domain Eukaryota; kingdom Metazoa; phylum Chordata; class Mammalia; order Rodentia; family Bathyergidae; genus Heterocephalus; species Heterocephalus glaber. The sequence goes on from NW_028258379.1 coordinate 18,875,414, forward strand.
CAGCTGGACACTAAGCAATATAGGGAGAGGGGGAAGTAAAAAGAATGTGAGTAATTAGCCTGACATTCTTGACATAAACAGAGGGAGATATTTAAAACCAGGTGCTTCCTTATTCTAAATCTCACCTGTCCAGTCACATACCACTTTTGTGTACCTCTCAGTTTCCTTTCAAATATCAGTAAACTGTCTTGCCTCTGACTTTGGCTTGGAGAGTTTAGGAAACACAGAGGTCATACATGGGTTATTTCTCAATGAACCCACAGATTCCACCCTGGGGGCCAACTGTCTTGCTGTTGAGAAAGCTAAATGCACTAAGCAACAGATTTGAAATATCCCCCAGACTATGTGGAACCAGGGTGTTTGAATTTTTGCCAGGGCAAAAATGGCTTTTGGTGTTCTCCTGAGGTAGATCAAAGGCCCAAAAGTTCTATTGGAGGAATCTTCAGCAGGATCTCAAAAGCCAAAGCCAAATAGCCTTGAAAGGAGAGAAGGGATTTAACAGTAGGCACTGTCTGTAAGAACTCTGATTTCATTGCATTTAAACTTCTTTCCCTGGTGGATCATCGCTTTCTAAACACTCGAGGATAAGTTCTGTGTCCATGTGTATTTATCTCCAGAGTAGCCCAGCCCCGGCCCTGTGGTACATGCCCTTAACTGTTTGTGGAAATTAGCCAATGTTGGGATATTGGTTTTCCACCTCCATCTTTATTCTAATGATTGGTGAGTGGTAAAGTTTCTTCTGCATTGTTCATGTAGCCAAAATACTCTAGGCTCTTTTTAGCATAAAGTGTTAGGAAATTTGACCCCCAAAAGTAGTTTCAAAATTTGAAAAACCCACTTTTGAGTTCCAGGGCAACAACGTGTTAATTTGAGAAGTGTAGGTTGCTTACCCTCTTTATGCCTCAGTTTCCTATAAAGCTAAGATTGAGTTCTCACTCTCAGGTTCAAATAGGATAAAAATTCCTCCTTGCTCTTTTTTTCACAGACCTCCTCCAACACAGTCTCCATATCTCTATGTGTGTGTTGGATTATAGTTATTGCTATGGCTCTTCTAGAAAAGTAGGGGCCAGGACCATGCTGTTACTTCTCATAGAGAATCAGGCATCAAGTCAGTGCTCCCTGTGCACTGATGATTATATGCTATTTTCTGTGACATGTGTGCCCTTGTTTGCCTGTCTGTACCAGTATCCATCATAGGGTTAAATAATTCATAATGGTCACTCAGGTATATACTTTGTGGCTCCCATATAGAGCTAATTCTCCTTTTTTCAGAGACTGGAAATTTAGAAGTGGTTTGGAGCTCAGAAGTGCTTCCTAATTTATTTATTCATTTCATAAGAATGTAGTAAGTACATTCTATGTGCTAAGCAGTGAGGATATGACAGTGCATCAAAAGAGGTACTGTCTTTGTTCATGTGGAATATCTGTTCTAGAGAGAGAAAGAGAGACACCCATTAATCAAATACTGTCACAAACAAGGGTTCATTTGCAGTAGTAATGAGTGCTACAGTGTGATAGACCTTGGAGGAGCTGCCCAGTGTAGAGGTTAGGCAGAATCTAGAGAATCAAGAAAAACTTATCTGAGGAAGTGACTGAGATCAGAGACAGAAAGGTAAGCAGAGTCTACTGGAGGGAAGAGTATCACACTTACAGAGACTGTGTGTGTGAAGGACTCTGGCATGAGTGAATTGATGAGGGTGTAGTGTGAATGAAGGCAGCACAGCTGAAACATAGGGAGCAAGGCTCAGGGGAAGATTTGCAAGGCTGGTGTTGGCCAAGGAGAGACATGCCTAGCAATTTACTTTTTCTTCAAACTTCAGTGCAAAGCTGTGCAGTGGGAATAACACCTAAATAGCATTGTACAAACTTGTCCATCCTGCTTTCTAGAGAACATCAAATTCCTATGACAAGATCTATGTTACCTGGAATTACTCATGTTTTTCTTTGCCAACCAATCTGGGTTATCTGTTAGTTGTCCATGTCCTTGTTCCAACTGTCGGTATCACCTTAAGAGAGGGATGAGGACTGCCTCTCCCCATCCCTGCCTCATTCCTATGTTCCTGTACCCACACAGCATGCCTGGTGCCAGGGTAGGCAGAAAGAATAATAGCTGTTGTTTCTTTTTACCAGAGCTAATCTATCATGCCTCACCCAGAAACCCCAGATCCACTCTCTGAGTGTTCTGTGTCCTGAGGTGAAACACAGAAGCAAATAAATAACCAGGGAACTGTTTGGAAATCCTTTTTGTCACTACCTAAGCATGCTCATTTATTTAGCAAAATGTCCATAATTTTTAAATTGCTTGATTTAGCCACTGGCTATTTGGTATCTTCAAGGGGTCCCTATCAGGAGCACTACTTCCCCATTACCTGCAAAAAAACAAGGCAGGCTTTTGATCCCTGGAATTAATTACATGCAAAGACTTTCATTGCTAGGAGCAGCAAGCAGCTGGTTCCTGCAGGGGCCAGGCTGAAATCTCTTGCCAGTTCCCTTCCATGCTTGTTCCTCCCTCTACACCTACACCTTTTCTTTCTTTCATTATGCTCAATGGGTTCAATTCAGTGAGGAGAAATTGTAATTAAAACATTTACAAAGCTTTCTCTGTGACTGCCCTTAAGACTGTGAACATTCACAATTCAGTCTTTTGCCAAAAACAGCACAATGGCAAAGTTTCCAGGAATTTCTTCTTTACTGCCTTAGAACCCCCTAGAATGGTATTAACACATTTAAAAACTGCTTCAGAATGACTTATAAGACCAAGGGCCAAAGAGAGGGGAGATTTGCTTCTTAGGATTGGGGGAAAAATAGCAATGGTTGCTAATTTTTCTCAGGGCACAACCTGCTTCCCTGGTGGTCATGGAGATCAATTGACAATGGTTTACTGCTTTTTTATCTTCCTTCCTTTCCCTTGTTAATTATTTATACCTCTACTATCCAGACAAGGGCCTTGTTTTCCTTTTAGGTGTAATTAGAGTAATCAAAGTGTTCATAACCTTTACCTGTTTTATTTCTCAGTTCTATTCAAAAAAATTTTTGTGTGCAAAAAAAAAGAAAATACTAAACAAAAACCTTGAGTATCTGGGTTTTGTGAATTCTTTCAGGGAAAATTGGTTTTACCATAATAGCAATTGGTGGCAATAATTCTAAGATGAACAACCTGAAATTACTCTCTTAAAGGCAATAATTTGTAGAGTACATATTTTGAGAAAGGTGGGGAGGATTAGATGATAATTTACGTGAATTTTAACAGAGTTTATCTTTAGATTTTGTGAAAAATGAGGAATCAAACTGTTGGTGTGTTTTTGACTAAAGATGTACATTAGCATATGGCTTGTCTCTATTGAATAGATGTTAGGTTTAAATGACAAATTAAACTCCCAGCTACCAAATATAGAATTCTTTTGTTTAGAATTTATATATTCTTGAAAGAAAAGTTGCCCAAATGTAGTTATCCTTTACAGGTAAAGAGGTTAAACAAACAATGACTTGACAATTATTCTCCTTTTTATATTAAAAAAACCTTCTTCTTGAAGTTCAGAACCCTTGGGAAATATTGCTTGAAAGATATTTTGCCACAGGAGCACAAGCATTTCCATGGTGATAAAGTGATATGTCATCAACAAGGTGATGGCATTTTGGAGAACAAGCTGATCAGAAGGGGAAAACTCAAGAACACGACAGTTTTAGAATTAATTCAACAACCCATTTGTGTTCACTTGAGATAGGGGGATGACTCTTAAAGTCTTACAATGAAAGAGCCAACCGAAACAGTTTAACGTGTTGGATCAGTGGGTCCTTCTGTCAATTGACTTGAAAAACAATGAAAATGTTCATCCAGGAAAAATATCACTAAAATTTTCTTCACTTAAATTCAATCTTAAGATGTATATTTTGTATACAATTTATATAAACTCATGCGTCATCTTAAACTACTTAATCAGCTTCTCACAATCATGGGTAGCTTTTATCTGGGAGAGAATTACAAGGCCAAATATAAAAACGTTAGAGTGGATGATGGGGTCCCAGCTCAGGGTTCTAGGTTTTTGTACACAATGAACAAAGAGTTAATTGGATATGTAACGGTAAGAAAAAAGCAGTAAAATTTAATTAAGTTTAATTAGGCAACCCTGTGGTCAGAGTGAGTGGGCTGGCGCTATCAGAAAGGAAAATGGCATAAGTGCTGAATATGTTGGGTTTAAAAATTTGGAATATTGAGCTGGGCTTGGGTGTCTTCCATTGGGTCTTTCAGAGGATGATTGACAGAATGATTGACAGGGTGCCGAGTCATATCAGTTATGTTTACTGCATGTGTCCTTTCCCATAATTCACTCTGTTACAATTAGATGTATGAGATGCAGCCCATATGTACGAATCTCGAATAAACTCCAAGTGAAGAGAGGTTTTTATAGGTCATGGTACATGTGCTCCTGGGTTGGGATTTTGAAATTTTCCAGGGGTCTTTGTTATTCCCTCTGTTTCTGGTTGTAGGCCTTAAGACAAAGGTCAGGAGATTGACCCTGGGGTGCTGGCCATGTTCAGGTGAGTCGAGGAGAACGGTCCTGTATACCCAATTGTATTATGGATATTAGAGAGGGGCCACAGCCACAGATGGAACCTAGGTCTTCTTTTGCCTAAATTCTTCCATAATACTACAGCACCAGCAGGGAAGTAAAGGTAAAGTCTTAATAAAAATCAGGTTTAAGAAGATCCAAAGCCTCTTCTTAAAGCCGTTCAATGAACAATAAAGGATCCAGTGATACCTTGGTTGTCAAATTCAGTTTGTTCCAAATTTGTGTTTGATCACCGAAAAGTTCGATAACAATATATTTTTCCTGTAAGAAATAATGGAAAACCAAATAATTGGTTCCCATGCCCCAAAATTACTTATATAAATTCATTTTTCTAAGACTTCAACAAATTCTGCAATGGTTTATTTCTTTGACTTTGTGGTTCTCAGTTTTCCTCTTAGCTTTACTGCTGATATTACTAACTTTCTTTGGAGCCATGGTTATGATATTTTACACAATAGGTAAAATGGAAAAAAAAAGCACAATGTTGAGTGTTTTATTGAACTAACACAAGCACTATATGTTGTCTGGGTGAGAGAGGCGCTTAGACTGAAGCGTCATCCCTTTGCGTCCACGGAGAGACTTTATGCCTGCCTCACTCTCAGGCTGTACATACAGGTTTTTTCAAGCCAGATTTTTGGTTAGACTAGTGAGCAAAGTTATGAACACTGAGATTTTTTTCTTTGAAATTTACTGTTTGTACAGTGGAAAGTTTGAGTTTGGAGCCTTTCGACAGCCAGAGTATCACTGCACAGAGATTCAGGAAGTCACCGCAATCTTCTTAGGGATGAAATAAGTCCCATCCATCCTTCCAAGAAGCGCAACAGCGGAATTCTCCGAAAGGACACGAGTAGGGACACAGAGGAAGGTGCTGTCCCCAGCTGGTCATGAACCCAAAGTTATTTCTTGGTCTAAATCTTTCTTTTCTTTTACTGGACCCATAAGTCTACTATCTTTTAGTTCTCCTTTTTAAAAATAAATTTTGAAATTTAATTATCAAAAAATGTTTCTGACATTTGGGCACAAAAAGGCTTATTTTGAAGTTTTTATTTGATGAATAATAATCATGAATATTTATAGCATACATTGTGGTAATTCCATATTCTATAAAGGGTGTAATGATCAAATCAGGGTAGCTAACATTTCTTTTTTCTTTTTTTTGGTACTGGAGCTCCAACTCGGGTCCTTGCACTTGCGCAACAGGCAGCGAAACCACTGAGCTAAATCCCTGGTCCTAGCTAACATTTCTTTGTCCTGGGAACCCTTGAACTTATTTTGAGATATATAATAAATTGTTGTAAATTGTAATCAATTTGCTGTTCTGTGAACACCAGAACTAATTCCTATAAGTGTGTTTTTTTACCCATTGAACCCCTCTCTATTCATTTTCTTCTCCTAAACTCTAGTTGTTATGTCCAAGGGTGGACAGCTCACCATGCCATGTCATGCCAGGCCACTGCTCTGATGAAAACACAGCTCCCAGTGATCATAAACCCAGTACCAGTAAAAAAACTAAAAACAGGATAAAGTTTAGTGTAACAAAAGATGGTTTATTTGGGGAGAAAAGATGGAAAGCAACAAGGATAGTCAGCTACCATGAGGTGGTAGAGGGCTTCAGAGATCTTATCCTTGGCTCCCTTTACTGAGGACTAGTGTCTTTCCCATCCCCCGGGTGGGCCCTTGCCTGTGTCTGATCTGTGGCCTTGACTGTCTTTGATCCTAACCTAGGCCTCCTGGCCATTTGGTTTACTCCTGAACCTTTGTAATGAATAAGTGAAGGAGGAAGGCCTATTAGGAAGGGCAGCCTACTTAATGATTAAGTAAAGGGGACACGTTTACATGTGTGTATCTGGTTCAGTATTATACTGATGTTAAAGGGAGAACATATATGCGTGTGTATATGCATAGGTGTGTGTGTGTGTCTTACATATTAGATAAGGTCCTTAGGTAGCTATCTCTTATCACCTTTACATTCTGAGTGGTGAGTAACAGGACCTGGCTTTCCTGGTCTTTCATTTCTGGCTTCCTCAGTGCTTAACTCTTCTTCATAAATTCTTATGATAATGTTGCCTGGCTCCTCTCTCAAGTCTAGCTTCTCTCTCCTTTCTTTGCTTTTTAATTGCCCTAACTGCAGAGTCTATCTGTGAAGGCAGGAACTGCTTTTAGTGGTAGAGGCAGGAACTGCTTTTAGTAAATTTCCCTATTGATCTTAATAAAGCTCAATGAGGCCTTTATCCTATCTTTGTCTACCTATGGGGCCCCCTGTCCCTACATAGTGACCACTGTTTTACTTTCTCCTTTCATGAGATCAATTCTTTTAGCTTCCACATCTGAATGAACCATAATAATGCCTGGCTTATTACACCTAACGTAATATTCTCCAGTTCTATTTATGTTGTAACAAGTGATAAGATTTTATCATACAATGTTCCATTTTATATCTATACCATATTATCCTTACCTATTATTCAGTTGATTCAATATCCTGGCCACTCTGGCTACTGCTTCAATGAAAATCAGAAGAAAATTTTGAAAACTATGAAGAAGATAATAATCTTTAATTAATATATTCTCATTACCCAGAAATAAACACTTGACAATTTGGCCTACTTCCCTTCAGTCTTTTCTAAATTAAAAAAGTAATACATAGATATATTTTTTCTTTTCTAAAAATGATAAAGTTAAATCCACCTTATGTATTATTCCCTCAGTCAGATCTTTTTCTTCCAAAGCCCAAAAAAGTTATTATTTTGAGTTTGATATGGATACTTCAGACTTTTCATATATACATTTATATACATATGTTTGTGTATTAATCAGTTTTGCATTGCTGGAACAAAATACCTGGCACACACAGTTCAAAGGAGGAGAGATTTATTTTTCACTGATGATTTCAGAGGGTTCAGTCCAGCATTGGCTGGCTCCAAGGCAAAGACATTATGGAGGAGGGGTATGGTAGAGGAAGGCTGCTCTATTTATGGTAAATGGGATGCAGAGCTGTTGGAAAGAGCTGAAGATGAAGGGCCCATGGACCACATATAGTCCCTAATGCTACAGCCCCCATGACCTCATTCCTCTACCTAGGCTTCATCTTCTAATAGGCCATTCAGCTGTAAACTCTGCAAGGGACCTTAATGAGGTTACCTTAATCCAATCAATCAAGTTGATTTTTCAGTATCAGCTGGCATAATGTACATCTAGAGAACTGAGTACATGCTCTTTTTTTTTTTTTTTTTTTGGTACCGGGGATTGAACTCGGGTCCTTGCACTTGTGCAGAAATGCTCTTTTATATAGTTCATTCCATTTACTTACGATGATTTTTGCATGGTCCCATATCTTGCTTCTTTTTTTCAGGATTATGTTTTTTATGTCTGAGTCCCTCATAGTCTGGCTATATTTCAAAGGGTAGCATTTGATTTAATTTTAAAAGTTGGGTAAGATTGTACCAGGTTAATAAAAAACAAAGGCAGATAGAGCAAATGTGTACCTATTACCAGAGTTCATAGGAGAATAGAATATACTTGGAAAAATCAAAGTTACTAGAATTTAAGGGGTAATTTATAAGACATAAAACAGAAAACTGAGGAAATTCAGATAGGGAGACCCCAGAGTATTGGCCAGAGAATTTGAATTTTTATGAGAAGCAAGGGCATAAAAGTGAAGGTGAGATGTATTAGTTTGCGAGGGCTGCTGTGACAAAGTACTGCCACCCAGGTGGCTTGAACAACAGAAATATATTTTCTCGGAGGCTGAAAGTTTGTCATCAAAGTTGTGGCAGGGTTGTCCCATTCAAGGACTGTGAAAAACAATTTCTTTCATTCTTTCTTCTCTACTAGTGTGTTTAGGACATCCTTGCCCTTCCTTGGCTTGCAAATGATTCACCTTGAGCTCAGCTCTGACTTTCTCATGACCTTCTCCCTGTGTGCATTTTGTATCTAAAATTGCCCTTCTTATAAGGACACCAGTCATCTTGGACTTGGTGCTAGATTGATGGCCTCATTTTAAATTTCTTACTCTGTAAAGCTCTATTTCCAAATAAGGTTATATTATTAGGTAGTTGGAGTTAGAAATCTGGAATCTGAATACTTTGTGAGGTATATGATTAAACCCATAATATGAAAGGACAAAAAAATTTTCCTACTGATGATGAATTCTAGCTCTTGTTTAAGGAAGGTAGGCCAAAGTGTCAAAAGAGAATGTTCAGAGAATAGACCTAAGGCTGTGAATATATTGAAGAATTGGAAACTACTCAAATATGATTAAACATTCTGAAAATCCTTATCCTTTTTAGCCACCTTACTACTTTCCCTTACAGAACTCAAAGGAGAACAAAGACTTGGAAAACAATCTATGGTTCTTGAAATACAGTACCAGAAGTTATCTCTTATCTGTCTCGTCTCTTTCTATAATTTTATCAGAAAACAAATTTTCTCTTGGCATAAGGTGAACTAATTATAACATGTAAATTCCATTTAATCTCGTGGGAAGTAGTTTTACCATAAAAGAAAGATGCTTAATGGTAAAACCGTTGGATAAAATAGTTTCTAACTTCCATAATAACTTAGTAAAATGTTATCCCGCACCAAAAGCAAAACAAAAACAAAAAACAAAATCCTTGAGGAGAGGGGAGGACAGAGACCCTCACTGTTGATGATATTTGATCGAGGTCACACTGAGTGAACAGAAACACCAGTTTCCAAGTTTCCAACTTAATTCTCTAGACCATGCCTGCTACCTTATATTTATGTCTTCATAACATGTACATATGCAGCCTGGCTGTTATGAGGACAGTGGGAAGCATAAATTTGATTTTTTAAAATTTCTTCACATTTAAAGTCTCCACTTGTTGGTTGAATTAACATAGTATTTTAACATTTAATTTCCTGAGGGTACAAGATGTTTTATTTTGTGTGTTTTATTTGCATTGTAGTTGTCGTATTAATCAGCTTGGGTCATTTAAAATGAAACTCAAAAAAAAAAAGAATAGTGCAATCTAATAAATATATAGTTTAATAATATTCAGAGAATACATATGTGGAGTGGATAGGAGTCCAAATAAACATACTCCATTGAAGAATGATTGGATTTTACCCATTTTATCTGGATTCCTTTCAAGTTAGTGGAACATTTGAGGGAAGGAATGTGGAGAAGTTGGATCAGGAACAGTCTTATGCAGTATAGATTCCCAATACCTTTAAGTTGATTAGCACGTTAATATGAGCAAGTGAGATGTTTCCTTGTTTTCTAGAGATTCTAACATGGAATCATTTTAAATGATGTGGTTCCAGCTGATTAGGCAAGGATAAATAGAGGTAAAAATGTACATGCACCTTCCAGGGCTCTGAGCTAATTTTGGTAGACTGTTGCCTAAAAATGAAAGTATTAAAGGTATGAGAAGACCAGGCATCAAGAGAATGGAAGAGGGAAATGCTGGGGCAAAGACTAGAAGTCATGTTTGTAGGCCTGACCAATTCTCCTGTCACTGGCTTATTTATTTCTTCTTCTCCTCTCTGTCTCCTTATCTTTTCCTTTTGCCAAAAACGATTTAGCACTATAATTTTAATACTAGGCCCGCACCTACTGGGTCTGAAGATATTCATTCATTCATTTACTGATTTATTAAATAACTATTTACTGGGCTGAACAACATAGACAAAAAGCGGTATGTTAAAAATTTTTCAGGTGCAAAGGGGCTTGAGAATTATTCACAAAATAAATAATTTATATGATTTATTAGAGTGCCAAGTGGTACAAAAATGTAGGGGAAAGGATAAGGATTTGGAGAAGTTGAAATTTTATAAAGGAAGATCAAAAACAATATCACTTTTCTGATAAATTATAAAGGTGTGACCTTGCTACTTTTCATGTATTTATTCTGTGGCCATTAAAACTTGCACTAAATGTCTCTGAAAGTGACATTTAAATTCCAATATCTGGCCTTGATGAGTGTATTGTGATATATTATGATCATTTAAGATTAGATACTAATTTCTAACTATGATAGTATTTTACTTCCACCCCCAACAATGTGATAGATTTATAGCAGTTTTATAATGTAAGACAGTGGTCCCAGGACATGGATCCTTAGGACTTCTTCTGGACCTGAGTTTGGGATGATCATGGATGAATGTGATGTAAGAGAAGAACAGTATGCTTATTTAGAAGAGAATGGTTCATGGCAAGCAGGTTATGGCCATCAAGTGGCTTCATTTTTGTATACATTACTTTCCTTTTCTTTATCTTGTGCTTTGCTCTATATTTAGGATTTTGTTGGTTTTCATTCATTTAGGAATCCATTGCCACACCAAATTAGGAAGGATATGATGACCTTCTTCTTGGTCATCTCATTAGGTACAATCTACTGTGTTTGTTCTGGATAACACGAGGCATCCCATACCTTCATAATTTGACTGTGAGTTTACATAATATCCTTGATAGTAGAACAAACTCAACTCAATATGATTCTGTTGTGAAACAGTCTTTAGACTGTGCAAAGGAACGAATAGTGTTTCTGTCTACTAAAACAGGAAGGAAGAGTAAAGACATTAAAAATGTAGGAACACTCTCAATACCGGATGATGAAATCACTGCTTTTCACTGAACCCACTCTTTGTCACCTGCATTTGTGGAAAGAAACAGATTAGAGCTTCAGGATGTTTGATAGCCTCAGGTAATTAGAGAACCTCACTGTCTTTTGGACTCTGCCAATCTTCTCTCATAGGCAGTGTTTTCTTAATAGTTCTGTATTTCACTCCCCATGTATATTTACTGTTTTTCCTTTTCTTTTTTTTTTTTTGTGCCAGGGATTGAACTCAGGACCTTGCGCTTGTGGTCCCACTGAGCTAAATCCCTGGCTCTTTTCCTTTTCTTTATTACATTTGCACATAATCAAGATAACTGGAGTTAAAATATTTGACCTTTTCTTGCTATTATTTCATTCCTAAATATCACTCCTACTTTTTTATCTCTGTATTTTCTGACAGGGGAAACAAGTTTACCAGAACTCAGACAAAATGAGAAAAAAAATCACAAAACAAAACTTAGACAAAATTAAAAAAGAAATCACAAAACTGAACCCATTTGAGATAAGGAAATAAGAGCAATTATTCCAGCTACTACCACATATACATTTAGTTTGGGAAAATGTAGGACATGTCCTGGAAATAAATAAATCATGATTATTCACAAAATTTTTTCCAACATCCATTTGATGGTGAGCAGAATTCTTTGGGAGTTTCTGGGATATGGTGAAAAACATAACAGAGGTTGAATGTGATAATATAGTGATAGTATACTGGGGCTATTTGTAGGAATTTCTGTTGCTCTAGAACATCTCAGATCAATCTCATTCTAAACTGGTTTATTTGCTCCAAGAGAGGACTTGAGAATCTTCAAAAAATATACACCTTGGGCCAGGGATATAGCTCAGTGGTTTTGCCACCTACTGCACAAGTGCGAGGACCAGAGTTCGATTCCTGGTACCAAAAGGAAAAAAAAAATACACACACACACACACACACACACACACACACACACCTTGAAAATGCTATTGTGTTAGTTTTCTGTCACTGAGGCAAAATATCTGAGAAAAATCCACTTAATAAAAGGAAAGGATTTATTTTGGCTCACAGTTGTAGAGATTTCAGTACACAGTTGCTTGGTCTTCTTGGATTGGGCCTGAGGCAGCACAGTGCATCATGGCAGGAGTACATGCTGGAGAAGGCTCTTACTTCATGGTGATCCCCAATAAACTAACTTCCTCCCACTTTGTCCCACTTCCTAAAGTTTCCAGCAATTCCCAACAGTTCTATAGGATAATGGAATAATTTTTCAACACATGAGCTTTTGGAGGACAGTCAAGTTTTAAAATATCTATTAAATATCTATAAGTATGTTTCTGATGGCTTCTCTGTTGTATTGTTCAGTATTGACTGGCACAGAGCTCAACTCTTCCAATTGAGTGGGGAAAAGAATATTTTTTAAGGCCACAAAAAGATAAACGAGTTCTTGTTCCCATATGTTTATTAGCAGTTGGCCCAGTAATGGGATTAATAGTCAGTGAAAGCATTATTTGATGAGTAGATGTATGTAGAAATGCATTTATTAATGGATTGACAGTAGAGATTATAAAATTACTGTCTATAATATTCTTTCTGATTTCAGAAAATCTTCACAGAATGTTGATTACCATTTGTTGGAGACGAACTCTGTTGATATTTCAGACATGGGTTAGTTCTCTTCTTGAAGGGCTTGTAGTCCACTATTTCTTTTTTAAATCATTCAGGCCCAATGCAGACTATGAGGGGAAAACATTTCTCTGATGTGTACGAATGTCCATGAAGGTGATATCATCCATAACACAGCTACCAATGCACTCTTCTACCAGCCAGTTTAGACACATGGTCAGACCTTGAGATTCTAATGAGGAGACACTTACACAGGCCTTTTCTGTACCCTTATTAAGGTCATTATCAGTGGTGTCCTGGTATTGTCCAAAACCTTCCGGATTTTTGACTTCTGAGTAAAATAATCCTGACTGCAGAGGCTGCTGTCATTGTTACTGTTGTTGTTGCTGTTATTTAAATCACTGAACAGCTCTTAAACTTCTGAGACTTGACCAAATATTGAATGGTTTGTGCTACATAAAAAAGTAATGCCATAAAATTTTATTTTTTTCATAAAAGAAGAGTACTTTTTTTGCATTTTCTTCATTAGTATCTATTTGTATTACATTAAAATAAAAAATAACGCTAGGGTATAATGTAATGGAGACAATATAGTTTCTGTTGTTTTAAAATGTATAGTAAGTCTTACTTATAATACAGAATTGCTTATAAACTTGAATATGTCAACCAGTGTGACTTGGCTGGTATTTATGCTTACATAATAGGGCAGTTCTGAGAATTTCTTTGAGTGGGGAAAATTCACATGGAAATGCTTAGTTATTTTAAAGGATTATACAATGCTCATTACTATCACTGTATTGAAGAGTTTGTTGTAGTGGTGCCATTCATTGGCAGTGTGACTAAGATGACCACCCTCCTTTCTTTTTCTCTTGTTTCCCAATAAGGTCTGTGTACACGGACATCTCTCTATGATGCAGCTATATGTTGTTTTCTAAGCTAAAAGTCATGCTAGCTGCAATCAACCCATTTTTTCCCCTTTATCTGGAGAGCTATTGAAGTATAAAACAACTGCAGGGATCCCAAGTGTTAATTCTATACATAGGTTTTAGAATGCAAAAAACATAAACATGCCTTTAACTATTTCCCATAGAAACTTGCTACAGATGTGTATCTTAGAGACAAATTGGCATTTATTCTTCTTACAGGCATTGCGTTGGCCTCTGTAAGAAAGCTGCAGATTAAATCAGCATTTTCCTCCTGCTGAGTGTGATTTAAATCAATATTGAATGGGAGTCCTAGTTTATCTATGTGATAGAGGTTACCAGAGCCAATGTTAGGTGGTTTAGGTGCTTAACGAAGCTGGAAATGTCTTTGCAATACAAACAGCATTAACAAGTGTTTTCCTCTTAGTTCCTTTCTTTGGCAATTATTCCTCATCTTTCTTTGAAAGTTAAACCAGGAATATATTGATGGGCTCTATTTTCACCTGTTCTTTTCTCTCTGCACATTGCTATTACTATTCATTCCCTTGGATCCACAAATACTAATCTAATGTACAGTGTTAAGAGAACATTTTCTCCAGCTAGACTACTGGTATTCAGATTCCATTTTTGCTACTTACTAGCTCTGTGAACTTGGACAAATTCTTAACTTCTCTGTGCTTCAGTAGCCACATTCTAAGAAAGTTTTATACGAAGATTAAATTTCTACATGATGCATACAAAACTATCTGGTACATAGTCAATACTAGATGCTTTTGTCAAATAAAATAAGACTTTCTGGATGATCTGTATTTTTCACATTGTTTTATACATTCCCTTCCACACAGTAGATATGTAATGAATAATCGACCACTAAAACAATAAAGTGGAGTAGGAAGAGGAAAAATGAGTTATTTTAATATGCTATTAAATAGCTGTACAATCTTGCAGTTAAAGATTTTTTAGAATTGTCTTCTCATCTGCAAAATAAAAATTATAATATATATCCAAGGTATTTCAGATGATAATTATAGTTATCAAAGTGATAATGTGTTTTAATAAGCTAACATATATAACCTTATAACATTTATATTTATCCAATTAATCAATTCCAATAGAAATGAACTTAGTTAAAGAGTTAAAGTTTGACAGAAATGCCTGGTGCAGAGGATTGTAGCCAGCATGAGTCTGAAGACCTAGCAACCACAGCCAGTATCAGATCCTGGGAATATAGACAAATGTTTTAAGAGCATTCATCTCAGTCAGGAAGGGGGCCTCTTCTTTTTATACCAGGGTCCTATTCAGCTCTATTTGGCTACTTCTTGTTATGAAAAGGAACCTGACCATCCCTTAGGAATCTATTTCTTTGTCACCTTCCTCCAGTCTGTTAGGCCAGGCTCCAAGGACAGGGCTTGGAGCTGTTTGTTTTTATGCTGATGGATGTTGTAGTCTGTAATCCATGAACTGAATGAAACAGGGCTCCTCTTCCATTGCTACTGGCATAGCTTCTTGTGTTTATGAGTCTGACAGGCAAGCATATCTGTGGCATAGCTCATTATGTTGATCTCTGAGGGAGATAAGCCCCTGGTTTTGCTTGACTGGAGAGAAAATAAGCAGGTAGCAGAAAAGACTGCATTGATTTCTAAGTGATCTCAAACAGTCAGGAAAAGATCAGGCCTTCCTTGGGCACACTGTAGCCTCTGCTATTTGATCATTTGACTGGAGTTTGCAAGCCAAAGTAGGCAGGCTTCTTCCAGCCTCAAAGGATCTATTAGTATTCATTTGTTCATTTATTTATTTACTTATCTATTATTTACTCATTTATTTATTATTTCATAAGCTCTGTGATTGTATTTTGATGAGCTTTGTTATGAGGAAAATTGAAAGTCAAGTAGTGTCTGAACTTAACATTTCTTACTTCATTTGCTTTGTGATTTTATGTATTTTCTTTTTATTCTTTGATTCAGGTTCCTCACATATAAAGTATACCCATTTCAGTTCATCAGCAGGCTTTTACAGAATAGAAGAATTTCCTTGTTGAAGAGAGACTGTAAAGGAGAGCTGGTGGATAAGGACCAAAGGACTGATTCTTAAGTAGATCTTGAGTTTTGATGCACTATTGTCGCACTGTTTGACCTATTTGTGTTCATGACTTAGATGTCATGATTTCCTAGTTAGACTGTAAACTTCTTGAGAGCAGTAGAATTTTGACAATGGATAGGGATAGATATTATTTAAGATGATATAAAATAGGTGCGTTTTTTGCTAATTTTTAATTTGTTTTAATTTGCTGAATTTTTAATTTTTTGGTTCATAAGAATGTGGTTGGGATTTCTTCTCTCTCATCTACAATTTTGTCTTTGTAGACTGCTGTTATCACCGTCCTTCCTTCTCTGATTTCTTGTTAATTGGTTCCAATAGTGTATGTTTCAAATCTTTAATTAAATCCTTCTTTTTGTCTAACTCTCTGACAAAACATATTTTTCACTTTTCTTCCTGCAATGCTCAAACATGAGCTGAAGCCAAATGCATGCTGTTTGATGGCCTTCTTTCCAGACTTACTTGCAAAGAGGAATAGGACTGCAGCGTCTATTGCAGGTAGCTGTACAAAGAGCCATTACTGGCGTTCAATGTGCATGGCAGAGGGGGAGGCAGGAGAGGAAAATGAAGTGGATGTCCTTCCCAGGACTTAACTAATTTATGAGAGAAATAGAACACAGCAGATTAGATGGCATTGGCCCTTTGCCAGACTGAGCTATCACAGTGTTAGCTGAGACATGATCAATATGGAAGACTTGGCCTGCAGGGTCCCTTTAACTTCCTCTTCCAGCTTTGTGATGAAAGCCAAACTCATGGGTTAGAGTATTGTCTTATGGCAAGATGAGGAAGACCTAGCAGCCTCTGCCAGAGTCAAGTGCTGGTAGTGATCATATTGTCTAATCTAATCCATCACTTGACTCTTGATTCCCAACTTCTGATTTTTTCTTGTTTGTGGAGTGGCTTCATAGATTATGATGACTAGGGAGGAGGAAATTTTTTTTTATTTAGTTATCTGTTGCTGCCCCAAGATATACTCTGAAACTTAATAGCTTAAACACCAAGAATGCATTATCTCACAGTGTCTGCAGGTCAGGAATCCAGGTGTGGCTCAGCTGGGTTTCTCAAAAGGCAAAGACCAAGGTCAGGCTTTTAGGCATCTCAAGGCTCACTATTGGAATGGCTCTACTTCTGAAGTGATTCCTGTAGCAGATAGCAGAACATAGGCCCTTGCAGACTGTTGGCCAGAGACATTGCTTCCTTCCCAAATAGGCCTCTTTATCAGCTTTCAGAATGATGATAGTTGTCTTTTTTTAAAGAGGGAGGAGAGGGAGAAAGAGACAGAGACACAGAGACAGACACCAATGGAGACAGAGAGACAGAGAGACAGAGTCCTGTACGTAAGCACCCATCTGTACTGCTGTATCCTATCCGTCCCTTAGAAATGGGTCAATAAGTCGAGCACACATTTAAGGGGAGAGAATGACACAAAGCCATGAGTACCAGGATGCTGGGATGATTGGGATCATCTTTCAGACTGACAGACAGCTCTAAATAGCATGAAACAAACATCAGAAAGCCTGAATTACAGGGTCTGCTGAGAAGGTATATAATCAGCTTTATCGTGGTTCCTGCCACAAAGCAAAGCAGAATTGTCTATTTCCAGCTCATCTCTAGCACATTGCCTGGCATATAGTTGGCCTTCAAGTATGTCCATGCACATGAAATTATATCTATTGTATTAAAAAGACTGGAATCTCTCTGTTTGAAAAGAGATTAATGTTGAATGTTGTCCTTCCTAAACAATTTCCTTCTTGTACTTCACTTCTCTAGTAATACTGAAGGAATAAAGTCTGAAAGAAACTCTTTAAAAAAAAACAAAACGAGTAACTAAAGGAGGTCTATTACCTTGTTTGAATTATCTTTTTAAGCATAATGAGAAATTTCTTCAGATCATTACCAATCTTCCAGCAGATGATAAGAACTGGATTCCTTCATGCCTTAGAAAAGAATATATTCTGCTCTTCCTCTTAAGGGTTCAGTAAATAGAAAGAAAAGCACCAAATGTGTGTAGTCTCAGTCATATAGCTTGAAGTACTAGTTGAATGGCCACGTACACATTGCTCTGTATGACCCAGTAAGTGACTTTTTTCTATTTCTTTAAACTCTTCTGTAGTTGAAGTTTTTATTTCCTTCCCTTATTGATGTGAGAAATTATCATCATTAATTCCATTGTCAGAAATACTCATTAGCTTTCTGTTTCCACTTGGGTCTGCTAAAAAAGAGTGCTTCGCATCATCATGGGCCCTTTTGGTAGTCATAGGAGAGATGATAGAGACATAAAGTTAAAAATTAAGCTGAAAGAAAATGTCTTACAGAACTAGACATATTAGTTATTTTGTAACTCAGCCCCTTATAATTGTTGATATAATGTGAGACAAATTTCCTATAACTTGATAGGGCATTAACTGTGATAACTTATTAATCTGTAGCACTGTATAGTAGGGTTTTGTTGTTTTTGCATTATATTCAGGCAAAAGAATGAAAATAAATGTGTGAGAGAGACCTTAGACCTATTGTTTGGCAATATCTAGTAGGGTTTATTAGGGCTGGGAAAGGGGCTTTCTATTTAATTTGAGTTGTTTTATACATGGAAAAAAATGCTAGCATGAGAGAGCTATTAAAAATATATGAAGAGTTATGTTGACATTCCAATAAAGCTTTTTACAAAATAAAGATGGTTATTCAATTGGCTGATATGGCAACATAATAAAGCTAAAATATTTTCCCTCTTGATATGCTTTGGTACAAAATGACACTTGAAAATGCCCAAAACTTTTGGTTGCTGCTCTTAGAATCAGAGGCTCTCAGCATAGAATCAAATGTTAGAGGTCAAAGAGGTCAACAAACCATAAAGTTTTTCTTTTTTTCTAAACATTTGGCCACTCAAGGTAAGCTATTGGCCAGGATAGCTTCCAAGACAGAATAAAGTGTATACATAATAATCAATGAGAAGTCAGACTTTGGCAGCTAATCCATGGGGGTAAACACTATGTTTTCTAATATTCTACCGAAAGTGAATGATAGAGGTCTCTTTCCATTATAAATACTGTTTAGTGACTTCTATGATTAAAAATTCATTAAAGCTTTCTCTACAAATTTTTTAGAACCCTAATGCAAAATGATACCCAAACCATTTTATTTTAACTGCTGATCCATGTATGAGGGAATACATAAGATGAAGCTTGTTTCAATACATACATTTTTCTAAACGAGTAGGAGAGCAAGAGGTGGTCAAATAAGGCATTATTCAGTTCATTAAATACAGTAACAACTTGGCTCTGATTGTTAATGTTTGCCCCTGCCAGGTAATTTATAGTTTTGTCAGATTAAAAACACCCTTGGATATAATTTTATTTATAGCTACACATAAATTTCTAACGAATGTATGGCCATTTCTGGGAATACTTGAAAGAATTTGAGTTTTTTTTTCAGCACTGCTACATGTTAGGTAAATAATTTCCTCACTTCCAACACCTATAAAGGGAGAAGACTTCAGTGGATAATGGATAAGGCCCCCTCCAGATCCTACATTCTATTAGCTCATGATTCTTGTAGGGATCCATAGAGGTGATGAAAAAGAACCACACTTCTTTTTTGTCACCAGTATGTATGATTCGTGGCCTACATTTGTCCTTGAGTCAATGTTGTTTCTTTTAACAACAAAAGCAAACCAGTATTCCCATACTTCTTGTGGAGGCAGTTGTGTTACTGAGAAGCAAAAAACATTCTCTTCCCAACACACTTCTGGTTCCTGGTTCCTTTATTTAGTTTTGTGTTCTCTTTCTTGTTGAGGATGTCTTTGGCTATAGACAGTCACTCTAGCTAAAATAGCAGGCAATTCTGTACCACTGCGAAGCAAGCCAGTAAGGGAGAATAGAATCTGGAGGTCTAGAAAATGAAGTTGTTTATAAAATTTTAGACTATATAAAAACCTCTCAGAGGGCCAGAGATTTAGCTCAGTGGTGCTGCCTGCTCTACAAGTACAAGGACCCGAGTTTGATCCCAGGTACCAAAAAGCCCCCCAAAACCTTAGAGTATTGTACCTACCTTAAAATATCCCTTTCTCCATTATAAAATAGTAACTGAAAATATAAGTATACCACTGAAGTAATGATTTTTCCATGAAGGAAAGGATATTTAGACAAACCAGCAGAATTATTTTCTTTGATATAGAAGATCATTATGTGAAAGTTAAAACTTAATTTAACCTCTTAATGAGATAAAAACTGGTATGGATAATTTTAATCCTCAGATATATATGTTTTGATATCCCATTACAGCTGTTTGTTTCAACCTTCTGAAAAAGTTTACCCATGGATAGTCTAAAAGGAATAATAGATAGATATAAATGATTCTCTGTCTGACTCTTTGGAAGAAGTACCAAGTGATAAAAAAGAATATATAAGAGGGGAACAGAAAGTCAAAGTGAATCATCATTCATGAACAGAGAATTGTTAGTATATTGAGATCATTATGCCATTTGGATTAAACCACTTGAAGGAAAAATAGAACCTTTTCCTAATCAGTCCCATGTGAGACTTACAGGGAAAGATCTGGGGTTGGGGGTGGTGGTGCAGAAGTAAGCACCAAGAGGGAATTTTGGATTGTTTTGCAAGGAAAGCTGAACCTTGCCCCTGTAAATCCCATGAGTTTCTCTGAGGGAAAGCCTCTTCAGATCCTTCACTTTCTTACCTGAGAAGCAAAGACAATTTGATCTTTTGCCTAAGGATAAGCACGAGGAAGAAACAGACATGTAAAGATTGTGGAAGGTGATATTAAGAGATGAAAGAGATATAAATAAAGAATTTTGTTTGAACTGGAGTCACCAGGTGGAATATGGTGCTTTATGACAGATGAAGCCTATTATAAGAGTATTAATTTGTGGGAGACCCCCCCCCCCAAACAATGGCAGTTTGTACAGAGTGGCTCAAGTCTAATTAGTTAGGGTCAAAGATGAAAGGAAATCTGTTTAGGTTCACATAGTAGAGGTGTGATTCCCACACTATACTTCTCCCCCAGAGCATATGCCACATTCTTATCTCTTTTCTCAGCTCCCATTCTTTAAGATCTCTGCGTATCTCACATGCGTATGTACCTTGTGTCCCTGTGTCCTTCTGATATTTTAAGCCAGCTTCTTTTTCTTTCTTTCACCATATCATGATGGTTATTTTCCTAAATTTTATATCTGACAAGAGCTTTGTAAATGAATAGAAGGAAGTCTATGGCCAATTATGGATCACAGGTTCCCAAATATCTTACCAAATGACTGCCCTGCTCATCCTCTTTGTTCTTGTCATGATATTGGTTTTGCCTTTTTCTCCTGGGAAATCTCCCCAGTCAGAGCTGAGATATTCTAATTAGTGAAGATCTAGTTACCCAATCACAATAATCTATTGGATAAGTGGGAATAGCAATACTATAATCCAGTGCTTTTTGAATGTATTGTCTCATTAACTCTTCAGAGGAGTCAGTGATGAAAAGTTGGTTCTCCATCCTTATACCCACTTTGTAAATGGTAGAGGTGAGGCTCAGAATTACTATACTTAGCAAGTGTAAGTGTACGGATTAAAAAAACCTGCTAATTTACAGTCTCTTATGATTAACGTTTACCGTACTTCACCATTCTGTGCTAGGCAGTATTCATTAATGAAAATGGAGAAAAGATAAGGATCTGTCCAACCTGTCTACCTAAAGGAGACAGATTTCAAAAGCAAGTTCAGTATATGGTACAAAATTGAACTCGCAGAGGTGTTAGTGATGTTCTGAGGCAGGCAAAAAATAGGGAAAAAGACAGTTTTCTTCACTTCAAACTGACTCTTCCATAACAGTCCACGTTTATTATATAAGCAGGATTTTTATGACTATTGCCAAATACCATGGTCTGCCCCATAGGTTGTTATCAATAATAAAAAATAAGGCCAGGGATTTAGCTCAGTGGTTCTGCTGTCTGCTTCGCAAGCACAAGGTCCCGAGTTCGATCTCCAGTACAAAAAACAAACAAACAAAAAATAAAATAAAAAATAACTTGAGAAGACACAAGGGAAAAATTGTCTCTGACCACTGCTGAAAAAAATTCTCTAGATTTGGATTTAATGTTCAAGCAGGAATATACGACTTAACATTTCCAACCCCCAAATTCAAAACCTAAAATTCAAAATGCTTCAAAATCCGAAGCTATTTGAGTGCTGACAAGACACCATGAAATGAAAAATTCTGCACCTAACCTCATATGACGTGTACAGTAAAACGCAGGGGCACTAACAATATTTTATAACATTACCTTCAGGCTATGTATACAAAATATATATGAAATATGAAAGTATTTTGTTTGTACTTGTGGTTCATGAACATAATGCATATACAAGTATTCCAAAGCCTGATAAAAACCAAACTCCTTGTCCCAAGCATTTCAGATTGAGGACATTCAACCTCTATGTGTGTATGTGTATACATATTATATATAAACATGTATATACATAACATACATGAGTATATCTATATAGCCATATAAAGCATATGCACACATACCTATACATATATGCATGCAGATACCTTTTGAGGAGATATCTTGTATTGGGATTTTAAAATACATTCAAATGTATGTGTTCAGGGGATGAGCTAGAACGCTTACCTAGTACACACAAGGCCCTGAGTTTGATCTTCAGCTCTGATAAAAAAGAGAATTAAATAAATTTACTTTATTTGACAAAGCAATTCCAAACTTTTACATGCCTGCCTTGTCACATGTAAGTGATACATTGTGTGGTAGGAAGTTATTGCTTTGTTCTACCTTATGAGAAGATTGTAAGCAGTTTTATATTTGCTGATCTACCATGTATGCAAACTTACACTTGCACACAGGCGTGTGGATACATGTGTGTGTGTGTGTGTATGTAGCTAGAAGAGCAACTCAGGGCACCAGGAAGCTGTAAGTTCGGAACAATCAGAGTCATGGTGAAGGCATAAGAAATATAAAATTGAATGAGGGGCTGGGGATCTAGCTTAGTGGTTTCACCGCCTGCCTGGCAAGTGCAAGGTCCCGAGTTAGATCCCTGGTACCAAAAAAAAAAAATTGAATGAGTTGTGGGTTGCCTTGAATAACATATAAAAACATACTCAGAATTCAGATCTTTTGTCTCCCAAATAAGCCCTTTTTCCACTTCACCATCCATTTTACATCAAGCATACATACTGGGATTCTTTCTAGTGTAAGTTAATCAGAAAGAAGTCCAAGATGAAAGAACTGAATACACAGGCCATACAAAACAAGAGAAATTCTGATTTGCTTCTGGAGAATTCATTTCAAAATTCAAATCCAGCTAAACAAAAAATGATTTTCCAATATTACAGATTAGCCAAATAATGGCCATTTATACTTTGGCATAAGTTCTTCTAGTCTCAGATAAATGAGATTTTCTTCTGGGGTGACTCAGAGTAGTTACAGTACAGCACTGCCATTTGCATTCCTGACACAGGAGGGAAGAAAGATGTTGATGGAACTTTTGTTTTCTGCCTTCTTCATTTTTAAATGGATGGTGGCATTGTTTGCAGCAGCATCTCAAAAGAGACGACAAATTCCCATTTATTTTCCATCAGTGACACTGTGTGAGAGGTTGTACAAAAAAGTCTAAGCTTGGTGTTCCCGAGGCACAGAAGCTTTATTTCTATAGCACCGTGAAACTCCTATAACAATAACCATCCTCTCGCTAGTCACTTTGTCAAGAGTATTGGCAGATTGAAGAAGACTTATTTGATTTCACTAAAGCTATTTGGTGGAAACTCTGATCTGTAAATCTGGATGGGGAAGGTTGCTTGCCAGAACCAATGGTTTTTGTACATTCTCAAAAACAAAGGTCAAGTAAAAACACTAGGTTATGAAATGAAGCAAAGGATGAAGGGAAGTTTTATTGAACTCTTGCAGTGTTCCCAGCATTCTACCAGGCTGTTTACGTCATGTACATGAAACGGTACACTGGCTTTACCTTTTATTTTTTCATCTTTTTTCCTACCAGCACTGGGATGTATGTTTTTGTGTATTTTTCTTTTCTGTTTCTGTTTCTGTCTCTTTCTCTTCTCTCCCACCGCCCCCTCTGTACTGGGGATTGAACCCAGGACTTTTGCAATGGGTTACATACCCAGCCCTTTTTAATTTACTTTTTAAAAAACTTCTGAGATAGGTCTTTCCTGCCATCTATAATAAACCATGGGTATTTTGTTTCCTACATCTTCATGGTCCTCAGAAAATTAGAAAAATAAGACCATTAAGAATTCAGGGGGGGCCGGGGATTTAGCTCAGTGGTTCTGCTGCCTGCCTTGCAAGCATAAAGATCGGAGTTCAATCCCCAGTACCAAAAAAAAAAAAAATTCAGGATGATGAGCAGAAGCCTCTATGGTGCCCCTATGGTGACTTTGGTTGGTTCTTATTCTGGTCTTTCTCCACTCATCATCATCAATTCTCCTATTGATCTTTCTTTCCTTTTTTTTTTTTAACAAAGGTTAAGTACATGTTTGTAGGTGACACCAGTCGCTTCAGGGAATTTGTCCCTTCTCTGTACTGTTCTGATTTAAACCCCCTGTGGCATTTTTTACTGCAAGGATAATGACAAATGGGGTTGAAAGTGTCATAGAAATGAACTCAGAAGTAAGTTTATAGCACTGCTGGGGGCCATCTGTTAATGTAAATGTTTAAGGTAAAATGCATTAAGTCTTAGGAGCTGACGAGACATTTTATTTGCTGCCTGCCTGTGGGATTATGCCTGGCTTCAACCTAAGTGTAGAGGGTCCTTAGTTAAACTTGAGGAGCCTACTTTTATCCCTTTATCTGTCGCTAATCATTTTCTGTGGTGAAATCTTAAGTACTTACTTGAATTGTGACTATATTAAATAATAAATATTAGGAGTTATGTATGTCTTTGTTGGATATGTTAAATTATTTAAATTCAGTGCATTTATATGTGTCTGCATCATTTATGATTAACTACAGTTGAATATTTTGTCTTCAGTATAAGAAAGTTAAGTACTATACTTTAGGCCTATCAATCAGGATAAAAATAATTTATGAAATGAATGAACTGATATTAAAGTCACTATTAAAACTACTTGAATTATATGGTAATTTTCAGGTGATCTCATAATAGAAGAGTGAAGTTTGAAAGTGTTCATTTTATTTTTAACCCTTGAGAGTGTATTATTGGTGAACAAAGATAAGTGACATTTCTTTACTATTCTTGGGGAAATGGTCTTCTTCGAAAGGAAAAACCAAATTCAACTAGTAAATATAAATCAGTAATTTTAATTTCCAGTTTTTAACTGGGCATATACAAGGTTTTGTATTCCATAGGAGACCTACCCAAGTGAAAGAAAGCACAGAAATTGAGGGAAAAATGAACATAATCAGAGGGAGAGAATAAATGAGAAGAGAGAAGCCATTCTAATGCAAGACCAGTGAGTAAGACACTTTTCCAGATGAGATTTATATTGTGGTTTCCTTTTCTAAAAACTCTGAGTATGATGAGGTCAAAAAAGTATTACAGATTGAATGGCCTTTCTCTGGGTGACTAAAATGACTCAGGTGATCTTGCCTCTGAAGCTTGTCCTTTGGGAATAGCAAAGAAGTTCCGTTTTCTCATCTTCCTCTGTGAACTGTAGTCTGATTAATACATAACTAAGATCGCTAAGGAGCAGTGGTAAAAGCTATTGAGTCTCCAAATTCTTCCATGAGAATTTTTTCACTACTTTTTTAAAGACTTTTCTTGAAGTTCTTACACTATAAACTGTTAGCTTGATAGTAGGGACAAAGAGTGTGTGAGAGGATGGTAGGAGAGAGGGCTCATAGTAAGCAAACCTGAGCTACAAGAAAAAGACAGAGTCCAAATTAATTATGCCTTTTAGTCTGAATGAAATGCTACAGGTCACTCAGCCCATTTCCTTTATATACAACAGAGAAGAAGAGTACTCTTGAAGCAAAGTGATTTTCTCAAGATTATGTACATTGTTGAGGCAGATACAGGACAGAAATCCATGTCCTCCCACTGCCAGACAATTGTTCCTACATTGAACCATCTTTCCTCGTTATTTTGGGAATCTTTGAAATTGCCTGAAGAGAGGCCTTCTAACCTTTCTCTTCTAGGAAGTAGTTGTCTGAGATAGCTAAGAGAAACGTAGAGTAAAATCCCATCTCAAATCAGTTCCCCCTTTGTGAGTTTAGAGTGCATGTTACAGAGTTATAAATTTGCATCGGGAATATGGAAATTCTCTGTTACTCAGCTGACCACTTAGCACTCAATCTGATGAACATTGCAGAATCATCACACATTCTTGAGTTACGATGTCAGTGTTTAATGAAAAGATGTTGAAGTGTTTTCCTCCACTTGCAAGGATCTGCTAAGCTAATTTATATTCAGTGCTTTTTGTTTGTTTTCCTGTATAAAGTAAAATTAATTTTTAAATATAAAATGAAAAATTTTGATATAAGATTGGGCATCAGTATGTCTCATACTTCATCTATAACTTCAAAATATTATGTATTCTCCATGGAGATGAAAAAGTATTTAATGAGGTGTATGCAAAGGTCTTCCTTAGATAAGTCTGTGAATGAAAAAACCTTGAAAATTTGAACAGGAATTGAGGAAAGAAAGTGAGCATAGTTATATAAATTGGCAAAACAAGTTCAGATGAGGAAGATTTCACATACCTTCCCAGAAAAGGTAATACTCTAAATGGGGAAATAAATATTTATAACAAAAATTTGGTGAAGCTTACAATGATTTTGTATGAACAAAGCTTTATTGGAACCAAGTACCACTTGTGCTTACATATAAGTTTCTTTCTTTTCTCTTCCCTCTTTCTCTCTTTCTTTCTTTTCCTTCTTTCTTTCTTTCTTTCTCTTTCTCTCTTTCCCTCTTTCTCTCTTTCTTTCTTTTCCTTCTTTCTCTCTCTTTCTCTCTTTCTCTCTCTCTCTCTCTCTCTCTTTCTCTCTCTCTCTCCCTTCCTTCCTTCCTTCCTGTCTGTCTGTCTTTCTCTCTCTCTCTCTCTCTCTCTCTCTCTCTCTCTCTCTCTTTCTTTCTTTCTTTCTTTCTTTCTTTCTTTCTTTCTTTCTTTCTTTCTTTCTTTCTTTCTTTCTTTCTTTCTTTCTTTCTTTCCAAGGTAGTGGGGATTGAACATACGGCCTTTACACTAAACAAGATCTCCAGCTCTTTTTTTAAATTTTTAATTTTAAGACAGGTTCCTGCTAAGCTGGTTTTCCAGGCTGGGTTCAAACTTGCAATCCTGCCTCAGCCTCCCAGAATGCTAAGATTATAGGTGTGTGCCACTGCGCCTGCTAAAGAAAAGAGAGAAGAGCATTAGGTAAAAGAATTAAGGCAAAACACATAGTTCTACATATCTCCACAGGCCTCCTAACCCTACACGGTACCATTTAACTCAATCAAAATCAACTCTCTTTTTCTTCACATCATTATGATATATTTTTTAAAGAAGTCAGTGTATAACTTCTTTAACAAGAAATACCAGATAAATGTCATTGTAACTTGAAGTTATTTTTGAGGACTGTTTTTGGAAGAGACTTCTGGAGAAAAGATAAGAAGATGATTTCAGCTGTTCATGAGAAAAATGTGAGCTGCTGGATCACCTGTGCCCTGGAGAATAACAACTAGCCATTCTCTGCTTAAAGAAATACCAGTACTAAGATGAGTCGGAGCCCTCTCTGAATAGCTGGAAATTGCCCAAGGCTAACTACACTTGAAATGAGATGGTGAATCACCCCAGGAACAAGGCAGAGTTTTCCCTTGTTAGGTGGAGACAGTGGTGCCCAATAGGTCAGGGAGAAAAGGATTGCTCAATCATATGCCCACCTCTGCCAAGTCTGCTACAGTGTTTCAGATCAATCACTTTAATTGTCTGAACTTTGCAACGCCTTAGCCTGCACTTAATAAGAACTGCTTGAGCCTCTCATTGTGCTCACCATCTTGTACTTCTCCCTGAAGATCAGCATAAAGCATGTTGATTCAAAGGCCCCAGCAAAATCAGAATCCATTACTCGCTCTTGTGAAAGGTGGTCAGAGACTGTGTCCCACTGTAGCCTGCTCCAGCAAGGAACATCATCCCAAATTCAGGCAAGATGGAGAAAGATGACAGCAAAGATGTGAAGACCTTTAAGACTTTCCCCTTTCCCTGAAGTTCGAATATGTCCATGTGTATGCATAGGATATGCTCTCAAATTTTTTTTACAGTGGAAATAATGATACTCTTTTAGGAAAACAAATTTGTAGGATTTGTCTCATGGCTTGTGTTTAAAAAGTCTCTAAATGGTTCCCTACATGCAGTATCTGCACAAGGGAAGGTTTAAGTTAGAATATAGTCAACCTTTATATAAGAAGATAATGTAATCACTTATAAACCCAAACACATTTTCTACTATTTCATTTTCCATATTCCTTGATTCATTTTTCTCATGTCAGCCCTTTTTTGTACATTGAGTTGGAAATGTGCCTTTCTGGTAATGGCTGGATGCTTAAAAATAAGGCAGCATGAATCACATTGTCGTTGTTTAATCTTAAAAGGCACCTCTTCTAATCTACGTGTAATTATCAAGGGCCTCATGTTGGATGAGATGCTGGCCATTTCATTGAAATTTCAAAGTAAGGACATTCTGCACACTTGGGAGATGAGGTTGGTGGCAGGAGAGAGCAGAAGAATTCAGCCCCTGCTCCAGATTCTTGTGTTTTATGATCCTCGTTATCACGCACCTGTTCTGCTTCTGAAGAATCAGCCAGGGGAAGCTTATTGAGCTGTTGCCATATGGAAAGCCCTGTGAGGGCCACAAAGTGGTTGGCGTCCCTTCCCTCAAAGCATTAATAATTTTACAGGAAAAATATTATTTTATTGAGCAACAGCAGCGTATTAACAATTTAAAACCCAAATGAGAAAAATTTAAAGAAAAATAACTGCTTTGAATTTCTGAGAGATTTATTTGACGGCAAACAAGGACGTTGCCTTGGTAAGATGGTTGTTTGCTTTGAGCTTCCGTGGATGAGAAGAAATAAAATAATCTGAGAGGAGGAATAAAAAAAAGACAATGGTGAAAAGAGCATCATGAACAAAGCAAGTGAACACTCTGCAGATAGGAATTTTCTCCCTTTTCTCTATTCAGCAGTTATTTCATACATGAAAGGAAAAGGCCAAACACAGTCATGAGCACTTGCTTTTTACTTTCTGCCTCTTCAATTTTTTTTCGAGAAACACTAAATTCACACCTAGGAATATTTTGACAAGCTTAGAAACTTTTTCAAAAAATAACTCTTGTGCATGGCAAGATGTTACTAAAATCAGATTTTTTTTCTCCCATGGAGAAGATGATTGCAGAACTTTTCATTCACACCCTGAGACTCTTCACAGAGAGCACACAACCTTGTTCCTTCTGTGTGTTTTCTGCACCATTCAGTAGGCTTGAAAGGAACATAGATAATCACTGGAGGGAGTCGCTTAACCTCATCACACCTCTTGGTCTGTTTTAAGAACACTTACTTGACCTGAATTAAGATAATGACTTTTCATTTTTCAATTTGAGCCACAAATCAAGTGGGAGTTTTGCATTCTGCTTGTGCTTTTAAAATAATCATAAAAGTCATATCCCAGCACTTCCTAGATTCAAGCCTCTGAACTAAGACATTTTGGGTTGCTTTTATGATGAAATCACCTTCCCTTTGATAAATCAAAGAGCACCTATTCATCGTTAGCAGCTTTCTGGAGGACTGACTGCATTCTAACTTTAAAAACACTTTCTCTTTTAAATGTCAAGGAACTTTGGCTAACAGCTTAAATGGTTCCTGGCTCTGGAGTAGATAGAGTAATATTCATCCCCTTATGCATAAAGCTACCTTTGGAATTCTAGCTAATTGATTCACAGTTAATATATTATGGTGGTTATTATTATCTTGGAAATAGGCATTTCTGGATGTGTATAGCACAAGACAAAGATTTCCAGGTGTGTTCATCAGTTTTTCAATACTGTAACAAAATACCTGACATAATCAATGTAAAAAGAACAAAGATTTATTTTGGCTCACAGTTTTAGAAGGTTCATTCTATCCATAGTATTTCAATACCATTGCCTTTGGGATTGTAGTAGAACATTAGGACAATGGCTTATGGCAGCCAGAAAGCAAAGAGAGGGAAAAGAAGAAGCTGGAGTCCAACATTCCCTTTAAGGCTGTACCCCCAATGACCTAACTCCCATTCACTTGCCCCCACCTCCTCATGGTTCAACTACGTCCCAATAGTGTCACAGGCTGGACACCAACCTTCAGCAAAGTTATCCAAACCATAGCACCAGGCATTTGAAAATCATTGTTTTCCCTTTTAGGTATGAGGATATTTTCCTGGCTACCTTGTACAGCAAGTCTTACGTAAGACATATTCCCTTCCCCCATAGAGCCACAGTCTTCCAGTTATATTTAAATTCTGGGTTTGGCGTCTATCTCTTGTCTTACTTTTCCCCTTTGCTTCTCTCCTGTTTCACCCATCAAGTTTCCAGAGCATCATACATCTTCTTTCCTCTTGTCCTATATGCCTATCTCAGTTGTTCCATTCTCCCTGCCAACTTCCGCTGTCACTGTGACCTCATATCTGGTCCTATTCACTCCTTAGTGTCCTTTTGCTTGCGATTGCCTCTTCTTAGCATTCTAATTCTTTATTCCTAACCCTCCACCAATGTTCAAAAAGGAAAAATCCACACTTTCTGGATTCTTCAAGTAGTGGACTTTATCCACTTCATCCCTTAACAAATACTAGGTGTTCAATAAAGCAGAACATGCAGGTGGCAGCTGTAACCCAGAAGACACACCCAGTATTTCACAGAAACAAGGCCTATTATAGGAATTGACTGATAGTTTCCCAACACTCAATACCTGTGATTTTTAGCAATGACATAACATCTAAAATTTAGGGATAAAGGACCTGTAGGGAGAACCCAGAAACCCAGTGCATACAAGCCATGTGGTTAAGAACAATAGGAAACACAGGAAGTTCCTGTTTTATTGAGGGTTGTCCCCAAAATCCCTTTGTTGGGAAAACAACCACATGTCATTGTCTTTTCACAGTAAGTAATATGGCCCATACATAGCAGACCAACTTCACATTCTTCTTTCTTTTACCCCTGACAAGATTTTTTCTTTGTCAGCTTCTTTCTTTATTACGTCTGGGCACACTACATGTTATAAAAGCATGTAGCTCGGTGATGACAAACTTTTTAGAGCTTTCAGTGATACAAACAGCCCACTGTGGCACGCATACCATAGGATCATCACCACTGATTTAGTTTATGTCCCAGGACATGTTGTTATTTGAAAAATACTGACCATGGAAGAGTCTGAAGAAAGCTAACTGCATGTAGTATAAGTCTTGAACATCAGAATAAGTTCAGATTGATATATTAGGCAGTGAGAAACCCCACACCATTTTTCTTAACATATATTCTTCTTTACTATTGGTAAAAAGCAAGAAGAATTAATAACAGTAGCATTTTAGAACTGAAATGTAAGTTGCATCTGGCTCATATTCAGCCTCTAATTCCTCAGGAGGTTTTCACACCCCTTCTTCTATTCCTGCTTTCCAGCTGATTTGACAGAAGGACAGAAGGATTAAGAAATCAAGTAGCTTATCTGAGAGGTTCCCCACGGGGCACTTTGTCCCAGGTGTTCCTGGTGGTGGCTTACATAATCAGTGTTGTGTGCTGAGGGCATTACTATACCAGTGATTGTTTGAGTCAGTGGGTGATGGTGTCAGGGTAATTATAGCCAGGTTATGTGTGATCTTAAAGACCTAGTTAGTGCCCCAGGAGAACAAGACAGGGCTTCTTCCCATACCTTTGCAAACGTGTTCTACGGTGAGGTGGCCCCACATAGCAAAAAGGAACAGAAGTGAACAATAAAAGGGGACTGTACATTCTAGTACTTTTGAGGGGAAAACTCCAAGTTAATCTTTTCTAATGTGTCCCTTTTATCCATTTGTAATTGTGTTGGGGTTCTTTGTTCACTTAGATTGAAATTAAATCAAAACTATTAGAAATGAATGTGGTTTCTCTTGATGATCTTAAAAATAAAAGCAGTCAGGTTATTTTTAAAAGGAAATACAAAGAACAATAATAGCTGCATTTCTTTCTGTGTTTATTCTCTTAAATTTTCTCTATCTGGAGTTTATTTAGAAGAGAGAAATCCACATTAAACTTGAGATGACATTAAAGTTGTGAAAGATTTATGATTTGTATCCTAATTGTGGTCAAAAGTCTTAGTATGTAGGGCATCCTTTTGAAACCGGAGTTCAGCTGAATGTTCAGGCACAGGACTATACTTCTCTGTGGGACTAAGGAGATGATCAGAGGTTGTATTTTTTTTCCCTCTTTGGTTTTCTAATCACCCAATTAATGCATACTATTGAGAAAGATTTTAAAATATAGAATATCACAAAAAAGGAAATCCTCTTTAGCCATCTCCAACCTGAAGTGGGAGCCACTTTTCCATGAGGCAGATGTCCAGATCTTTTTGTCTGCCTTTGCAAGCAGGAATGAGCACAGGTGCATGTGTGCGTGCACACACACACACACACACACACACACACACACACACCTTCCCAAAGGTGTTTTCATACACAGAGCACCCAAAAACTATATGTCCCAGACCTCTCTCCTTGTTAGTACATGGAGACATAGGTAGGCTCCATTTAAAATCAAATTCAAAATCCAGTGTTTGGCTTAAGCTGCCTCCTCAATCCATGCTTCCTCATTGAGGAGGATAAGAAATAAGTAATTGAAATTAACCAGGCAGTTTCTGCCACAGCATGACAGCTTGGTTCCATAATCAAATCAGCCCCACAGTGGAGCAGAACACACTCCTGCACTGCCCATTGTTCTTAAATAACTTGTACAGTGCCAGGTACTTGGACTTCATTTCTTCTAGGTTTAAAAGGATAAAAGGAAGGTTGTCCCCGGAGGCCTTGTCTGGGTGAGTCCCTATCTTGACATCTGTGTGCCTAATTCTGCTTATATCTGCATTTCCAAAGCCTGGAGATGGAGATTATGATGTGTGGAGACAGCTAGAATGTGTCATCTGGATTCACTCATTCACGCATTCATTGATTCATACTAAAGAAATATTTATTTACCATTAACCAGGTGGCAGGCACTGAGCATGGAAATGGGAAACAGACACAGTCCATTCTTTGCCAAAGGACTTTATAAATCAGTGAAGGATACAAACAGGAAAAGAGGCAATTGCGAGAGAGTATGTGTAGTGCATTACCAGCCAAGTGCAGAAGCTTCTAATTCCAGGGGCTGAGAGGATGCTTTCTGACCAAGAATACATTTAATGCCTTAATATTAGTCAAACAGAGGTATGGGAGAAAGGCATATTGGATAAAGAGGTGTTCACATGCTGGAAGTCTAGGAGATTCTTCCGGGGCTGGCACTGTGGACCAAGTAATAGCCAGAAGAGTTATGCAGGACCTATCTCTCTGGCCTAAAGGCTCCTTTTAGATTTATTCTGACAGTTACAGGAACAACTGAAAAATTTTGAAAGGCAAACATTTCTGACTCATAAGGTTTGTAAGGTGGAGAACAGATGGAAAAAGACAGGGACAACCATTAGGATGCTGGGGTGAGAGATGATGGGGCCTGTAATCCAGGGAGGGGCCTTGAGATCTGAGATGCATGCGTCATTTCTCATGAGTCATCTCTGGCATTCTGTGAACATGATTGTGCAGTTGCTTAAGCACTGAAGTTGAGTTTGGCAACTTTGAGGAGCTGCGTAAACTATGGGCAAGGCAGTTAAGTCTGACTTGGCGAAGCTGAATGGGCTTACTGCAGAGGTTGGATAAATACCTATCTCTGGGGGGATCTACACACGTGTATTTTTTATTTTGTTTTGATTTCAAGAGATAATTGCACCCAAAGGCTGGAGCCTGCTCAACCTATCTTTTAGACTCAGAATACAGTGCCTGGTCTATTTTCTACACGACTGAGCTTTACTTCAGAACTGACGAGTCATATGTCATTCTGATTGATTTTTTTTTTCTTTTTCTTTTCACTCTCAAATAAAGGAGGGAGTCAAATAGAGATTGTCGTAAAACACCAGGGGAACTCAACCCAAATATGCAATTATCAGGAGAACCCTCAGTCTAGAGAGTATAGTGTACCTGTCCTCCTCTTGTTTTGTCTCCTCAGAACTGAGATAAAGAAATAACGTGTTGTGTGAGGTCAGTCAATGGTTAGAGGACAGGGAAAATAAATAAGCAGCCAAGTCTCAGAGTGTTCTAATCTCTGCTGGAAGAAATGGTAAGAAGAGGACATTGAAGATGCAGAATGCTCAACCAGTGTCTTGAGCAATAGGATACAGCTAAGCTTGTAATTGGCTACCAAAGCTTTTTTTGCTTCTGATTCTTGAATTTACTTTAAGCTGTGTCTTCTGTTTTAGCTTCCTTTCTTTCTACTCTCACTCCAAAGGCAGAGACCC
Organism: Heterocephalus glaber; assembly: GCF_053883595.1. Lineage (NCBI taxonomy): Eukaryota > Metazoa > Chordata > Mammalia > Rodentia > Bathyergidae > Heterocephalus > Heterocephalus glaber. The sequence continues at coordinate 18,909,692 of NW_028258379.1, forward strand.
CAAAGGACAAGCGTCCATTTTATTAAAGCAAAAACATGCAGATTGAAGATGAGTTGTGTGTACATTTTTAAAACAGCCTTTTGTAAAGATAAGTGGATTTAACACATAGATGAGGCTGTATCATAATGAAATGCATGCCTCTTATTCAGCCTACAGTCCCTCTGTTCTGCAAAATATTGTATTTTTAAAAAATCTTTTACCTTTCTGACTTTTGAAACAGTTCAAATGGATTAGTATCTTCTGATCAAACAATCCTTCCAACATATGTATGTTCTTCACCCTCAAAGGAACATGTGCCTGTTAAGGTTTTAAAAGAAGTAAGCGAGAGTATTTTTAGTTGTCAGTTAATACTCATTAGGAAACTTGAGTTATGCTTGCCTAAACAATCAACTGTCTCTTGGACTCTTAACAAATTTATCTCCTCTGGTGATCCAGTATCCAGGGAGGAAGCACTAGATTAGACTGAAAAGATAAAGAGGATAATGTAGATGTAGATATAGATAACACTGAGGCTTTTAGAAATTTCCAACTAATATATTTTGGGTTTAACAAGATGTTGGTATGGTGTATGTATGCAAGTGTGTGTGCATGGGTGTATGTGTGTATAAATGTGTGCATGGGATTTGGGAAAAATACCATGCATCAAAACAGACAGGTCATTTTGTTGAGTGTAACTGAACTCATAAGCATTAGATTAGGAGCAGTCATAATTTCTGGCTGCCATGCTTTATGCTAATGTGGCCATCCTCTGTTGTATGCTTCTGCTGAGGCAGCCACTTTACTCCTGCTTAATTTTCTCCCTAATGATAGTGGTAGGGGCTTGGGTAGCTATAGTCAGCTTTTGCCAATTTAACTCTGGCTGCCACTACAGGCCATTATAAATTATTATTCTTATTTAGCACTTGAATCTACAATTTATTTCTTTCCTTCATATTTTGTAAAATATAGCTATAGGCTTAGGTCTAACAGCCATGTTCTTCCTTCTTATAAATCCAGTGCTGTTTGCAATAAGCTAAATTTTTTGATGCTAAACATTTGTAGCCCCTGTAAGATAGACTGCTAAATTATCAAGGAGCTTTATTCATTTACTCATGCATATATGCATTCACACAGTCATTTATCCAGGCATGCAATATTTACTGAGCACTATTTTATGCCGGGCAATGTTTTAGTTATTGGAGATAAGAGTGAGCAATATGGATTAGTGAGGAGCGCTATTATCGCTATTATCCATAATGTCTAAAATATACTAATCAGAGTTGAGGAAAAATATCTTCTCCATATTGATATTCTCAATATAGTTTTTCTCCCAAATTGTCAACACATCTCCATGGGAACCCTTGCGAAGTTTTATTTTTATTATATTTTTTTAGCCTGCCTTCTGCATTTCAAGAAGTTGTCTTTGTCTTAGTACTTTCTCCCTAATATTTTAAGAAAAATGTTTCTTTCCTACTGATGATTGTTTTGGAATGTGAGAATAATTGCTAAAAATCTAGATATGAAAATTTTGTTTTAAGAAAAAAAAATCATGTAAACCTGGACAAGCAGATGAGTACCACCTGTTCTGGAGTCAAGATTCTAGAGATTGTTTTGAAATTTCTCACCTTCTTTTCTAATTGCATTACTTTCAGTTGATTGGTTGCTTTTCTGTCTCTTTCTGTTTCTTTCCTAAGTTTTTTCTCTTGTCTTTCTCTCCTGTCAACAGAGTTAGGGAAAAACTATTGTACAGGTAATTGTTTTTCTCTTCTATGTATCCCACTAATGATAGTTACATTACTGCAGACACTTAGCTATTCTGAGCCATGATGCATTACCTCTAAAATTGTACAATACTTCCTGTGATGATTGAGATTAAGTTTGGGAAAAATAGGAGCATCACATTGTCCACCTTGCACGTTCTAGCTCCATGAGTCTTCTCTGAGAATCAATGCACGGATTCCTCTGCCTGCTTCACACCTGATATTGTGCTTCCATTGCTGCTTCCCCCAGCTTCCCCTCCAACAGATCTTGCTGTCATTTGTTGCTTGAGCCTACTGTTCAAGCTTTCTTTCAACCCTATTGTTTGACTTTTGTACCTGGCAGGTCTAAATTCTCTCCACATATTCTAATGTATCAAGCTGACCCATTGGCAATTATAGTTATTCTAAAGAGTTGGGGTGCTCAGGAGAAATTGAGCTCAGAAGATAATTTTGATAAATGGTGATGAAAAGCTCAGAATTTGGGAGTTTTCATTGTTTGTTGAAGGTGACTTCCTGACCAAAATTATCTTTTCTGCCTTCTGCTAGGGTGCCTGTAATTTATTTAATCTAATCTCATTTCTTTGCTCTTTAAAGGTTTTTTTTTTTTTTTTACTTTTCTTCCACACCTCAAATCCTCATGGTTAGCACCTTAAAGGATGAGCAGCTGGCACCTAGAATAGGGTAAACCGAGATTAAGGTTTTACAGAAATGGAACATATTCTGATGTTGGAAAACAGAGGAAATAGAAGAGGAAAAAGCATCAGAAGCAAAGTTAATCTTGCATCCTAGTCTTGCTAAGATCTATGCTACTATGACACCAGGAGTCTTGCTGCTGCTAGTCATTTAAGGCTCTAAGTAGCTTAGGAGGAGGAGGAGGAAGGATAGGTGCTTTCTGCCTAGTTTTTAAGGATGAACATAGCTAGCCTAGTAACTTGGTATATGTCATGAAGCATCATGGTCAAAAGAGGGGAGTAAATTTACACTGAACTTCAAGAACAGATTTTTATGTGGCTTGGCTTGATGAGTACAAAGTCTAGAAGGAAGAGGGCAAAACATCACTGAACTAGCAATTTCTAACTATGCTGTATGGATTAATAGCATTTCTTGGATGGATGGAATTTGTGTCTCTGGCATATCTCTCTTTCCCCTTTCTTTCTATGTTGCATTCAGTGGATGCGCCAGAAATGAATAACCCACATACCCAGTTATTTCAATATATCCTGTCTCATTTTAAAGGTGAAGCTTATGTGTGTGTTTTGTGTAACTGTGTTGTCATCCTCCAATAAGCACCCATGGTGCTAATACATAGGGTTCTCACAGTTTGTGCTCCATGCTGAAATGCTGCACAAACTCCCAAAAGTGACTACAAAGCCTGCCCTTAAGACTAAATAAAGGATATACATACAAGTTCTCTGCAAGTGTTCAGCAAGTTGCTTGGGTTTATATTACTCCCCTACAGCTGCCTCTCAGAAAGGTCCACCTCTAAGAGATGTTTATGCCTCTTACCTCTTGGGAACTCTCCTGGGCCACTATTTAAATTCACATTGCAGAGCAAACTTAAACAGTGAGCCCTTAGCAAAGTCACCTGGAGAAAAGGAAAACCCATGATGCTCACTTTAGTTAAGATTTAAAATAATTTTATGATGGCTAAATTAGAGAAACCCTGGCCATCCTGCTCTGGGGTACTCTGTTTTAGCCCATCTCAAATTTATAATATGAGAACAATCTCAATCTGACTTTTTGATGAAAATATATTCCCCTGCCTTAAACTTGTACTTCAATCCCGTAAAAGAGTATATGCTTTATTGCATATGCTTTTTAAAGCTGTTTACTTAGCAATTTCATTTTGTTTGCAGTCTCATTGCAGTTTCTTCTCTAATTACCAGATATATGCATCATCTCTTGGCGATAAGGGAAGTATTATTTTCTTCCTCATTGGGTAATTTCCTAGGGAAGGAGCTCACGACTTTGCTCTGGTTCTGGATGTGTTATGTGCCTTCCCACACATTCTCACCCTGTCACACTTTTCTTACAATGTTGCTGAGTCTGGCCAATTTAGATCCTTTCTCTAATTTAAGTTGCTTTCATTTAACTTGGGCTGAGAGTATCTGATATTTTTCCAGCGCTGTTGAATTTAAGAGATCTGAGCATTCCTGGTGCCCAGAATAGGCAGTACCTCTGAGTGCTCTCTGGTGAGTTAGTAGGGTTTTGGACCACTTCTAAGACAAGATGACAATTGCTCCTCCAGTTGTCTTCACAGTTTGACACTCAGAGGCTAGAAGAAACTACGTGTTCTCTATTTTTATTAGAGAGGCAAAACTTTCCAGAAGCCTCCAGCTTACCCCACTTTAACTCCAACAGTGTTACCTTTATGTCTCATTGGGCAAAACCGAGTTCATGCTTACCCCTAAATCAACTAATAGCAGCAGCAAATGGGTTTTCCATGATCACTATGGCCCAATCATGGCATTTCCAGACCTCACCCATCTTCATGAGCACAGACTTGTTCAGTCTACCCAGAGACTGAGCAAAATAAAAATTAAATTGGTTAACAGGTACAGAAGAAGACAACTGCAGAAGTAGACAACTACATAATCAATAGTATTTGCCGTGGGAAGAATCATGAATGGGCTTCTTGGAACTTTGTCATTTGGAAGTGTGTAAGCAGAGTTTGATGTTTTGTCTGAAATGTCTTTTCTGTTAGTTGTGCTATTCATTCATTAGATTCCTTTTTTTCTTTTTAAATCTCTCTTTTAAATCCTAAAGATGTATCCTTTTTACATTTTATACTTCTCTTTTTTTTCCCTTTGTATATGCTTTTATTGGTACATTTTAGGTATACAATATAATGACATTCATCATTGGAAATTTGCACCCTTACATAATCTCTTGGTTCTTATTTTTCCCCCTGCTGAACACTGGTTCTCTCACTGCACAAGGAAAGGAAGGCTGGAGGAAAATTAGGAGAACCCTTGAAGAAAATGTAGGCAGAGGAGTGCTCCCCAAAGAGTCCACTATAAACAGAGTGATCATAAAATTAATAATTTAAAACAAGACACCTATGGAGTCAAAAAAGAGATTATGAAAAATTTTACCAAGTCAACAAATATAAACTGTTCTAAGCAAACTAAATATATGCCATAATCAGGCTTAAAAGGCCATTCTTCTTAAAAACCTTAACTTAGGCTTTTACAATTTTCTTGGGGAGAGAGTCTGACACATTTATTTAGGATTATTGGGAAATTCCAAATTTATGTGAAAATGATTTTATTTTTAGTTTTTAAGTCTTAAGTCTTGTAAGAATTGAAAAAGTATATTATAAAAAGTTCAATGTCTTTTTTCTTAACCCCTTAGACTTCATAGATGTTCCATGATGAATGTTGGGGAAATTAGTATATATAAAATCAAAATGTTGAATACTGTTCACTAAAAAACTGAACATGTTTAACTCTTTTTTTTAATCTGATGTCTCTGCCAAGTCTTCCTGTAATTTATTCTAATTTGCTAAGGCTTAGGTATCAGTGATATTTTTGTAGTAAAGATCTTTTGGGTCTTGGCTATGATGAAAGTCTGAAAAACAACATTTTGCAAGGGGATAACTAAGCCAGATGGACCATCTTCCAGAGCCAAACTGTGTTCAAGATCAGAAATCAAACATGTGCATGGTCATGCTTGGGGAAGAGGAAAACCACTGGTTTTCTCCTCAAAGAGTACATTTCTAAGTACTTTCTTTCCTGTGTATAGTTTAAATTTGTGTTTTGCTCCTTTGCTCACAGAATGTTCTCTGTCAATCACAATAAAAAAGAGCCTTTTTAAAAAAACAGACCACTGAATCTGTTTTAGTGACTGCAGTTGATCATCTGTGTGTCTGAAGAATGAAAGCCATAAGAAGAAGCCTAAACACATTGGTGTTTAGGGTAGATATTTTCAAAATTGAATGTTGATACTGAGACAGTAAGAGTAGTTATTTTGAATGCCCCAAATCATCTCTTTCTTCTACTTAATTTCAATGATAATTGAAATTCAATGATAAATACTAATGATAAACTTTTATGATCTTTAATCTCTCTTTTATGGAACTTAAAGACAAGATCCAGTCTTTGGTTTTTTTCTTACTGGTCCCATGTGGCCTTTAGGAAATGATATATGAAGCTGGGTGTGGTGGTGCACTCCTGTAACCCCCACATTCTGGGAAGTAGTGGCAGGAGGATTACAAGTTTGAGTGCAGCCAGGGCAACTTAGAACAGTATGTCCCTGTCTCCAAATGAAAAATAAAATAAAATAAAATTTCAAAGATGGGCTGGAGGTGTAGCTCAGTATCAAGGTCCTTGGTTCAATACCCGGTACAGAAAAAAATAGTGATCTAAGAAAATGTGATTGCTACTAAAATATTAGATGTATAGTTTTATGTGTTTCGCTCTTGCATCTTAGAAACGAATTGATGTTTCTTTTTTCTTTTTAGTTGGCACATAGTAATTGTGCATATTTATGGAGCATAGTGTGCTAACTCAGTACATGTATATAATTCGTAATGATCAAATCAGGGTAATTAGCATTTTCATCTTCTCAGACATTAATCATGTCTTAGTGTTTAGAGCCTTCAAGCTCAACTCTTCTAGTTCATAAAATATATAATAGTTTTCTATAAACTGTAATCATCTTATTGTTCTTTAGAATACTAGAACTTCATCCTCCTATTTTATTTTTTAATTTTATTAGTTCATGTTTTAGTACATGAAGTTTACATTCATCATAGAGAATAAGTACAAGGATGTAACACAGTTTGATTCTTTTTAAATCCCCTTCCCATCAACCTCTTTCCCTCTTTCTCTAAATCCCTTTTCCCCATTTTCATTCTTATTGTTACTATTATTGTTATTATTCATGTTTATGACATATGATATTTACACGGATTGTGCATATCTCCCACCACTATCCCTCCTTCACCCCACCCACTCTAGCCTTTAGTAATCACTATTCTACTCTCTTCTTTAAAGTAAACATTTTTTTTAGCTTCCACATCTAAGTGAAAATATACAGTATCTGTTTGTTTGTGTCTGGTTGATTCTACTCAACATAATGTCCTCCAGTTGTTAACAGAAATAAGTTTTCTGTCATGAGTTTAAAAGAAAACTCAAATTTCAGAGCAAATGTTCATGGTTTTGGAATAGAGCTATTTCTTGGTCTGCAGAGCTGCTGATCTGAGGGTTACATTCCAGTCCAGGTTACCAGAAAGAAGAGGTCACCTCCTGGAACTTGATGACACTGTTGTCATTTAGATAGCAAACAAGGCATGAAATACCCTGTCACCCAGCTCAAATCCCCCAAAATGGGGACAGGAAACCCCTCACCTCTGGGCACAGTGAAAGGTTGCTGTGTTAAATCATGTCACGTTTGTGCTATTCCTGGGATCATAACCTACAGGTCTTTGTTACTCCAGGGAAACTTCTGTTTGATCCCAAACTGCAGAGCAGTAGATGGACTCATGTGAATGTTGAAACAGGCTCTGTTGCTAAAACATAATGAATTATTTCCTGATCTTCACATTTGTTTCCTAAAGGATAAGAAAATGGATAAGAGCAAACATTACTCTGGTAGAATATAACAGATCTAACTCTCTAACATCCATATACTAGAAGAACTGGCTGTTTCCCATACTTTGCTCTTTATGTGCCCCCAACAGCCTTATCAGTAGCTATACAACAAAGGGAGGGAAGGATTCAGTGGTAGTACTTTGGATGGTTTCATTGAAAAGGAGAGTTCCTATGATCATATTTGTGCAGAATCCTGAAGTTATCACATCAGAAATGCTACTCCTCTTTATACTCCAGTTGTCTTAAATTTTCTCGGATTACTCAGATTTCTCTACCTTCTGGACAGCTAATAAATTCAAAGATTTGCCTTCCTTAGTGTGGAATCATACTTGAGTTCCTATGTGGTAATGAGAGAAAAGCTTAGGGAAGAGAACCTATCTTTGCCATGGCTCTCTGCACTCTGGTTCTCTTTGGCTGTGTCTCCTTTGTATGTCCAGTGACGTGTGGTCAGTGGCATTCCCATGGACACCTGCTGGCTTCCCCAGTCTCATCTATCCTGGTTCTTGCATGGAGGCAGAACCCACCTTGATCCTTGTTGTGGATTGAATTGAGTCCCCCAAAAGGTATGTTGAAGTCCTAACCCCTTATAACTATTAGTGTGACCTTATTTCAAAATAGGGTTTTCGGAGATGTGAGTAAAATGAGTATTGAGTTCATACATAAGGTGGGAAATATGGGTTCTTAATATACCAGGACTGGTGACTTGACAAGAAGAGAAGTGACACGGATAAAAACATTCACCTAGAGAAGAATGGCATGAGAAAACAGGGACACAAGCATGAAAAATGTCATGTGAAAACAGAGACAGAAATTAGCGTGGTGTATCTATAAATCAAAATGTGGAAAGAAATTCCAGTAATTCCAGAAGCTAAGAGAAAGGCCCAGAGTAGATTCTGCCATGGAGCTTTCAGAGATAGTGTGACCCTGCTGATGCCTTTATTTCAGATTGCTGGTCCTTATAACTATGAAAAAAAATCTATTGTATACAATTTGCTAAAGTAATCATAGTAAAATAATATAATTTTCTTATTTGTTTTTTTTTTTGCAGATCTTGATCTCTCTTCCAAACCCCTTTTCTCTGTAACTCCCCCTGACTGGGGTCATTTAGCATAGTCCTCTGCCATGAGCATTTAGAACACAATGCTGGCCACTCTACCTGGGACTGGAGAGCATAAGGAAGACACTAGTACAGTTTTATCTTCTTTAAAAAAAATCTTAGCCTGTTACATTTGCATTTTCAGGAGGCAGGAAGGTGTTAATAGTTCCCATAGTCAAATTTCCAGCCTTTGATTTTGTTCATTTTAGCATGCTCTTCACAGAATGACTCTTGGGACTCAGACTTGTCAATTATTTTCAGCAAATGTTGACTGAGTAGTGCCCATGTGCAAGACAATTGGGAAAGATAGTCTTAGTCTTCTGTGAGCCAACATTTCAGAGGGGCATAAAGAGTCATATAGACATATTTTAAAGTGTTATAGGAGTATACTGAAAGTATGAGTAATTTTTAAGGGAAAAGAAATGGTGGCAGTCATAAAGTCTTTACTTGAAGGTAATTTTGAGCTGCATCTTCAAGGATGGGCAGAATTTTATCAGATTAGGAAAGAATACGCTAGGACCTGAGGATATTATGATTAATAACATGGTAGCTTTGAAACGGGATTTCGTAAACATGATTAGATTACACTATGGATAAAAAATAGTTGCAGCAGCAGGTTTGTAAAAAATTGGGGAGTGTCTGCTTTGGGCCAGGTCTTATGCTACTTTTTTTGTTTATTGGAGTGTGGTAAGTAATTATTTTAATTAGTTTTCTTCTCTGTTAGAAGTTCCATGTCAACAGAAGATATCCACATATTTTTTATTAATGTTTCACATTACTTGTCGTGAGTGGGCAATGGATGGATAGATGGATGCATGGGTGGAAAGATGGAAGAATGCGTGAATAAATGAAGCTTGAGATGAGATATACAGATTAGTCACTTAGGGGAAAAACAAGCAAGACACAAGAGTATACTTTTCACATCATAATGGAATTCTAACCTACCTTTTCACTTTTCTAATAAAGATTACTGATTTAGTAAACTTTAAAGTATTTCTTTTAAACTTCTTGATCTCTAAAAGGAAGATATATTTTTCCCATTTATGTCTTTTGTCAAGCTGTGTGGAGAATACAAGAAGAATACTAGGCAGAACTTTCTATTATTGTCTGAGCTATCTCATTAATTGATACCAATGTTGGAGTAATTGACTTCTCATTAACACTTCACATTAGACAGCTATTATTTTAACTGTTGGCATGGACTTCAGAACATTGAATTTATCATCCCTTTCCAATTTATCATGTCAAGTAAATTCACTTTTCCCCTAGATATCACACCTTAATTTTTCTTGATTTAATAAAAACTTTGTGATAGAGTATTATTTCCTGGGCAGTCCTTTAGCAATTGCTCCATCTAACACCTCAAAGCTTTGTTTTAGTGAACTGAGGTATCCATTCATCATTATTTTATTTTGCCAGCACTCATTCATTGTTTCGAAGATTTAAATACTTTCATGGTATTTCATGTCTGAGCCTAGTTGCTCATTTGGTCAAAATACACTGAGTCTAGAATAGTGGTTTACTTATTATTTAAATTATATTACTATAAAACTATATTGTTTTCTATAACTATGATTGCAGGAACCTTTTAATCCCAGACAGCCATGACTCAGGTATGTCTTTATAAAAAATTGAAGAAAAGTGTGACTTATCATGGCACAAATAGGCCACCATCAGAAAAAAACAATCCACAGTATGTCGGTCAACTTTCTATTGCTATGATAAAACAAAATTATCTGGAAAAAAATCAGCTCAAAGGAGAAAACACTTTATTTTGGCTCACAGTTTCAGAGGTTTCATTCCATAGAAATTTGGTTCCATGGTTTCCAGGCTCCTGGTGAGGCAGAACATCATGATACATAGTGTGTGGTGAAACAGAGCTACTCATCTCATGGCAGACAGGAGGCAAAGACTGAGAGGGCAGGACAAAGGGTTTGGGGACAAGATATAGCTCTCAAGAATCCACTCCTTGAGGAGCTCAGGCACACTGTGTTGCGAGTCTTGGGACCCCTTTTGGAAAGACCATGGCACTCAACAAGAATCATTCGGAGGGTGGCGGAGTGATCATCAACAACATGGAGAGCATCCTCATGTCCTATGATCATGTGGAACTTGGAGTCAGTGACATGAAGAATGTGCTAGAAGCCTTCAAAGGGGCCAAGAAAGGTACCGTGTACTTTAACCCTTACTGGGTCATCTTTCTGTCCAAGGGGAGGATGCCATGCAATCCTTCATGATGCCATTTTATCTGATGAAGGACTGTGAGACCAAGCAGCTTGTGTTTGGCTCAAACTATATCAAGGGAACTGTGAAGCCTGAAGCAAGAGGGGGCTGGGAAGGCTCCGCTTCCTACAAATTGACCTTCACAGCAGGGGGTGCCATTGAGTTTGGACAACGGATGCTCCAGGTGGCATGACAAGCCTCCAGAGGTGAAGCCCTCAGTGGAGCCTATGAGTACCCTTACATGCCCAGCGGGGCCTATGTCTTTCCCCCACCAGTCACCAATGGAATGTACCCCTGCCCTCCTGGCTACCCCTATCCACTGGCCCCATCTGGGTTCTATCCAGGACCTTCCATGATGGATGGAGCCATGGGATACGTGCAGCCCCCACCACCACCCTATCCTGGACCCATGGAGCCTCCAGTCAGCGCCCCTGATGTCCCTTCTACTCCTGCAGCCAGCCGAGGCCAAGGCCGCAGAAGCAGCTGCCAGCGCCTATTACAATACAGGCAACCCACACAACTTCCACATGCCCACCAGCCAGCCTCCACCACCTCCCTACTACTCTCCAGAAGATAAGAAGACCCAGTAGACTTCGCCCACCTTCCTGCCTCCCCCATCCTCATGGCTCTTTCCTACCCCTCCCCATGGGGCTGGCTGCATCTGTGCTGGGAGGTCAGGGAGGACCTTGTTCTTCCCTGGGGCTGATGATAAACAGTAACCAGGAACTAGCTTTTGGGGGAAGGGTGGGGCCCCCAGCCTCTGGAGAGGCTCCCCAGCTTCCCATGCCAGGTCTGCCACGCCTTCCTCTCACCATCTCTGGGGCTCTCCTCAGGAGCATGGAGTGTCCTGTGGTTCCTGTTTCACTCTGCTTCCCACGGAGGGACTCTGGCCACCTCCTACGCCACAGTCCAGCCCCCACAGTCTGGTAGCAATTCTGCGCTCAGCCTCGTGAGCTTCATGAGACCAGCCATGTCTTTCCCGCCTGTCTTACCAGTGCTCACTTTCCTCCTGCTGGTCTGTGCCCGGCCCTGGAGGGCCACTGTCCTGATGGACTGTCAGCACACATTCCATTCTGCCAGGCCCAGCCCCCAGTCACGTCCACCCTCCCTAACCTGTGCTTGGATATTCTGTTGCTGCCTCTGACTTCAGGGGCTTTACCATGGTCCAGGGAGTTGGGTGGCATCAGGGGCAAGACCCCTGCAATCAAGGAGCCCCTCTGCTCTCTGCTAGCGATTCTGGAATTTGGTTTCCTGCTTATCTCCTTTCCATCTACAAGAGGCTTCCTGTGAGGAGCCATGGGGTGCATGTCTGTCCCGTCATGCTGCTGGGGGGCTGTGAGGTGGGCTGAGAGCCTGGGTCCCGCCCTGTGTGCTGACCACGGCCCAGGCCCCTCAGCCTGCCCTCCCTAGATGCAGGACCTTCAGCTTCCTCTGTGCCCACATGCACAAAGATTTGCTCTCCACTGTTTCTGGACTGACCACAAAGTGAGGAGATGGATATTTAAAGAGAATTCCCTATTTATTTGACAAAACATTAGTGAATATATTAATGTGAAATAAACCCTGTTTGCACCTTGAACTGTTTGCTAAAACTGTGAACTAGTAAAAATGTAGTATCGACTCTCAAAAAAAAGAATCCACTCCTTTTTAGTTCCACTTCCTAAGTTTCCTTCACCTTCCAGTGATGCCATTTAATTATGAAATTATCAGTAGGTTAACCCATCAGTAAGATCAGAGTCCTTATGGTCCAACCACTTTCCAGAAGTCCATCAGCTGGCAACTAAGATTTTAGTACATAGTCTTTGGGGAGCATTTTAGATATAAACCAAAGCACATAGATCAATACTATCATGTTAGTCTATAAACAAACACCATTTTAGTCTTTATGTACAGGTACCCCTTCAATATAGTAGCACAGATTTTCTTTTCCTAGAAGCTAGCAAATTTCATGCTTATTGTCTCTAGATGAGCACCCAAGAATTCCAAGATTTGTAGTTCATAATCTTCCAACAAAATGGCCCTAGAAAACTGATGGTTGTGCAATAAGGAGATATAACAAGGGTTGAATCTCAACTCAAAATTTAGATTTGGGGACATAGATATTTTATTTACCTTCTTGGCCAAAAAAGAACTTATTGAGTCACCCAAGAGTTGTCTACCTTTCCATAAAAATATTCAGTGGAAAACTTTCTAAAGAAAAGAACATGCTTTTTCAAATGGATTTTTGTACTTTTTCTTTATTTTGAACATGATATCTGTGGTAAATTACAAAATTTCATCAGAGCAATGTAAATACTAAAAATATTAATACATTTCTCTTGGAGTTTTAGTGATCATTTATTCCACTCTCCTGGCTTCTCTGAGTTTTGTCCAATTGATTAAGTTGAAAATGAATGACCCATTACAATGTATTTACCCATCTTAAATCTTCCCTCTTTCGCAAGTATTTCCCCATGTTTTTCCACTCATATTCTTATCCAGTTTCAGGCAGAGCTGGGCAAACATAATCCCATGGGACCACAATGGTGATGGTAAGGGATCTAAAATAAGTTCTTAATTCTAATAACTGGTATGCATTTTTTTTTAACTCAAACGTTTCTTTCTTCTCTAATTGTTATTACTATGATTGCTGGGCTTCCTTTCCCCTTTTTCTCTGTTAACCTACCAGATTTAAAGCACCCTGAAAACAAGGATCCATTTTGTTCTGATCACCACTCTATACTCAATAATTATCACATAATAGATACTAAACAAATATCTGGAGATAGACTGTTCTTGGTATAATTTAAATTACTTTGAATTATGTGCTCCCTTTTCTGATCTCTACCTTCCTTTCTTTCCCTTCAATACAGTAGCATAGACCTTCTTTTCCTATGTTGTAGAAGCTAGTACATTTCATGTTTGTTGTCTCTGCATGGGCACCCAAGAATTGCAAAATGTCATAGAAATCTTCCAGCCAAACAGCCCTAGAAAACTAAAGGTCATGGGGTATGGAGAAATGGCAAGTGTTGAAATGAAACCAAATTCAAAATTTAGAACTAATTTTGGGAGTGTAGATATTTTATCTTGGAAATATTTCTTTCTTTTAATGGAATGAGAGAGAATAACCCAAAGAGCTACTTATATACTCAAATTCAAATACTGCAAATGTGTATTTTCTTCTCTGAAGCCCATAAGGAGAAACTAGATAGTAATTTTTTATTTCTAAGAAAGAAAAAGAATTAAGTATTCAAGAAAAAAGTAAACCAAGAACATGAGCAAAAAGAAAACAGATGAAAGCAATAATGTAGTTAAACTAAACTACATTTTGATTTAGTCTGCCATGTGACTGCTCCACCTTTCCCACCTCTAAATATATTTTGTCACTAAAACAAACTGATTTAAAAATATTTAATATCTTTGTACATTTGCAATTAAATTTTGGATTACCATATAAAATTTCCTGTAATTGAGTGTATTTAGTAATTTACTTTACAGAGGATTCTTTTAACAATGACAGTTGAAAGGTATATAAAATTTACAAATAGAATATTAAGCTATTAACTAAGGGTTCCAAATAAAGGTATGTGGAAGTAATATCTTATGTGAACACAAGGTAGTATATTTTTATTTGCTCCCAAATGAAAATGGGTCCTGATGTCTAGGACTTAATTATTGAACTTGTGATAAAAATATACAGATGAATAGATAGATAGAGATAGAAATGGCTTAAATAGACAGATATATGTTTATAATAAATACATGGATATATGGATTGCTTCCCTATGCAGCTATAAGAAGCCAAGAACAGATATACTAGTAAAAGGTATTTTTTTTAATGGATGATGAGCTCTGTATTTCACGAATTACCATCCTAGTAATAGCTTATATTATTTTTCTTAACAGGCTTCCTCAGCTAAAAAGACACTGTAAAGGCCATACTTTAGTACAGACTTCTTATTTTACTGATAAGGGTACTGAGAGCCTTAGTGAGCAGAGAGTAGAACATACTCAATTCCTAAAGCCAGTGTGAAGGTGATTCCCAATGTTAACAGACCGAGAGAGGGAGAGAAAAAAAATACTCCATCTTTTCAACTTAAGCATTTTTCTTCCATTTACCTGCAGTTTATCAAGAGCCTCACCATAGAGAAGGCACTGTGGTATGCTATGGGAAAACAGAAGTGAACAATCAGACAATTTCCCTGACATCATGGAAATTATATTCTCATGGTAGACTCCAACAATATGTAAATACACAAATGGCCACACAAAATAATATAGACTGATACCAGCACTGCAAAGGAAAACAAGGTGACATGATAAATAACTGACTTGGAGGAGGGAGCTTTACATAGTATGGTCTTCCCTGATGTCATTGAAATTGAGACATGAAGGTTGATAAGTGATGAGTATATGATGAGTATATGAGCTTTGGCAAGGGTTGATTCTAGACAAATTATGAGAAGGGTAGAAACAGAATCAGTGAGGCAGCTGAATACACTCTATAGAATACTGAAGATCATGCTAAGTAATTAAGATGTAATTCTAAAACAATTGGGAACACTGATGGGATTTAATTGAGGGGACAAAATGACTGGATATATATTTTGAAAGAGCACTCTCTCTTCTATATGAAAAATGGATTTATAGGGGGAAATGATGGTGGGGCAGCAATTTACTTAGGAGGTTTTTGTAGAGGGATTGGAGAGAAGTCAAAGCATTGAATACATTTTTGGAATACAGATAACAAAATTTGTCAATGTTCTGTGGATAGATGAATAAGGAGGGTTGGTGGGCAGGGAGAAATTGAGGATATCAATTTGCTTTCTGAGTTGAGAGACTGAGTGAATGATGACAGTGTTTTCCTGAGATGGAGAAGACTGGTGTATATTCAAAAATATGCTTTATTAGTCTAGTTCTTGCATTTTATTTGACTTGGATTGCTTAATCCAACACAAAAAAGATTAAGCCTCACCTGGAGCCAAATACATATTTTACTTTGGTCAGGACAATATGAATGTGCCAAAGGAAATGATGAAATGTGAATATCTTCTCCTTATATCACAAACAAAACAATAATTTTTATAGTGGTTGAAAGCTGTCTTGGAACTGTATGTGAAGGGGTAGAATTTGTGAATATGGAAGGAATTAGTACATTTGTGTCATGTTATTGTAAATGGCATGTGTGTGTGTGTGTGTGTGTGTGTGTGTGTGTTAATGTATATGGAGAAAGAATGTCCCTAGGGGTTGTAAAAGTAGGTTGCCTTTGGATTAGGGGGTAGTTTAAGATAGTCTTATAATACTGAGGTTGATTTTTAAAGGAACCCTAATTATTTTTTCCCAAAACCATTTTCAAAAATAGTACTTTTCATGAATATGCATAAAATTACAGACCAATCCTCTTCTTCTAAGAATGGAAATAGTTTGCTATGTATTTCTCATCAGTAAATGTGTTTTAAATTTCAAGAATATATTCATTGTGCAAGGTTTGGGCACACATGTATACACACACACACACACACACACTTCATTCTAGTCTCAGACTTTGCAATCTGACAAATATAGTAAAACACTCAGTAGAAAACCATATATTGGCCAGATATGTAGGCCATTCAACTACAGGTTACATAATAGCTGTGATGGGCATGTTTTTTTCTTATAGTTCTAAATATTATGGAGGCCTGTCTGAAATTTGAAACTTTAAATCAAACTAATAAATAGCAATCTTAAACTGTCCACATCCATGATTAATCACAATGCAATACAGCATGTGCTTTTGAATAGCATCAAATGGGATAAAATTTTCCCAAAAATGAATCAGTTTTCTGCTTTTAGTTTAACACAGCATAATAATACATACATATTTTTAAATCACTTAAAGGGAAAAAAGAAACTCTTTTCTACTTTTTCTACTCTCTTCCTTTTCAACAGGGAAGAAAACTGAGAGAATTAAATTCTCTACTCTGTTGTGAGAAACTGGAAGTTAGTTGGGAGAAACTAATGGGGAGGCATCATCAATAGGGGAAATAATAACTTCGAGTACATCGCTACATTTTTGAGACAGGTGCCATTGAATTACCCCATTTCCATCATAATTGCTCACAAAATAAGCAACTATCTAGGTAGACTTCATGAGAATTTCTGTTCAGATACAGCGTACTATTTCAATAAGCACATTATTCTTTTACATGATAGACACTCAATGAATGTTACATTGATTTCAATAGACTTTTTTATGTGCTGCTTATTTCCCAGTATCTTTATATTGTTTATTAATAAGAGTGGGAACTGGCTGGTTGTCTCCTCATTGGCAAATTTAAATTGGATTTCATGTTCGTAGATTTAGAAAATTAACCTTATTAGTTTACCAAGGGACAACGATTCCTTATAAGAATTAAAAACTTATAAGAAATAGACACTTTTCTCTCTTTCTATTGTATTTCTTTCTTTGGCAATGGTCTGGGAATCTTTCTCCAAAAACCTGTGAGAAGAAGGGAAAAGTCCTCAGCAGAGCCAGAAAGGTTTAGAAAATACCTCACTTCACAATACTGTTCAGCCCTCCTTCATCTCGTCTATGAAAGAAATGAATATTTAGGTACATGTTTACTAGGCTAGTGGGGATTTGGCAACTCTGTGTTCTACCTGTAATAAAATCCAGCTGGGGTGAAATCCCCACCTAGATTCATTATGAATTTTCTTCTCTGTCTCTCTTTTATACATTATGTATTTTTCAGGTGGCCATCTTACTCATTGTTCCAAATAGTCTTAATATTAAATCATTTTACCTTCAGTTTCTTGTAAGGAAAATTTAGGGAGAATATTAAATATTATTGCAAATATCATTCATCATGCAAATGCTAACTTGACCTTGAAAACAACCATTGGCCCACATTCCCAGTGCCTACCAAATAACACTAGATCAAATCTCTGTGAGGCTATAGTTTTCTATAACAAGATATGAAATGCTATTTAAAGCCAGGCAGCATGGCTAATAATATATGCAAAATAAAAATTTTTTACCTTCTCTTGTCATTATGGACAGTATTGGACTTGTAGTGAATAATTACTTGCATAGTATTACATACATAATTTTATGTATGTTCCAATGAAAAAAAGAAATTCAGGAAAAAAATAGCAATAAATATCATGAAAACAGCCATTTTATGAAACAAATATATCTGAAATTAAAGACATATTGGGAGGTCCCGAAGTGTTAAAGGAATGCAAACATGGAACTGGAAAAAGCATTTGGGGCGCCACTCATGTGGAGTAAGTGTGAAGGCCAGCTTTTGACTCAGACTTTCCTCGGTCCCCTCTAGATCCATCCCTATATTGTCTACAAAGATGCGCACTGATGATTTGGGTATGTTGCAAATGCTTAGATTGGTGCATTCTATATATTAGAAAATTACTCATTATTAGGTAGACAGATGAATGAAGAAGTAGGGTATTTGCTCTTTTGTTAACATTTGACATGGTCTGCATATTAAGGTAAGCATCCTCATTTGGATCATGATTTAAAGTTATGTCAGTTGGTAATATAAGGGGGAAATGAATGAGACATTCTCTGTCCAATTCTTACCATTATCTGTAAATTAGACATTATCTAAAAGAATATTATCTAAAAACTTGAGAATGGAGAAGAAAGTAGGGATATGAAAGGGTGAGAACTTTTAACACTTGGGCAGGAGAAGGTTAGCTGGGTAAATGGGCAAGAATCTAACTAATACCTTGCCTGTTTTGAAATGTTCATAAATCTTCAGTTAAAATCTCAAATACTCATTGTTTGCTATCAAATTTCATTCGTTACTATTACCCACCTTTTATCTAATTCTTGAAAGCTGAAAGTTTTGACAGCCCTGAATATGCCCACTGTACTTGCTCCAAGTTTTATTCACAAGTATTAAGTATTAGTTCTCAATTGGATAATATAGTTATCTTACATAGTCAGGAGACTCCAAAGAAAAGTGGTGGTAAAAAAGGAAAGCATTAGAAAATATGGCAACCATCAGAATTATTTTGTGCAGGGAACAAATACCTACAGATCCTCAATGTTCTCAACAGCCTGTTTTCCATCGTGATAAAGGAGTTCTGTGTGTGCATGACTAAGCTCTTTCCTCAAAACTTTTAAAACCAGAAGCTTGAAGAAATTATAGCCCATTTTAAGCAATATCCAAAAAACCTAATATAGTCAACTTGTGAGTAATCATTTAATTACGGTGTTTTACATTTTATTTTTAAATAATACACTGAGTACATAAAATGACTAAAATATCAACAGACTCTTCCTATTCACAGCCATTAATCTTAAATGTTCTAAGGGAAGATATTTAAAAAGTAACCCTTTCAGATTAGCCCTTCTCAGGCCCCTCTTTTTCCCAGCTGCCTACTTCTAGCCTATTATTTTATCTTTCTTGCCACCTTGCAGTTTTATTTCAGCATGTAAGAGTGAACTGGTGGGAGAAGGAAAGAAGAATTCATTTTGCATTCAATTGTAGATCAGCTTTGAAACCTGACTGGCAGCAATATTTTGGACAATAGATCTTTCAAACAGACCCTTGTCAGTTGCTTCCTTCTGCAATTGTTGGCAGAGTTCTCTGTTGTGTGTCTTGTTTCTTGAAACTTTGAATGAATAAACTAGGACACAGTATTAATGTAAAGAACTGGCATCTTTGTTTACTTATTCAGCAGACTATATATACATAGAAAAAAGAAATAAGCACTTTCAAAAGTGTTGATCTGCACATGTTTGTAGAGTTTAAACAATGTAAAATTCAGTACCTTCTAAAAGAACCAGGCTAGTCTCTGGAATATGCAAAGTTTACTTTCTAAAGAAAGATATCTTGTTGCCAAAAAGTGAATAAGATATAAGCAATTGCACGTGGCATGCAGATGTGTTAGCGTATGGACCAAACTATGCAGTGGTAGAGTAAAAAGTAACTTTCTTGAGTTGAATTGTGGAAGAATTTACAGCTAAAGTAGATGATCACCTCTGGTTTAGAAGGTCCATGACAAAGGAGATTATGTAAAAATTAGAGTTAAGATACAAATTCCCAATTTGGAGAGGCCAGTCACTGTTACCTAAAATTCATAATCAAGGAAGTGATAAGTTATTTTCAATAAACTATTCTTTCTTAACCTTGGTACTCTTGATATTTTACATCAAATCCTTTTTGGTTGTAAAGAACTGTTATGTGAATTGTAGCATGTTTAGCAGCATGCCTGACTTGTACCTGGTAAATGCCAGTAGGACTCCCCCTCCACTTATAAAAGCCCCAAAATGTTGTTTGATATTACCATGTATTCCCTTGCAAGTCAAAAATCATCTCTGTTTGAGAATCATTGCGGTGGATTAAGTTATGTCCCATATTGAGCAGAAAGAAGCTCTATACTGTTAAAGAAAATATTTGATATTTTTACCAAATTCATAAGTCACACACCAGAGCAGTTTAAATTGGGACCAGATTTGTCATTGCACTTTAAAGTGTCTCAGCCATGTGAGCAAAAAGTGAGTAGAGCAGAGTGGTCCATTGACCAGTACCACAGTTCTCCTCCACCAATTACCCCTTCTAGATTTTGTATCATCAGTTTCTCCCTCTCCATCGACTTTTCCCCTGGCCATGAAGTTGATTGTCTCCTGTATTGTAAAGCAAATAAAAATTCCTCTTGACAGTGGAAAAGTTTACTTACTGTACTTTCTCTTTTCACTTCACAACTAACTTCCTAGAAAAGTAGTCTTCAGTCTCGGTCTCCACCTCTTCACTGCCCACATTCTGGAACACATCCAATTTGCCTTTCTTTCCTATTCCACTACTAAAAGTGCCCCCCGCACCGCGTTGTTACAATCCAATATCCCAGATATTCACATAAACTGAACCTTTCTTCAACTCATTTTCTTTGACTTCCAGGCAACTTTTGTTACTCTTGACCAATGCTTCTCAGAATTTAGCATGCACCATGATCACTGAATGACAGTTGAGGCACAGATTTCTGGGTCCCACATGCAGAGCTGATAATTCATTTGGTCTAGAGACTGAGAATCTGAACTTTTAAAATGTTCACAGGCCATGCTCATGTTGCTGGCCTAAAGATTACATTTAAAGAACCATGTCTTAAGTTATTCTCTTCTGAATGGTTTTGTTGGGTTTCATAATACTATAATTTCCTGGTTTTTAAAATTTTTTCATTCCCATTTTCAATCACTTCTTCAGGTTCCTTCTACTCATTATCCCTAAATCAGTGGTTCCTAACCAGAGAAATGCTGCCCTCTGCCCTCAGGAACACTGGGAAATGTTTAGAAATTCTTTTAGTTATCCCAGATAATTGAGGAAAAGGGAATGGAGAGAAAAAGAGGGATGAGAAGAACTGGTATTGGCATCTAGTGGGTAGAGGCCATGGATGCTGCTATTTAAGTGTGAAGGATAGCTCCTTAAAAAGAAGAATCATTCGCAGCAAACTTTCAGTAGTGCCGAGACTTATGAATGCAGGAATTCTCCAACAAGAATGATCTTACATTTCTTTCAGGATATACTCCCCTCTATGGTTGATTTCAGATGAACTCATAGCTTCAAGTCTTACATCTCTGAAATGACTCCTAGAGATATTATCTTTAAATATGACATTACTCTTGTGTCTGGTGTAGATTTTCAACTGCCTGATAAAACAGCACCTGATTGAGTCACCAGCATCATAAGTTTAATATGCCAAAACTGAACTGATTCTTAGAGTAAAAGACTCTATTTCCATAAGAGGTAATTATTTGATAAGATGTGTCTCCATAACATTTGACTTTCAAGGCTGGTACAATGGTAAAATATGATTATTTTTAGAAGATTAATATAAAATCAAATATATAGTTTAGTAATAATAATCTTGGAGCAGTTTGAGGAATTCACAGATACGAAAATCAGAAGAGAAACTTCCCATCTTATATGAGATTATCTAGAATTTTGATTGGCCAGGGAAAAGTATATCCTCTTATTCCATGTAAAAGCAAATTTATCTGTCTGTCTAAAACTTAATCCAATATTTCTTGGAGGAAATACTAATCTGATACTTTAGGTTTCAAACAGAGGAAGCATATGATGATATGATCTCACAAGTATGATGAATCTTTTCAGTAGGTTTGTTTTACAAGAAGTCATGATATATCTTATTCTTTGATAAAATTCCATGTGTGAGGTCCTTGTTTCTGGTATTGTAGTAATTAAGCAGTAGCCCTGGTTTTTCTGAACAACTTATTAAATGCTAGAAGAAGTACTTACTTTGTATGCTACTGTTATGTACTATAAGCTTGTATGATAGATTTTATTATTGTATCCATTATGCATTCTTGGAAACTAGTGATTAAAGAGGATTAAGAATATAATCAAGGGTACCTCAGTTGTATCTGTCAGTAAGATACGAAAACATTCTTCAACAACCAAACTCATACTTCCCAATATTACTTCTATAGTAGAGATGTAAGATGATGTGGAGATGTGATTTTTAGAACCTTACTTTTTCAAGTAAGCAGACCCGTGCTTCTCAGAATCTAAGACCTAGGTGGGGAAGGGAAGACCATCCAAATTACCTGTTCTTCTCTGGGGAATGGCAAGGCTCATCCTCCATTCCAGCACAACCATAATGTTCCTCTAGAAGTGGATCAGTTGGCTAATGGGTGGAGACAAGGGGGAGAGATTTTCTTTGTGGAAGTTCATTATAGAGACAGCTGTGTACCTCTCACTCTTCCATACCCTTTCACTTTCATAGCTTCCATTTCTAGGCTGTAATGAATGCAGAATTACTGCAGCATTTTGTTCTGCCAGGCTGACTCCATTACAAGTATACCATAATCATAAAGCTCTGGCTTAGTTATTGTTTGCATGTTCAAGACTCCTATGAGGCAAGGAGGTGTGGGGCTTGGCAATAATTCCAATCAGAGTGAATGGCTGCTTCATTTTAAACAAGGAGACCAGCCTCCTTTCTAGAGTGGATATTGTTTTCATCACTGATGGGGTAATCCATTCTCATTTTCCTCCTTAATGATAATGTTCCTCTGTTATGTGAAGGATCTTTAAATGAATTTCAGGTAAGAGAGGGCAGGAAAGCATAATTTCACATGCAATAGTTACAGAAGGTTGGAGAGACTTCATCTTCATTCCAGCAACCGTTTATGTTGATAATATTTTATTAAAAAGGAGCAACAAGATGAAAATAATATGGTCACTAGGATATGAGAATTTGGAATGGCAGAGGTTCTCAGACTTGATTTTCTTAAATCTCCCTTTCTCTTCTGCATCTTTTCAATGATTTCTGAAGCTCTTGTCCCACCACACCCAGTAATAATCTTGATTGGAGAACATGAACAAATTGGTTTTTATAATTTACCCACATCCACCTTCTGGAAGATTCTGATATTCATTCATGTAGTTAAAAGTGCTTACTGTGTCCCAGGGAACTTTCTAACCATTAGATATATATCAGTGAATAAGACAAACATAAGTCCTATCTGCTGAACATGTATTGGTAGGGTTTCCTAGGTTTCCTATATTTTATCTACTTTACCCTAAATTTCTCCCAAAATATAACACATTTTATAAAATATTTCTGTACATAATTTTTTATATTTTGTCTGTGACATTGTCTACATTGAGGTAAGGACTTAGATGAAAATAAGATACCACAAATGCTTATAAAATGCCTTGCCTTTTAAAGTAATTGGGAAAATTGGAGTGATACTTTTTTAAAGACGTGATTGTTAAGCTTGATTATGTCAACTAGATTGGCTTTGGGATCCACCTGGGTGATTGGTGGAGCATACTTCTGAGAGTCTGGGTGGGTAATGGAGGTATGACTTTGGGAAATAGATTGGGTCACTCCCTCCTCCCTCTGTAACTGCTTCCTGGCCACCATAAAGGAAGTAGCTTTTTGGAGCAAGATGACCATGAACAGTGTTCCTTGAAACCTCTCAATTAAACCTCTCCTCTTTTAAGTTGTGGATTTGGGGTATTGTGTCCAGTAACAGGAAAGCTGGTGAATACACCAGAACATGTCTATATTTCATTATCAAGCTGATAAAAAGAACGATAGGCTCACGGATATATTCTGGGACATAGATTCATTGAAAGAATTTAGTATCAGCTGTCCTTTGAGAAATTCTATTATCTTTTCTTATTCACATACGTTTTCTTTACCTTTGAGTCTTTACTTTTGAGGTATTTGACCCTAAAACATATGTGTAGCAATAAATTTATAAGAACATTTAAAAACCTACACAAATGTTGTAAGTGGAAGTAGCTGACGGGTTGGGAGTGGAGAAGGAATGTGGGAAGAAAGCATGCCTTTTAGTCTTGGGAAGCACTTCTCTCTTTTCCAACATTTCGTCAGAATCTACTTATTAACCTGTCAGCATCAGACAGATTGAAGGAAACTCCTCTCAAGGTGAGACCTTACAAAAAGGAACATTTTAAAAAAGTCAGTGTTGGGGTTGACAGAGAGAGAATTTCACAAGGGTCTGGGCTATGAGAAAATGATACTGAGCCTAGGTTTGTGCTTTTAAAACAAGACATTTTGTGTAGGAAATCATGGATATGGAGACTGTGATAGCAGGGAAATTAAAGAAAAAAGAAAGGTTGTTCCAAATATGCTTGCACAAAGCAACAGAACCATTTCAAAGGTTCAGAGGGCACAGATCTTAGTGAAAAATTTCAGATCTGACCCACGATGTGACCCTGGCATTTCAGTGGAGAAACAGCAAATCTCCTCCCAGTGAGAAATCATTCACATGCATTGGATGGATGCAAAAATAAATAATAACTCTTTGCACAACAGAAATCATGTCCTTATCTCTGGATTTGGCACCATTTTTTAAAAATGAAAGCTTAGTTGGTTTTACAGCTTTATTTTACTTGTGATATTTCTATCAGAAAAGAAATTCATTGAATAGTTCTGGCTTTCTATATTCTGGGCATACTTCCTACAGTGAGCAGGGCCATGTGATGATTTCTAGCCAATGAGCCATGAGGAGAAGTCACATGGGTTCTCTGTGGGCCAAGCAGTAAGTGCTGATGAGACTCTCTGGAGCTTTTTCTTTTCCTTCTGGCTTGGCTACCAGCAGCTTTCAGGGGCCATTGCGCTGTCCTCATCCCACAAATGAAGAACCATGACAACCTACAAAAGTCTCCAGCACACCACAAAACAGACTTTTATTGTTTTAATCTGTTTTAAACTTGTCATCACAGAAAAATCTGGCTGTTATATGGACACATTTGATTAAAAATGTAAGACATTTAAAAATTTTAAATGAATAATAGGGTAGAGGTTATATGATGTTATACACTGCTTCTCACAACTCAAATTACCATCCCTTTGTACCCAAACTCCTACTGCATTTCCTAGGCTGTATTTTCCTTAAAATTATGTTGTTTGTTCTGGTTTAGTCCTAGTAGGTTTAAATCGAGCTTAAAAAATTCAGTCAAAATAGAGACATGATAAAATGGAGGTATTTTATTAGTAATGCTTTAGTATCTGAATGGCTTTTGTGCAGGGAAGAGAGCAATTATTATCATATCTATGTTGTGTAATAGTAAGTCTATTAAGATCCTATATTTCAAAAGCAAAAATTTAAGTGGAAGGACCTGAGTTTGATCCCCAGTACCCCAATAAAAAAGCAAAAGTTTGAAAATCAGTATCTCTTCATTTAAAATTTTACAAATGATGATGCATACCTCTTAAAAATTTAATCTTCAGGCAGGTGTGGTGGCACATATTCATAGTCCTAGCCCTGTGGGAAGCTGAGGCAAGAGGTTTGCAAGTTTGAGCCCAGTTTAAACAAATTAGTGAGACCTCATCTCAAGACTGAAAACAAAGAGGGGCCCGAGACATAGCCTGGTGCAAAGGCCCTGGAAAAATATTAAACTTCAATTTCAAACATAGTATGACTGATTTTTGCATTTTAAATAACTTAAAATATATATTTTACATTTAAAATTTTATAATTGAATCTATAAGAAATAATGGGTGTGATTATTTTTTTCATTATTTCTATACTTGTTTTTATAGGATTTTATCAATGTTTAGCTAAGGTATTAAACAGTACAGTAGTTGCTTATTCAACATAAACCAAATCTCAACCTTTGTTCAGGTTGAGCAGCTTCTTTTCAGATTGAGGCTTTTTTTTTAAATCATTAGTTTCATTAATTGTGTTAAGACATAACTTCCTTCACAAAAAGATATACATTTCCCTGTAATTTACTGCTTTTGTTCACAAATAATGCATGCTTAAAAGTATGCATGATATGGCCCATGATCATAATTAGATATTGTAACTTATTTAGCATTATTGAAAACCTATGTTCTTAAAACACCTTATTAAAAGCCAACGACCAGTTGAGTTTCATCTCCCCAGAGGTGAAGCTGAATCTAAGTGGTTGTTTCTCTTCTTATCATGTTACATCAACGTGTCACATTTGAAGGTCCCATTGGGCTCCCCCATTCTCTCAGGTTAGTAGGCATGAAGAACAGGTCTGATCAGGTTTGCCTGCCTTTGGTAAAACTCTTTTTTCTTTTCTTTTTTCAAGACTGATGTTCTTCCTGTTACTTTCATTTATCCTTGTTTATTTACCCAATATTTTATAAATAAGCACCTAAGCGATAAACCAGAATATTCATACCCATATATGTTAGGACTCTTTTGTAAACTGAATATATTTTATTATATACATATTTCTATACTATAGCCATGTTATATCACAGTAGGCTTTATATTCACTTTTTTAGCATCTCTATGAATCTTTTGTAGATTTAGCTTTTGTTAATCAACAGAAATAATGAATGATTTTGTTGTTACCAATCTTAATTAGTGTTCAAATAATCAACAACTGGCCTGTCAGAGCTCCTTTAAGTGGGCTCCTTGTGTGTCCAGCACTTTCTTCAGTATCTTTGAACACATACTTGTGTTGTAAAAACAGTAGAAATTCTAGACTCACAGAGGTGATTTCTTGCCCCTAAACATGAAGTCAACAAGACTTCAGAGAATCTTGTACATAAAAGTAATAGTGGCCATGCTGTTCTGATACCAAAGTTGAAAAATCTATTTTCTTTTAAGGTCATAAGTTCAAACTAATTTCTTCCCAGGAGAAGGATATAACTTTAGGTAATTTCTCATAAACTAGTAGCTGGTTCCAGCTTATGGTTTTTATCCAGATGGTCAGTAGCCTATAAATATCATTAGATTTTTATAACGGAGACTGATGGAAAAATCAAATTATAGAAAAGCAAGGTAGAGTATGAGATTATATTTATCAAGGATGCATGCAAGTTTCCCTAAAGGGAAACTTGAACAGATCTGCTCTAGAATTGATTTATCCTTCTCACTATGCCTTTTATATTTTTATATTATTCACATTTTCTTTTTTGAGAATATCTCACTTTTACAATTAGAACAGAAAAGTTAAAATTTTTAAATAATGAAAGAAAATTGACCAGCAGGAAATAACTCTGTGTATTGTTCAACATACACACTGATTCTGTATGCACAGTGTATTAATAAAAGCTCAAAAATTGCTCACTGTTTATGACTAGGAGATATTTTTATTTTGGGGTCCATACTTTCGCTTTAGAATGAAGAGGATTCTAGGTAATTTTATTGTATCATATTTCTACTTTATTGCATTTCTCTGGAGAAAATTAACAGCAGACAACTTGTCACTTGATTTCTATTCATGACCCCTCTGCTGAAAGCATTATAGAAGGAATGTAACAAAGAAGGGATACAATTCCAGGGGAATATGGTCTCATAGATCTTTCAAAGGAAGTTAGAAGAAAAGCTTTCCCATGACTGTTATAGCAGATAATCCATTTAGCTGTGTTAGAGTCATGTTTGTAAGGGCATTGAATCCAGAAATGAGCAATAGGATTATATTCCAAGTGGCTTTTCAAAGCAACAGAGAGCCTGCTCCCAGGGCTACTTCCTATTGATATGTGTGTCCTAAGATCATGGGATCATGATCCCCTTGGTGTGATATAAACCAGAAAGTAACATGTCTCTTTGCTGGTATAAATAATATATGTGTGAGTACTTATAAGTGTGTGTGGGGTCTAATTTTGAATTTTAGGAAGAACTTCTAGCCAAAGGCATACCTTCCAGCCTTTCTTTTGGTAGTCAGCTATTTCCTCTATAACATCATTTATTTTCAACTTGAATTTAACTTTTGACATCCCCATTTTTGTCTCTTTGTTGGCCAGTTTTGTCTTTTGATTATCCTCTTTTGAAAAGGTTATATATATATATATATATATATATATATATATATATTGGTACTGGGGATCAAACTCGGGACCTTGCACTTTTGAGGCAATCCCCAGAACCACTAAGGTCACATAAATTTATCGCTGAGATACCAAAAGACCATAACCTACATGGTTTGATATCTATGTGTGAACTTAATAACAGATGCTCCCTGACCACTCACCATCAGGCACTGGAAGAACCAATGTGATTACTCATTGATCATGATGTGCATCTATAATTTAGGCCAAGAATGTGCACTGAAAACTGGCAGCAAGGTTTATTTTTCATGCAAATACAGTTAATATAACATAGTAACTGAAATTTAAACCCTGTTAGTAGAGAGATTAAACTGCTTAATTAAATCATGATAGGTGAAATTCACACTTACCAGAACTATGCTAAATGAGAATTCCCTATGGGTGTATGTGTGGTTAGTTTTATTTTATTGTAACCTCAGCACAAACTTCTAATGTTTACTTAGCCTGAATACGTTTAAGAAGCGTATTATGCACTCTCACATCTGTTGGCCAATTGACTGCACTGTGGCTTCTGTCTTGAAATGTGTCCTCTATTGTGGTAAGGTATTTTGACCTACAGTAGTTGACAGATACGTACAGTGATCATACACAGAAGGAGAAAGCAGACTTTACTGTTGTTAACACAGTGGTATATAGGGGCTTAGAGCACTGGTAGAGGAGAAAGAATAATGAGTGGCAGATAGGGATTGACGGGAGTCCTGTGACATTGTAAGAAGTATCCTAACCCATTGCTGCAGCCCAAAGGGAGCTTGGCTGAAAGAAACTGGCCAGAGATATGTTCTGACTTTGGTTGGCTTGGAAAGAATGGCAGTGCTACTAGGAAAGTACAAACATTGAAACTGCTATCCCAGTCACACATGGTGAGTCAGCCAGCTCTCCCATTTCCAGATACCAAATGCGATCCATAAGTAGAAGGACTGGGAATTGCTTTCTGAAGAGAGACTTTAGTATTACTTGAAAATTAGATAAGGATAATTGTCTTCATTAAGTTATATACACTCCATATCAGTGTGTTACAATGGAAATAGCCTTTTACTTGAAATATCCAATACTTAGGTTGAATTCACTGCCCTGCTAATTATTAACTGTATGTATTTTTTCATTCAATTGTACAATTTTTTTATTTTCTTACTAATATTTACAAGTGGCTAATATGTACTAGATATTACACTAGGCTGTATGTAATCAGGTTTACGTCACTTCATCTCTTTTAAGTCTCTCACCCGTGAAATTCTCAGACTTTTCTGAAATATGTTGAAGAAAAACACACCTAATTTCAAAGGCAGCTCTACAGTTTGAAAACCTGTTTTTCTTTTAAAGCCAGGAGTGACTCTAACATAATTTCATGGAAGTAAATGGAAATATAATTTTTAGTGATGAAGTTCACAATTGAAGAGAGGGTAAGGTATTTTTCAATTTATCTTCAGCTTATTCCAGACTTCACCAAGTATAGGGGTTAGGAGTGTGCAATAATTTACCTTTATTTGGGATACCAATTAGAGCATGGGCTCCACATGAAAAAAGTCCTCTGGTCTACTCCTTTCCTTTCAGATAGGGCTACAACTAAGTGATTTTATATGGTTCTGTGTGTGCGCGCGCGCGCGTGTGTGTGTGTGTGTGTGTGTGTGTGTGCGCGCGCGCATGCGCACCCAGGAAAGAGAAGCCCCCACACTTTGTCCATTATTCATCTCAATGTTCACTGTCAAGATGAGTTTTCCAATTTTGTGTTGTTTCCTCTAAATTGAATCTCTCATGTAGAGTTTAGAGCTGGCCTGTCTGCTAGGAAATAACTGCATAATAAAACGGTCATATAATAGTGCTATAATTCATCAAGTATTCATTGCTTCCCTCAACAATAGGACCTGAAATGCATCTGTATTTAGGGGTTTCAGTTAAACTCAGAGGAAAGTTATTGAGTGCAAGACTATATGCAAGCTACAAGACTGAGACTATTGAGATGGATAAGAAAGTGCTCCTTCCAAAGTGGCTTGGAGTTGAGAAGAGAGACAGATGTATACCATTGACAGTGGTTGCTGTGATTTGTGATAGAATGCCCTTGGGGCTGTGGAAATGGACAAAGGTAGAATTTAGTTCTATCTTGGAGGCTGGGGTATAGTCAGAGAAGAAGTTTCAGTGAAGATTATTGTTAGGTGTAACAAGCAGGGCAGGCCAGATAAGCAAAATCGTGAATAAAGGTGCACTGTAGCCAGCAAACTTTCTGGTCCTTTGAAAGACTATTTTTGACATCCTTAGCACCCTCTGTTTATTTTTCTTTTGGTTTTCAACTACTTCTAAACTGTGTATTTAGGATCAAGTCCGTGTAATGGGATGACTCTGTGTTTCCACTCCCATATCATGTCACTATATGAGCACGAAGTCTTGGTACAGTATCGGGAAAGGTAACACCTGGCTCTGATCAGAAGTTCTGCTAGCAGCTCAGATGTAAGTCTGGAGGCTTTAGTTTGTTACTTCAAACTCTTACTGACTGGTCTGGCTTTAACAATAATACTCAATGAGTTATACTCATAGCTTTAGGTAAGGAATAAAAAAATGCCACCAAGCTAAGTGAAGTGCAGAAGCAAATGTATGATCAGAAAAAGTCAGCGCCTATTTTCAGGCATCATCAAACCAACAGTCTCTCTTGCTTTTCAGATCAGAAGGAGACAAAGCAGGGTATAAGTGCTAGGGGGCACTGTTGCCTGCATGTGAGCAGGTGTGGTGCTTAGTGTAAATCACACATTTTGTTTGCTCTCTTGATTATTTCTCTTTACTCTGGCAGACAAGAACTGGCTGGGAGCACAAAAAACCACTATGTGTGCCTGCTTGCCAGAAAGATCTGCTGGGACTATTAACATCTATTCTCCCTATGTAAGCAGCAGGTTATCATTTAGTTACTATAGCTTTTCTCCAAGCCAGGACATGGTGGAGAGAGAAAAGGGGACCGTGTAAGTCATCTTGCCTATATAATAAAACAATGGGACATTCCTAGGCAAACTAGGACTCTTTTGGGATGAGTGATAATCTTACCATTTGTTCTGTCTGAAGAGACATTTCTAAGAAGAAATGTAAAGAGTATACAGAGTATGCCTTGAAAGAAAGCCAAGACTGAAGGCAATTACTCATTATATCAGTCTATGAGTTGATAATCTTTGGAAAACTTCAAATTTGAGCAATTACTTCCAAAAAGTTTGGTTAGACCCATATAATAACCATCTTTCTCATATGTAGGACCCTCCAACAGGAATATCAGAATTTAACGCAGTTCTTAGAAAACGACTTGTAATTATCTTATTCAAGAAAACATTGGAATTCAGGCTAAACAAGATATGTAAAAGGCACCTTTCACTTTGATTATTCAGTACTTAAATTATTTAAGAATGTAAAGTATTATAAAGAAAAGACTGCTGGCACACTACTCCAGATCATCTGGCTGTTTCTTCTTTTTATATTGTACATCTTCACTCAATGTCTCCTTCTCAGAGCTTCCTTTCCTGACTACCAGGGCTAACAGGACTCACTGTTCTCTGTCATGCTCCATCATAAATGTCCTTTTATCCATTTATTAGCACGTATTGGTATACAGAATTATCTTGTTTATTTACCAGTGAAATCATGGTCATTCCATTAGAATTAAAGGAATTAAAGACAATGGTTGTTGCCTATCTTCTTCAGTTGTTTATCCCTAGCACTTAAAACCTTGTAAAGGTGTAGCAGCTACTCAATAAAAGGTTGCTCACTGGAGGAGCTGATGGAAAATGGACCATTTTTGTCTTTGTCGAATCTCATTTGCATCGGGGATTCCCCTCCCTTTGTGATTATGGTGAATAGGTAGCTATCCTCTTGCTCCCAATGCTTATACTAGATTGATGGGACTCAGCCTCAAAAAGCCCTTGAACATGCACTCAGCCACACCTTGCAACACGATTTTCACGGGTGTCATTTCCACCATGTTTGGCCTTTATGTCCTTTGTGCTTAGCCTTCTCATGATTTAACCTTTGCCTGGTAGAGTAACAGCTGAAGAGCCTGCAACCATTTTGATCTTCTGGTCATACAAGTAAATATAAATAATTTTCATGTTCTCTTTTCTTGGTCATCTCTTTCATCTCTAACTGATTACTGTCAACTGCAAAGATGTGCTTTTATTTACTGTGTGATTTATAGGCTGTCAGTCAGAATTGTTCATATTGCCAAATAAATGATTTCATTTGCTTGTATAGCTCCTTTTATTAAAAACATGTCTTTGCACTTTGTTTCTATGATTAACATAACTCTTCTTTCAATTATCTTACTGCTTTTTCACTGACTGGATATCTTAGAATGCTCAGAAATAAACTGAAAAATGAAATATAGGAAATGCCTGCACTGTCCAACACAGACATGTGGTTAGTATGACTGAGAAACTCAATTTTTAATTCAATCTCATTTTAGTTAACTTGAATTTAACTTTGAAAATTGATTTTCAATTTAGTTATTGGAAAATGCTTAAGTATGTTTGGAACTTGTTGGATATGTGAATTGCTTTTTCACTGCTAAATTTTATGAAATTTCTATATAGATAAATATTTCCAATAAAATTTAGTGTCTGAGTTGAGATATGCTGTAGGTGTAAAATACATATCAGATTTTGAAGGCTTAATATTGGAACTAGAGTGTACAATATGTTATGAACTGTTTTCAAATTTGATCTGCCCTCAAAGGGTAATATTTTTAATATATTGAGTTAAATACATATATCGGTAAAATTTATTTTGTTCTTTGCTTACTTTGGTGTAGCTAATAAAAAATTTAAAACTACGTATTTATTTTGCTTTTTATCTTTTCTAGGGCAGTACTGACCTAGAAAGTTTATTGACTGAAACTAGTTAATGTTATGATCTGTATGTTTGTATCAGTGGCTTAGCTTTTGTTTGATCACTTTTGTGGTCCCTGCGGGTGCTTCTGTTTGGTTTTTAAGTCCAGACCAGACTGATGAGAACCCAACTCCAACTGGGACCACATTGCTCCCTATAGGTGGCAGCCAATACCAGTCAGAGTTTGTTCTTATCTAACCACAAAAAGTTACAAGAAAAAGAACTTTCATGCTTGTTAATTCCTCATAACTACTTGTTATTTTCTTGAACATGGTCCACATATGTATACATCTGTGTGTGTGTGTTGTGTATTCTTCTTAAAGCCTTGTTCAAAGACTGGTTTACATTAGAGGCTACACTTATACATTATTTACTAAAAATAATTCTTGTGATAACCAATGATGTCTGTATTATGTATTTCCACCCTCAATGAATTTTGGGTGCCATTATATCCTGACATTTCCCCCTCACCACCCACAGCAGTTAAGAAACTAAAATTTGAGGCTAAAATAAAATAATGAATTGAGTGTACATGTTACTTATAGTTTGTTTGTAATGAATATTTGAATGGAATGATGGAGGGAGAACACATCATATCAGCAAAAGAAGAGTGGACTTTGTGTTTGGTGTGGCCAGAAAGTACAGAAAAGTTTGGAAAGATGAATACTTCTTCCCTCTACAGACTGACTGCCTGTTTTCCCAATTCTTTACAGTGCTATGTAATTTTGTGGAATATAATTCTCAATTAGGAAACTTTAACAAAGACCAAAAAAAAAAATGGGAAGAGTCTGTCTTCTAAATATATCCTTAGCTCTTCAGGCAGCAATTTAATTTCAGTTAAAAGGAAGAACAAAGGCAAGCCAATGTTTTGGAATGAAGCTAGCCAGGGACTTTCAGAGAGGCTCTTTATAGAAATGGACCATGGGGCATTTACAAGGTTATGTAACATTCTCCTCCTCATTGCAATAGAGAAGCTGCAGCTGATTTGAGACTTTAGAGAAACAGCAGTGGCTTGAATTAAGTGTTGCTTGTGTCCAAAAAATTATTGGCATTTTATCATTTTTTTCTCCATCTTCAGATGATCTTTTTGAAGGAGATGTAAAGGGATAATCTATTCATCTCTATTTTAGAGATAATTAAACTGAGTTTTAATGAGGTTTGTTGTCTTGCTTCAAGTTATCTGTTTGCAGAAATGAGAAAAGAATAATGCTTCCTCAGCTTTCCAGATTTATTCTCTACTCCAGCTTCTGTCTGGGTGTCAATAAAATATCAAATGTTTTGTGTGTGTGTCTGAGAAACTTAAAATTTCATATATTTTCACTAGCATTTATTGAACCCCTGCCTTTATTTAGTAAGGTTAAAATTAATATAAAATATTTCCTTCACAGTGCTTAGCAAGTATTTTTTCCATACAGTTAGCTAATACACCAGTGATCATTTTCACTCCATCTTGTGTATGTATAAGTAGTTGAAACATAATAGGAATCTGAGAGCCACATATGTAATGAGATGCATCTTAGCTAAAATATTCCAAACCTGGGAGAATTAGAAAAAGTTTTTCCCTGATCATAGTTATCCAAATATTTATTTGACATGTGTGTAGCCCTAGGAATATGTATAGAGTCAGACAGAAAAAGATAAGACTTCTTGTCTCACCCCCAGGACCTTTTAATTTCTGCAGTTACAAAAGTTCTCTTTCTCGTTTCTCTCTCTCTGCCCCCTCATATTCATATATATATGAATATATATGAATATATATGAATTTATATGTGTGGGTGTATAACATATATATGTATGAATGTATTAGTCATAGCATAATAATTACTTACATACATCCTGTCTATGTCTCTTAAAGATGTTTGGAAGACTAAATCAAAGGCATTAAGAAAGATAGCACACTATAAATAAAAGTTGTTACTATTATCCCTGTCCTCTAGGAGTTGCTAAACTCTATTTCAATGTAAATTTGATCTGAATACCCAGGTTCACATACAGAACAAACAGAACACCAAGAAGCATTCCTTCACTACTTGCAATGTCCTTCTTGTCCCATAAAAAGAAAGTTTGATAACATCAGGAGTACAACTAGTGACTCTGCATTTGAATTATTTAACCAAGTAAGTGGTTGTTAAATTCAAAGAGCAAAATTCTGAATAATCATTGATGATCATTTGCAGAGATAATATAATTTCACTGGTGCTCTACATAAATAAATTCCTATGAAGAATTTATTTTATCTCTGAGGAAAGAGAGATTCAGAGGAAGCATGTCAGTTGTCCAAAGCACACACCTCATTGATGACTGCTCCTTGGTACAGAAACAGAGATATATTTAAGTCCAGTGCTATTTTTTCTATATTAGCCCATCTCCTTGTAACTCTCCCACACTCCTTTTTCTTCTACTCCTCCTTCTTATTTTCTTTATCATATAGTATCGGGTTGTTTTTTGCCTTTCTTTTCCTCTAAGGGTACACTAACCAACTCCTGTCTAGAGTTAAATTTATCGGAGATCAAAGCAGGATAAAAGCCTTTATATCCAAGCCAATGGGCTGTGTTTCCAGAGGCATAAATCCTAGGAAATAGTAATATCTCACATAAAATCACTGAAGGATGGTGTCCTGGTTATTTCAGTGGCCTCTATGATACTCCATAGAGGTGTAACTTATCTGCAGTCTCTGGACACATTTGTTCCTGCTCCCTGCAATGGGCTGTGCATTTTTTGGAAACCCTTCCACCTAACAGAACAAGGACATAGATCAAGATCTGTCAGCCCATACCTGAAGTGTCTGCTCCAGGCCATGTTGCTACTAACCTAAAAATGTCTGGCAGTGTCTCCTGCCTTCTTTTGTCCCTTTAAGAACCAACCTGATAAGCACTCAAAATGAATAAGTAATAGGGCTTTTTTCTTCTCTTCACCTCTCTGCTTCCCTCAGCAACATCCATTAGGAGAGGTTGAATGGGTTCAAAGGTAATAGGATTTGGAGAACAGGACCCAGGGAATTACAAATAAATTCATTATGTTTGCAGTTGCTGCCATTGCCAGTGCAGGCTTGCTTCTCTTACAGTGGGGCCAAGGTGAGTGCAGCATCACAGAATGCATGATAAGACCTGATAAAAAGAAAAATTGAGGCTCAGAAATAGAAATGTCAGGCCGGGGATTTAGCTCAGTGGTTCTACCACCTGCCTCGCAAGTGCAAGGTCCGGAGTTCGATCTCTGGTACCAAAACAAACAAACAAAAAGAAAGAAAGAAATAGAAATGTTAGAGTCACTGGTGTGTCCCCTTGGTACAGCCAGCACTTCAGTTACCAACACTAGGGAAAAAAAATTCTTGAGGTTATAAAGGCCAACATAAACACTGTAAAACACAGAAACCGAAAGAATGAAGTCAGCCATAGAGTCCTGCTCCCCATTGTTGGTCACTAATACTGTTGTCCAATGCCAGAAACTGGGATACAGAAAAGATCTTCAGGGCCCAGGAGCATCCAATGACCACAGAATAATTCTGTGAAAACTTTAGTGAGGCCATGTTCTCATCACTACTCTTTAATCTACATTGGTCATTACGGCCATTTTGATATATTCTCCCAACCAAGTGAGAAGTTAAGTTTCTTTCATTCCTCTATGTCAGGGACTCTGCATGCTGCCCGCTGGGAAAGGAACACTATGCTCTGAAGGTCTCAGGCATTTGCTGCTGTCTCAATAGGTAGATTTTCAGTTAGCCTCTCATCATCTGTTGTTTCTGCGGTCTCCTGGCCTTCATCTGGAGGAAGGTGATAGGAGAGTGTTCCGTTCCTGCAGCAGGTATGCTTGTCATCAGAGTAAATGTGTACTCTGAAACAGATACTGCCTGCATGGCTGTGCCTCTTGAAAGCGAGTATTTTGGTGTGGATCAATTATGAAAAGTTCTGTACACCGCCCCTGCACATGAAGACATGGCACGCCCCACCTGAAAGCTTGACATAACTCTAAGGTCTGGGATCATGCACACGTCTGCTCAGCGCTTCAAACTGTACCAAAATCCAGCCACTCACTGTCAGTACTTCAGTGAGTAATAACAAAATTTAGGGTTTTATCAACTGCTTCCAATAAAATAATTCAGATGCCTTTGGTACTTTTATAATTTCATAATAGCACTTTTATATTTATTTTCTCTTGTCTTTTCTGTAAATACCATGTAGGATATTTATTTATTTCCTATTTACTAGACAAAGAAAATATGACTTAAGAGGTTTTTACTAGGGTGGAGGTTTTTCTACTGTTATTGTTTTGTTTTCTATTTTCTGACATCAATTTTTCTCTGATATCAGGATATAAGATGGGATATAGGATAACCTAAGACCCTCAAAAGATGAGGGCTAAAAGAGACTACGAGGCTTTGCCCTTAGAAGTTCATTTGGCATTCCCCTGTCCTTGGTGGAGGCAGGGCAATCTCCATGCATGTCTTGTGGAGGAGTCTCCCCCAATCGACCCTGTACTTCTCTAGAAAGCAGCAGAAAAGCTTTGTTAAACTGATACTTTGAACATTCCAGAGAATGTTTTCTGAATAAAACCTGAGAAGTATAAAGTTTTGATGCAGTGGATTTTTTTTCTAAGTATCATAACTACTATGTTCTACAAATTACTGAAGTCATAGAACATAAATTACTGTGAACTGCAGTGACTCTTGAAGCATGGTGTGTGACAGAAGTGTGACAGAACTTTATAGGCTAAATCATTAAGGTCACTGCCTAATTGGGATTTATAGGACTAAGACCTGACCCAAGTTGTAAATTTTTGGACAGAAAGTGAATGACTGACTGCATATCCTGTTGAAATCGCTAGGGAACTTGAGGAGGCAGAAGGTGCTGACTGAAATTAAAACTTGTCTGAGACATCAGGATAAAAATAGTTCTAGATATATGAAAATGGTCTTAAAAATGAAGCAAAATTGATATTGCAAAGCAGCAGCCCAAGCTCAAAACATTCTTTCCTTCAGAAACCAGTATACAAAAGTGGGACACTGAGTGAAGCCATTGAGCTGCTGTCAAAGCAGAAACAACTAGAAAATCCATAGTAGGGAAGAGCTTCCTTAAGAGAGGGCATGGGGTACAGGGGTCAGATAATTGACAATGTACAAGTGAGGTACCTGTCTTTTCAAAATTTCTTCTAAACCTATAATTTCATAATTCATTCTCACTTTCAAAGCCTGTGGGTTTGTTAACACTACCTGAATTATGCCTTTGGATGAATAATGTCAGAATTGAAAACATTAGAGCATTTCAAGATAGCTTTGGTTTCCAAATATCTTTGCTCATGGATCCACATTAAAGGATGGAAGTGTAATTGATTTCCATCCATAGGATTATCTGATGACTTTCAAAAGCCAAAGTGTTTCATTTGGCCTTTTGTTAATGCTGAACTCTCTTGTCACAGAACTCTTCAGGAGGTGTCTTACTCAGCATGTCAGTAGAGATCTGTGTATCTTCCCTGCCCAAGTGCATACCTGTGTATCCTGTCACTTGGCACCATTGATGTATTCTGTTGTAAGGGAAGGAGAGAACTCTAATAATTAAGATCATCCATATTCCAGACATGAGTTATGAATTTTACTTATCTCAATTAAATTTTTAAATAAAATTTTATTCTCATGTCATGCTTAATATAAAGACATAAGGTTACAGTGTTAAGCCTGGTCTATAATTTCACAAATATCAAATGATTATCTAGAAAATCTCTGGTTCATTACCAATGAATCACATAAGCCCTTATTAGTTATATGTATCTTTGCCCTCTATTTCAAAATGTGGCAAATTGAACATTATTTTTCAAAAATTTGTAATTAGTGATTAAATTCTCAAGATTTTCTAGTAATGGATGCTAAATGTCCTGAGGTTCTTTTTGACAAAAATCTTGCCAACCTTCCGTATTAAAAAAATCAGAATTACTATTACTTCGAGTCCTGATGTGAATTTAAAGCCACCTTTAAAATTAAATGCTGCCAGGTTTGCATACTCAGAGTCTTTATTAGAAATTAAATGACATATGCATGTATATGATTGGAAATAGAAGCACAGGAAATGAAGCGAGCAACTCTTTTGTTCCTATTTGAAGGCTATCTTTGTTGTCATTTTTAAGAAGACACTAAAGTTGTTTGTCATTTAATCCAAAGCTATTTGTTTCATTATCTATTAGTTTCTGCCTCTTCACATTTCTTGGATTGAAGACAGAGGAAACAAGCCATGAAAATGCCATGGGAAAATAATTCTTGTGCACTTGCTGTCTACGAGAATTGAGAATTAATGATAGATGCTTGGTTTGGACATACACGGCTTACATGAACTGGAAAATATTGATTTTGAGCTAATTCAAATTTTAATACACTTCCCTACATACATATATTTGAAAGACAGGTATATGGGTTTTGAGAGATTTGGAAAACATGACTCTTCTTTGACTTTTTGGAGCAGTGGAAATGTACGCTGTTTGCCTCTAACCCCAACAAGAATGGTTCTAATGAGACACCTATATTGATTTGGAAGTGTATTATATCTGCTTTTCTTAAGAGCTTTTGCTTCTCTATTGTCCTTTTTTTGGAAAGGTTGTTCCTTTATCCTTTTACTACTGTTGGTTATCTTTCTTAATATAATTAAATATCAATGAGATATTTAGGGAATGTGTTAGCCCTGTGGCTGGCCCTTTAGAAGCACTTGATAAAGGTAAGCTACTATGCTTATTACACTTTGATCTTTACCACATCCCCTTGATATGTTTACTGCAAATGATATAATCCCCATTTTATTAAAAGAAAGCTGAGACTAGTGGAGGTGAGAGGTTACCTGACTTTTCTCAGGCCTCAGAATCAGTGAACATTATTACAGGTACTTGAATTAATCACTCCCATCTTCTGGGCCAGTAATTGCACCTCAACAATAAACTTTAAAACAGT
This sequence comes from Heterocephalus glaber, assembly GCF_053883595.1. Taxonomy (NCBI): domain Eukaryota; kingdom Metazoa; phylum Chordata; class Mammalia; order Rodentia; family Bathyergidae; genus Heterocephalus; species Heterocephalus glaber. Next base: position 18,949,409 of record NW_028258379.1, read on the forward strand.
GAACTTTTTGTTTTCCCTGAAATGCGAAATGCTTTTATATCTTCTCTCTGATTTTAAACCTATATCTCATCTTAGTAGAAATGCCATGCATTTGTTTAATATTTCTAAATGCATATAAACTGAAGTGACAGCCTAAGTATAGTCTAAATAACCTCTGTTGGTATCCTCAAACTTCTGTAGATATTTAGTATATTCCATAAGGTGCCGTCTTGTGAAAGGCTTATAAACAAATCAATTGGTCTTGACTTAATTTTCAGCCAACATTAACATCTATTGAGAATGTCAGCAATAAAAATATCCCTAACACTATTTGATGAAATACATATAAAGTACTATTTGAGAACATATGATGAAGCAAAAATATTCTTCCTGGGAGTGCAAGGAGAACTACTAAGCAGGGTTACCACTTAGACTGAGTGTTAGGTGATGTTTAGACATTTGTGCAGTGCGGCGGTTGGGTACAAATAGGTCTGTAGGGTGGGCCTGTTCAGACAGAGGTGCATGTTAGAGCAAAGACGCTAAAGAAAAAGAAATATCAAATGATCCAGTACAGTTGAGCTATATGAGAGGCAAATGTACCTGTTGTAGGTTCATGAAATGCTTGGAGACTAGGTTCAGGAGTTCTAGAATAATTTGGTAGTGTTCAAACTGCGCTAGGTGTTTTTAGGAGAACTGTGCTATGATTGAGTGTGTGATTTGGAAAAATAAATTTGACAGTCATGGGATGGAGAAAAAGTGAGAGATGGCGCTGTAGACAAACAATATCTTTTTCACAAGGGCAACGATGAAAATTAAGACTAAGGAAATGGCCAAGGAGGTGAGGAAGAAAGAAAACATGTTAGAAAAATATTGTGAATATATTCAGTGGGGCTGAGCACATGATGAAATATGCAGATTAAATAAAATAAAAAGGACAGAAAATTAGCTTAGATGGATGGGTCGACTGCTCTAGGCATAACTAAGACAAGTATATGAAGTGCCTCTTTTCAATAAAGATGAGATTTGAGTATATGAATAGCATCTAACCATTTGCCATCTTGTACAATGATATGGCTTTTCATGGATAAGCAGTTATGGTGGCTCCTTGCTTTGTCGTTTAGTAGTTTCTCTCTGCAATCAACTGTAAGCTCTTTAAAGGCAAAGACCACCAAACCATTTCCATTAAATCTTTTGAAAACCACCAGCACACTGATGCCAAACATAGACTAGATCTCAACAAATACTTGATAAACTGGATTGAATTTACATATACTTATGGTGATGGAGAAAGTGATGCAAGGATTTTTTTTGCTTCTTTTCTATTCTTAGGTTTCACCCAGCCTTTTCATTTTGGCTCTTTTGAGCTTTTGCAGTGCTGAAAACACTTCTAGCTGACAAGAAAGAAAAAGAGGGTGAGTGAGTGAAACAGAGGTGGGGGCACTGCGGTTTCCAGATGGAACTCCGCAGGTCCGTCTCCCATAATTTTCACCTTTGATGGGGAACTGTCCCAGACTTCATCCACCAGGCGAAGGTTCTGACATGGTACCTTCTTAAATCAAGCTTGAAGGGAAATTGATTGAAAAGAAAACACCATGATGGGAAAACAATTCATTCTCTTCTCCTTGACAGAAGATAGACTTTTGTCTATACTGTAGAATAAATATTAACTGGCTGAATGCTTTAGGATCTAGATGCCTAGAAGAGTCAAGATGGCTTTGCTCACTCTTTGCAGGGAGATTTTCCTCTTATTTAAAGACGTTGAATACAAAAGCTATGGTTACATTTCAATATTAGTATGTTTCCTCCCCTGTGATTATTTATATTAACCAGATGTAAATGAATGACAACTCTGACAGATATTTCTGTATGCAGTTGTGTGTTCCTCCTGAAGTATTCATTCCTTTAGACAAGGAATAAATGGATATTTTTCATTTTTCTACTAATGACTTAAATATTACAGCAGGCTTATGTTTTCTGTGTTATAATAAAAATGAATTTCAATTCATAAAAGTGAAGTTAATGCAAAACTGTGGTGTAATAGGCACCTGATGCCAGATGTAGTGGCACACGCCTGTAATCCCAGCACTCAGGAGGGTGAGGCAGGAGGATCACTGAGAGTTCAGGGCCAGCCTGGGATGTATAGTGAGTTCAGTGTGCTATATAGTAAGCCTGAACTGCATAGTGAGACCCTGTATCAAAAAAAAAAAAATAGCCACCTGATGCTTCTTGTAGCAGAGACGATTTCTTCATTGCTTAGAGGTAGCCTGGTAGATGCCTACATTGAAAGACACTCATCCTTTGATAAGAAATAAAAGTTGGATTCATTTTCTCTTGTAGAAGTTGCAAACTAGGGCAGAATTTAGCCCTGAAAATATATGTTTGGCCAATAGTTCCATGCTATTTGGTTGGCATCCCTTTCCCATTCTATCATAGGCTGTGCTATCCCTTTTGTAAAATGACTGGCCTAATTTGCACATTTCCTAGCTCAACTTCCGAGATCTCAGAAGAGGTGAGTGTGACTGTCTCGCTAAAGATTTTGGTGTAACTATGTGAAGTTAGACTCCTAGCCCCTGTGAGTGGAGCAGGCAAGGAACAAAGGTGCTGGTTTAAGGCCTTCCTCATCCACTTCCCTAAGTCAAATGAGAAGGTTCAGAAGTCTTACCCAGAATGCCATGATTGACAATGTGTTCTCCTTCTCCCATGACCCTGAACTGTTGTCTCTGCAGTCAAGGTAGCTTTTACTCTAAGAGGTGACTTGTGGTGTGAAGATATCTGGTTAAGGCCTGGCCAGTGAAGATGCTGTCAAAGTTCCACACCTGTGATGTTCTTGAAATGATCTCTCTTTTTTTTTTTTTTTTCCTGAAATGATCTCTTTTTGAGCCAATCCCAGAATTACAAGCATTTTCCTGCTCGTTTTAGTGCTAATGACTTCACTTTTCTCCTCAGCTGTGAATGTGTTATCTTCTTGGATTTTTTTCCTCCTCTATCTTTCTGTCTATTCTTCTTCTTTTCCTTCTTTTTTCTCCAGCTTCCTGCCCTTTTTTCTTTTTTCCCTCCTCCCTTCTCCTTAGTTCTTTCCTTCTGTTTCCCCTCCCCTTACTCCTTCCTTTTGAAAATCTTAGCAAAAGTTAGTGGATTTATGATCTAAAAATTAGGTTATTAGAAATCTATGTCATAAAGCCTGGAGAATTGATGTTTGAATTCTCCTTGGCTTGAGTCAATCCTTTATCCTTTTTAGGTAAATGAATTAAGGCTCATGCAATTTCCTGTGTGGGAGACTCTTTTTAGATGAATCATTTAAATTGAAAGCCTTGTCTGCTCATCAAGGGGCACGATTTCAGAGTTCTCCTGAGTACTGCGTGAGCATTGAGTACAGTCATTGAGACATACAGGCAGCCTTGTGCCTTAATCTATGTGAGGTCTTGATTCACATGTGGGTATTTGGGGAAAGGATATAACTGCATTTCTGCGTCCTTGGATCTTTTCCCCAAATTTCCCTTGGGGTGTTTTAAAATAACCTTTCTTTGTTCCTTTTAATATTGAAACTTTTTATTGGAAGAATTCAGACTTAACTTTGGCTCCAGACCGAAAGTCTCATCTCATTTAGTTCTGTCATCCCTAGTCCATTGCTGATACTTAGAATAGATGAAATACTAAAAGTGCTATTTCACCCCCAAATTGACAGAGTGTTATGACTGCTATTATTTAGTGCTGTGGAGAGCTTTTAATGAACTATTGCAAGGCCTTCAGGGACACATTTATGTACTACATTGTTTTTATGCCAACCTCTAGGAAAAGGGAGACAGGACTTCCTCCAATGGGTAACCTGATATCTACCTTTGTGGTTCTATGGAACTTGTTAAACCTCACAGTTCTCTAATGTTGTAATGAGAAACTCTCAATTAATATTTGGTACTCCTTGTGATAAGAGAAAATTAAAAGGTATTCACTGGTATTAGGCAGGATCATCCTCATACTTGTATATCCATGGCATTGAAGTGTCATTCTGTTTTGTTTTCCTAAATTCTCCCTTGAAATGATGTGGCAGGAGGGTAAAGGGAAGCCAGACAAGATTTGTTAATACTTTCATCATGCTAGTTATCTGGATACACTAGTGAAGTCTTTTCCAAATGTTACAGATGAGGAAGAGAGACACAGATACATTATTTAAATAGTACAAATTCACATAGCTAATAAACAAGAGAGATACAATTCCAAACCAGATCTTTATAACTCTAAAACTTGTGTTCTTTCCATAGCCAGCTGCCTCATTCATCCCACACACTTTGTAATTTCTGTGTGGGGTAGGACTCACCAGGTACAACTAATGGGTTGTTCTTGTATGCACATGTCTCATGTTTGTTGAATGCTTTATAACTTAAAAGATTTTCATATACATTAATTATTCAGACCTGTGCAGTGGTATGTTTGTATGTTTCATTTTACAGAGAAAGTCTTTTGGATTGAAGAGAGTTATGAATTCATAAAGACATTTGTAAAAATGATTCTCTCTGTGCATGTGTGCATGCATGTGAATTTAATCAAATGTAAATACTGACTTCCTAATGTGTCTGGTATTAAACTAGGCATTATGGGTGATAGAAAGCAGCAACCACAAAATTTAACATTTATTGAACTTTTATTTTGGTAATTAGTTTGCACATATTATTTCATGAAATCCTTATAGCCTTGTGGTATACATACTCGTTATCTTCATATTTTCTGATCCATAGAAATTAAGTAAATTAATTGTTGTCTCGTAGTTAACAAAAGATGACTTTAAGATTGGAGCCCAGGAGCTTGAGCTCCAAACCCTGTGCTCAGAAACAACACAGAACATTACAGGACTGTAGGGTGTGGCCCTGTCTTGTGGGGCTAGAGTCTAGAAGGTAGGACCACACCAACGGCCAAGGAAAGATTGGCTAAGACTTTGAAGAACTAAGCCTTTAGGTTTGTGTGGGAGAAGGGGAGGATATTCTAGTGATGGGAACAACATAGCAAATTCAGGGGCATAGGAATGGAATGCCAGTTTTTAAAAAACCTTTCATTCTAGATAGAGTTATAATATTTGATACAATAATATGCAGAAGAATGTGAAGTTTACAGGAATGGACTTTGGGGGGATGATAATCATGAGATGTAGAAGGCTTTGGAGGGCAGGCCTTGAAGAGATTGTGCTAGCAAAGCCTGTGTTCACAGCAGAGCTATCACCTGGGTAAACTGAGGCTGTAGTGAAATCCTGGAAGGAGAGGAGAATTCAGCGCAGGAAAGCAAATCTCCTGGGGTGAAGCCTCAAGATGTCCTTGCCTGAACCTAGGAAGGGAGCCCCCTGGACTCCAGGAAGGAAGGGTAAAGAAAGACATTTGCAGAGAAAGAGTGGTGCCCATAGCTCCTAGGAACTCTGGGGAGGTGTCTCCCCAGCACACTTGCTGAACTGGAAGTTGAATACCAGTGAGTACTAGCAACTGCCGAGACTGAGGAGAGCAGAGACAATTGAGCAATTAACCTTTGGCCATGGGTATGAAATTCTAATTAAGAGCAGAAGCTCTCCTTCTTGTGGGAGGGGGAACTGCAGAAAAATGTACAAGGAGGATGTTAGCAACCCAGACTTAAAATACATCCACATCAGTGGGAGACAGTGACAACAAAGAAGGGGATCACTGAGCAATTAATTCTCCTGTGTCTCAGGCTCAGTTTCATCTTGCCTCCCAGTCACTAAGGCACTGGAACGTTGTGCACAGAAGCCGCAGTTCAGGGAGCTGATGTTGGATGCTTATGCTTGTCTCTCGTAATTCTTCGTTTGCTGAGCATCATTGTAATTTCTATGTAAATTTGCTCAGAGTAGCAATTTAGCAGGTTTGTTGTTGACAAATGAGGAACAACTTAATAGTCTAGTTACTCCATTTCATCACATTTGATGAGGTGGAAGTGGCATTTTGAAGGTTGCAGAGAGTGGCACCAGACATGGGTGATCTTGGGGAAGCCTCGTTCCCATAAGGTCCTATTTAATTTTGTTCATTTTTAGATAGGAAAGAATAAGCTTCTACATCTGGGGAACCTGTTTTCCTGTGGAGAGATACTGTCTTGAACCTTCTTTCTCTGGTCACTTGGTGACTGAATGTCTTTCATATAGAAGCGAATATCCTCCCACGTTGCCTAGACACCTTCAAAAACACAGGCAGAACTTGTTTTGTGTCACATGCTTCTCATTGTCCATCTTCAGAAAAGTGGAAACAGTGGAGTCCTTTGAGAGGTGGCCCACAGAAGGATTCGGGGAGCACAGCACCATAGCTTTCCAGATGCCACTTTTTCTTTACCATAAGGATCAAAGTCCTTTGGGGTGGAGTTTGAGCATTTGCCTAATTCAGTCCCCAAGAGACAGCTCCTTATGCAGCTTTTCCCCAAAACTGCAAACCTTCCTCCTGCCACTGTGCTGCAAATGAGAAAGGTAGATAGATTGGGAGGCCTGGAATTCTGGTCCTTCTTCCCCATCTTCAGCAGTGATTTTGCTCATGCATTGGTCTGGCACTGTGGATACATAGCAGTCATTTATTCTGTTCACAGTTCTGAATGTTACAAAAGTAATACAAAGTCAAAACTACAACTTTCATGGAAACTTTTACAGAAGAGGGAACCAACAATAAGCAAATAAACAGATAAATGGCATATGAAAGAGTGGGTGGGAGAGGAGATCGACAATTCAGGGAAGCCCACTGTGCAGAGAGGACGTTCAACAGAGGTCTGAGCACTTATAAAAGGGCCCTGTTCACAGATTGACAGAGGAGTGTTCCTGGCAGAAGGGACCAGACTGCTGCAGCAAAAGTTTTGAGATAGGGAAGAGCTTGCCTTTTGATGAATCAGATACAGAACCAGGCTACTGCTTGCATACCAAGACTGTCTCAGATCACATTTGGGGATCTCTAGAACTATTCTATCCTATTAGGCAACATTGTCAGATTCAGTCCAGTGCACTCAAAGTGGTACCCACTGCCTTCTTTGTTATGCACATTTTTGCTGGAGTCGTGCAGTTATATATCTTCAGTGCCTTTTCTTGCTGGGCATATGCACCCTGTGAATTGGAGATGGAACTATTTCTCTCTGTTGGATCCCCAGGAAATTTGGGACGAGTTTTCCAGTAACCAGCTAGAAAACAAACTCAATAAATTCTCTGTCCCTTTTCACATAGAATCCTTGGGCTGCCTTACTAATTTCTTAGCATTCCTCTCCATTTTCTCCCTCTATAAGTTGTCTCTTTAAAGATCACTCTCTGTGCAGAGTCTTCTTTGTTCTTCTTTGTCAAAAACCAAAATTAGTTTCTTTATTTCTGCTCCTAAAATTCGCCAGATGCAGTTGGGAAGTAGAGAAGATGAGTAACCTTTACCTGAAATACTGAGACCAGAAGTGTTTTAGGTTTTCACTGTTTTGTTTTATTCATTTTTGTATATTTGTACATGTATAAGAAGATATCTCACAGATAAGATCCAAGTTTAAATATAAAATTCATTTATATTTCATCTTACACACTTGAATTAATTTTATTATGTTTTTATTGCTATGTTTTATTTGCAAACCATCACATGAAGCGGGATGTGGAATTTTACACTTATGGCTTCATGCTGGCCCTCAAAAGGATTTCAGATTTTGAAACATCAAAGATGTCAGATTTTTGGATTAGGGATACTCAACCTATGCCATAAAAACAAATAATAAGAATTTTAAAATGCTTTCCATCCCCATACCCTGCTCAATAGTTTCTGTCCTTGCTGCACTACTGGGTAAAAACCATAAGTGTAGATTTTATGATATTCCAAGGTTCCAGAACTGAGACCTTCACACAGATACTCAGCTGGGCCTAAGTTTGATCTGGCATCACTTTTTTGTTGCCGATTGTTAGTGTCCGCATCTTCATTAGGAAGACAGCAAAGTATTTTTTCTTTTGTTTTTAAGTATTAGTATAATAGCTAACAAAAAGAGAAATGTGGGCCTAAGAAAGTACTGGCTCTTTGTGGGCCTCGATTTTATTGATTTACTTTGGGGAGGAGGAGGATTAGAACACAATAATTATTTCTGATATGCATCTTCTAGAGGAAATCAAGCTCCCTAAGATGTTATCACTTGTCTCCATTTCTTTTTTTATGATTAGCTAAATACTTCTCACACAGGACACAAACAGGCAGGTCTCACACATACCGTTCTAAATCTTGCCCTTGCCTATGGCTAGAATGAGTATGGAACATTCGTGGGACTAATTGTGAGCTCTGGTATGCACATGGCACTCATGAATTGATGAAAACATTTGTATTGGGCCCTGCTGGTAGGTAGTAGAGACCAATTCTATATTAGGCAAGGTCAGGTCCAACTCTTGAAATAGAATACATAATGGAAACTGCAGCTTTTGCTCTGGTGCTTACCAAAAGCTGACTCTACCCCTAAACTTTCTTCCTTCCTCCTCCATATCTATGAGCCATTAAAAAAAGCTGTTGTGAGTAGGGGTGCAAAGAGGCTTAGCATAGACAGGATGACAAATGTGGCTGCCACCTCAACTCATACCTATACATGTTGCCAAACAGAGAAAGGGGCCAGGACTCCCCACACTCTAACCACTGCTTCACACTTCTGGCTTTAGCTCATTCAGTTCTTTGCCTTTCATGCAAAGTTGCCATCTGACATGGCTACTAAAGAGATGCAGCCTCCTGCAGGAAATCTATCACATGAGCTAAAAATAAGGACTGCTATTTCTCTGCAGATACCATTAACCCAATTAGAGCAAAAAATTAAAGGAAATTACAGCCTCATTAACTATAAGCAGGATAAACTCCAATAAGGCAAACTAAATCAGTTATACGATTTAAAACTTTACTCAAAAATCAAAATAATTTGAAACCATCTATCCCCTAAATGAAGGCAGAAGCTGCATGGCAGGCTTTATATGAGCCAGTAAATCAACAGAAGTCCAAGACTCCAGGGCAGGAATTCAGGTGACAAATGATGCTTTGTGCAAACAAAAAATTAAGCGAAACTGGTTTTTTAGAGGCTTCCTTCTTCATGAAAAGGGAGAATATTTTGAAAGTCCTTTGGTTGAAAAATGTAAAAACGCTCAGAAAGAATTTTAATCTTTGATATTAATTAGTAGAAGGTGTGTATTTCTTAAACTCCTTTATCAAATAGAGGTCAACAGGGGCCTAATTGTTTGATGCCAGAATTTGATTTATTGTGCCTTCAATGGCAGGTGCCAGGCCATTAAGCCTCTGTCAGCCAGCAGTAACTATATTGTATATCACTATTTTGTTATTTGCGCTATTTAAGTCCCTTCGCTGAGGATACTTTCACTCTATTTTTATTTTATTTTAATTGACACATAACAATGTTGCATGTTTCTGGAGTACAATGTGATGTTTTCAGTTCATGTGTACACTGGGGGATGATCAGTAGTCTGCGGATACAGAGTTAGCTAGAGTTCTATAGTCTGGTTACAAAAATGGACTTCATCAAAGTTAATTTTTTGAATCAGTGTGGAGTTTGTAGTCGTCCATGATAACATGGATTAGCTTCTTTCCTCCATACCCAAGCTCACACACACTCACATCCAGATGCACATACAATTTTAAATATTTTGAAGGAAGAGGCAATGACAGGAAACTTCACACAAAACATGCAGCATCTGTCTCCGGGGTGTCTCATCCGTGGAGGTAGAGGGAAGGCCCGGAAATGATGTCATGTGGCTTGCAGCTTTGGCTTGACCACTAACTACTAAGTGATTATCTGTTGCCCTGGTGTGACATTATCTAGTGTCCCCCTGGAGCTAAAATTTGAGAGTTCACAAAAGGAGTGAGAAGGAGGAGCCAGCTTACTTGCCCTGTTGTGGAATAATCAGTGGTGAAATGGAGAATGCACTTCCAGCCCATAATTCAGATCTTTTTTTTGGTACCTGAAATCGAACTCAGGACCTTGTGCTTGGGAGACAGGTGGCAGAACCACTCAGCTAAATCCCCAGCCCACATAATTCAGAGTTGCCAGAAAAACTTATCTTCTGAAAGTTGATTATCTCACTCATGTGCAGCCTGACACCTGGCTTGAAGTGGCCTAACATCCACTTTCACAATATTTATCTTTGTAAAATGATTTTTTTAATCCAAGATAGATTGTCTTCCTTTAAAAAAATACATATAACAATTTTAGAAATATGATTATATATGCATATCAAAAAGAGAAACCATGAAGGAAAAGACTTAAAAGATAAGTGTTTATTATTATTTTAGAAAGACACAGATACAATTTCCGTGTGGCCAGAGGAAGAAATTCCTACCTGTATGTTTGCTCTACCCATTGAGCAAATTTTTGAGCATTTTTAAATGTTTGCTTTAAGCATTGTGCAAATGCTTAAGAATATGGCATGAAGCTCCTTTCCCTGGGAACTTTCAGCTGAGGTTTCAGACTCACCTTTACTGAAATGTTACTCTGAAGAAACCTGAACCCCGGGTCAGCCCCCCACTGTTATTTGGGTTATTTCACCTAGAAATTTGCAGCTGAAAGCTTGTGTAGTCCTTTTCCATGGTAGACCTGTGTTTCATGTGACCTTCTCAATGGTACTATAACAAACTGCTCTTTGGTAATGTATCCGTGCTTTGCCTCCTTCCAATGCATCTTGTAGTTTATTCTGTATATAAAAATGCAGAAGCCCAAGACTGGTGGAAATCTAGAAAAGAGAAGGGTAAAAGGCCAAAATGACAGTGAAGCTGAGAAATCCATATTTGGAAGGAGGAGTAACCACATAAATGAAGTCAGTACTGCCTAGGACAGTGATGGTGAAACTTTTAGAGACTGAGTGCTCAAATTGCAAACCAAAACCCACTTATTTATCACAAAGTGCTAACATTGCAATTAAACCTGAATGCTCTGCTGCTGGGGCAGTGCTGGAGTGGCTTGGCTGGCGTGCTGACAGAGAGGGCTCTTGTGTGGCTGCTATGGCATAGATTCACTGCCACTGGCCTAGGACTTTCTGATAGGAATCCACCCCCATGTAGAGTGAGCCTTTGTGCAAAGAGCATAGGACTTATCAGTCATTTGTGGACACTTCTTACTTCAATCTTCTAGCAATTAATACTCTCCTATCCCTCTCATCTCTCTTGATTGTCCTAAATATTCTTATTTTAAAAAGAAATATAAACTAGGATGTTCGGGGACAATTGTGCAGTGGTGCACTGCCCAATTAATTGTCAAGTTCTGGACTTTTCCCTGCTCATCACAGAAAATTGGTGTGGCGTGAAGCATCCCTTCTTCACTCGTATCCCAACTCAGTCCACGTTGGAAGGTCAGTGGTTATTCCAGAGCTGTTCGAGACACAACCTGTGCTAACTCTTCCTGATCTCAGTGTCTAACAAGGATTTAAACATTTACAGAGCAGAGATTATGGAACACAGGCAGAATTCAGGAAGTAGTCAAGGCATTCAACTGAATGGACAAAGTCAAGAGACTAGCTCTAACCCCACTGGCTATTAGGAAGTGTGAAGTAGTTTCCTTTAAGTAAAATCTTCCCTACATACATGCATTGTTTGGCAAGATGTATTTTTAAATTCTTGGAACTGTAATGCTTTCTGGTGGGTCTTAAGCTCTCAGATTTTGCCCCAGGCCCCCTTATTCCTTGTTTTATTATGATGAACTTTTGAGGTGTGGCTTCCTCTGTCTGGACTTTACTTCTCCTCTCTTGACTGCAATTTTCTCAAAAAAAAATTTTCCAGTTTCCCTGCCCTCTACATCAGGAGACCTCATGATGACCCAAAGAGGTGATTCAGGCAAAAAGATTTCTTAGACTAAAAGAATAACCTAGATGGACTAGAGTATCATTAAACTAATTAATGCCCTTATGATTATTATATTTTAATGGTAGTGAAATGCAATCAAATTCAACTTTGTGTATGAACCCCCCCGCCAAAACTTCCTGGCTTTCATCTTATAAAACTGAATCTATCCTCGACCCAGTAGCAGTCCAGTATAAAACTTGGAGAAATTTCTTTTCTGAGCACATTTTTCATTGTTTTCTTTATAGTCCCCCGTGGCTTTCCTGAGAGTGTACAAAGATCGAGAGGCCACCCTCCAGGTTATCTTTCATTCAGGGGCTTGTAGCACCCAATCAGTTGTCAAGGTCTGGACATTTCCTGCTTGTCACAGAACACTGGTGTGACACAGAGCATCCCTTCTTCACTGGTATCCCTTGCTGCTTCTGTGGTGAGCATCCTCTGCAAACTGGTGAACAGAAATCTGAAATTGTATCTCAGAGTGGAAGGATCCATTGCAAACAACTTAAAAATGTTAAAATGTAAATATTAAAAATATGGTATAGGTTTAAATAAAAAATAATATATTATAGTAAAAGACACATCACCATTAACCACCTTATTAATCATCCTATTATTCTTGCCACTTTCTGAAATAATTCTGGAAGTCTTCTTTCTTGTCCTTATGAGATGTGATAAAAAATATGGTGAATAGGGGCCAGGGATTTAGCTCAGTGGTTTCGGTGCCTGCCTTGCAAGCACAAGGTCCCAAGTTCGATCCCTGGTACCAAAAAAAAAAAAAAAAGAAAGAAAGAAAGAAAATATGGTGAATGTTGCTGATGTGTGCCATCCAATAGAAAGATAGGTTTGTAAAAATACTACAGTGTATCCTCATTCACCTTATTCATAGGATCTGGCACAGTGCAGCTTCTGGCCCTTCCCCAAAGTCAAAATAAAGATGGAAAGTAAACATTTGTGAGTTCTATAGGACATTGAAGCAGCTGTGAGAATGCAAATAAAGACAGTCATGAAAGATGTCCAAAACTGCTTCAGAAAATGGCAAGAATGATGGAATACTTGTGCTCCAAGAGAAGGCAATATTTTGAGGGATTTAATGCCAGTGTATCTTTTACTGTAACATATATCTGTTTAATAAGAGCATTCACTGTCCATTTTGATCAGACCACATGGTTTTGAACATAATGATTCATACCTGTACTTGGTAAAATAGTAAGCAAGATGATAGACAAAATTCAGATTATATATGAGAATCTGTGGAGCTGAAATGAAGTAAGTACTCCTTCAGAGATAAGTCATGAAAATGGGTTATACAGGATTTTCTGTTCTTGTATCATTTGAGTACCACCTTCAGCATTTTTGATATGGTTACCTATTCCCTATAACAGTAATGGGAATCTTTTAGAGCTTTCAAGGATAACAAACAGCTAGGTGTGGCATGAGACATAGGTTCACCACCAGTGGCCTATATTACTATTTATTTAGTAGTCTTCCTTAAAGTGATGCATTTTACTTAAAATTAACACATTAATTTTAAAAGCAGAATACATAATCCTATGATAAAATAAAATTCAGTCTCCTTTCTCATATATAAAAGATAGTAGTAAAAATAAAAGCAATAAGAGCATTTAGTTATATATTGTACCTAATAAAAGCTAAGGTTTATTCTTTCCTTATTGTAAAATTACAAAAAGAAGTAAAGAATGACACATTTAAATGTCTTTCAAAGACCTACAAGCATTAATTTTTCTCATAAGGAAGTCAGAATCAGAAGAAAGCTGAAAAGTTATTAATTTGTATATATGTAATTTAGCGTGATTTAACATTATCTTCACGTTTATTTACTATCACTTAATGCATCAAACACAGTAGTCACAAACATTAGAGATTCACATCAGAATATAGTACATTTTGATCACACAGGTAGCCACACAATCTCATTATAGAGCCTACAATCTTAGCTTTTCCTCAATCTTACAGCTTAATACAAATATTATTAATTATGATAAAATATTTTATCATAACTTTTAGAAAAGTATAATGATGATCTGCCTCACTCATACTGACATTCTACAACTCCTGAAAAATGAAATTTTACAATTTTGATTTATGTTCAGGAAGCAAGGCTTAACAAATAAACAATGACCACCAAAACAAAAAAATATAGATATTTTTCACTAATGAATAGTCAGTGTTCCTTCTTACTAGTGTTGCTTTATTTTTTAAATATAATCTCATTTTCTTAGTAAGACTAAAGAGTAAGGTTCTGAGAGATTTCTTAGAGCCATTGGAAAATAAGAAAAAAGGAACATGCAGATGTCTCCACAACACAAGTGAAGAAGGGTTCATTTAAAGTTGGAATCAAGGTCTCCCACTAGTAGTTCAGTGTGTGCTCTTTGATCATTACCTCGTTTCCATGTCCACTCTGTGCCAGAGCTTCCCACTCTTAGCACTATTGATATCTCTGGCCAGTTGGGTGCTCACCTTTGCAGGGTAGGGGATAAAGAGCAAAATCCCCAAGTTCTACTCACTAGATGCCCAAGGCATCCCCCAAGTGGTGGCAATGGAAAATACACCCCGACTTTGGAAAGTGGCTTTAACTTACCCAGGCTCCTGGATACCTAAGCTGGTAACTGGTCCTGCTGTTGTTGCTGGTGGTAGTCTTGGTGTTTCTTCTTCCTCTGTTAAGACATAGTCAAAACTTTTAGGGTCCTAATAAAACCTCTCTTGCTATTCAAAGTATAGCAAGGAGATAGAAAAATGGGTGTATGTAGGGATATGGATTTAAATGTTTTCCTTTAGATTTTAGCAGTGAATTAAGGTCTCTATGTGCATGTCTGGTGAAGGTGCTAATCAAGCACAGTGACTGAGAGGTGGGGAAGAGCCTCAGCAGTCTGTGGTCACTGTAGGAACCAGAGAATAATTGAGCAAGACTGAAACTGCTTTATGGCCAGTGTGAGGCTTCCAAACTCTCAGGGGCCTTTTCTGTCAGCCTACGTTGACCTTGTTCCTCACTTCTGTGTTTGTACCATTAGAAGAAGCAGCTCTTAAGTTGGCCTGCTCTGCCATGACCTGGAGTAGAAGATTCCCTGTCTCAATGTAATAATTGCTCTATTACTGTTTGAGGGAAGCATTTTTGAAATCATTTTGGGAGCCCCCAGAGGTTATTTGATGAATTATTCAAAATTCATATCAACAACATTATTTTAACTTCTTACCTGTTAGGTAAAACAAACAGCAAGTATTTTTTTGGGAAGGACACTGGAGAAGAAAATGAACATACAAAGGAGAACTTATAACAAAACTCGGAGCAATATTTTAGGCTTGAGATAGATTCTATCATGGAAGCATGTTTGTGACAGACCCTAAAAAGTGACACTTTTTATTTATTGCTACTTGAAAATCAACCATTGCATACTACTTTCTTGAAATGCTGCTATGATGCTAAGGCGAAGATGAGAGAGAGATACAATTTGAGTAACGATTCATTCTTAGAGCCAGGTTCTTACTTGCAAATTGTGCTTTTGTTTACATTAAGATGACTTTTGTCTCTGTTTAAATCACATTCTAGGGCTGGGGATTTAGCTCAGTGGTTCCACCGCCTGCCTTACAAGCACAAGGTCCCAGAGTTCAATCCCCAGGTTACCAAAAATCAATCAATCAGTCAATCAAAATAAAAATAAATAAATCAATCACATTCTATTTCTGTCTCCTTGCTACATTCTTCCTCTAATGCAGGGATTTGTGCTTTATTCCTGAAGATATTCTCTCTCTCTCTCTCTCTCTGTCTCTGTCTCTGTCTCTGTCTCTCTCTCTCTCATAAGGTACCTCAAACCTTTCTAAAGCACTTTATTACTTAGTAGTAATTTGATCTTTTAAATTTAAAATGTTGCTCTTGAATATCTAACAATAAGATTAACTTGGAGTCTGCCCTCAAAGCACTAGTACACATAGTCCCGCTTAACAGTTCACTTTTGTTCCTCTTTGTTAAATGGGGCTACCTTACTTTAGGACACCTGTTTGCAAAAGTATAGGAAGAAGCCCTGTCTTGTTCTCCGGGGCACTGACTAGATCTTAAAAATCACACATAACCTGGCTATAAGTACCCTGACACAATCACCCACTGACTCAATGAGTTGGTTAACTTGATATAAATTTATAGTAAAAATTATAACTACCTCTTCTCATGAGGACACCATTTACTGACACGACTCAAATATTCTTTGGAAGGTAAGGTTTAATGTTATTATTAAAATTTTCTTGTTTCCATTACTACTCGAGCACTTTCATTATTACCATCACTTATTTCCATATCTTAAGGATTATGAATTTATTCTTTGTCAGTGTTCATCTTGGAGGATTTTAGCATAAACTGTTATATCCTTCCACACATATGCCCTATGCTGTGCTTTAATTTTTACAGTGGGAACTAAGGACACAATTAGATTTCAGTGAAGAATCATCTATTGGTAACTTTAGGTGGGTTGGAGAGAAACTTCGAAATGTCATCTATTTCAAAATCAAACCCCTTTAAAGGACATAGGTTATAGGGTACAGAATCTCAGGAAACCATAAGCTTTTCATACTGAGATCTCTTCAGAGCATACAGAGACTCACTGTAGAGGAAATTCCTACAGGTGGTTAAAGGAAGTTTAGGCAACCTCTTTCTTTCCTGGGCTCCAGAATCACCCAAGACACCTTTTCCTCAGCCTGTGACCTATACTGTGGACTGTTCCTTCAGAATTCCTTACAAGATCACCTCACCTGAAAGAATGAAAGGTATTTCAGGTACTTCTTATATTTCAACAGACAAGTTGAACCTGGAAGGTTCAATCCCAGAACTTTGAAATACAAGTCACGAGATGAAACATAAAGACTGCAGAAATTTTTAACCATAACTTGGTCTGTGAGTAAACTTCTCATTGCCATAATGATTTTAGCCCTTTCTCTAACCTCGATTTCCCTGCCCAACACTTTGACTCTAGAACATGTCATAGTTCAGCACATTGTAGGTGCACTTTTAGTTTTTTGGGGGTAGGGTGGGGATTGAACCCATGCCCTTGTTCATGCTAAGTACATACTGTACTACTGAGCTAGTTCAAGACCTGGTTTGATGTCTTTAGTCACCTGCATTCTCACAAGGGGTATGATTGTGCTTACAGGGTATATGAATTACACACATTCTCTCTCTGCAAAACCTGTTGTCATAAAGCAAAGTGAAATCATTCCCTCCTTTGCTGAATGGATAGCTGTTCTTTGCAATGTTCATGTTGAGTAGGTGCTGTATAACATCACTTGTTCTTTTTTTAATGTGACTCACGACAAAAATTACCCCAGCTTTCAGTAATCTCAAGGAAAAAAAAACACTTGCCATCTGCAATTTACAGCTTTTAACCTGAAAAATAGGATCTAAAATGATACTCAGATACTTAAGAGGCTTCACGTGTTGCAGGCAGAAGCTGACAGGTAGCACACGGTGGAAGCTGGAGCAGCTTAGGAAGAGCCACAGAAGCAGAGGCAATGGTATGGAAGACCTACTTGGGAAAGAGCCATAACCACTCTGTAACTAGAGATAAGAATAGTTTCCCATATTCTCCAACTACCTTGATTATATAAATATTGAGTAATATGTTGTAATACAGTCATCAGGAGGAAACTAATAATAATGCAGCGGTGTTGCACACATAGCAGTTATTGCTCAGATAGCTGTCTTAACAAAATTGTAAGCTGTACATTTTGGAATCTTAATCAATTAAAAGTCTTGTTTCTTCTTCTTTGTACAATGCCTTTCCTTGAATTTCTATATCTGGAGTTTGATTTTCCTGTTTTAATGAACACCATAAATTGACTTGGATTTAGGGGAGCAAAAAAAAAGCAGAGCACTTCTTGAAAGTTTGTTCTCCTTGGGGCATCTTCTTATTCAGCTGTAACAACTAGCAGATTTTCAGGAAATATTTTTAAAATGGATACTGGGAAGAGTCTCATATGTTTTTCTTAATTCAAGACCCTATAAACTTCTGCAGGCTGGAATTTAAGAGAATTTGGCTCTGTCAGTGTTATTCTGAGTGTGAGAGACATTGGCCATTGATTGCTTCAATTAGCATTTTCCAGTGCAAATCATGAGACATAAATATACTAATGGCATATCTTTGATACATAGTAAGTAGTTGAATTGATTTAAACACTGTTCCATTTAGAAAGATGAAAAGAAGGGACAAATACAGATGGATGTGTGGTCAAGTATGTGCAGTATGTGTTTCAAAATGCCTTTTAAGTTTCCAGGATGTGGGTCATACTATTTATTCACTGCTGAGAATCTCTCAGTCCAGTGAAGACAAGTGTTTGCTCTGTTCCAAGACACATCTGCTAGTGAATAAAATGTGAGAGCTAAGCTTCTAGTCTGATCACCTTTCTTTGGGGGACAGGGAGCTGTCCTTGTTTCTCATTGGCCTGAGATCTATTAAGGATGGGACTTTCCCAGAGAATGACTGAGATCCTCTAATAATGCAGTTACTGGAATAATGACATCCCACTGTGTACAATAAGGCAATAGTAGAAACAAGGGGGAAAGGTCAGCCCAGCCTTTATTTCAATATCCAACAAGATTTAAGCTGCAATGTCCTCAATTAAATTAGAGCCCCATGACATCTCTCAAGGCAGCAACATTCAAAAGGTGTTTTCAGCAGTCTTTCCGACTTCAGCTACGTTACATGAAGCAATGATTTTGCCTATTTTTAAAGACAAGGAGAGTTGGGTCTGATCATTATTTAAATGATCAAACCTAATGACAAAACTAGGTGCTTGTGATTCTGTGGCTTTTCTTCTCTCCTTCCCTCTTTTCCTCCCTTTCCCTTCCTCATCACTCTTTGCCTCTACTCTTTTTTTCTTCTCTCCTTTTTTGTTTTGTCTTTCATCAGCTCCATCCCTTCCATCCTCTCCCTTTCTCCTCTTTCCCTTTTTTCTCTTCCATTCTCTGTCTCTCTGAATTAAATATTCAAACTTTGCAGTTCAACAGTATGGGTCATTATGGTTTTCACCTTTGGGAGGACATTTCAAAGCAAGTTCTTGATCAGTGGTAGGCCTTACAGTTACTTTGACACCGTTTACAAAAAATGAACTTATGAAGACTTCGAGAGTCTGCCATTTTTGCCATTGCAGCTGACCTCCAAAGAAGCCTGGTCAACTTTCAACTATTTAACCTCTCTCGTCCCTTATTTATCATCTGCTCTATGACAGGTACATGTTCTTCTCTAAGAAAAGGTAAATAGAGCTTTTGAGGAAACCTGTTCCAAAAATAAGCAAACAGTTCCTCCTATGGGGAAGGAAGATCTTTAGTCTCAAATAAATTATTTCCCATCTCCCAAGAGAGGTGAACCAGAATTCTTAATGGAACCAAAATCTAAAGAAGTTATGGGCCATGGAGACTTACCTCTCAAGGGAAATTCAGATAGCTAAATTCTTGTTCTAACACCAGTTTAGGATTAACAGTGATGATCTGCCAAGTCTCAGTTCTTTCTTGCCCTTGGTACACTTTTTTCACCTCCATTTTAATTTATCTCTTCCTCACTCCCCCATTTATTTAATTTAGTAAGCAGTGTCCCCTGGTATAAGCTGTGTAAATATTATAACTGAATTACTGTCTGTTTACTTAACTCATTACAGAAAACCATGATAAGCTTTTTAATTACAAAATTAGCTGTGCTGAATCAATTTCTTTCATTTAATGAACTGAAGAAATGACACAATGAGGATAAAATCATGCTCCTTTACCATCCTTTTTAACAGTACTCTTTGTTGAAAAATAGTTGTTATAATAAAAATTGTATCAAAAACGACAATAACATTGTCATCTTTGTCTGGCCCTATGTGGCTCTGTGCACGATTAACCCATGCCTGTGACACATTATTCAGCCAACATTCCATGAAGAATTTCTCTTGAACCTACGCATTATTCTTCACCTTGTCTTAAACATTTTACTGGGACCTGTTTGCCTCTTTTCTTACAACCTTGATTCTGATCTTCTTGTTATGAGCCCATGAATATGTTTTCTATATAAGGTCTTGTATCACTATGTAGATCTGTCACTCATCAATTCTTAAGGTACTCTTCTAAACTGCAATTTATGTGGCTCCTTTACCTATGCATTATTGGTTTCTTTAGTGTGTATGTCTCTAATAAAGCAAGATCAAGCTAAAGAATGCTATACCTTGCATATAGCCAACAAACTGAGTCATCCAGGCCTCTCAAGGAAGACATAGATAAACCCTAACAATAAATGACATTTATGAATATATATCTATATATTGTTTTTTATTTTGATTCTAAAGGTAAATATTTAATCCACTCTAGTCATACATCTGATTAAATCATCTTCCTTTAATTTAATCTCTTTAGGAAAATTTATGGAATGTAGCCGCTTATGAGATTATCATTATTTCCATGGAAAATCTCTGGGTTACTTTAATAAAATATTTCTTTACCAAAATGCAGTAGTCTGATCCAAATGCAGAGGGAAGCATTTGGGAAAAAGGAACTGTCATGAAAATGAGAAATACTATAACACACATGTGGGAAATTATTTTTATCTTTCCATGCATCTTTCCTAGAAATGCAATTATACAAATCAATGATGAAACTTATTTCAGAATTGAAAGCTAAGAGAAATTAATGGACTATTATTCAGAAAATGCATAGTAGTCATGAGGTTTTTGAGACTGTCACAACATTTGACCAACAGTATCCTTATTGAAATTGTGATGGCTCCTTTCTCTGTACATGACCAGAAGTATATGAAAACAGACTAAAAAATATTTATGCCTATAGCTGGAAAATCAAGAAAAAAAACACCTTTGTATTATTTATGTTATAGTGCATCACATAATTTGGAAAGTATAAACCCAGGAAGTCAGATGCTTTCGCCACTAATGAATTTAAAGCAAAATTTTCTTGATGTGTTTATAAATATATTGGTATTAACCCTTAAAATTCCTAGTGATTCATTTTTGGAATGCCCATAACAATGGAACATAATAAAATGTTTTCTCTTCAAATTCTCGTTCCTGGAATTTTTCTAGGTAACATATTATGAATTTCATAAAATAATTCAAATATTTCAATGTTTGGGATAATGGGTTAATTATATAATTTTTAATTTTAATATTCCTCATTTTTGGTCAGTATCTTGATGCTTGAGTTGAAAATGGTTATTGCCTAGTAAGAGATGGTCTGAGAAGGGTGACGCATTTCATGGGATCCCTCAGTGAGGAACTCAGCGTGTGTTTATCTAGCCCCTCCTTTGATGACCACAGACTATTCCTTCTCACTTCCTGTAGCAGCATAATAATAAATTCAGAATTTTGCAGCTTTTCCCTAGTATGTTTTAGGGTAGTGTAAGACAATTAAGTCTGTAGAGAAATGAGAAGGAATCTTTGATCTATTTTGGGTCTAAAGATGTCAGAACTGTGAATCACACAGTTGTGACACATTGCACTCGCCTCTGAAAATTGTCTTCATGAAATTACAGTTGCGTTTCTTCTTGGAGAAAGATTCCACTCTCATATCCTTTTGTATGTCTTCAGCAAAGAAAGAAACCAACCCCCTGATTTGATTACTGTGAATTTACACACAGAAGCAAAATTCAAACTTTGGGGCCTCTTTTACAAGTAGCCTTTATGTTATGGTTCAAAGCACTGAATGAAAAATTTCTCCTTGAACCGAGATCACTGCTTTTGACAGTTGTCTTTTTCCAGTACAGTCGTCGAATTGCATGTGACTGATTTGTGTGTATGTGTGGAGGGGACTTCATTCCCTGGAACCCTAATGTCAGGTTTCATATTGTCTAAGATCAGCATCTCTTCAGAACCAGCCATGTACCACTCTCTGCAAACCACTTTCCCTGCTGACCAGAACTGGTTATACAATCCTGCATCTTCTATTATCCTAACTACTGATCCGTGCCTGATGGCTATGCCAGGTCTCACAATGCCATGCGCTTTTGATTGCTGCACTCTAAGCTGCTTAATAAGACAATTAAAAATGATTTACAAATGGCCATTGCAATGCAACTGGGGATCAAGAAGAAAATGTTTTATGTGCTACATATTAAAAACTCTTGCCCTTCTATAGTTCCTTCTGTAGCTATCTTTAATTCCCAGTACTGGCTTACCTCTTTCTAAAACTATATTTTGTCAAATATTATTTGAAACTATTTCCTCCTAAATTTTGTATATCTACAAAGAATGGAAGAGATATGCAACTGGATTCATCGCAAAGCTTCTAAGTAATGGGGAGAGGAGAAATTTCCTAGAATTCTGGAGCATTTAGGAGGTAGTATAAGCACTCTCTCATCAAGCTGGCTCATTTTCAGTTTGAGGGTCAAATCTAATTTAATCACTGACACAGCTATCTTGACATCTTGATCATTTCCTCTTTTCTCTTCACTCATATTGTTGCACTGATTAGAATGAGCAAATTTTCCAAAGATACCATAGCGAGTCACATGGCATAAATAATGACCTTGATGTCTGATTATGATAACTGAGAAAGTAGATTTCATCTCATCTTGTATGTATTGAACGTGTTTTTTGTTATTGCATGTTATTTGTTTTTAAAGAATTTTTTTTTAAATCTGAAGGAGTGAACATTGATATTGGTCCAAATAGTAATAAGATTCTCCCTTTTTTATAGTACTGAGATCTAAAGGTTAATGTCCCCATTAATCTTAATTATCAACTTGACCAAATTAAGAGATACATCAGAAGGTGACTGGATCATGAAACTGCTATAATTAGTAGATTACACTCGTTTGGGGTTGCATGTTCCATTGGTAGATCTAGTACACTAATCTTGATACTCATGTTTTCTGGGATGATTGCAGAAGGCTATCTTTGTAAAACACTTAGCACACAGTAGGATCTCAGAAAATATTAACTTCTTTCAAAATCCTCCTACTCAATTCAAGAGATAACAAAATGTTTAGGATTGTTTGTAGCATTCTCACTGGTATAGCCTCCCAAATGCTGCTAGATGCTGAGCATTTGATGAGAAAATTACCATTTCAGCACTAGATCATAACATTTAAGGACATAATTTGAAAGTTAACCCCTCCAGTGTGAGTCAATCTCCTAGTTTTATGATATTTTCAAATGATTTGAATGCTACTGTGATGGTGGCCACATGATATCTTTTGAAGGAATGTCCTTTTTATTCACAAATAACTCCCCACAATATTGTGTTTATTGAACCCTCACCAAAATATAAACAATAAACCTGTCACTGGAAACCAATGACTACTCATGTTATATGATGATTCCACAAAGTCAATGAGATTAGAGGGAAGGAGGAGAGCAGCATGATTTCCTTCAAGGATTCTCTTGGAGTTTCTGATTCTTTTATCTCTCCTTGACTCAGATGCCCATGCACATTGAGAAGCTTTCCTGACATAATATTCCACCATCAATTACTGCCTCACCATGAGATACAGTTCAGGCCCTATATTCAAGAAGGCAAATTCTTGATAAATGGTTTTGACCAAAACAGTTTCTCTTACATCTTCTGCTATCTTCCCTTATTGTTATTTATTAATCCCGGCAAATTTTAATATCTGATCTTTGATCTCCTCTGTGTCAAGTAGCAGATTGCCATTTAGCCTGTTGCATGTGTGTCTTGCTCTAACCTGTCTCTTGCATTCACTTTTCTCTCCTATTGATGTTCATCTCAAAGGATTTCCTTAAGGTACTGTGAATTCTCACCTATAAATTCCAGGTCTCTGGAGATGTCATATTCTCTCTATTTTCCCTACATGCTTTAGCTGGCATCTTCTGAAGATTTATTGGGTACTGTATATATCCTACCTTTCCTGTACAGATCAGACTCAAATGTGCCTTCCATCTGTACCTTCAAAGGTTTTCATCTTTTTCAGAGAGAATAAATTTAGAGACTAACCCATGCCTTGATTATTTTAACTGAAACAGAAGCAGTGACAAGGAAAATATCGGTCATCTTTATTCAGAGTGATGTGATAGCTCCCAAGGAAAGCTCACTGTGCTATCTACATCCTGTACTACCCAGGCAGAAGATCTGCAGTTTTCCCTGTTGCACAGTGGCTTAGAAATGGGGGAGGTATGCTGAGGATTGGGTAAAGCCCAACACATTGGTAAGATAAAGGGTGACTTTATAATCAAAGATTACAGGCTGCACTCAAAAGCATCGGGTACTTCAAACATAGCAAAAAACATAGGTGTTGAACTTTTAGTCAACACATAAAATGAGCATCTATTACAGAAAAGTTATTGAATGAGGACCATACGGGGATTCCAACAAAAGGTCAGATCTTTATTCTGCATTCTAGGAATTTGAAATATAACTAGGGAGAAAAAACTTCCAGTAAAAGCTGTTACTATGACTTAAACGAATTATCCAACATCTCTACAAAGCAGGGTTGCTTAATATGCAAAATTGGAGCTTGCAGTTGGTCTTTTAGGTTTATTATAACTGTAGATCTCCAAATAAACTAGACATTCCCATGTGCATATTTATATCAAGAGGGGAATGTCTATAATTGGTCCTACAGATGTGCAAAAAAGAAAGAGGTGTCTGAAAAACTAGGACAGGTAGATATTCACATCTGTGTGAAAATTTCAGCTGAGCCTTAAGAGGCTACATTTATTTGGAAAATTCATTCTTTATCAATGAACAGAATGAACAAAGAAGCAGGGAAAATGTGCAATTTGAACTTTGTGATGTGAGAAAGGTTTGACCCAAAGGGCAGCTAGAATTGCCTTGCTTCCTCCATCCCTGTCTGGATTTCTCCTGTCTTTGCACATTTTCAGAATCTAGATCTTTTGATAGTGCCAAATACTTTAAAAGAACCTGTATTCATTGTGATACAACCCCTATAAGAGTTTGAGGCAGTCAGAATTTCAAGAAAAAATTATATTTTCTTGGTGCCTGTCCTGACCCAGCCTCATGGGTTTGCGCTACTGATCAGTGGCTTCCTGGATCAACTTTCTTATTCTGTCACAAATCAAGGATTGTCACATCTCAAAATACTATTTCAGGGGTTGGATTATTTCTCTTTTAAAATGATTTTTTTTCTGAGGAGGTAGAGAATACCAATAACCCTTTAAATACACTGTCTCCTCATGTAGGGCCCAATTAGTAGGAAAAACCCACTCTACAAATTTCACTCTGCCCTTGAAATTACATTTCAAAAACACATGCACTGACTTGCCCCTAGGCATAGACCAGGATCCGTGTTTTAATTCTGACCTTAATTAAACCTTTGTACAAGGTGTATATTTGGCTCTCCAGTGAAGAAAGGGGAAGTAGAGAGAAAGGGGTGAAATGTATTTGTTCTTTGCTCTTTCTGAAAATGGTGTACCCCCAATTCCCCCAATTCTTCTTAGAATAGGGAAAATTGCATTTAGGATAGAAACACAGGGCGGTATTATAGCAATACTTGCATTAAGTAGTTTAAATGAATGCCCAGAAATCTTTCTGCTTTCTTCCCTACCTCTCATAGGACTCTATGTCCTTTCACTTGAGAAAGCCGAGGTTGCTTAGAAATGCTGTCCCTGGCCCATAATCCCATTACCGATCTTGACTCAATAATTTCAATACCACACATGACACTGTCCTTTGGAAAACAGAGAAATAAGTACCAGTGACAATCTATCTTAAATATAGGCAATATCTTTAAACACAAGCCTAAAGACACTAGTGGGGAATTTGGGTGTCGGAATTATTTTTTACTCTTCTACTTGCCTTTTATGGTTGTTGTTGAAGGTGTATAGAAACAAAATTGTAGCCAAGAGAAATAGGCTCACATTTGAGTTTTAAGTTTCTGTTTTCTCAAAAGAAAGGAATTTTTTTAAACAAATTTAAATTGGTTTTATTTTTTGTCCTACTGAGAAAATAACCTCAATTGGAGTAAATCTTGTCGGGCTGTATTGTGTACACCTCTGAACTCCAGGAGTAAAAGGAAAGTAAGTATAGTGTCTCAGATCATCTACACTCAAAAAGAAATAGTTAACTTTATATTGCAACAATCCTGAAAAGAAAAGGATACTTTCTAGGTTTGACAAAATGAGCACCAGAAGGATATCTTTCATTGATGGTCATATATTCTAAAATATTTTCTCATCTTTAGCCTTTGAGTTTATTATTCGTAATTCTTCTGTGAGGGAAGCAAGTATAAACTAAAGACGTTTGAGAGGAAATGCTGTAAAAAACCCAATAATTTTGTGAGGAAATAACTCTGGAGCCATGCAACCCTGAGTTAGAATCCTAACTAAAATATTTAGTAGATCCCCAACTTTGTACTTTTATTGTCTTATCTGCATAAAATAGAGAGAAAAAATATTTCCTCCCAAGTCTTTAGTGAAAAGACTTAAATATTTATTTTGGCAATTTCGTCTTTTTTGTCCTATCCCATTTACCTTTTTTTTTCTTAGATTCTTGGATTGGTCCATTTTAGGTATACAATACGTTTACATTTATCACTGGGTGGTTGTACATGTACATGATATACCTTGGTTCTTATTTTTTCCCCATTTCCTGTCCTCCCTTCACCCCCCACACACCCTTCCCTATTTACAAAGAGTTTGTTTCCAGTTTTGCCTTTTCTCGTAATTTTTCCTTTCCCTTCTTTTCTTTCCCCTACCCCTCCCACTTCCTCTACCCCTTTGGACTTTTTCTTCCTATTTCACATTATCAATTATTCATTTTAATCATTAACAATGCTGACTATCTCCAAAAGAAACCAAAGGCAGAAAGAGGAAAAGAAGAATAGGAGAAAGAAAGGAGAGGATGAGGAAGGAGGGAGGGAGGGAGGGAGAGAGAGATAAAGAATAGTGTTTGTTCTCAGATGTAGGAAAATCACAATAGGTAACATAAATCTAAAATGCCTAGGAATGCATTCAATAATAAACCCTGTGTTTTTTAAACTATAAAAATAAAGAATATCTTACCAAATAAGAGTATCGTCTTAGGTGGGATGATATAATGCCAAAGTGACTCCCTACTACATTTCTCAGTAAAATCTCCACTAGTGTCTTTAATTGCTCAGCATATTTTTTAAAGTTTATATGAAAGAATAGATGTCTAAAGAATAGCCAAGATAAATATAAGAAGATTTTTTGGAAAGAATAGTCTTGACAATATTAACATTAAATCATTGTAAGGAAAAGTAATGCATGATACTGATATAGAAATGAGCACATAGATTAAAGGAAGAGGATAGAAACAGTGGTTCAGAAATTGTCCCCAGCATATGTAGAAATTTGATAATGTACAAAATTGTTATTACAAATTAGTGGAGTGATGTAAAACATTTATTTGACAAGTGGTAGAAGCACAACCAGCCATTCATATAGAAGAAAAGATGCTGATATTTATTTTACCTCCCATACAAATGAAAATTCCAAAAGAATTCAAGACTTAAAGATAAAAAAAAAAAATTGGAGGGAAATTTTGACTAGCTAACCATCCTAGTGATTGGTTGTCATATGGCTAACCAAAACAGGAATACCAGAGTCTTACAACAAAAAGAAAGAAAAAGCCAACTATAGAAACTTATTATTTAGAAAAAATTATAAAAGTATTTATTTTTATAGTACCATTACCAAATTCAATATGTAATTGATGTTCTTAGAAAATGTTGTACAATGGAATGTGTTCATGAGAGCTGCAAGCAATTATAACTGAAAGCCCGTTTAACTATGCCTTAAACAAATTGTTCCACTTTTTTCAGGTAACAAGAAGCCAAAGCTTAAACAGCCCGGAGCCCATATAGCAACTCCATGTAGGAAGTGCAAGGTGTGATCATTTCATCTCTCCATTTAGCCTTCCACATTATGGACTTGTGGCTTTACATTTGTCACTTCATGTTCACCAAAAGGCTGTTCCACCTTTAGGATTAGATCTAAGTGTCAAGCAGGGGGAAAAATAAGATGGGGAAAACAAAACATATACGCTGGCCAAGTTTGTACCATTTAAAATAAGGGACCCAGAGCCTTCTTCTGGGAAAGTGACTTAGATACTCTCCCGTGACTTATGTTAACATTCCCTCAACCATAGCTGTGTCCGCCTGCCTCAGTTGCAAGGAGACTAGCTAATGTCTTGAATTTTGTAATTGTTTTTGTTTTCTTAATTTTGGAATATTTTCAATGTTAACACTAGAGTTATTTCACTATCGTGAGAGAGACAGCATTATCCTGGATCAGTGGTTAAATTATATATAAAACTTTTGCAAACTAGTAACTAAAGAAAACACCCCCCAGTCTAATGGTAAATATGAAAAAAGAGCATATGAAAACATATGAAAAGGCATCCAACAACCTTAGTGATCAGAGAATTGCAAAATTAAGTAACAATGATTTTTATATTCATCCTGTTGACACAAATTTACAAGTATGCTAGCTTCTAATGGTATTTAAGATAAAGAAAAAAGTTATAGCTTTTTAAAAAAAGATTAATTTCAGATGGTAATTTCAATTGAGATTTAAATAAATACACATGCACATATATGTATATACTTAGAAATCTTAGTTATGAAAATCTGTTTCATCAAAATAAAAATATCAATGTCCAAATACATATACAGAAGAATTTTATTGCATCATTTTAGTGATTAAAAAGAAAAGTATTAAATTTTCATAAATAGAAAAAATGGAATTAAGTAAATCATAGCAAATCCTAAAGGGACTATTATACAGTCATTTAGAAAATTAGACTTGACCTATCTTGATCTAAACTGGATGATTGAAAAGAATTCCAGCCATGTATTATTAAGTGAGGAAACAAGATCATAATGGAGAAAGATAAAAAAGATACAAGTTCTTAATCTAAGTTGCCAAGATTTAGAGAGAAGGCAAACAATAGGCGAATATGGAATGGGAAAAGCAAAATAAATCAAATTTCAAACATGTGCATAAGAAAAACATTTTAGAATACTTTTTTTTTTTTTTTTTAAAAGAGCCAAAATAAGGAAGACAAATGACAGCATGAAGTGGAAACAAGGTCAATGTAAGATGGAAAACACAAAACTGAGAATTTGCTTGGCAGCTGTTCCTCATTAGATGTTAGAAGATTTGGGCTATCACCAATTGTTTTTGGAGGAAAATTTATCAACTTATAAAGATCCATTGCACGTGCTTTATATTTGTTGAGTATAAATATAAGTAGTAAACTCTATAGAGTTCATCTTTATAATAAATAAATTAAATATCTTATTTTTAAGCAGGTGGTAAATGTGCGTTTTCTCATTAAGAAAATGAATCCCGTCTCCAGGAGGGATAATGAGAAGGCTGCATGATATTGCATCACATGCATACTTGAAAAGTGCCGGCTCCTTCTAGTAGGAAAGACTGCTGCTTATAATTGCATCTCAGAATTTTCCCAGTCATCTGATTCCCAAACTCAGCGTTTTGGCTTCTGGACTGTGTTGTTGGCAGTGAGGAAGTGGGATAGTGTGTTGTTTGAATCACAGCACTTCCCTGTTTCCTGGCTAAGTTTCAAAACAGTGTTGTACTCGTGAAACTGAATGTCATCAACACACATTTGTGGCAGGTACAAAGCATGCATGGTGCTGTAGAAATAGTGCTCCAGGCAAGAACATGATTGTGTTTAAAATAGGTGTTTCTGCTTCTTGTAGGAAGTTTACAAACTAAAGGAAGACACAAAAACAACTAAATATGTAACAACTAGGTAGATTTTTCCATGACAGCAATTACAGTATCTGATTCTATGCTTATCTGAGGGCTTTGTACATTTTAAATATCGAACAATATAAATGAAATGAAATGAATGAATGAATGAATGAATGGACCAACCCTATTAACAGAAACCGAGCTGTTAACAGCAGAGCTTAACTGACAGTTTTACCTTTTGCCTTACTCACCCAGAATCTATCTTCCATCTCCTTAAATGCAAATTTGAAACAGGAGAACTGTAATTTTTTTCACTGTGATTTCTGGTTAACTTCAGAGATCAGAAGAGTCACTGAACCTAAACCTGGGATGGTGCTTTGTTAATCTTGTGTGATGTTTTGAATAACAGAATTAGGATCCCTCTCCATGAACTCCTTGCTTTCTCATTTTCCCCTAACCCATAGTGTTGAGTAGGTAAGCACTGTCTACAAGCTAAGATCTAAACTTTTCAGTATGGTACTATCAGATTCTTTCCCCTTTGTCTCTTGCCCATTATTTCAATATGAATATTTCAAATTGAGTCCCACCATTTTGCCATGTAAAACCCAGCCAGGCTGGGTTGCTTGCCATTTCTTGGACATACTCTGTTGGTCCAGTTTTCTGAACCTATTCAGGCTACTTCAGTTGAATTGCTAACTCTGGCCCATTAGCCCTTGAAGTCTATCCCATTCATTGATGTTTATTTTAAATGTCACTGACTTCTTCCTATGTGTGTGTGTTTTTTTAACCTGTCTAGAAAAACTTAGGTCTCTTCTTGGTTATTCCATCATTTATCAACTCTGCACTTCCCATAGGTACTCATTTACTTATCTGACTCTTGGTCCCTGAAAATGAAGGAGTTCTTTATACCCTTTGGACTATCATTGGCTTTACTGCAGAATCCTTGTATTCAGATGGATGGACTGGCTGACAATTGAGCCATTAAATGAAACAGGGACTATTACAGACCTGGAAAAAGGAAAGTTACTACTGAAATAGTTCTGGAGAAAAATATCTTTGTAAGAAATTTGTAGGATAAGATGAAGGTTAGAATAACTTATCTATCTTTTTATCTTTGGAAATTATGAGTTGACAATTGTAAACAGGGTGGATATTTTGGACAGAAAGTGCTGCAAAACTATAGCACACTTATTTATTATCCTCTAAAATAGTCCTTTCCTTTAGCATGTTTAAAACCTGATGTCTGGTTGGCATTATAAATATGCATGAGCTGTTGGGGGAAGAGAGCATAAAGTGTGAATCACACTTCAAACAGACCCACCCGCTCACTCCTGACTTCAAGTTTCTCAGAAGTGTGAAATGAAAATGGTTTTAAAATTAGAAAATGTGCCATCAGAACTTTTATCAGCCCTCAGAGAAAATAAATAATCTCTTTAAATGGGGGGAATGCTGGAGATGTTTATTTAGTTAGTTTCACAGCTAAAATGCTTTGATAAGTTTTTGTCATAAAATGCACAAATTAATTTTAATGAATATGGAAAAAAATATGTATCTTCTAAAACAGCCCAAGTACCCTATGCTGCAATCCAGGGTTTCTGAGGGATTATTTCAACCTAATCTATGCACAAGTTGTTTCACTGGGGAGAAGTCACTATCTGAGGTGTCTTTTCCTTGGATATAGTTTGCATTTGAAAAGTGATCTTGGGGCATTTAAAATGTAGGTAAATTTCTGGAAAGAGACACTTGCATCTTAAATTGCTAAATTTTAACAACAAAAATGAGAGAAAAATAGAATAGCTGTTTGCTTTCAAGTGCAGGGAAAATTGATTTATTTATTATTGTTATTTTTATTTTAAAAGCATATATACATTGAATTGAGTGAGATCTAGAGGACCATCATAATAAAGAATGATAATCTGATATTTAAAAAAAAATTACCACTAATCGATTTCAAGAATAGTCCATCATTCCCAGAAACCGTGTGATTAAAACATGGCTGTTTGGTTGTTGTCAACAAGCCAGTATTTTCAAGCAGGGACAATGAGAGAGAGGAGTTCGATTGGTCCTTAGCCTAGGGTACATCAGCATCATCACCCGTGAATTCCATCCATTCAGTATTACTGAGCTCCATCCAGGGTCCTGACACTGTAGGTCGAGCAGTGGTGGCGAACTGATGGCATGCATGTTTTTTTTTTTTTTCTTTTAAGAAAAAGGATGTTAATGTGTGAGCTGTTTATTTTAAACCAAAATCTCAGTATTCAGGTTTAATTGCAGTGTTGGCACTTTGTGATAAATAACTGGGTTTTGGGTTGGTGTTTGGGCACT
Source organism: Heterocephalus glaber (assembly GCF_053883595.1). NCBI lineage: Eukaryota > Metazoa > Chordata > Mammalia > Rodentia > Bathyergidae > Heterocephalus > Heterocephalus glaber. Next base: position 18,981,154 of record NW_028258379.1, read on the forward strand.
CTGTCTCTAAAAGGTTTGCCCTCACTTGTCTAGGGCAAGGCAGGGTTATTTGCATTTCTAACAAGTTCCTGGGCATTAAGGATGGGTGCTACTGGGCCAGAGACTATGCTTTGTAGAATATAAGATTGAGTTAAAGATTACACATTGACAGTCTATGGTTATATATGGAGCACATTTTGTAAACCTTACGTATCTTCATGAATTTTTTTAAACTGAAATAATTTTAAATGCCATTTTTATTAACCTACTATTGTGAGAGTTGAAATTCAGTTATATTCACTCCATTATTGTTGAGTATATACATTTTATGTGGCAGCATGGGACAGATACTGTTTTATTAAAAAAATGTGAAAACTACATTTGCATTCATATAATCATTTTCTAGCCATTGAATTGTAGCTTTTGTCACTAATTTATTGGAATTATGTGGAACATACCAGTGGTTTTTCTCCATAGTTCAGATGGGAGTAAATTTGAAAAGATGAAACTTGACATAAGTAGATGTTGTCAGAGTCTTTCCTTTGGGAAACATTAAAAATACAAGAAAAAATACAAGAAAAAAGCATTAAGACGGAATGATCTTTTGTAGGTATGACTGTGTTCAAGTGGATTTTTTTTTTAGATGTCTCTTCAGAACATACATGTTTTGAGTTCAGTACCATTCCAGACACTGGAATCCAAGAGATACAATGACTTTATTTTGAGATGTGAATGTCATTTAGTCAGCAGCTTCCTGCTAAATCATTAATCTCTGCCGAGGCTTAAACTGCTTCAGTGATTTTCTACCACTCAGCATTTTCTGCAGTGAAAGACCCTTCCCTCTCAAAGTTTTAGGCTGCTTCCTGGTTGCTTTCTGTCAGAAGGAAGGCTTTCTCTTAGCATCTCTTTCCAAAGTGAGGTTGAAGATAAGGCCTTATTGAATTCTGTCTGGGAGATTTATTTTCTTCTTTCATCTGCCAATTGTTTTTGTTCTTTATACCTAAACAACCTATTTCTCTTTCCTTTCCATCTTGTCTGCTGCCCTTTATTCTTATTTGTAAAGAGATTTCTCAGATCTTAAGCTTGTACACAACACACAGTGAAGAAAGAAACAAACATCCTCCTCATCTTTCCTATGACTAGGAAATGGTGTGACTAGGGATGGTAAACTCAACCAATATTCCCATCTTAGTATTAGTGGAGGCATTTCACTACCTCTTCTGTTTTGTTCCTAAACATACAAATGTGTTAATCTACTGGTAGTGTTGACCTACTCAGAGAGAGATTATTTTTTAAAATAAGACATATCTTCAGAGAGTAGGGTCAGGCAGTGTCTCAAAGTTTGCTCAACAAATCCCCAGGCTCTACCTCAAACCTACTGAGTCAGAAAGTATGTGAGAGCAGCTGGCCATGTGCATTTTAACAAGCTCTCTCAGGTGATTCTGGGTTACACAGAAGTTTGGGAACCACTTGTTTAAGAATTTGGAAAGTCTTGGGATAAGGGTGGAAAATTGAGTTCATCTGGTTCTATTTGTGTTTGCTACTCACTTAATCCCACATGAATTTAATGTTTTCAGAGGACACTTTTATTTGACTGCTGCAAATAACTGGCACTTGACAGTGGTGGAGAGTATAGCCAAAGGGCATTAAACATGCCTACTCTCTTCCCTCAACCACACAAGCCAGGAGACTTTATCCTTAACTCCTACGTGGGCAATTTTCCTCAGGAGGGCTGGTGTTTCTTTTTAGTCCCAAGAATCCAGCCACAACTACTGTTGAATAATATTCTGATTGCTACTCAATCAGTGCCCCTGGCCATTTAAGGCTTATCCTTCCTAATTGTATGAGGGATTTAGTTCAAATAATACAATCCAGGTTCCTGCCTGCTGTTCTAGCAGAATTTATAGTTTGCTACAGTAGCCTCTGTCTGCCCCAGACCACGATTATAAAAATAGTAATAAATTACCTCTCTTTCTCTAAGTTTTCTTTCAAGCTCAACTTGTGGCCTGTAGTTTATGGGGTATTGATTATCCATTATCAGTTTAGCTCACGCACTAACAATTACATGTAGCACCAAGGTAGCCATGACAATGTAGTCCAGTTGCCATAGCAATGAAAGAAGTCCTGTAGCTGCTACCTACAACCTGCTTTGTGGCAATAAATGTGCTGCTCACTTCATTTTAATTGAAATATGAAATTATAGTCTCTAGGAAGAAATAAGTGGACTCACTCCCCAATTTTCCCTCAGCTACATAAACACAAGTATAAATGGGAAATATTTAAGCATTTTCTTGAAGGTAAATATTGGGTTTTTGAGAGTATGTTTTTCAGTAGTTTTGTGGGTATTACAGACAGATGAAGAATGATATTTTGCTGAATAAAAGTTGAATGGCTCCATATTTAACAAATTGTTACATTATTTTTTCTCCAAGTCCCTCATCTTATAGCCTGCCTTGAATGATGTAGTTTACTTAACAGAATCTCTCATGGGTTTACTTGATGAATTTAGTTTATGTCTACAAACTCACAGCAGATATCATTAAGTATTTTAAAAATTAACCTCGCAGGGCATTTTGAAAGCTTTTAAATAATGGAAAAATATCAATGATAACAATAAATATTTAGCGATGTATGGTCCTGCTTCTATGCTAGTGCCACTCTTGTGCCTTAGATCTAATACTATTTATGTGATGGCACAACTGCATTCTAACTTCATGTACAATCTCTAATGCTCTGTGCACCAAAGGGGAGATGTGATATAGTCAGACATAAAGATATACAGTCCTAAAAAGAACAGAAATTTAATATATAAAACAAAGCAACCAGCTATCAAAATGGAAAATAAGTTAGCAATTAAAAAGAAAAATAACAGGGACCACATCCTAACTATAAAAAAAAAAAATGACCTTGGTCTAAAACTTTTAAGCATGTCAGTGGAATAATGGGTCAAACCTGAGATTTTATTTCACCTTTTGACTTTAATTTAGTATTTTTCTCCAGTCTGGTAAAATGTTTTTATTTTCACCTGGTTCCCTTTGGAAAATTTAAAATCTTAACTTGGTGGTAACTACTTCCATTTTCCTCTTTCAGTCTTTTTTCGAGTCAGATGATTTCCTTTTCTTGGGATAATCCTGCAAGTCAGCATAGTACTTTGTGTCCATGGGTTGTGTGAAAGGTAGAATAGATTTAGGATGGAGGAGAAACCTAGGCAAGGCTTGGATGGGGAGTCTGAGGGTGAGCAAGATTCAACTGAGGGAATAGAAATTATATAATTTCCCCTTAAAGAGCTTACTAGGAAATGAAAACTTATTTTTATGAAGTTGTCACCAGATAGGGTCAAAGGAAGTCCCTCGAAGTGGGGATAAGGACCTCAACTAACCCTTCTCAAAGGGAAGGTTGTAGATTCCCTAACTTCTATCACAGAAAAACAAATTCAAGGTGCATCAATGAAAGACATAGACGGTTTATTCCACCAAATTTTTAAAGTACACACTCAGAATAGAGTGTGAGTCAGACAGAGACAGATACATTATGGTCAGGAGTTGGGGGTTTTTAGGTGCGCTTGGACTTGTCCTCAAGATGGTTAATCTAGGACAGAAATTCTTATTCTCTTCCAAGCTATCTATCTTTCTAGGTATCGTAGACTGGAAATCATTTACATATTTTTGAAGATGAGATATGCCTAATAGTGGGCTTTCTTGGGAATGGGTTTCTGTGGGAGGGAGTACAGCTGACAGGTGAAAGGCATTGGCTCAGACTTATTGCTTATAAGACAAGACCTGAGAAATTTTTATTTTTTTCAATGAATTCCCTGGAATGGAAAAGTCTTGAGTAACTTGTGTCCTGAAGTTATAGTTTTTCTTTGAAAAAGTGCAATTTTAAAATTACAATTTTCCTTTCTACCTACCTTTCGTTCTTCTATCCTACCTCAAAGCGACTCAAGAAAATGGTACTGGGGATGCCCACAGTGTTGGGCTACCTTATGCAGAAACCATGTCAATCATAGATTCCAAAGTTCAGCTTTTAGGTGGAGTAATGATTTGGGAATGAGATGGTCCCCTTCTATGAAAGTGCATTTTTACCAGAGATGTTTCTTAGTTGCGTTAGATTGTAAAAGGAAAGATTCTTTTGCTGGTATTTTCAATTGTTGTTGCTACCCTGATATAATTCTTGGTCTTCTGAATAATTATGACACTGATAAGATGATCATTGTAGCATTTATTTAATTTTACGGAACCAGGGACCGAACTCAGAACGTTGAGCTTGCCAGGCAGGCGCAGAGCCACTGAGCTAAATTCCCAGCCCATTCATTTAATTTTATTCCCTTATTAATACTTACTGAATGCCTACAACAGATGAAGGCAATATTCTAAGTGCTAAGACAAAGCTTGCATGTACATAGTCTCTATCTTCATGTAGCCTGTATTCTAATAGGCTTGAGACATATTATGTAAGAAATTATCTGATAGATAATATAATAAGTTCAGTATGATGAAGAGAAATGCTGTATCCTACAAAAGATGCCCCCCTAAATTCTACTGCAAAATTCTTGAGTCTTATCAAACAATGTATTTGCCACTGAAATACAGTATCATTGATTTAATTAATTTTGAAATGGGAAGTGACTTTGTAAAACAGACTCACTACAAATGCAGGTGTAAAGGAAATTCCAGGACATAGTGAATAAAAATATTGCTACATAAGCAGAATAGGTATAACCCAAGGTATGTGAATTTGAATTTTGGATTTGAATTTTACCCTATCAGGCTTTTTAAGCATATATTTCTAAGATACAATTCTTTATTATTTTGCTCTTGATATTCTTTTCTTTTTTATACAATTAATTCTAATCCTATATTTTTTATTCATTTGGGCTGAAATAACTAACTTATTAGCAAAAATTCATTATAGTTCTCCTTCCCTGTAGTTCAGTTATTTGTACGATATAGTAAGATTTGTGCTAGAATTTGCCAGCTTGACCCAAACATTGATTTGTATTTCATCCTTGCTTTGACCCTCACATAAATTAATGGCTTTCTGTTTCATATTTGGGCTTATTTTCCAATTTTCCAGTGTCTCATCAAAATGTTACATGATTTTAAAAAACCAAATCCTACATGAAACCCATAGCAATGAGGAAAATGCCACATATCCCATAGATGTTCAGTAAACATGTGCGCGGGGGAGGGGGAAGATTGATTCAATGCTTGTTAAATAGTATTTGTTTAAATTAATGAATTTTCTATTTAAAATTACAGCGAAGTTCTCAGTTTCACCAGCACTAATCTAACCACAACAGTGGTGTTCCATTTCCTGCTTTATGTTCTCATAATGATTGTGTTCCTCACCACGAACCTCAACTCACTGCCTGCATTGGCTTCCCATTTATTAACTAGTTTTTCATTTACTACATTAGAGTCTGTGACAGCCAGTTTGTAAAGCTTCAAACCCACAGGTTGGATTCCATAGTCTAGCCAGGTGCATCTGTCTATGGATAGATCTGGAACCATTAAATGGTTTTGAAGCCATTACCTACAACTGGTCTGAAGGTGTAGTAACAGAAAAAAATCAAGGCAAGAGAACTAGAGAAAGTATCTATTTGTAAAGTCAAACTAATATCAAAGTAGTTAGAGGTTCTAAGAGGTCATGGGAGATGCGAGCTACTGATTACCAGAAGGTTCAATGACCTACCTCCACACATAAACCCTGTTTCAGGCTTCAGATGCAAACACAGGCAGTCTATAATTGCGTCAAAAAATTGATGCAGAAAATTTGTGAAATGTGAGCTCATTGATAAAACTATTTTATCAGGCTGGGTGATATAGTTAGCCCAAACAAGATGTGAAATCTGCAGTGACTTGGGCTATTGGCCAATAATTTTTAATTTTGTAATTAAAAAAAAGAGACAAGGAAAGGAAACAGCAGGAGAAGATGATTTCTGCTAATCTGTGAAAAAAATAAAGAAGAAAGGATACAAGATAGCATTTGCCAGAGATGGAAAGTAGCTTTAGTTTGCCATTATACATCTGAGAGTGACACTTACGAAATGTGTATATCTCTTAACTTTATGAAAATTGGTGCTCTGCTAATAGTGCCTTTATTGGATGCACAAATATTCCTCAAACTATAGTGGAAGTATAGATTCCAAGCTCTTCATAAACATTCATTAAAGAAACATTTTCTACACAGGGCCATCTCGTTCTCCAGGGGAAAATAAAGAACATCTAAATCACAAGGTCTTGCTAATGGCCAGAGCCAGAAACACCTGAAAGAGACTCTAAAAAGATCTTGTCATGCTTGGGTCTTCATTGTTTCCTAGAAAGAAATAAACAGGCAAACAACACATTTTCCTTAAAACTTCACTGTTTCCTAGATTTAAAAGAACAAAAAGAATAAAAACATTTTCTAGATAAAACAACACGTTTGATCTTTCTCCAAGACTTTACAAAATAATTCCTGACACTTGCATAAGATTTCCATCTGTATACTGGTTCTGGACAACCTGGGGCCTGACTATCCAGGCTGACAATGAGCCCCAGCATTTAATGTTTATATGTCCCCTCAGTGGAGATATAAATAGATATTTTATAGGGTTTCTGGGTGGAAAAACAGTATTAATATGCAGAGAACAAAATTTGCCTGGCACTTTCTTAGAACCCTATACATGCTGGCTATTCTATTTTATTGGATTCCCTTGCAGGAGGTCAGCATGAAGTTGATAGGATGGCCATTAAACAAATCTACCAGTGTATCAAAGGTGTTGCTGAAAAAAATATTTTTCTTCTTTAAATATATTTGGTAAATGTAGAGTGGTAAACACATTTTAAAATTTGCTTTACTGTTAAGAATTCTCAGACATTTTAATATGCAATTATGTATTGGATATATTTCACAGGGCTTATACACCACTTTTCTGCATAGTATTCTATCAGGGGACCTCTCTTCTTCATATATCACCTACTGATGTCTCCGGAGAATCTCCTTTTTAAAGACATAGGTCAATCCTGATAGGACATATTTCTGAAGACCCTAAAGATGATCTTTCCTGCTTTCAGTAGTTACATTAGGAAGAGAAGAGGAGAAGAAATTGGCTTTTCCATACTCCTGTAAAAGAAAACACAAAACTTCTACCTTATTTGTGAGCAGTGAAAGCTCTCCCTTTGATTGTAGTTGCCTTTGAGTGATAGGAGAGCATCAGATTTCTCTAATGATGACCTCCCAAGGGAAGAACGGAAAAATCACCCAAACCTACTGTATTTCTCAGCCACCTTTATTGGCGTTTCAGATTCCTTTCCTCATGACTCTATGGGGAATCCATGATGTGGATTTGTCTGTATTTGAACTGGCAAAAGATATAGACCAAATGTTTAAGGCCATTAACAAGAAGGTAAATCAGGAAAAAGACTGATACCAAAGCATTAATTCAGGGTAAGCACAGAATGCATTGCAACATCAATTCTGGCAGGGTTTTTTTTGCTCCTAATAGCTTTGAGCATTTTATCTATATATTGTACAGACCTAAATGAATAGAAATAAATGTATGGGCAGATTCCCTGTGATTGAGTTTTCCATTAACCACTTTTCTGCTTTAGAAGTGAACTAAAGGCACAGGCTTCATTCGCCTAGAACCATTATGAAATTGAGGATGCTGGCTAGGGTACCAAAGCGTGATGCTTGTAGTTTTCAAGCATGTAAATGATTTCTTTTTTGAACAATTCTAAGCCAGTGTACCATGAACAGAGTTGGAGTACCTTTTCAAAGCAGGTTGCTCAATTTCCAAAACCACTTAGCAGTTTTCATAAATGGGAGGACACTGTATGGTTATTTTTGTTATGAAGAGCTAACATATATTTCCTGGGATTGGGCGAAATAGTTTGAGTCCATTATCTTAATTCTCACAATATACCTGTGAGGGTATTCCTTGGATTCTGAGTGTCATATTGCCCCCCTCCCTCACTGTGTAATGAAGTTTTCAGATTATTCATTCTAATCTAAGGTAAATACACACATAGAGAAAATGGCATATTTTTCTCAAGGATCACACCAGACTTTAACAGGTGGTTTATTATTACAACAAATGCCCCAGAAGTGTTTCATAATTGACTTTTGGGAGGAGACTGAAAATCATCTCAGGGGGTGTTATTCTGATATTTTCTCCTGAGGAGCTGAACCATACTCTATGTACCACTCCCCAAATCTCTTAGCATGTTGATTTGCATAAAGCAGGAACTCTGGAAATATTTGATGAGCATACAGATAATGATTCACACTGTAATCCACCATGTTGTGCCTTAGTGGAATATTGGTAGCTTCTGTTTGCAGTTGTAGAAGGTTTTTCTATTAAGAGGTTGCCTTTTTACATACAAGTCTCCCTCTTCCTTCCTTTAACCTTGCAAAGAAAATACTTATAGAACATACACTAAGTCACTATTAAAAATTGTATGAAGTAGAACAGTAGCATGAATTGGTTAAATCTTGTACTTTTTGAAACTAATTCAAAATAAATATATTTTGTAAAGTTAGCAGTAATGGTATGGAGTCTCTCTAAATATAAGGCGAAGTCTGAAGAGATATTTCTAAGTTTCTCATTTCAGATATCTCAAATCTCTAAGGTAGAAATATAGAGAAAAAAATAGAGCTTTTTGAGACAAATTTATATTGCTGCTAGCCCTTTAAAATATAAATGCAGGCTTCATTTCCTTAGAATACATATATAGAAGATGAAATTTATAGTAGCTGTCTTTCTGGAAAACAGCTTTCTGTTATGGTTTGGATCTGGAATGTCTCCCAAAGACTCATGTGAGCAGAGGTGGACCTTTCAGGAAGTGATTCAATCATGGAGACGCTGTACTCATCCATGGTAGTGCCACTGATGAGCCCATACCTGAATATGTTGTAAAGAAGTAGGGTCTAGTCTGAAGAAGTAATCACTGGGAGCATGACCTGGAAGCCTCCACTTTCCAGTTCCTCCTTTCTTGCTCTGCTCCCTGGCTGTCATGACATGAGCAGCTGTCTTCCACCTGGCTCTTCCACCATACCATTTTGCCTTGGAGCCAGCCAACCATGCAAGGACTGAGACTTCTGAAATATGAGACTAGATTAACTTCTCTTCCATTATGTTGTAGGTGTCAGTCATTGGATTCCAAAGAGTAATACACTTTCATAGAAAGGCTTCCTTTTCACAAAATACCCATGTACTTGTGGTTAATAGATCTACAAAAAACAATTTCTTCCCCAAAACAAAGCTATGAAGGTAGTTGAGTCAGATAAATTCAAACTCTGCAAAGGGAGCACTAGCCACCCTTAAAACTACCACACTTTTAAATTACTTACAGGTGGTCATGATGTTCCATTTGGCTTTGCCAAGTGTTCCTTCAGCCTTTGTCCATGTGATTGTTCTTAAATGGCAAAGTATGAGGTGACAGGAAGAGAGAAAGGAGGGTCCAAGTCACCATCACAGTAACCTGAAAATCAGAGAATTTCCAAAGCAAAGTTCAAGTCAACTTTTACTTTTGTAGCAAAGACTTTTTCCTAAGTCTGTTCCTAGCAAGATAGATGCAGTGTAGGTCTATGAATGTAATTTTCTGTAGTGACAAAACTATAAGTCAATCCATGGTGAGTGCAATCCCACATTATTTTTTGCATAAAAAGAAGTCATACAAATATATACATATATAACCTACTTCACAGTAACAATAAAAACATATTCATCGATTCATCAAAAGAGAGACAGGTTTGTTGTGTCTATCTAAAGGCATTATACTGTGATTTTTTTCTCTTCCTTGAGAAAGATTTCCCTGAAGACAATATTTATGGCAGGAGCAGAAATTTACATTACATGCAGGTATATGTTCTGACTAGGGAGCACATTGCATTTTGGAGTTGGGCTCTATTGGACATTCCTTGAAAAATTCTCTAAAGTGAAATAATGTTTCATTTTCTCATTTGCTCATATTTCCCTATGATTTTCTGTGATAGCTATAGCCAGTAGTCCATTATGGAAAAGAGTAGTCCCTTATCAGAAAGGAAGGGGGAAGTGCTCTTGTCATAGAGAAGTTTTCAGATTAAGTTGGCAAGGCCCATAACCCTGATTGAAAATTTTCTATGTTGTCATCCTTCTATTCCTGACAGTCAGTAAAACATCAGCTCTTTTTCCTTTCCCTGGCACATTTTATCCCTTTTCTCTTTCTTCATCTATATCCGTTCACTCTTGATGGACTCTTGATGATTACTTTGATACTTAACTCTTGATGAAAAATGACTTGAGTTCAAGTCTAACTTATAATAAATATAAAACCTGTTTTTTATTTTAAATACATCAGGCTTTATAATGTGGAGTCACATCTAGTTATTCTGTAATGGATATTTAGTGGTTGCTTTTTCTGGAATGAAGGATTTATGAGGAGGATCATTGATGGCATTTTGCTATCTCCATGAGTTTGAAGGTGCGTAATTATAGTTAGGTTATAGATTGAAAGAAGACATAGTTATCATGGTTACCAACTCAAAGAATCCCATGTAAAAGAAAATTATTCTACAGTCCCCTGAACTTCTGAACTTGTTGGTGGAGTTGCCTGGAAAGGGAAAGGGATCCTTTGAGTGGCTTATCCAAAATGTCTTCCTTCTCATCTTAATCTATCACTAAAGTCACTTGGAAACTGTTGAGAATGCATATAAATAGGCATGACAAAGGAACCATGCTGTAGTGGGATTCTTCAAGGTCTCAGGACTTGGCCTTGTACAAACTGCACACAATCTAACACACATTAGCATCAATCAGACTTACATATGCATGACCGCCCCATGGAGCTCCCATCTTCAGTGAGTCAGATTCTCTTTGTACCTTGAGTATAGCAACTAGGAGCCAAGAAAGGTCAGCAGAAAAGTCCCCAACAGGGAATACTTTCCATGGACTTTGAGCAAAGACCTGTGTGTCAGTGGGGACTTGAGTCCTAAGGATACTGCTGTGCCCATTGTGTGAGACACCTAAACTGTGGAGAAGAAGTCAGCATACAGGAATTTCAGAAACCAGCCCAGACACCACTAAATGCAGTTTGGAAGGAGGACTAACACATCGAAATACAAAGGCAAATCCTACAGCCAGAGCAGAAACAGATCAGCTTCATGATAGCGAAAGGCAATTTACCGGATGGTAGCCAGGTGGCAGTTCTTCAGAGAGCCAGTCTTTTGGTGACAGAGGTTCAAGTTGACTTCATGCTTCTGCTTGACCTTAGAGGAGTCATAAACTGCTGTGATTGAGGATGAGTTCAGGTTCTTTGTGTGTCACCATATACTCACTTTGGAGTCTACTGACAGAATATTGCAGCCTCATGGCATAGATGGACCAAGACAAGAATGTCCCCTTTGGCAAAAATAACAATATATACCATTTATTGATAGTTTTTTTATTCATTAAGTTTATTGGTACATTTTAGATGTATAATATGATGACATTCATCATTGGGATTTCGTACCTTTACGTGATATATCTTGGTTCTTTTTTCCCCATTCCCCTGCCCTCCCTTCACCTCCACCACCCTTCCCTGTTTACAAAGACTTTCCATGAATCTGACGTGAGACTTTGAAACTGAGAAGCAACCCACTCCAAGAACAACCCACTGGGACTGAAAGAAGTCAAGCTTACCAAAAATTGCACAGTGATTAATTAATGTAACTTGTATTTGAGTGTTATATTTTCTCAATTTAAGGCCCTTGGGTTTCCCACTGTATTTTAATGCTACATATTAATATTCTGCTGGATGTGGGTAAGCTGCCTTCCCACTTAACAGATTGAAAAATTGATTTGTAGAAGAATTTTAAGGAAAGCTTCTCTGGCAGCTGAAGAACCAAAGAAGACCCCAGAAAGGACAGCGCCCACAGATCCTGGTTACTTTGCACCTTAAAAATACAGTGCATAAAACTTGAGAGCTGGAATCCAATAGAACTGGGTTGGGATCATGGTCCTGCTGTTTACTTGCTGTGGATACCAAGCCTCTGTGATTCTTTATCAATGAAATATAATAGTGCTAGGGATAATAATAGTGCCTACTTTGGAGATGCTTGTCGAGGTGAAAGCACTTAGCTTGGTGCTTCACACAGGGTAAAAACTGAATATGTCACTAGTCCTCTTTATTACTGTCTCACCAAGGAGCCAAGTAAGACGAGTTCGCTACATGTGGTGTGGAAGTAGAATATATGATGTGGTATAGCGGAAGGCAGTATTTGGACATAGTTTAAGTATTTTTTCTAGTGTACTTTCACAATGTTATACAATATTTACCAAACCAATGCGATGCAACCTCTAATGCAATGGAGTGAAACAATCCTGAAAGATAAATAATTTAGTTTGGTTTCCTAGTTTTCAGGACTGCACAGCTGTCCCTAAAGGCAGCTTCTACCTGTAAGAGTCTGTGACTACTCTCCATAAGCACTTACTATGGACAAAGATCATCACCGGGAACTATGGAGTTAGCATTCTTGGAGAAACAAATGTAAAAAAGCCTGAATAATATTTTTGTACAGGATTAGCTAAAATGATAAACCTATCTTTTGATTTTGTCATAGAAAAGCTTTAAAGAGGATAATTTAAGAAAAAATAGGGCCGAGGATTTAGCTCAGTGGTTCTGGCACCTGCCTTGCAAGTGGAAGGTCCCGATTTTGATCCCTGGTACCAAAAAAAAAAAAAAAAGAAAAAAGAAATATAAAGAATTGAGCTTCTGGGGAGAATGGTGGTAATGTAAATATGCTATAACTTCTAAATAAGAATGGTGATATTTAAAGGAGCATAAATTAAAGAGAACTCTCAAGGGAAAGGGGAGATGGATTTTATACTCTGGATCTGACTTTGATTTTAAATTGCACAGGCAAGAGATTGGTTAGAGAGATTTATTCCAACCTTTGCATTGTATTAGCAGTGTCACAGAATAAAGGATATGGTTAAAAAAAGAAAGGGAGAAATATGAACAAGCAAGAGTGTATTTTAGAATCTAATTTATTTAAATTTAGATTATATTGCTATTGTGTTAATCAGTATAAATCACAGTTCTAAGCACTTTAAGTAAACTTATATTAGAATCCAGTATTAATTTTGCAAACCTTTAGCAATGTTTATTAATTATTATAAACTCTGACCACTTTTATAATTATGAATAATTCATTAATCACATGAAATTGAGGCTCCTAGTAGCCAAAGTAACCAGTAGGTGGGGGAAGAAAACCTGTCTAAACTTACAATTCAATCACAATTATGTGGAAACATGTGAAAGAGATGAGAAACGAAACACAACATGGTGGATGTGGATGGAAACAACACGGTGGAAAAGTGAAGCTCTACCTTGCTTCCTTTGGGTGAGGGCAAATTCCTACAGCATGGTTGACCCCTGGATATTACTGCCCTGTAGGATGATGTCAGTTCTAGGAATTACATTTTGTCATAATGCAGATGGGATTGATCCAGTCCACATGAGACAATCTTATAAATGTACTAATAGGCATAACTACAGATTTAAAATCAGAAGTGGTTTGTCTCTTTTTTTTTTCCTTTTCATTTCTTTTTCTTTCTTTTTTTTTTTTTTTGTACTGGGGATTAAACTCAGCACTGAGATATATCTGCAGGTTTTTAAACATTTTTAATTTAATTTAATTTTTTAAGACAAAGTCTCACTAAATTGGGCTCGAACTTGTAATTCTCCTGGCTCAGCCTCCCAGGGTGCTGGAATTTCAAGTATGCACCACCACACCCAGTGTATTCTATGTTCAAATCCTAGTACAGTGATATCTGTATGATCACGTAAAGTGATTAGAACAATTTTCAGAGGTTATCTTTACTCAAACAGTATTTCTGTAAAAGAAGCAGTACCTTTTAAGGGGAGGTTTCTAGGATCCTAGGATAACCAGAACTTCAGTTGTGTTTTCCCAACATTGTTCTTACCCTCACCTTGTTCTCTTTCCAGTGATTGCTCAGATTATCTCAAATGACAATGTGCCTCTACTTTCTTTGGCATACAAATGGACCAGAACCATCTTTTCCCTCCTTCTGTTCCAAGACAGAGGAAGGAACTGCCTAGCCTTGGGCTAAATTGTGAAGCTGACATAATTTGTTTTGGGAACTTCAAAGTGAACATATTTGGTGTTTTATTGTGGCTTCCCAGGAGCTGGAGTTTCTTACCCAAATAATCATTCTACATCTGGGAATTTCTAGCCCACCAGAAGGTGGCTGGAGGCCATTTCTGTGTGGGTAGCTGATGTTGTGGGAGAAAGTGAGGCAAAGGCCAAGATATTCTTTAAAAGATTCCTATCAAAGAAACCAGAGGTTATGGAGTTTCATTCAGTGGGTGGGATAGATGGTGAGACCTGAGAGGCCATGGTGTCTCTGTGTTGGCTACAATTACTTTACCTCTCAGTTACAGGATGCAAATGAAATGTGTGGACTCAACCTGAACCTGGCTTTGGTTTTCAGATACAGTCTTCCCATACCTCTGAGCCACATAGATGTGCTGGGCCTTTGAGAAAACATATCTTGGGCTCTACTTGCTTATTTATAGTTTCCAAATTCTCAGAATCTTCCTGTAAGTCATCTGATGTGATTAACTGATTTTTCTAAATTAAGATAGTTACTTTCTGTGTAGAAAGAATTTATAAAGTTGCTTTTTTCTCTTTATTTTTCTTTTGCTTCCTTGTTTTTTTCTCTCTTTCTGCTCTATTTTCCACATTCCTCATCACTGTCAAGACTGGTAATTAATCAAGACTCAGTCATGGATGGATCCCTTTCCCCTCCTCTTCTTATCCCTCCTTTTCCTGCCTGAGTGATGAAGAATGATAACTCATGTCCTGTTTCACTGGCTCCCTGTCCCAGGAGCATGCCAACCAGGCCCCTTGATGAGAAGTTCCACCAAGAGAAAAGCACTGGGCTGACAAATGTGATTCCCAGAGCCTAGGCATCAAGGGGTGGACCTCCTGATCCCTTGCGATGGACACCATCTATCTCTTCATGTCAGGAGGCCTCTGGGGAAAAGCAGAAACAAACCAGAAAGAAGAAAATGTCTCATGCCTGCAATTTACTGTTTATAGAGATATAGGTCTTAACACTACTGCGAAGACTCTGCAGATGCCTTTGCAGTGGTTCTAGAAAGGCCTGAGACTTGAGAGTTTCTTAGAGTACCCACCAGCCCACAAACATGCATGCAAGCACATTCCTGCTTGCTACTTTTTTCCCCGTTGTATTTTTCCCAGTGTCTGGAGGGAAATAGAAACAAGCTTCGCAAAAGAAAAACAACAAATTTTACTTTCCATTGTGTGATTGGTGCACGTCTCTGGACACCTTAAGATTGAGTCCATCCACTGATTTAACTGAGGAGTTTGGGGAGCCACTTCTCCCCCATCACATGATCTGTGATGCTACTTTTAGAGATTCATGCTTTCTGGGTAAGATGGCACTTCTCCAAAAGGCTCCATGAAAACAGAAGTGATTTAGAGGAAATGGATGGTACAGCATGACATAACCAACCATATCCTCCCACACATTCAATCAGCACATCCATTTGCCGTAGAGATGGTCAGTTGACAGAATGGTCCCGAAGGAGTGAAAATAAAATGACTAACTCGAGCTGGTTGCAAGAGAAAGTAACTTCTGAGAAAAGAACAGCATGCTGTCTGGGAACATCTGTTCTTCCTCCTATGAAGAATGATGAAGAAGTAAAGGGACTAGGGACAGATTTAGACTGCATGAAAGGAATGATTTGATAGACCAGATCATATCTGTCTGTGGTTTCCACAGAAAGCCCCCCCCAATTTATAAGTGAATAGAATGTTGACTTTGATATGATATAGTGACCTTTTCCTTTTTAGTGTGTTCCAATATATTAGTTGGGTTTTCTTTTCTTGTCTGAACTGCCTCATGAAATCTATTGTAAGGCTACAGAAATATCTTGTAAAACTAACATTAAGTCAGCAATGCTATTAATAAATTCAATCAGCTATTTACACAACCTTCTGCATAACAAACAGCCATAGTATCTCAACAACACAGTAAACATTCATTTCTGGTGGCACCAAGGGCTGGTAAGAGGGCCATCTTCTGTAGGCTGGAATTGGCTGAATGGCCCTGCCACTTCAGCTAAGCTCATTTCTGGGTCTGGGGTCAGCTGGAGCTCAGGTGATAGAGCCATTTCTCAGTTAAGCAGTGCTGAGATACTATACATCTGACCTCCTTTTCCGTATCCAGCCAGCTAGCTCAGGAATAGTTTTTCCTATTTTAACCACTTACCAGTCCAATTATTTAAGTACAGGACCACCAAAAATTGCATATTTTTATTAATATTTATAAGGTAATATAATAGGAAATATAAAAACAATAGCTTTATCAGATTTATTCAATACAAGAATCGATTGGTTGAAATGACACCTACATGAGCGACGCGCGGAGCAATTTAAGAGTAGTCTTTGCTGTTTTCTGATCTAAATGGCTATGTGGTAATTCTGCTTCTCAGATCTGTCTCATATCCACGTACCAGAACAGTGAGATTGGTGTCACTGTGGAGTAATCTAAAATCCTCACCAAGGAGCATTCTAGTCAAGGAATGAGTTCATGTTTGGTGACTTCATGGATATGCAGTAATCATCTGGAAAATATGAGAATGGGAAAGAGACAAAAATAGTTTTGTACCACATTAATGATGCACTGATAATCTGAATTAGTCAGTTTTGCTGAGGGTAGAGATAATGGAAGATGGTTCTTACTAGCTGCTTATACAGAAAAAGATTCTTAGTAAATTGGTCATTTTAGTCCCTTGAAGCTAATTATTGGTAGGCAGATTTTGAATAGTTTGTCCAGAACTTTTAGTTTCTTTTTTCCCCCCTATATCTTCACTATATCTACAATTTCTTAATTTTTCCTCATTTCATGATTTATTGGACATCTCGAAGAACTCTTGAATGAACTGATTAGGCATCACCTTTGTTGTGCTGACTCCACAGTCAAAGACCTAAGCCAAGCATCAAGCACTTCTTCAATGCCATGTATTCTTTCAAGTCCATCCAGAATTGACTTGTCAGCACTAAAGTTTTCTTCTGCACAATACACAACCTTTTCTCTATCTGTGACAGCCCTTCCATGTTATGTTTAAACACTGTATCCATGCTGTTTCTGGAAGATTAACTTCAAAAATACCTTGTCACTTCTAAACACTGAGTCAAGATGTATTCGTTCTGAAGACCCATCTCTAGTTCCATATTCTCCATAATTCGTTTATAAAACCACATAAATACTTCTACTATCCAAATATTTCTCTCTTCTCTAAATTTCTGTTATTACCCTTTTAGCTTATACCAATGATTGCATTGATCTCATTCTGCCTTGTATTCCTCCATCAATTTCAACTTTGCATTACTCTCATACCCACCTCATACCAGGTTGCTTACTTCTTCATTAGAGGCACCAACTCTTGAGACTGTTTTCCATTGGGGGCGGGTTAAGAGAGAGAACAATTTATATAGTAGGTGTTTAATAAAATCCCATTAATTATCTGATTCTGTCACCCTTATTATCAGCTGTACTCAAATTAGTAGGTCTCATCATTTCCTGAATTATCCTATTTCTTACTCAAGTTTTAGTATTCTAGTCTTTTTCTCTTTCTAGAGATCATTTTTCAATATAAGGGCACCTTCTGGGAGTGGGATACTCTTTTCACCTGACCATACATTTCTCTTTGAGTCTGCTAAAATATGGATGATCCAGCTAACTTCTTTCTAATGTAATTTATATGAAATGGAAGGCTTTTCTATTTTTCCCTTATGTGTTCTTGTTTTGAATTGCAAATATTTAGTTTCACATATATTTAAAAGTTATTTTGACAGTATGTAATATAGATTTAAAACATTCTGAACTTGGCTGTTTTCCCTTGATCAATTCTTTTTTTAGTAGAAACTCTGTAAATACACCAACAAGTGTCAGAACATACAGTATAGTGAACATCCAAGGACAATCTGTTATGATATTCTGTATATTAAAGACTAGTTTGTTTATGCCACCAGGAGGGATTTATTTTTAGTATTTGGATTTGATAGATTTAGTGAGAATGATATAATTTGCCTCACTAGACAACAGTGTCTCAGCTGAAGGATATGCATTACTTTCAGTTCAGTGCTAAAGGGAGAATAAAGTAACGATAGCAAAAGTGGAAGGCACCCAAAAAGGCAGCATTCCTAAAATTAAATGAAATTCAACCATGATGTACTGAAGTTAAAGGGCAGTTAATTCCATTCAGATAGATGAACGGAGTGATCCAGGAACCTGTTTCATTGTAGAAGTGAAGCTGTTAGCTGTTTTACCTTGAAACCTTGAAGCTGAGGAATAGTCCCCAGAGAAAACTGATGTGAGTTATAATCTTCTTGACTGATTCTCTAAAATGAGAACTGAACTGTGAGAAGGATCACAAGCAATTCTGAGTTGCCAAACTTAGAGGAAGGAAAGCCTTCAGACTTCTTTCCCTTTCTATTTTCAATTATTTTCATTCCTCCTTTTCTTTCTACTTCTTTCTTCCTCTATCTTTTGCTTATTCTTTTCTTCTTTCCCCCCTCAATTTTCATATTAAGGATTAAATTGGCCTTAGAATGAGATGGCTGGTTAAATGTTATTAGTCTGATGAGAAGGATAAAATTAAGTGTGCTAGATTTTGTTTGTGCCTATGCTGACGACACGGAAAAAGACATGATTTTTTTTTTCAAAAGGCAGCATTATTCAGAATCAAAGATGAAATACTCAATTATAGTCAATGTTAATTCACATGTACTTTTACAGAAAGAAGACATATATGTTAATTCTTTCAAGTTGTATGCATTCAATTCAAAGTTCTAAAATGTAGTATGTTCAAAAATATACAAAAGTGAATACAAGTGATATTTTAATATCTGCTAAAAGCAAATTAATGGCTATGGATGTCGAAGACAACCGCGGTGTATTGGGGCTGTCATAGAAAGAGATTTGAAGTAATATCACATAAGATCCAAACAGATAAACCATAGCTGGGGCTGAGTTTGTGTAAAATATCTGAAGCAGCATGTTCCAGGCATGTGGCTAGGAAAGTTTGGCTCAAGTAGAGGATTTCAAATAGCAGGTAACTATGGGAAAGTGATTTGGGGAGGCCATGAAAACTAGATTATAAAGCATGGACTCTGTTCAGTATGTACATGAGAATCATTTATGGTAACCATAGAAAAGAAAGATGTTAGAAAAGGAATTGAGAATCCACTGACAGAAGTGGAAAAATAGGAGTGGGGAGTTATCTAGACCCAAAAGGACTAAAAAGGGATATATTTTGAAGGTAGACACATAAAAAGAATGAAAGTATCAATGAAAAATGATTTTAAAAGCCAATAGAAGGAGATGAAGGTGACAGTCTTGCGTTTTGATAGTTTTGAGTGCTCAAGGTGATAGTTTTGAGATTTAACCAAGTGAGAGTGCCTGTTCATTAGTATGAGAACCTGAATTTGATTTAGGGGGTAAGCACTCAGCTAAAGTTGCGGATTTTTGAGTTAGCCACCTGAGGATGAAGATTGAATCTGTGGAAATGGATGATACTTTCCAGAAAGAAGTGTGTATCGAGGGTTGGCATGTCCACAATGTACATGTAATAGGAAACATGAAAACATTAAAGAGGGAAAGTGCAGTTGGAAGAACTTGAGAACCCAGACGGTGTATGGAATAGTGATTGCCTCTGGACCAAAGGAAGTTCTGGGGCTCTAAGACCACATGAGTCAACTAGAAACCAAGAGAGAAGAAAACGGATCATCTGGGATGAAGAACAGGTGGAGACCTACCTGTCTTTTGTAGATCATATGGTTGTCTGTAGACTTATATCCCCTAGAAGGAATGAGCTAGTTTTTTCCTTTTTGCTTCATTAATACAAATAGAAAAACAGGTGCTGAAACAAATTAGAAAACTCTGTGCTTACAATTACCACTCCTAGCAAAAGATATTTCACACTGTCTCCTGCTAACCTGTTCTGATACTCCATGGCACTTGTTACCCAGGAGTTCTTTTTCAAATAATTATCTAAAATCCCCATTGCTCTCATTTAAGCTGTATTTTTTTCTGGTTTTGCTTTATTTATCCTCAGGAGACATGAGGAACATATGGGAGCTATCTCCAAAGTAATAATCCTTCACAATTTTGAAATAGGTATTGTACAAGATTTTTTCTTTCTAACCTATTCCTCAGGCTAAATAATACTAAGAAATTCATCCTTTTTATGAGCCTTTATCCCTATAACAATGGCTCAGACTGAGTCAAAATGAGGTGGTAAGATTTGGATAAAATTGTATTAAAGTCACTAGTGTGTATCAATGAGCAATGTTGGAGTCAAGTTTGGCTGTTAGGTAGAAATTCAAGAATGAAATGATGATGACTCCTCTGGGAACAACTCTTTGTGCAGCATCTGTGTCCTGAGAGCACTTATCAAAACTAATAGGCTCATAGTAAATCTTTCAAAGAATGAAATTTGTGAAAAATGAAAATTCACTTTTATCTCTTAATTTCGAAGTCTGGCACATACTTTCTTAATTCTTGTTTGAATGAAAGCACGGATCAAAAATATGTTCTAAGATACAAAATCAATAATATTCTTTTAAAATGGTGTTAAAAGTGAGGGTCAGGCTGTTGAGCTGCTTATTAGGGATATGATATTTTATTTCTTTAAAAATATTCAGAAATACTCAATGGTATTAAAAGCCCTGAGATTGGCAGCAATTGACCTTTTAATGAATGTTATTTCCACTACTTTTCTCTCGAATTCATGCCATTTTTATCACATCAGTCTTAATGAAGATTACTTAAAGACTCTGAATATTTTATCAAGAAGTATTTGCTGGAGGCTAACCAAGAGTTTGGCACTGTATAGTAGTGGGAAGTTAAGTAAATGCAAAGTCACAAACTATTAAAGTTGATAAACTTCTGATTTAACACAAAATAGAAATTCTCTTGAGGGAATAATAAGAGTGAATATTTATGTAGCACTGACCTTTTGCTAGGCACTGTTTTAGCTTTTTCTAAATTACTATCTTATTTCTTTCATTATAAGAAGTCATTGAAATAAGTACAGTTATCACCCTCATTTTGCACATGAAGAAACTGTTGAAAATTACCTGGAATCACAGAATTAGTAAGCAACTGAACTAGGATTTGAACCTGAACTCAAATTTGGTACATTTAACCAAACTCCATGAGAGAACTTATAGGCTCTCTTTAAATAATTTGAAGGATAAGAAGTGTACTGTCTTACTAGCGAATTCCTCCACCTGAAAAAGAATCTTCCTTCCTGAACCTCTCCTTTGTTGGTCGAGTTTTACTCCCTGGCAGAAGACAGTCTCTCTGTAGACCAGACTTGAGGTCTGCAAACAAACAGGCTTCACGCTCTGATAAGGATATTTTTTCTAATGATTAATATTCTCTCTTTTAGCTGTTGCATATGACATTTGTACTAGCTTTGCCACGCTTTTCTATTTCAAACAAAGAAAACAGATCACATACACACAAGTCTGTTGCAAACAAGACAGTAAATTCTTCCAAGTTTTGTGCATCCATCAATTTTATAAACATACCTTTTATGTCTTTATTTGAGTGAGAAACAAGTTAGGGCAGTGCAGAGTATAGATCCCTGCAACACACCCTTACACAGCCCACCCTGTTCCAGGATTCTCCAAATATCCAGGGCACAACTTTTCATCCTAGTTATACTGTGAATTGCTATTTGGCATGTCTATACCAAGAGTTCCTATGACACTGATTTTTCTCCAGGATCTCATAACCCATCATTTTTGGATGATAGTATTGTTTAGCAATATGGAGATGCATTTTTGATTCAAGGTACATCTTAAAGCTTTGCAGTATTGGACAATTTAATTCTAAAGCATAGTCTCCTTGTCTGGCAGTGATAAAAATAGGTACTATGCCTCTTATTAAGAATAGTTTCAAAGGTTAAATATGATAAATATGTAAAATTCTTCATACATAATAATCAGCTATGAGCACAGATGTATATTGAGGAGGCCCTGAATTGCCAGTGGAGTATTGGTAAGTGTTTAGTTGATAATTGGTTGTCTGGGAGTAGGGACCTCTGTTCTGTAGCAGTTGCTGATTTTTATGGTACAAATGCTCTCCCCTCAGCTGATTGAAAGCTGCCTTATGGCATCATGGAAGGTAGACTTTGGAAGTAATATGTACAATCAAATAATTTTTGAAAGCTAGTGCAAACCAGCCTCAGAATGCCCCTCGGGTACCCCATGTTTCACTCCTGCTCTTGCTCACAAATAAGATTTGTAGCATTAATATTTGAGTAAAAAGATACAGAGGAAAAAAAATTTTCTATTACAAGGAACTCACATCAGATTCAAATATTGCTTGAAAAAGAGAAGTGTTCATTTTAGCTACACTTATAATTGTGAAATTCCCTTAGCTCTCTCTGGTATGGGGAATCCAAATATTCTTTCCAAATTTATTTGCTTTTTGTCTTTCTTTACCTATGTTTATGTTACCCTCCATCTCTACCACTCTCTCTTCCAAAAAATGCTTTATATGGCAACAGTTGCCAAGGAAAGTGATAGATATTATGAGAAATTCTGAGTTTCAAGTAGAAAACTGAACACAGAATACCCATGTTTTATTATTACTTGTAGCACCCAACTAAGAGTTGGGTATAAAAGGAAACACTTGCCTGCCCAAAGAAATCAGCATCAAAATCTTGGCATAAGAGAAATGGACTAGCTCAGTGTAGGGCTTTTTATACTTTCCTTCTAGGGACAAATGTCTGAATGTGTTTGTTGTACTTTAATTCATCAATTACACATTTGCAGGTTCATTTCTTTCTTTCTTCTTCTTTTTTTTTTTTTTTTGGTAACGGAGATCGAACTCTGGTCCTTGAGCTTGCGCAGCAGGCGGCGAAACCACTGAGCTAAATCCCCGGCCCTGCAGGTTCATTTCTTGCAGGCTGCCTCCAGTGGCTGTTCATGAAAACCAAGCAGCCGTGGTGTAGATATTGAAGAGCAGCAACCTGATGCTGCCCTGCAGTTTTCTTCTCCTAGTGCAGGCGGAGATATTTATGCACAGGGAAGGGAATGAAGGGCATGTGTCTAGGTTCCTTTCTAGCTGTCTCCTTAGAAAGCACAGCTTCTTAGACAGTCCTCAAAGCAGGACACGGCTGAGACTTGGTGTAGTTACACACATGGCATCACATTTTATTTTGGTGGTTTCTCCCTTCTGGCCATTCTTTGGCAGGTGGTTTCAAATTCTCTTTGAACGGCATTCCCAATTGAGATTTTTCTTTGTGTTTAGTAAATATTTAGAAATTGTACCTTGTATTAGCGATGATTTCTTTTAGGTACAAAAGGTTGGAAAGTATTTCTTGTTTGACACTTGACTGTTGCTTGTTTGGGAAGGCAGTAATAGCCAGGTGTTAATAGCAGTTAGGATATATAATTCTCATTACTAAAAGTGTTTCTTTAGCCTCTTCTTCATATCTGAGAATTGATTACCTAGAAATTTGGAAACCTAATTTTTGAGCTAAAAGGGCTTTACCACAGAGACACTAGCAAAGAAAAATAGAGATATGTGGGAGTTCCCCCTAAGTAGAACAACTGAAATGGACTTACTCTTCAATTGATGTTCAAAAAATTTGTCACTCACTTTTGTCCCCATAGCTTAGCCCAAAGTTAATGAAAATAGAGCTGTATGATTTTGATGTAGAAGATCAAGCACTTCATAATTATCATCATCATTTGTCTTTATTCACCATCACCCATCACCATTGTTACTCTATTTTTATTGGTTGGATTAATCCAGTCTTAATAGAGAGTAATGATATGGTAATTTTAAAATTATAAGTACTAACTTTATCAGGTCATAAATAATTTAGTCTTATGATGGAAATTCAAAATAATGTTTCCTGGAAGAATTAGCTATATATGCCTTTAAGATATTTAATTTTTACATGCAGAAAAATATGTAGCTGTCTGAAAGCTGATTGTTCTATTTCTCCATGTTCCTATATTTAATTTTGCCTCTATATCGAAGAATGTCCAATTTTAGAAGGATCACTTAATATTAGTAATAGGTAATGATAGCAAATGTATTAATGGGACCTACTATGCCAGATATTTTTCAAAGGTCTTGCGTGTATTAACCCTCACAATGGCTTTTTGAGGCAGGTAGTACCAATGCCCCTTCTCTAGGTGAGAAGACACATCAGAAGCAGGCTGGGTACTGAGTCATAGACATAAGAGCATGAGCTCTAGAATCAGATGGCATGGACTCAGTCTCCCTCTACCACTTCCTGCCTGTGTGACAGTGACAAAAGTTCTCCTCCTCTCCCTGTGAGAGAAAACAGAATAAACAACTAAAACTAAGCTCACCTCTGTGGGTTGGTGGTGACAGCTCTGCCTTTCCAACTCTTTTTCTAATGAGTCATTGTCATTAAATGTTTGGGGCTGTAATTGATGATAGCTTTTAGGGAATA
Source organism: Heterocephalus glaber (assembly GCF_053883595.1). Classification (NCBI taxonomy): domain Eukaryota; kingdom Metazoa; phylum Chordata; class Mammalia; order Rodentia; family Bathyergidae; genus Heterocephalus; species Heterocephalus glaber. Next base: position 19,005,636 of record NW_028258379.1, read on the forward strand.
TTTTAGTGTCTTTATAATTTTATTTTATTCTTGAAATTGAAAAACATTTGATTGTCAATTAATTTTAATATAGGCAAACATACAAATATTAGGCATAATTAATGACCTTATTATCTAATTGGAAAGACAAAACAATGCACATAACTGGGAGACTAGTATATAAATAAGTCTCCATGTTCATTGCTACTACTGAATGTATTCATATTTTAGTTCAAAAGAGAAAATGTTATCCCTTTTCTATCCCAGGTCAAATCACAGACATTAACTTGTTCAAATATTTTCCTACCTCTAGCCAGTGTCAATAGGAACCCTTTCTGTATCCATCCTTTCCACTTCCTTGGGCTCTGATTCTCAGTGCTTTGTGTTCCTTATCCTCACTTGGTGTGCTTTGCAAATACAAACTCCTAGGCACTAGGTTTGGGTTCAGTAAGGCTGGAATGGATCTCAGGAATGAGTCCCTCATGCCACATGGTTGATGTTAGGCTTCATTTTGAGAAATACTAGCTTAGAGTATAGGGAAAGAAGAGAGTGCACATGAATGATAATTTTGGAAATAATAGGACAAAAGAGACTGAAGTAATAATAATAAACATTTCAAAAGAAAAAGAGGCTGCCTCTCTTAAGAGACTTATAATAAGAACTGACACAAGGGTATGATTTTTAGACAAAGTTCAGAAAGGAGCAGGGAGGGGATAGAATTGAAGTTGGGAATATAAGTGGGGAGACTCTCTGAGGATGGGCAAAAGAGAAATCACTCAAATTCACCCCTTTCTACTTCGCTATCTATTTCACTGGTCCAGTCTCCCTCCCCTAATTTACCACTAAAGACCCACTGAAGATCCTCCTTAGGGTGGATCAGAATCACACAGGATTGTTGCATATCAATGCATCCACTCTGCTTCATATATATATAATTATATATATTGAGAGAGCGGGGGTGGGCATTGCTATCTAAAGACAAGGAACAAAGATGGAAAGTTATCTTACACCAAGAAAAACAGGATTTCTGTGCTGGTCCAGAGTTTTTAAGAGGCATATATTTTAAATTTTACATGTCAAAGCACAGTCCTATGAGCTTCAAAAGCAACACTCTGAGCCAGGGATTTAGTTACAGGTACCCCTGCCTGCCTTGCAAGTGCAAGGTCCGGAGTTCGATCCTCAGTACCAAAAACAAAACAAAATGAAACAACAACACACTTAATCTTAACTACTTTCTGAGGTGAGTAAAATTAATATTCCGGAGTAATGGAGGAGACCAAGAAGTTATGTAATTTGTATGAAGTGGAAGCAGCAAGGTGGTGGCTTCTTACTTTGAAGTAAATAGATGATCATTTTTTTAAAAAGGGAAACTACATTTTCAGTCCATTGTAAGGAATAGTATGTGAATTAGATTAATGGCTTTGCAAGAATTGAGACCCATACAACCCAAAACAGAAACAATTCTAGAAGAAAAAGTAATTCTCTGGGGGATTTGTGTCATAGCATAATAAATTGAACAGAGTTACTGAATCTGATCTAAGTTATTTCCTGGATTTATCAGAGTAGGCATATGTGGTAAGATTAAAGAACAAAAATTTTATGCTGGGGATAATGGTGTATGCCTCTATTCTCAGCACTCAGGAGGCTGAACCAGGAGGATTTCTCTTTGGGGCCAGCCTTGACATTTTTCTAAAGCTGGGCAAGAACTTCAGTGACTCAATTTTTAATTTTTTCATGGTTCAAAGAGCTCAACTCAATATTCACACTGAGAATATTGAAACATTTACCAAAGATCTTCTTTGAGCCAGAAAAGTTTTTCATTTCAATACCCCCAAAGCATCTTTCTTAATCAATTTATATTTCTTTAATATTTCATTTTTATGTGACTGAATAACAATAATAAAAACTGGCATTGAATGAGGTTTATCTTGTATAGATTCTGGTTTCCAGTTTTTTACCCATATTCTATTGTTTAATATGTCGTAATTTATCCTAACCCAATTTTATTAGATATGTTATTATTCTCCAATTTTTGCTATTTAAACTATGTTTTCAGCAATATTTGTAGTTCAACTATGTAAAACTGTTTGAATTTTATCCATAAAATATATCTTCATAAGTATAATTGCCAGTGTAAGAAATATGAATAGACAGCAAATTTTGCTAGGTTCCCTGCCAGGAATATTGTATCAATGTGTATTCCCACCAACAGTATATGTAGAGTCTATTAAAAGTTTTTAAGGTAATAAATTGTCACTTAACAACCTCTGAGTTCTTTTTAAGATAGGTAGCAGTTTTTTCAAGAACCAAAATCTCCAATTACCTATTTCTTCAGCAAAGGGAATTAAAATGTGTTTCAGGCTCTCTGATGCCTTGCCATATAATTACTAGGGAAACAGTTCCAAAAATCAAGTGAGATAATGTGTTATAAAAGTGTTATAAAGATGAGTAAATATTCCTGGTATTTTAGAAACTCATTCCTTATCATATTTTGGACTATCAAGGTCTCAGTTCAAGTATTACATTCATAGAGAAGTTTTTTTCTTCTATCCCATTATCTCCCCAACATCTATCCCATTATTCTTGTGTTTTGATAACACCATTATTCTGTTTATTTGTTCATTACATTATTGCCTCTTGGCCCATTATAGTGCAAGATCTAGGAGTCATAAGATCTTTCTTATACTGATCATTGTATCCCTGAACCTGAAATAATGCTTGAAATACAGAAGACATCCATTTATGATGAATTATTGAATAAATGAATGAATATGAATTAGCGGTGGTCCTATTAAATCCCAGAGCTCACCATTTACCATTCTTTCTGGACTTCAGTACAACACAATTAAGGGGAAAAAATATGCTTGTTGGGAAAATAATTTTTTGTGATTCAGTCCAACATAGTCTTGTAGATGAATATAATCAGGGAAGAATCAGAGCATCAATATCATCAGCCCTTTTGTTACAAATCTAAGTGAATTTTCCCTTGGGCTTACCCTACAAATTTCTGATTAGTGGTATCATGCTGATATATATGAGTTTGGTAGAGCTTTGCTCTTTGTTTCCTTAAGCACTGTGCCCTTTGGGTGCCATATTTATTTCCTCAGTCCCTATGATCCATGAATAAAGCTTCAGCAGAGCTACTACAAATACTAATGTCAACTTCTCTTAAGATTAGTTAATTTGACAAAGTTGTTCTGAGAGATACAATTTTGAAGGTATCTAAAGATTTAGCATATACACCTTAACTAGGAGATCATGTTTGTTTTACTAGAACAGGTATAGATTCTGTGTGGGCCCATGGTAATCCCAGCCCTTAGGCAGTGACTGGTACATTGCAAACATTTCACAATAAGGTGGAGTAAATGAACAAGATAAGCAAAGTCTGTTCTCTCAGGAAACCCAATCAGGATCTATTATGTTTTGGGTAATTCCTTTGAGCATTGGTGAGTATCTGGGTTACTAGCTTGCTCTTGGTTATATATACTTTGAACTTCTGAGTGTAGACATTGGATACTATTTCACTTAACTGGCTTGAATTATATGAAATGTAATTTTTCTCACTGAGAAGAATACTTGTCAACTTCATTGATTCTCATGGTTTTTTTAGTTGTTTTTCTTTTGGTACCGGGGATGGAACTCCGGTCCCTGAGCTTGCACAGCAGGCGGCGAAACCACTGAGCTAAATCCCCAGCCCTGCTTCACTGATTCTCTAGAAAGCCCATGTCCTGCCTTCAGTGAGTGTCACTAAAATTTCATGGGAAACTCCTAAGTTAAAAGACACATTCCTGATTTCTGCATATTTGCAGTTTATGTGAGCAAAGATAGCTGGGTTGAGGTTACTTTGTCATGTCTCAATGTGTTTATTTTGAGCTACTTAACCAGTATAGGACAGTAAAGCCAGATAGATGTTGCAGAAGCTCTTAGTACCATTTGTTTGGCGACATGGTTGCTTCTATCCAGCTTGGAGAAACATGTGGCTCTTTAAACTATCCTTTCCTCATTTGAGTTTTAAATTTTGTCTTTTGGTTATCTTTACCACCTGATCTGATTCATTTCTTACCTATCCGTAATATTCATATTAAAATAATCAGGAAGTAGAGTCTCTAGTTTTCCTTAAAATTGTAGCTGTGTTCTCATTCCTTTGTACAATTTTCCCATGTCTAGTGGTAAAGAGTTTAGTTCACTGAATCAAGCAGTTTAGATTTATATCCTGCCCCAGCAGCTCATTGTGCCTGTTTCCTTATATTTAAAACAAAGCTGAGAGTAACTTCCCTAAATTGTCTTGTGAGTCATGAATTAACAGATAAAATGAGGTCAGAGGAGTAACTGGCATATCACAAGTTCTTAATGTTAAACTGTTCATTAGGGAGGAATTAAACACTTGTCTGGAGTTAGAAAAAGGAATCACTAGCCCATTCTGCATCCAAGATAATGGTGATGATAATAATTTCAGTTACCATTTCATACATACCTACCCTGTGCTAGGCACTGAACTAGATGCTTTGTCCACCTTATGCAGTTTAAATTGAATAACACAGTGAGGAAAGTGTTACTATTATTCCATGTTACAGTGGGAAAACAGCATATCACAAAGATTGTGTACTTGTCCAAAGTTAAACAGTTTTTATATGGTAGCATTCAGAGTTAAATCCAGTTCTGTTTTACTTCAAAACCTGTCCACTTACCCACTATGCCATTGCAGAAGATTGTCGCTTCTGGAATATTCTTTCCCTGGGTCTTAGTCTTCTTATAGCTAAACTCTATTGGGTATTCCAGAGGAATTAAAAACCCCTGCCTTCATCACATTCAAAGGCAATCCACCCCCACCAAAACATTTTTGTGAGCTTCATCAAATATAATCCAAAAGTGAATAAACTCTTTTTAAAGATATCTGCAGGTAAAAACAACCACTCTACACCAGTTCTACCACAAATTTAACATTAACTTCATCATTTTCCCTGGTAGTGCTCTAGGCATTTACGAATTAAAATGTTTGAGGCTGGATTTGTCAAGAAACAAATATTAATTTTGTTTTGTTTTAGGAGTTGTTTCTGGTATTTTTGTTTTTCCTTCAATTTGCTTTTCCTTTCTCCAGTCTTGACTTGAATGGTGACTTCCTGTGCATGTTCAGGAACCTGTGGCAAATGGAACAAGCTTAGTGATTTGTCTGCCACTCTTCGGATGTTAATGTTGCCTCTCAGCAGCCAGGAAAACAGATCAAGCCCCCTGTGAGCATCCTTGGGTCTGGGCTGCAGCTGTAGTCACCAAAGTGCAGTTTTTACTGTTGGCATTTTTGCCACCTGTTAAGGGTAATAGCCATCTAAAGGACAAATCCCCCTGTCTGTGATTTTTCTTTCTAGGCTTCACTAGAGAAAGACTGTGGAATGATTTATTCCTCCGTATGTGTAAAGCTACAGTGTATTCTCAGATGCAGAGTTTTGGCCTCTGATACTTGGTGCTCTTAGGTTAATCCATTAACTTGCCTAGGGGAAGAGGACAGGGAAGATAGATGAAGGTGTTATGAAAACAGAGGTGAGAGAATCTCAAAAAAATCCCAAGGACCGCCTCTTCCTCTGTGTTTCCATCTGCTTCTGGGAAGTTCTTTACAGTAAACTGGGCCTATTAATAGCTATCCTTGCTACCTGTAATTTTAAATAAAACCAGTTTTTTCTCACTGCATGGATATAATAGATAATTCATCCGTCTCCCTGCATTCCCCTCCAAAGAAGACAGAAGACAGGCATAATACGTACACACAGAAATGGTTTTGTATTCAAATGATTGTGCAAAAACAAAGCTATGTAAATGTTTCCACCTCTGGTCTTCTTGGAGCCTTAAAAAAAGTCACTCATGAATTTCTAGGAGGAACATGTAGCATGGCACATTCCCCAAATTTATTTGTCCTTGAAATGCATTTTTCGTAGAATTTTGAGGAGCTAAAATCAATAGAATACCTTTTGGATGGAATTGGACTAGATTACTTTCATTGTATTTTTGCAATTTAGCTTATGCAGTTATCTTGTTGCTTTAGTAAACTGGCTTATTAATACAAGTGAAAAATTATAATATTTTTCAGGATGCAAGTATAATTTCATAGTAACTACCAGAAGTTGTGGTTCCAAGATACAAGAGCATTATCTTATAGGCACTCTATTTTCCTCCTCACCTTAATTACTTCCCCATTCTTATAAAACCATGAGTATACCTAAAAAGAGAAAAACAAAATGATACAGGTACATATAACTGTAAGTGGACAGGTGTGTGAGTTACACTGTATGCAGTCATTTGTAGTTGGGCCTTCTTAATGAGATCACAAAATAACTATATGCAAAGTGAACATATCTTGGAGTTCTCATTGGGTGATTTTTGGAGTTATTTTTCCTTTTCAATTAACAAGTGCAATTTACTATACTCACGGAATCTGCATAAATGTATGGAGTCAGAATCTAGTAGTAAAAATACAATATAATTTTTTTATACTGATGATTGAAGTCTAGGATTTCACACCAGCCTATATTTCCAACCCCTTTTAAATTTTTTTATTACTTTTGAAACAGGATCTCACTAAGTTGCCAACCTATCCAAAATGGGCTGGAACTTGCAGTTCTCCAATCTGAGCCTCCCAGAGTGCTGTGATTACAGGTGTGTGCCACCATGCCTAGCTTACAATGTAATGTTTTTTAATGTATCATTTAGTACACCATGTCACAAATTAAAGAATCAATGAAAAGCATAAAGAAGTGCCTAAAGGGAGATTCTTACAGTGATAAGTAGTACTATTTTAGAGCCCACGTGACAGGGACCTAGAGCTCCTATAAGAGGCTTCTTGAATGGTGCCCCAGATCATTCTGTCAGTGTCCTCCCTTCTTTCAGGCAGAAAGACTGGCCCTTGGGCTGCCATTTTGTAACATACTCACCCGACCATGTAGCATTTCTATTCTTGGAAAATGATGCTTTTGGTTTTAAGAGATAAATCACAAAGACACGTATTTATTACCTTCTAAGTCAATTTTATTAAAAAAAAATACTGAAATGACAAAGCTTTATTGCCAAACTTGGTATAGTCATAGGCACACATGTCCTAAGTTGAACTTTGTCAAAATATCCATTCTTAGGGTTTTTTCCAATTTTTTTCCAATTATGAAATTAATGAATTCATTGCCCTGCTATGTGGTGACTATTGCTGTTTCACACATTTAGAGAATGTGGCAGTGAGGACATGTCTGTGGTCCTCTGAGAGGGTTCCATGGCCACAAGAAGGCATGCCCTCTCTTTTTCAGTTGATCCAGAGCCAATCTCTGAGTTAACTCCAAATATGCAGGGCACTCAGACAGCTTTTTCGCTTATTCTGAAGTGGTCTGTGTTTGCGAATGCAGAATCTGAAAAGTAAGCAACAAGTCAAATACTTCCTTAGGTTTTCCCTTAATCTGCATCCAGATATAGCTGCATGTAGTTTCCTGCCAATCCTGGCAACAGGCTATCATCTTGGGTTCTATGGTGTTGTATAAATATACTTTGCCTTGTCTGTGTCCATTTGTGGAAAGATCAAATAGGTTCTATAGGGGTTGGTGGTTTGGTGATATTTTCAGCTGCAAATTCTAGACTTTTTTCATACATCTTTAATTTTCTTTTTGATTTCCCATTCAACTTTTTACTCATATTCTCCTTCCTTTTATTTTTTTGTACATTTTTTCCAAGTTCAGTAGGAGGAGGACAGCTCTGGAAAGAGTTTTAGGGATGTATTCTGAGCAAACTTCATATTGAACTGTACATATGTTGTCATTCCTTCTGAAGAGGAGCACTCGTACCACTGCATAAAAATGGCCAGACCCCACCCATCACAGGCTTAAGCATGTAGAAGGGTAAAATTAAAGATTTTTCTTTAAGAGGAGACCTCTAGGGTTCCCTGCTCATTCATGGACATCTAGAGAAGTGGGTGTTGGATATGGAGCAATATGATTCAATACTGTTGTGTTTGAGATCTTCCAAAAGACTCATATGTTCAAAGGTGAGGCTTTTGAAAAATGATTGGATCATGGGGATGCTATCCTCATCAGTTGATTAAGAAGTTTGACTTCTTCATTTCTTATCTTTATTCCTTTTATTTCTTTCTCTTGTCCAATTGCTATGGCTAATGTTTTCAAAACTATATTGAACAGGAGTGGTGATAGTCGACATCCTTGTCTTGTGCCTGATTTTAGTGTGAAGGATTTCAGTTTTTGACCATTTATTATGACATTGACTGTTGGTTTTTCATAGATGGCTTTTATCAGATTGAAGTAGAGACCATCTATTCCAATTTTGTAGGGTTTTTATCACAAATGAATGTTGGATTTTGTCAAATGCTTTTTCTGCATCTATTGAGATGATCATATGGTTTTTGTCCTTGGCTCTATTGATATAGTGTATTGCATTTATTGATTTTTATATGTTGAACCATCCCTGCATCCCTGAGATGAATCCCACTTGGTCAGGGTGTATGATCTTCTTGATGATGTTCTGCATTCTTTATGCCAGTATCTTATTAAGGATTTTTGCATCTATGTTCATTAGTGAGAGTGGCCTATATTTCACTTTTTCAGTTGGGTCTTTTTCTGCTTTGGGGATCAAGTTGATGCTTGCTTGCAGGAAATAATTTGGGAGTATTGCTTCCCTTTTGATTTCATTGAAGAGTTTAAATGGTAGTGGTAGTAGTTCCTCTCTAAATGTCTTGTAGAATTTGGCAGTGAAACCATGAGCACCGGGCTTTTCTTAGTTGATAAGTTTTTCATTAAATTTTCAATTTCATTGATTGATAGAGGGTTGTTTAGAATTTTTAGGTCATCTTAGTTCAACTTTGGTAATTCATACATATCTAGGAATCTGTCCATTTCTTCTGTGTTTTCCATCTTATTGGCGTATAGGTTCTCAATGTAGGTATTAATGATTCTCTGGATTTCTGCTGGGTCTGTTGTAATTCCATCCTTTTCATTCCTAATTGCATGGATTTGGGTCTTTTCTTTCTTTCTTCTGATAAGGTTGACTAAGGGTTTGCCAGTATTGCTTATTCTTTTGAAGAACCAACTCTTGGCTTCATTGATTTTTTGTATCATTCTCTTAGTCTCCATCACATTGATTTCTGCTCTGATCTTCATAATTTCCTCGCTTATGTGATCTTTGGGTTTGTCTTGCTCTTCTTTTTCTAGAAGCTTGAGGTTCAACATGAGGTTGTTTAATTGGGCTCGCTCTGTTTTCCTACTATGAGTATTCACTGCTATGAATTTCCCTCATTAGACTGCTTTCATTGTGTCCCATAGATTCTGGTATGTTGTATTGTCATTGTCGTTTAATTGTAGGAACTGTCTGAATTCTTCTTTCATTTCCTCTGTGACCCATTGGTTATTCAGAAGTGTGTTGTGCAGTTTCCATGTGTTTATGAAATTCTTGCAGTTTCTTTTGCTATTGATCTCCAATTTCATCACAGTATGGACTGATAATATACAGGGGAAAACTTCAATTCCTTTGCACTTACTTAAACATGTTCTATGAGCAAGCATGTGGTCTATTTTGGAGAACGACCTGTGAGCAGCTGAAAAGAATGTGTATTCTGAGTTTTTGGGATGGAAGACTCTGTAAAGATCTGTTAAGTTCATTTGTTCAAGAGTTTCATTGAGTTCTAGTATTTCATTGCTTATTTTTTGTCTAGTTGATCTCTCTATTTGTGACAGTGGGTATTGAGGTCCCCCACTACTATTGTATTAGTGCTTATTTGATTTTTCATGTCCATTAGTATTTGTTTTATATAGTAGGGTACACCAGTGTTTGGTGCATATATGTTTATGATTGTCATCTCTTCCTCTTGGATTGTTCCCTTTACAAGGATGTAGTGTCCTTCTTTGTCTCTCTTAATCAGTGTTGGTTTGAAATCCACTTGATCTGCAGAGAGGATAGGAGTATTGTTTTCCACGCTTTAACTTTCAGTCTATGAGTTTCTTTTTGAATTGTGTTTCTTGTATGCAGCATATTGTTGGATCCTGCTTCTTGACCCATTCTCCCAGTCTATTTCTTTTGATTGGTGAATTGAGACTGTTAACATTGATGGTTATAAGTGATACATATTGACTTATCATTGTCATGACTTTTTGTTTTTGTTGGATTCTCCCCCTTTGCATTTAATTTCTTATTGTGCCAGATGGATTCATTCTGCTGGGCTTGCTGGGGTTTTGATCCTTGTCATCTTTTCCTAGAATATTGTCTAAATTTTTTTGGAGTGCTGTTTTGGTATTCATTAAGTTCCTAAGGCACTCTTTGTCATGAAAGCATCTTATTTCTCCATCCATTTTGAAAGATAGTTTTGCAGGGTACGTCGACCTGGGTTGGAGGATTTTTCCTTTAGGGCTTGAAATACATCACTCCAAGCTTTTCTTGCCTTGAGGGTTTCCTTTGAGAAGTATGCTGTGATTCTGATAGGCTTTCCTCCGTATATGATTTCTTTCTTTTCTCTAACTGCTTGTAGAATTTTGTTCTTCTGTTTGGTTTCTGGAATCTTAACTATTATATGCCTATGTGTAGATTTTTCTTTTAATCAAAGCTAGCTGGAGTCCTATATGCCTCACTTATCTGTATTTCAAGTTCTTTTTCCCTGCTTGAGAAGTTTTCTGCCATCACTTCTGTGAACAGTTTTTTTGGGTTTTTTAAAAAATATTTTTTTGGTACCAGGGATCGAACTTGGGACCTTGTGCTTGCAAGACAGGTGCTGGAACTACTGAGCTAAATTCCTGGCCCTGTGAAGTTTTTCTATGTCATCTGCACTCTCTCCTGTTTCTTCATTCACTCAGATCAATCTTATGTTATTCTTCTTTGCATCATCTAGCAGCTGCTGGATTGATTTCTCATGGTCCCTTACTATTTTCAAGAAATTTTTCTTTTCCTTATCACTAATTGCAATCTTATCTTCTATATCTCTGAAATTCTGTCCTCACATTGGTTCATTCTGCTGCATAAACTTTCAATGGAATTTTTAATCTCCTGGAAATCTGTTTGCATCTGTTTTATGGATTCCATTTGTTTCCTGTGTTGGGGTTCCATCATGTTCCTCAGATCCTCTATTTTCTGTGTCCTCTCTAGATTTATTTATCATGTCTTGCACTATGAGCACAAACTCTGCTGTTATCTGAGAAATTCTTTCTGATTTCATTTTTTCCAGATCCTCTTTTATTGACAGTTCAGGGAGTCCAGGTTTTTGAATATCAGATTGTTCCATCTCATTTCCCTTTGGGGTTGCCTTAGGTGATCTAAAAGTCTGGTTTTGAGACTTGTTTACATGTCTCCTCATTTCAATGAGGGGGGGGGGTGCTGCTTGTGCCAGCACAGCTTACCTCCTGTGTGCTGGGGGCAGTGGTATGGTGGCCCAGAAGGCTCACTTCCTCCTCAGCACTTGGGGCAGCTCTGAGTAAAATTAACTATTCAAAGAGCCAGGTACCAAAGTGAGAAGGTGACAATCAGTTATGCAGAGTATATTTGCAAAAGAATTCTGTTCATATGCTTATCTGTCATCTGTGTATCTTTGATGAGATGTGTGTTCAAATCTTTAGCCCATTATTTTTAATTGTTTGTTGTTTTATTGTTGAAATTTAAGAGTTCTTTTTATATTTTGGCTAAGAACCTATTATCATACATGCCTTTTATAAATATTTCTCCCAGTCTTTGGTTTGTCTTTACATTTTTATGACAGCTACATTAAGCTTTTAACTATAGAATTAGACAAAGGAAAGAACAAGAGCCTTAGTAGTTGAATGTAGAGGCTGCATTATCTTCTATTTCCCAGGTCTCATCTGAGGTAGAAAGCTGACCTCTCCTGACTTCCTCTGTGATAATTCTGGTGAAATAAAGTGAAAAAGACTAGGAAGTCTTAACAAATTCACCAAGAGGTAGAGCCAGGTCACTTACAGGACTGCTTTGTACCCAAAGAGAAGACAACAAACCAAATAGATAAAGATTTTATCTAACAATTTCATAGAGCTGGGAACATTGCTTATTGCTCTTTCTCAATATGTATTATGGATTTTCCACCTGAACATGAAGGTTTAAATGATCTAGGTCACATTGTTGAAGTATAGATTTTTGCCAGACATTTTTAAATTTTTACTTGAATATTTTCATAATTGTTCCTTTTATTATAATTTTTCCTTTTAGGAATTTCCCATTGTCTTTCCTTTTCGGAAGTCCTTTCCTTCTAAAGGAATTTATCTTGATGAACAATGTCATATTTTAATGCAAATGTCATGTTTCTGAATCCCATTTCTTATAGTGAAAAAAAGAATGCTGTTTACTCAAATGAATATAGACTAATGATGTTCCTGACCCACTAGCAATAGTTGAGATTATGGAGATGAATAAAGAACAGCTAGTTTCCTGCCTCTTTCAAGAATCAAATCTATGGTTTATATATTGTTTATCACTTTAACTGGGTATAGATAATCAACATTATGCATGGAAATAATAAATGAAGGCACTATTTTAGAACACAAAAAGGATCACTTCTCTGAAGCATGGAAAATACAGCATTTTGGGCTTTTTTCTGTAACTTGCATTTTTAAGTAACTACAATTTAAGAACAAATTACCTCATGTGACTTTACAATGCCTAGATATGTTCTACTTACATGTATGAAAGAAGAAGAGAAATGCTATTATCCTATATTGATTCTGAATTTTTTAAAATTTCATTTTTGGATAAAAAAAGAACAGAGCCATCATCAATGGGAGAGCTTACAGAAGACATATAGATAGTATGTCGGTGGTAAGAGTTACTGTAGATACCACTATGACCTTTGAAACTCTTGGGAACACTCTCCTTTAAATAGTTGTGGACATGAAGGTGATTTTCCCCCATTATGCTTACAAAAAGAAGACCCAGAAATTGAGACTACAATTGAGGAATTCTTTAGCTGACTTAGTTCTTACCTAAGTGTGCGATTTCAGGAAATATATTCTCCTTTAGTGTGTTTCGGTTTATCTGATTACAAAGTGGAGATAATGAAATTTGGATTACCACTGCCAATATGAGGCCAAAATGATATAATAAATGTGAATCATTTGTGGATATATGAGGTCATTTGAAACTTCAATGATAAATCACAATGCAAGAAAATAATTACAGGTTCAATTCTCTTTCTCACTTGTGATACTCTTCAATAGTCATACTACGTGGCAGTCAGGGCAACACTGAGTGACCAAAGCCATAGAGGCTATAAGGACTCACTTGCACTTCAGGAAATACTACTATAACATAGGAACTTCAAAATTAGGAGTTGTACCTGGCTACTCCTCCCTCCCCAATTCACATCCCCAGAACCTCCTAAACTGGCCTTTTTGGGAATAGGATCCTTAAGATATAATTCATTAAGAGCAGGTAATACCGGAGTAGGATGGGCTTAGTCCAATATGATTGATGTCTTTATAATAAGAGAAAGAGACAGAGACAGAGAGACACAGAGAGGGACACCATGAGAAGACATAGACACAAACAGGGAAGGTGGCCCTGTAATGATGAAGACAGAAATTGAGAGTTATTCATGGACAAGCCAAAGACTACCATAGATTTCTGGCAACTATTAAAAGCCAGGAGAGAGACTGGGGCCCTGTTGATCTATTTCAGAATAGGAGCCTCCAAAATAGGAAGACAGTTGATCTGTGTTGTTTTAAGCCACTCAGTTTATGGTACTTTGTTATAGCAGCCCTAGAAAACTGATACAGGAGTCTCAGAGGCTGCTGAACCCACCTGGACACTGAGCAATTTCCACAGAGGTCATCATCGTGGAGGGGCCTAACTAGATTTTAGAAGCCACATAGTGAGGTAGGGATGAGAGCCAGGGAGAATAATGAGAAATAGTCATTGAAAGACTTCTTGGCAGTGACCTCTTCCAAACGTCAGTGTTCCTGCCAATTTCTCTCTGCCTGATGCTCAAGCCACTTTAATGGACTGAAATGAGTTGGACTAGTTCTGGTGTGGAAACCCTTTAAACATGAAGATACAACCAAAAGCACAGGGACCTTCCTTTGTATTTCTTGATCACACAGCTTCCCTCATTGGCCACAGATAATGTCATGTGCATGTAACACAGCATTATTCTACGCTTCACTTCCTACTCCATTTTTCTAGATATAATCTTGGAAAGTTAACATTGCCAGGAGTTATCCAAGATATGGTAGAGCTATGTTTTAATGTCCTATTGCTGCTGTAACAAGTCACTACTTTTGTAGCATAAAGCAAGACACAACTATCATCTCATAGTTCTGCATGTGAGGAGGCCATTATGCATTGCAGTGGTCTAAAATCAAAAGTGTCAGCACTCTGCATTCCTCTCTGGAAGCTCCAGAAGTGAATCTCTTTCCTCCTAGTTTGGGTTGGTGGCAAAGTGTAGCTTCTATATATTTGTAGGACGGAGATCTCTGATTTTTTCCTGGCTATAAACAAAGAGAAATTGCTAGTTTCTGGAGGCAGCCATATTCCTTGGCTCATGGGCAATTTATTCCATCTTCAAAACTAGCAACAGCTGGTCATGTCCCTTTTCTAGGAAGTTTTTCTAATCCATTATTCTATCTCCTTGTCCACATTTGAAGACTCATTTAACTAGATTGGGTCCAGTAGATAATCCAGGATTATCTTCCTTTCTTCATGTCAGATGATCAGCAACCTCCATTCTATCTGCAACCTTACTTTCCCTTGCCACATAATCTAACATCTTCATAGGTTCAGGAGGTTTGGGTGTGGCCATCTCTGGGAAACCATTACTCTGTCTACTACAGTTTATCTGCAGCAGAGCAGCATACCTTCCTACTACAACTGAAAAATGTAGAAGATAAACAGTGAGAGAAAAATAAGCTTTATTAAAACATGACAAATATCAATATAAGCAAAAAGGAAAAGCCAAGTCATATATGATATAAGCAATATAATTTTTAAAAGCCTATCCTTTTATGAACTTGTTGACTTGAAAATTAAAGGTTAAATCTATTTAATAGAAAATATTTCACTATTAAGAACATCAGATGCATTCTAAAAGGCAAAAAATGATAAAACCCATTATGGGCAATGGAGAATTGTTTGTTGTTCTATCTTCAGAACTATTTTTTGGCCTTAATTTTGACAACATTAAATATAAACCTCTCATTTTCTTAAGATTGTTCCTTCTAGTGAATCTCAACGGAATGGGAATTATTTTAACTTAAATTTTTCTTACTTAATTATACCCACTTACCACTAGAATTGGTTCATCTAATGCATTTGTTGAATCATTTACATATCACCTTCTATTTTCCTACTTCTTGTAAACAGTCCAATAATCACATTACTGATAAAGCTTCATGATAAATGGGCATTCCTTTCTGTGTTGGTTTCATCTCTCTTAATGACTTTACCACCAAATGTGGACACTTACTCTTTCTAATTGTCTAATGCATATGTCAGCCATATTTTGGCTTTCTTTCTTATATGCATTTAAAAATTAATATAAAATTATTTTTTAAAAGTTATTTGAAGAAAATTTATCAATTCATGTAACAATTGTCACTGAGCACCTGCTATGTACTAGTCATCATTCAAGGTACTGAGAATATACCAGGGATTCAAATTCTCAAGTGCCCTGTCGAAGTCATTGCCTTCAGCACATCTTGGCTTTATTAAATTTTCTCACCCTACTATCTTTATGTTAATGTTTGCCCACATAGATTTGTATGTGTCCTTATCTTGAAATCCATATACTATTTAAACCCTTTCTATTATCTAAATTCTATGTCCTGAGTCTCATTTGGCTGCAACTCAACTTTTTTAGCTAACTCTTTTTGGAAAACGTCTGATTAAGAAAATGTCACCAAAGGATTTGATATGGTAGCTTTGCACATGTTTGGAGTCATCGTGAGGTTTCATTTTAACTGAAGTGAATGAATTTCTGTAGGTGGGATTACAGCCATTCTAATCGGACCAGGAACAACAATATGGCTATAGAGCAATGTTTGTTTTGTTGGAGCCTCTTTCTGGGTTTCCTTTTGATATCTCCTTCTCAGTTCTCTACACTAATCTGTCAAATGCTTAAACTATTCCTGATCTTTAATGTGACAGTTAAACGCATATGCCAGTGGCATCTTCTTGCAAGGCAATAAGAAGACCATTTTTCAGATAGATTTAGGTGAATCAAAGCAAACAGGATATTCACATTAAAGGAAGAGGAAAGAGCATACTTTAGAAAGACCTATGGATTTTGATCCATTTGCCTTCTCAGACATTCCATTTATCAAAGTAATATGCCTATTAGGTGAAGATTTATTCAATGAAAATCATATTGGAGAGTTCGTATAAAGTTCCTTGAGATACCAAAAACCACTCCTTAAAGCGTTAACCATGTAACATCCCTTTAGGGTATATTTCTCTCCGATAAAGCTTTGTATACTAGAATTCACAGGGGTGGGAAGGAAGAATGAACACTTAGAAAACAATTAGTTTTAAATTTAGATATGTTGAAGAAACAAGATATTTGATGTTCTGGTGCCAATAAGATATTTGACGGATATAAATGTTCAACATCAAACTGCTTCATCAAAAATAGCTTCTTATCCCATATCAAAGGGCACTGAATTGTGTGTTGAATTGTGTCTTAGAAAAGGGTGTTGGTAGGAAGGGGGGTTGGTAAGAAAGAAAGGGGGGAGAAAGAGAGAGAGAGGGAGAGAGGGAGAGAGAGATAATTGATTTGTGCCTTGGGCTTGTTAGCAGAATACATTAGCTTAGTCCACTGATTTGCACCTGGTGCTTGCCTGAGGTCTCCAAAGAGATTTACACTTAAGAGTGGAGATAGTAAAGTTTGAAAGCTCTTCCTATTTAAAATTAGACATTTAGAAAATGTAAATATACCACATTTTTTTAGACTGCTCATTTGGTGAAGTTCACCTTTTTTTAAAAAGTGAGCAGTATTGGCATGCATATTATAGCCTTTGTGTATATCAGTTTTAAATGAGATCCCAGATGGAGTTTTAGCCTCTAGGATGGAGCAAAGGGATCATCTGTTACAAGTCTCTTATAGATTAGCAAACTAAACTCCAGAGAAGATAAGAAAGAGACTTAAAAATTGCACAAATATTTGGCAGCCTGGCCACAAGTCAGACTGAGATTAATTTCCACCATGGTAGTTTTCTTTTCTTCCCTACATCAACATTATTGTTGCATAAATAAACATCTTAATTATAGAAAAATAGAATAATTCCTCCTTTTTATTAAGAGATAATCTAAAATAGTATGTTCTCCAATCTTCAGAAAGCATAGTATAAGATTTCTGTGCCTTTAAAAATCTGTTTAATTATAATAAAATTTAACACCTAATGGATCATGCTTCTCCAGAATGGAGCATCCACTGTGTTCTGACGCTCAGCTTAGACTTTTCACATTTGTTTGATTTAAAGTGAGGTAGAAGGCACAAGTGGCCCTGGGAAACTTCAGTGTGAAGTGGTGTTCAACTCTAACCAGATGGTTTTACCTAATCATTCCAGTCCCTCAAGTCTCTGATAGTTATCAATAAATTGGATGGTAGATAAATAGCAGTGTCATGAAAAAAGAAAGTGCTGAAGACATCCTAGGGGTGACTCTTCTGCTTGTCAGCAAGAGGGAGGAGATCTGGCCTGTTTGTCAGGAGCAGAGAGTGTGCTGGAGAAAACTAACTCCTGGGCAGGGGATGTGTCAGGAAGATGGATTACCCCAGGAAGCCAGGCCTGCTCTCCCCATGGGCAGCAGCACACTTGGATATAATTTGCCAGCTGTCTGTCTTGTCCTAGTGTGTCTTGTCTTTTTCCTCTGTGCTGCCAGCAACCAGCCTGTGCTGTGTAGATCTAATGCAGCCAGAGCCTTGGAGTAGCTAAAAAGCTGCTTGACCAAAAGGGGAGGGGAAACTGTTAGCAGTGATGAATATTCAGCATGCACACTTTTCCTATCAGCAGTCCCAGGAGCTCTCTGAGAGAGTGACCCTGTGGGGAAACCTCTTCAAATGAGCACCTTATTAGAGCATGATCCTGTTAGGTGAATGAAAAGGGCTGATTACATACCCAGAGGTAAGCCATTATGAGGCCCCAGTAACTAAATGAAGCAATCTGCTGCACTTTGTATCTGGACTTGGCCTGAACATTTCAAAGTAGCCTCTGGAAAAGGAAAAGGCTTTGGGGAGAGTCTCACAATAGACTAGAAATAAATCGTTTTCCCCTTCCAAGGAATTTAGGGTGATTTCCTGGGTAAGAATTTTGAAGAAAGAACCCTGATGTGAAGAGGAACCACATGTGGGCATGACCACTTCACATAACCAAGCCAGACACTCTCCGGTCTTTGTTGGAGTCTGAGCCTCCCAATGTCCCCTTCCTACTTCTTCAAAGCCATGAGGGTTGTCTGGCCAAGGATTCTAGCACCACATCTCAGCATTACAAACTGAAGATGTGGGATGAAGTTTGAAGTGATGGCCATTTTATTCTCTACAGCAGTAAGTGTGGCATGAATTTACCTTCCACCTTATAAGATAGCCACATAGAGCAAGAGCCACATGTTGAAACCACAAGCCTTGGATGTCACCATCTTGTTTTGTTTAAAGTATTTGAAATCCTCCACAGGAGCAGCTCTAGCCCACTCCATTAAAAGTTCATTGGCCTTGGGAATTATTGTTCTAATTAATTAATATCATGGAGACAAGACCTTTGATTCTTCCCTCTCCTGCCTGCTCTCGACTTCACAAGTATGGCTATTTCACTGAAACCTAAAGAGGATTCTTGCCTTGAAACCAAAAGATTGAGTACTCATGAAGAGCATGATACTTGTTAGCAATGAGAGCTTCTTCATTCACTGTTTTTGGACATCACTTACTTATCTGTAAAATGATATGGCAAGAGTTGTCCTACATTTTATCCTTTCCTTAGCAGACAAGAGATATTGAGAATATTTAGATACTATAATGAATATTGCAGGATAAGCTATGTTTACTTTGGGCATCCAATTTGTATTTTTAAATATTCTAGAGCAGTAATAATGAGGTTTTTAGAGACAGCGCCCAAACTGCAACCCAAAACCCATTTCTCTATCACAAAGTAGCAAAATTCCAATCGAACCTGAATACTGATTTTTTAGTTTAAAAAACACAACGCATACATTAACATCTCTTGTTTTGAAAGAGAAACAAATAACATAACGTGCCATAGGTTTGCCACCACCATTCTAGAGTATTTTATGACTCCTAGCTAATTATATATAAGAAATTTCTCATTCTTTAGGTACATAAGCAACATTCACTTCAGAGCAGGATTTCCAAAAGAAAGACCAAACAATTTGATTTCCTGGATTATGTCATTGTGCTCTAGTGATTCTGTGATTGCTTTATGTATCCTTATTACATTGGAAAAAAAGAATGAGGTAAAATTCTGCTCTGAGGCTAAAGAGGGCTCTTTGAAATGACCATATAGATGAATAGACCAGTTGGCATTCCTTCCTTTAATATGACTACTTTTTCTATTGTAAAAGGCTGAGGTAGCATTTGTTTCCCCCAAGTTTCAGTCTAAGCCAGCGTGGTGTTTGTTGGTGTCAGACTGATGGTTGGTACAGAAGGGCAAGCCAGATATCCTCCCTATATCTCACCTCATAATCACATCATAGTCAAGTTTGGTGCAAAACGGTCCCAGTGTCTGAACCCAATGGTTAGGTACTCATCTGTCAGATACATGGAGGTTGGCAATGCTCATTTGTTTCTCCAGGCATGCTGCTGTCAGACTAGGGCTTCCATGCAGCTCAGATCTGAAAGATAAGAGTCAGGGGAACTCAGTGATTAAATAGTCAATATGTTTTGACTTCTCTTCTAATTTACCAAAGGAAAGAAAGCTTCTCTATCTTGTCACTTACTGGCATCTGTTTGGCTGGTCTTAGAAGCATGCCTTGATTTGAAGAGATAAGCCACACTTACAGCATAAATTAGCAGGCAACTGTTTTTTGAAATGGTAGTGCTCTATTTGGAGCAACTAAATTTCCTCTCCCTTTGGAAAGAAAAGGTTATACTGGTGGTCGCCGTTTGGGGGCTGGGGGTGATAGGAAACAAAAGTTGGCATATTGGCAGCTAAATAAAAAAGAAAACAGAAGCCCCTCAACATTAAAAAACTAATTAGCTATTTTTGAACTCAATGGAAGCTATAAACACTTAGGGAAGTAGATGAAAGAGAAAAGATGTAAAGAGTATTTTATATAAGGTAAGGTGAAAACTGCATCTCAGGAAAGCTAAGTGGTTTAGCTCATGTCACATGGCAGGAGAGCATTAGATGCTGCATTAGCTTGTGTTTTACTGTACCTCTGAACAGGGTTCAGGTCCCCTTTCATCTTGTGGTGTCTGTCTGTCATCGCCACCTCTTGCCTCTCTTTCCGTGCTCCTAGGCCATCCCCTCCCCTTTAATCTAGTTTTTACAAGATATTTTAAGTTCATCATTAAGACTCAAAGTATTGATGAGTGAATTGATATCTAGGTTTCTGCTATCTTGCATTTGTTCTTAAAAGCTTAAGAATCTACCTCAATGACACATCTACAAGCAGATTATTTTCTCTTTCAAATGTTGTAAAAAAAAATGCTTCCTATTTCTTGGCTATTGAGCTTCTCAACGTAAGAGTACATCACTTCCTACAATTCCCTTATAGGTTGCTCACTGCCAGTGACACCTGATATCTAGCTGAAGAAAGTCTTTAAATCACAAGTAGCACATCAGAGTGTCTTTCAGTTAGGATGACAGATCCAATGCACTGCATGTATGTGAAGTACAGATAAGGGTAATCAGATCTCGTGCTTCAGGGAATAAACTGATTACCTGCAATGGTCAGGAGGGCATTTTCCCCATTAGCATCCTACTGATACATGAGTCAAGTGCAGAACCCAACTTTCCTCTATCATATAGTTGTTTTCTAGAATATCATTAGAGACACGGTATGCAATATGAACCCATGACATAATACACTATACTTGGACACTATTTAATATGCCTCAGAATAAATAACATTTGAGACAGAGTTGTGTTTAGATAACTGAGATGGTGATTCATTAAAGATAAACTGCTTAAAATCTTTTCATGCTTCCTCCAAGGATCTCAAAGTACCTTCCTAAAATGAGCTTATTAATCCTCATGAATATTCTGTGACATAAATTTCATTACACACGTGCACTCTGAAAGCAGAGGTCCATTTTAACCAATATGTTGCCCTTATTGCCTTAAACTCTTATTAGAGATTTTTCTTCCAAGACTGTTGCTATAGGTAGAATTTTGCCATCCCGAGTTCACTTATTACATTAATTCCTTCAACACTTTTGAGGTGAGAGTCAACTATATGGGCAGTGGTAGATCTATAAAGGTAAATAATGCTGAGGGCTCCTTGGGAGAGAGCTGGAAAGTTCATCACATAAACTGCAGCATAGCTCAGTGTGCTCCTTCCTGTCTAGGTAAGCAAGATGCCTCTTCATCTACTGTCACTTTATTGTACTGATCTTTGTCGCAGATTCGTGCCTTTGACACAGATAAACCGAGTCTGACTATTAATTTGATGTTCAGGCCCTATAGTGGATTCTAGCTATCTTGGTTGGCATTTAGAGAGACTTGGCCATTTTCTACCTTAGAAAACCCTTGGGGAAACTTGGGATCTTTTGAAAACTGGAGTGGTCTGGAGATGTCTAGTACACTTTAGAGACAAGCGCTGTATTGATCATACAAAGATGAGAGAAAATAACAGGAGACACTTTTGAACTATCTAGCTCAGTATTATTTGTCTGGATTCATGTTTTTTAATAAATATTCTTTGGATCAAACCAATTCTAAAGTTGTTACTGTTTGTCTTAATGAAAGACCTGATATGAAGGAATAGTCTAATTTTGAAGGAAAAGATTTATGAAATATTTAAACACGTCTTTTAAGGAATATTGTTATGGTTAGAAAAGAGGAAATACTTTCAACTTTGGGAAAAGGGGCCAGTTTAGTACCTAAAGGTTTATACTATGTTAAGAAACAAAATCATACTCACAGATAGTACACATCTTCAGTCTAGCATTAGATACACTAATAGCTGTGAAAATATTGGTGGCCTCACTTGAAGAAAAAAGTCATTAGACTCCTATTTCCCAAAATACTTTCCCCTATTATTATTAAATATTAATATTATGGTATGGTTCTTGAAAATTAAAGCAAGGAACATATTCAGTGCCATATATATACACACATATATATGTATATATATGTTTTTTGTTCAAGAGACAGACTAGAGGGAGAGGGAGAGAGAGAGAGTTGCTTTGTAATACCACTCTATCTCTTAGGTATTCAAAGTACATATTAGTAAATTAAAGTTTCTGCAAAATCTTGCAATAAATATATCTTTTTAAATTCATTTAATTTAAGACTTCCAAAATGCATTTGACCATTCACTTGTGTAACATCCATTAGTAGAATGGGAACACACTTTAGCAAATACTACACTAGAGGAAAAGAACAACCTGAAATGAGGGAATCCAGCTAAATAGAGTGCTCAATTGTATTAATTAGTTATATTGTGTTTTATGCAGAGTTCCTTTATAGTCAGTTTGTCATGTGCATTAAAATATTACTTAAACAATTTTTAAAAATATAAGCCATTTCTGAAAGATATTAAATATGCTTTAAAATGGCAAACTGTAGTGATTTTCCCCTCCTACTTTGTCTTCTAGTTCTGAAGCTCTCTTCAATATTTGATTTTTGAAAGATCAATTTACATTCAATTGTTTAGGACATTTTCATGTATTCTGCAAGATAGTGTGCCTATGTTTGTGCAAGTAAGGGGCAACACCCCCCTACTTTTGAGTATCCAATGAAAACTACAGTATGTGACAGTAGAAGATCATAATAGGGGAGAAATATAGGCAATCTTTATGGTTTTTTTGGGTTGCTGTGAGATTTGGCCATGAAGCAACCTCTGTGATTCTTACTGTATCATCAAAATGGCCTTTACTTCCCACTACCTGAGGGGAAAGTCTGAAGTTTGAATAAACCTCTTTTTGTAATTTAAAAGAAGTTGCCCTCATTTCTAGCCAATATCTCTCATCTATATCTGATCCTACTCAGTAACTTCTTTCGATTAGATCTTGTCATTTTTACATCTGCTTCTCTGTCCCCTATTCACTTTGTTCTCTACAGGAAGGACACTGTCAACATTGGTTATATTTGACTAAAAAATCCACTAAGAGAAAAATAATTGTGAAAGAAAAACTCAGGTCAAAAGAAAGGTAAAGACACATAGTATATCTTTATTCCAGTGTGGATTTATATAAACTGTATTAAAAAACAATCAGGAGGGGCCAGAGATTTAGCTCAGTGTTTTTGCCACTTGCCTTGCAAGCGCAAGGTCCTGAGTTCGATCCCAGTACAAAAACAAAAAATCAAAAAACAATCAGGAGACACAGTGATTAGGTATGGAAGTGTAACTCTGTAATGAATGAATGCCAAAGAATAAGGGCTATACTCATGCTCTCCAGATCTTATCTCCTGAAGCACTCTGAAGAAAGCCAAGAACTAAGATCATTTAGAATTCAGTCATAGGATTCCTATTCAGATACTGTGGAATTCTTTGTTTTTACTTCATAAAGAACTATGATATCTAATTATTGTTTGATGTTTGACAATCCCAAATACCAGCTCCTCAAAGTAACAGTCTCTGAAATTCCCAACAATTATAGAATTTAGGCTGATAGAAATTTTCTGTGCATTTGATTCAGAAAAAAAAGCACATCTCATTGATATTTTCTCATGATGCCATGAGTAAAAGTAGAAAAACATGTCTGGCTGAAGCTGTGAAAGGTGAGATACATTTATAAATCTAGGATATTGACTTTCCAAATTAGTGTCAAATCCAGGTGCCATATACACATGGGGTTGCACTCACCTTTCCATGCCCACACATTTATAAAAGAAAACACTCTGTGTTATTTCTGGGTACTAAATTTATGAAACACAGAGAGAGTATCAGGTTTGTCCACACTTAAGTGTGTACATTTGTAAATGAATCATAACCTGCTGATAGGTGCTAGACACTATTACTATAATTTTTCTTTAATATACAAAGCACTCAGTAGTTTAGAAGAACATTTTCAAGCATATGAAAACTCTCTTCTTTCCATCAGGATTAGTGATAGTAATAAACTGCATATTAAGTATTACCTGGGGTAGAGCAATTTAAATCTACCTTTTTGCCTGGAGGTTGCTTCTTCTTATTAAAGTGTGTAAATCTGTGCATCATAAAGTGACACAAACCAAGTTTCCTCCTCTTTCATTTATATCTGCTAAAAATTCACTGCTTGCAAACACATATATATTTGTAGATATATATACAATTTGCTTCACACTAATTATACTGCAGGATGTCACAAGGGTGTTGTTATCTTCTTTTTTCCTTCTAATGTTTTGTTAAATTTCAGTGGAAGCTTGAAAAATTAATTAAAATCAAGTTGTGTCTCAACATTTCACTGCGGTAGGAGAATGCAGAACAGGGGAAAAGAATAGCAGTGAGTCAATTGGATGAGACTCAGATGCTTGTTTTAAAAAAAAGGATCAGAGCTTGTCCAGATTCTATTTTGAGTATTGTAAGGGCTTAATAGCTAGCTGCAGTGATACATTTATTAAGATTACAAATTGCAAAATTGGTGGTTGAAGATAACAAAGAAGATGACAGGTAGCTTGAGATATTAGAAACAGAGAGCTATCTAAATGCAACACTACCTGAAAGAATGCAAATGAATAGAGCCAAAGGGGAGAAAATAATAATCTGAGAGACAGATATTCATTAGATGATATGCTCAGAGAGGCAATGGGTTTGGCTACAAGAATGGGCAGGCGAGGAGGTGTTTTTTGGCTCCTTTCCCTCTCTTTCTATTGGGAGATCCAAGACAGACAAGACGTTCCCTCATTTATCCACTCTGCCTTTCTTTCACACATCTATATTGAGTATCTGTTGTAGCCCACATATTAAGAGATGAGGGGAAGCAAAGAAATATAACTTATGTACCACACCCTGGAGGAATTTATGACCAATAGAGCTAAAAGGAAGATGCAAAAAAGAGCACGAGATCTGGATTTTAAAAATGAAGGCTTTATTCATGGAGTAAAGTCCTTACCCTGTCTTTTAACACACAGGACCATTAACCACTCATCATCAGTTTTCTATTCTGTGAAAGGGAGAAAATGATTATGCCTGCCTCAGGAGGACATTGTGAGGATTAAATGTGGTGGTTAATGGAAAGGTCCTCAAAATTATCCAACTGCTTACACCAGCTAATCTTCCTTATCAACCTGACTCAACTGATTCCTGGTGAAGCAACTGTGTCAGGGGGCACTGTTCTCATAAGTGGATTAATGTGCAGAGCTGAATGCACTGTTAGGAGGCGGGGCTGGTTAGAGTGGTGGGTCACAGTGGGCATGGGTATGGTGGGCACATCTCTCATAGGTTCTCTTCCCCTGTGCTCTGCTTCTTGGCCAACATGAAGTGTGTAGCTTTGCTCCACCATAACTTTCCACCATGATGCTTTTGTTTTGTAGCCAGCTGACCAAGGATTGAAACCTCTGAAATTAAGAAAACAAAATTTCCTCCCTTAATTTCTGGGTTTCAAGTGTTTTGTCCAAGCAAGAGAAATCTGACCAATAAGTGCAAAAATGACCTAATGTTGATTAATTCCAATTCTATACTAGAGCCATGTTACAAAGCAGTCAGAGAAATAGAATGGAAATTGTATGGAAAGAATGATGAACAGAAGGAAGTCATTACATTTATATATATATATATTATACACAGTCAGATTCATGGGTGTGCAACTTGTATAGGTGCAGGCTCTTCTTCTTACATGCAGAAGGGGCTGTGATTTGGCTAATATTCTGCTGTGACCATCTTGAAATATCCCACGTTCTCAAACCCCATGTAATTAACATTCCTCTGTGCTATTTGAGGCCCTGTTTAAAATTGCTGTAAGAGGTTTGCTTCCACCAGACATATTTTACATCCTGGCTAGGCTTTATTGGAAGCCAAGTAACTTTAGTATAATAGTGTTCACAAATCCAGCCGACCAAAATAGAGGTGAGTATATTTTGCAAATGACTTCTGGAAGTGTCCTCTGTCTCATATCTACTCCATAACAGAAAAATTTGAATGAAAAGGAAGTTAAAAATATAATAGCTTGCCTCTTCAGAAGAATATACATTGGACATTCCAAGTTTTATTCCTCCTTATATGTCCTAAATGTTAATACTCTCAGAAGTCAGAATATTTTTAATACTCTCAGAAGTCAGAATATTTTATTGGATAATCTTTTTGCTTCTTCTGTCTTTTCCTCCTGTTCCTTTTTCTGCCTTTTTGTGCTTATCTTTCTGTATATATATATATATATATATATATAAAATAAATTAAATTTTAATTTTATATATAATCTGTATAGTTAGATATATAGCTATATATTCTCAACGTTCATATATATGTGTATATATATATATATACACTCAACATTTTAGAGCTGGCTTATCAATAATTATTTACTGAACATCTATTATATGCACTGTACAAGATAGTAGTATACACAAATATCAATGGTAGATACAGAATTCATTCAGCAAACATTTACTAAGGGCTATATTATGCCAGGCTCACTTTTGACCCATGACTGAGGGTGTAGGTTCTGTCCTCAAGGATCCTGAATTCTAGTACCTATGTACAAAAAACTATCATAAAATTTAAGATGAACCAATGCAATATAGGCCAAATAAGGAATTCTGGAAGTAATGAATCCTTAAATCCAGAGGATCACAGAGCTTCCATGAAGGTATTTCTATTCTATCCAGCTCTTGGGGATAAAGTGGGTTTATTCAGGTGAAGACACAGAGGAAAATACCCAGGTAATAGGACACAGCACCAACAAACACGGTGATGAGAAGGTGTGGGGTAAGTGCTAGAACATAAAATAGTTGGCTTGGTTTGAAGCATACACACACATAAAGGAATCACTCTGGGTAACAGCAAAGTGAAAATGCTTTGGGGCATTAAATGTTAGCTGAAGGAACTGAGATGTTTTTCAGAAGACAACAGCAAACTATTAGATAGGATAAACTAAAGGAGGGAAAGGTAAAAGGTAGAAATATCACATAGATGTTATATAAAAAATAAAGATGAGGTAACAAAGGCCAAAACTTGAGTACTATGAATAAGAATTAAGAAAATATCTCCAAGTCCTCTTTGTCACCTTTTTCCTTCTCATAGGCAAATGGATTTATGTAAGGAAAAGAAATCTACTTCCATTCCCTCCAATCATGCCATAGCTTCCGAAAATATTTTCCTTCATAATACCTTACATAGTTAGCCTTTATTAGGACTTTCTGACTAGTTCATCCTGGAATACAGTATGTTCATTTCTTTTAGAGTTCCTATGAATTTTCATCTATTATTCACCTTCCAGGTATTGACTAGTTGCCAAAAGACCTTTTGTAAATCGGTATTGTTTTATATTCTTTAAAATCCTTGGTCAAGACCACAAGATCTGTGGCAGTCTCTAGAACAGTGGTTGTGAACCCATGGCATGAGTGCCACAGCGGGCTGTTTGTATCATTGAAGGGTCTAAAAGGTTCACCATCGCTGCTCTAGACCCTTAGTGAGAAAAGAATAAACTCATTGATCACCAGTTAGAGAGCATGGCCTTTTCTTCTGCCAACTTTGTGGCCTCTTCAGCTTCCCTTTTTATGTGTGTGTGTCATTGCGCTTCCCTATGTCAGTCTCATAAAAAATCCCTTTCCTCATGCTTGACATATTGATATCATCTCACCACAGATAAAACACAGAGCAGTGTAATATGGGCAGGTGATGGGATTATTTGCAATATGCAGAAGTCTCTGCTGATATTTAAGTCTAGTGTGATATTAAACACATTACTTTCCCTGACAGGCATTTTCATTACACCCATACCATGCAGGTAGAGAATCTAGAAGTAAATTCTTGTTTCCCCCAACTGGGGAAATGTGTGTGTGTTTCCTTCCCTCTCTATATATTTATATTTGCAGAACCCACACTCTCTTGTATAAATCACATCTAAATTTACTTGGAGGGACTAGACAAATTTCAGAGAACCTGTAGTAAAGGTAGTCTCCTTTTGCCTTTTATCAAACCAGGATTCCTGTACATACTTGGTGGTGCCACATGGGTAGGTTTCAAGAACCATCCTGAGATAGGATAAGTTAGGAAATTTCTTAGGAAAGAACAAGAAGGACCATTAGAAGTTCAATGACTCCTTCATCTTAAATTGCTATATGTCATAATTTCCTCAGAAAGAGAATCAGGGCCAAAGTGGCTGATACAAATATCCATAGCAGTGATGGTGAACCTTCTAGAGACCAAGTACCCAAACTGCAACCCAAAACCCACTTGTTTATCACTAAGTGCCAACACTGCAATTAAACCTGAGTCCTGAGGTTTTAGTTTAGAAAAATATGGCCATTTTGATAAAATCCCAGTCAGAGAGGTGCTTACCGAATTTTGCTATGCATGGAGAAATTTGAAAACTAGCAGCTGTTAGATGATTTGTTTTAGGAAGATAGTTGCAAAACATACTGGAAATGATATTTCCTCAATTGCCTTCAAGAAACTCTTTCAGTTTCACCAAGTTTGGCACCAGTTTTGTGGTTGGTGTCAAAGTTCCATCTGACACTTTAGGTGTGACACACAATACTTTCACTATGCAAACTACATAACGCTTTTCCATTCCCTTCAGTCACTCCAAATGACTCTGTCTAGGCCTCTTTGAATGATCTTCCACTATCTGTTTTCAGTTTTGCTTTTTTTTCTGTAGTCATCTTTTGGTGTTCAAGACTTGGGGTCTACAAAAACACAAAATTTATCAAGAAATGAAGCACCCAATACAATTCTATCCCCATACCTTAAATATTAAATACTATTAGTACTATTAGACTTAATACTTAATACTATTAGTTAACAATGAAGAGTTGGATATTCTCTGAATCAACCATCCACTGTCCTGATTCTCAGCTAAGGTTCCTTTTGAATTTGCTGACCACCAACTCAAGGGGGCAATGTTCCACTGACCACCAGTTTTTGACCTGCTCTGAAAAAGGCATCTGAGAGCATTTGAGTGCATTTCCTACCTTGTGAAAGCTTCTGCTAAAATCATAGCCAGTCCAAATCCCCCCCGCCCTGCTCTGTCTTTCTCTTTCTCTCTCTCTCCTTGGCAGTGCACTGACTTACCATGAGAAAGCTCTGATGAGTCACAGCTAATGAAATCATTGTCTAGTGGCGCTAGTCCTTTCAGAGCATGCTCATATGCCCTGTGTGTGCACTGCTATCCAATAATCGATTGGCTGGTGGAGCAATGCTGGGATGACTTGGCTTACTTGTGCCATAGGTTCACCACCACTGGTCTCTACCAATGAAAACAACAATAGATGATGCAACTTGAGAATTTACCCTATGGTAGAAACTTAGATACATTTTACATTCATGTTTAAAATTTAATCCTCTCAGTAATGCTACAACTATAATGTTCATCTATTTAGCAGAGGAGAAAAATGAGGCTCATATAAGTCCTGTAATTTTTCCAAGGTAAAAGAGCCAGTAATTTAAACCCAGCTCTGTTTGAGATTTTTTGAATTTCTGTATCACTATATTGACCTGAAGCTCAGATCCTGAAGATAAGCTGCAAAAATCAGCAGGCCAGCTCCAAGGCCAGACAGACAACAGGAAAAGAGGTGCAGTCAGGTGAGTGTGTCCCCTGGCTCAATGGCACATGTGTCTGGGCCTGAAATAGTGTCAATCTGTTGTCCACTTACTCTTCCAAATGCCGAAGATCTTTCAGATACCCAGCTGAAGCACTTCTGTGGTTTTTTTTTTTTTTACAGGTGGGTTCCTTCTGTATTCCATTGGTGGGGTTTACTTATAATATTCTACCCTAGACCTAGAGCTGAGTTAAGGGCTGTTACCCCAAGGTAAAGAACACTTAGTGTTCCTTCCCCAGATTAGTTGCATGTGAAAGCTCTTCCCAGAGGAGTTGTAATTTTGCTTGAGGGTGCTCGTGGCATTTCTTTGTACTTCTGTGTTTTTCCTCTCCTAGTCTTCTCATAAGGTCATTAGGAAGTGTCAGGTACACAACTGAAGGACCAAAGTCTCATTCAGTTGCATCAACCTAATCTTGCAGGGACCTACATGCTCAAGTTTTTTTCACAGCATTACATAGAAGGATGAATCTTTTAGAAGGAATTTGTGGTTTACTCATTATGTAGTGTCTATGCTAAGACAGTGACAGTGGAGGCTTTTTACAGTGGATCACGACCCACCTGACATCCACTGTTGGGAATTATACCATTAACATGTGTGACCTTAAAGTGCTTCCTCCCCATAATTTCATTGAGAAAAAACAAATAAGAAAAATCTCAGTTGACATTAATATGACAAAGCTGGCCTTTCAAGCTAGAAGTTGGAACATTAGTCTTTTCTATATTCCAGACGAATAAAATGAGATAGTACATTCATTGGGTCATTCAGCAAACATTTATGATGACTCCCCACATACAAAGTGCTGTGTAGATCAAGACTATAAATACAATGGAATACGATGTAACATCTCAGATTCTTTACATTTTAATATTTCATAACCTACCAGAGGAACTAGATACAGTTATGGAGTCTATAAGAGGCCCACACAGGATACCAGCAGAGCACATCATCTGGATTTGGCAGATCAGGGACTCCTCAGAGATGGAACCCCCAAGCCAAGTATTAACTCAGAGTATGACATTCAAAAGGGTTTACTCTGTGTTGAACAGAGTGCTAAGTGTTTATATATATTAACACAATCCTATGCTTAAAGCAATCCAATGGAATGTGTAGTATCATTGTTGCTATATTATAAATGTTGCAAATAAGAGAATAGAGATTTAAACTCATGTTCTCTGGACCTAGAACTCAACTCTTAAAGATGTCATGCTATTGTTCACTATGGTCTATTGCCCTGGAACATCCTCAAGGAAAACTCATTCTTCTTAGAAATAATGACCTCTTGCCTTTGGGAAATAATGAGCTTGGTTCTTGTGGTTGATATTTTCTTTTTGGCAACTGGAAGTTAATGATTTGAGTAGAAAATAAACCTTTATATTTACATGCCTGTCCCAAGATCTATGCCTTGGGTTTTATAAGGGTATCTATCCAGAGCTCTCTTCTGTTGTCTGGAGTCTTCGCCAGCATAGCACTGCATTAAGAAGATAGCATGCAGACCACAACTAGATCATCCTCAGTCCCTATACTTCCTGGCATTTCAAATGGATCCACTAGCAAAACACTTTGTGTGCCAATTTTGGTGCTTTTCTAAAGACAAGGATTTTCTTTTATATTTGGGGGTGGGGGTTTCTCTCATTAACCTGTCAGATCCTTATGGAAATTCTGAGACATCAAGTTCAGCCTCATAATGTTTTCCTGTTATTTATCTTGAATGCTGCAAATTTGGCATATTGGGAGGTGACAAGGTTAGGCAGATTTATTAACATCCTGTCAAGAAATTTCCCATGACCAGTAGAGGATTGTCAGAATATTCAGTATAATTGATGGACTAGTTCTTAGCAGATCCGTGCTGGCTTCTTTCACACCTTTCCTTTACAGACAACAAAATGTACGAAGTAGAGAGCTCATTAGGCTGACCTTCCTGCAAACACAGTCTTTGCATGAAGTTTCTTTCTTCACTCTTTCTTTCCTATAATTATTCCAGTTACTTGAGAAGACCAGAAGTGCAGATTGGAAGCATTGCTGAATAGGTAATGATTTTTACTCATTTGGATGTATCTTTTAACTCCCTGAGGGAAACCATGTACTCCAGGAAACAGGATCAACACGAAGCTGTATCTGTTCTGTGTTTCTCTCTGCTTTTATTGCTCAAAGATTAGGATTTTCAACCTTTGAATCTAAAAGCCATCAGAGCAGAGATAGTATTGTGGAAAGAAGTTAGTTAGTCTTTGAATTAGGACACTTCAGTCCTTGTCTCAAGTCGACAGCTTGCCAGCTCTTTGGCCTTGGGCCAGTTATTTAAACCTACTGAGCTTCAGCTTCCTTGTTTGAAAGGTGAGTTAACTGATAGCCATCTCACAGCATTCCTAATAATAAATGAAATGAAAAATGTCACAATTATTTGACTGGAACATCTTTTGATTTCTAGTTCCGGTTCTACCACCCCTAAAAAGCCTTCCATGATGGGCCAAATGGATAAAAGCCACTGCTGACTTAGAAGTTGTTATTGTTGCCAAAGAATATGCAACATACTTTGCCACCTCTCCATCACTAGGAAAAAAATACCTGACACTCACTATTTAAAAGAGTAGTGGTATATTTTGGGTTATGGTTTCATAGGATTCTGTCTGTGATCAGCTGATTCCAAGGCAGAAATGGCACGGCAGAAAGGTGTAACTGAGCAAAATTCACTTCATTCATGGAAGCCAAGAAGCAGAAGCATGGAGTGGGACATGAAGAGAGAAGTGGGGAGAGGGATGGAGAGGGAGAGAAGGGAGAGGGAAAGGAAAGGAAGTGAAGGGAAGGGGCAGGAGGAGAGGAGAGCAGAAGAAGAATCAGCAAGAGAGAAGGCGACTGAGAACAAGAATACATCCTTCTATGTCACCTCCCCCACTGACCCTGCCCCACTTCCTAACAGTATATTCAGCTATGAACTGTCAGTAAATTAAACTACTAATCAGTTTAGCGATCCCGTGATCCATTGACTTTATGAAAGCCCTACTTCTGAGCACAAGACTTTTGAGGCACATTTTAGATCTAAACCACAATAATTTTATACCACTGAGTTTTCAGAATTTACAGATACAGGAAAAGAGAAAGCAAGAAAGAAGAGAAAGGAAAGAAGAGACAGAAAGAGAGAGAGAGAGAGAGTATAGAGAAAGAAGAGAATAAAGAGGAGAAAAAGAGAATGGATGGGTTCCTAAGTAATTTAGGTCAAGGTATTCATCCTTTCCAAACCTGTTTCTCCATCACCCAAACAATGAGTAGTATCCTTATTAGCTCAGTTTTGATGACTAAATGAGCTTGTACTACAAGTAACCCTCAGTGTCTAGCACATAATAAATATCTAATAAATTGTGTCTAATAAGACTATTATTTTTGATGATAAGTCTTCACTTGTTGCATGCATGCCTAGCATACATTGTGTACGGAGTCCATCTTCTGACTGGCCCTGGTACATTTTGATTCCCATTTCATCTACTAGTTTGCACGGAGGACAGGGTTCATGGTTTTCCATCTCTGAACAATTTCCATCAAACAGAAACTTACGCAGATTGTTTTTGAAGGAATAGAAAGAAGAGTGACAGACGGAAGAAAAGAGGAGTACAATGCTGTCCTTGTAAGGTGTCAGGAATGTACCACATGGTAAACTCACACAGGGAAGCACTGCAGGGCTGGTAGTTCCTGGGGTTCTGGTCAGATGTTTCCTAATCAAATTATTTTTCTTGCTTTAAAATGACAACTTTGCCTTTCAAAGCCTTTCAGAAAAACTAGAAAAATACAGATTTTTACAAAATTATTCAAACACTATAGTATGTGAAAGTTGATATATTTTACCCATTCCTTTTCACCTATAGGTAGAATTGACACTCTAAGGAAAATTTTTCAGAAATTAGCATATTCCCATGGCTAGAAAAACAGCTAGAATTGCAAGGGGAGTTGAATTCCTTCTATTCCTTACACAGCTAAAACAATTTGGGCATGCCTGGGATGGTTTTGGCCTCAGGAGCTTAGATTTTTCTTCCAGCCTGGCTGGTTGAGTCACAATTCCAGAATTTTCCTCATGCCTTTTTTTTGTCTTAATTATAGAGTAGCTTCAAGAGCCAAATAAGTCCCCATTAATGGGAATATTTGGCAAAAATGTTGATGGTATCAACTAACTCCCTGCCAGGTTCTGCTTACACTTTGTATGCCTGAGCTATAAACAAACTCATCCTCTGCATCCAGTCAAATTCAGCCTTTTCTTCTTGTAGCACAGTCCTCATCTTTCCCTGTGATCTAGAAATGCCCTAACAGCCTTCTTGTCACACACATTCCTGGCTTTTCTCATCTCATGGACTTCTTTTTCAATGTCAGGTGTTTTGAAAGGAGAAGTAGATCTTAGGCAATGAAAGATGCAGGTTAGCTCTGTCCTGAAGTTTGGTGGCAGGACTTTGTGTGAAGCAGAACTGGATCAGACTTAGAGCTGATTTGTTTGCTCTGCAACAAGGTTGGAAAGTGATTTCAAAGCAACATTTATAAATGGCATGGTCTGCATTGAAAGGAAAATAATCACCTGTTCTTGGTAAATTGGAAGATATTGCGATATTAAGCCTGAATTCCTATGGTAAAACTTTCTGTACTAGATCAGTAGTGGTTAGTTTAGACCTTTGGTTTAACTCCAATCCCCATCATTCCCTATTATCCTACAAACACCAAAGCTGATGACCAGTTCTGGTAATAGCAACTAAATGTGAAAATATTTAAACACCAGAATTCTTAAACACACTCTACTCCAGGAATTTGTATTATCTGCTTGGAATCTGTAGGCAGTCTACATTGCAAACCATGCTATATATGAAATGAAAAGGAACTACAAGATTAGCTATGTAGAATAATCTCTCTTTTTCTTCCCTTGATATATTCTACTTAACATTCCCCAGCCTCTGGTGCCTAAATGTCCTTATTCTCAATGGAAGATGCTTTACTAAAGGATTATAACTTATAGACCAGAAGAGAAATTCTGATTCTAAGCCCTACAGTTTTATTTTTTCAGTTCTGCATTGAAAGTCACTAAATCGTGCAATGTTTAAGAAGAAATTAATGGAATATTTATTAGCATACAATATGCAGGCATCAAACAATCTACATGTCCCCAATTCATGAGACCACTTCCCAAAATTCATCAAACTTCCATCTGTGAAACTTTCCACAGCAGGTCTTTTTCTGCAAAGACAGAGCAACAAGGTTTCCCACACATATTTTCCTGGGCAGAAAATTATCACCCTAATTTTTTCCATTTCAAAAATAAATATTTTTCCTCCTAACTTTCTCAGTCTTATTTTAAAATGGAAACAGCCCAAAAATCTAGCTAATTGCTTTGTACTCTTTTGTTTTCGTTGAATCTATTTCCTATCCCTTTTTCATATTATGTATATATGTTTTGTATAAAGTTGTATTTACACAAATAAGCTTCTTTAATTTTTTTAAACTCATCAGTCCCATATCCTTAATCTTTCAGAAATCTGGTAATTTCTCACCTCTGTTATTCTTTATTATAATACCTTCAGTTGTGTGTGCATGCATTTGTGTATGTGTGTGCATGTGTGTTGTCCTTTATGAAAAACACTGCAAAGTCACATCTCACTACTTCCTACCCAACCCACTCCCTCATAGCTTGTGATGTTTGCAAAAGCTTATGAAGTATTCTGTTTCCAGAGTGAACTTGCTAAAGTTAATCACATGACGTAATTATGTCCACATGTTCTGGTGACCAATTTCTGCTTCCCTGTAAAATATCTGAAATACTCTTCAAGACCTCAGGTTGAATACAATTGTGTTATAAGGCTCATCTGACATGCTTTCTGTCTTGTTTTCTAGCAGATCCCATTTCATTCCTCCACCTGGATTTTAGCCTTACCAAATGATTTACAGTTCCCCACAAAGGTCCCACTATGCCTGCCCTCTAGGACTTTAAGCATATAAGGCTTTATTCCTGACATGCCTGCAATGCTTTCTTCTCTCTTCCCTTCTCATTGCCATTTCTTCATCTGGACTAAACTTCCCTTTCCTCATGTTTCAATATTTCTAGAATATTCCCTAACCCTCGACCTCCTTTCTTCCCTTCCCTGCAGAGCTCCTGTTTTACCATGTTTCCATTGTAACTTCAGTATCCTTTTTGAAAACTCTATATAGTCAACTGTAACAGATGAGTATATCTTCCATAGATTTCCCTTCCATTAGATCTTAGTTACATTCTCTCCTTTTATTTCAGAAGTAGGGCTTGTTTATTGTTAAATAGCCAATGCCTGATATAGTGTCAGGCATGTAGTGAATGTTCAGTGAAGTTGACTAACCAAAGAAAGTAAAAATCAAAAACTTGGAAATGGGAGGATCCTATAGGAAAGATGTGGTACTCTAAGGGTTTAGAAGATGAAGAATTTAAGGAAGGGACCCCTTCCAAGGTAAGAAAATTAGTGAGGATTGGTGAAACAGTGGGGATAGGAAAATGTGAGAAAAGTTAATTGTCCTAAGCTCTGAATGGTCAAGGAGGGAAAAAGAGATTACAGGCACATACATAGAGCCATAGCAGTGTAAGAAAGGGCCACACAGTAGTGTCTTGGCTATGTATAAAATAGTTCAGCTACTGGCACAATCATCAACTATCTGAGAAGGTTCTGGGAAGAAGGACAAATAAATGCCCAGTGTCTCTTGGGACGTGTGATCAGTAAATATTTAAATTGAAAATATTATTACAGTGAAACATTGTTATAATTTAGATCTAGCATGTCCCCCAAAGCTTCATGTGTTCAGAGCTGGGGATTTTGGAAGGTGATTGGATTATGGGAACAATGGGGCCTGGTTGGAGGTGGGTCACTGTGGGCCTGCCCTGGACAAGGTATATCTTCCTCCCTGGCTCCTCCCTTTTCTCTCTGCTTCCTGGCCACCATGTTGTGAGCAGCTTTCTGCTATCCAGGACCTTCCACCATGCCATTTCTGCATTTGAGACTGCTGACCATGGACTGAAACTTCTGAAAGTGTGAGCAAAAACCATCCTCTCCTCCTTTAAGTTGCAGCTGTCTACAGATTTTGTCCAAGTGATGAGGAAAGTGACTAAGTCAAACATACATTGCAGTTAATCCCCCTCAAAATCTTCCCTCTCTTTAACACATTACCCTATCATTCTTGTCACTTTCTTAAGCAGTTTTTGGAAGTCCTCTTTAGTCAGTCTTTTTAGTTGTGTCATTGTTCATTGTGGCTCCTTCCTTGTCCTGAGTCAATTCAAAACCTTTACCTTTTATAGGCTTTTTAACTTTGGGAAACAGCCAGAATTTGCATGGTGACAAATCTGGTAAATAATGTGGGTGATGACACACCATCATATTTTTACAAGCCTATATTTCCACTTGGCAGCAGCATTCACTGAATTTTTGATCACACATCTTAAAGACACTAATGAAAGATGATTTCCAAGACTGCTTCAAAGAGTGGCAAGAGTGATGGGATAAGTGTGTTTGAAGTGAGGGGGAGTATTTTGAGTGGGGTTAATGGTAATGTGTCATTTAGTGTAATAGTTTTTATTGAAATAGACACCATATTTTTTGATGAGCTGTTGTACTGAGTCCTTCCCTGAACAAATACACCAGATATCAGGAAACAAGATGATCTCATGGTATGATCCATGCTGTTTATAGAAGTCAACCTCTCCATCAGGGTAGAGAAGAGGAGATCATGAATCTGAAAGAAAGCAAACATATCCAACCCAATGTGCATGCCTAACAGCTGAGGAAAACCTTGAAATATAAAAATGTTTCATTGTTAAATTTTAATAAGGACCATAAACTTTTAATAAATATCTACCTATAGTGTGACTTCTTATGCTCAAATTTTCACTTAATAAAAAATGATAAATATGCATTAGTGACCAAAGAACATACAGAGAGCTAAGTACCCCTCATCAGACAAGTACCGGAGGATCTTAACACACAAAATAAGTGTCTACACACTCACGTACACACAAAATGAGTGTGAAATCATGAATGACTGAAGGAGGTGGAGACGTTTAATAAAGGGAATGGAAAATGTGGAAAAAGGAGAAATTTGATGTATGACTTGGGAAAATAAATTTGCCTACTCTGAAAGAATGGAGAAAAAATGATCAATGTGACAAAGATAGATATTGTAAGATTCTTGCCCTCAGAGAAGGAAGGAGGGAGAAAACTAATATTTAGAGTCCCTACAAATATGCTAAGAGCTTTCACAAGTAATTGCTTGTTTAACTATCACAAATCACCAACAGTATTATTATCCTGTTGTTAAAGAGAGGTAACCAAAACACTAAGTACTTAAGAAACTGGTTAGTGGCATAACCAGGTAAAGATCTCAGATTTACCTCTCAAAAACTGTGATTCATCCATGTATCATATGATGGTTTAACACATTTAGGGGAGAGACAAAACATCTATAAATAATTATATTGCCAAGGTAGAATGTAAAAATTCTAGTACAGAGGTAGGCTGTGATGCAGGAACACACAGAAAAGAGAAATCCTGATTCAGAATTCTGATATAATTTCATATAGGTGACAGTATTTGAGCAAGCTCTTGAGTGATTTCT
Source organism: Heterocephalus glaber (assembly GCF_053883595.1). Lineage (NCBI taxonomy): Eukaryota > Metazoa > Chordata > Mammalia > Rodentia > Bathyergidae > Heterocephalus > Heterocephalus glaber. The sequence continues at coordinate 19,044,015 of NW_028258379.1, forward strand.
AGTTATTTATATACCCCATAGACATTATAATGTTTAAGGGAAAGAACTTTTATTTTGGACAGCTCGCACTTGATATAATGTCCATCAAATGCTGAGTTCCAAAAATGAAGATGGGGAAAGTGACAGAGATGGTATGTTCCTGTAAATGTACAGGATGGGGTGGAGTTAAATTGAAAGCTATAGTGAAAATGATAGAAGCAGGCTAGATTGTAGAAGATTTTGAATACCGTAAAGCAGTGTTAGGGCCTTCTGTATGTACTCACTGAGTAGTCACAGAAGAGTTTTATGCAAAGAACTGAAATTAAGTGAATGTGCCTTAGGAAGATTTCTCTGGGGAAACATTTGACAGGCCTTGTTCAAAAAGAGGCTAAGAACTGCATTAATGTGTGATTGTATTCACTCAGATAAATATATATTGAGGCTTAAAGTGGGCTTTGAGGTTGGGAAAGAGGAGCCAGAGAAGAATGATACTGTGTATATCATCAATGCTACAGTATTCAGCAGTAAAAGGAGCCTACTAAGGATTACTTTAGAGCTTTGAGCCTGAGAAAATGAAAAAGAATGATGTCAATTAACTAAAATACAAACATGCAACTAAGGGATAAAATGGAGGGGTGGAAAGTAGTCCAGAAAATGATGAGTTTGGGTCATCTACAAAAGGAGATCCAGGAAGCGGTGATAGCTCAGATTATTGGATGAGATTATAGATCTAGATTAAGGGCTCCTCCATTTAGGATTAGGAATTGATTCCATGGATAATTCATGTGAGAGGAATTCATCAGGGGAGAGAATATGGAATAATATAATTGAGGGTAAAGCCTTGGGGAAATACATTCCCCTAAGTAGATGGTAAAAGACAAACTAAAGAAAAATTTGAAAATGAGAAATTTTCATTGCACCCTTATGCTTATTTGTTACTTACTTGACAACATCCTTATCTAGAATTTATGACACTTTGATAGCCAATCCCTTCTCCAAAACAAACAATAGTTTATATCTTATTGTATTGATCAAATGTCTTGTCCATTAGAGCACATAAATTAGATTCCTGTACCTCTACCTCTTTAAATGAGGTACATTTGAATATCAAGCTGATTCACACAACATTAATACATAATAACCACAAACTGAGTTTATCTTCTAAGATCTTAATAGAGGAGTCTCCTCAAAAGGAAATCTTTCAGTCTTATCAGGCATGAAACTGAAATCTATTTACTTTTCATTTGTTTTTCCCCTATTTATGACATTTACTTTTTTAATTACCTGGGACATTTGTATGGAAAACAAGATTCTATTAATTATTTTAGATCTAGCAGTTGTCATCTTATTTCCTATAATAATTATGCCAATTATTACCTTAATGTAGTAGAATCTCCTTTTAGCATAGTTGGTTTTTCAAAGATCTTTTGAGGGGAGATTAGTTTTAAAAGAGGTGTAAGTAAATAGAAACAGAATATTTGTATGTGGAGTATGGAGTGAAGAAGGGGATTAACCAGGGATAGTATATAAGGAATTGTTTTCGGTCTAAGAGGAAGTGAACAGGATTTCAGAGAATATGGAAAAAATAAGTCACTGAAAGAAGTGGATGAGACCTCCCAAAGCAATGAAAAATGCAAGAGATGAGTGGGAATTGGTGAAATCAGCAACAGGATTCTTCCACAGATTTGTGGAGCTACAACAAACCTTTCCTCTGTGCTCTGGAGAAATGAGCCTCTTCCCCGTCATAAAGTACTTAGATAACTTCTTAACTGTGAAGACAATGGTCAGGACTTACTACAAGAGTTGGCCAACACCATTCATTGATTTACATGGGACTCCTGATGTTCAGTTCCATAGTTGTCTATTTGAAGGCCCCAGTGAGCTTAGACAGGAAGGTGAGAAGATGGGATTCGCATGGGAAGCTCACCATGGATGAAGGTAGGACCTGACCCGCTGGCTAGACCAAGTAGCATGACTTGGATATTGAGAAAAACCAGGTGCTTCCAAGTCAAGCTGAGGCTAGTTCTGAACATCCTGAGATCTTCTTTCCTTCCTTTATCTATATGTTTTGAAAGAGGTTGTTTTCAAAGGAAGGAACTCTATCACTTGTCTTTCATGGGAAACACATGAATGAGCAGTATAGTGACAAGAGGAAGGTGTTCTACCACTGGCCGTAGAAAGACAAGAACCCTTCAAAGACAGTAGTTTAGGTATGTTTGCTCTGTGGGGTACAGAGTAAAAGCTTTTAGGATGGCACACATGTGGTTTGTAGAGCGTGCAACCAGAAATCTGAAATAAGTGAGAAGCTCTCTCTGAGGAATTTCTGCAGAAAATAACTGGAGAAGGACATCTCAGGGCAAGGCTAGACTTCTTGCTAATTGCCTAGGTGGATGCTCAAAGGATTTAGGTAAATTGTGGAGTTCCTCTGAGTGGACTCTATTGATAAATTAATAGTTTTATCTCATGGACTGACTCTTATTTGGTCACTATGAAATCATTTAATAATAATAATAATAATAATAATAATAGGAATAGATCTTTCTCTCATCATTTCCATTACATGATCTAAATTCTTTTCTGAGTCATCCCTTTTCTTACAAACAAGAAGAAGAGAAAGATCTGAGAACCATATGTGTCCCAGGACATCCTAGGTACAATCTGAAGACCTTTTTCCAACGTGTCCTCCTGCTGCGGTAAATGGCTCATGCTCTTATAATGCATAGCCAACAAGAATGCATAGCTTGTGGTGACTTACCAAGAATATTTTGTTAATCCCAGTTGATCCTAAGGATTGTGTGACAGAAACACACTTTCAGCAGTCTGTTATCTGTTAAAGAAAAAAAAAAGATAATGGTCTCAAGTGATGAAAAAAATCAGCTCATTTCCAAAGACTATTACTTAATGAGGATGCATGGTGACTTTTCAGAAACAATTTTAGACACCGAAAAGGAATATTTTACCTTCTCACTCTGAGGGTTCAAGCAGAAAAAAAGGCAAAACCTTAAGCATGTTTCTTTGTTTGCTTCTCAGGGAAGCTTTGGTTGCTTTAAGTTTTGCAAAAGATGAGCACGCAGCCAGACAAAGAAGAGAACTGCCCTTAAGATTGGGCCCTTCTCGAAAGCAAAGTTCATTGTCCTGCTAGCTTCAGACCATGTTACCTGTCATTAGTTGACCGGGAAAGAAACAACTAAGTAAGGAGAAAGTTGCCTTGCATTATAAGGTTCAGAGGAGGTCGTCCCGGTGAAAACACTGCTAATCCTTTGGAAGGCTCCTTGTACCCTCTCTCCTCTCTTTTGTTCGTTTGTTCCTCCCTCTTTCCTTTTTTCCTTTCCTTCCTCTTTTTCTCTTTCTTTTGTTCTCTTTTCCTTGGTATATATCTCTTGATGCCACTTCTCTTCCACTTTCTTCATGTACTCTTGTTTAGCATCTTTGTCTTCACTCCCATGTCTCAGAAGGAGACTGTTAAGACTCATCTCACTGAAAAGGACTGGCTTTTTTCTTTGGGAACTGACCATTTAAAGATGCAACTGAATTTCTCTTCTCTCTGGAAGCTTTCCTGGATACTTTGACCCTATTTTGAAATTAAACTCTTCTTTTTTAGTCTTCCTAAGTTTATTGGACAGAAACAATCACAAAGTCACACTATTGGGAAGTGGCCCAGGCCATCTGGTTCTACAGTGCTGCCAGCCTTTGTGATGCTGGAAAGGAATTTTCCACAACAGTCAGGAGATACTCTGAACCTTCTCCAGAAGAAGTCAGATCTTCCTAGCACTAAGGGATAATGTTAGCTGATAATATTAGCTAACATGTACCAGTTGCTTACCATACCTAGGGTTCAACAGGTAGTGATTAAAGCCCTACAGAGAGTATAGGATTAGAGTGTGAAATCCAGAGCTAGAGGCATTAGGTTCAAATTCTATCATCTAATCCTTATGTGACCTCAGGCAAGCTATTTGATTTTTCTAAGCCACAGTTTCCTCATTCGTAAAAAGGGAATAACATGACTACTATAAGCTGTTATCAGGGTTAAAACAGATAAAAAATGAGACAGTAAAACATAATGCTAATTATACTTATTATCCATTGACTGTCTCCCAATGCTTAAATGTGATTTTCAACACCATATTATGTAGCATGGATCATAGCCTCTAAACTTGATGCACAAGGAAGGTGGTGGTGGCTGAAGTCCAATGAGACAGTAATTTTAGTAATAATCAGGACATCTTCTCCAGAAGATGGATTTTGCCTCTGTACTCTGGAAGCAGATTGGGACTGCTGCCTTGGATTGGTACCCTCTGTTTTTGAAGAAAAAAGTAACTCTATCAGAGTTCTTCGATTTTGATCTTTCACAATCTAGGATTAAATATTTGCCTTTGGAAACTGCTGTCCCATAACAAGAAAGTCCTTAATAATCGCAATTCTTAGAAAAGAGAAAGACAGGTCTTGTTTGGTTAGAGGCTAGATATTGTGCTGTCCTTATATTAAATGAATTCCTTTATATCTGTCACCCCCCCACACACACACCTCTCAAAAGAACAGTTTGGCCACTTATAGGAATTCTATGAGGCATTACACAATTTGATCATATAAACTGCGGTGAACTGTTCCAAGGAAAAGTGAAATCCCTAAACTGTTGGAATAGTTTTCAGTAGCACTACTCCTAATAATTACTGTCATCTTTAGAATGTTGGGCATCTTTGCTACTTTCTGTACTGCCATTTAACACATTGTTAGCGATTACGGAGGAACTCCTCAACCCTGCCAGCTCACTGCTGAACCCCCAGTGCCATTTCCTGTAGTAGAGCTCCCCCTAGCACCTTCATACACCTTTTACTTGCATTCACTTTTTAAAACCCAAAGAGCAAATACTAAATATTAGGGGCAGATTTCACCTTTTAGGGAGATCAGCTCTCCAAAGGCTGATGTGCCTGGCATTAACCTCCGCAGATTTGTGCATCTGAGTTCACAGCAGCTCAAATGAATTGAGAAGGAGATCTTTTGGACTGGCTATTCTGCTGGAAGCAGAGCAGGTGGCTTTCTCGCAGGTCACAGCTGAATTAAAAAGTCCCATTAATTTTGTCAAGTCAACTTAATTCCCTTAACCTGCCAATGATGTCACTTTGGAAGCAGAGAAGTAAAAGACTGAGAACACTTTTGTAAGGCAAGATTTAAAGAATCTGTGTGTGTCGGAGTGGAAGCAAGTGCCTGCCTCCCTGTTTTTAGGTTGATGAGGTTCATGTCTTGGCTTATGGCTGAAATGAAGAGCTTTGGCAGCTATCTTGTTTGTATTTCATTTGGGTGGCCCACCCTGGCATTAGACGAGAGCTTCAGGCCCTCTTTTTAAACCATTTGTGTGTCTGGGAAGAAGGTGGTAGGCTCATGCAGCACAACCTCAGAGCATACTGCTGAAAACCCTCTTTGAAGACAGGGAGGGTGAGGAGGAGGTGTGAGATATTTTAAAAATAAGACGTGCTGCTAAATTCCCTGCCAACCTCCGTTCATGCTGAGTGGAGTGTAAGTAACAAGTATTACATAGTTCCTCCAGATGTCAACTATTTAAAGAGGCACGACACACCAGAAGCTCTGTGGACAGCACTTGTCTTATCTCTGGTGTGAGAGCTAAGGTGTGGTAGTAGTGATGTGGTGGTAGTATTGCATTGGGAGGTGGAGGCAGCCTCACAGAAACTTTTGTTCACAAGGCAATGTGAGAATGTGTTTGTGCATTTGGATAATGAGAAAAATTAGGAGAAGATATGACCTGATAACTAAGGAAGACTATCATGGCAAACTTAGCTTTCAATCTATGAAACAAGAGGAATGTCAAGAAACCCAACAATCCTAACAAAATCATCTTCTTATCTTTAGAAATTGGCAAGAAGTCCAAGGAGAATGATTTTCTTCAAATTCAGTATTACGACTTTATTGTTTTACCTAAAACAGATGGGAGGAAAGGTTGTAACCATTCTCTTTTGCTGTGGTTTTGAATTCCATGGTGAAAGACTTCTTCCAGCCACAGTAAATTGGTCTGTTTGAGATGTAATGCTTGGGAAGAAATGGTACAGACAAGTTTCTTTCTAGTTTTCGGAAGTTATATTATTCATCTTTTGATCGTAGTAAATTACCCCCTCCACCACCACATATGTTTTCTTATCATGCTCATGCTTAAAACTTTCTACATTACGGTCATAAAGTTTATGAACCATCATTTCTCATGTTTTTGGTTTTTCTCATAGAATTGGTTTTTCTCAAGTTTCTAAGAACTCAGATTTGATTTTTCTTAACTCAAATCTCAGCTGATATTTAATAAATGAGTTTTTCCAAAGGATGCATATTCATAAATTCTCTGAGGGTCAGTTTTTCCAGTTTTATGCATTCTCTTCTGGGCTAAGTTTTGGTAACAGATTTAGTTAACCAGCCCTTTATTCTGCTTAGAAATGATCCCAGTTCCTTGTGTGAATCAGAATCCTAATAAAATAAAAATATTTACCTCAGAAAGAAAGAGATTGGCAGAGAAAAGAGGGCGTGTGATTAAGAAAAGTAAGAGCCCTAGAAAAGAAAGTTTGTCTTTTTCTTCAACCTCCATGCCTGTCCCTTTTAGGGAGCAGAACAAAGTGGAGATGCAGGTGATGTCAAACACAGTGAAATCAGATGTCCTTCAAACCAGACAGGCACTTGGGAGGCACTGTGATCATGAGTTTCATTTTATCCTCACCTTTTCTTTTCTGAATTCTTCTGCAGGCATCCCAGGTTGAGATACTTGCAGAAAAAGATAAGAAACAAGAGTGCAGAAGAGAATCACCACTGTGTAGTCACTGGTGGCTACTTGTAAAATGGTCTCAGCATCCTATCGTTAGCTTGTCCCTTGTTGGGCAGGAGAGGCGGTGAGCTTTTGTTCATGATGTTAAATAAGGAACACTGTATGTCAAAAGGACCATTCTCCCTCATCTGCTGTTTACAGCTACAGGAGGTGGGGTGGGGGGGTTGCTGGTTTTTCTTCCAAGCTCTTCTTTCTAACCTTTTCTCCTACCTTCTGTTTCATGTGATCCCGTATACAAAACTTCTGTCTTTCAAGTGTAGAACTTTTTCTGTGGCTGCTATTTATAGCTTCTTCAGTGTTTTCTAAGACCTTTCTCTACAGGAAATATCACCATGGTTCTAACATTAATAGAATAATGCTTTCATTTTTTTCCTTGTGTATTTATACTTAGCTTTCCTTCCTTGATTTTGACTCATAACATTGGATAAAAATGTAGTCTGAGATTAATATTATTCTGTCTTCTGGATAAAACACAGAAGTATCTTTAGTACATTACATGGAAGTATTAGAACTATGTAAGAAAGACAAACTCACTTCTCCATCCTGTCTTCCACCTCTTTCTCTTTTCTGTTCATGACATTCACTCAACTGGATCAGAGTGAATAACTGATGCATTCAAGCTGTGGAGTGATATTGGTCATAGGTTGCCCTGAAATTTACCTTGTAAATTTATTTTCTATTTCACGCTTGTCTAATATTATTGATATGTAAAAATATACAACAATCCTATAACATTACCTTAAAGAGATACAAGTCATATTTCCTATAAAGAAATACATATTTATATCTCTATTACTTTACAGGACTGTAGCTACAACTGAGTAGTATGGTATGAATTGAAAAAAAGACAGACAAGGGTTGGGTGCTGGCAGTGTGGAAGAATTACATATCTTTAATAGAAGAGTGAAATAAAGAGATTAATTTTTTTAAAATTAATGAGAGAAAATTCTCTCCAATTTAGGGTCCACAAAACTAGGCTAAAGCAGAACACAGAGAGGCCTGTGTCGGGGAGTACTTCTGACGAATCCCTTACCACACCCTCACAGCCTCCCACAACATAGGTGTATATTGTCTCTGCATGAGTTAGGAGCTGGTGTTATTCTGCATTTCTCAGTTTGGGGGCTGAATTCCTCAGCATCCTTGACACATTCCAGAAATAGAAGTCCTGATATCATTGTCATATCACCACCCCACTTACCACCCACACTGTAACAGGGGAGAAGGGAGACTTCAGTTTGGGAAAGGGTTGTATTTTAAAGTTACTTTGTAAATTCTCAGAGCGTACATTCTGTTTTCCCAGAGAAATGTTGTATTCTATTTCCAGAACTCAGTACCTACTAACCCAGAATTTTCCCAGTCTCTTAGTCTAGAAATATTATCATCAAATATCTGGATATATAGGAAATGTTTTCAAAGGCATATATATTGGGGTGCAAGCAAGCACACTTATTTCCACTCCAGATTTGATTAATAAGATCTAGACCAACACCTATTTGCTAGCCACAGAAATTCCAGCCTGAGTAATTCTTGTATCCTTTATCAAGATGGGGTTTAAGATGGGAATCAGGGGCAAAAAGGGCCTCCTGTTAGAAAAGGATATGGTGAAGTACTGTCCAGGATAGGGTAGATTTATATGAGGGAACTAACAGGAGCATTGGGAACAGGGACAAAGAAGGGAGAAGGGGTGAAGACTTAATAGATGGAGCTTTGGTCATTAATAATAATAAAAAAAAAAACGCAGAACATAATTCCTTACAATTCAGTTCAATACTCTTTATTAAGTACCTGGTCCTTTAAGGCCAAGAAATGTGAGAAAAATTGAATGAATTTTCATCTCCCCAGTCAAGACCCTCTGTAATGAAGGGAGACAGGTGCATGTGCAGATTGGCATTCATGGTGCGCATCTGCTTGGTTCCAGACTAGAGATTCAGAAAAGAACAGCAAAGCAGAGATTTATTATGACTTGAGGATTAAGGACTATTTCGTGAACAAGGAAACATTTTAAGCCAGGTCTTCGGACTTTAACTGCTTAATACAAGTAGTGGACAGAAATATAATTATGTCCAAGAAGATGGTAAGGGAGATCAAAGTCAAGAAGCAGCAGAAGTAATTGAGAGATGTGAGAAAATGACAAACTCTCTGTAGAGTAAAAAGGGGATGGGAGGTAAGGATTTGACCTTCAGAATAGATTTTCTTCTTCAACACCATATATTCTCTTTGGCTACTACTGAGACTACAAACCCGGGCAAGATGTAACTCTGCTGGGGCAGAAGAAATGCTCTGGGCTTTGAGAATTTGGCAGTTTGGGGCTAATAATCAGGGATCTTATTTTCCAGTTCTTGCTTCTCCTCTTGCACAAATGCACCCAGAGCATCGTATGACTTTCAGATGCTGATAGAGTAGGAGAAAGGAGGAAGCATGGCCTTGGTGTCAGAGTAAGTTTCAGGGTATCACAGGCATCAGCTGGAGGAAATGCAAAATAGAGGAACTTTTAGAAGAAATGGGGAGGCATGCAATGTTCGTTCATATGTGGTACAAAGTCGAATGTACAGTATAACCATCTGGGTCACAGACTGTATTTCATAAAAGCACCATAAGCTCTTGTTCTCTTGGTGCCCCACCCTGCCCCACTCACAACTTCCTTTAAAAAAACAAATGAAATGCCCCATTCTTAAATGTCTTCCTAAACATGTACAGGCCTGCAGGATGGATGGTAAGAGCTGATCTCTGCTCACTGAATTCTGAGACACCAGGAAAAAGAAAGAAGGGAGAGAAGCACGGGAATAGTGAAGGGAGACAAATGAGAAAGGAAGAAGGATCATCTTTTTAATAAATGATCAAAGGCCTAGGGCATCTATTATAAGTTGAGATGCTTATTTCTGTTTCAAGAATTAGGGGAGAGGAGAAATGCACGCAAGGAGGCGCCACAGTATAGAGAGGCCCTTTGGAGCAGGGAGGTTCTCAGAGAAGGCAATGACAATATTATTGACGTGCCCAAAGATCTGCAAAAGCCCAGGGTTCCTGGGTCCATATCAGCACTGATAGGTACGGGGTCAAGGTTCCCAACTGCCTTTGTGACTTCTGCTGTAACTTGCTCTGCTCCATCTTTGCAGGTAGAGGGTGGGACATTTGCACACTTTAGTTGTGTATAACTGTGTGTAGGTGAGTGTGTACATGCCTGATATCTCTGGCCTGTTTGCTTGACTTCCGTCTTAAGGATGAGTTACAAAGGAAAGGGAATTCGAGTCGCCCACAGCCTCTTGACCATTCCTCAAGTGGAAGGACACAAAAAATTCATATTAACATTCACTGCAGCTTAGAGTTATATGTTAGAGCCTTAAGCAAGATCCCTTAGTAGGATTCTCTTGCTATTGCATGCATGTCTGAAAATCCCCATGTTATCATCCTTAGCATACCACATTCAAATAACATAATTAGGCATTGGGATAGGTTAAAAAAATTCCCAATCTAAGTAAATATGCTAAAATTTAAATGTTATAAATACATCAAAACATTTTGGAAAGTTAAATACATGTCTCTACCCAAGTAGAACTCGGGTAAGTTGTTTAACTCCTATGAAAGCATGATTTGATATCTTTAATTAGGAAGAAAGATTTGGATCTTGCTTTTTACTAGTGTCTTTTATGTATTTTGGTATATATTTAGTGTATTTTATGTATATATTCCTTTCTAGGTTTCAGTTTACTCATCTTTAAAATGAGTAATAAATGAAGTAATAAAGGGTCATTTAAATGTCATTTGTGACATTTAAGGGTCATAAATTTCTTATTAACTAAAAAGAAATCTTTGGACTTTCCAGAAAAAAAATACATTCCCAGATGAAATTGAACAGTCTGAGGAAGAAGTTTTATAGAACACGTTCAGGGTGGACATAGTCAGCCATTATGTACCGTAGATTATGCACTGTATCACTCCCAGGTACACAATTCACATTGATTTTGATGTAAAGGACGCATCTAAGAGAAGTACAAAGAGCTGCTCCTCTTTATAGCAGTTCCTTGAACTGCAAGCTAGGAATTCTTGGACCATATAAGCTCTAAAACTCTGGATCTAAAAATCTCTACAAATGCCATTATTATTATTACCCACAGCACTGTATTAGTCTGCTTGAGCTGTTGTTACAAAGTACTACAGGCTAGGTGGCTTAAACAACAGAAATTTATTTTCTCAGTTTTAGAGCTGGGAGACTAAGATCAAGGTGTTGGAATGTCAAGTATCCCCAGGCCTCCTTTACTCCTTGGGTTCCAGATAGTTGCCTTCCCCATGTCCCTTTCTTTTCTTTTTAAATTTTCTTTTCCTTTTTCTTCTGTGCCCATATATTCTTGGTGCCTCTTCCATTTCTTATAAGGATGCCAGTGCTATTGGATTAGGGCTCCACCCTTATGACTTCATTTAAGAGATAATAACCTCAGTTATCTCTTTAAGGGCTCTGTCTCTCTTGCAACACAGATATTGATATTGAAATTGGTCATCAAGGGCCCTGGTTAAGTATGTGCCCTGGGAGATGGAGTAAGTTGAGGGGAAAGTATTTTAATAACTTATATTTAGTTTTTGTTTTCTTTGGGGTCATGCATGTAATCATCTTCACATTGTGTGAATCAAGCCACCAAAAGTCTCTTCCACATCTGGCAAGTGGGGTAGGGGCAGTTGGGGGTTACTATTTCTGCTATTCCTAGTTTTTATTTAACTGTAGTGGGAGCGTGGAGGCTGCGAAGAAAAGGTCAAGAGTTTCTTGTATTTTTTATGTATTTATTAATTTTGGCTCCTCCAGTGCCACATTTAGTTCCCACCACCTGCTGAGTAACTCCCCAAGCAAAAACCATTCTACACCCCACCCCCAGCTCCTCTCCCACCAGCATGAGAGAAAAAGAAACATTCAAGAAGAGGATTAGATAATTGCCGGCTCTTCTTATTCTTAATCCTTCACCATAATTCTCTGACTATCTAATTTGTTTAGTGACGAGTCAAGCTGTAAGTTAGTGGTTTTACAGACCCAACTACCAAGAATATACAGCACCACCCAGCAGCACAGTATCCTTGTGTCCTTTTCACTTTGGATGTGCTGACCTTTCTCTCTATTCATCTTCTGTACACTGACAAGGAATACATTTTAGGAAATTACATCTATCAGGCACAATGACTCCCTCTGCAATGCTTTTACTCCCACATCACACTCCCTGGGATGAAAAGGCTCACGCTCTGCCTGAATTGGGCTAAGATATATGCTGCTGAGAACTTCTGCCCTCCCATAACTCTTCCACCCCTCCCTTCTGAATTCTGTGTTTCTTTCTTTCTTTTTTTTATTCCTGGGGGATTCACAGTACAGACTTTATTATCTGTATTTATTTGTTTAAAATTAATAGAAGAGATTTTGGTCAAGCCAGGAAGGAGAGAAGTGTGGCAGAGGAAGTAAATGGGTATAAGCACTCTAGAAATTATTATTCCAAAGTGAGGTAGCTCTTTAACTTCAGTTTTTACTATTAAAAATTTAAAAACCTGTGAATCTGCATGAAACAGCCAATGATTAAGTGAGATGCTTAATCTCTGGCAATTAATGTTAGATTCAAGGATTAAAATCCAGATATTTGCTTTTCTAAAGGAGGATGAGTAGTTTTCTTCTGACCTCATCATATTGAACCATTGGAAATCCTACATAACACAGTCCTTTTTTTAGTTGAAAATTTGGTTTAGAGGAACAAAAGTATGGGTTTTATCTTATACAACTTTCCCATAGCCTTCTGACTTTCAGTCTTATGCACAGTGCTTTTCTTCCTCTTTCACTTTCTCTTGTAGCTTAAAGGCAAGGTTTATGGTTTCCACTGTTACAAGTGCTATTAATTATCTCAAAGTCCTGTTTTGGAATATTGTTCCTTGATTCATCACTTTCATAAGATCATAGTCCAAAGAACATCAGAAGTATTTTCCCTAGCATCCATTGAGGTATGGGGAGTGCATTTCGATGTTATTCTTCATTTTCTCTGTGTCATGGGTATGGAGCAAAAACTGGAAATCTCAAAAAGTGAACATCTCTATTCATAAAATTTTAACAAGTATGGTGTAAATGTTCTGAAGATTCACTCTGACCTACAAAAAGGAAAGAGAAACTTCTAGTATAAACAGAGCTTTGGCTTCAGTTGTGATAGGAACACAAAAGTAAACCTTCTTATAGCTTGTAAGATTCCAACCATTAGATGAACAGCTCAAAGTTGTCTGCATATGGGATGTATTGTGGATTATCTATTAATTTATTCTTTTTTTTTGTACCGGGGATCGAACTCGGGTCCTTGCACTTGCAAGGCAGGTGGCGAAACCACTGAGCTAAATCCCCGGCAAAGTTTTTTTCTTTTTTTTTTTGCACCAGGGATTGAACTTGGGTCCTTGCGCTTGTGCAGCAGGGGGCGAAACCACGGAGCTAAATCCCTGGCTATTAATTTAATGTAACCCATATTACATTTCTAATTTTTAGATAGTGAAGACACGCATAATACAATGAATATCAACATCTAACGCAAGTGCTTTGAGTATAAATTAACACATATATATGTATGATATGTATGTATATATCATATATATATATCATACACGTATATATATATATAATCTGTACGAGAGCACCAGCTTTGTAAGCCAATTAGTATTCAATAGCCAACACTCTGAGAAAATAATTTTCATGTCATTTCATCTATTTCATTTCAGACCAAACGTTGTGTCATATATGTTGGATAACCTGCAAAGAACATAGATATGAAAAGAACAAAAGCAGAGAATGAGAGAGAAATGTTTGACCACAGATCACTTTCTGAAAACGTCGCCCTAATATTCCATTATTATGCCAAGAATGATAATTAGAAACATATATGAATTTATATTTAGGAGAAATATAGCATTTCATTTCATTGATAAAAATAGTCATCATTTAATTTATAATCAAGCATTGTGGGGCTTTTTCTTTTTTCTAATAGCTTAGACTAGTATTGTATTGTGTGCAGATGATATGAAATATTATATAATATATTCAATATATCACATAATACATGGAAGAATAATTTATTCCACAGTACTTATGCTTTTTGCACTATGTTCCATGTATTCTTGAAAGAATAGCATTCTCTAAGTGTTTTGAACATAGTTGCAGAATGTCTGCTATTTGTGGTCTGCTAATAATGCTATTTAAATTCAGTACGGCCCTATTAATTTTTCTAGCTTACACTGCTAGTTTTAAGGAGGATATAATAAAACCATTCAATAAATTCTTGTTAAACATTTAACATGTTCTCGGCTTGTTTTACATACTAGAGAATGAGGAATGATTAAAGAACAAAAACATTTACTCCAAAGAAACATATATTTTTGTCTAGTTTTTGATTATGGATTTGTCTTTCTTAACATTCTATCAATGTATGCTTTATATATTTAGAGGTTATATTATTGAATGGATTCAGATCTAGAACTAAATGTTACATGTACCGTATTAAATGTTTTCCTCAGATGCCGTGATATTTTTGGCATAAAAATATATTTTGTGTGAGAACCTCTCTCTCTCTCTCTCTCTCTCTCTCTCTCTCTCTCTCTCTCTCTCTCTATTCTCTCCCTCCCTCTCCCAGCTTCTCTCCTTCATCCCCCTCTTCCTTTTTTGTTCCTTTATTTATTTTTGGCTAATAGTTGGAAAGTCAGTTAGAACTTGATTTAAGAATACAGTAGTTTTATATCTCTAATGCATTCACAGAACCAGGTTGTTTCTCCCTGGTTCCTGAGATATACTACCTTCAGTACCGATCAGTTAAGGCTTATTATGAGAGAGAAAATCACCTGTGTTAATCAGCTTTACAACACTGTAACAGAATGTCTGTGATAATTAGCTTCTTAAAAGAAAAGGTTTATTTTAGCTCACAATTTTAGAAGTTCCAGTCCAGAATGGGACAGACCCATTGCTTCCAGGGCTCAGATGGAGGTGTTGGATAGTAATGGCAGGGAGTACATGGTGGAGCAGACTGGTCATCTCATGACCAGGAAGCAAAAAAGGAAGGGAAAAGCATCAGGGTCCCCAAATTTCCTTTGAGGACATATCCCAGTGACCTAACTTCCTTACACTAGGCCTCATCTCCTAATGGTTCCATCACCTCCAAAACTGCTACCATGGGAACCAAGCCGTAGCACATGGGCCTTTGGAACAACATTTCAAGTCCAACCTATAGCATCATCTTCTGCCTTGTTTTTTTTTTTTCCCATTAAGTTTATTGGTACATTTTAGGTATAAAATACAGTTACATTCATCATTGGGATCTTGTACCTTTACATGAGTATCTTGAGTCTTATTTTTTTCCCCTTCCCTGCCCTCCCTTCACCCCCTCCACCCTTCCCTGTTTGCAAAGACTTTCTTTAAATTTTTTTCCTTTTCTCATATTTTTTCTTTTCCCTTTTTTCCTTTCCCCTACCCCTCCTACTTCCCTTGCTCCTTTAGACCTTTTCTTCCTGTTACACAATATCAATGATACATTTTTTAAATTACAATATCAAGATCTAGGAGACATTAACACAGATTTTACAGAATTTAAAAGGATATAGAAAGCATATTACAAAAATCTTTTTTGAAATAAATTTGACAACTTCTAAGAAGTACCTTGGAAGACAAATTAATGAAACTAACACTGAAGGAAATATAAAATTTGAATACCACCTATTAAAGAAAGTAGCTTGAAAACCTACCTATATGACAACAGCAGGCTCATATACATTTTAACTGATAAATTATATCAAACAAAGTAGAAAAAAGAAGAAACACTTCTCCCTTCATTTTAGGAACTCAACATTGTGCTAATCCTAAAACTGGATAAAGATAATAGAAGAAAAAATATGAGCATAGATAGAAATTTATTTAACAAGACAATTAGAAGTCAGATCTGGCAGTATGTAGAAAGTGGTTTTGTTATAGGGATGGCAGTGTTGGTTCAGCATTGGAAGATACACCCCAAAGGTCACCATTTTAACAGAGGAAAGGAAAAAGCCATATGATCCTGTCACTAGTTGGAGAAAAAGTATTGGAATAAATTTACAGCTGTTCATGGTAAAAGCTATCAGGAGACTAGAAGTAGAACAGAAACTTCTCAACAGATCAAAGACATGTACTCCATACTTCCAGCAAGAATGCCTTATATAAATGCAGAAGATGCAATGCTTTCTCCTTAAGGTGGGGAACAAGGACAGATATGCTTACTCTTTATCTGTCCATTAAACTGTGAAACCTAAGCCCCACCAAAATAGTCTGGTAATAAAATGACACAATTAGGATAGGATTGGCAAGGTAGAAGCAAAATCTTTATATGTAGATAAAATGATCATCTACAGAGAAAATACTAAGGAATCTCTAGGAGCCCCTAGAACTTGTATTTGAATTTAGCACGATTAGAAAACACAAGGTGTATATAAAAATTCAGGTCTGTGTATACTTGCTATAAATGAAGAATTGGATATTGAAATTTAAAAGTTATGTAGGAGTACAAAGGACCTAGAAAAGTTAAAAAAAACAAACAAACCAGTGTTGAAAGATGTTTAGTACCTAATTTTAAGACTTCTTCTAAAGCTACAGTAATCAAGGCAGTGTTGGTGTAAGGAAAGACATATAGATCATTGGAATAAAACAGAGAATCTAGAAATAGAACCACACATATATGATCCACTGAGTTTTGAAAGATTATTTAACATTAGTATTTTACAGAATATAAACTCAATTCAAGAGCCGAGGAAGATAGTGTTTTAAACGGCACTAGAACACCTGGTATCCGAATATAAAAAATTAACCTCAACCCTTTATTTCCATATATGAAAATAACTTGAAGGGATCTATGAACCTAAATATGAAATCCTAAATGTATAAAACTTTAAGAAGAAATTATAAGGGAAAATGTTTATGAATTCAGGGTAGACAAGAACTACCTAGGATACAAAAGACATGATGTATAAAAAAATTGATAAATGAGATGCCATCAAAATTTAGAACTTTAAATGACATCATTAAAATGAAAAGTAGTCCTTAAACAGACCATATTTACAATGCATATAACCTATGAGCAGAATATATAAGGAATTCTTAGAGCTCATTAATAGACAGCCCAATTAAAAAGTAGACATAAGAAGATGATAAATAGCCAGTATTGCAGAAGGAAAGGTGTGCGACTCTAGAATCAGAAAAATGCTAATCAGTACAATAACAAGATTGAATTATACACTCATTAGGGAGATGAAGTTAAAAGTCTTAAAAGGCTTGTCATGACTATTTCTTTTTGTTGGATTTTCCCCCTTTGCATTTAATTTGTCACGCCCAATGGATTCATTCTGCTAGGTTTCCTGGGGTTGTGATCCTCATTGTCTTTTCCTAGGGTATTGTCTAAAAATTTTTGGAGTGCCGGTTTGATATTCATGAAGTTCCTGAGGTGCTCTTAGTCATGAAAGTATCTTATTTCTGCATCAATTTTGAAAGATAGTTTTGCAGGATACATCAATCTGGGTTGGAGGCTGTTTTCCTTTAGGGCTTGAAATACATCACTCCAAGCTCTTCTTGCCTTGAGGGTTTGCATTGAGAAGTCTGCTGTGATTCTGATGGGCTTTCCTTTGTATGTGATTGGTTTCTTTTCTCTCACTGCTTGTAGAATTTTGTTCTTCTGTTGGATATCTGGAATCCTAACTATTATATGCCTAAGTGTAGATTTTTTTTGATCGAGGCTAGCTGGAGTCCTAGATGCCTCATTTATCTGTATGTCAAGTTCTTTTCCCTTCTTTGGGAAGTTTTCTGCCATCACTTCTGTGAACAGTGTTTTTATGTCATCTGTACTCTCTTCTCTTTCTTCATTGACTCCAATCAGTCTTATGTTATTCTTCTTTGCATCGTCTAGCAGCTGCTGGATTGATTTCTCATGTTCCTTTACAATTTTAAAGCAATTTTTCTTTTCCTGGTCACTAATTGCAATCTTTTCTTCTATATCTGAAATTCTACCCTCACATTGGTTCATTCTGCTGCACAGACTTTCGATGGAGTTTTTAATCTCCTGGAAATCTGTTTGCCTCTGTTTTATGGATTCCATTTGTTTCCTATGTCGGGATTCCATCAGGTTCCTCAGATCCTCTATTTTTTTATCTGTGTACTCCCTAGATTTATTAATCATGTCTTGCACCATGAGCACAATCTTTGCTGTTATCTGAGTAATTATTTCTGATTTCATTTTCCCCAGATCCTCTTTTGTTGCCAGTTCAGAGAGTCCAGGTAGTTGAGTATCAGATTGTTCCATCTCATTTCCCTTTGGGGTTGCTGTAGGTGATCCAGAAGTCTGTTTTTGAAGCTTGTTTACGTGTCTTCTCATTTCCTTGGGGGTGGGGGTCGCTTCTGGTGCCCACAGGGCTCACCTTCTCTGCCTCAGGGGCTTGGGATGGTGGCGGGGGAGCTTCCTTCCAGGTGCTGGGACCGGCTCACCTTCTCTTTTCTGCCTTGTTTAAGCATAATAACATGACCTGAGTTGACAAAAGAAAGGCCAATTTAATATCTTGACTGGGCTGGGGATTTAGCTCAGTGGTTTTACCGCCTTCTGCGCAAGCTCAGGGACCCGAGTTCGAACCCCAGTACCAAAAAAAAAAAATTAAAATACCTTGACTAATATTCCTGGCAAATATTAACTAAAAGGAAAAGATATGGAAAATTCCTCACCCTCATGGCAGAAGTTAAGTCACATCCACACCTATGTTGCAGAAAATGGCTAAAGAAAAAGTAGGATGTAAGCATCAACCTTTTATTTTCTAGGACTAAGGGTTGAACTGAAAGTGTTTGCCCTTTCTTTGTTGGTACCAGGGATCGAACTCAGGATGAACCTTACACTTGCCAGGCAGGTGTGGCACCACTGAGTTACACCCCTGGCCCTAAGCATCAGCCCTTTAAAGATTGACTTGGAATGCTCATATGTTAATTGTATAGAACTTAGCAAAGAAAGGTAAGGTGATTTAGACCATAAACTCAGGATCTAGGTGGCTTGGGTTCAACTTCTGACTGTAGTAGCTATTAGCTATGTGAGTATGGATAGGTCAAAACCTGTGTCTTCTTTTGCTCAGTTGTAAAATAGAGGTAATAATAGTACCTGACTCTTAAATGCTAAGCAAATGTTGGTTATTATTCTTGTTTTGAAGCCACCATAAATTGGTTGTTGGTGATGGTGGTAGTTGTAGTACTGGTTGTTATACAATATTTGTTTATATTAATTCTCATCATACCAGTTCCTTTTCTCACTTTTTCATTTCTGCAATCATTGTCATCATAATAAAATGCATCCTTCACTCATTCTGCTAGAGATAGTGTGTTTGGTAAGCTTTGCCAAACTTTGTTTATTTGAAAATGCCTTAAATATCCCTCCACTTTTAGAAGATTTGCCTAAATATATACATCTAGATTAACAAGCATTTTTTTCAGCCAGGGACTTAGCTCAGTGGTTCCTGTGCCTGCCGCACAATGGCAAGGTCTCGAGTTTGATCCCCGGTACCAAAAACAAACAAAAACTAACAAACATTTTTTTCAACACAAAGCCACTATATTCGTTGATTTTGGGGCTTTATGAAAACTAATACATGGATTTATAGATTTTTGAATTTTATTCTTGGTTTCAGTATGATGATACAAAATGTGGCTCTTTTTTCCTATTGAGGAGCTTTAATATAAAATCTCACATGATATGAAAACTTCCCAGCCATTTTCTTTTCAAATATTTTCTGACCCCATTTTCTCTGCTTTCTTCTAGAATTCATCATAAGAGATATATGTTGGAGTTTCCCCTTGATCTTTCATAAATTTTAATCTCCTTTATTTTTCTTAAATCTCCTTGACTCTCTGTGTTGTATTTTGTGAACCTTCCTAAATTCTGTCTTTCAGTTCATTAATTCTCTCTTCAGTTACATCTACATAATCCAAGTACTGGTTTTTAAAATGTTTTTAACTGTGTTCTGTTTTCAAGAAAACTTAGCTCTTTCTGATATCTTTACTGTATATCGTTTTCTCTCTCTCTGTTTTCCTATAATTTCTGTACTTAATTGTTTCAACCATGTTTATTTTGGTAGTTAACTTCACATTTTTCTGTTATGTCATGTTTTTGAGTTTCTTATTCTCCCATTGTTGTGGTTATAAACACTCACATGGTGAGTTGTCTTCTTGCCATGTTATTATTTTTTTCTTGATGGTTATTTTCTATTGCTATAGGAGCTATGCATAGAAGCTTATTGTAGAATCTAGACTATTCCAATCTATTCTAACATTAACATGTTATGTCGTATTCAACAAGTCTCACTTCTCCGTATCTCAGTTTCTCCAACTTAAGTGACTCCTCTATTCCTAATTTAATTATTTTCTACACCAGCTGCTGAGAACACATAGCCTTGCATTGGTTAGAAAGAGCAAAGAAGCTCTTTTTTCTTTCCCAGGGTTCTCAATCCATATGTCTTCATTTAAATGGACTCATCTTATATTTAGTCCACAAGGATTTCCGGCTGAGAGGTAAGGTACAGTAGGGTAAGCAACCCATCATACTCTTTCCATAGCAATGTACTTCTTACCAGTGAAAAATGCCCTCTTAGTTCACAGGAACAGCAGTTGTGTAGGCGTTGCTAGTAGGGAAAAATGTTTGGTTTTTTAAATAGAAATATGAAATTATTAATATGTCTAGAGATAACTTGTGCTGCATGTGGTAATGAAAAATGAAGTTCTAGTGCAACAGTGCTGCTTAAATTTGGATTCACTTTACAGAAGTCTAACAAGATTTCTAACCTAGTATATAAAATTTCAATAAACAGGAACACGCTACAGTCTTGCAACATACAGGTACTGGATTTTCACCTCAAAACAAGGCCAAAGGAAACATAAGTAAATGCAAAAGTAGAGGACAAAGAGAAATTTCAAAGAAAACTTTAATCAGTCATATAATCTTAAATTTGAAAGTGAAGTCAGATGTTATATACCTCATACTTTTGCTTCAGGATCTCTTCGTAGGCATCTACTACTTGAACATTTCCTGTAACAGAGAGCTTGCTGCCCTGCAAATCATTCTTTCTGATTTTGTTAGAGCTCCAAATCTTGAAATATTTTTTCATATAATGAGGTGCTTGTGCATTTTGGAGTTTTCTATCCATCCCCCATCCCACTTATAGAAGAAATGTTCTTCACAACATTAATTAAATGTGTCCCAATACTATTCTATGAACATCCATAATGCCTTCTCTAAGTCTGGTACTATCCTAAATTTGAGATAAGGGATATTATCACATTTATCTTTCCCATGAGGGTGCACATTTTCAGAAGCTAGGTAACTTGTCTAAGGTCACACAGTTTCATTTTAGCTCTCTTGCCTTAGAACTTAAGCTGTCTGGCCTTAGAATCAGACCCTGGCTCCCGATATAATTTCTGTATGAATCTCATAGGGAACCTATACGTAAATGAAATGATAATAACAGAATGTGACAAGCGTCAACAGAATAGTGCTTTTTGAAGACAGAAAAGAACAACTAATTCTACTGTCCAGATTGGAAATGGTTTTGAGGACATAGATATCATCAGTGCTAAAATATTATATCAATGTTATATCATCTATTTTAAGAACAGCCTGCTCCTCCTACCTATGTTCCAAATTCATCTCCCATCCCCAGACTCACCATCAGTTCGAGGGAGTGCTAAATTCCTAATACAACTGAGAAATGCCCTTATTACCCATCTTGCAAACATTTCTGAAGCTGCATTGATAAAACTTTGTGCATTCTGCTAGGAGAACATTCATCTCATTCCTCTTTGAGATTTCTCTGTTAAGTGAATTTAAGAGTACAGAGCATCATGTGGAAAGTGCCCATTTACTTTAGATCTTTGTCCTTCTATCTTAGATGATGTGCTAATAATAAGATGGACACTTGGAATAATAAGATATAATAATACATATAAGATGGTATAACAAGATATAATAATAAATGTAAGATGGAATAATAAGATAGACACTTGAAGGAGACAAATACTTGAACTAGGATTTTTTTAGAATTATGATAGTCTGATGAATTGTATCCAATCTGAAAAATAACTACATGGAATAAATTAAACAGTGGCATGGGGTGGGGATTTAGCTCAGTGGCACAGCACCTGCCTTGCAAGCACAAGGTCCTGAGTTCAATGCCTGGTACCACAAAAACAAACAAACAAACAAACAAACAAAAAAACCTGGCAAAGCCAACATATGACAAAGCTTGAGTTTTAAAATTGATTATGACATTTATTTAGCATCTCTGAGGATGGCAACTCCATCATTAAGAATGTGGCTTCTAACATGTAAGTTTCCTCCTATCTGCACTTTTCACTTCCCCTATCCCTTTCTCTATCTCTATTCTTCCCTTCCTTTCCTTTCCCTTCTCTTTCTTTCCTTTCCTTTTCTTCCCTTACCTTCCCTTCATCCCATGATACACCTGTTTTTTGCACTGAAAGAAAAAATTGACCCCATTCAAGCTCTTCAGGTTTTTAACAACTTAAATGACAGGTGAAAAATGAGATTAAAATTTGCCCCCTTTAGGAAGCTCTTTGTTGATGATTCCACTCATGTTGATAATTTTGTTGCTTTATATTTGCCTTACTGAGTCTATTTGAAATCATTCAAGTTCAGGTTCATACCAGTAATGAACATCAATGTACAATCTCCTTTTCACATAGGCTGGAGGGATACCATATAGATAGTTTTGGCTGAGAAGGGTAATGAATCACAAGGCAGTAGATACCGACAAATTCTAGCTTGCACATCAAGTACAAAATGACAAGTACTGAGACAAAATTTTCATGTCAAAATGCACCTGGTACCAAATCTGATGAGTTTCAAAGCAGTCAGGTACCAAGGTGTGAATGTATAACATTCACACTGAGTCCTCAAAATCAGTCCATGATGTGAGGATTATTCATTGTTACACTGTTGAGGAAACATATTTAGAAAGTTTAAAGAAGGACAGTGAGATAGTAAGTAGTGGCCCCAGGATTTGAACTCCAATTCTCTGACACTCAATTTACATGTCACCTTGTTTGTGAATAAAATCCTTTGTTATACTTCCTCAGTTCCTCCCTATGCAGGTTAATTTTATTTACTATTCTGTGTACCTCATTTATGTCTTTATTCTAGCACTTCTTGTGTTTAGGAAGCTGTATATATAGATGAAATTTATAGTTTGTTTTTATTGCATTTGGTAAGTTTTCTTTTTCTGCCAGATCCTTCACTTCTTAAGGCTGACATCTTTTCTTCACTACCTGGTATCCTGGTCTTCATCTAGTGTCTTGCCCATAGTAAGCATAAATTTAATCTTTATAGGGTAAATGAATTGATGGATCAAAATAAAGTTCAAGGGCCATAGTTTCCTTCTACATTGAGTGAAAACTAGTTCAGAGGTACATTCACAATAACTTTTAACAACTGTTGAATAATATGAATTCCTACACAATTCCAATAAAAATTAATAAGGATGTCTAATACATGTCTTCTAGGGGGAAAGGATAATTAATTAGAATTTATTTTTTATTTGTGAGACAAAAGTAATAAAATGAAGAGATTGGAAAGAGAATTAGCCAGAGAGCCCTTTCAGAGCCTGTCTTAAATTACTTTTCTCATTGCTGAGACAAAATACCAACACCCACAGGGAAGGAAAGGTTTATTTAACACGCAGTTTGCAGAGGTTTCAGTCCATAATTGGCTGGCTCCAAGGCAGGGTGGCATGGGAGAGGGGCATCACAGAGGCGAATCAGTTCATGGTGGGCAGAAGGCAGCAAAGCAACAAAGGACAACCACAGCTCTTTTTTTTTATTAGAAAAACGTATTGGTACATTTTAGATATACATAATGATAAAATTCATCATAGGGAATTTGTACCAGTACATGATAATATATTTCTTCTTCTTCTTTTCCCCATGTATAAAAGTTCTGTTTCCATTTTTACCTTCAATTTTCTCCTTTTTTTCTTGTCCCTCCTTTCCTTTCTCCCTCCCACCTCCCTTTTTCCCCTTCTCATTTGAACATTTTCTTCCCACTTCTCAATGTCTATAGTAGATCTTAGTCCTTATTTCCTCTTTCTAGCCCTTATATCTTATGTAGGCTATTTAGGGCAGGTAGCACTCACACCCTTAATCCCAGTGCTCTTGATCCTGGCATCACACCACAAATCAGTTCCAGTGTCACACACTCTAGATCCAGCCACCTCTGAAAAAGCCCCACCTATGACCACATGAGGCCTTAGGGGGACATCTAGACACAATCCATAACAAATCCCAAAGCAGATCAGGATTTTGAGAGTTCCACTGTACCCTGAAAAACAATTAAGAAACAATGTTGGGTTTGGAGGCCATTATTATCAATTCTGGGACAAATTGTGAGCTATATTGTCTATATTATTGGAGTTGATTTGAAGGATATTTGTAAGAAGGATGTGATGAAGCTGTCCCCCTTTTCTGCAGAAGATTTGCAAAGAAAATTGGAATTGCTAATGAAGCAGTTTCTTTAGTAATTCTCCTGGAAATTTGTATAAACAAGAAGAGGATACTGTTTGCAAGGATAACTTTCATATAGTTATGTGGAGAAAAAGCAGAGGTTAATAATAAAATAATTATCATTATTATGCACAGTTATTGATGATTTTCTTGTGTCAGGCATTGTTTATACCCACTTTACATGTATTGTTTAAATCTTCACAACAATTTTGCTGTGGAGCAATTAAGTGTAAAATGGTTAAGGACCTCATCTGTATTTTCACAGCAGCTAACTGGTGAAAACATAATTTGAACCTAGGCTGCCAAACACTGAAGCTCAATATGTAACTCTGTGTATACTCTTCAAACTATCCCCCAGGTCTTTGATTTAATAATTTATCTGATTGATACAGAAATGAAATTATTTTTCTGTTATTTTATAATGATAATAGATTTTATTAGATTCCTCAAAACTGCACAGATTTTCATGGTCCTGAGGATAAAATATTTAGACTTGTGATATTTGATGTAAGTTTAGTGAACATTAAGAGCTATATAAATACCAAATCTCTCTTTGAGGAACTAACTGAGCTGTCTCTTTAAAAGAAAAAATATATTGTTTCTTTATTACAATAACTTCACTTGGCCTTCAAAGGAGGCTGGCTCAGGGACATTTCACATTTTCCTTCTCCTTCAAGAAATGTGTAAAAATTTAATACAGTAAATATCCTGACCCTGCAGACAAAACTCAAGAGATCTGGAAAAATCTACCACAGAGATTTTTTTCTCAACATTCAAACTATTCCTATTTCAGCCACAAGGAGGATGCAGGAATAAGTATGGATGTTTATAAGAAGAATAAGTTAAAGAAAGAAATAACATATGCATTCGTTAAACTACCAATTTATACAAGGATGCCATTATCCTTTTTTTAAAAAGTCAAATATAGTAAGAATTATATTTAAAAGGATAAAACTTCTCTTTTGTACCGCAGAATGGAAAATATAATCAAAATCTGCTTTTTGTAGGATGGTTTTCTTAAATAAATGAGCAGAAGGATGAATTATGTGACTATAAATAAATCTATTGACATATAATAAAGCAAAGTTTGACTGTTTTATGGGATCTCTGGAACCTTTAGATATATTTATAGCCATGTTAACAGTCACCTGTATTTTTTCAGGACTTTTATTTCATTTCACATTATGAGAGTTTGTGTGTGTGTGTGTGTGTGTGTGTGTGTGTGTGTGTGTGTGTGTGTGTGTTTGTCTCTCCCGAATTGGCCATTTGGAACCTTGTGGAGAAAGAGAAAGTAAGGATTCATACTCCTTTATTTTTGGGAAAAGAGGGTCCTCTTTACTTTAACAGCTTGGGTCTCACAAAGAAACAGGCTACTCCCCTGTGTTCTGGCCTTCTTGAGTCTGTGAAGTCACATTAGAAGTGCCTGCAACAACGAATTTGACAGCTATCTACTGCTGGCGGTGAAGTGGCAGGTCAGAGTCTATCCAAGTGAGAAGAGGCATGTGCAGAGATAAAACGTATTGTGAGAACGATGGACAGGACAACATTGCATTAGGTTCCTGACACCTGACACATTTTAGTACAATCAAGGGGCTTATTTTAGAAGCCCAAGGATGAGTTTCTTAGACTAGTTTATAGCTGAGGCACAGGACAAAGCACGATGAAGAATCAGAGGTCACAGATTCTCACACCTTACCTTGGGATATTCTCCTAAAGGAGAAAGAAGAGGAAAGATTAAAAGAACAAGAGGCAAAGTCCATGATACCAATGCAGGATCTTGTGCTTGCCAGGCAGGTGCAGTGCCACTAAGCTAAATCCCATGATACCAAATTCTGAGTCTGAAGTAACAGAGCAACTGAGCTATTGACCTAGCGAATCCATTATAGGGGGTTTTAAATCTGTCTTCCATTAAGAAATGTAAGGTTCCAAAGAGTATGGTTTGGATTTCATGGGGCTTACTCAAAGAGGAGTAAGTGTGGTTGTTCCTGTGCAATTATTTATAGTTTCAAATTTAAATCTGTGCTTAGTGTAGCATTTTTAAATCTGTTTCTGTTCTATTTTAAAAAGTGGACCCTCATATTCACCCTGTCACTGCATACATGGTCCCCAAGTGTTCTCAGTGAAGGGACCCAGTACAGACGAGAACTTAGGGGAAAGAGGAAGCATTTGATGGGTGAAGACAATCCTTCAGCTGGAATTCTAGCTGCAGGCAATAGTTAGAAGGTGTCTCTGGAGATTAAGAATCTCAAAAACTGTATGTAATATATCAGCCTAATATAAACTCTAGACCTGAAGGATGGGGCTTAGGAATCTAAATAGGAATTTGTTGACTAGAGCAAGGGAGAAGGAAATGATGAAAAAATTATGTATTAAATTGGAGAAGGACGTGCAGTTTTTCAGGATGATTGTGCATTAGCTCTTTAGAATGGATGCAGTAAAATAAACCAGTCTTTGTCCTCGGATTAATCTCCCTAATATTTGATAGTGTTCATACATGAAATTTGGCTTTCTGGAACTAACAACTACCAGAAACAGCTACCACTTTTGACATTTTTCAAAAAGTAAATAAATAAATTATAAGTATGACAAGTAAAACAAATAGTTTCAGCTATACACCTGCCACATTTTTGAATTTTGTACTACATTAATGATTTGTTTTCAGTTTTCTGCCTAGCGGAGAATTAATTGGAAAGTGCATCTAAGCTTTCCCAGCTTCCTTGGGAAGCAGTCAAAATAGAGTCTCCTATGCTCAATGCCAATTTAAAAGAGAAGAAAAACATTAAGTGGATAGGTGTTCTGCATATTAGCTCTGGAGAGCTTGTCTCTGGGGTTCAGTGTCACTAAAGCCAGATAAATGGGTCAGTGAAACTAATGACATAAAAATACATGGTTACATGACTAGCAGTGAGTTTGTTGGATTCATTCATTCAGCAAGCATTTACCGTGCTTCTAGCATGCAGTTGCTACCTGTTCTACACACAGAGGATACAGGGGAGAACAAGACACAGGCTCAGCTACCAGGGAGCTTACCATCATTTTTAAAGCGAGGAACCACAGACAAATACATAGATGAAACAAATTTCAGAAAGTAGAGAGTGCTGTGAAGGATAAAAATCAGGGTAATGGGATAGAATGTCCTTCAAGGTAGCAATAGCTAATTTTAGATGAGGGCCAGGGAGCACCTCTGAGGAGATGACGTTTGAAATATGCTCATTACTTGAAAATATTGGGGACAAGATGACAAGATGAACCAGTTAGACCTTAAAGACACTGGGTTTGGAAAGAACTAGGCATATTCAAAAGAAATACAGTTTGAAAGAAGAGCACCTTTTAAAAACTGCCACCTAAATGCCATATATATATATATGGTATATGATTTAACTAGCAAGTATTATTCCCACAGCCTCCACCCCTACCTCCCAGGAAACGTAATTAATGGGCTTTTAGCCAAGGTCAGTGCACAAGAGGAAGTCAATGCTAGTAAGGCCCAGGTGAAAAAGGGTCCCACCCAGGAGGGCTGCTGCTGGACGTGCATCTCCCACTCAGCACGCACATTGCAGAGGTAGAGGCCAGAATGTCACTGTTCCCGCCACAGCCCTGGGTAAGTCCCCTCCGAGAGTCGCACACTGCCTCGACAGGGGCTGCCACTCCTCGGGCCCAGCGCCTCGAGGCTGGGACTTTACCCTCCTGGGGTAGCAACAGGTCTAGGACAGGCCAGCCACCTCTAAGAGGAAGACGGGGACCCTTGCTCCTTAGGATGCGGTTCAACGAAGACGAGCGTGACCGGGCGCTAACCTCCGTGTGCTGAATTCCAAGAGCAGAGCGTCCTGTCCTCCCCAGGTGGAAGCCACCTTCTGGGCTCCAGTCACTGAACCCTTCACCCCCCGGAGTCTCTGGGCCACCCGGTCACCTTCGCTTTGGAAAACCAGGACGAGGATTCTCTCCATCCGCTTGCGAGGGGAGCCCCGGGGGAGACACGCGCCGAGGGAGTGGCCACGGAAGCCGGCTGCCAGCCTGGAGGAGCCTCCGTGCCGCCCCGCGCCTGTAGCCGCTCCAGATGACTGGGGTTTATTTTTATTTCTATTTAGGGCTACTTGGGCCTTAGTCGCAGCCTGTATTTCTTTTGCAAAATTGTAAAAGGCGCCTCAATAGCTGGAGTTTGGTTTAACAATTCTGGAAGAGGAGCCGGGGAGGCGCAGCTGCGCTCTGTGGGTCGCACTCACACGCGCGCACACACACAGCCAGGCGGAAGGCGAGCGAGCCGGGCGCGCGGCTGTACAGGAGCGTGTACTTGAATGGGGAGGGCCGGGATTCCGGGTCGCCCGGCCCCTCCTTCCTCGGGAGCCAGCCAGTCCCTCGGCAGAGCGCTCGGGCTGCACTGATTTGCTCTCTGGAGTGCGCTATTTGCATATGACTTGCCCATTTGTGAATTTGGATCCTCAACTCCTCGCTTCACTTCACCTGTGCCGCCGGGTTCCGAGCGCTTCACAGGCGTCCGCTCGCCAGCCCGCTTCGGCCACCTCTGCCGCCCGCCGGGCTTCTCTGTTCCCGCTCGCCCCGATTGCGCCCAGCTGCTTCCACCGCCCAGTGCCACGCGGCTGTAGGTGGCTGCTCCGCGCTCTTCTTTCAGCTCCCATCCTTCTAGCTCTCTTCCCCTGCCTGCGGCGGCGGTCTCCGTTTCATCCAGGCGGGAGCCCCAGGAGCCGACGGCTGCTCCGTGGCGCTGGTCCAGAACGCGCAGGCTTCACAGCCTCCGCGCCCTTCCACCAAGACCCCCGGGAGCACGAGAACTCTCTCACCTGCAGCCCGGGTTTGCCTGGCAGCTTTGCATTGCATCGCACGGAAGTCGAAACGGGGAAAAAATGTTCAAAGTCCTTGGATGTTGGAATAAACTAGCTTGAACCCAATTGGAGTTCCTGCTGCTTCCTCCTCTTGCTTCATTCCCATCTTTCTCCGAGTGGCTGCCCGGAGTGAGCGATTTAAGTCGTCAGACTCGAGGTGCCAGGGATCAGGAGGAAGCCTCCCCTGACATGTGTGGCATGCCGGGGCTCCCTAGGAGGTTTGCTGTTCCTGGGTGGATTCTGGCATCCTAAATTTCAGCTGTGGGAAAAGAAGAGGGGCTTTGCCTTCTTTTTAAAAAAATTTTATATTTTATTTAATTCACCGTTGTCTTCGAAGCTATTACTGCTTCTCTCGTCCCAAAATCCTGCAACTCTTCCTCCTGCTATGATGGGCCCTTGGGCATCATGAACTTCATTAGTCCTCACTGGCTGGAATTTAAACTGCCTGTTTGTAGTGGTCCAGTGCGTTGACCATGCACCTGAGAATCCACGCGAGACGGAGCCCTCCTCGCCGGCCGGCCTGGACGCTTGGAATCTGGTCCCTTTTCTGGGGATGTATCGTCAGCTCTGTGTGGAGTTCCTCTCATGTAGCCTCCTCCTCCTCCTCCTCCTCTTCCTCGCCCGGATCTCATTCTCAGCACGAGCACCATTTCCACAGCAGCAAGCAACACTCAGTGCCTATTTCTATCTATCGCTCCCCTGTTTCCCTTCGAGGAGGGCACGGTGGGTCTCTCTGCTCTTTATGCTTTTAATGGGGCATAGCGATTCCTTAACCCACTTGGCCTTTCAGCCGGTGTCAAGGGTGGGAAAATCATAAAAAAAAAAAAGTGTAAAATGATGAAAAAGCCATGCATGTGCATGAGAGAAGAACATTTCCACTTTCTCCTAAAGGCTTGTGTTTTTTTCTGCCTTCAGTCCCCCACTTTTCTTAAAAAGGTTCTCCTCGCTTTAGCTCCCTGGTTCACAGAGGAGCAAACACTACACTCCCCTTGGCAGTCTTCCACCCTCCTTTAATGGCACACAACTTATCAGATAAGTCCCGATGCTACATGTTGAGAAATCATTTGTGAACCTTGATTTCACTCTTCCTTCTGGTGGTCTTGTTTGGGAGCCAGTCGTGGGGAAAGAGCAGACAGTAGGCATCTTCTGATCCTCAGCCCAAAGTTGATCCGACTGCTGTAAAGTTGTCTGTGTGGAAAAGGTCAGGGGAGAGCAGCTGAGTCTAAAAAGGCAGAAAAAATAACTAATAACCAATGGCCGTTATTGTTCATTTCGGCAGCTTCATGTTTGCCTACATGTTTCGTAGAAAGGGCAGCTATCACTAAAACTGAGCATATAATGTTCCTAACTATTGGAAAGGAAGCAATAATGTAAGACTAGGCTAAGTCCATGTGTCATTTACTCAAGTGGAAATGATAGTAACTCCAGATGCACCATTTGTGGAAATGTTCTTTCAATGAAAGATAGTGGGAATGGGCTGGTTCACACAACACAGGTGTAATATGTTTTGCTTCAAATGATGCCCCTTTGGCTAGCTATTGAAGGAAGAGCTCCATGGCTCTTAAAATATATTCCTCTCTGAGGAGGCGATGCTCAGATTCCCTATTAAGAGCACAATGTCTGCAGCTAAGGTGGGAGCTTGCTGTAGTAAACTGTTCTAAAGAAAGGAGCTTCAGGATTTGTTTACTATGCACTCATTCTGATAGTGAGAGAAAAAACCAACAGAGTCTGCTAAAGACTGCAGGCATGGCCCTCCTTCTAGCATAAATGTGAACCACATGAAGGGTCCCTGCCCAAGCTGGTGTTTCCAAGACCTATAATATGCAGACCCCATTTGAAAAGTTGATTCTTCCTACTGCCTCTTGGCTGTGGGTTTCTGGTCTGTGGGATGTGTAATGTTAAAAGGAAACACACTGCAAAAATGCAGGCATACACTCTGGCTCTTTCTGAGTCTTTAAATTTATTTGAGGGAATTGTTAAGCAGCTCAGAGCTTGTGAGGTTGGTAGAAGGGGTTGGTGGGAAGCGGGGAAGACTTGAATATTTGATTCTGATCTGGTTGCTGTTTTCTCTGTGACTTCTGCTGCTTGGGTATAGGCTTTCTCTCTTAAAAACTAAATAAATAAACAGAAAAAAGTCACATCCACCAAAACAGCAATTACATCAAAATAAAAATGTGACTCCTAAGACAGAGGAAGACTAGAGCAGTGGGTAGGAAAGAAAAAATGGGAAGAGGGAAGGGAGAAACCCAGACAGACTATTACTAATAGCCATAATTAAACATGGAAACGCTCAGCGATAATTAGCTAAATTTTGCTAATTAGTGTAAGTGATCAGCAGGGAGATGAAGATTATGTGTTGGTTAGAGGTTATAGGCTGGCAGGGTCTATACATGAATGTACTGGTTTTTGTTCAGAATGTAAACAGTTAAAAGCAGCTGTTCATAAGTGATGGAGTTTAGAGAACAGAGTTCTTCCCTTGGGGGTTCCTCAGTCAGTTACCTCACACACACACACACACACACACAAAGGGGGTTGAGTTTTGCAGAGGTTCCATATGCCTTTTTTGTGCTCCCTCTGTTTCATTAAGGATTGGTTGTTCTCAACATTCCATAGTAAACCTTTTTGAGTGGTTCTCAGTCTGATTTCTCCTTTGCTTGCAATTGATAAGATTCAGTGTAATGGGAAAGGAGAACAAAATAAGCAAGTGGCCAGAAATCCCAAAAAAGGCCCTCAGATCCCCCAGAGCTGCAGAATGCAGTGAACTTCACAGTCTGGCTTGGCTAAGATAAGAAAACTCATGAATTCAACTCTTCAGTGTCGTCTTGCAGTAAGTCCCACCCCATTGATTTGGGCCTTGGAGAGAGAATGCATCTATATTAAGTAGGTTCCTTGCATATTTAAGTAATGTTTTTGAGCTTGATATCAAGAGAAGCAGCAATTGATAAGATGCCCCAACCTCTGGCTCCCCTGCTGCATCCCAGCTGTGACCTTTTGAATGTCTAACTGAAAAGACCAGGAGACCCCACAGAGCTTTGCTAACATAGCTCTCCTTCTTACTTGGAGAACACTTGCTTTCCCTTACTCTGAGGCAAAGGCAATAGGACTTGTTTTTTTTTAAATGTTTTGGGTGGTGGAGGTAGGAGGCATAGCACCGTGAGTCTGCTGGTTGTCACTGATGGCTTACTGCTGACCTCCTTCCAGAATCAAACGCAGTGCTCTATATTGTCTGCCCTTCATTCTAGTATAAAACTAAAACTAGTGCCTTGACTCCACCAACCTTCCTTGGACTGGAGAGTTTTCTTTTTCTAACTATGCTGGCCCTTGGTTATTTCTTGAGAAATGGAGAGTCCTGAGAGCTGCTGTTAATTGGTTGTCCCTACTACTCCCCCTTTTTCACCTTCCGGTCCTATAGTGGGATCCACACTGAGACAGATGCAAGAAACTCAAATCCTCTGAGAGGTGGCATTTCCCCTATTCTCTCCTTACCTATACTTGGTGCTGATCTTTACAAAACTGATTATGTTAGAGATTTGCACAAGTCCTTATACCAGGGCAGCCTAGAGAATGCTGAGCTCCTTTGTGAACTGAGAATGCAAAGACCACAACTGCCTGGGGTACCCAAAGTAGTCTCAGGTTAGAATTGTGTTTCAGGGTAAAATTAATCCTTGTCTGGTATCCTTTTCCTCTTTATTCCGTCATTTTCTTAGGTTTTCCCATTCTCTTTCATACAATCTTCTATTCAAGTCATTCATTTAAAACTCACTGAGCCCTCCCTGTGTGCCAGGCTGTGTGCTACCTACAAAGGATACAGACCTAAATGAGATAGTGTGGTGTCCAACTAGGGGTAATTTTCGAAGTGTGTTGATCACTATGAAAGATAAGTGCTTCTGTATTTTAAGAAGTGCTGGGGATGGGTGGAAATCCACATACCAAGCCCAATTAATATAAAATCTAAAATTCTTTATAAAATGCATATTTACATTCTCTTACATCCATATTATCCCTCCAAGATTATTTTCTTATCCTTGGCTTTATTCCTACTTTTAAATATCAGGCTTAACAAAGTGCAAGGTAGTTTCATGGTAGAGAACATACAAATAGTAAAATATGTACATTTACCAGACTTCATTTTCATATGGGAGTTTTGTATGCTTTTTGCTTTTTTTCTTCTCTTTCACCTTCAGTAACTCCAGTATTCTTCTGCCTGAGAAATGCTGTAACATTTACAAAATGGGTCTCACTGAGGATACTAGATTTTATATATGACCTACATTTTATCTTCCATAAAATAATATATATTTCTGACTTTTTTTGAGGGGGCTTAGATGAGGACATTAGATGGGGAACTAGGTAAAGACACAGACCTATTGAGAAGCTTAATTTTCAAAGAAAATGCACAATAATATATTTAAAGAAAGGAGTCTTGATCAAAAACCAAGGTTTGTGTCTTGGTGGGAGTGTGGATTATGTTGTGTAGGGGTCTCGGGGAGCACCTAATTCCAATTCACACTGTATTAGCAGAACTGATGTGGTGATGTCACTTGCTTGTAACATCTGAGTCAAGAGTCCTTGAAAGAAATTCCACCGCTCCTTCCTTGTCAGAGAACCCACCTTTAAAGTTTTTCCAGCCAGGGCTTGTTCTGTTCTGATCTATTGAGCACTTTCTTCTGTTCAGCCAGCTGCTGTCTAACCACTTTCTCTCTACCTTTCTTCTTGGGATTTGTTACACTGAATAATTCAGCATGTTGTTGGACAGATAAAATGATAAGATTTATGTGTCTTTGGCCTCAGTGATGAATTAATTAAATTGGTTTCTCCTCCTCTTTCTTTCTCTTCCCTCTAAATGCATTGTTTCTCTTCTCTAAAATTTGCTGGCGTTTAATGGGTCTGGAGATTAATTCGCCCTTGAAAGATGTTTGTGGGAATATTATAATATCCTAGTGTAAATTTCTTTAGTGTTTCAACATGGTCATTCTGTATGACGGAAGTGACAAATCACAGGGAGAGGAGAAGAGATATTCACAGCAGGTCTATTTAGGAGCAAAAAATAAAATCCCCCACCAAACTGGCTGATAGATAGAATTTCATAGTAAGAACTATACTGTATTTTTTAAAAATCTGATTTTTTGGATCTAAAGGGGATAACAGTGAATGAATTTTTCAAATTTCAGAGAGTTTGCTTCTCTAGGACCCTGGGTGGCTGAAGGGGAGGGAAGTCCTGAAGGCAAATCTTGAGTTTATTCATCCCTTCCTCCTTGTGTTAGTTTTCTTGGGCTGCCATAGCAAAATACCATGGGCTGGTTGGTGTAAACAACAC
This sequence comes from Heterocephalus glaber, assembly GCF_053883595.1. Classification (NCBI taxonomy): domain Eukaryota; kingdom Metazoa; phylum Chordata; class Mammalia; order Rodentia; family Bathyergidae; genus Heterocephalus; species Heterocephalus glaber. The sequence goes on from NW_028258379.1 coordinate 19,078,508, forward strand.
TAATTTATTTTGTCATGCCTCTGGACCCTGGAAGTTCAACATTCACATGTCAGCAGATTTGGTGTCTTCTGAGATTTCTCTCCTTGGCTTACTTACAGAGGGCCATTTTCTAACTTTGTCTTCATATAATCTTTTCTTTCTGTGTATGCCTTTCTGGTGTCTGTATGCACCCAACTTTTTTCTTCGGATGAGGACATGCATTCGATTGAATTAGGGCATACCTTAGTGGCCTCATTTTGTTTTAATCACTTTTAAAAGATCTTATCTCCGAATATGGTCACATTCTGAAGTACTAAAGATTGGGAGCCTCAACGTATGACTTTTGAGGTAACATTGTAATGTTCCTCTTCCCCCAGTGACTGGGACAGAACTAAAGCTGCTAGTGAATCTCTGTCAGCTCAGACTTTCAGGGTGGAAAACTCAGTGACAATGGCAGCAATTTAAAAAATTATGAGATAGTGACTCCAGAATCAAAGACCTATTTACAGATATGGGTAAAATGATAATAGTAAATTTAACTAAAATGTATATTTCCTTTCTTCTCAATTTATCTGCTGTGACAGAGTCAGACCTTGGTGTGGATGCAGACTAATTCTGACTGCAGTCTAGGCCCACAGGTTAGGGCTTTCTTACGGAGACCTGCTGTCCTTTTGTGCCAGACTCTCTATTGATTTCTTTTAGGACCTATAGCTGCTCACTCTATTCCTTTCCTGAGACACACCACCAACTCTTTTCACTCCTTATCTTTCCATAAAGAAAAACAGGTTAGCTTAGTGTAAAGGACTCCATGTTTGACAACTGAAAAAAATATCCTTTATGAAAGTACTTATCAATTTCAGTATTTTTCTGTTGAATCCATCTTTTAAAAGTTCATCTAAAAGTATAAGATTGCTTGTCTACTTCATGACGGAGTAATGATGCTTGAATATGATAATTAAGAAAGTATGCTGTAAAATTATAGAGCCCTGGTTGTAATAAATTGAACTAAGCAAATTATACAACTCTGGAGGAAAGGATAAACTTTTTGTTTGCTGGTTTGTTTGATTCTGCATTTAGATACTGCTGAAAAAAGCAATGAGAGAATCTGTGCTAAAGAGGATACAGGTGAATGCTAATGAAGTTATAATGAACAGTAGGGGTAGGTGGGGTGGGACCAATTCACTGCAGGATTTAGAATTGGAAGAAATATATCTCAACCTTTATGCACTGTGAACCTGGGTGAGTCACTTGCCTTGAATAAGGCTCAATGCCTTCATCTTTCCATTAGAAATAATAATAATAATACTAGGACTATGGACGGAATGGCATGGAAGATTATACAAGTTGTGCTTTGTACCCTGTAAATCACTGTATAAAGGTTTAATATTTTATGAGAAATATTTTAATGACAATGCTGCCCTCTTTTAATTCTTTGCATAAAGATGAGCTTTAGTGTTGGATGTTTGCTGGTTGGAAAATTGAGGTTAAAAAACATGCATTTACGAGTTCCCATTTCTTTATCTATAGCAGTACTTTCTGCCTCTAAGGGGATACTTCATTTACATACTACTTCTTAGGGGAAATGTAGATGAGAAAATCTTAATGAGTATTTTCTTGTTTATGCACTAGAAGAAGATAACATGTGACAAAAGTCAGCTTGTAACTTATGATAAACTATCTCCTCAGATAGAAATTCGTGCCAGGCAAATTTTAGCAAGGGATAACAAATTGTAACAAATTACTGGGAAACTCAAAGATGCTGTGAAATAAAAATGAAGAGACCTCCAAGAACTATCTTGAGACTGTTTGGAAAATTTAGAATTAGATCCCATTTGTAGTAAATTTGTCCAGAATGCAACCATTTCTATGTTCAGTGCCCACTGGAAACTAGAATTTTTAATCTATTTTATACTGAGAAGAAACAAGTCTTTTTTAGGACAACTATCTTCAGACCTGGAAATGGAGAGCTTCTTTTAATGTCATTTCTTGTATTTTTTCTTTCCATGGCTCAAAGGTTATAGAGCAGATAGGAGTACTTTATTATGCCCAAACCTTTAGAGTTGACTTTGTGGATTCTAAATTTAAATCCAAATTTCTTACAGATAGGAAAGAATACAGGGTCACAGGTTTTATTCAGAGTTTTCTTCCTGAGCAACTGTATGGATTTAGCGATGACATTTATATTTTTATTAATATTTTAACTTTTAGACCTTCTAGAGATATCTTGATCTTTTAACTCATCCTCTTTCTTTTAGCTATAGATTTCTGTGGGGTGTAGAGCCTTATGTGCCTTAATAGTAGAGCTGGGGAGAACTTTGATTTCCATTTCTTCCTCATTTGCATGATGAGAGCATTGAGTGAGGTGGTCTTTCTCGGTGTTTCTCGGTACTAGGACTGTATGACTCTGATTTGTTTGTCATTAGAGAAACCACTGTGCATCTTAAACCTATCTGAGTTCCACAGGTCTGTCACTATTTTATAGATCTATTTTCTTGACTATCGTAATAACTTTGCCAAAGCCACAAGCCAAATTTTCTCCTTTCCCTTCAGACAGGAGCAGCATAATGTACAACAGTGGCACACCATGATGCTTTAAAGCCCACAATCCAACTTTGCTGCAAAGTCACGCTGAGACAGGAAGAATGCAGCTTTCATTTAAACACACCTTATTAATACTAGAAGGGAGCTCTGAGTTGTGCTTAAAATGCTTCTCTGTGTTCAGCCATACCAGGGCAGGAAGCAGAATTACAGCTGATTTTATAAAGAGCAAGCAGTTTCTTTCTACTTGCAGTTCAGGTTTTGAGAGGAACTTACTGGAATCCTGTACAGGAAAATAATGTATACCTATTGTATGCAGGGCACTCTTCCAAGTGATTTTATTTAATACTCACAAGCTTTGAAGTTAATGAACCTACAACTGTTTTTTAAATAAAAGCACTGTGACTCAGAGACATAAAGTGGCTTGACAAATGCATGACTGCGATAAAGGCAGGATTCAAATCCAGTTCTGACCACAAAGCTCTCTGTCTTTCGGCTGTACCACTTGGTTCATTAACTCAGGAAATAGTCATAAAACAAATGCATCAGGTTTTCTTTTCAGGAATGGAGTGCACAAGTTAGCACACTATTTTGATTGTCACCGTTGACACACCTTGCCAATGAGGCTACAAGAGTGTCTAGTTCATAGCAAGTACTTGAATGTATCAGTCTGTCTGAACCCTTTCCAAACCAAGGCAGTAGCAGGTGTCACATCATGAAGTTTTGTGTACCAGAAGAAGAGAGGACGCTAGTTTATAAAAGAGGCAGAGGGCAGGGGGAAGTTGTGAGTCCCTCAAATATATATCAATAGTCTCACAGAACTTTAGGGATATACTAGTTCAATTTTCCAGATGGACAAAGTAAGGACCCAGCCACTGGTATCCAGTGAGCATCAGAATCAGTGAACATTGCCTTTTCTCTGCTACAGTGGAGAAAAAAGCCCTCTCATTCTTTCAAGACTCTTTCTCAAATTGCAACCTCGTTCTCCAGCTCTTTCTACCAAGAAGTTCCCTCTTAACTAGGTGAAGTACCTGCAGGCATGGATTCTGCGTGCACTGAGCTTTTCTGACCTTATATTTAGATGAATTCATCATGTACATCCTTCTAATAGGTATCTGGCTGTGTGCTAAGAAGCAGGATTTCTTGGGGGAGCTGAAAGCTTCCTCTGTATAGGAGAGTGTGAAAGTGCTCACATTCAGAGCCCTATGCAGTGAGACACTGTCCGGATTAGCTTTCACTCACCAGGTCGCAGGCAAGAACTAGCTTTTGTATGCACCTAGCACTGCTTCCCCAGGTGGAAGCTCTGACTGAGTTACTGTTCCGTGATATGTCCCCAGCCTCAGTCTCTACCCTCTTCTTTTACCAGCTTTTGAACACCTATATACAAATAAAACCTCTAGAAACCACCTAGGCATATTTTCTGAGAAACCCACTGACCCCTTTTTATTGTTTTGAAATACTCCTCCAACACTCACATTAAAATCACCATGGATTCTCTTGACTGACTTTTCCCCAAACTATGAATTTCATCTATTTCCAATGCAGTCTTTCAGAATTTGAATATAATTACACGCTTTGGGCACAAATTGTGGTTTTGGCTACGTAAGAAACTAATGGAAATGATCCGCCTGTTCCTGTAGTTTACAGATTATATGCTTCAGAACTGGGGATATATATTTAGGCTGCTATTCTGTGTGGCACATTAAAATAAAAATGAACTCAGGGCGAGCCACCATAGTTGCTAAGCAGTGGAGCAGGTTGATAGAGCACTGCATTCAATTGAACCAGCATTCTTGTTTTACTTCACATCTATCTGCTTTGCACCTTTGTCATTTCGTGGTGTCATAGAAAAGGAAGGAGGAGGAGATAGGCAGGGTATGGCTGTCTGCAGACTTAAACAAGGAGGAAGAAATAATCAGTCCAAACACCCATGTGAAATGATCATTTAAAAAAGAATCAGAAATTGCTGCAGAAAGAGCTCTTTTCCTGAAAAACATACAAGATATGAAGCAGTGCACAGATGTAGCTGACACCTCCACGGACATGGGCTTGGGCAGCTATTTATTTTCAGAACAGGAACCTGTGGCCAGCAAAGAGAAACTACCTAGCATTCCCATGCTGGTGACCTCAGCAGCTCCAGATAAAAGGATATCATTCTGGTTGAAAATTTTAAATGTGCTTCTACAGTTCATTTAATTTCTAGCCTGAAATTCTGGACTTATCATGAAGAAGTAGTGAGAGGAAGCAAAGGCTTTGGGGATTTTTCATAATTGATACCTAATAGAATAGCTCCAATTGCTTTGAAGCCTGGATTTTAGTAAAAGCCTAAAGACTCTCAGAAACAATCAGGTCACAGATTTTAACACCCCCCCCCCCCAAAAAAAACCCTTCTCAGATTCTTGGGGTCAACTTTAATAGCATTCTAATTACTTTAAAAAATTTTTAAAGGTGACTAAAGTGTTAATTTTCTGCTACTGGGAAAATTTGGCTTCTGAAGTAATTTGAGTAGAGGGAGCATCTTGTAATTAAGATAGCCACTGTTGTATTGCCTATTTTTTTTTTCCAGTGAGCTAATTATTGAATGACTTTTTTCATGAACCAGTATATCTGCATGATTTCAGAGGCATCTTTGAGCATTTCCTTATCTTAAATCAAACTTCTTAGATAGGTGAAACCCAAAAAAGGATATTTCTGCTTTCACAAGAATGACAATAATATCTACTTTGCTCATGAATAAGTATGGTAGCATCACTTTTTTCTCTTACTGCTCATGTGCCTGGCAGTTTTCTAAAAGTTTTAGTTCATTTTAATTCTCCTATGAGGTAGGAACAGTTATTTTCCCATTTTAAAGATACCAATGCTGAGACACGGTAAGTTTGACTTGCTTGCCAAAATTTATATATGCAATTCATGGCAGAACTAGTTTGCACATCCAAGCAGTTTTAATACCAACTTGTGTTCTTAATATTTATATAATGTTATCTGAGTCCTGTCAAAAATTCTAAAATGGAATACTGGATCATTTTTAAAAGGGTCTTTTATGTTCTACCTAGAGCCATGATAAATTCTAAGGAGTGGGACTATTTTCTGCATTTAGCAGCGAACGGTACACATCTACTTTGTGTCAAGTATTGAACCAAGTACTTCAGCTTACCTCATTCAATGGTTCAGTGACTACCCTCCAAGGTTATCTGTGACTTAACAAGCAAAGAAACTAAGTCATTTACCCAAGTTCTTCTACTCTGTAAGCAGATAACCCTTGCATCTATTGAACATTAAGGCTAGGTAATCCCTGCAAATGCAGACCTATTCCCAGGTACTAGAACAATTGATCAGAACACTTTCCTGTACTTGTACTTCTCTACACTTACAAGTCCTACTATTTTGTAGGAGAAGCCTTCCAAAATACCCATTCCAAACCCACTGTCATTTCAGTGTCTGCTAACAAAGCATGGTTATATGATCAATCAAGGATTCAAGTGCGAGGGACTCCTCTCTGTTGGAAAGTGAGCCCATTGCTGCCTCACTCCTCATTTTTCATCTACTATAAGATGCATTTTTCACAGGAAATTTAAGGCTGAATACTTTCAAAAGGCTTTCTCCTTAACTGATAGTTTTAGACAAACTACCAAATCTTCCAGGTTCTATTTCTCTCACCTGAGTAGTGAGGGAATTGCAATTAATGATCTCTAAGTGCCCTGCCGGCTTCATCTTTGTGAATTTAGTATTCATCTTTCTATCAGGGTTTATGGGCAAAATTTTAATAAATTTTAAAATAGTTTTTCACTCTTATTGGATCACCTTGAATGTATTGTACTTTTGTTTTTCACTCTTCATACACATAGCAGCAGTTCATTAATTATGAGGGGAAAACTAATGAAATGAATATTTTAAGAGAGGCAGTGGCTTTCATTTTTGGCCAGTGTGTGTGTTGTACATCCACAAGTGGGTGAATGTGTGAGCCAGATAAAATAATGTAGCATAAAGCCCTTAAGAGCATCCTAATTAGCTCCTGGCCCGGAATGTAAAGATCAGACTTGAGGGCTATATCTGCTGTGCATTATAGATAGAAGGATACTTCAGTACCTGCTTCTCATTCCTCTGAGGTCATTTATCAGTCCAGTGTTGCCACAGGCTCATGTCAACTTGTCAATAATAACCTCAGAGGAAAATAGCTTTTATGTGAAATAGGAATGTAAACCTTTGTGAAGGGTTTTTCCATGCCAGGGGGCCAGCTATTCTGTGGATGTGTGTTGCTGCCTGGTCCCATGTCAGCCCTTAAGTGCATATTAATTATCATGAAGAACTCTCAGATAATCCTGAGAATCCTCATTTTCCTGTACAAGGTAACTCAATAATGGAAACCCACAACAAGACTCACAGCCTGACCCCCAGATTCCTCAGGGTGATGCTGTTATGTTCTGAATCAGGGCTTTCAAGGATCTGGAAAGCTGCTTTGCATTTGTGGAGTCATCAAATGCTAAACCCGAAACATGTCTTTAGAGATCTTTTCCAATCAAATTATTTTTCATGTGAAAAAACTAACAGATCAGGAGTTTCTGAATTTTTCCCAAATCACACTTTTCAAATTATGAGTGGAGTTGAGGCTAACACCCAAGTTTCCAGCTTTTCTCTTAGGTCCTCTTTCTACACCACTCAATGTTAGTGCTCCAACTTGTCCAGGTGTCACTTGCTGTGCAGGGGACTGGTCCAGCTTGAGTCACAAATCAGCACCAAGGAGGAAAGAGCAGCATGGGGCCTAGAGACTCCAGCCCTCAACTGTTTCCCTTAATTGCCATCCTGAAGTTCAGTCCTACTCCATCTCAGGCGTACTCCTCCTTCCGAGGGTCCCACCCCAGAAGCCCAGAGGGGAAATTCAGTGTGCTACACTTCAAACTGTTTGATGAGAGCTTTTGAGCCTAATTACATGGAAGGTTTCTTCCAGGAAAAGGAAAAAGGAAAGAGAAAGGGAGAAATTAAATTGAAGTGTAAATCAGTCAAGGGCTTAGATCCCACACTTTCTTTCTTTTAATCAAGAGTAAAATAAGAGGAGAGTTTTAAAGATCATCAAGAAACCATTAACTACCCAAGGAGCTCTTGAATGAATGAAGATCATTTGTCATGGAAAGAAAAGTGTACAATTTGTCCAAAAAAGGAATTATCCAAACGTGGTGCAGTAGTTTAGGAACATGATGCTGAGGAAGGGGCAGTTGGTTTTTATGTGACTACTTCAACCTTCACTCCCCTAGGGCAATGGCACATTTTCTTACATACTTTATGTGTTCAATAAATATTTTAAGTAAATGGATTGATAAATATATAATGTCCAACTGGATAATTACATTATTTTATAAGAAAATGTAATATACTTTCCATTCATTTGGTATTAAGCATTATACGTGAAATCAGTATTCAAAATTGTGGCCAGTTTTCCTTTGTGGTTGACATAGGTTGAATATTTTCTTCTAAGATTACAGCTATTTGTAGCATGCTTTACAGTGCTATGAAAAATTCTAATTTCGTCTATCTCCTTACAGCCTTGTGAAGTAGGTGATACGATTGGTATTTGTCCCAATTTTGAAGCTGATGTAATCAAAACTAAAGAAGCATAAATGACTTGAGCAAAGTCATCGCAGTGTTCAGGGACAGAGAAGAAACTGACACCCCACTGTGTCTATCTCATCTTCTTGTGTGACCTAGTACCTCGCGACATTTCTGGGCTTTCCAGTAAAAGAAGGGTAGGAGAACAATAAAGAATAGTGTTTGCAGAGAAAATGCCCTGGACTTCACAGTTAAGTATTGCATATTTATAATGAGCAAAGCTAGGTGCCATCTATATTCTGAAGTGGAAATTAAAGCATGGGCTTTACTCTCAGTGATTTCCAGGGTGGTTACAAATTCCTTAAAGTGATTCTTGGGACTGTCTTTTGCATTTCTGCAGTATCTCTAGCTGCATCACCTACAAAGTTCTAACAATCCCCTTTGAAGATTCCCTAACCCTTTGGTTTTCCTGTGGATCCTCACTTACCACTGGAGCTACCTATCTGAAGCACTGGGCTCATTGTGTCACTCTCCTGTGAGCTCCTCCGGGCCTACAGGATGAAGTCCAGGCAGATCATGTCACTCCTCTGTGCCAGGGTTAAAGCTCACCCCTTAACTTCATTTTCTGCCCTTGCTTATCCTTGACTTTATCTCCCAGCGTGATCTTTGACCATTTGGCCTTTGTCTACTTTTTCTTTGACTCCTTGAACATGTCAATCTTGTTCCCACCATATGGCCTTTATATTATCGGTTCCTTCTCTCTGGACTGTTTCCTTTCATACTGTCACATTGTCACTCCTTTTTAAAGCATCTCCTCAGGAGCCCCTCTTGCATGACCCAGTCTAAAAACCATCCTTCCTGACCTCTCTCTAGTGAACCACCTTGTTTTCTTTCCTTATATCTCCATGATTTTCCTTATGAATGTATTGTTTCCTTCAACCTCCTAGCATTTAACTCTGAGAACAGAGACCATTTCTATCTTGTTCATAGTTATTTCTCCACTGCTGAAAACAGTGGCAAAGTGCCAAAACAATTTGGCAAAGACCAAATTTTCATAAACATTTGCTAAATTATCGTATCTGAAGCTCCCACCCACCATGTTAACCTCAATATTCACTAGGCTTCTTAAAAACTCTGTGTCTCTAGAATATACTGTTTCTGTGTTTAAGTCTTTCTCCTAGTTTGTATGTTTCTACTTATTTCTCACAAAACAACTTGCTCCCCAGTATTTGGTCTACAAAGTTTCCTCTACCTCTCAGCTGCACAGTGAGTTTATTAACCTTCTGTACTTTTCCACTGTAGTACTTTTCTTACTGTATAATTGAACTTATTAAGCATATATTAAGTCTTCTATACTCTTAACACCATCCTGGGTGCCAGGTAAGATTTGTGCCTTGCCTATAAAAGGTTCATGTCTTGGTGGAAGAGCTCACTCGAAATTTATAAAATATACAAGACTGTGTTGCTATTATTTATTGATGGTGATTGTTTTTCCTCTAGATTCTGACTTTCTTAGGGTTGATGAGTCATTCATTTCTATATTTTGAGTGGCTGATATAGTTCTCTTATAAAAGGTGTGCTTGATGATACTCTTATAATGAACTTAGTGAGTGAATTAAAGATGTAAAGAACATAGGATGTTTTAATAAACATTATAGTATGACAGACACCATTAGGTGAGTTAAAACTACTATGGAAATTTAGAAGGGAAAGCTGTCAGGATCAATTAGGACATTTAAAACTTCATACTTTGTGGGACAGATAAACTTTACCTCATGTCTTGAAGTAATTTGCACAGGCAGGCATGAGACAGGGTGGAATATATTTAGGAAAAAAATCAGAGATCTGTTCAGCACTCGGTGACCTAGTTTGCTGAGTGACAGGCATGTAGGGGATATGGTGAAGAGGGCTGGCAAAGAACGTGGGGGCTCTTTGAAGGAGGACATTAAACAATAATTATAACAAATTACACCTTTGGCATTTACAGTTTAGAAATCAGTACTGTAAGCCTTATATGCTATGTTTCTTTCAGTCATCCTACAATTCTTTTATCATTATAACCATTAACAAAGACAGAAAAAAGCCAAGCCTAAATTGGTGTTTAGATCTTACAGGAAGGGATTGCATCTTTTTAACTCCCTTGCTTAATGAAACAAAGTCAAGAAGACCAAAACTTTCTCCCTGGTTTACATTGCTTTTCAAATAGTGACAAAACTTGCCCTCTTTAGACTTGCTTTTTCTTTTCACCTGTAAACAGTTTCTTTACCTCATACATGATTCATCTCCACCCAGACCTAAGGTCTGTCTCTACTTCAGTTGTATCATCGCCTCTGGCCTTCCACTTCCCAGAGAGTTTCAAATTCCTAGAATTGTTCTCAGAACCTTCTGGATCTCTCCCCACCTATACATTTTAGAGTTGCTAATTTATATTTGGTTGTGAGATTTTAAAAAATATGTTTCTTAAATATATTTCATTGGAGTCAAATTTGGCAGATTTAGCAAATAAAAAGCAAGGTATCCAATTAAACTTGATATTTACAGAAACAACCTATCTTTTTAGTATAACTATTCCCATGAAATATTTGAGATGTACTTAAGCTGAAAATATTTGTTTTTTCATGGAATCTCAAATCTAACTGGACAATCTATATTTTACTTGGCAACCCTTGAAAGAAATCACATTTGATTTTTCTCTAAACATAGTGCAATAGTTGGAGGTGCAACAAATGGGTGATCATCCAATTTTGACAAATAAAATGAGCTTTTAAAGTACTATAGTAGTTGGGCAGGGCATTTAGCTCAGTGGCACCACACCTGCCTCTCAAGCACAAGGTCTTGAGTTAGATCCCTGGTACCAAAAAAACACAAAACCAAAAGACCAAAAAAAATATTATAGTAGTGCTCTGGAGGGGTAATTGGGATGATAAGAGACTAAATTAGATGGACTAGTCAGCAGACTTTCAAAGTCAACAAAGGGAAAGGTTGTGGCCTTAAGGATAGAAAGATACGGAGGAGCAACATTTCTGAGTTGGGATCAGAATTATTCTAAGTGTCACTGTTCCAAAACCAGCACAGTGAGAAGTAGACAAAAGGGCCATTTTAAATTATGAGTGGTCTGAACAATAACAACAGAGCTAGAAATTAATATAATATAACCTCTTATTTATATAGTGCTTCACAACTTTTAAAATGCTGTCCTATATTCCTGCATTATGCCTCTTTATAGAAGAGACTTGTTCTGAAACGGTCATTTAATTATGCTCTCTCTTTGTAAATTCAGTTAATTTCCCCATCAATGTAGTTCCCCAGTTCAGAGATGTTTGTCTTCATTTCTGCGCATTTTTAATGTATTCTTTTTATTTAAGGCCCACATTTCTCAGTGGTGAATCCTGTACTTCTGAAGCACCAGGTGATTTTGCATTATGCATAACAAACCTCAAATGCATTTGTATTAGTAGGTTGATTTGATACCATCAGATTCTCTAAAAATGCACTGTAACTGGCTTATAATGAGATGACCAGCCGGAGGCTAATTTCTGTGGTATTTCTTCCTGTTGCCAGAACAGGTGAAGACAGACAAGCCACAAGTGCCCACTTCAGATAATAAAGATGTAATTCTAGTCATTCAAGTTTGTGTTAAAGCAAATCTTTTCATTCCCTATTTTTCAATTAGTGCAGAGTGTAGCTCTATGGCCTCTAGCTACAGGAGGCCAGATGATCATGTATTCCTAACTAGATGTGTGAACAGAGACACACGGTTAGGCTGTTGACATTTCCTCAGCTGCTCTTGTATAGGTCTTGACAATTGTTCATCAGCACAGACTTGCCTGCAATTAGCTGTCTGAAAGATGAGGAGCAATGAGTCCATGATCAAGTGGGTGAGGCACTGAAAAGACAGCATAGCCTAGCAGACCAAAGGTGGGCTTTTTAAATGCACACACCTGATTGTGACTGATCACACTTGCCTTACCAGGCTGCTAGAGACCAGCGCTCCGCAGATTTGCTTCTAAGGGTCTTAGTAGCAAACATATTTGGCTTTGTCATCATGTATTCTCTGTCTCACCACAAGTACTCAACTGCCACTGTAGTATAAATGCAACCATGGACATTATGCAAACAAATGGTTACAGCTACAACTATGTCCCAGTACAAACTTATTTTCAAAAACGGGTGGGCTAAGTTTGGCAGTTCCTGCCCTTGACTCAAGCTTCCTGATTCCCATGGTCACATTAAAACCTGTACACCTGTGAGTGATGGCAAACCTTTTAGAGCTTTCAGTAATACAAACTGCCCACTGTGGCATCTATACCATAGGTGTGCCACCACTGAGCTCCATGGTTGTGATTAAAAATGTTTGTGTACACAAAAACTTAGCTCAGAATTCACACCTTAGTAAGTGTTCATCAAATGTTAACTGGTACCATAATTATCATAAATGAATTTTAGGGCTGCAGGGAATCCTGGTTGTCACAGATAATTTTCACCTTTTAAATGACTAAGTTTCCAAGAAGTTTAGGGTCTTAACCAAAGTTACTGTCATCTGTTTTCTTACAATCCTGTTTGCATACCATTTCTGGGATGCCAAATAAAAATGGCAGCATGAAGCCAAGCTGTATATTGTACTGGAGGATATTTAAGCATCCATTCAAAATGTATGCATTGAGTATCAAGCATGTGTAAAACATTGTGCTATTTCCAGTGATGCAAGGATCAATGGAGTTCTTGCCTTAGAAGATCTAACACCTCATGGGCACCCAAATAAATATAATGAGGTAGTAAGTGACAGGTTTCAAGTACTTCTTACATGTCAAACCCTGTGCATAGGTGTTTAAAAGTGTTATCACATGTGGTCCTCTTGATAGCTCAATTTTAAGCATTTTGTAAATACACTGAGACTAAAGTGTTAAGCTATCTGCTTATGGTTAAGAGTTTGTAAGTGCTGGAGCAAAGACTTGAACTTGTCTTTCTAATTATACGTGTGCTTTTTGACAGTCATTGAGAAGATGTCACGATGGAGTGTAGTTTAGTTATGTATTTTTTCCATTACCAATTACTCTATAAGGTTATGTTCCCAACAGATGTGTGAATTACTCATTATTCTGTGGGTCAGAAGTTCAGGCTTGAGTTTTCTGGGCAGTGCTGATAGTCTCACATGGGTTCCCTCATGTAGCTGCGGTTATCTGCAGATAGGCTGGAATGATAGTGCCGCTCACATATCTGATGGTGAATTCCAGTTATTGTTCTTGGGGACTCATGTGGAATGGTTATCTCAGTTCCATATGATGCCTAGTCATCCACCTGGCTGGCCCACAGTTCTTCACATGGTGGGCCAGGCTGTCTTCCAAAAAGAACGATGTTATTGGATTTGGAAGAACTCTTGAGCTTGGAGGTCACACTGCAGCACTTTCCCTGCATTCTGTCAGTCAAAGCAAGTGTCAGGGCCAGGCCAGATGTAACGGATGGGGAAATAAATTATACGTTAGTGGGAGGTGCAGTAGAGTCACACTACAGAGGAGCAGGCATGCAGAGATGGGAGGGTTTCTTGTTATATTTGCAATCCACAACAAAGTGGTAATTTAGCTGGACCTTAACAAAAATCTAAAGATTTGAGAAGTAGGGACTTTGGCAGAGGAGGAATTAGAAAGAGCGGTAGTTCAGAGAAGCTGAGAAAAGGCCCATACAGCAATACTACATTATCCAGAAAATTTCTACTTGCCTTTGCTCTAACAAGAGAATAGCTATTACTGCTGGTGAGGACATAATTACAAGGGTGGTCTTCACAGGTATGATATTTGAAATTTTTCAGAGGATTTTTATTTCTGTTACATTGCTTTATTATGCTATACAATTTTGTCACATTTTCTTCCACAGAGAAAGATGATAAATATACTAACTCCTTTCTGTTCTTCCGTTTGGCATCATCATGGCAGCAAAGCCTGTGTTCTTAGCTCACTTTCCAAAGACAATCATGTGGGCCTGCTGTGATTGACTAGGGCTGAGTGTTTACCCCAGCAGCTTCTTTGTTGCAGAAGATGAAAGTTTGATGGACTTTAAGATGGAAAGGAAGGAAAAGGAAAATTTGATTTCATCGGCAGCTGTCTTACCTATCTTCATTAAGACAGGCTGTGGACACTGAAGGCCATTGGGAGCCAGTGGTCATAAAACTAATGGGAGCCACTCAGCCTACACAGCTCATATTGCTGCTTGAGACCTGTCATCTTGGTAGTTATTGCAGCAGAAGACAGAGTCTCCTGAAGGGAACACAACAGTCCTTGTGTGACAGAGAGGAAACTGAAAGAAATAGATTTTTCTATTAGCTGCAAATCAAACCTTTGCACATCATCCCTCAGGGTGACAGCACCTGATTCTCTAAGGCAGAGTTGGAACAAATTTATTCAAGCTTGCAGAAAACAATATGGGATCAATATCACTGTGTGTGTGTGATGGAAGCATACATGGTGTCTCACTTGAAGTGTTGGGGCTAGCTGTATGCATATGTGTAAAGGATGCATTTGTGGATATGAAGTTGAAGTAGTGAAGTTGAAGACAGAATCCAGTTTTGATGGGAGTCATTTTAAAATGAGTGAGCAAGTAACACTCCAGCTCCAAAATTTCTGATTAGGAGCTGTTTTTCTCCATGTATGTTTGCAGAAGGGAGGTAAGAAAACATTTCTTTTTCTCCTGACAAACATTCCAAATGTCAGCCTGCACAGGTGTCTCTGTCCATTCCTGTGGGTTCTTTGGGTTTCAGTCTAACACTTCACATTTCACGTATTGTAATAATAATGGTAGCAGTTACAATTTAATGAGTTTGTATCATGTGCCATGTGGTTCATATATATCAGTGTCTAATGTATGTAAGAATTCTTATAAGATAGGTATCAGTTACCTCCAGAAAACTAAGGTTCACGGAATATAAGTAAGTGACTTGCCCAAAACCATACAGCTGAAAATTTGCAATGCAGGCTTCCAAAACCCAAAGCTCATGGCCTCTAATTATACTGCTCTACCTTTTCAAGGCTGGCAGTAATAAATGTATAAAGATTTGTTAAGGAATCTTTAACTTAATTCTTATCTAATTCTTCTTTGGAAAGTCCTTTCAGTTGTCCACAAGTCAATTCACCAGATACCTGATCTAATGGTGTTATCGGGAAGAAGCTAAAGATCCTGAAGTAGAACTTTTGGATCAAGCAAGGGACTTGCTAAATCATCTAGTGATTCTAATTGAACATCCTGTAGGGATACTGTTGCTGCATTGTACAGAAAATGAGGTCTGAATAGGTCACGACCATAGCATTGCAGCTAACAGAAAGCCTTCTCTGTTCCATGTCTTTTCTCTACCGCACTGTATATCTCTTGTGGAATAATTCACTATATTTTAGGTTTATATCAAGGAGTAATGTAAAAGTTGTTCAGTTGTGATCACTTTAGGCCAAAATTGGCAAGCTCCTTTTTGGTCAAGTGTTAGATAGTACAAAGTCTTTGGCTTTTTGAACCAGAAGTATGTGTATTGAAACTATTCAATTATGTCCTTATATAAATGATCAGGCATCATTACATCCAAGATGACTTTATTTACAAAAACTCAAAAAGCATTGGCTTCGGCTGGGGATTTCTGCCTTAGATCTTTAGTGCTATAGCTCTCCTCAGGAAATGACAATCTCCCCACCTGAGATTTATGCTCCAGTAGTATCAGTATCATATTAGTAGGATAGTAGTACTGCTGATGAAAGCAGTAATAGCACCAGTACCAATAATACTTCCTCTTCACATTTGCTTCATGTTTTAGGCTATGTATCCCAACAAAGGAGTAAATGATTACACAAGAGATGTGCAGTATTGCAGAGGAGAAAAGGGAAGGTATTTTCGCAATGATCATCTCTCATGATCTTTTGTAACTCCTGCTCAAGATCTACACATGCAACAGAGAATTACCAGCAGAGTATAATAAAAAGAGAATGAGCTTAATTGTGTCAATTATAGAAAATGATGTTATGGAAAGAAAAGGCCTAGAGAAAATACTGTAGTTATGTGTCTCTAGTCCCCATTAGGGGACAGTTTATTTGGTTGTAGAGTGAGTGTCAGAGTTCCTCAAATCCATGCCTATCAGTCAGTCCTTTAATCTGTAGGCACTTTGCAATTGAACATGTGCTGAAAAAAGAGATTTGATCTAAGAGGCTGTACTATGATGAAAGCCCTTCATCGTTACCATATCACCTTTAAAAAGTTCAGTATCTTAGTGAGTGCCTGTGAGGAGTGATGTGTTTAAAAGATAAACTGAGGAACAATAAAGCTATTTAAGTTTATTTGTGTAAACAGCAAATCATGAACAGGCAACTCCAAACAGGAAGTGGTCTAGGGCTCCACTGAGAAAGCAGAGGGACAGACTTTTATAATGTGGCTGCAGAAGTAGAAAATACACTAAAACCTTGGCCTGAGAGTAACTTGTTCCGCAAGTGTTCTGTAAGATGAGCAAATCTTTCTAATAAACTTTAACTTGGTAAACAAATGTTGTCTTGCAAAATGAGTAGTACATGACAGTGAACATCACGTGATCACAACTGAGCCAATGATTCTTCTCTCTTCATCCCTCACTGGGGGCTTGTGGTTGACTATCTTCCCACAGCGAGAGGTTGTGGCGATCTCCCCTGAAGAGGAGGAGAAAAAAGTAGAGGAATCCCTCACTTCAAATGAGATTATGCAGAAATGTAAAATGTGGGACGCAGTGCAAAATTTTGTAGAAAAGCACTACCCGAATAAGGCTGTAGCAATGCCAGCAATGAATGTGTTTAACAACAATGCAATGTCATTTTCTGTGAAATCCTCAGAAGGAGGCAAAAGCAAGTGTGATTGGATACTTCCTTGTTAATTTGCACAAACAGAAAAAGATTTCATTGTGCCAATAGATAGCAGTGATTCCATTAGTGATAGTGAAGCTCACCCTTCACAATAACCCTCCTCTCTCTTGCAGCCCTGAAAGTTTTCAAATTAAGTGCAGGTTATTTTGTTTATTTTTCTTTCATTTTTATTTTCTTTATTATTTTGTATTATATTACAGCATTTTAAACATTTTATATGAATATTTTATGTTGCAGAATAAATAATCTGTGTTTCCATTATTACTTATAAGGATATTTGCTTTGATATACAAGTATTTTGGATTACAAACATGTTTCTGGAACAAATCATGCTCATTACCCAAGGTTTTATTGTATTTGGTTACAGTTATAATGTGGGCTTATATCCCACCAGAAAGTCCTAAGTTGTAATTATGTGTTTATTGGCTCCAATTGGTTGAGCTTAAATTCTATTCTTTTATTCTCATGTAGACATTAACAATAAATAGCTCAAATTTAGCTTTGCTTATGCTTGCAAATCAAGTAAAGTTAAAGTGACTTATGAGGTCTTCCTGGCTTTATTTGCTCAGGAATTCTTACAGGTGTGGTCTCCATGTTAATGTACTATAACATTATTGTTAAATCATTCAGTAAGCATTTATTTGATACTTAGAGGTCTTTTCTAATTGGTAAAGGCAAACAGGTATATGAGAATCTGGCCTTAATGCATCTTTAGTTCCACAAACACACCTGGAGCAACATTCTTCAGACCTTGATCCTAGGCTTACAGCTGGCCAGGAGCTCTGTGGTGCCACTGGGTTCTGTCGGCAGCTGTCTGGTACCAACCTCTCAATCTTCCGCTCATTAGCATAATCTTGGGCAAGCTCTTCTAATCGCTTTCTCAAGTTCCTCATTTGTGAAATGGGGATTGTTTTTAAACTCTATTTGTTGAGGATTTAAGAGCTAATATGTATAAGTGTTTACTTTGCCAGGCTGTAGTAAGTGCTAGAATAAATGCCAGTAATCATTATTATTACTATGATTGCTGTTATAATTGCTGCTGAGGAATAACTGCCATATGAAGTTTTATTCCAGCCTACTGTTTTCATTCTGAACTTCATATGTTTTCAGAATCCTAGCTGCTTGATTAACAGGACATTTTTCTAGAGAGTCCATGGCCAGTATATCTTTTCAAACTTGTTACTGAATGCCAAGTTTAATGAGGTAAGCCACATTTGTGCCTTAATATTTTACTGATGGAAAGAATCCTAGAGGTTATCTAAGTCTGGAGCACATTTTCAAGATAAGGAACTCAAAGTAAATGACTTTCTCAGAGTAACACTCAGGGCAGAATGAGGGCTAGATTCTCAGTGGTTGTTTTTGCTGGACTCAAAACTCCTTCCTTAGCCATTTTGAATTTATTCCATCTCACCTAATAACTTCTTCAGAATTTTGTGATTCTTTTAATGTTCATACTGACTTCAGTCAATAAATTAAGGAAGTGGACATATTACCCCAGCCCAATGACTTCGCCTTATCTGCCTTCAATTCCCTCATCTGTTGAAGGGAACTTACATCCAAAGATCACTGTGGTAGCTTTCAGGTCAGCCAAGATGCAACCACAGTGAATAATATGGAATCAAAGTGGAAAGTTTTCAGCATTCTTGTGTTATAAGGATTTAGATATTACTCTAAATCTACAGAAAGTATGTTCCAGCCTAACATGGCCAACAGGCCAGACAAAAACGTGCAATATGCTTCCATCATGAAAATGCGCCTTTATTGTCCCTAAGTTGGTTTCTGTTTCTTTGGAGGCTTCGGCAGGGCTGCAGAGCTTGTCTGTGGGCTAGAATGGTTTTTCAGCTGAGTGTCTTTCAGAGTGATGGGTACACACCAATTCTATTGCGTTTGGCCCATAGGTGGGGGATTAAGAAGAAGATAGGATAGCTGTAGCCATGCTAGGCTGTATATTCCTTCTAAGGACAATGCTCCATTGTTGTTGAAGCCTCTTCTTTTTATATTTCATTGTATTTCCTCTTGTCCCTCCCTATCAACTTTATGTACCTTGATACACATCTGTCAACAGAATATTGTGTAAGGGCAAATCAAATTTAAATATAGTGGATCTCTCTTCATATACTCACCTTTAAAGTGCCTTTAACTTTAAAGGTATTGCTAGTTGCTTTGGCAGTGATTCAGGCCATATGTATATATATCCCCTCCCCCCAGGTTATTTGTTTGCTTGACTGTTTTTAATGGTTGTTCATTAACATCAGGATCTTATCCAGGAAACTCATTTAATCTCCACAGAGCTTGGGAGTTGTTCACATTCCTTGCTGCCTGCTTTCCAAGGTCTCCAGGAGGCTGGTTTCTTGATTTTCTCTCTGCCCTGATACCCAGTTTATCATCAGAAATAAGCTCCAGTTGTCTGCAATTGCAATCTCATTGGGTCTTCAAGATAACGTCTTGTTTGACTCTTCTCCCTCAGCACAACTTCCATTAATAGTTTGGGATTTGGGCTTTGGGAAAAGCCTGACCTCACCATATGGACAATTGTGGTTGATGTTCCCCATTATTTGGTTCGTTAAACTTGGCGGCCTTTTTCTTTCCCAGATAGGATGAACCTCTTTTCACTGAGCCTTATTAAGAGTTGTCTCCTTAAGAAGGGTCATTTAGAAAGGGATGTATGGGGGCCGATCCTAGTTTCAGAAAGTAATTGATTTTGGTAGACAACTTTATTTAGCTTTTAATGTTCTTTCACATCTGTAAATATGATAGCCATCATTTAACAAATGTTTATAAAGGAATGAGTCATGAGAAGAATCAAACTTATTCCTTCTAATGCAAGACAGTTATCAGTATTATCCCCATTTTATTTATAATGGAAATGAGCCTCCAAAGCACTAAGTTATTCCAAATCTCATATTTGGGGATGGAGCTGGGATTTGAGTTTAAGTCTGCATTCAGAGCTTGAGATTCTATCTTCAGTGTTCTATCCTCTTTATACTGCCTTGAGCTACTCAATTATATTTGAGGCTCATACCTTGGTTGTTGGTCTTTGAAAGGCATGCATTCATTCTGATTTTCTTAAGTTTATTAGATATCTGTTGCTTCACAAAAACTTACCCCAAAACAACAGTATAAAGCAATGAAAATGTATTATCTCATTTCGTTTGGAGGGGTTGTCTGGAAACCACAGGCAGCTTAGCTGTGTGGTTTTAGCTGAGTGAGGTTGAAGTCTGGATGTTGGCTAACTCAGATGTAGTCATCTGAGACCTCTACTGAGGCAGGGGGACACACTTCCCATGCCAACTCCCACTCACCTGGCAAATTAAAGCTGATACTGATAGGTGTCTCAGTTCTTCAACACCTCCAGCAATCTCTGTCCTAGCTTTATTTTATCCATAGTCAGTTAAGTCTTCATTGAAGTTTTTTCTCTCTCTCCTGCCCTCTTTTGTTCCTCAGCAGTATCTTTCAGATCAGATCAGGCCATCTGTGTTAGTTTCAAAGGCTTCCATAACAAGGTACCCAAAGTACCAGAGATTGAGTGGCTTAAACACCAGAAATTTATTTTGTCACAGTTCTGGAGTTTACAAATCTGAGATTAAGGTTTCAGGAGTGTAGGGTTTCTTCTGTGACCTCTCTCTTTGGTTTGTAGATGGTCTTCGTCTGTATGTGTCTGCATCTTAATCTTTTTTATAAATAAAATACTATATCGGATTGGGGATAAGCTATCTGATCTCATTTTAAGTTACTTAAAACTTCATCCACAAATACTCAGATTCTGAGGTTAGTATTTCAAAAATGTGAATGTTGGAGGGTGACAGTTCATCCCGCAATACCATTTTTGTCCCTTGGATGTTGGGGGAATTTCCTTTTACAGTTTTTTTTTTATGTTTAATTTCTACATCCTTAACCTCTCTTTATCTCATGTCCTCAAATCTTTTGTATAGCTAAGTTTAACTGTTGTCTGCCCATTTGGGTTCCCATTTCATGCCAAGAATTCAGATGCTGTACTTAAAGTCTTTGAAGGTTAGATTGATCCTAAGAACTTCTAAGGAATTCTCTTGGAACTTTTAAACTCAAACATAGTGTTTTCTGAAAGAAAGTATGGGCATCATCAGATGTTCTTGTACAAGATTTTTTTGAGTACACGTAAAATGCTAAGAAAAGGAATATATACTAGTTTTGAGGGCAAATCTGAGCCTCTTTCTTAGGCTTTATCTAAATACCAAGTAGACATTCTAGAAAGATATGATGAAATGGTCCAAGAATCAGGTGGAAGATAGATGAACAAAAGGAACAGTATTTCTCATATCTCACAAAAAATAAGCAGTTATCACTAAGAACTTGGTACAGAATATGTTATTAAAAATATGTGCAGCCAATCAGAGCCTGTGCCTACAGCGAACAGGGTTTCTAAATGCAAACATTTCTGGAAAAATGGATTCAAGGGTCTTGCTGGCTATAAGCAGTGTCTCTGGAACCAAAGGGATGACACAGTTCTTAAAATTGAAGGCGTTTCTTCCCAGGGTGAAAGTGAATTCTACTTGGGCAAGAGATGTGCTAATCTGCACAAGCAAAAAGCCACACGGTGACTCCAGGTGGCAAATCAAACAAAACCAGAGTGATATGGGGAAAGGTAATTTGAGGTCAAGGAAAGAATAGCATTATTTATGCCAAATTCTGAAGCTGTTAAGGCATTGGACACAGAATCTATGTAATGCTATACCCCTGTCAAGAATGTGAACTAATGAAAAGTAAATAAAACAAACAGACAAAATATAATCACTGCTGGGTTGGGGATGTAGCTCAGTGGACGGCTTGCCGAACATGCAGAAGGTCCTGGGTTAGATCCCCAGTACCACCACCAAAAAAAAAAGAAAGAAAGAAAAAAAAAAAGGAGAAGGAGAAGAAAGAGGAGGGAGGAGGGAAGAGGAAGAGGAAAAGAAGGAGAAGGAGAACAGCACAAAACTCTGTGTACCACTGCTCGTCTTTGTTTCTCTTTAGCGCAAGGGAAGTATTTGAATCTTTTACCAGGACGTCCACTTATTACCCACCTATGGTCTGTCAAAGTCCGATACAGCTGCCACCACATCTTGATTTTCCTTTAGTAGGTGGCAGCTTATTAGTTATTTTGGAACTCCTAGGTGACATTAATGTATCCAGCCCCCCCCCATTATACTTCTCTTATCCTGCAATGTGCCCAACATGATGGGGAGCAGCCAGAACTACTACAATGGCAGTTCATCATGCATTTGGTTCGTTATGTTTAAACTATATCTGGTAAAAATAAGGAGAGCTGACAGGTCTTCATAGCAATGTGGTTATTAGTCTTTTCCTTGGGTGAAGTTTGAAAGGTGATTGGGAATAATTCTTCTCAAAATCTGAAGTGCTTGAGGTACATTAAATACTGTTCTAAATACAGAACCAATACTCTATTTTATTAGAAAAATGAAAAGGGTTCTCTGGAGAAACTATTTAAAAGATTAAAATAGCCTTTACTGAAATGTGGTTTGGTGGCAAAGAAAGGGAATCCATTCCCCTTTGCCAAAGTTTACCAGAGACAAAGTGGAAAATAAGAATTCAAAATAAAATTGGGTGTAAATAAAGATATCTCCAATAAGCACTGTGCAAAACAAGCACCAAAATACCCAATTGGAAAAGTGCAAAAAAGTATTAAAATAACACTAGATTCTTCTCTAGACCAGGTAAAAATTATGTAATTTCATTGCTAACCAGGTTAGTTATATTTATGTTCTCATTGTCCCTTAATACAAAAAAAGAAATGAACGCTCAAACATGAGTGTATTATTGTTAGATCTAGCCATTATGCTAGCCTAGCCAGAACAAGCTACAATAGAAGAAAGTTATGCTGTGGAAAACAATTTATTTAGTGCATTTCAATGCTACACCAACTTTTATTTCTTAATATGGGCTATTATTTCTTATTGGAAAGAAAGCAGAACAAGATTCAGTCCTTTGGGGAGAAGATTAAATAAGAAATACATTTCCAGATGATATCACAGGCAAGCAGCACTCTGAAATCAGTAGACATCAAAATTAATTAGGCAGAATCTATTGTTTTGTTAGGTGTAAATCTCTCAACATACCACAGTGCTAGGAGGAGTCACTCCTGAATGTAGAGTACAACTTCTTTTTCTGGCATCTCCCACCCTCTGTGTTCTTAAGTCACATGGAGGACAACCCTGAAAAAAATGTTGTATTTGTCTGCATCACAAGAGCACCATACAAACACTCCTTGCTTTCAAACAGCTTGTAATTGCATCTCATTTTTACTCAAAATGAACATTTGACATTGATACTGAGAAAGAGAATGAGCATAGAACAGGGATCCTGTCATTACTTCCTTTAAGTTCGGTATCTTAACGGTGGAGATAGTTAACAAGAAATCCAATCTTCTTAGATATCATGGCAGGGATGATATTAAAAATATTGAAAAACCAATAGGATGTGGAGCTGGTCATAATCAACTTGCTTAGGTCTCCTTTTGAGAGGAGCATTCACCCTTTATTTGCAGAATGATTGCCAGAGGAGAAAGGGGTACGATGATCAATGGGAATGTTTGAAGCAATGACCTTTTGCCATTTACTTATGAAGTATTCTAACATTTTAATAGTAGATATAAGTAGCTGGGCACACACCAATTGATACTGGCCCCACATGTTGATAATTTTAAGATGCAAACTTTACTCCAAAGGTAACTGTTCTATTGCACTGGACTTTTATCACAATGTAATCTATTCTTTCTTTATTTTTTCTGTTTCTGTATCTTATTTCTCTCTCTCCATCCCTCTCTCCCTCTCTAGTTATTGAATTTTGAGGGTGGGAAAATTCAACGTGGGTGGAATTTACATATCATGGTCTATTGTTTGGATGGAATCAAGAAGTCTTCCTATGTTAGAAAGTATATTTATTTCCCAGGCATACTATTAACAAAGAATCAGAAACTGGGTGGTTTAAAAGGCCAGAAATTTATTTTATCACAGTTCTAAAGGAGGAAAGTCCAAAGCCAAAGTGTCAACAGGCCCATGCTCCCTCCAGGTTCCAGAACAAGACACCTCCTTGTCTATTCCTAGCTTTCTGTGACTTCCTGGTAATCTTTGGGGGTCCCTTGGTTTCCAGAAGCAGAATTTTCATATCTGGCTTATTGTCACATGACCTTCATTTTCCTCTCCAGTGTCTGTGTCTGCTCCTCCTCCTGTGAGGACACCAGGGACTTATCTTACTCCAGTATGACCTCATTTCAACTAATTGTATCTTCAGTGACCTTATTTCCAAATAAGATCATGTTCAAAGGTACTGAGGCTTAGGACTCCTAACATACCTTTTAGCAGAAGCACAATGTAACCCATTTAATCCATAACAGGGAGGAAAAATCTTGAGGACAGAATTGTGTCATTCCTTTTGATGGATGAGAACTTAATATGAGGGATAGTTGCTTCACGGGGGGGGGCATACACTGGAAGGTAGTATATGATGAACGTTTGATTATGTCTATTTCTTTTTATTATAATGTACATTTCTATTATGGAATGCTTTGTGACATATTTAGCACATTAGTATGTAGTAAATGTCTATATGTTATAAGAAAATGAATATACATACATTGTGGGGGGTAAGTGGTCAGAAAGCTTTATTGATGGTATTGGGGGCAACATTAGCAAAAAAGTTTTCAAACTCATAGTACTAGTAATAACATGAAGTATTAATGACATCTTTGTTTCAGAGAAAATCACACACCCTCTTCAAGTTAAGTTGGGCAAGCAATGGCATTACTAAGGCCAAATAAAGTGCAAAAACTAAATTCACCCACAGTTTGAAAAGCTTCTTATTTCATGCCACTGAAAGTGACCGAAAGCACGAGATCCCTAGCTCAGGAGCTCTCAGTGCCTACCCAGGTGAAGTCAGGCTCTGGAGGTGTGTGCATGTGGAGAAGCAGGTAGAGGAAGGTCAGTTTGGATTCCTGATCCTGCCCCAACAACAACTGAACAGAAAGACTGCTTTTTGTCGAGTCCAATGTCAACATGATTACTTTGTTCACCAGGTGAGGAAAGTTGTGACATGCTATCTTTGGAATGCCACCCAAGTATTTTCCCCAGCTAATTTTATCACCAAACTTCTAGAACAAAGCAATAACGATTGTCAACCTTGAGCTATTCTCAAGCTGTTGTCATATTTCAGACAGAGAGGTAGTGGTGCTGAGTAATACAGAATTTATTAGGAATACCTTGTTTAGGTAAGTCCTGGAAATCAGCACTAGAGATGAGTTTAGACATCTCACTATTTTAAAAATTCCTGTGGAACATTTTTTGACTAAAATCATTGAGTATTCTTATATTTCTATCATTATTTTTGCATATTATTACAACTGTACTAGAGAACATTTTCTAATATTGAAATTACATTTTTCTTTTATAATCTTTTGCTTCAGTACTCCCATTTATGTTTGTTTCAGCCTCTGTAAGCATTGCCTTCCTTTCATTGTGGTTTATGCTCTAACTATTGAGTATCTTTTTCTCTCTGCTCAGTTTGTTTTTGACTATGTTATATGGCTATTTGGTTTGCAGGTAATATTTTCTTATTGTTGCCCAGGAATGTATCTTACAGCAATGTGGCCTGTACAAATGCTTAGAGGCAGAAGAGTATACGTTCCCTTGTTTCCCATCCATATCATAGTTGTGTTTCTGAAAAATCCTCTAAAATAAGTGAAAAAAATATACTGAGCTTGAATCCACACCTTCTTATTTGATTATAGGTATGACTAGATTTTCAAATTTTACATTCTATAATATGACTCCTATTCTGTAAAGATAGGAGAAAAGACAGAGCATTCTAATTGGTTACTTTTTGTGCCAGCAGGAGCTATAACACTGCTGTTCTCCATCCTGTGTAATTACTTGCTCATAGATACGAAACCACCCTGAGCATGGAGAAGGATTAAACACTGATCAAAGGCAGGTTTAGCTCTATCCTCAGGACAAGCTGATTCAATGAAGAAAAGCGCAGGCTCTTGGAGGGCTTTGGGAAGGAGAAATAAATTAACAGTTAGTATATAATAGCAGCAAAAACTGCTGATTGAAAGCAGATCCGACAGTTTTGGGGACTTGAGGTATTTGAAGTAACTGAATGAGAAGAAAAACTGTACTCCAATTAGTAGGACACGGTGCAAAAAGGCGAGATGTGCACTTCTACTACTCCATTCCACTAGGGCCTCAAGTCTTTTTAAAGACAGACTTTGACTTTTTTAGAGTTATTATCAATTATTATTAACAGTCTTGTAATTTCATGTGTGTTGCTTTTAGGTGGGCTTAAGGTGATAGTTATGGCACAAATCAATTATGGATGTTTAAAGTCCTCATTGCAGTTGAGTGTAGCAGTAGCGTTGCCCTTTACATGAACTGCTTTCTCTCTTAACCACAACTTTTAACGAGTGTCCTCATTTAATAAACTGATCTTACTAATATGGGAGGATTTTGTCTGGTTAGGATATGAAATGCCTAAGGATGAACTACTCTTCTTTTAGCTTTTGTAGTATGTACTGTTTCCCCCTCTCTATTTTGCACAAGAGCATGTCTGGTCAGAAGAGAACTGTTTTGTTTGTTTTTTATTCCAAGGATAATATATTCCCCTGCTCCTGGATAATAGTATAAAATCATAGCCATACTAACAAAAGCAGATAAGACATTAACATATGATTCAGATTAAAACATCAAATTGAAGTCTTTGACAAATACATAGAGAATTGTGGTTTTGCCCAAGGTGTCTAATTAATTGCTACAATTTTCCAATTCCCTATGTTCAGTATGAACATGCCTTTGAAATGCTGTTCATGAAAACAGAACTCACTGGTCATTAAACATGCAAATAGCAATAAGTAAGTATACAATTCAGCCATATGTGTAGTAAGTGCTGTGAACAGACAAAGTAAGCAGTGGTCTGCTTTTCTACAGGAAGTGTTCATTTTATTTTGCAGTTTGGTCTTAAAATATTACAACTGACCAGGGCCTCATGAGTTGCTGGTGTAGTATCTGTACTGTTAATGAATAAACCAAATTCAGGGGAGATAAATTGATGTCCATTGTATGAAGCAGCTATTAGAAGCCTTCTACACTCCTCCTGTCCAACCAACTTACCTAATGGATATGTGAGTAATGGCTATTTTGGAAAGTTTTAAGGCTGTATCTACAAAAATCAACATCTATGTCATTTGTGGATAAATCAGAATTCTATAACCATCAGCAGGGATTTTTTAAAGCAACATTCCCTATGCTAATTGCTCGATGCCAAGAATGATTTCTTTGTTTATTTACTGTTAAACTCCAACACGTATCACAATGCGTGTTTAGTACTCAATAAATATTTGTTGAGTGAACTCATTTTTATACTTTGTATTCAACTATGATATCTGTATGATTATGTGTGTTTATCCAGGTTTGTAATATTCCTTTGTACCAACAATATTCTCTGTACCATATGCTTTTTGTTTTATTTATCATCATATCAGAATTTTTCACTTTCTTTGAACTTGGTAGTAGTTTTCTGAATCAAACTGCATAGTATTATTTATATATGGCAAATGTCCAGTTAGATACTATTTTGTAGTCTTTTTTTTCCAAAAGGTAAAAAATGGGTTTATTAGATTTCAAAACCAGTCCTAAGTGAAAACCATTTCCCTGTCAGATGTTGTAACTCATATTGTTTGGTACAATTTATAACTTAATGGAGCGTTGTTTTTCTGAACAAGTTGGATGTACATGAGCAGATTTTGTAAAGGACATTCTGTTCTTCATTATAGTATTAAGAACCCTAGGACAAAAGTTGAGTTTCTACTCATATGTTGGAGTTCATTTGAATTATTTCAGTGGGTATTTGAGGGATGACTTAGAACATTGTGGGAACAGTTGCAGAATTATTTTTCTCTCTCTCTTTCTTTCATTCTTTCTCTTTCCTTCCTTCCTTGTTCCTTCCTTCCTTGTGCCTTCCACTCTCCTTTCCACTCTGTGTCCATCCCTCTCTTCCTCTCACCCCTCCCCTCTTTCTTTTAGTTTTCCCCCTCTGCTGCTGGTTCTGGGAATTGAGCTTAGAACTCCTCTACCACTGAGGTATACCCATAGCCCCTTTTTTTGGTACCGGGGATTGAACTCAGGACCTTGCACTTGTGAGGCAGGCGCCAGAACCACTGAGCCAAATCCCCAGCCCACCCTTTTTATTTTTTATTTTGAAACAGAGGCTTATTAAGTTGCCCAGGCTGGCCTCAAATTTGATAACCTCTTGTTTCAGCCTCCCAAGTAACGAGATTACAAGCGTACACCAGTGCCCCTGGTAGAATGATTTTTCATTAGTGAATTAGGAGTGTATGATAACTCATGTATAATATATTTAAAACAGTATTATATGACATCATCTTTCTCACATTGTAGCGAATTATCTATGTGATCCAGTAATGAAACAAACTCAGAAGGAAGTAAACAAATCAAGGATTTATTCATGGAGCCCTCTGAATCCCTCCATGTGGCTTTGGCAGCATTTTGATTAGAAGGCCTTTAACACTCTTTGGTATTGGTCTGTTCTCTACTGATTTACACAGTTTAGAAGAATGCATTGGACACATGTTTGACCACATTAGCAGATGGTGCAAATATTAGATCAAAAAAGTTTTTGATAAAAGTGAAAGGACCAGGGAACTAACATTTCTCTCCTATTCTATTATGCCTCTCAATTCTTTACCAGAACCTATGGTATAGAACTATGATTTTTTTTCTAGATAAGAAAAGTAAAAATTAAATACATTAAATATCCTGGCCTTAAAAATATAACCAGAATAGAATTTTAATTTTTCCTGATTCTATAGAGTCAGGAAAATAAAGAAGTAAATAAACACAATTAGTTTAGAGAAAATCTATTTTGACAGAAATTCGTGAAAAGCATGCCACTGGATTTCAGCCAACCACAAATTCAATCTGAACTATCAACTACTAAAAGTAGTACTTAATGTGGCACAAAGTCTACTGTACTTAGTGCTGGGAAAATCCTGCCAAGGAATCCACAAACTAGGCAGCATTCTGAAGAAGAAAAGCTGCAGACCAGGGTCTTTTCTTAGCCTCTGTTGTGTCTGTTGATGACAGCTGAAGCGCTGAAGGATGCTCAGATAAGGAGTGACGGTGGTGAGGGTAGAGGATGAATACAGGACATCATATATGTTGCAGTATAGTAGCTGTGTGGTGATTTTCAGTGCAGAAGTACTTGTGGTCAATACAGTTAACGGGAAGAAATGGGATCCATGCTTGGAAGTTGAAAGGGCAACTATCATTCAATATAAGGGAATTCTTTCTAAAAACTTCAACTAAGAGCTAAGAAGGCATGAATATCAGTGTTCTAATATTTAGTTTATACATATGTGGCTCTCTTCTTAGGAGGTTACGGTGTTATGATATCTCACATACCATAATTCTTTTTTTTTTTTGGTACGGGGTATCGAACTTGGGTCCTTGCACTTGCAGGGCAGGCGGCGGAAGCACTGAGTTAAATCCCCAGCCTATCACATACCATAATTCTAATAACAGGGTGCCCCCTTCTCTCACAAGCACTTGCACAATGAGATGCTTACCTCCCCAGTGTGAGGATAGATTCATATTAAACCATCTTTATAATTTCTGATGTTGTTTAATGCAGAAAAGAATTTGTTAAGCACCAAGCATGTGGATGTATTTCATCAATGTGGAACTAAGGATTTCTCCAAACAAATCAATAGACAAATCTATGCTTGGGTGTGGAGGCTCTTGCCTTATTGGTACTTTGCTTTTGCCCAGAAAGAACTTGGTCAGGAATCATCAATGTTATTGAATTAAAGCAGGAAGAATCAGGCCTATGAGAATAACAGGCTTTAAAAGGGAATAATTCAGTGAAAACTTAAAATTTGGTAACTGAGATGGGAGTCTTTTACTTTCTTTTGAAAATCAGATGAAAGATGCTGAATAAAAACTATACACATGTGCCCACACAGACTTTTGTGTTCAACTTCAGGAAAGAAAGAATTCATCTCCAAACAACCCCAAATATTAATTTATCAGAAAAAGCAGCAGGTTTACAGGAAGAGAAAGTAATCAGTTCATTTAGATAAATGGTATTGACATAGAGATTTCACATGTATTTGGTAATGTACCATAAATCCTACACCAAGTTAAGAAATTTGTGATTTTTGTTCTCTTTACATAGCTTCCCAAGAATAGGAGTGGACAAAACATGCATGAGGAGATGTCGGACAGACTGGGGCTGCATGGGCAGGTAGATTTGGTGAAGCAGATTTGGGATGGTGAGCCTTCAATTTGTGACTAAATACCAAAAATGAAGCCAGAAAACCATGAAAATCATTGTGCCTGAAAGAGAGTACATTTATGGAGCTCTAAGGAAAATTTTCTAATATCTAATCTAATAGTTCTGTTCCATCCTTGGAAAATAAGCTTGCTTGTGTCAGTATAAAATCTGATATATATAAAATCTATAGTTGTGTCATAAATGTATATATGCATATGTGTATATAATTAAGAGAAACAGCTCTGAAGAATCAGAGGTCTTTGTCGTTTAAAAGCTCTGGTTGCCCTCCTTGTCTAAATACGTCAGTGCAGTGTGAATCTTTAATTATTCATGAGAGCATAAGGTCTGTATTGGTCTGTATTCCTTTATCTGATTTTTTATTTCTATCATCTCGGCCCCATTCTCTGGTCTGTGTTGCCTTCTTTTTCTGTTTTTCGTTTTCTATGGGAATGTGGAAAAGAAACGTTAGAATAAGCTTTCTTCTTTCCTTTAACATACAACATTTGCTTAACCTCTTGGAGAGTGACGATTTCCTGGCCGCGGAGTCCTGATGCTGAAGATAATGAGAAGTGTTGATCTCTGCACTGAAGCTCGGAAGCTAAGAACAAACATTATTCCAGGCCAGCACTGGCAAGGTGACAGAGGGCCCACGCTTGTCTCACCTGTTGTCACTTCCAATTCTACATCCGGTTTACTCTTGCTCAAGGAGCTGCCTTATTGTTTACTTTGTTGGGGTCTGGGCATAAGCGTGGTGGATTCTCAAATGCATAGCAAACAGTGGATGAGTAACATGTCTATAATTATGATTAAACAACAAAGGCTCAAGTATTTAATGACTCGCTAATCTCCACTGTCATTTATTGCCCTAATAGCAATTTCCAATACTTGTTGCTTTGTGCAGGACTCTGTAAGCAAACATTCTAAGAATTTTGTCCCAGGTGAAACCGTGTGTGTGTGTGTGTGTGTGTGTGTGTGTGTGTGTGCGCGCGTGCGCGCGCGCGCGTGCACACATGCATGTACTTGTTCAGAAAAGTCTCCTTCTCTGTTCTTGTCAGGACTGCAGCTGTCTACCATTCCCCAAGGGTGTTGCCTGGAATCAACATGCAGGGCTGTGAGCAGACTGCCGCTTAGATGTGGCACCTTGCATATGTGCTATCGTTCACACTCTGACTTGCCTGTGTGCACAATGCTATCTTGTCTCTAGAGGACCGGGAGATTATGAAATGCAATTTCTCTTTGAGATGCATAATATAATTCTTCTCTTTCCAAAAGGAAAAACAGCTACCCTTGCTAGAATGGCAAAGAAGGGTCTTTGTGTGCCCTCTCCCACTGTGGTTTTGACATCTAAATCTTCTATAGTGGATTGCTGCAATGATGAGATAAAAGCAGCTGCCTCTCCAAGAGCTGTCCATTTGCATTGATATTTACATTCTTTGCCAAAGTGACATCATTACCATTTGCTTAGTATTTGCACCACAGGGATGTGTTTTACATAATTTAAGAGTTGCAAGTGATGGTAATGTATTTCAGATGGGCAGCAGAGGCCACAGGGTGTGGAATCTCATCCCCTTCCTCCTCTAGGACCTTAGTGCATAAATGAGTCCCTAGTCCATCTTCCTAAATCATTATCAACAGCATTGCTTGTTAGGTGCCAACAGTATGTCTGGCACTCAGCTCAAAACATCTTTCTACATTTTTCTTTAGCCCCACAACAAAAGCACAGAACATATACCCTGATCCCCATCAAATAGTAAGGAAACTCACAGCTAGAAAAATTGGTACCTAGAATAGGTGTGAATTCACAGAGGCCCAAGGGCTTTACCAACTATGCTGTACCTCTCTGTCTCCTATCTTAGAGCTTACTTGTTTTTCAGATTTGAGAAACAAGAAAGCTTATGTGCTTTTTCGGGAAATGACATTTGAAATAAAGAGAAGTAATACTTGGGGCTTTGACCTTGGTATGCCTCTCCCTCTTTCATTTCCATCTTTATTTCAGGTATGTCCAAATCCCTCTTTGAAATGAGTATAAAAGGTTCATGTTTGCCTTGAAATAAAGCTACATGACAATACTAGAAACTGAATGTGGAACCCTTACCAGTTGGCCCACATTTAGCTGTATGTGTCTTCTTAGTTTGATCCATGAGAAAAGGGTTTAAAAATAAATTTTTAAGCAATTTTTCTAAATGGTCTCCAGAAGTATAACATCTTCTGCTCAATTTCCAATCTGGTTTATCTACCTGCACCTCCTTCTGATCACTCTGTTGCCACCATCCTTCATCATTCTTCATCACGGAGTCCCATTATAAAAGAGAAGCAAAAAAAAATTACTCATTCTTTCTAATCTTGAAATGGAGGATCAGAAGCAACTTTGGTCTTATTATCTCTCCCTCACTCCATTGTCCTTTCTTCCCAAACCATATGCCGCTGAGTGACAACTTTGTGAAATTAGGTATATTGTAAGTTGAACAGTGTTTTCCTTCATGTCCTTCCAAAGGCTTCTTACTTTTAGAGAATATACCACTGCATCTGTAACTCTCCCAGCAATGCTGTGGCCTAGAAGAGTACATTACCCTGCCTGAAGTTCTTTGACATGCACTCCTAAATATATCCTCTCATCTTTTTCTTGTAACACCATAGCGGTTTTTATTTAAGCACTAGACTTGGAAAGATAAGAATTTAAGCCTTCTTAGAAACTGTCCCCCTTACTAATATCACAGGGTACCATATACATGGTCACCTAGGTCATCTCAACTTAGAAACACCCCACAACAATGGGTGAAGGTAATACAATTGGGAAGGCCTCTTGAATTAGTATATTTCCATACAAGCATAAACATCCCCACTTCCAGGGCTCTCCTTGTCCTTTGTCCCATTTTTTTCCTACCTACACTGTTTTTCCTACATCTAAGAGCTAAATACTGTTTTGTTGCTCTTCAATCCAGTTTAGATGTTGTTCCATGAAGTCTTAACATTCTTTCAGTTTTAAACCTGGTAATGTCCACAGTACTTTGTCCTGCACTTATTATATCAATACCATTTACCTTACATTATTACATTGGGCAAATGTTTGCACTCCTCATTAGATTACATGTACTCAGAAGGCAGTGGCTTTGTTTGATCCATTTGTAAGGACCGCACAGACTTACAACATAGCATTTGTGTTCACACATGATGTGTTCACGAATGTGCTGATAAGAAAGCACTTTATTTGCTTTGGCTTTAATTCTGTTCCAATAACAGTGACACAGTTTGATTTATCTTCATATCTTTCATTGGTTTACAGTTGTTTTTCTTGAATGGTGTATAATTAGTGGTGAAAATAATCAGAAAAGCTAAATAATTCAGTATTTTCCAATAGATATTACAAAGATACTTAATTCTCTAAGGAAATGAGTAAATAAAAATTTAAGAATAGCTGTAGCTCCAGTAATGAATTAAAAGTTCTTGATAGGGAGTTAAGTTTTGATGGAGAATTGAAGAAAAGCTGTGTGCTTACAGGCAGAAAGGAGGTGGGAAAGTTTGTCTTGCAGGTAATCACATGAAGATTAGGTAGGCAGTGTTACAACTTTTCAGTAAAGAGTCTGAGAGGAAATATTTTAGGATTTAGCTTAGGCTTTTAAAAGACAGATTACATAATTTTTAAACATATTGCAGAATGAAACTAGGAAGCTCTGATTCAAAAAGCAACAATTAAAAGTATTAAAACATAAACCATTTTTCTTTTACTTTCTCTGTGTCTCTCTGTGTCTCTCTCCCTCTCTCAACTTGTCCTGGTGTTTCAAATTTGCTATTCAATGTCATTCTAACAAAAGAAAAATTTAAATTTTAAGTTTTAGCAATTTTTTTCTATCCATCTTTATATTCTGTGATGCTAGTCTTAAATAAGAAATTTTAACTCAATATGTAGAATTACTAAAGTAAGAGCTTATGTCATAGCTCATGGAGTACATATATACTTTGTTTTTTTTAATTTCATTTTTGACACACATTTTATATTCTCTTCCCTTGGCTTATCACTTGGTAAAAAAGGAATGCAATTTTTTTTGAAGAAGGGAGACAGCTACAGCTTATTGTGTCTCTTTTTCCTTTGTCATAATTTTCAATTTAAGTGGTTGGCTAATCCAAGGAAGTAAAAAGTAAGGAAGGAATAAAGTCAGGTTCCTTGACCATTCATGTTTCTTAGAATGTCGCTTTCTTTCTGTGAAGCACGTTTGGCTGTCAGAGTTGTAGCTTTCCTAGTTGCTGAAGCAATGTACTTTGTACTCACACAGAGCCTCACTAAGTGGGTAACACAGACCTCCAGTATCCAGTGGTCCTGGGCTTTGCTAATTGTTTGCGATGCAGTGGTAAAAACAATGAGTATGCATAGTATATATCCATGTTGATATGTGTATTTATTTTGCTCTTGCATATACTTTTTTATTAAGATTGACTTAGAGAATACAAATGCAAAGACGTAATAAAATTATTAAGAGTTCCAATCATTGTAGAAACTTCTAGACTACGTTAATTCTGGGAGATGCTACTTGTATTTCATTATATTCCCAAATGAGAAAATGTGCTGGTTAGATAGGAGAGGATATGTATAATTTTAGAGCAACAACAGATTAGCATGGATTTACTTTTGTTCCTAATCTGCATGGCTGAATTCAACCATGTTTACTTTACCTGAGTAGACAGACGTTGATGACAGAAGAATCTGTAAACCTCTGAACTGAATTGCTGAAAGAGACCTTGATTCCAGGACTCAACATTTTCTGCCTCTTCTGTAATGAAGGTTTCTAGCTGGTTTGCTTGCCTTTGACTCTATCATTCATTCGTTCATTCATTCATTTAGTCAGTCTTGGCCATACCAAATTCTGCTTAAATATTGGCATGTCCTCTCATTTCCTGCCACTTACCAGTACATAGGATTGGCCTCAGCCCACACCCAGCAGTTCTTGGGACCTCAACATTTTGAGCTTACACAACTTTTTCTAGGCTGTTTCTTTTGCTGAGAGACACTCTAGCTTCTACTTATCTATCATTCAATAACATACGTGGATGGCACCTTCCTTACAAACGAGTTGATTGATCTATAGCTTTATTGATCGCCTCATTCGGAAACATTACTTGAATGCTTGCTGAGTTCTGGGAACCGCTCTCTACGGAGACTCAAATATTCCTTCCTCTGGGTTTTCTCACCACCTGGTCATCACAGTCTTTACTCATCCACACTGGGTTCCACTTCTCTGGGCCGCATCCCTCCACTCAAGTTTTTTTGTGAGAGTAGAGGTTATTTCTTCTTTATTTTCATATCCACAGCATTCAGCCTAGTGTCAGGAACTGGAACTCAGTGGGGGCCCACTAAATGTTTGTTGACTTAGAGAAATGATTTGTTTTATCAGAAGACCTTCCTGGAAGGTACCAAGTGGGGTGTCTTCCTTATATACATAATGAGCAGCCTTTTCTCTGTTCTCAAACACTGCATCCCAAAGTAGGTAAACTGCAGTTTGATCTGTACCAACTATTCTTCTCTCCTCCCCGTCCTGCTTTCCCAGCACTCCTCCGAACCCTCCTGCTGTGTGCAAAGCTCCAATCCTGGGAAAATACTGTGCAGTGCTTTCATTCTAAAGGGGAGCAATTGAAAGCATTTCTTTGGTAATTTAAGCACACAGCAGCTACCTTTGCAAAAGCCCAGTTGCTAAATTATCCCCTGGGCTACTCCTTTTGCTGGAGGAGGGGAAAAAAAAAATCACAAACCACTGGAGGAAGGAGGTTCTAGTAAGAAAAGAGACTATGTTTTCTTTGGGTTCAGGTTATTTCTTTCCCCCTCCTCTCTATTTAGTGGCTGTAAGGCTGGTGGTGTGGCATGTTCTGCTACTTTTCCTTTTAATGTTTTAAATGCTACAAATGCCTGTCATAACCACCTCCTTGATTATGCAGAAGTGGAGCTGAATGGTAGTTAGCGGCGCTATTGCAATTTCTGCACTTTTTCATGTTGGCTGCTGTTTTATATGACACTGTTTTCTAAGTTTGCTGATTAAGATGATGTAGTAGGTGGAGTTCTTCTTCCCACTATCGCAGAGGGCCCTCTGAAGGCTGGGATAATGAGCCCGCAGGCAGTAGTTTAGGACCTATTTGGAACTATGGAGGGAGGCCTAAAAGGGGCTGGGGACCTATGCCCATTCTCCTCTTAGAAAACGAAGCCCTCTGGTCTCTTTCAGCTTTTGTTTCTCTGCTGTCCACTCCAGATGTTGAGATTGTTAGAAAAACCTTTATGAAGACTCAGAGAAAGAAGGCCTGATCTTACAGGGATATGATATTTTGAGACTTTCAGGCATTTCCAGATGCCTTTCTGCACTCAGATAACACTGTATTGGAGTCCAAAAGCAGGGAAATTTAAGAACAGTGGAGATTTAAATTAATCTCTTCAACTTGCTGTATCTCTCTCATTTTGAAACAGACATGAATAACGTTGAGTGCCCATCTTAGGCCCCCAGAAGCTGTACTTCAAAGATTGTTTTATGTACCAACTGGAAAAACAAAACTACATGAAATTAAAAGAAACATATGACTGTAAAATAGTATAATTGTTCATTTATTCACAGATAGTTATTGAATGTCTGCTTTGTCCTAGGCTCTGAGCAAGGCCCAGGGAATGAGGCTGAAAATAATACACAATCCTTGTCTTTCTGGAAATGAGAATTCTAGTTAAGTGATATAAACACTAAACCAATCAGACTACGCATATATACTTTCGGATGGTGATGAGCATGTTGAAGAAAATCAAGGTACATGAAGGAATGGAGAGTGTGCTAGGGGCTGCTATGTAAGGTCGAATGATAAGAGATGATTGTTTCCCTGTAGAGATACAGTGAAGCAGGTATCTGAGTAGGGTAAGCAAGTAAACAATCATACAGAGAAGTACTCCAGACTGAGGGAGTAGCAGGGTGATTATTCACCCTGGAACAAGAACACATCTGGCTTTTTCGAGGGTCAGCTGGAAGTTGGTATCTAGAGCACTGAGCCAGCTGGGGAGGGAATAAACTAGGTCAGAGGGATGTGTAGGACCATATTATGTATGTTCTAGTAGTTGAACAAAATGACTTTGGATTTAATATGACCTT
Source organism: Heterocephalus glaber (assembly GCF_053883595.1). Taxonomy (NCBI): domain Eukaryota; kingdom Metazoa; phylum Chordata; class Mammalia; order Rodentia; family Bathyergidae; genus Heterocephalus; species Heterocephalus glaber. The sequence continues at coordinate 19,115,850 of NW_028258379.1, forward strand.
ATTTATTCCTTTTTTTTTTTTTGGTTTCGTTTTTGTGGTACTGGTGATTGAACCCAGTCTTCAAATGAGGTACCTCTCAAGCTTTTTATTATTATTACTATTATTATTATTATTATTATTATCATCATTGAGATAGAGTCTCACAAGGTAGCAAAGTTAACCAGATTGGGCTCAAATTTAGGACCCTCTTGCCTCAGCCTCCCAGAGTGATATGCCACAATGCCCAGCCCAATCTTATTTACATTTGAAAAGAATCATTCTGGCAGCTGATTGCCTATTACGGGATAAAGAGATAAAGTGAAGGAAAGGAGCCTGAGGAAGAGGCAACCACAGGGCTCCAGGCAGTGTTACTGTTACAGGGTGATCCTGGCATGTGCGTTACAGTGCTACTCATTGTCCTCTGTTTTCTCAAGTGTTGGCTTCATGAGTTAGTGGAGTCAGAGCTGCGACTTAGCCTTAATAATGAACCATTGCTTATTTTGAAGTTAATATGTAAGGTAATATTCTTAATTTTTAAACAACGGATATAAAATATTGAAGGAAAGTTGATCCTGATTTTCATCTATTTCTTCATTAAAGTTAGACTGGAGATAAGGCAGTGTGGCCCTAGAGCAAAATAAATATTAGCAGCCCTGCCTACCAGATGGTGACTGAGAGGTGAGGTTATCTGAACTCTGTGTTGCCCCTGGGGTTTCTTTCACTGTCCTTTGCTGGGTGAGGAACGAACAAACAAAAATTCTAACCTAATTGATATAAAGAACTGTGCCATAACTCCCTCAAAATGTTGATTATGGCCACAGGGGATGTGCTCTTATGTTATGGTCTAAAGCGTTTTTATTTCACAGGAAAGGGATTTGTCGACACTGTGGGATGTGTGTATTTGTGTGCGCGCCCATAGATACACTCACACTGGGCAACTATTTGTTTTCCTTATTTTCTTGTTCTTTTCCATTAAAGGAAGTAATTTTTGGAGGAAAATAATATGGCAGTCCTGAAGCTAGTTGATTCATTTCTTCTTCAAAGTATGTGTAAGGGAGAATGTTGAATTTCTCTTTGCCCTATACATTATCTCTCCTTTGTTTCTCTGTGTTCATATTCCTGTTTAACAGGCATCATGAGAGAAAATTTATTCTATCCTATACTCCTTTTATTAAGAAACAATAGTTTAGGAATATCCATCCATCTGTCTGCCTATCTATCATCTATCTATCTGGCTGTCTTAAAGGAAAAATGGAATTTCGGCAGTACTGGAGATTTATCCTAGGCCCTTTGCACTGAGCTAAATCTCCAGATTTAAAAATTTTTATTTCATTTTATTTTTGAGAAAAGGTCTTGCTAAGTTACCCAGGTTGGGCTCAAATTTGTAATTTTCCTGCCTCAGCCTCCCATTGTGTTGGCACTGCAGATGCTCATTGCTGTACCTGGTTAGGAAGCATGAATTACTATATTCATATATTAAAGGGTTACACAATTATGTATATTTAATTCCACTAAGTTTCACTTATATAACCCCCTAGCTGCTCTTCTGCATTTAGTTAACATCAGTCCCTTCATGTCTAGGCCCCCTTTCTATGCTGTCTATGATCATTACGATTCCTGAATTCTGATGCCATTTATCTCTCATTTAGCTTTGGCTTCACAACATATCATTTATCCTTTTTTATGTTTGCCATTTTTAACCAACTTGGTCATTAACTTCTTTAGAGGAAAGACTGTAATAGGTGGATCCTCATGGAAGATGCTTTAAAAAAGAATCAGAGAATCTAGAGTAATGCAAGAAGTAGAGAATAACTGATAGTTGTTGCTATTCGAATGCATGAATTCCAATTAACCACTCCCATTTTTGCAGTAGTGCTGAAGCCGCAAAGATGTTGAGTCATGTGTTCACCTTCACAGAAGTAGATGAAAATAATCTTTTGACACTTTCATAGTCTGTGAACAATGGAAAGGAGATGTAATTTTCCCAAAGGAAAGTAGAGTGCAGAATACCCCTAAAGAGCTGTACACTACAATATCAGACAAGCTTTGAGATCCACAGTTGGAGCTCTGTACAGGTTGGCATCTGTGATGGTAATGGTGATGATGAGGAAGAAGGGTCATAAACAATTCTGTCCTTTGGACAAAATGTTCTTGCCATCACAATAGCAATCAATTGATGGGCCTTGTCAACACCTGAAGTTCATGTGAACTCATCATTGTTTACTTTTGAATACTTAGGTTTCCGTTTTCCCAAAGGCCACAGTAATGAACATGTATTATGCTATAGAGCAAGTGACGTAGTTACTGAATAGTATCATATGCTGTGGAAACAAAGACGCCTAATTGAATCACCTGTGCTATGTCCCTTTCAGCCTGAAGGTGTAATTGTGACATTTTCTTAGTTGCCTCTTTGGTGATTTCCATCCTTATGACATCATATTTCAATAGGTAGATTATAAATAACCCCAAGATCAGACTGGTATAGAAACCACTATCTTTCATTGTTGAATAGATCCCGGTCACACATGTTCATATAGTATTTTCTCTCATTACTACAATTTTTTCTTGTGACCTTGGTCACATACTTCAAAGTCTTTGGGAAAATATACTGCCATTAAAAATGCTTCACACATTTTTATTTAAAAAATGACAAGCTAAAGAAGATGTTTTTCTTCTAATTCTGCCATATAATTTCTGTTCTGTAGATTTAAATTTCCTGGACTTAAGCTTCCCCTGTATTTAGTGAGCACATTATTTTAATAACAATTTAAATTGATTTCATTGTGAAACTGGCTACTGAATCTGAGTCGGGACCTTCTTCTGGAGAGAGGTAATTAAATATTCTTCATTGATGCTATTTTAAATGTGTTGAATGAAAGGAGTTAATTATACAGCGGGGAACATAGAAGACTTCTGACTAATAATGAGCTCTGTGTTTAATATCTTCATCTTTGTTAGAATCATTAAAGTTTTTTTGAACCAATCAGATGGCTTGGAGTGAGTGTGGATTCATAGCTAACCGACTCTAAATGGAAGTCCTTCACAGATGCAAGGGCTCATGTCATTAATTATGATTTCAGACAAGGCATAGGGATATATTGGTTTGTTCTGTGCATTATAATTGGGTTCATTTGGCCTTCTATTGTGATTTGGGAGAGAAAAGAATTATAAGCCTCATTGTTTCATGAAATTCTATCTGTTATAGTGGATTGATGTTTGTTCCTAGAGATTATAAAAGAGGAGGTGATTTTTTTCCTCAAAGCTTTACATGACCAGTCTCTTCAGAATCTAGTGCAATATTGAAAGTTTTGTGCAGACAAGTTCTCACCAAATAAGTACAATTACTCTGCATATTGGGATGTTGAGGAATGGCTAGAGGATCTACTGTAATCCTAAAGAATGGCTCTTCTGTAATACTCTACGGATATAGGAAAAATAACTCTCAGTGTATCAGATGTCAGATGTAGCAAGTTTGTAGTATCCCAACATTGAGGAATGAAGTTGCAAACCAAACGATGAAGTTAGGAGAGTTTTGTTGAAAATAAGGAGAAGAATAACTCCTAAATTTCAGGCGGAGGGGGCGGGGGGGCGGGTCCCAAGTGGATGGCCAGTGAGACTCTTTTTCAGGGGTTATTTGTACAGCAAAATCACAATGTGGGCACAACATGGATAAAACTACAATCAACCTGTAGTATTGCAAATACAGTCACTTAGCTAATACTGATCCAATAGGGAAATGAGTCATGTAAAAAGGGTACATGGAAAGAACAAAGGCATTTTTGGGAAGGGATGGATCCAGATGTTCTGGTCCCCACCCATGTGTCTGATGCCTATCTGTGCCCACTGGACCAGGTGCTGTTAATTCATCTAATTTCAAGTTGCTGTTTAGGCCTGCAGGCCTGGCTATTGTGTCTATCTTGAAACCTGACTCTCTTCTGATTTGCCTCTAAGCCACAATCTTTGTGTGTCTCATTGCCTGCGCTGACTTCCTTGAGGGCCCAATGCCTGACTGCATATTAATTTCTATTTAAGATAGCTGTATCTATAGTACTACTAAAGAAAAGTAGCTCTTGACACCAAATTTTCTGTATTCTATTACTGATTTGTTCTTTGAGTAAATTTTTCAAACTCACAGGCATTTAAAATACTTCTTAAATTTCTCCTCCCTTCTGATTACTGCACTGAACAGCATGGAGTTTTGTTTGTATATATGAAACTCTCATGGTTCCATTTTTTTCTCTGTTGGAGGATATAACTTTGCCCTATGATATACAGAAGATCGAGAAATTTCCTTCTTCTACTCCTTCCTTGATTCTGTAAGAGAGTGCAATTACCTGGCATGGGGAGCTCTAACGTTGATTGGCTGAAAGTTCAACCTATTTCTGATCTTCACATGTAGGAGTTATCGGGCCAGGGATTTAGCTCAGTGGCACCACACCTGCCTCAAAAGCACAAGGTCCTCAGTTCGATCCCCGGTACTGAAAAAAAAAAATTCATGTAGGAGTTAGAAGACTTAGAAGAATAAGTACAGTAGAATTATCAAGCCCTTACATGGGTCCATGCAGCCAGTGTGCATGTGTGAGGGGGTAGAAAATGTTAGGTTAAAAGGGGAACCATCATGGGAAGGGGATATCCCAAGTCCACCTAGGATGGTTAGACCATGGAAAGGATTACTTTGGGGCATTGTGGGAGTCTTCAAAGTAGAAATTTAGGTCTTTGGTCCCCTGAAGAATATAATATATATCATTTATACTTTTAAGCTTGGACTGTCCCACTGTATTGTTTTTGATATACTTAGCAGAGACACTATCATATAAATCAAGAAGTCAGGCTTTAGAATCTGCATTGAAATCTTAGCTCTCAATTTTACTAACTATATGAACTTGGACAACTTATGTATCTTCTCTATTCCTATTATATAATGTTTAAAATAGGAATAATGTAATTCTTGCTTTGCATTCCTTCTTTGCATTAATGCTTTGCATTTCTTAGTGTTAACTAAATGAAATAATTTATATAATTTATATAAAGTGCATAGCTGAGTGCACATTATTTTATCACTTAATATGAGAAATATGGTAGAATATTGTATTATTATTATTTAGATGAATCCAATTAAAATCTTTCACTTTCATTTATCCGAGTCTTTCTAGTATTACAGTTTTCCTGAGTCTTACTACTCATCCCAACTGGAGATGTAAGATAAGTATCATTTTTGTGTTAATTACGTGATATGTTTCTTCACAAATTAAGAGAAAATGTTTACCTCTTAGTCACTCTTTAGAATGAGAATGTGAAAGTAACTATGATCTTACAAATCACAGTGGAAGAAGAAAGAAAACTAGTCTGGCTATACAGTAGGGAGATCCACTTACAAAAGAAAAATTCCTGCCCATTTTGGAGGGGAGACATTAATGAAATGACTGCCACCCCTGACCCTTGGACTCTCCCTGGCATTACCCACCATAGCCTATGATGAAGTACTACTCCAAGGTTACCTTCACGGGCATGGCTTCTCTTGGGACAGACAACTTTTTAGTAAATAATACAGTGAAAATTTTCAGGAAGTCATAAATAAGTCACATCGAGTCAACTAAGAATCATTCCAGGCTATAGAGAATTAAATTGTTAACATGAGTGGGGAAGTCGCACATTAACTATGAGTTCTCAAACTTGAATGTACATCAGAATTCCAGGAAGTCTTAAAACACAGATTACTGGGACACTCATCCTAGTATAAATCTCAGGTGAAACCCGAGAAATTATCATTTCTAACAAGTCGCCAGGGGGCGCTGAGCCCGCTGGTTGGGGACTGCACATTGAGAAACACTGTGAAAGCTCATGTCCTAGTGCCTTGCAATGCCAAGTGTGGCTCTTGGACTGTCAGCACCAACATCCTCTGAGACCTTGTTAGTAATGCAAATGATCAGGTTCCACCCTAGATCTACTGAATTAGAACTTGTGTTTTTAACCAACTCCCAAAGTGATTGTAGATTGAAGTTTGAGAAGCATCACAGGTAAGGGCTTTGGAGAATTCAGATCTAGAGTGGAGTCTAGGTACTTCCATTTCTTAGCCCTCTCTGTGACTTTGAGGAACATTATCTTTTTTTACCTTCCAGTGTCGCCTAAGACATTGAGATGATCATACTTAAAAGTCACTATGCAGATTAAATGTGATAATATGTGTAAACTGCAGATAATTAGTAGTGTTGTTAAATGATGTCCTCATTTCTTTTCATGTGTAAGCTGTCCTGTGAAGCCATTAGAAACAGCTGTTTGGAGGAGGTATTTGAAATTCTCACTGAAGTGTTTTCTTATATACTGTTTAGAGAGAAGCTATTTTCACAGCACAGCATTAGGTTGTCCTCACTGTGTTATTTTGTCTGTGAGCGACAGCTGTAGAGATACGGAATGTATTCAGTTTGGGATATCGCAGCTTTCTGATTTGACCTACGAATTGGAGGTGTGTGTGTGTGAGTGTGTGTGTGTGTGTGTTTGTGAGAGAGAGAGAGAGAGAGAGAGAGAGAGAGAGAGAGATTTTGTCAGATGGGAATGTGAGGGAAAACCTAGCCTGTCTCCTTTCCTTCCTCATAATAAAATATGGTGTTAATTTTCAAGAAAAATTATACTTGTAATATCTAAATCTATTAGTAGGTTTTGACCTCATAGTGTTACTATGAAGATGAGGTTATGCCAGTGTTTTGAGAACCCTGAAAGTTACTATATGAAGTTAGGTGTTGAGTATTATATAACTTTTAACTACTGTACACCCTTTAGTGATATTTCGTTTATCTTTAGGCCTAGTTGAATTCTACTATTTTGGCAGTTGGAAGATCTCTTAGCTTTCTTAATGCCCTAATCAACTGAGATACAAGCCTCTTGTTTTTAGCGTTTTCTATGCTCAAAACTCAGAAATTTCAAAGTCATATTATGTGGAAGTGAAATATAGTAAGTGCACAGAAAACAGATTAAAATGAGACTTGTGCTAATGCAACTTCAGATGCTAAATGGGACAGCATCTTTTGGGTTTCAAGATAAGTCTCTACATATAACTGAGGGGATTTGGACCTTGGGTGTTATTCAGCTTCCAGGGGTTCTCTTCTGAAATTGTTGGCTGCTATACAAATAGGCTCGTTAGGACCAGTCATTATAGATGCACACCTTGGATTATACCTACATTTTCAGCTTTAACAGGTAGGACAGTGGAATGCTTCACTGCTTAATTAGCACCCAGGGTAATCCCCATCAGTAGTAAGAGCAAGTTGCCAAGCTCTTAATAAACATCTCTTGCTGGGCCCTGGTGAGGAAGGTAGGTGTGTGGGCAAGGCAAATTGTACTACCTTGTGCTGCAAATCCTGTATGTCTTTGCCACTCCAATGTGATCTGCAGGATGGCAGAGTCAGCATCCCACCTTGGAAGCGGACTAGAAATTTAGACCCACTGAATCAGAATCTATACCTTAACAAGATCTCCAAATGTACATCCTAATGTTTGAGAAGCACTACTTTAAGAAACATTCCTTTCAGAGAAAAAAGTTGAACAGGGTGAACATCTAAAACCATTGACATTTCAAATTCAGAGAACAAGGTTAGTTGTTACCAGGATAGAGGGTTAATATTTGGTTATCAAGCACTTAATAGTTGCAGGTCAGAAGAAGCTTGTGAGTGTGAGGTCATCCTCTCTGTTATTGCAAAGGATATGCTCTACAGGTAGCCTCAGGAAGAAGTCCGAGTAAGCTTTCTCAGTCCTTATGGCGGATCCAACAAAGTAGACCCCACAAACGCCAAAACCAAAAAGGGCAATCCCATAACAAATTGTAAAGCAAAGTTAAACTCAAAGTTTTTGAATATAATAAGAATGGAAATCTGATGTCAGCATTAATGAGGCTTCCCAGCATTTAAATCCTAGCTTCAGAAGCTATAATCAAAAGGCTTTTGTCTGGATGTAATGCATTCTCTTACTTAAGCTAAGGGGAAATCTTTGCCTCTTTTCCTGTAATCAAGTCAGTGCCATAGATGGAGGTGGGTGTATTGGGGGGATTATGAGTGGGGAGGATTTTAATTTCTTGAGTAATTTTTTCCCAGCAGTTTTTAATGTTCATTAATTTGACTATTGCTTTTTCTATGCTGCAGAGACATTGGAGGAAGTGATCTGAGAGTGAGCAAGGGCCAGTCTGTTTGACATTGGATTGAAATAGTCTTCAAAATGTGGCCAAATGTAGATGATATCCCACCAGTCAACATCAGAGTGCTGACCTGAGGCATGTTGTCCCAGTGCTAGAATCTAACCACTTTTCTGAAACAAATACATTACTTTCTTTTGTGACAAATGCTATTATCCCAAAGGGCTTCAGAGATACTGCAAAACTATCTGAAATCATAGGTAAAGATTTTTATGTGTGTGCCCAAGTACATTTTATTTCTCCCTAAGAAGAGGATTTGGTGCTTATGGTCCAATGCCAGTGCATCTGGAATCTAAACATTTAGGAATAAATTGCTAACAGAATTTCTAATCACCTTCCCATGAGACGTCTTTGGAGTTCTGTCCTCCTGAGCTTTGTTATCCCCCCAGATTTCTTATAACTGTAGTAGTTAGGATGCTTTGGAGTGCAAAGAACAGCAAGTCTGACTTAAATTGCCCAAATCAAAAACAAAACAAGTTACTGATTAGCGCAACAGAAACGAATAGGCTGGCTCATTCCACATGAGATTTGATGGAGGGTGCAAACATGTCACCTAAAGCAACATTTCTTGCTCTTTCTCCCTGATGCCTTTTCTGGATCTACCAGGGTATGATGTACTGGGATAGGATGCTCCTGTGTCTCAGAAGGTGACCAGCAATTCTGGGTGACCCACTTACTTTCTCATTCATTCTAAGTCAGCAAGAAAGAGATTCTTAATCTCATCAAATTCAGGAAAATAATTTGAGATTCAATGAAAGTGAATGAGCTCAGGACAGTTCTGAAAAAAATGGGGGGGGGGGGAGAGGGAGGAGAGGAGAGACTGGTGGTTTAGATAGAACGAGCATTAGAGTATGTATTCTGCCCAGAGCAAGCATTGGAGTATGTATTCTGCCTTTGGAACTTGGGCAACTTCCTAGAATTTCATGGATCACCATATGGAAATTAGGAGAATTAAATTCTGAGAAGGAAAATAAATATGTCTAGCAACCCAAGTTTCCCTAGGTGCCTTTTCTGTTTGATACTTTATTTATATGACATTCAAGACTTATCAATCCCACAGACAAGTATTGTTATCCCTGTTCACAGCTGCAAACTCTGAACTGAAATGCCCTTTAGTGACATAGCTGGCATTGCGACATGTGTCTGCTTGACCTTAGATCCTGCCAGGACTCAGCTGTTCATGGAGGAACCCTGGATTACAGAGAGGTTACCCATGTCAGGGCTGGGAAAGGAGTGAGAGAGACAGGAAACAGACTTTCTTACTCCAAGGAGCCCCTGCCCCACTGGGTGGTCAATATGACTCATACATTTATATGCTTAATGCTTGTTTTTACCAAATGCTTTCGGTCTATTGTTTTTTGTTGTTGTTGTTAAATTCTTTTATTGATACATTTTAGGTATACAACACAATTACATTTCTCATTGGGAATTGTACCTTTACATAATGCATCTTGATTCTTATTTTTTTCCCCATTCCTAGACCTCCCTTCACCCCCTCTACCCTTCCCTATTTACAAAGACTTTATTTCCATTTTTTCCATTTCTCATCATTTTTCCTTTCCCTTCTTTCCTTTCCCCTGCCCCTCCCACTACTCCTACCACTTTGGACCTTTTCTTCCTAGTTTGCATTATGGATTATTCAGTATAACCATTGTACCTTTTAGGTATACAACATAATGACATCATCATTGGAAATTTGCACCTTTACATAGTATCTCTTGGTTGTTATTTTTCACAATTGCCCAGCTCTCCCTTCAACCCCTCCATTCTTCCCTATTTACAAAGATTTTGTTTCTATTTTTCCATTTTCTCATATTAATCCCATTCCCTTCTATCCTTTCCCCTAGCCCTCCCACTTCCTTCCCCTTTGCCCCTTTTCTTCCTATTTCACATTACCTATTATACCTTTTAGTCCTTATTTACACTTTCAGTTTCTCACACCAGAGAAACTATTAGGTATTTATACATGTGTGTCCTATTTATTTCACTTAAGAGTATTGCCTCAATGTGCATCCACTTAGCTATAAATGTCTCTAATTTCTCAATTTTTATGTCTGAGTAGTACTCCATTTTATAAAAAACCCACATTATCTTTATCCAGTCTCCAGTTGATGGGGATTTGGGCTGCTTCCAAGTTTTAGCTATTACAAACTGTGCTGCAATGAACATGGGTGCACATATATCACTGTGGTATGATTCTTTTAATTCTTTGGGAAAGATCCCCAGCAGTGGAATAGTGGGGTCAAATGGGACTTCCAGTCCTAGTTCTTTGAGGTATCTCCATACTGATTTCCACAGTGGTTCCACCAGTCTACACTCCCACCAGCAGTGGAGCAGGGTTCCTTTTTCCCCACAGCCCTGCCAGCATTTGTTATTGGTTGATTTCATGATAACAGCCATTCTTTCTGGAGTGAGGTAGAATCTCAGCATTGTTTTCATTTGCATCTCTTGAATGACCAGTGATGTTGAACATTTTTTCATGTATTTATTTGCTATTTCTACTTCTTTGTCTGAGAAATGTCTGTTCATTTCAGATGCCCATTTTTCAATTGGGTCTTTAAATTTGGGAGGTCTCATCTTTTTAAGTTCATTATAGATTCAAGATAGTAGACCTTTCTCTGAAGAAGAGCAGGTGAAGATTTTTTCCCACATTGTGGGTTGTCTCTTCACACTGCTGGTGGTTTCTCTTGCTGTGCAGAAACCTTTTAATAAGAAGAGATCCCACTTGTTGATTGTTTGTGCTAGTTCACAGGCAGCTGAGGTTTTGTTCATAAAATCTTTTCCTACACCAATGTCTTCAAGAGTTCTACCTAACCTCTGTTCCAACTGGTTCAGAGTTTCTATTTTAATATTTAGATCTTTAATCCGTTTTGATTTTAGTTTAGTGCACAGCAAGAGATATGGGTCTAGTTTTAATCTTTGGCAAGTTGAAGGCCAATTTTTCCAGCACCATTTATTAAAGAGGCTATCTTTCCTCCAGTGAGGGTGTTTGGCTCCTTTATCGAAGATGAGATGGCTGAATGTGTCTGGCATTGTTTGTGCATCTTCTAATCTGTTCCACTAGTCCTCAGGTCTGTTTCTTTGCCAGTACCATGCTCTTTTTATCACAGTAGCTTTGTAGTATAGTTGCACGTTGGGGATTGTGATACCCTCTGCCATGGCTCTGTTACCTAGAATTGCTTTTGCTATTCTGGGTCTCTTCTTGTTCCAAATGAATTTTTGGATTGTTTTCTCAAGGTCCATGAAGTATGCTGCTGGGATCTCAATTGGAATTGCACTAAATCTATATAGCACTTTTGGAAGTATGGTCATTTTCACTATATTAATCCTTCCTACCCAGGAGCAGGGAATGTTTGTCCATTTTCTGATATCATCTTCAATCTCTCTTTTCAGAGTGCTGTAGTTTTCAGAGAAGAGGTCTTTGATTTCTTTCATTAGGTTGATTCCTAGGTATTTCAGTTTTTTGGATGCTATTGTGAAAGGAATTATTTACCCTATTTCTCTCTCAGTGAGTCTGTCTTTCGTGTAGAGGAAAGCTATTGATTTTTGTGTGTTGATCTTGTAACCAGCTACTTGACTGAATTTGGTTATTAAGTCTAGAAGACTTTTGGTGGAGTTCTGTGGATCTTCTATATAAAGTATCATGTCATCTGCAAATAATGACAATTTGACTTCTTCATTACCTATCTTTATTCTTTTATTTCTTTCTCTTGTCTAATTGCTGTGGCTAATGTCTCCAAAACTATATTGAACAAGAGTGCTGATAGTGGACATCCTTGCCTTGTTCCTGATTTTAGTGTGAAGGATTTCAGTTTTTGACCATTTAGTATGATATTTGCTGTTGTTTTGTCATAAATGGCTTTTATCAGTTTGAGATAGAGACAATCTATTCCAATTTTTTGTAGGGTTTTTATCATAAATGCATGTTGGATTTTGTCAAATGCCTTTTCTGCGTCTATGGAGATAATCATATGGTTTTTGTCCTTGGCTCTATTGATATAGTGTATTACATTGATTGATTTGCATACATTGAACCATCCCTGCATCCCTGGGATGAATCCCACTTGATCAGGGTGTATGATCTTCTTGATGATCTTCTGGATTCTATTTGCCAGAATCTTATTAAGGATTTTTGGATCTATGTTCATTAGTGTGATTGGCCTATAGTTCTCCTTTTCAGTTGGATCTTTCTCTGCTTTGGGGATCAAGGTGATGCTTGCTTCCAGGAATGAATTTGGGAGTATTGCTTCCCTTTCAATTTCATTGAAGAGTTTAAATAGTAGTGGCAGCAGTTCCTCTCTAAATGTCTTGTAGAATTCAGCAGTGAAGTCATCAGGGCCCGGGCTTTTCTTAGTTGATAAATTTTTAATTATGTTTTCAATTTCATTGGTTGATATTGGGTTGTTTAGAATTTTTAGGTCTTCTTTGTTCAACTGTGGTAATTCATATGTATCTAGGAATCTGTCCATTTCTTCTGTGTTGTCCATCTTATTGGAGTATAGGTTCTCAAAGTAGGTATTGATGATCCTCTGTATTTCTGCTGGGTCTGTTGTAATTTCACCCTTTTCATTCCTAATTCCATGGATTTGGGCCTTTTCTTTCCTTTTTCTGATAAGTTTGGCTAAGGGTTTGTCAATTTTTTTGATTCTTTCAAAGAACCAACTCTTGGCTTCATTGATTTTTTGTATCATTCTCTTAGTCTCCATTGCATTGATTTCTCCTCTGATCTTTATAATTTCCTCCCTTATATGAGCTCTGGGGTTGTCCTGTTCTTTTTCTAGAAGCTTGAGGTTCAGCATCAGGTTGTTAAATTGGGCTCATTCTGTTTTCCTAATATGCACATTCACTGCTATGAATTTCCCTCGTAAGACTGCTTTCATTGTGTCCCATAGATTCCAATATGTTGTATTGTCATTGTCATCTAATTGAAGGAACTGTCTGATTTCTTCTTTAATTTCCTCTTTGACCCATTGGTTATTCAGAAGGATGTTGTTCAATTTCCACATTTATGAAATTTTTTGAGTTTCTTTTGCTATGAATCTCCAATTTCATCGCACAATGGTCTGATAATATACAGGGGATAACTTCAATTCCTTTGCACTTACTCAAACATTTTCTATGTGTGAGTATGTAGTCTATTTTGGAGAATGACCCATGTGCAACTGAGAGGAATGTGTAGTCTGATTTTGTGGTTTGGAAGACTTTGTAAAGATCTGTTAAGTTCATTTGTTCAAGAGTTCGATTGAGTTCTAGTATTTCATTACTTATTTTTTGTCTAGTTGGTCTATTTGTGACAGTGGGGTGTTGAGGTCCCCCACTACAATTGTATTAATGCATGTATGACTTTTCATGTCTGTTAGTATTTGTTTTATATAGTTGGGTGCACTAGTGTTTGGTGCATAGATATTTATGATTGTCATCTCTTCCTCTTGGATTGTTCCCTTTACAAGGATGTAGTGTCCTTCATCTCTCTCAATCAGTGTTGGTTTGAAATCTATTTGATCTGCCAAGAGGATAGCTACTCCTGCTTTTTTTCGGGTTCCTGTTGCATGGAGTATTGTTTTCCACCCTTTAACTTTCAGTCTATGAGTTTCCTTTTGAATTAAGTGTGCTTCTTGTATGCAGCATATTGATGGATTTTGCTTTTTGACCCATTCTGCCAGTCTATTTCTTTTGATTGGTGAATTGGGACCATTAATGTTGATAGTTATAACTGAAACATATTGACTTGTCATTGCCATGACTTTTTTTTTTTGTTGGGTTCTCTCCCTTTACATTTAATTTCTTGTCATGCCAGATGGGTTCATTCTGCTTTGCTTCCTGGGGTTGTGATCCTCAATGTCTGTTCCTAGGATATTGTATAGAATTCTTTGGAGTGCTGATTTGGTATTCACGAAGTTCCTAAGGTGCTCTTTGTCATGAAAGTATCTTATTTCTCCATCCATTTTGAAAGATAGTTTTGCAGGGTACATCAATCTGGGTTGGAGGCTGTTTTCTTTTAGGGCTAGGAATATGTCACTCCAAGCTCTTCTTGCCTTGATGGTTTGTGTTGAGAAGTCTGCTGTGATTCTGATGGGCTTTCCTTTGTGTGTGATTTGTTTCTTTTCTCTAACTGCTTGTAGAACTTTGTTCCTCTGTTGAGTTTCTGGAATCTGAACAATTATATGCCTACCTGTAGATTTTTTTTGATCAAGGCTATTTGCCTCACTTATCTGTGTGTCAAGTTCTTTTCCCCTACTTGGGAAGTTTTCTTCCATTACTTTTGTGAAGAGATTTTTTAATGTCATCTGCAGTCTCTCTTGTTTCTTCATTGAGCCCAATCAGTCTTATGTTATTCTTCTTTTCTTCATCTAGCAGCTGCTGGATTGATTTCTCATGTTCCCTTATAATTTTGAAGCAATTTTTCTTTTCCTGGTCATTAATTGCAATCTTATCTTCTGTATCTGATATTCTGTCCTCACATTGGTTCATTCTGCTGTGTAGACTTTCAATGGAGCTTTTCATGTCCTGGAAATCTATTTGCATCTGTTTTATGGATTCCATTTGTTTCCTATGTTGGGAATCCATCATGTTCCTGAGCTCCTGTCTAGATTTATTAATCATGTCTTGCACTAGGAGCATAATTTCTCCTGTTATCTGAGAAATTATTTCTGATTTCATTTTTTCCATATCCCTTTTTGTTGCCAGTTCTGTGGGTCCAGGTGGATAAGTATCAGAGTGTTCCATGTTATTTCCCTTTGGGGTTGCTGTAGGTGATCTGGAAGTCTGGTTTTGAGACTTATTTACGTGTTTTCTCTTTTTGACTGGAGGGGGGGTGCTGTTTGCACCCACGTGGATTACCTCCTCTGAGCTGGGAGAGGTGGTCCAGGGGCCTTGAGCAGTGGTAGGAATGGTGGCCCAAAAGCCCTTTCCTGTGGGCTGGGAGCAGCGGGAGTGATGGTGGCCAGGAAGCTCCTTTCTCTGGACCAGGACCAGTGGGACGGCAGCTCAGAAGTCCCTACCTCTGGGCTGGGAGTGATGGGACCCAGTACCGTGGGCTGGTGGTCCGGTGTCCTCTGCGTCTTTGTAGTGTGGAACCAGGTGGCTGTACAGAGGAGCGGGGCAGGGCGGGGGGTGTTCAGTGGATTGCTGCTGGGGCATGGGCTGATTCAACATGTTCTGCATGACTCGTGACCTTGGTAGGGCATCCACAGACCTGCCTGTCTGCAGTGGGCTTGGTCTATTGTTATATAGGGAAAAAAATACTTTCCCAATACTTGTGAATTTCTCTGAGTATTTTAAAAAATATTGACATCTATTGTTTACGTGAAATAACCAAAGTAATATCTTAAGTTTTTTCTCTTACAGTTATTTGTTATATTAAACTCTGTGCTATAAATATGGATCTGAAGCCAATTAAAACAATTGGACATCAACTTTTCTGTTACTACAAAAATTTGTCATGTTCATTCGATGTGGTAACAATAAGAAGCACATTAAAGTCCAAAAAGTAAACTAAGATTCAAAGATTATCTCTTTAATTTAAAATGCTTACGGAAAAGTTATCTTTTGTAACTGAAACATTCCCCTTAATAAATGCTTAATAATAGAATGTTTTGTTGCACAAAGAATATCAGGAAAATCTTTGACTAAATAGTTGGAAGAAACACTTGAAATTATGTAAATCATTTAAGATCCAGAAATGAATCTTGCTGGGCTAAAACTTTTATAGTTATGGGAACTTTATGTTATAGGAGAAGGAAACTATTTGTTTATATCATATTGAGTATAATCTCCATGAAGAAGATTTTTGTGGGCTTCGTTGAATACGCTTTCACAATTCTTTCTAATTTATGTTATTTATTCACTAAGAAGACAAGAAAAAATGCAATTTTACTGCATTTTTCCTGTTTCATTAAATCCCTCTATTGAATCAGTATTTGTAGGTTTCAATTCCCAGGGGATTATTGGCTAAAATTTTTGCCTAGCAAGCTCTGTGACACTTAAGAGAAAGGAAAAGACCAAGTGTTGAAAGCAAATGTATTTAACTTATTTGATAGAGATTGAACACACTTTCATGTTTCAAATACTTTTAGAAAAGTTCAGACTCAAAAGTGGATAGTAAAATGTATCCCCACTTTTATATTAAGGTTTAAAACAGTTTAAATGACTTGCCTTAGGAGGATAAGGGAACAAATATTAATGTTTATTCCATATTGACTCTGTTCTCATTGCCAGGCTATGTAAAAAACTTCAGACACAGCTTCTGGCCTCAGGGTGATTATGGTAAGTTTTTGGAAAAAAGACAGGCTGAGGTGACTTAGATTATTTATCTTATCCATCAGCATGCTCAATCTGCTCTACCTTCATATAAATTGCAGATCTAGTCTCAAATCTCTGATTTTACCTCCATCAACCTAATCTAGGCCACCATCATTTCTTACCTGGACTACCATCATATCCTACTAATTGATCTTCTTGTTTTCATTTCTTGCCTTGTACTGGTTTATTCTTCACAAGACATCCAGTGTAATCATTTAAAATGTGAGATATATGAGATATTTCCTTGCCAACAAAAAGGTCTAATGGTGTCCCACAGCACTGAAATTAAAAATTATAACCTTTTCTTTCTGTCTGGAAGACTTTACATAATTTTAGCAATGCCCAAGCCTCAGATCTCATGTGGTCCCAGCCTGTCCCTCCGGTCAGCACCACCTGGTCATATCAACCTTCCTGTTTATTGATGATATCTTTAGCAGTTGATTGGCTTGGGAACCACTGAGAGTATTAGGGAAGCACACTTCCAAGTGTTTCTGATCAGTCATGGAGGCTTGACGTTGAGGTCTGTGTCTGCTCCCTCTTCCATTTCTTCCTGACACTGTTACCCTTGTTCTGCTTTCCAACCTCCATGAAAGATCTTTATTCCATCACATTTGTCCACCATTATGGTTCTACCTTGGAGCCAGCTGACTATGAACCAAGTCCTCTCAATCTGTGAGCCAAATAAAATCTCTCCTCCTTTAGGTTGTGGGTTTGAGGTATTATGTCTCTGCTGAGGAAAGCTGACTAATATAGTATCTTAGACCTTGCCTTTGTTTCTATGTGAAATATACTTTTTCTGTATATGTAAGTGGATGATATCTCACCTCTAAGAAGAAATTTGGCTCAATCACCCTGTCTGAAAACACCTTATTTGTTAACTCATTTATATGGATAAATACTTTTTTGATAACTCATATAGATGGAGAGCATGTTTTCCCCAGCTTCAGTGAAAAAATCCATGAGATCTGTTTTTTTTTATTATTATTATTTATCACTCTACCCCTTACATCTTAAGTACTACCTCAAGTAGAGAGCTGTCAGTAATATAAGATATCACCAGATTAGTGTACTGAAAATGATTTAGGACTTTAGATGAATGCAAAAGTGTGCAAGTCTTGATTATTCATTGATTGTTAAGGAGTTGCATAAATTGGAACAAGACATTAAATTATATTTTAATGGGTACAGAGAAAGAAGAGGAATGTGCTCATCACCCATACCCTGGCTCTGATAAGAAAATACAGGATACATTTTTCTGAGATTAAGAAATAATAATCTGCCTATAGTTATTTTTAAATTTTCTGAAACCATGTTTATCTTAATTTAGAGAAGTTTAAAAATTAAATTTAAAAAGTGGTACTTAATGTCTTAACAAAGTATTAATTTGATCTAGTTCCAAGTAAAGCTCTCATTGGGCTATGTGGTAAAGTGATTATTCAGTGTCACTTTCTTCAGGTTTTCAGTAATTATCAGGAAAGGTTTTTAGAAGAGGAAACATTTTCCTTCTCAACGTATTTCGAATCCTCCTTGAAGTTGACACAGAAACAGTGATAGGAATGGTGATGAGTAAAGGTTTGCAAGTCTTGATTTCTATGTCCTTTAAAAACTCGCATCTACTTTAATACATTCTAGAAATATTTGGAAGGCATTCTTGAGCAAATTTTTCCAAGTTAAGGCCATTCACAACTTTTGAGGATGACATGACAATGAAATTTTCCTCACTCATGTCCTAGCCAATTTCTAGGATTTAATTTGAATTAAGCCCAAATATATAATATTCTAATTAGATTTTCTCTCCTTCCATTGCTTTTTAAGCTTTACATAACCTTTGTGATTCCTTGTTCCATTAATCCTTCAAATGCCATCGTCTTTCTGAGAAGTAATTCAATGCAGTATTTCCATCCTTGTCCACAAAGCCACAAGATTTTTCTTGTATATTGGAATTAACCACCCATGAAAAGATGTTGTCTTGGATTTGTAATTATTTAGTTCACTTTTATTCAGCTAGTGGTGGAAGTACACTGTTTTACTCCCAATGTTTTATTACCATTTAAAACACAGAAAGGTGTTTTTTCTTTAATTTAGATAAAATGTGGATATTAGCTAAAATTTCTTAAATTAGATACATTTCTGGCAGCTAGTTCTATAGTTAATCTTCTTAATTTATCACTTAAAGTAGAGCAATTATCTAAATATGGAAATGAGTAAGTATTATTATATCATTGGCACATGATTGTAACTTTAAATTTGCATTAAGAAAGTACACAGAATTCCTTAAAGGTCTACATTATCAATTAATGCAGTTTGTGCACTAAACTCTGCTATATCGTTCAATATACTTCAAAATGTGATTTTTCTACATTTTAACAAACAATATTAAGAAACAATAGCTTTGTATCATACAATATCCTGATGGAGTTGGTTAATTCTGCCTTTAATTTAATTGGAAGTGATTGATTAATAAGGCCAATTTTTATGGATTTATTTATACTGTTTGATGTGGCAAATCTTTCATTATCATTATCTGAATGAGCATGGATTGTCTCGAAATGTGAAAGGAGTAAAATGCTTTATGGATTTCCAAGAGCATAGGATACTTACAACTTTTCTGATCACACGCACTTTTCAGCAGCTATTGTATGCCAGGTTAGATTCCTATGCTGCATTTTCCCTACCAATCTAGAATATTTTCTCTAACTGCACATAATAAAAAAATTGAATTTGAAATTTACTAAAAATGACATATTTAGAATTTTAAAGAATGCAACATAATTATCAACGAAATTCATTGAACAAAATGTAGGGAAAAATGCTTGGAGGAAAGAAGCAAAGAAAAATGGGTCTACTTCTGGAAAACATGCTAGACATTAAGGAAAAAAGAGAGAGAAATATGAAGAGAATGAAATACAAATACTTTTCAGTCTCTTTTTCTAAAAGCCTCTGTTATAGCTTAAATTTTTCCCCCTCCTCTGAAAAAATATCATGGTGGACCCCTAATAGGCTTAGTAACATAGAATGCAACCACTCTTGGAGGTGGGGTCTTTATGCAAATAATCAAGTTAAAATGAGATCATGGGGGTGGGCCCTAATCAAATAGGACCTGTGTCCTTATAAGAAGAGGAAATTTGGGTGCAAACATATGCAGAGAGATAATAACAGGAAGAGACACAGGGAGAAAATCACTTATAAGCCAAGGAAAGAATTCTGGACAGATCCTTCCCTGATAGCTTTGAGAGGAACCAGCCTTACTATTTATCTGGATTTTGAACTTTTGGCCTCTAGAATCTTGATGCAATCAATTTGTAGTTTTTGAGCCATTGAATTTGTGCTACTTTGTTCTAGGATCCCTAGCAAACTGATACAGCTCATAAATTATAATTAACATTTCATATTAAAACACTACATAAAAAGCTTCCCAAAGAGCAAGAATCTAAAATCTATAGAATGTGCCTTAAGTGTTTTCACTGAACTGCAGAATATGGAAGCCAAAGATATTCTGGGTTTAAGCAGAGTTGTAGCAAAGCATTTTATAATCCAGTGATGGCGAACCTTTTAGAGCTTTCAGTTATACAAACAGCCCACTGCAGCATACGTGCCATAGGTTCACCCCCCGTATTATAATCAAAGATTCAAGTGTACTCTGATTGAGAGAATTGATTGCCATATATATCTTTTTAAAAGATATCCCTCCTTTCATTGTAGTGCTGAGAGCATGCCACATAGCTGCTAAATCTGATTCTGAATGCTAAATAAGCCAAGGGCAAGGAACTAAAATTTATAGGAATTGAGTCAAATAGCATCTGTTCTGCCATGGGACTCTGGTGTTTGAGTTATAAAATGGCAAAGTGAATACATCATGGAGATTTATCTTGGATTAGCTTGCGTCTGGACCAAAGGTGATCCATCAGATTTGTCATTTTATATTGAAGTCCATAAACTCTCCATTCTGCATACTGCAGTTTGTGAGTATGTGTGACCTAGCAAAGATCAATCTTTGATAGTGGTAGAAAGGTTATGTGTCTTGTTTTTGTAGGAGTTTTAGCAGTGACCATCAAAAACTCATTTTGTTGATTTTTCTGTATTAAACTGATAATTAATAAAGAATAAGGTATTGAGTTTCGAATGAGGGCTACCCCTAGCCACATGGTAGGTCAGTTATATCTTTCTGAGTGCCTGATCCTGTTAACCCTTTGGCCTTTCAGGAAGTCTTACTCTACCCCAGACCTTCCTTCTGGCCCTCCTCTCCAGAAGCAGTGATGACACTAAGTCACTTAAGAAGACACCACATGCTGCACAACACTCTTTAAAATGTTTGTGCTTGTATCGACTCTTTCCCATTAATGCTATTATAATTCTCAATTTGTAGAAAAAGAAACCAAGGTTTATTGAGGTTAAATTGCTCCCTTAGTGTCATACAGTAATAAATGCTGGATGCAGGACTTCAATCCAGAACTCACTGAAGAGCTGATATAGTTAAACAACACTCTCTGCTGTCTCTCCTAAAGACCTCCCAGGTATCAGATTTCTCCATCAAATCCTCCTTGCTTGGTCTGACAAGCTAACTCTTGACAATGTCATAATGAGTTATAATGAATCTCTTTACTTCTGGAAAGGGCATACACATTTAACTGGACATTTATGAAATAATACGTTGGCAGAAAGAAATGTTGGGAATTTCTCACTCTTTTCTGGTGAAATAAATAATCCTGGACAAATCATGACCTCACGCACTTTGGTTTTATCAACTATAAATGCCAGGGTTGGATGAATTGCTTTCTAAAGATCTTCTGCCGGTTAAAATTCTATGATTCTTTCACATTAATGCAACTTATTTCTACCTATGGCCCTTTAGTAAAATTTTTTATAAGTTGGCAATTGGAAATACGAAGTCATGGCAGATGGGACAATGAGAAAATCACTTACGGCTCTTAGTCTCTGTTTTCTCATCTACAAAAGAGGAGTATTAAGAGCACATACCTCACAGGGTTGGTATTACACATGCTTAACTAGGTGCCTGGAAAAGGGCAGGTGTTGACAAGCTCCAGTTGCAACAGCATGATAATCATCAGTGTGACCAGTTCTATTACTACCTCTCAAAGGACACTGCGGTGATGTCTAGAGTTATAGAAAAATCACCCATCATGATTAATTTGTATTTTCCTACAGTATTTTATTTGGAGTACATATTTTGCCTTTGTATTCTACAAGTATTGGTAAAAGCTGGGCAGTATTTCTATCAAGGAGTATATCATCCATGTATTCATTTATGCATGCAGACTTTCAAACCTCTCCAAGCTGGGAGAACAATAGGTGCTTTAATAGTATGAAGCAAGAAGGATATTAGCTCCATGAATCTTTATTTTAAATTACATTTCTGAGTTGGAGGTGTCAAAATGGCAGAACAAGTTAAGTGAGATTGTATTCCCCAGTAGGGCTATTGATGTTGGTTACAAATAAATTGCTGGTGCAAGTGATAGCAGAGTCCATGCCATCTTTTATTTAGCAAAGTATTTTTCTTGTTAACAGCTTCTTCTTCTTTATGCTTTCTTTTCTTCTGCTTCACATCAATCATATCTGACACGTTTCCCAGTGTCAGAGTTTAAAAAAATCAAATGCCACATCCAGTTAATCAGCCAGATGTTTGGCCTCACGCTAACTGATACATCTGCATATACAGCTAAATGTTACCTTTTTTTTTCAGCTAGTTATTTTCTGATGCGTTATTAGAGCCAAAGAGTAAATTCTAGGATGTTTTTTTCCATTAGGAGAAAGATCACAGGACTTTAAGCCTAAAGTCACAGGACAAAGTTGGCATTGACCCAGCCTTCGGCAGGATTAGGATCAAATGAGATGACCTGGGCAAATGCGAAACAGTATATAGGTTTGAGGGGTTTGTGTTGTTAAAAGAATCCCAGTCCCTTAACTTAGTCATACATTGACCTAGCAAAATTTTTTTGCCTTCTGGAAAGAAAACTTAAAAGTAATTTAAGACTTTACTACCCCAGATTTCAAAGCTAGACCAATAATAACAGCTAAAGTATGCCAGGTACAGACTATAATACAGAGCTCTTCATGCTTTGCTTGCATTAAAACCTAGAAACAGTCCTGTGAAAGGCAGTGATGTTTCCCATTCTACATATGAAGTAATTAAGAGCCAGAGCAGAGAGTTGACAACTTGCTCAAGACCAGAGAGCAAGATTTGAATCCACACACTTTGATTTTAGAGGCTGTGTCCTTAAGCTGTCTATTTCCTCTCAGACCATAGTATTTATTCAACTTCTGGAAATATCTATTATTAGTCTGGGTTTTGTTACCTATAAAATGGAGATGGCATGACTTACCTCGAAAGACTTGTTATGAAGATTGACAGAAAGCATTTAACTGTTGGTTTAAAGCAGCATCTAATGTTGGTTATGTTAAATACCAAATAAAATAGGTATTTTATTTGTGTTATGCAATATTTGTGATCAACTAAATAATCTCAACACTAATTTACTTCAACTATGTCCTAAAAATCTTGCTTCATAAGAATCCAGAGAAAAAAATTTTTGGTGCTTTTTTCTTTGAAGAAGTTTCCTGAAAGATTAAGAATGTTTTGGTCAACACTTGATACAGGTACTAGTGGGAATAATTGAAAGCCCTCGAGTTATTTTATACACATAGATGTATATGTGTGCATATTTGTTTGTTTCAATGAAACAATAAGCCTTGAATATGAAAAATTCAATTTTTCCCTTCAATAAACATTAATTGAGTACCTATTAAGGGAAAGAAGTTTGCTGGGCTCTCTCTTTCTTTTCTCTTTTCTCCTCCTTTCTTCCCTGACTCCATTCTATCTATCTTTACATAACAATTAGTGATAACAATTCTGTAAGCAGACTTTCCTTGCTTTTTTGTGGTTTGGTAATCAAGGTTTAAAATTAGTTGCATCATGTGTTACAAATAAAACTGAGATGCAATGTTTTAGCCTGTTTTAGGACACAAGGCCATGTTCTACCCAACAAGCCCCAGAATACTGCTAATACTGAGCATAATGATAAAAGCTCCTTCTCAGGGGCAGCTGTGATGAACCAGATACATGGCTGAATGCTGTTGCACACATCTTCTAATTTAATTCCTAGAAGTTCTTGTAATGGGTACTTGGGTGTCAGTGGCAGTTCTTCCTGCTTTCCTTTTTATCAATTGATTTGAGATTTTTAGCCATTTGCATTCCTTTATTAGAGAATGACCTTTATTTGATTGACTTGCTTCTCAGCATCCTCCAGTCCTCTCAGATGAGGAGCACACATTTATAAGTAGGACGGAAATTTGGTCATCAACTCTGACAGGCATAGAGAAAAGTTGACTTGTTTTAAAGAGATTTTTCAGAGTGTGACTTTGATTTGCCTGATTTCTTTAACAGATGAAAGGTCTTTTGTCAACACTCAGGTTGATTAAATTGCAAGCATGTGATGTTTTCAGATCCAAAATGAAAGTAAGACATTCCTGTTGTTTTAGTGGCCTCATAAAAGTCAAGTGTTTAATCTCAGGGGAAAATTTAGAAGATGGAAGTAAAACCTTAATGACACGCAACATAAATAATAGAAGAAGTCCCTTTGCAGGAAATGACTTGCAATAGTCTTCTTCAAAGACATAAACTATACAATAGAACATTTTAGAAATCCAAAATACACTGGTAAACATTTTGTTTTAAAAATATAGTTGATAAAACTGAACATTTAGTAAATAGGAGTTAGATAATTAGAATCAATATTATTATTATTATTGCAAAAAAGAAATATATCCCCAAAAATACATAGTTTTTAAACCTAAGTTACTACTTTCAAAATTTTTCAGTCTATAAAATCTGAGAAGTTACCTGGCCATAGCAAAAGGAAGATTTTTGTGTAAGTCTACATGTGATCTTTTGTGTAACAGTGACTCATGTTCGTGTTGCACACAAATGTGAACTCATACATTCTTGTGTGCCAGCCATGATTTCCCTCTGCTCGTCTCACAGAAGCTATGCTAGCCCTCTTTACTTCAGTATTCTTATTCCTATTTAAAAATGTAGTCGATAGAAAGAAAAGCGTAAAGCTGGGTTGTTAAAATACTACAGGGAAAGTAACAATTTACCACCACTTTATTTTAGTATTCTAATCACTGGAAATGCCCTCATTTGTTGGTTTTCAAATAATGTAACAACACAAATCATGTTGTGTCTCCAATGAACATTCTGCTAAGTGCCTGAATTGTATAGAGCATTGTAGCAAATGCTGACACATGAAGTATACAGAAAAGGAATGGTGATATTTAGCTTCCACTTTCCAAATACAGATCTTATCCAAGGTACAGACAATTGCTGTTGATTCATAGCAATTAGACTTGGAGCATTAGGTCAGTAAGCATAGTTAACTATTTTTATGGATAGTTTTTATTAATATTGTCCTAAAAATTTAAATCAGAATATTTCCAAAGGAGAGTGGCAAGATTTATTTGGTTATTAGCTAAAAGAAAAATATTAATTTATATTTGTTTGGTTTTGGTACTAATTTTTGAAGAAGTCACCAGTAGTTTATTATAATGTTACCCTATGCCTAGTTATGACCCCATAAGGTATCTGCTCTGATAGGCTCAGTAATAAAGCTCAAGATTGTTCCTGGACTTCTAGTGACATTGATAACCTAAATATCTTAGGCACCTTCAAGTTTTACAACTGGGCTTCCAAGAATTCACTGACATGACCTACTGCTGTTAATACCCCAGGCACTGGTAACAAAGGCGTCAGAATGTTAGCTAGGGATGCGTAGCTTCCTTCTTGCTCTGGTTTTTTCTCTTCAGATAGTAGTACCTCTAGCCTTAACTGGGAGACATGTCATGCTATGGGGAAATGCGTGGTCATGGTGGGAGAAAATCGGTTCAACTGTCTTTGCTCAGCCATGTGCTGACCAGTGTGACCATAGGAAGTTACTTAAAATATCTACACCTCTTTTGTACCAAATATAATATAGGATAATAGTAAGTAGTTTTTATCTCCCAGAGCTGTTATAAGCTTTAGATGAGTGTGTGCATATGGAAACTGAGCTTCCAGGACTGAGGGACTTTCAATGGTAAAATTAGCAAAATCTCAGGCAAATCAGAAGGAAAGGTTCCCCTGGGTTGTGAACCGCACCAAGCATTACCTGTGTATAACCTATTTCATCCTTGCAACAACCCTTGCAGCTCCATTTTTTTGGTGGGGTGGGGTGGGATGAGGGGTGGGTTGAGACAGGGTCTTGCTATGTAGTTCTGGCTGGACTTGAACTCACAGCGATCCTCCTGCCTCAGTCTCTGAGTGCTGGGATTACAGGTGTGCACCATCACACCTGGGCTGCAGCCCCAAATTTTAGCACCGAGAGAGAGTTCTTCACCTTAGAAGACCTCTCAGGCAGTGTAAAGTGGACAGTTGGTCATTCTGGTGCTCAATAATTGTCTACTATTATTTCTTTTTTTCTTATGGTTGTTACTAAAGTCCTTGCCATAGTACTGGAAAAAAATAAGTACTTGATAAATATTGATTACTTTCTTGGCACCCATTTATAATATGGTTCTTTTTCCTATAAATTCACTGGTACCTTCTGCCCCTTTGTTTTCCTAAGTATTCCTTTCTGTCTTGTTCAATCAAGACTCAGCTGACCCTGCCTTGTGACCACAAACACCTCTTTGCTGTTTTATCTCTTGACCTTAGTTAGAAACTTTCACAGTGGCAAAACAAGCAAACAAGCAAACAAACAAAAACTTCTTATGCAAAAGTGAGTAAAGGAATCCAGGTCAATGGTAACTTATATAGAAGTTTCTTTCTTTGTATGTAATATTGTTTATATTGTATATGTTACAGAATGTGAAGTATCAATGAGAATAGGGAAAATAAAATTTTTAAGTAAAATTAAAGTATTATTTGTGAAGTGTTCTACTAATTTCCTTCTTCTTAGTAAAAAATCTTGCTTTTTTCCCTAGCAAAAGTCTAACAATGTAGTATTTTGTCTTTTGAAAGACTAGATGAAATCTATCTTATAAAAACTCCTTCATCCTCATCTAAAAACAGGTGTCCTGATTAAAACGAAACTTCTTTGACACCTACTGTTCTTTCAAAAATGATGTCACCTCCACACTCAGTCTCTCTCTAACTTTTGTCGGGAGTGGATGTTATTTGGGTAGATGTCTTTCTTCCCCTTGGGAACTATGAGAGCCACATGCTTCTTGCTGCCTTTCCGGTCTGCCAGCTTGGTTTTCCTTAAGCTCTCACTTTTTCTGGAACAAGGAACTGCCACCCAGCTTCCATTTCAATAGGAGGCATTCAACTTTGATGGTGCATTCTCACGCCTCTGAGTTTGTGTTCAAAAGTGTATTTGTGTTCCAAATCCATTTAAACTTCACTTATAAATAATTGCTGGAGCTGGGGATTCAGCTCAGTGGTTCCGCAGCCTGCCTCACAAGCACAGGGTCCCAAGTTCAATCCCTGGTACCAAAAAAAAAGTTACTGGGGACGAAATGATATTACTAGGAAAGAAATTCACTAGCATCTCTGTTATTATTTGTCTTACACATCCAACAGTTTCCTATGGTTGGACTTATAAGGCTTGCCTTTGTGATGGTCTTTCTTTCACCCCTGTTTCTCCACACCAGTTTAGCTAAAGCTGCTGGTGACACATTTCAATGGATAAACAAGTATGTGGAAAGATAGCATCAATGGTGTTAATCCCTATTTGTATATGGGTCTAATGTTTAACGTGGCTCAATTGAGTAGACTTTGTGACTTTTGTGAAACACCATAAGGTATATTATGAATATTTCTATTAAAAGACTTTTTGACAAAAAAACTTGTGATTTAAAATCCTAATTATCATCTTTCTTTTTGTACAATGAAGGTCTGAAAGTAGTGACTAAAACTGGATAAGTCTTTACTTATAAGGTATTTGTGATTTATTATGAAGTTCTTTTAAAATATTTTAAGGAAATTTTTTTTTTTTGGTACCGGGGAATGAACTCAAGTCCTTGTGCTTGCGCAGCAGGTGGTGAAACCACTGAGCTAAATCCCCGGCCTCAAAGGAAAATGTTAATCTCTATTTTTTTTAACAAGTCAAAGGAAATAAACATTACCATCAATTAACATTAACATTTGATTTGGTCAACCTTAGGGTGACCAATAATCCCAATTTTTCTGGAACTGGCCCAATTTTAACATTGTAAATTTTATGTCCTGAGAAAACTCACACTGTTGGGAAAAAAATTGGAGGATCGGTCACACTAGTTTTTACTAATTGTCATGTAACATAGTAGCAATAATGGAAGACACATGCATCTCTTCTTTAACTGTTGTTCATTTTTACAAACATGTAGCACAATTGACTGAGTCCTTGAGGGGCCATGTGTGGATGGTGAGCGCATGTTTCTCAGGAAAGGGGATGCAGAGCATTTATTAGAACACTCTGCCTCTTTTAGTGGTTCTAGTTGTTTCTTTTGAGTACAACTATTTACTCTCAAATGGCTACCCAAGGTCTTCTTCAAGAAGAGCATGCAAGCTGGGTGTGCTGGTGCATGTCTAAAATTCCAGTACTCAGGGAGGCTGATGCAGGGGGATTGCATGTTCAAGCTCAGCTGGGTAACTTAGTGACTTAGTAAGACCCTATCTCAAAGTTTTAAAAAAATCACAAGGATTGGGATATAGTTTAGAGCAAAGTCCTGGGTTCAAACCCCAGTACCATTTTTAAAAACCCAGGCTGATATAAGGCCAATAAGACCCCTAAACTATTATTCTCTATAGCCATTGGATGAAGTTCAATCTTCTCAGCTTGATAGGTCATTTTCAGAATTAAGAAAAAAAATGACTGCTGGTATGGTTCTCTGAAAAGGAATCAGAAGAGTACTGAAGAGTGAAAATGACCATGTTAAATCATATAACCACAAATGTGGATCACTCATGTAATTGACGTCCTATTTGTAACTTGACATCCTCTTCCTCAGGATTTTTCTATGTGTGTGTGTGTGTGTGTGTGTGTGTGTGTGTGCGTGTGCGCTATTTTACTGAAATTTCATCCTCTTTTCTCTGTTCTCTGCTCCCTTTCCCTTGTGCAGTTACCATGGGAACACCTCTCCCACACTAGGGAGGGCCAGAGGTTAGTGGCGTCTAGCAGTGGGTTTTGAAGTTAGTTTGTGCCTTGGTTTTGAAGCGTTTGCTCAGTTCTGAGATATACAGGAGGCCATGTGATCATTATTCTGGCATCTCTACTGTACACAACATGCCAGTTATTCTTAAAATGAGCAAAGGCCCTTGGGAGGTGAGCCTTAGCTCTTTCATCTCCGGCAAGCCAAGCTTTGGCTTTTCCTTCAAATTAAACAAAAATAATGGGAAATGTTGTCCCTGGATGTTCAAATTGGGCTTAGAACAAAGAGGCAAAGGCTGTTAGAGGAAACCATACTAAAAGACAAGGCAGGATCTCTGGGGCATGTTTGGTAGCAGGTTAATAATTCTTATTCTGATTTGGCTGCAGTTATTTTCATTAGTCCCTCCTTCAAATCTCCTATCTTTGTTTGTCCTGAACTCTCTGACCGTCACAAGTTCACGGGGTGGCCAGCCACCTCTCGCCCTCTCTTCTCTATCCTCACACCGTTAAGGAGATAGCGTTAAGATAGAAAAAACGTGTTATTTTCCTCAAATAAAAAAAGAGGGGAAAAAAGTCTTTTTTTTCCTTTTTTTTTGGAGACAGGGTCTTTCTATGTAGGCCAGGCTGGCCTTGAATGCACTATGTAGCCTCGGCTGGTCTCAAACTCATAGCAATCCCCCTGCCTCAGCCTGCTAAGTGCTGGGATTACAGGTGTGTGCCACCATGCCTGGCTAAAAGAAGTCATTTTGATACACAAAGTTAGCAGGAGAGAGGTTCGAATTGCCATAATACATTAATGTATACTTAATATAGCACATTGATTTGTGCCCCCAAGTTAAATAACTATATTCCTTTCGAGCATAATTCTTTTCATAATCATATTACCCTCAATGGGAACATATGTGTATTATTTTCTGTAATTGAAAATTCCAAATGCCTATTTTCATCTGCTGGGTGTTTTGGTTTTAGGTGGCAAAAATACAACTCTTCCAGTACATATCTATGCTCTTTCATTCTAATTGGTTTATAAAGAAGTTAAGTACTTTTCTACTTTTCAGCTTTGTGAGGTCACCTTTGGAGTAAGGGTAGGGATGACTGTTCTTGCCAAATTTTAAGCAACCAGCTTCCAAGAGTGATTCCCTACAGAGCTATTTATTGTGTACTTTCCTGCTGGGTGTAGATTGTGCAAGCAAATGCAGTATATTTTAAAATAGGCGTTTGCTCTAATAATCAGCATTATATTACAGTGTGTGGTTGGCTGCCTGTTGAGGTCTGGGTAGCTACATAAAATGTAGATTTTCCTACATTGTCCTACTGGACTGCTTATATGCATAGTTCCTAGATTTAAGCAAATTAGAATTATTTTTTTTAACAGATTAAACATCTGTAACATTCATACAGCATTGCTGTTTTGCTTATCACTGAAAATTCTTCCAGTATCTATGCATTCCCTCTGTACTCATTTATTTAGCATCTACTATGTGCACATTTTTCACAGGAGAAAGTGGTATCTTGGTCCTCCACCATGATTTTGCAAATTTTGCTGATGGGTAGATGCCTAATAAGTAACTCCTTTGCTTTAAGAAATGTTAATCAAACTCTGGACATAAAATGGTTTCTAGTGTTTTAGTTAGATTTTAATTCTCTAAAAATAATTACATTTTAGATAGACATTTTGAGTATAGCTAACATTTTTCCTGGATAAGCTTAAGAGTCAAGGAATTAAATGATTGGGAGAGAGATTAGTTAGGCTATAGTCTTGTCAAGTGCTGTGATCTAGGAAAAATTTCATAATAATCTCTTTTAACCTCAGTATTTTCATATATAAAATGGAGGCATTCTCTGTTATGAAGATTTAGATAGTGTCAAAATCAGAGCCCTAGTAGCTGCTCAATAAACAGTAGTGCTGTTCACAAGTTTTACACTGTTGTAAGAATAGAAAACAATGCCATGCAAACTCTAGTCTTTGTACATGAAGGAGAAGAGAAATCACCAGTGTATGAGTGATTAAACCTGATAGCTGTGATCACACTGTGAAGGGAGGGTAATTTGATTACAAAATATGACTTTGAAGAGGTAATATGCTAAATGAAATCATCAGTGCACCAAAAGTGTTAACAACGTTCTGGGAAAGGAGCCATTTACTTTTTTTCACTTCTAAGATCAAGTGTAATATACACATAGATTCAATAAACTGTGCTAGCTGGTGGTGGATTACTGGGACAGGAGTATACCATCCTCAACCTATTGTCCTGTGTCCTAGCTTTTCATTTCCAGCTGCTCAAGTTTTGTCAGAATCAGTTAATTTTGAATCCAGTGATCGCGTGCCTTGCTATAGAGTGTTTCCCCCTGTCCCCTGGGCCCCATGAAGTGGATAAAAAGGAAATATATCCAGTGCTGTTCTAAAAGCCTAAATTGAAGATGAGGGAATAACCTCAAATATGAGATGTTTGACATAACAACATTTTTGGTTTTGATTGATACTTTTTTTCATTAAGTTTATCGGTACATTTTAGGTATACAATACAGTTACATTCATCATTGGAATCTTGTACCTTTACATGATGTATCTTTGTTCTTATTTTTTTCCCATTCCTCTGTTGATTGATACTTTTTAAAGCAGTGATCAGATATAAGAACAATGTGTTTTCACATGGATTAGTAGATACCAAGATTCCAAGAATCCAGGAGAATGGAAGAATAGGGCTGAAGATAGGCAATATAGCTAAATCTAAGACTTTGTATAGCTATTCAGACTTAATATTTAAAACCTCCAGTATTAAAACTGTCAGTGTTATGACTGCTCAGACCTTCAAAGAGAAGAATGTATCTTCTCCACTATTACTGCTACATTTAAGAAATACAGTAAATGAAAACATTTATTAATTTGGCTATCTAGTCATGTTTTTGGGTCACTCATCTCTCTACAACTTGGCTTGTTTGGATCAATATTTGTGGATCTCAATAACTAATAAAATTATGCATTTAACTGACCATTAGCTGGACTAAAGACCTATAAAGAAATTATTCAAATGCTAAGGGAAAACTAAATTTATTTAACCTAAATACTAAAATCTGGAGAACAAATTTAGTTAAATAGAAAATATGAACAGAGGTTTGGTAAATAACTTGTTTCTAAACAGAATCCAAACAGAGAATGGCACCTACAAGTATCATACTTTGAGATGTTGGGAAATGTGTCAGATTATTGTTACATAATTTAGGAACAAACGGAAGATTGTGCAAGTGCAAGGACCCGAGTTCGATCCCCGGTACCAAAAAAAAAAAAAGGGGGAAGATTATGTGAAACAGATGCCAAGATGTCCAACACAGGCACTGTACCATGTCCAGAAATGCAAGCAACAGGGAATTTGTCCGTTCCTCCTACACTGCTCTGATATGGAGTTTTAGCTCAGCAATGTGTCACACTTCTGGTGGCCTTGTTACCTTTACCTGGACTACATTACTGAATCGAATGGCATCTGCCTTTATTTTGGAAAGATACCAAATCATCTTTCCTTTTAAAGAGTCTTAGCAGAAGAAAATTTGGATTAGGGTAGTAGATAAAAATACATGAGTATTTGGGGATGTGTATGATAGATGAAAATGGTAAGGGACCATTTAGAATTATCCTTTTTAGTATTTCCTAGAGCAATTTGGCTCATTTAGATTGAAATATCTGTCAGAAGCTATGTCCCAGTTCTGTTGATCTCGCTGTTAAAATGTCTTTACACATCCTCCATTAACTTTCCCTTTCCAGCTTGATAGCTATGATTATGGTCCTCGATGGGGTTAGGGGACCAACTTGAAGAGTACCCATGTACTCAGGCATTGCTCACATTCAGTTAAAGAGCTGCTTCTCCATTTGCCACCATTTTAAGTGATGTCTACGTTTCCTCTTCATACTTTCTTAAAAACATACAAGCAGAAAAGAGAACTCTGAGAACAACTTCTTCCTTTAAAATCACCGTTGTATTTTGTTTCGAAGGAATAGTTGTCATAGCACCAATCCAGCCAGACTGGAGGAATGATACTTTGATTCGAGTTCTTGGATAAAATATGTTAGTACTTTTCAACTGCTTTAGAGAGCTTTTGATAAAAGAAAAAACTTGTGTTCAATCTCACACAATTTTGAATTCTTCCTTGCCCTGAGTCTGATAAGACATTTATCCTGGCACAGGTTTATCTCTGTTGATAATGGCCTCTGTGGCTGTAGGGAATGTTAATGCAGTGAGCTGGTACCTACCCTTTTGACACCTATTCTTTACCAGATGTAGAGAGTAATGAGTGCTTGGGTGCAGCACTGGAGAAGAGAGTTAGCAGTTGGTGTGTGTGGGCTCATGGATGTGTAACGCTCTGTTCCTGAGGTAGCCTTAGCTCCATTGCTACCATTTTTTCTTCCTCTTCTCATTTCTTATTTTCCTTCAACACTCTCTCATTTGTTGTTTCATTTCAGTTTTTCTCCATGTATTGCTGTTTGTGCCATCATCCATGATTCTGGACGGAAGTGTGACAACCCTAAAAAATATCCTCCTCTCTGTCCTTGATTGCTTTCAACGGTCTCATTGACCTCATTGGAAGTTTGACTATGACCGATTAAACTCTGAGGGGCAACAGAAATGGCAATCTTCTGTCTACCCTTCATGATGTTGTGAAAAACAAGATTATTACTTAAGCTTATTACTAATAGTTTGTTTGTTTTGTTCTTAATTTGATTCCAGTTAGAGGATGCTTCTCATGTGCCTGAGCACTAGTTAACTCATTCATCACTTGAAAGCAAATATTTTCAAGCTTTGATCTTCATAAGGGAACAAGCTCTATTGCCAGGGTATCAAGAGTATGAAATTAGTTATGTAGTTATGAAATAAAATGCAATAATTTTACATTAAACCAAAGAGAGGAAAAGAAATAACAAGGCAGCCTATTTACAAATACATAAGGGTATTCCATTTTCAATTAATCAATTAGCTACAAATGTAATATTTAAGGAAAATAATTGCAAAGAGAACTATAAAAATATATCCTTTTATATATGTGTATAATACAAGTTGAATATCTCATTAGAATAATGGTTTTTAAAATTTGTTTTTCCTTCCAAGTGTGCTTAGATCTGCAGGTGCTGAGAGTACTTTAGCTATTGAAAAATGCAATTTGCTTAGGTAAATTAGTAGAGAAACTTTACTTTCATGGCTGAATATGAGTTTCACTACTTGCCATTCAAAAATCCCTAACCCACCTCCCTTATTAATCATGATGCCTGTATTTTTCATTGACCCTCAATTAGACATCTTACTGTTGATAAATTCTAAAACAGGCTATATGCTGTCAGATTTTTGTTGGTTTTCTCCTGTTATAACATCATAATATGAAGAATCAACAGATTATCACATTTTAGTTGGTGAGGTTTTGTCTATGGGTGGCTCCATGTGACTGGAACTGACATGGGCAGTGGGGGATCATGAGTTCTGTAGATAGGATCATTGATTTCTCACTCTTCTCTTTGGCTTCATTTCTGGCAGTGATACCACTGCAATCCAAGAGGAGAGAACAGAGAGTAACAACAAATACAGCATTTCTTTTTGGTTTGGTGCATAGCAAAGTACCCAGAGAAAAGGATTTGATGTTGACGTTTCATTTTTTGTATTTCTCACCCCCAATGTGTTTATCTGCTGAGTCCTTACATGGAATTATTTTGCTTATCCACTTTGTATTTGCTATATTGTCACAGAAGAGTTTTATTTATTAAAACATCTTGGGTAAAAATTCTTTTTTGGTACAAATAGCACTGATAACTTGAATATATATAGTGCTTTTTAAAGGCACTTTCAAGTTTCCATGCACGTAATACATGTGAAACTTGATAAAATATTTCTAGGAAGGAGGTCAAGACCACACCGTTTTCTGATTACATAGATGCAATTGAGTTCACTTCAACAAATATTTATTAAATATCTATTGAATGACAGGTACTAGACCAAGGTCTAATAAAAATGATTTCAAATGAATGATACAAGGACTCACGTCTTCAGGACGTCCCTAGGTAAAAAGATACACAGGGTTCTCTACTTAGCTCCAAGAGAGTTTTGTCATATTATTTGTCATGCATTTACTTCTGATTTAAACTTCCCTCCCCTTTGTCTTCTTTCCCTCCTAACTCAGGGATATTTTGCTATTGCCTCTCTTTTACCTTATTTTGCTGCTCTTCATCTATTGTTTATTACACTTTGTAGTTCTGCAAAAATGTAAAGAACTGTGGTTTTTAAGTCACTATTCTTGGTACAGAGAGAGAGCATTTATGCAGCACAGAGAAGGTGGTGTGAGCGAGGACAGGCTTCTACTCGAAGGCATTCTCCTACAGACAGTTGGTAAGAGTTACATGGCAACCTAACTTTTCAAGTAGTAATGTTAAGCAGGTAAAAAGAAAAAATGTTTCAATAACCAAATCAATAATCTGTTTTGTAAAATCTTAGTTTCTATTCTGTAACCTTAAATACAACTGGGGACTCAGTCCATAGGCTGTAATAGCCATGCGAGGCATTGATTTTGAATGACCATAATTCTGCAAAACAGGGCTAGAATGCACTGCAAGCTGAAACACTTGTGTTTTGGCTTTCAGATCTTATCAAACTCTAATTTTGAAAAGTTTTGTTTATTTACATATGTAAGGGGATGAAAAAATGTTGGGTAGAAATCTTACCCAGGATCCAGATCGAAAATTCAGATGTCCCAGCTCTTGGTTCACAGCCCTATTCTGCAAAATCACATCTAGGAGAAGAAAATGTGAAGACGGGAGGAAGAATAAGAGCTAACATTAATGGTGCCTTTAATTGATTCAGAGCACAATGCCAAAGATCTTTATTTGCATTATTTTATTCATTCCTTATAAGTAACCTAGCACATATTCTACATTCTTCATTTGACAGATGAGGGAACTAGGAATTAGATAAATTTAATAACCTTTCCAAGGTCATTGAACTAGTGAGGAGTAGGTCCAGTATTTATGAAAGCTTATACTGATGCTAGATTTGATGGTTTAATTTCCCCTGTGAGAAGGGAATTCAACAAGGATACTCCTGTGGTTCTGCTTTTTCTGAGATTTGCAAATCTATAATCTGAATTAAGCCTGTAGGTTGACTTCTATAATTCCTGAAACATCTGTTATATATACCACATATGGAAAAAATCAGGACTTCTGCAATTTTTCCATTATCATTCGGAACATTATTACCTCAATTGTTATGGGCTTTGCAAGATACGGATTTTGGCAATAAAGAGACATGTTAGGAGTGGAGTTTTTATGTGGAGCAGAATAAGGGTACATATCCTATGCTTTACAATCTTCTTGGTAAGTGTTTGTGCTACTGAGTACTAAAGTTGATTATTTTAAAAAATTAAGAGGATTAAGGCAGACCCACCACTGCTTAGTCACTGAAATGAACTTACATTATTTCCACAATCATTTATTAAGTGCTTACATTTTGCCACAGTTAGTGCCAGGTCCTGAGGCTATTAATGCATATAAATAATATTTTAATAAGCACAGAATATTTAAAGGAAAACTTACCTTCTTAAATTTTACTTTAATAGACTTTAATCTCTCTATTTAGGCACTTAATTAGACAAAGCTAACTGCTCTGAGCCCAGTGGTTACTGGCTCATTCTGAATCAATACTCTGCATAGTATCATGGCAATTTTGATTGATCAAATGGTAATGAGTTAATTGGCGAACTATATACCTCTGCTGCCTTCTGAGCTGTGTTTTTTTTTTTACTATTGACCATACATTTGCATCTCTACCAGAAAATGCACCAGGGAAACAAAAGCAGAAGAAAATTCTAGAACTTCTCTCCTATTCCTCAGTTACTATGAGAATTTAGGCTGGAGACAGAAAGCCATGATTTAAAATAAAATGACCCTATGTAAAAATCAAATCATTCCTTCCATTTAATCCTCATGTTCCATGAGTGAATTTTCTCAGATAAAATTTTTTGTGGATTCCATTTTTGAGAGTGGTAAAATTATATCAAAAGGGCACTTACATGAGTCAAGTTCCCTGCAGGAAACATTTTATACAGTTATATTCAAACCAATTGGTATGAAAAATAACTTTCAACATTGGATAATTCAACTATGGAGTTGGGAAAATAAAATAAGTGAGGTAAAGAAGTAAAAGGACATGACACAAGTAAGTAGAGTTATTTGAAAACGGTATTGCAAAGGTAATACCATGTGATGATGAGCTCATGTGATACTATTGGAAGTTTTAGAAATCGGTAAAGGCTATCAGCAAAGGTGGATACAATGAAACAAGCCAGATAGAAAGGACAGACCAACAGGACAAAGTTGGCTTATAGGGAATAAATAGTTCTCTGTGTGAGACTTTGGAAGTAAAATATTGGATGAATCCTTTAGTCCATCCTGTTTTGGCTTCCATATTAAGGAGAATGACAAGTTTTCATTGGACAGTTTTATAGGAATGATAATGGATATTGATTGTAAGGTCAGGAAGAACTTGGCAAAGTCCATAATATGTCCGTGGTGTATAACAAACCTATTATGAGTGCTACTTAGGAACTCAGTACTTAAAAGAAGAATGTCTTAAAACACACGTGTAGAAAGGCAAAGCTTTGATAATCCTGTGGGTAGAATGAGACAGTGACACTGTGAAATAGTACCAATACCAGTAGGAAGGCAAATAAAAATCTTATAAAGACATTTAATTGGAATGGGAGTAGGACTCCTCTGACAGGTCATTGGAGATAGCTTGTGGAAGAAGAGTTACTCATCAAAAGATATAAAAATTCCATTTCTGGCTTGGCCATTGAATGAATTATTCACTCTTTGCCTATGTCATCTCACTTACATGTGTCTTTAGATTTTTCACTGAATAATCAATATTAATAAAAATGTTATAGCATAAAAAAATCACAAAGTTAGTTTAAAGGATTTTTTTGTATAACAATAGTACCAGAGAAAGTTATCACCCTTGGCCTTATGCCACTGTGTTAAATTGACAAAGATTCAATTTGATTATACAAGTTTTTCCTAATACCCCTTTTTAGTCTTATAGCCATTTAGGCCCATATATTCTTTTGATGCTCATGATAACCTCAGAAACTGAGCCAGAGTTTCTGGCTCATAGTAAAATGTAGACAGATGTTACCCCACAATTTACTTTTTTCTAATTATTTCTGATGTTTCTCCCTTTAATCAGTTTTCTTGATAGTCTCTGTCACCAATTTTGTTTCTCTAACAGTTTAAAAAGTGTGGAGACTTAACCCAGACAAAAGCATTCAAAAGGACATAACCAATATTGAAGATAAAGAACATGGCTAATAATACAGTCCAGAGACTTTCAGTTAAGCAATAATGACATTGTGTTACTGCTCAGCCATCAGCTCATGTTGTATGCTGCCCCTCTCCCTTTTCAAATTTTAGTCTATGTTTTGTGCATTGAGCTAATGTATTGGTTACATTCATAAAATTTGGTTGTGTTGACCTTCACATATGTTATGTGCAATTATTTTACTCCACTTGGGATTCATAAAAAAGATAAAACAAATGTGAAATAAGAAATGTCTATGTCTTCTGTCCTCCCTTGAAATTATGCTCATGTCTAGCTCTCTTATTTAGTGAAAAGGGCTAGTTCCCTTTTACTGAGTTACTATGAGCCAGATGCTGTATAATTGTGTCATCCAAGTTGCCATATTTAACCCATTAAATGCTTTTTTACATTTTAGAATGAAGTAGCTATTATAATTTTTGTTTTGCAGAAAACAAAATCTTGAGATTTATGTAAAATAAGTTGTCCAGGAATGTGTGCTGGGATATTTAAATAAAAAGTCCAACCCTTCACCACCATCAGTGTCAGCTTGAGGCTACCTATAACTTCTCTTAGGAACATAAATGAATCTTTTTCTCACACATTTCCTTTCTCTTTCCAGTAAAAAAAAAATGTTCCCACAAGATGACTTAAATTTATTCACAGGCATAAATTACTACTAATAAAACAGCTAACATATTAAAAGCCTAATATGTTCTAAGCTCTGTGCCAGATAACTCACATGCATTGTCTTTAATCCTTGTAGCAGTCTTGCAAAAAAGGTGATACGCTATTTTATAGACTAAAAATGGAAGATTTTGAGAACTTAAATAACTTCCTCCAAGTCATTCTGGGAAGTAGAAATTGTTTCAACTAATGAGGCGGAGTGTTATTTCTCACACGTTATGTGAGAAAAATGTCAGCGTTAAATAAATGTTTTCTAACTGTTCTAGACATCATCAAGCAGTAGGGAAAGAGTGTGGCTAATCCGACAGGTTTTTCTATCAGTTCCCAAAACACAGAGGCAGTGGCAACAGAAGCCATCCACTTAGGGAGCTACTATTGTCCACTTTTTTAGCTCTTGTATGTTTGTAAGGAGTCAGTTACTTAAATACAGCATACGATTTTAAAATGTAGAATAAAAGCTGACAGAAAGTGAGGGTGATAGATTATGTGATTCAACCTCCCCGTTTCTCCAAGATAGTGAGTGATTTCTTTTAGGTGGGTCTCTCAGGATGGATATTTGCATGAAGTATTTCTTTTGAACCCAGAACTGATCATACTAACATGTTTGATTATTCATAATTTAAACGAGCACCAAATCAGTTTCATATCTGATAGGTCAATCCAATAAATTGCATAATTTTGAGAATTGGTGAAAGAGTGCCATTTAAATCAGTTCCTAAATTTCAGCTAAATGGAATCGAGAAGGAAACTCACTCACATGGTTTAATCAGGTTGAATATTTAAGTAGGAAAAGAATCACCTCACTTCACAGGCATCATGACTTGTCTTTAGGTGGCGTAAAATCTATGGGTGATCAATGTGGATCATTTACATAGCAAAAAGAGTATTTATTTATGGGAAAATCGTAAGAGCCATAATAGCAGTGGTATTGCTCATTCATTTTGAGAAAAAATAAATCACAAAGCACATAACACTGACCCCTTTCTCATGAATTTATGTTTCATTCCACTTGAAATGACAAGACATTAAATTATATTGGACTTTAAATGCAATGTTTATAAGTGAAGTCCTTTAGAATAAATAAATAAATGCCAACCAAAATGACTGATCCTTTAGAATCCGTCTGCTAAACATCTTTTTAACTGATTTTTTGCTTTACTTAGTTTGTTGAACAGTTGATATGCTAATATAGATGGGCATTTTAGCAGTATCACAAAGTGTGGATATGCATGTATACATTTAATAAAACTGACTTACGCATGTTTAAGACACACATAGAGAAAGACAATACTGGCTCATCATAATTGTAAAGGTGAAGGAAATGGACTGCATGAGACTAAAACACACTGTATTGAAAGGGGGCATGTTTATATTTTGAGGATAGATTCAGAAAGCCCTTTAAAGCATTCTCCTACATGAATTATAATGATAAAATTGGGCATGCAGAGTTTGTATTCATAGAGCTTTTCCTGTGGCAACTTATCCTTCTATATGATTCACTTCTTTATCATTCCTTCTTTTCTCTCTGATAGAACAAAACTATTTTCCAAAGCCAGATTTTATCTCACAAGAGCTCTTCCCTAAGGGGATGTACATATCTTCTTAATTTATTACATCTTATAATAATCTCTCATGGGGAAACTACAAGCAAATTAAAACCACAGAGAGGAAGTGCCTGAATGTGCGCTAGACTGTTGTTCACCACTGGCCCTTCGTAAGATGCGCAGGGTTAATCCTCTAGGGTGTCCATTTCATTGATCACGCAGTGTATTATTTTTAGTTCTTTGCTTCTACACTGTTAATAGTAAAGGTGCACTTCGACGTGTGAATGGCTTCACTATTAGCTTAAATAAAATATTTCTAGGAAAGTAAATATTCTGAAGTTACCTATCCCAAAGAAATTCTTGATATATTCACCTAAATAAAACAGAATATTTGCACTATTTGTATTTTTATCATGTATTATCCTTCATTATCAGATATAATTGAACATTATCTATGACTCAATTCTGGAAAAATACTTTCATGGTGTATATTAAGTTATTGCCCCTGACAAATAACAAAAAAGTCCTTGAGGTTGTTTGGTTTTAAATGAATAAACTATCTTTCTTAATTCTGTGGATTTGATATTTCTCATTGACCTAGATTATTCTCAAGAAGTCTCAAATAATCTACTGATGAATAAGATGCTATTGAGAAATTCTGATGTGGCATATTCAGTCTCATATGGAGAAATACCATGACTATCCTAAATGTCATATTATTTTGGGGACTTAGCTTCCTAAGCAAAAACACAAATTCTTACAGTTCAAGAAATACCAGTGAAGTGTATCTTATTGCCCTCATTATACACAAAATACTTATGGAAAACACTCTATCAATTCTAATTATGTTCCAGGGGGAGAAAAAGAAAACAGAATGAAAGGCAGTCCTGAAAGATTTGACTGGGCTGGTTATAGCTGCCAAACAATATATACTTGTAAAAAATGTGATAAAATGATAAAAATAAACTTAGTATTTGTTAAAGAAATGAAAACACAGCAATAAAAGAATCCAAAGAGGGATTTAGTTTTCTACATTAGCTCTTCATCACTTGATTATTTTACTGTTTCATTTCTATTTACATACCAAGTTGATTCTTTTGCATCTGGATTTTGCACAATTCTTTCAATAGTGTACGGTTCAGTGGCTATAATTACAGGATTGTTAAAGTTCAGATTTTACTATTCATCTTGTTATCTCTAGTAATGGAAGGTTGAAATAAATGCACATAATTACATGGTTGGTCCTAAATTATTTTTATATTGCTCTTGCCAGGATACACTCGAAAAGCAGCATTTATTCTGTAAGATTTATTTTAGGTAGTAGTGGCTCTAGAAAAATAAAAGTAATAAATACATAAATGGATAGGTTCCATGAGCTTACTATCTATAGTTTTTCAGATTAATTTTAACTCATTCATCTCTCTGAGCCTACTGGCTGCAGAAGTCACTTGGAGTATATGGAATAAAACTTGTCATGCATCAGAACTCTGACAACAGGAAAATTTCCCTCATGGTGTATATATCATTTGATCTATCATTCTGACTATCTGTAGCAGACTAACACAGCAACTTACTAATCTATGGGTCAATTTACTTTAGGGGATGTTTAAGTAAGTTTGATTTCAATCTAATTTAATACCATGTCATAAAAGGAAGGTAAATTTCTTTGTTTGAATTATGCTAGAAATGGTTTCATTGTACCATATGTATAACACTCAAGATATTTCAGATGTACCAATAAAATTAATTTTAAAAAAGACGTTTGAGATGAATCTTAGCAGCATCAAACAATCAAAATTATTCATTTCTCAAGTGTTTGTTGAGTGCCTGTGTTGTGCCAGGCACTGGGCTGTGTACCAGAAACGGTGTTATCAGACACCCGTGAAGCCCTCCCAGGTTCAAGCAGGATGTGAGTTCGTTTTACCTTTGAGTAGGTCCAGAGTTTAGTTGTTTGTGTGTAGATCAGTCAAGAGTTGTGCCTAAAACCCTGCTTCCTCCAATTATATATTCTTTCAGTGTTCTTCAAACCGGAAACTCCCTTCCTTTTATGCGGGCGCGGGGTGGGGAGGTGGTTTATAAAACAAAATGTGGCGAAGATGGCTTTTAAATAAATCTATTCTTTCAACACTCCAGTGAAATGACAGAAAAGAAGAGGAATGCATTCTAGGAGCTAAGTTACCCAACTGGAGCTCTCATAGTGGCTCCTGTACATCATACTGCAGACCTAAGAGTTAGAAGGCGAGTGCCTTCTGGTGGTATCTGTTCTATTTCCTCAGTGGGATTTCTACTTGTTCCACATCATTGGGCCTGGAATCCTGGCTCAGAGTTCATCTTTCTCTTTAGGGTGACTGCATTGTTCTTCATATGAATAGCTTGCCCTGGAGAGAAATACTGTCTAAATATTAAGATTAGATTATTTTGCATTGCCCCATTTTTACCACTACATTCAAATCCCTTAGCAATCTACTGCCAAGTCTTCCTTGGGC
Organism: Heterocephalus glaber; assembly: GCF_053883595.1. Taxonomy (NCBI): domain Eukaryota; kingdom Metazoa; phylum Chordata; class Mammalia; order Rodentia; family Bathyergidae; genus Heterocephalus; species Heterocephalus glaber. Next base: position 19,158,474 of record NW_028258379.1, read on the forward strand.
ACAAAGCCTATGTTAATAGATGGTTTCTATGCCATTATTTCTCATCAATATGTGAAAACTAAAAGGAATTTTAGAAATCTATATGTCTTGGTTATGAGATGAAATTTGATCTGGTGATCAAAGAGCATTCTTGAACTGTTTCTAATTTGCAATCAAGTCATTCTGTTTCAAAATATAGGAGCATTGCTGAAAGAAGAAATCTTAAAAATTAATAAGTTAATTAGATATTTATGTGATTGAGATGTGTAAAACAATTTTCCTACAAAGTGTCAGTCCTTAACCTATTATTTCCCGGTCCATAGTATGTGAATAGCAAATGAATAAATGTTTTATTGGTAAAGCTGGACTAATTCAGTGGAAATGTAATCTTTTTCTCTTTTAAAGTCCTCAACCTCCACTTAATTGGCTGTAAAGCTTGCTGTACCTGTTTCTCTAAGAAGCACAAAAGAGAAAGAAGTAGGAAATAGGCGCAGAGCATCACATGCATTCAAACAGCACCCTATTCTTGGGGTTCATGATATCATTGATCAGGCTGCAGATGTAGCAACATCAATACAAGATTGAAAATTTTTTTTAAAAAATAGATATCATCAAGCTTCAAGTTTTAGAAATTATTTTTAAGAATTTAATTAACATGACCCATACATTAGGTAAAAATCTGTGTCTCTGGCTCTCTCTCTCTCTCTCTTTCTTGGCTGGGAATTATTGAAAGTCTGGTATACTTCACATTTACATTTGCTATATATGTGACTATGATGAATATACATGGATGGATCTCATTCGCGGGGCACTGTTGCCAGTTCAGATTTATACCCAAGTAGCAAAGATATTGATGCTATATGATGCTATTAATCTAGCATATTGCTCTTGTGGGTTAGTGCCACTCAGATTCCCCCTTTTAGTTCTAGTTACTTTAAATCTCCAGGACTGAGCTATCAAATCCTTCCATGATATAAAACTGTTAAGTGAAAGACACTTGAACGTTCCATTGGCTAGCTGATAAGAGTTTATTAGGCACTGACTGTGTCCAGCATGATGATAAGAATTCCAGAGATAATGCACAAGCTTAGCAGATGCTTTTTGAAACATGGAATTTATCAAAGGACAGATAAAAACACACATAAAATATCAATCATCATGTAATATTTAAAAATCCTCAGTTATGGTGGAATTTCCTATGAATTAACTTTGCATAGAATATACAACTTAACTTTTCACTGTATAAGCAACTGCAAGAAGGAGAAAATTAAGAGAGTGCACTGCCGGTAATGACCGGAGCCTCTGAAACTTCTAGAATGTCAATACACATATGGGGGGTAATTTTTAAAATATTTTCATTGAGAGAATGAGATAACAGGTGGTGTATGTCGGTTATTTTGAGATATCTACTGTTCAGAGTTATATATAAAGATAAATATGTCTTAATAGTGCAAGCATCTCTTTGTGCACTTGTATGCCATTTAATAAGTATCCAGTGAATTAATAATAAAAAAGAAGTAGATTCTGTGAAGCAAAAATGAATCCCAAAGAACTGAGGAGTTGGAAAGAGCAGCATTCATCTAAGATATTAGTATACCATTTGAAATGGTGTGTTAGAACTTTGACCTATTCCTCATACTTTCCAGAGTTGCCTTTGACCAGTTGTGTATTAGGAGAAACTGTTATATGTGCTTTTATAGAAAGCCTCAGTATCAATCAAAGGAGATTATACGCTTGTCATTGACTGGGGCTGAGGATCTCTTCAAGCCCCATGATGTACCACTGCCATTTTGGTAATGTGTCCATCTAATTTCTTTTTTTCTTTTTCTTTTTTGCTCATCTCAAAGATCAAGTGGTTGAAATGTTCCCCTGAGAAAATGTTGATGACTCTGGCACACAAGACACATGCAATTTTCTGTCTCCTCTTATTCACCCTGATTTTGGCTCAGGTGCACAGGGAGACATTCTGAGACCTGACTGCATCCCAAGCCAGAGCTGGGGATGATTGCCATCTGATCCCTCCTGCTGGGTGCCTGATTAACTGAGCATCTGGGAAGACATTAGACTCTTGTTCAGATGTCAGTGTATCATGACTAGAAGAAGAAACTGTGAATTGTAAAGATACATAGTACAGACAGAAGAGCTGGAAGTGTCCGTCCTCTGTAGAGGGATGTTCCTATAGCACTTTATAGGGACTTCTGTTATGGTGTACACCATACTATGTTGTCATTGCACATTTACATGCCAGTTTCCTCTTTAAATCTGGAGTTTAGCACGGTTTAGGGTTTGTTTGATTCATCTATATTCTCCATACGTAGCAAAGGCAACTGAATGTGTAAGCATTTAACAATTACTATTTGTTCATTTTATTGAATGAATAGATAATAATTAAAATTAAAGTTTGCATCTCTTGATTATGAACCCTTAGACATAATGAGCACATTGACAACCTAAAATATGAGCTGAATGAGATAATAAACAAATGAATACATAAAACAACCCTGAAGGCCAAGTTTATATCATTTTAAGACTTCAAAATTGCTATATGTGGTTTTTGTTTTGTACTGATTGCAAAGACTGCAGAAGTGTTTGGAAGGGGGCATTGTCTTTCCTACTCAATATTCTGTATGATGAAGTCACATTTTTACTCCATGTTCCTTATTTCCACTGCTAAATCTAACATTGCAGGTCTCCTTAAAAAATATAGCTATTTCTTTTATTTCTTTCCTAAAAGGTAGAAGTCTTCCTTTCTTTCTCTACTCTCCTTTCCTTTTCTTTTCTTTCCTGTACTTTCTTTCTCTTTCAGCCTCCTTGAGAGTAATGTCTTTCTCTAAAATCATCTCTGAGCTGGGAACACTGTAACCTTTAGAATGATTTGGTGAATTATTAGGCATATGGTCATTCTCTGTGACAGTATTTTCTGGACAGTGAAAACAAGTAATAGAATGAAGGTCGCTTGCTAAGTTGTGCAAGAGCATGAGCATCAGGCCTAAGTTATATTTAGTAATGTGTTTCTGGTGAGTAAGTTTTGAGGTTGATGTTTGTGAGGTCTGGACTCCTGGGGTTCTAACCATGGTCCTGTGACAGCTGCTTCTACAGTAACATAGCACTTGCATGGTGCAACATCTGCCTATTTTCTGCAAGTGAACACCCTTGCTTTCATATAAAAGTCCTCTCCTGTGGAGCTGAAATACCTGTGACAACATTTCAGAGTTACAAAAGGACTGTATTGGGCTGGGGATTTAGCTCAGTGGCACCACGCCTGCCTTGCAAGCACAAGGTCCTGAGTTTGATCCCTGGTACCAAAAAAAAAAAAAAAAAAAAAAAAGGACTATAGCTTCTTATACTGTTATTTTTTAAAATGCCACTGGTGTCAGCTCTGGCTATAACTATTTTCTTTATCAAATGAGATAGACTCAAAATTTGGGGAAATGAGAGATTAGCATGGTGAAGCAGATTAGGAGAGTTTAATTGACTCCTTGACCACTTCCTCCCACTCGATTCTTCCTCTCTATAACACATACTTTCCAATTGCTACAAAAAATGCCTTTCTTTCTTTCTTTCTTTCTTTCTTTCTTTCTTTCTTTCTTTCTTTCTTTCTTTCTTTTTTCTTTCTTTCTTTTTCTTTCTTTCTTTCTTTCCTCCTTCGTTTTTTATACCAGGAATCAAACTCAGCACCTTGAGCTTTTGATCCAGGTGGCAGAACCACTGAGCTAAATCCCCGACCTATTTTTGCATTATGTATTAGTCAGTTTCCCATCGCTGAGACAAAACAAGGAAGAGATGTTTATCTTGGCAACTTAAAGGAAGAAAAGTTTATTTTGGCTTATGTTTCAGAGGGTTCAATCCATGGATGGTTGGCTACTTCGAAGCAAAAATGACATGGTAGAAGGGCACGGCCAAGGAGACTTTCTCAACCCATGACAACCAGGAAACAGAGAAAGATAGAGAAGCCAGGGATGAGACTACACCTTTCCAGGTCACACCTTCAATGACCACATCTTTTGACAGGCCCTACTTCCTACCAGCACATTCAGATAAGAAATCATGAATGGATTAATCTATTGATGCCTCCACAATCCATTCACCTTTGAAAAGTCCACCACTGAACATGAAATTTTAGCAACATTTTAAATCTAAAACAAAGCATATAATGAGAGCTTCCATTCTTTTCCATATTATTCTTCCTGAATAGATAGAAACACAATATCTACAAAGTACATTCTCTGAGCAAAAGGCAGGTAGATGGTTAGAAGTGTTATAAAGGTAATAAGGAAAACAATCCATTAGCATTTCTAGATGTATCTGAAGTGGGAACTTCTAAGTATTCAGAAATCATGCAACAGTTTCTCCAAGACAGCAAAGAATGAGCTCATCTGAGGGGGATTGTGAGGAGTAGTCATTGGACTTGGTAGGGTTCAGAAGACCTGGTATTGGCTTTAGGACAATCTGTGACCATGTGAAAGTCATGCCAATTTCGTTAGGCATATATTTGATCTTTGAGGCTAGAAAAGCAGGGAGGAGGGTGTCTACCTCTGTGGACACAGAGGCAGGTGGTGAGGGGTGCATGTGTGTCCATGGGGTATACTAGTACTGAACTCTTAACTACATTAATGTTTCCAAACTTACACCAAATTTCTAGTAAGTACTAGCAAATACTTCAAGGGGAAAATGTTTTCTAATGAAATCATTTTGGAAAAGTTTCAGGTAAACAAAATTGTAAGTCTATTCATTTTTTTTTTACCGTAAGACCCCTCAGAATTCTTAATATGATACTGTATTCTGTGTTTTTCCAAAAGAATGGGTATGTAGTATTTCTCAAATTTATTTGAACATGAAATGGCTTTGGTACATAATATCTCTAAAGGCCAGTGTTCCTTGAAAGACTTTGTGAAACACTGAACTCTATGATCTCTAAAAGTTCTTGTATCCTTTATTATCATCAGAATAACTGGCACTTCGAGCCTTTGCCCTTCATCGGCACAGCGTTGACTCTAGTTGCCTTCCAGACTTTGTCTTTTATGGTTCTTTTTCTCCAAAGAAGGTGGACCCTCGCTGCCCTCTCAATACCCCTGGAAAATGGAAAATTGTTTTCTCCTTTCTTTGTACCCTGAAGTCTATGTATAATTCATCTTCCTCAGTCACAAGGAACTTCCTTAACTGCTCAAAACTTTTTGTTCTATCAGTTTTTCTAAGGTAATTCACAACATTTAGAAAAATAAACATTTACAAATGACATAAATAAAATAACCTTCCATGGCTTCTAAAACATTTAATGTAATCAATAATGATATAACATTACCTAAAATGTTAGCAAAATTGTAAAGTCCTCAGGTAGAATATGAGCAACTAGCCAAATATTTGTTCATGACTTAGGGTTCACACTTCACTTTAATGTGCTATACATTTTTGAATATTTCATCCTGTAGAATTATCTTGATGGATATTAATAAGCCTTTTAAATTGGAAGTAGTATCTTCTAGACCTCTGATATTCATTTAAAAATATTTGGACACAACTACTGGTTTATAATCTTGGCTTCACTACATTTTAAACTATGTGAATTCTCTGGGCCCTGGTTTTCTCCTCTGCAAAATAACATAATGCAATCTTACTCCTTGAGTTATTATGAGAATTAAATGAATAAATGCAGGTTAAGCAGAGAATATTCTCCCATTGTAAGCCCTTATGCAATGTTAACTTTTGTTAATATCATATATAGAATAGTTTTGAAAAGATACATAAGATATTCGGTGGCAGTCACTGAAATTTTGTAAAAGAATTACAAAGGGAATGAAGAACTAGAAGACAAAATGAAAGGGTAGAATTTTTTCCCCTTGCATATGATTTTATATTGCTGAATATTCAAAAATCACGTTTTTCACCTAGCCAAAAATAAAATCCAGTAAGCGTAATAGCTCTACATTCAAATGAAGAATTGAGAAGCCAACTTTATGGTTAACATTTCTAGTTCATACAGATAGAAGATAACAAAATCAGAATTTGAACTAGGGGTTCTTCCGCCTTAGATGAAGAGGCATGGTAGAGGTAGGTGTATGTGTGGGGGTTGGTGAGGGTTGATGGAACATTTTTTATAATATCAGACTCTGAGCTCTATGGATTTAGGCACAAGTTTTACATTTTTTCATTTCTCCTATAAATGAACACCTATTCCCAATCCTCCACTTCAAATTTGAACCTGGTCAGACTGAAGACAACGGACATGCTAGGGTGAACCTCCCTGGAGCATCAGGAAATAGAAATAGATCTGCACTGTGGAAGTTATGTAGAAGATATGTTTGCTTAGTATCTATCACTTCGGTGCCTTCCATTGGCCGTGATCACCAAGCTTCCCATTTGTATCTGTCCCCTTTCTGATGAAATGGGCATGCAAATTTTAAAAGTCTATTCACCCTCTTCTCACTCTTGGACAAAGGACATAATTGTAGTATGATTCTATCATCTGTCCCAAGGAGACAAACTCAATATTTGTCTCTAAAAAGCCTCTTATTCATTTTTTTCCATGTAAGAAACAGAATGGGCAACTTTTATTTGCAGCTTGTAAATTCCAAGAAATACCATATTTTCTCTCTTTTTCCTCCTTGTTCTATAGCCAGAAACAGAAAAGAGTCTGTATTGTTCAGCAGTGAAAATCTACAATGCCCACAGTGCCTCAGTCCTGGCTGCAACATGATTTTGAAAAGTTTATGCAGGGACCATCTGAGTAATAAATCATACAGGAGAAGGATTGCTTCAGCCAGCCACCCCTTAGCTATTGCCTGAATGAGCTACATGCTTTATCATCTCAGAATGAAGTTGGCTGGAATACATGCTTCATTTTATTACCCAATTTAACCCATCTAGATAAATTTAACTTCTTATAGATTTGCTTCCTCTTAGTATTCATATCTTTCCCAGACTTGTCATTAATATTATGATACTTGAACAGGAGTCTTTCCCTCTCTTCCCTTTTTAATGTAACAGTTCAGAATTGACACTTGGTAGATTTATCATCATTGCTGTTCAAATCAAGTCAGTGTTTTAATTTCATTATCTTGGAAGTACTCTTAGATACAAAATCAAATCTGATTGTCTTTTACCTGAAGCTTGTCTCCTGGCAAATGTTTCTTTGAGGATTTTTTTTTTAATTATTAACCAGGAATTGCCAATTTCTTCCCCCCACCCCTACTCTTCATTTCCATTTGGTTTAGTTCATGCAACCATTTAATATATTCTGAAAGAGATAGTTGAAAGGAGTATAAAATAGGAGAAGATTAATGATCTGCCCTCAGAGGGCTTCCTGTCCACTGTGTAGCGTTGGTGGGGAACAGGCAGGGAGGGGAAAGGAGACAGATTTGTGAAGGAAAGTCATACCATGCCACAGGTTTTGCTACAGTGAGTAATGTCCAAAGTGTAAGAGAAGCATGGGGAGAGGAGCCTCTGAGCACTTACTCAGATTTGAGAATGAGGTTTTTTTAATCTATAAATTAAGTCTATTTTAAAAATTTGCCTTTGTGTCACAGATTTAGTAGTGCTCTTATGAACTACACAACACAAGCAAAATAAGGTAAATTTGATTTAAATATGCCAAACTATTCCAAGTCAACCATCTTATCCAGGCAGAGATGAAGATACATTCACAAGTTATTAGTGTATGAACCTGGAGTTGTGGCCTCACTTCTCAATAAGGGTTATATCTTTTAGAACGCAAGCACTTCCCTCTAGCTTTGCAGTCATGAAGCTATTTAGGATCTGAGAAGTTTGTAGTAACAGGCTTCAGAGCCTGACACTCTTGGATTTAAATGCTCACCTGCACAAAATGTTATCTTTGGAAAATTAATCTTATTGAGCTCTTTTCCTTACCTGTAAAATAAGACTAATAATACTGCAAATTAATAGATTTGTTAGGATGATTAAAATAATTCTTGTAAAGTTCTTGACATAACAGCTGACATAAGATAAGCCTTCAATAAATCTTAGCTTCTGCTATTATTGTTATTCCTATTAGTTAGTTGGACTTTATTATATTTTTCTAGAAAGTTCTCTGCATCTAATTCTCCACTCAGATAGTTTAAGAGTTTGATTATGATGCCTGGAAGATAATTTAAGCAGTTCCTGAATCAGCAACCTCCGGTTTGGTTGTTTCTTCTAAGTGGCTCTTTTCTAAAGATATATTTTATATTTTGCTGCTACTATTTGCAGATGATTTATGGGTATGTCTTGCCCAGTTCAGCCTCAGCAACTCTAGCCTATTTGGCCTCCTTCTGTGTGTAGGACTCCTCCTGTTTTCTTTAGCAACCTCAGGCAGTTCCCATAGTCACATGATTTCACTGTCCTGTCACCCCATGGTGTTTTGTGGTGCATAATGACAGAGAGGCCCAGGACCCTCAGCTCAGGGCTGCCCCAAATTAATTCTCCATCCTGAGGCCCCTGTTCATCACACTATCACACAGGCTATTGTGTTAGCTATATTTACATGGTACTCACTCTGGAGTGAGAAGCAATTAATTCTTTGGAAGCTATTTCATACCCGGTAGCTGGTAAGTGAGTATCAGAGCTACTAAGCGGAGGATTGATGCACTTCCCATTCCTCCCCTATTGTGAGTCATGGATGCAAGTAAGTCCATCAAAGCCAACCACAAAACTTGTGAATAAGAGCAGAGCTCTAAGTCTTGCCCAGGTGCCTCACATCTGTGTCTTCCATGGCATGTCACCTAAGCCTTCCTTTTTGCATCTATTAATTGGGACAATAATAGCAGCTGCCTTGTGGATGAAGTGTAAGATTCCCATGGCTCATAAAGGGCAAAGATTCAATAATTATGGTGGCTGTATTATCATATGCACAATAAGTTTTGCAAACCTTTTGCTCTTATTTTAGATTTGACTATGAGTGAGTTTAAGTGCTAAGTCTTATTTTATCCTTGAAGAATGCCTGGAGGATTCTGGATTAATGAAATGTCTCTCCCTAAAAGGAGTCAGTGGAAAGCTTTTTTTTTTTGTACAAGGGATCAAACTCAAGACATTGCACTTGCCAGGCAGGCACATCACCACTGAGCTACATCCCCGGCCCATGAAAACCATTTTTGAACTCTGCTTTACAAAGTAGATTTGGAAGCAATTCAAGAAAAGGTGTTACTGGATTGAATTTGACTTCCATTTGTTAACTGGAAAAGGGTCAATGGTTAATCAGCCCATGCTGTTTAAATCAGTTTGGAAATATTATTGCAGACATAGGTAATTTTTAAAAATCTACACAAACTGTTCTGTTTGTGACATGTTCCTCATCCTTCCTTTCTCCTTTAACAATTCCAATCACCCCATGTCATCTTCTGCAGCCTTTCTGTTGCCACAGTTGTAAATCTAATCATAGTTCCCAAAATATGTAAATGAAATTCAGAAATAAGGCAATTCATAGTGTTTCCAAGATTTGGGCTTACATTTTCAGGACTAAGAGCTTCTCCCACATGCTAGGGAAAGTGTGCCTCCTTCCTAACGTTATAAGAAAATTCTCTTCCTCCAAATACTGTAGTGCCATTAAGTGAAGCTTCAAATTACAGTGGTGTTTATTTTAAGACAATGAAAGCTCCTTGGGACATTATACAACATTTATTTATTTTTTTACTTTTATTTTTATTTTTTGGTACCGGAGATCGAAATCGGGTCCTTGTGCTTGCGCAGCAGGCAGCAAAACCACTGAGCTAAATCCCTGGCCCCTATATAACATTTATTAAGTCAATATGTGCATGGAAATTTATATTTAATCATTCTATGTTTACCTGAATAAATGAAATGGAACAGGGCGGCCTACATATTTTAAAATGTGATTAGAGGACTTTAGTATCTTATTCTACATTAAACTCTAGAATTATTTTGATATTGGAGATCTTTCATTAAATTTATCTTGTAGATTCAATAGGATTCATCTTGAGAGTTTAAGTACCATAGGCATATTACTTGTGTTCTAGCCCTTCCCTTATCATCTAGTATGGTGCGGGGGCCGCTGGGAGGTCACTTAGACCTTTTGAGACTCCATCTTTCTTATCTTTAAAATAAAATTAATAGTTGTCATCCTATTGCACTCATAATGTAGATATAGGGCTCAATAAAATAATATTTTTGAAAGAACCCTGAAAACTGAAATATTCTGCGAATAGTATATACTAATGTAGAATTGTGTAGTTAATGTCTTTAAGGAAGGTCATAAATATCATAAAAACAAAATGTTTGCTATATTGTAGCCTGGAAGAATTTGGGTTGAAAATCAAACTATCTATAATGGAATGGGCAAATACCAAAATGTAAAGTAGTCTCTGATACTATTTTTTGATAGGAAGACATTAGAATTGGCTCCATAAAAAAATTAATGGGAATTACATAGATTCAAATCTTCTCCATTATCTCATTGGTCATGTCTAATAACTTGCCATGAAATTGCATTGGTTTCTACAAAATGATTGCATATGCTAGTTCCCTTTTTCAACTGAACATGTCATAATACATCCAGTTAGCTCAGGATTCCAGTGTTAGGAAAAGTTAGATGCTGGCTTTATTTTCTTCAGAGGAAAATATTTAAAAATCTGTGTCCTATATTCCCTCCTAGAGAGAGAGGATTTCTTCAGTTTTCAGCAGGTCATTTTCCATGGTCTAAGTAATAAGGAATATGGCTGAAAATTGTCATTCTAGGTAATGTAAGGAGAGCCACTTTGCCCACAAGATGTTGGTGTATCCAAATACACACTGTAATTACAGCAGAGCAAATAACCATACTCTGAAGGAGAATAACACAGAAAGCAAGAATCACAGATCCAGGAGGCTCTTTCCCAGAAATGAGGGGAAGGACAAGAAATCAAAACAGAATATTCTACTTGCCATTTACAGGAAGAAACTAGGGCAGCAAAATGGAAAGACTTGCATATAACTGTGGGATAAAGATGGGAAAAACAAAATATCTTCTCCCACCCCAATAAATGTTACTATGTGTGTAATGGATTCAATGAGATTGACTACTGTTTTAAAAGTCTGTTAAAAAGAAGAACAAATGTAACAGACTATTAAGAGTTAAAATCAAAGGACTTTAAAAAGGACATATTGATTAAAGCAAAAGTTAGAATTTGGAATATTTATTGTATACAAGTCAGCAAACAGAGTTGACCTAGATACAAGATTATTACTGGAATCTGTTAGTGCTATACATTAACTGAGTTATTCTAGTTTCATATAATTATAATTAGATCCAGTAGGGTAGAAATCAGAAATATTTAATTAAAAATAACAGTTGATTGAATTAACTCCTTTGAATTATCATGGTAAAATTTGAATATTTTGTAAAGATATAAAATAATAGGCATAATTCATATTTTGTGACAGAGAAACTTCAACAGAAGATGATGTATTTTTTTAAATTGTACTGAAAGGCATCATTGTTTACGTTAAGATATGTGAAGGGCACCCAGGTCACCAAGTTTGGTTCTAGGGCCAGCGGGAAGTAGAAATAATAATTGTAATGATAACAATAACAGCAATAGCTAACATCCATTTCATATATGGCACATACCATCTTGGTCAGCAGTTTACATACAGTGCCTTTAATTTTCATGGTATTACATAGGCATGCTTATTACATCAACTTTTCATATATATAATATATATTGTATATATATATATGAGTCCTGAGAATTGGAAGATTTTGCTACAGGTCACCAAGCTAGCAAACAGCAGAGGGGGATTATTACCCAGGCAGTTGCAAGATAATGTATGTTGAAGGCCTATTAATAACCAAATATTAAGATAGTATTTACATACAGTAGTTATCTCAGTGGTTCTTACCTGAGGTGCCGAGCAAGCTCATGGGAAAAACATTTTCAAACCCAGATGCCCAGGACACACACCAGGCTAATTAAATCAGAACCTCTGGAGACAGGGGACAGGACTGGACATCAATATTTTTAAAATATTAACATCAGGGACCAGGTATTTAGCTCAGTGGTTCTGCCACCTGCCTTGCAAGTGCAAGGACCCAAGTTCGATCCCTGGTACCAGAAAAAGAAAAAAAATTAACATCAGTATATATATATATATAATATACATATCATTATTTTAAAAAGTAACCCGGGAAATTCTAACATGCAGTTAAGTTTCAAATAACTGTGCTCTTAATATTCAATGCAAAATCTATAATTTGTATTATTCCTGTTTTATTTATAAGGACTGAGATTTGGTGATGATAACTAACTTACTCTGTCAAGATCTCTTATCTGGGAAATAGCTGAGCTGCAGTGTAAATGCAGTACTGTCTGGCTCAAGAGACCACGTTCTTCCATACGCCCCAGTGTCTAGCCATTTTATCCAGTGTGATAAATTCAGTCGTTCCTGTTATTTATTGTTTATTGCAGAACTTAGCATTAGCCCCAGTCTCATCATATCATATTCACTATTGAATAACCACAAAAAGAGTCAGTTAACAGCAACTTTTGAACAGCAGTCTTGTGTAGAGCATTGTGCTAATCGCTGTGGCAACGAACAGGGGAAGATATTAAATATTCCCTTTGCAGAGATCTCTCCATTTCTGCAATGGTTCTAACCCAGGGAATGAACTAACTTCTGGGTGGCCCATGAAGTCCCATACATTGTTGGGCATATCCATAGCTTGCAGCAGATTGCAACAAAAGCCCATGATCTGAAAAGCTTAAGAATTTCTCCCTTGTTTTTTATACATGGATCTGATTCTAAAAGCAGTAACATTTTCTTTTGAATTACCTTCATGAAGGCAAAAAATATCCTTTGAAAATGGTTCTGAATTTGATATACTGTCAAAAACTATTTACAGCCAAGTCTAGGGAAAGCTATTGTAAGCTGGGTATGTGTGTGCTTAAAAGAGGCAGGGTGTGAATACTGAAGAATGAAATTTCATTTGTGGTTCAGAAACTAGATCTGAACAAGGTATTTATTTCTAGCAATAAACCATTCTTGAAAAAAGTGATACCACAAGTTAAATATCTTCAATAATTGTATTAACTTGTATACGTATAATAATAACACATATTCATACATGCATGTGCATATGCACCATATATATATATATATATATATAGTATTTCCAAATGTCTATATGTTAAATTGCAAATATCTGTGAAAGATATATACCTATATTTACTGATATGGGCTATATTTATTTTTTAAAACATGCATTTGAACTTGAATTTGGGGTACAGCAAATATCTTTATTACTTAGAGATTTTAAAAAGCTGAGTCTTACTGACGTTAATTTTTATTTAGTATATCCAGGATGTGTCCTAGCACTTGGGCTTTCATAAGTTCCTTGAATGACTTTGCTGCTTTGCTTGAGAATCATTCCAGGAGTCAGTGCACAGGGAGAGAGGAAGAAGGAAGGAAGGGTCTCAGACATTATTCATGCAACTAGGTGAAAGGGAAGAAGCCAGGAAGATTCTTCCCAGAAGAGCGGTATTTATTTGCTTGTTTATGTTAAAACTTTTGAGTATGTTTATTTTTTACTTGATTCATCTTATGCACACAAGCAAAGCCCAGTAAATAATTATTAATATCAGAGAGAAGGGTACTATTATTTTGAAGTCTCCTTATTTTTCATCTACTACATATCTGACCTACTAGAAGAAATCTTAAAGGAAAAATAATGACTTTCATACCATGGTCCATTGGTCAATACACTACTTAAGAACTTTCTTTTCCCACCTAAGAAAGAGAAGCCTACCTTCAGGGAATTAAATAGAAATCCATTTTCTGACCTTCGAGTATAATGCAAAAGGAAAAGACAGCTGACCTCTTCTGGGAGGGAGCCATTAGGAAGCCAGAGGCAGCTGTCCCCGAAATATAATAAGGAAGTGCTACTGGGACACGGCATAATTGGAAATAGGTGAGTGTGGGAAAAGGTGTATTTCCTTCCTTCTTAGCATTTTTTCTCCTGTCAGCACAGTTCCTTTGTTATATAGTGTCTTGTGATTAACGTTCATGAAGCTTCTCCCCAGACACATCCCTGTACTCTAATGGACCACTTCCACCATTTTACCCTTGGACTGACTTCTGCATGCACTCCTCTTTCATGCAGTAGTTTGCTACTCTGTCTGATGTTACACTTCAGGGTAACTGGTACCAAGACCCAGGTCTTAATTGTGCTTGTTGGTGCTCAATAAATGTTTGTTGAATGAATGAATGAATGAACAAATCAATTATCATCAGTAACCCATTGAGACTTGCACATTTCTTTGCTGATGGGGCTTTATCCAGGTTTCTCCTGAGCTTCAGGGTCAGTATCTACATCACAGGTAATATAATATAAGGTTGAACAACCCCCAATTAAAGAATAGATTTTGTAAGGTATGTTCAGTACCCAGACATAATCATATAACGATAATCTTCTTTAATGGAAGGGAAAGATAGGTGACCAAACTCCAGAATCCATTGGTTTAAATGCTGGAGCTTATTCCTGGCATGAGGGGAGAGCTGGCTAGGGTTGCATGTGCAAAGAAAATATGTAGCAAGTTTTGCAATCTGTGAGTGATTAGGGCCTGGACTTTCATGTCTTCTAGGAAGGCACATTGACAATAGGCAGAAAATCCTTAGCTAGAAGTCACTGACTGATAGCTGGGCCAGTCAGATTGTGGATTTATGTGGAATCCAAATGAAGTGTTGAGACAGCAACTCAAACATCTCCTGCTTAATGAGGTTCTGTGCCTGGTTAGCAGGTCAGGAGTCGGATTTGCCAGTCACATTTCAGTTTACAGACACAGTCTTCAGTAAGGACTCTGAGCTCATACATAATGCTTTGCTTTCTTCCTTTGCTCCAGCCCCATCCATCAGCTTCCAACATGGATCAAAGCAGTGAAATTAAATTGACAAGAAACTCAACCTCCAGAGCACTCTAAACTATATGTTCTTGGCATCCTCTCCCATCTCTCCCAGTACATGCATGGATACAAGTGCAGTTTCTTGAGAATGGACTCAAGCAGTGTTGAATACATCCCTGTGTACCCCTAGGTTAGGGACTTCAGGCATTTCCAGTGCCAAACAACAAACTACCCAGCCTCCTCCTCTTCTAAAAACGTCATTCATGCAGGCCTGGGGTGCACTTAGAGTGCTCTCAGGAAGTTCTTTGCAAGATGTTTTAACTGGGAAATTAATGCAGAGGAAGACTTGAATGCATTGCATCACAAATTAAACCCTTTGAACTCAGAAGATGACTTTCATCTAAAGATCACCAAGACCCAGAAATATGATCTCATCTATACTCTGTACCTCACTATGAGGTAATCAAAGGGAAAAGATCCATTTGCTTGTACCAGTAAAAAAGATAAATCAAAAACAAAGAGAAAATAAGAATTCTGGATTCCTAGAGGCTTAACAATCATGATTCTAGCAAAACCCTTGAATTTTCCCAATCTCTGCTCATTTAAGTAATGAAATTATGCTTTAAAGTTAAAGTGAAGTATGTGATGGAAGAATTCAAGGTGGTCCAAATATTAGACATCAAATGTGGGGTTTCTTCTATCCTGAGAGAAGGCAACTCCAACCTGGCTTTACAGGTCATGCCCCTAAAAATGCCCATCCTTTTCAGAGTTCCATGATGGAAACAGATCTTCCAAATCATTAGAAGCAAATACGTCTTCACCTAGATTGTACTCCTATCATTTTCTCCAAATCCATGTGTGCTGAGCCCAGGCAGGGTCTCTGCAGCTCCCAGCATTTATCTCAAATTCCTTCAGCCCAAGCAAAACCCTATCAGTTTAGGTACCATTATGTCATCCACATAGTATCCATTCTCATGATTTTGATTTTCATTCCCCAGGCTTTTCTATCACTTTCAAAGCCAAATTGTTTCACTATTAAAACATACCTCAATGCACTTTCATTGCTGACATTGATTTCACCACACTACCTCAGAGAAATTCATACTAGAGTGGATCTTTCCTCAAAGTATGCTTCTTACGCTAGCTGAAAGTACAAACAAATTCAAAGTATTATAACACTTTTTTACATAACATATATAGTAAAAGCAATAATCATTCATTGAGTATGCATGAAATATTCTCTGCTGGGGAAGACATTAAGAATAGAAGAGAAGAATGAGGTATGGTCCCTGGCTCCAGGGATCTACAGAGGGTATGGTGGGACCAAGAGATCAACCTATTGATGGAGGAAATAATGTAAATCAGTAGAAAATCATTCATGGGACAAATATTTATTGAGTCTATTCTTTGGAAATCACTGTACTCAGCTATGGAAATGCAACCACCTGAATTAGTTTGCCAGGCTTGCTGTGAGAAATCACAAACAAGGGAAGCTTAAAACAATAGAAATTTAAGATTTTGACAGTTTTGGAGATTAGAAGTCCAAATTCATGATGCTGATAGTACTCTATTACCTCTGAAGACCCTAGGGCAGAATCTCTCCTTGGCTCTTCCTAGCTTCTTGTGGTTGCTATTAATTCTTTGGCTTGCAGCAGCAGTATCAAGCCAGTGTCTGATTCTGTGCTCACATGGCCTCCTTGTAGATTGTCTCTACCTGGCCTTTTTATAGAGACAACAGTCATTGTATTTCGGGCCTACTCTAAATCTAGTGTTACTTCATCTTAACTAACTACACTACAAAGATTCTATTTGTAAATAAGAGTATATCCTGAGTGTCCAGGGGGATACTTTTCAAGCCAGTAAACACCTTAAAAATCTTTTAGCAGATTACATTATTGGGTGGACTATAACTTTTCAGAAGAGGGGTAGTATACCTAGACAGTCCCAGGAAAGCCTAGTTGGGCACAAGTCTGAGTATATTTTTCCTATATTTATGGAATTCAAAATAACATTTTAGACTGCAATCAACTATGTCCTGGACATTTATTTACTTAATTTAATCTTCCCAACAACCTTTGCAATATTATTTTTTCCTTTGTGTAGATGGGAAGCTTGCTCAGAAAGTTTAAGTAACTGATGACCTAGGAATTGAGACACACATTGAACCAGTTCCAAAATCTGTTTTTCAAGTTGAACTTTTACATTTCTGGTGGAAAAAGCACAGGTCACTTTGTGATTTAAGTCTCAGCCAAAATATATGTCATGATCATATTTGAAGCTAGGATGAATCTGACATAATCCAGTATATCTATGACATGTGAGTACCATATCGATCAATTATTTTTTGTATCTGTTAAGGGGAAGAGAATCACAGAAATATCAGAGTTTGTGATCTTCATTAAACCTTGAAGTCCTTTTAGTATCAGAAGTGGCTATTTTCACCTACCTATATAGGTACACTTTATATTCTCCCTGTCTTCTTTTGTGTTTTCAATTTATGAGCAGGACAGAGATGGTCACTGAACACATTTCATGGTGAACAGAAGTTTTGAGTCACCCACTACATTAAATGGGCTGCAAAGTCCTGCTTTCAATTTTCCAGCAGCAGTGAGGTGCAGAAACTCACAGGCAAAGCAAGTAGGTACCTAGGGGACTCATTTCCTGTCTAATCTCTTCACAAACTTGCTGCGTTGTTCAGGAAAGTTGTTGATAGGCTAAATCTTACCCATGGATCTCCTTTGTTTATAAAACGTTTTAAAGTAAAATTTTAGATTTGAATAACTTTCAGGAGGGCAAGCACTACCCAGGTTCTCATAAGCTGCATTCATTATTTACCTTTAGCCTGAATTATATATTTTTGTTAGCCTTCCAACCCCTGGAAGCAATTTTTTCTGTCATTCTAAATTTAAAACAATGACAATCAAAGTATAGTCCCTGGACAGGCAACATTAGCACATTGGGAAATTGTTAGAAACACAAATTTTCTAGTCCCACCCCATACTTACTACATTAGGAACGCTGGTGAAAGGCAGAGACCTGTATTTTAACAAGCTTTCCGGCCCATGTGGATGTGCTCTGTACTCTGAGAAGCACTAGCATAGAGGTAGGCTACAGTTTTCCTCAGAAGCCCCTCCTTTCCTGGAGACAATAACATCTGCCCCTTCTCTAATGATGGAGTTTTCTGCAATGCCTTTCAGCCCGCAGGGGCATCTTATCACATTATTTGTTCACATGGCCCTGGCAGCAACAAGAAAGGGAACTGTGACTCTTTCATATAATATATGTCTGCTGGTCTATTCAAGGTACCATATGCCAATACCTAGACCTCAATCCCCAGTCCTCTTCCCTCCACAGTTTACCTCTTCACTTCACCTCTCCTGATTCTTTTTTGTACTGATAAATAAGTATATCCAAATAATTTCAATTTTTTATTGGAGGGGGAAGAAATAATAAATACCATTTCTTTTGTAATAATTACAACATTCTTCCCATTTTATCCATTCACTTATTTTCTAACTCTTTCAATAGTTATACCTGGCAACTGTATGACAAACACTATGCAGAGTTAAAAATGTGCAAAGCATATGCAAATTCATCATACAAATCTATCTGTCCAACTCCTAAGAGATAACCAACAACTTGTTTTTCTGCTGTAAAGTATCATACAATTGAGGTCAGAAACTGCATGTAATACATTGTCTATGAGAATGTAATGACTTGCACAAGAGTTGTGTTTAATAGTATGAACTAGCCTAAGCATTAATAATCAGATTGTTAGCTATCTTCTAGAAGGCCCTTAATTGGTAAGATATAATTGTGGCAGAAATATTTTCTTTGGCTTTGTTTAAATGTACTGGCTATTTGACACTGTGTAAAAGTTAAAGTTCATGTTACAGGCTGATAGTATGGGCCTAAATAGCCATTCATTCATTCTGTCATTTAGGAAACAATTGCTACTTGAAAGCTGACTGTTTCCTGTACTGTGCAAGGCCTTGCTGATAGCTATGAACAGGAGAAAACCAGAACTTAATAAAGCTTTCTGCACAAAAAGACAACCAGAGAATTAGTTTAATAAATTGATTAAATTTACCAATTAATATTTAATAATTAGCACAAAAAGGATTATTTTTCAATACTTATGAAAGAAAAATACAGTATAAACTTAGAGTCTGTAATTTGGGAGCTATGGGAGATTTTAAATTTAAAAAGAGACAATTTATTAGATGCTAGACTTGATTTGCGGAATATAGAGCACAGACATTAGAAAACCATAAACTGTGGACTTCAGAAGAGAAATGAAGGTCCTGGAGACCAGAAAAAGCAAAATCAGTTCCCAAAGCTGCCATCAGTGGATGGAAACCGTGAATGGACACAAATCCAGGTCTCCTTCTTCTTAGGCTAGGGATAATGAAAATGTCATATGATCAAGGACATCTCCAAAGACTGGGAGTAGCAGTGGGCTGCAAGGCTTGGGAAATGTGTCGCCTTCGTGTGTGGAAGGAAAAGAGAGGAGAGAGAGCAAAGCCCCCAGGGGAAGAGGAGTCTGTAGACTGTCACCCGTTTAGTGACTCCAGTGATTTGCTCTTTTTGACTCTTCCAGAAACAGCTGCTCTAACTGAGATGCAGGGAGAGAGAACCCGTCATGACCCTTGGTCTTGTCATGAATAGAAAGGCCACATGCCTTGTTCATGGGCAGTCACCTAGCTTGCTGTCCATGGGTGGCAGTGTGAGGCTATGGGAGGGAACTTAGTGCTTTGTCAACTGTCTCTGTTCTCCAGGAACTTTGACCCCTGCTTGCAAGTGAGGACAGGGCAAATTGCCCCAGGCCCGACATGTATAAAATCCTACCTGAGTACCATGTGCTAGAGACTTTGCTGCACCTCAGAGGGGAGTCTAGCTGCAAACCTGACATGGTGTAGCTGAAATAAGGGGGAGAGGTAGAAAATGAAATGAAAAACCTTTCTCTTTGCCATTTCCAGTTTTATTCAAATCTCAATTGAAATAGATTGCAGTACTGGACACCTAAAACTTGGGGGTTTTTTTGTTTTGTTTTGTTTTTGAAAATGTGCTACTGATAAATAGGACCTCACAGGCTTATTTAAAATAACAATATAGTTTTTCACAGGCTTTACTTTATGATAGTCCTTCAAAACTATTGTTTTCATTTGGTTTCAGCCATATGGTGACCCTTGGGAAATAGTCACCTTTATAGACTAGGAAAATGAGTCACCGAGGGACTAAATGATTTCCCTAGCGCTCTTGGTTATTTGTTGTATTTTTCCCTCACTACTTTGTGCTCAAGAACTGTAGGGGAAGGAGGTGGTTAATAGTTAAATGACACCCTAATATCCTGGAAATGAAAGACACCTCTCTAAAGAAAGGCAAGGGGCCATGGATTTAAACTAGAAGCACATGGTGTGATTAAATCTGGAAAGAAATGCACTGAGATTTAAAAATGTATGAAGGGCTTATGGGAATGAAGAACCAGAAAGAAACTAGAAGGCAAGAGCAGGGGTGGAGGTAGAATAAAGCTGTAAGATGCGTACCTGGTTTGTTTAGGCTTTAAAACTGTCTAAGTTCACTATCTTTCCAACCTTACCCTTTCATAAGGGAAGAAAGAAAAGATACTGTTTTCTGTAGTTTGTTTGCTTTCTTCTGTCATGCCTTGGCAAGTGTGTGTACCTGTGTGGGTATACCCACACTTGCACAAACACAGGCTCACACACAGAGGCACAGGTGCAAGCCTGAAAAAGTCAGTGGGTGGTGGAGTGAGACGGGTCTGAGCTGCTGCCTCAGGGGGCCTAAAACCATGTGATGATGAAGTTCATAGCAATTTCCCCAGGTGACTGTATCATATTCCGGTGAACAGGCGTGCCTGCGGCAGAAGGTTGCCATGGCAACAAAAGGCCTGAAATATTGACTCTGACGAGCAACAGGCCAGTGAAACAGCCTAACTAGGATTTATGGCACATTATAGTGTGAAAAGCAGGAGAAAATTACTGTAAAGGCAGGAATTATAGCACAACAGGACATATAAACTCCCAAATCCATCTTCCTAATTAAAACAGCGTACTCAGGGGTAGAGCGCATAGTAAGGCTGTTAGCGTAAATGGGGATGTGCAATAGATGCTCTGTTACAAAGTTTATTGTTCTTAACACTGTGTGTGTGTGTGTGTGTGTGTGTGTGTGTGTGTGTGTGTGTGCAGAGTAAGAAAGCATGAAAGCAAGAGTCATGAGCAGTTGAATCCTCATCAACCACATTCTTGGTAATGTGAGGTATGTTGAAATACTCATCTATGATTCTGCAGAACCTTTTCAGAAGATGCCCGGACCCTCGTATATAAGCCAATGTTTTCCAGGCATGATAGCTGGGAGAATGATACCACATTCAATTCCATTCCAACCAACTAAGCAGTGGGAGAGAAAAGGAGGGCTAATTCAGGAGATTTATTATTAAGAATAAAGAGTTTTGGATTCCCTGATGCAAAAGGATAACTCAGCATCTCAGTGTCTATGACAGTGCACTTCAAAGTCACTGAAAGAGATTATCAGGTTAACTTCCTAAGAGCATTCCATTGTCTATGTTCCCGATTAAGAGAAAATAAAGCAGTACAGTATTTTTAAGATCTGCGAGGTCTGCCAAATTTACCAAATGTTTTTACTTATTGTAGCTAGAAGGAAATCTAGTTAGGTTTCATTGTGTTAAGTTGCATATTTAAGGATGCAAAAATACAAGGTCAAGAACCCAAGTCACTTTTCAGTAAACAGGTGATTAGCAATGTCACACAACATTTATAAATAGTCAAGGAAATACAAAAACACAAATTTAACAGAATGCAGATGACCCTATGTGTAAAATGTGCTGTAGATCAAGTCCTGGGGACATGATAAGGTCCCATTCTGGGATACATTTGGCTTTTGAAGAGAGGAGGTT
Source organism: Heterocephalus glaber (assembly GCF_053883595.1). Taxonomy (NCBI): domain Eukaryota; kingdom Metazoa; phylum Chordata; class Mammalia; order Rodentia; family Bathyergidae; genus Heterocephalus; species Heterocephalus glaber. The sequence continues at coordinate 19,180,209 of NW_028258379.1, forward strand.
CAAGGTTGCTGCTGGGGCTGCGGATTTAGCTCAGTGGTTTTGCTGCCTGCTGCACAAGCACAAGGACCTGAGTTCGATCCCTGGTACCAAAAAAAAAAAAAAGAGTATTGCTGCTAAAGTTATAAGGTAATCTAGTTATGAATGTAGACAACAGACCAGGAAAAGTAAGTGAGAAAAGACAAGATGCTGCCCAGAGCTAAGAGCACCCAACGAGAACATTTTTAAGAAATTACAAAAGGTTGTCCCTGGCAAAGTTCAACTCACAGATGTGTTCTGTTGGATCATCAAGGAATTTTCTTCTTTCACATGGGTATCTTAAAATTTCTGGAGGAGAGACTAGCTCCCTCATATGCCCCAGTCCCAGTGTCTTTTTTATGCCTTGGTCACCATGTAGCTATATGAAAGAAGAGAAAAACCATCATTTTTTCAATGGTTAATTATTCATCATTCCAGTATTTATTTCCTACTATAGTCTTCAAAATGCAAAGAATACACTCATGAATATGATAGCTTCAATCTTTGTTAACTTAGGGGAAGGGAAATATGTTAAACAAAGACACAAAGAATTCCTTAATAGTATATTAAATACACAAAAGAAAGTTCAGAATATTTTGATAATTGTAATAATTCTTCAGGTTATCCTATCTTTATTTTCCTAAAACCATGGTTGTCAATGTATACTCCACTTGGCATTCTAGGTTTGTAAAATTATGAAAACTCATGTTACCATAGCTTATGCAATTGTTAGTCAAGATCATCATAGTTAATTGTGTATGTGTGTTGGGCATTTAAAACAGCTCTACAAAAATATTCATGTCTGTGTATTTTCAGTGATACAGTTCTTTTTCCTAAAGTTGCAGTTTAGAAAAGGAATGTTGAGAATTTTTAGCATTTATGATGTGGTATTGTGAGGTTTTTCTGTAACACAGCAAACATATATAGCAAATATGGTTAAGCCATATATGATTAAAATATTATTTATGCTTTCTTTATAAGTATTTGCTATCAATAACAGCTCCCCAAAGCAAGATTTAATGGACTTTCTCTAGAATATGGGACTTTTGCTGTAGATTAATAATGTCGTGATATTTTCTTTAATGAAGCTGGAAATGATTGCTTTATTTTAACCAAGGGACCTCTACAATTCCCCTGAGTTTGAGCTTTGAAAGTAGACGATCAGGGATGCTATATCACAGCTGTCTTCATGCTGATAATGACTCTCCTTGGGATTTCATAATTTCTGCCTGAAATCCATTGTTTCCTCTCAGGAGGCATTGAGTGAATTTATAGGGTGATTCTTCAATTCAGGCACAAAAGAGGGTTTTCAAATTTTGTGTATGTGTCTCTACATTTGATATTTGGCTATCTGTCTCACATTCTCTTTTTCTTTACTTTCAAGTCTATATCTTTCTTCTTACTGTACTGGACTCATAATAAATCTTCAGTATTAAGCATTACTAAAGAGCATCATCATCATCATCATCATCATCATCATCATCATCATTATTTTGCATTTTTTATTCTCTCTACTTTCTCCCTTGAAAATGTCACCACTCGTGGTGTCTCTTATGCCCTTATGTACTTCTCATTGGTTAGCAGAACAGGCATAGTAAATGATGAAGACAGTGAAGAACAATGATGTAAAAATAATAAAAACACAGAAATAAGTGTTTATGTTGAAATCCTGGTATTGCCACTTTCTGGGCAAGTTATTCAACTGCATGTTTCTGTGGCTTACTCACATTGGTGCCCTGCCCTTCTTTTGTGAATTATCAAGAATTAACCACTTTTATTATTACAAGTATATAGAATTACATCCACATATTTCTGCCATGTGTTATTGTTTACTTCTAAAATGCCCCTTAAAAGCTTCCTGTTTAGAGTTGGGGCTTTTGAAAGTTGATTGAATCATGGGGGTGCTATACTCATAGCTGGATTGATCTACTGACCAGTTTCATAGCTGAATGTGTCCAGAAGTGGTTGCAGGTGTGATCTAGAAGGATGTATTCTTGTCCCAAACCCTTTCCTCTATCTCTAGCTCTTTTGCTAACTCTCTGCTTCTGGTCACCATGAGGTAAGCAGCTTTCCTCTGCTATGCCCTTCTTCCATGATGTTTGTGCCTTGTGGTAAGCCAACCATGGACTGACCTCACTGGGAACTATGAGCCAAGTAAACCTTCCTTCCCTTAGTTTGTGGATGTCAGGTATCGCATCAAATCTAAAGGAAAGCTGACTAATATACATGAATTGAAGAAAAATATATCTTAGAGAATTTATATCTTGCTTTATCTGATTAATAGCTGCTTGAGCCAGAAGTAGAATTTGTAATTTGAGGTTAAAAAGTTGAAATAAAGCATGAGTCTGGATCTTTGGTTAATTATGCACATACTACAGTATTCATATGTAATAATTATGTCTCTTTATCAGTATCTTTCCAGAAACCCAATTAGAGGAGCTCTTAATTGTGCCCAGCATGCTATCAGTGTCTACAAGTGTTTTGGAATTCTACTGACCACTGTTTCTCTTTAACAATGATGAATTTTAGTATATCAAAAAAGAGCAGTATTGGTGTTTCCTTGCTCCCTACAGCCAAACATTTCCAACATTAGAATAGTAATTTTTATTCAGTCGTTTTTGATACATTGGAGTAAAGCCTAAATTTTCTAGGGCATGTCTCAACTAACTTAATTCTTAGTTAAGCATAACATCCTTACGGTTAGTTTTGATAATAATATGGTTTGAAGGATTTCTGTTTGAAATGTATGTGATATTACAGCCAGATGAAAAAATTTAAAAAGAAGCAATATTTAATATTTCTGATTATTATCCTGTTTCCCTCATGCAAACTTAACCTAAAGCATTTACAGGTACCTAATGATATATTTTTTAAAAGAATTTTTCTAGTAGGTTCATCTAGGACAAGTGAAAATGTTTGCATTGAAGTCATGTTAAAAACAGACATTGAAATATATTTTCTGTCTCCTCCTGACCCCTTTCCCCCTCATCCTGAGTTTTCAACTTCCTTTTCCCTTTCCCTTATTCTTTATCCCTAACGTCTTTCTCTTGCTTCTCTCTCTTTTGTATCTTTTTGTCCTATTCCTGGGGATTATTGTCTGTCCCATGAACTATCCTCATAGGAAATCTTCCTTTGGTCCTATGGGTAGGTATCTACTCCTCAGAATATTGAATTCAAACAAACCACATTTTGGAGTGTGTGTGTGTGTGTGTGTGTGTGTGTGTGTGTGTGTTTAAAAACCCTTTCATCCATTAAATTTTTCAGAAATCTTCTTTTGTCTTTTGGATGAGAAATTTTTCACCCAAGTAATTAGACTATGTTGTCTCTACACCAGCACCTGCTTCTCATTTGAGTTGAGTAGGAGTATAGATTTGTAGATCGGTAACACCTTCAAATGAGTACACTGCCTGCAGTCTTCTCAAAGTTAATTAATATGTAAATACTTGCTAAGAAAAGATAACACATTTTTAATTAACATAAAAACAGGAGCTCAGGGTAAAAGATAGATATAGATACATACATGCATATATATATATTTCATATATAAAATACATATATTTATAAATATTCCTCAGTCTTTGAACTATTTGCTGGAATAAATTCGATGTTAAAATGAAATTATACGTAAAGATTCCTATAAAAGCGTTAATGTTGTGAGCAAAGGCATCTTCTTCCCACCCCTCCACCTTCTCATCCTATCCCCACCCCTAGGTTGGTGACCAGCCTCAATTTGCCACACTGACTTATAATAAGCCATTTCCTACATTGTTAGTTTTTTGTTTTTTTTGTTTTTGGTACTGGGGATTGAACTCGGGACCTTGTGCTTGCGAGGCAGTCGACGTCACCACTGAGATAAATCCCTGCCCCTACATTGTTAGTTTTTGAAATTTTGGAGTCAGAAGTGTCTCATATTAATCATGAACAATTTTTATGTTATTAAAATTGTTCAGTCATGGAGCTTCTCTCCTCTTACCTCTTTTCTGTTTGTTTTTAGGTGAAAAGTGACAGATTCAATATTTGTCAAAAATTTTAATGACAAAATAGTCCCATTTGTATTTTCTTCAGATGTCTCTAATTTCTATTTAAGGTTCCTACTGCTTTTACTTTTGGGTCCTTGTTTGATTATTGTAATCAGAGTGGCTGAAGAGAGTGTTTCCAACATAGTTGGTCTAACATAATTTTCATAATTCTTCCTCACTACCATAAAATATAGTTCTATTTGCATTACACACATGTATACACACACCCCCCCCCAAATAACCACATATGTTCATTTATTTTCTTGTTGATTAGACCAGCCAGCCTCCAAATATTGCTTTCCTTTTAATACACTAAATTGTTGAGTTCCAAAGTACTCTAAACAGCATAAGAAACTCAACAACTCAATGTATTATTTGCAAGGGCTTCTATACTATGTTATGTAGTCTGTTAATTAATCTATTACATTATATAGTGTTTGTTATGTAGCCTGTTCCCCCCACCCCTCCCCATCCCCATCCCCAGAAATTGTGGACCTGAATGTCAGGTCTTTTTGAGGAATGACCAAAATTCTCAGATGAACAGTACCAGGCAGTTCTTAAAGTTGTAGGCTCTCAGTTTGGATTCTGGCTCTTCCCACTATCAGACCTTCAAAGATTTCCTAACTTTTTATATTTCACCTTTGTCATTTGTAAGATGGAGGCTATATAGCCTTTATATCCCACTAGGAACCAAAACTTTATTCATTGCCCATTAGGATGGATATTTTATTCAAGGTTCCAAGTCATTCATGGATTTTATGTCAGTCCTATGTTTCGTCTTAGCCACTGGAGTGAGTAATGATGACATCATCTTCTGTTTGAAATCTTTTCAGAGTTCAACATCTTCATTTCTACATTACATATTTTGAGCTTTCAGGGTACATTTTACAGGTATTGGGGATTAAATAAGAGTCTGTGACTCATCGAGCACAGTAAGTAAATTTGCCCAGGGCTCTCCAGCTAACAATGACAGGTCCTCTGACCTCAGATCTGATCCCCCTTACCCTCTAGTGCTGTGATTTGCAGGAAGAAGTTTTTGTCCAAAGAGTTATTGTGCGGGTCCTGGTTGCAACTGGATGAGTGGCCATATTACCTACATGGACATCAGAGTTTGAAAATGTGTGCACTGTATGACAAGAATAGCTGGAGCAAAGTTGTCCAATATTGAACAATGGATGGGTTTCATACCGCAATCCAGTATTCTACCTTTTCTTGGAAAATCAGACAGCCTGGGGAAACTGGGTATGTAATACTAGGTAATAAACCCTTGAGGCTGCTTCAGGTGGAGACAGGTGTTAGCTAGCCCATCATAGCCCTTGCCACTTCCTCTCAGCAACTAACACAAAGAATCTTCACTTTTCATTGTGTCTATGCTTTTGTATTTCTTACACCTTGCCACGTTACTGCTTATCCTGACTGGCATTTGAGTTTCGAACTCTTAAACTGTGAATATGGTAATCGCTGATGATGATTTAATAAGGAAAGAAGTAATAACAATGGTTGCAAATGCATCTGATTAGATATAAATAACTTTTAAAACAAGTCTGTGTTACCTTACTATCTTGATTTTATAGCAGTTTACCCCAAAGCAACCAACTACTATGTAGAAGAATTAGAATTAGAATTAGAATCCAAGACAATCTGTTATATGTTTAGTGTTCTTCTCTCTAGCTCATTAATTTATTTGTAATTCATTTATTTCTTCATTTATCCACATAGTCATTCAGTAAGTCAATAATTGTTAGTAAACACTGAATGTATCCCCAACCTTGTACTAGATGCTAGAGTTATGTGAATGAGCTGCAACCTCATGCTTTAAAAAGCCTATGGTCTATTTCAGACTGATAGATAAACAGACTATTCTGAGCGCATAGTATTGTGCACTGTAAGGTCCACAAGCTATAGATATGGTACTCTATTAATATAGAAAAGCATGTGATGAATTCTACCGTAATTCATACACACCTTTGCTACCAGAAGGAGCAGTGCAATTAACTTGGGACACTGGCTAGCTTCCTTGTGATGAAACTGCTTAATTTACACATCTCTGTGGATCATGGTCTTCACAGAACCAAGAAAGAGTGAGATGTAAAGAGTGCTAGACTGGAAATCACGGCAAGTAACTAGTCCTGAATCAGGCAATTGCCAGCTTCTTGATGTTAGAAAAATCAAGTTTATATATGCCTAAGTTTCTTCACTAGAAAATAAAGAGGCATGAGAAAGGAGATATGGAAAATAGATCTTCACAAGGCTGCAAAAGATTTGAGGCCCTGTCTGTGCATAGTTCTAAATCTTAACTGTGTTAAGATGAAAGATGCTATGTGCTAAGACATAAGAGGAAATAGTGATTTTTGAGAGTCTAAGTGAATTTAAAAAAAGCCAGGGTCATGTTTCTCTTGAGAAGACAATACCTATTAGTTAAAATAAGAAAGGGTTAATACAAATAAAATGCATAGCAAGCTGACTACTGAAACAAAAACACCTCCAGTTAAAGGTATGTCTGTATAACTGGTAATAGGGCCCAGAAAATTAAATGTTGGGAGAATCTAAAAGTAGTCTGGTCACTTTCTGAGTCATCCAATTTATTCAAATTTCTTTGCACTTTTCATAATATTCCAAAAGGCATTTGAGCTAATGTCAGTTTCTCTAATTTGGCAAAGTAATCATTATAATAGATGGTGATACTTTGTGGCTTATCTATTTATCGTGTCACCTCCACCGTGGTTTGGCTTTGCTTCTCAGTGTATTGCTCACAATCAGATTTCTTTCCACTCCTTAGGAAATTCTAGAAGTCACCTCTCTATAAACCTGTGAAGCAATTTGCTCTGTAGGATGATGGATGCATAAACTAGAGATTGGGGCCTCTACAGGGAAATCATACAATCTTACAAGCGCCCCCTCCCTCCCATCTGGACTACTTGGTTTTACCCTTTATTGGATCTGGAATCACATGACTTCTCCACCTGCTGGTTTTGCAGCCATCAACACAGTGTTAGAGTCTCTGCTGACGAACACCTGTGTTAGTGCTGTGAATGCAGGTGATAAAAGGCCCCCAGTGAGACAGACCTCATGGCTGCTGGACTCAAGAACCTCTCCAAAACAAGATCAAAGACCAAATTATCTTTTTCCTCTGAGGATAGCCTGCTATACTACAGACTGCTCCTCTTTCCTCAAGCACAGAATTGCTTCCATGTAGCAGATCTTATCAATATAGTTAAAAAAAACTATTCATACTTTTACTATCCTCTTGTATCTTAATAGTAGACAAATGTCACTGAGTTGTAGGAATAAGACGCATGACTTTCTGTGGGTTTATGGTGTGATCATGCCAGAACTTGGCCTTTCTGATCTGGGACTCACATCATGAGACTAAAGCCTGTAATGAGATGTGGCTGCAGGCTGACCCAGTAACCACATGTTTCTCAGTGGTTGAGGCACATCTGGTGGCAGTGTCCAGACTTTCTGTCCCTGCCTTTCTTCCTTATCTTTGCAAATCTACAAAACATCTGAGGAGGGGAGTAAAGACAGTGGTGAGACACCATTCTCAAGAGCTCTGTCCTACCTTTTCTGCAGGAAGAACTTTTCTATTTGTGTCACAATGTTGTCTATGTGTTTGGGGAGACCATTCAGATTTTCCAGTCCCAAAACTGAAATACACACTCTATAAAGAATATGTTTCTTCAAGGAGGTTATGTGAGGCGCCCTTAAGCAGGGGTTACTATTATAAATTAAACTCCTGGGAACATAGAGTTTGCTTGAACATTCATTCATTTTCATACATATTGATAGTCTGTTTCGTGATACAATGGCAGATCTGAATAACTGGGACAGACACTACATGGCCTGAAAAGCCTAAGATATCACTTTTTTATTTGTTTGTTTTTTGTAGAAAAATTTTGCTGACTTGTTTCCTTGAGATTTAGAGTGTGCAGGATAGAGTATTGATATATCTGGAATATGCAAGAAGTTTATATCAAGCAAGAGCATGAAATATCGGATATAACCTAGACAGGAAAATCTAGATTTTGTGTTCACTATTTTGTGGGAGATTCAGGTCCTGGCTGTCTCCTTTCTTGGCCATTCTGTCCTTGGAGATTAGAGGACTGACGTTTGAGGAAGGAATGCAGAGCAGGACCATATGTTAAGCAGAGTAAGAGACAAAAGTGGGGGTCAGCATCCTATATCTTGATGACTTCATCATCATCACAAGGTGCCATCTGGGCTCTGATGCCACTCACCTCAAAACTTCCCTCCAGAGCCCCTGCTCAGTTCTTGTGATGTTCTAAAGTTCAGCTCAGGTCAGATGGGATGTCTTTTCTGGATTTCTTTAGAAGATATTAAATCTCTTGGGCCCAAATTTGAGATACATTTTATAATTTCAAATTCTGGATCCTAATATAGCCTTAGCTTTTCCTTTTCCTCAGCAAAGAAACTAAACAAAATCTGCAGCAAAAAAAAAAATGTATTGGTGATTGTAAATCCCCTAGCTATATTGAGATGTTATCGATAAATAAAACTTGTACATGTTTAAAGTGTACAGTGTGGTGTTTTGACATGTGTTAACAGTGCAAAATGATTGCCACAATCAAGCTAATTAGTACATCTATCACCTTACACAGTTACTTTTGTTTTTCTTTATTTCATAATGAGAATTCATGATTTATTATTTTAGCCAATTTCAAGTGTTCAATACATTATTATTAATTATAGTCACTATTCTATATATTAGTCTCTAGAATGTATTCATTTTACTACTGCATGTTTGTACTCATTGAGTAACATCTTTCCACTTCTCCTATCTACCAAATCCTGCTAACTACCCTTCTATTCTCTGTTTCTATACATTTGAGTGTTTTATGTCCACATCTCAGTGTGACCACATAGTGTTTGTCTTTTATTGTCTACCTTATTTCACTTATCAAAATACCCTACAGGTTCATTTATGTCATTACAAATGACAAGATAATCTTTGTTTAAAAAGCTGAATAACATTCCACTTTGTATGTGTGTGTATCACATCTTTATCCATCGATCCATGAGTTGATGTTAGATTGATTCCATCTATTGGCTATAGTGAATAATGCTGCAATGAACATAGGCATACAGTTATCTCCTTAAGATATTATTTTGATATCTTTGGGATATATACCAAAAGTACAATTGCTGGGTTATATAAAGCTATTTTCTTAATGAACTCAGGTGTACACTAATGTATGCGTGCATACACACATGCAACCCTATGGCAGGTTCTCACATATATAATCCATGAGTCCACACTTTAAAGACACAACTTTGATCTTAGCATTTAACTGATTTGTCTAATCTCTCTGCACTTTAAAGTGAACTCTACCTTCCCTCCAAAGATATTGCTACACAAAGTGAGATGCCCAGGCATACTTTTAAAGCTGAAGTGATCTACATATGTTTACCCTCAACCCCAGCTAATCATCACAAGTCATGCACAAAGAAATGAAGAACTCATCAGAACAGTATTCTCAACCTTTCATGTATCTATGGGTCACCAAGAGAGCTGCTAAATGCAGATTCTGATTCTGTTTATTTGGCATGAGCCCTCTGGATCTGTGTTTCTAATAAGCTCCTAGATTAGGTACAGGTACCACACCCGGCTGCTTGTGATCATTGAAAACTTTTAAAGTTTCCTCATAACTGTAGGTGTTCCAGGGACCATGCTTTGTGTAGCAATATCTTTGGAGGGAAGGTAGAATTCACTTTAAAGTGCAGAGAGATTAGACAAATCAGTTAAATGCTAAGATCAAAGTTGTGTCTTTAAAGTGTGGACACATGGATTATATATGTGAGAACCTGTCATAGGGTTGCATGTGTGAATTGTGTTGTATACCTACAATGTACAAATAAAAGAATTTAATAAAGCAAAAATAAATAAATAAAAATAAAGTTAAGTCCAAATAAAACCTGCATATCTTCATTTTGAATGATTCCCAAGGTAATTTTGATATATGTAACATATGAGAAGAATATATGTCACTATGGGTCTCAGAATCTTTTTTTATGATTTTTTTTGTTAAATCCCCTGACAGCCACCTCTTGCTGCCAAGCCAACAAAGATGATCTAATGTGAAAGATTAGGTTTCCACCATCCTGACCATTACTGCAGCAGTTTGAGTAAGGTTGCTAAGGGTAAATGTTCTCATACATGCTCACAGTGGAGTTAAGATATTGTAATCTTTCCTAAATATATAAATACAAAGCCCCCCATCAATGCTATAGGCTTACAATTCTTATACAATTAGGAAATTTTTACAAATTCACACATCATATGCAAATACCATGAGAATTAAGAACACTTTTAATGTGGCAGATTGTATTTTTCTGAAGCTAAATTTCCATTTGCAATGTGAATGTGACATGAATACCATGATATAAATTCTGTGGAGTTTAGCACATTTGTACTGCTACATATCTCTGATTTCTCAGTTCCTTGACAGTTTTTCTCTGTTTGAACCCCTATAAAACCTTCACTCTCACAGTTGAGAATGTCATTTGCTGCCTCCACTTCCTACAAATAAATCCAGTATATGGTTGTATTCACCCCACCTCTCTTTCATGCAAAGTTCATAAATTAAAATGGTACTTCTTGTCAGTATGAGTGTAAGCATAAAGTTAATGATAACATCACACAACAATTTCTGATTGGCAGCTGAGTGGCAGTGTTCAGTTGGGAGGTTATCAAGCAGAATGTACTCAGGCATGTATGAGAAGAAAACAAATTAGAACAAATATCAAAGACGACTTCAGACACCTAAGAATATTTCCATATTTCCTGCTCAGTTTGCAGTGGAAGGGAGTAGAGAATAGAACTTACAAACATGGTCTTGAAGAGAGAAAGCTTAAGGACCCATTTCTGGAAGTTCTATTCTTGATGAATCTCTTTTGAGAAACTTTATCAGCTTCTTTCTGTATATATTTGTTTCTTCTGTGTATATGGGGGTGGCTATTACCTATTTCCTAGACCATGGATAGACTGAGATGCAAGGCAAGCCCTAAGTCCACTCTTAGCATATTGTAAGCACTGAATTGTCAGTAGCTATTTTAGCTGTTGTGGTAATTATTATAATTGCTATTTTTATTATAGATCTGAACATTACATTTTATTAATTAAATCTGCTATATATTTCTACACTCACATCTTGCATTAAGAACCTGATTGTAACAGAGGCTAAAAGTATTTGCACAGATATTGCTTATATTTCTCTTCTTGCTGCTGTTATTTCTGTACCTGCCTCCTGAAGTGGTGCTGCTTCTACAGCTTCTAGAGATTGCTTAGACAATTCATTTTTTTTACAGGGGAACCAATCTATGGGAGGGGGGCTCAGAGTAGTAATATCCGGGGGACTGAGTATGGCTGAGTATTGCTAGGATAATGATATTTTCATTCATCACCCCTTGTCCTTTTAATTTTTCTTAATAAAACTTAGCAAACATCGCAAGTGAAGGGGCTAGCTCTAAATGCAGAGAAGAACACTATTTTGTTTTGGTACCTGCATCTTCCTATGACTATCCAATGGCAATTGAAAGATGGCATCCCCATACTAGAAAATGCATACTTCCAACTTTCTGAGACAGCATGTTAGGCAGAGCTGCTTTGTTTCCTTATTGCTAGTTTCTGGCTCAGTGGAGATTTTTGACAACTAGATTCAGAAGATCTGTTTAAAGCATAGGAAATAAATGAAGAGGGGGAGGAGGAAAGGGAAGGGAGGACAGGAGAGGAGAGGAAAGAGGAGCGAGGAAGAAGAGGAAGAGGAAGAGGGAAAGGGAGAGGAGGAGGAGGAAGAGGAGGAGAGAGGAGAGAGGAGGGAAGGGGAAGGGAGGGAAGAGAAACAGGGCAAAAAGAACCAAATAAAGCATGTTTACATGAGCATAAGTGCAGCTTATGAGTTAAACTGAGATTTTAAAATTCCCCAAACTAAAATCATTCATTAGCTTTGGACCTGTATGTCTTTGACATATGCACAGCGGACTGTGGACATGCAGTAGTACATTGGGATGTGTGACTTGGGTCCTGATGGCTCCGTCATTAGTCTAGTGTTGTATTGCAGGAGAGGGGCACTGAGCTACTTTCTTCAGTAACTGTAAGTCTTTAATCACCTTTTACATTCTTTAAATGGTCTTTGTAATTTCAGGTTATACATGTAATGACAAGAACTGGATTTGACCTGACAGTTTGGCTTGTGTGTGAGGCAACTTGAAGTAACTCTGAGGTGGTTTCACTTCAATAAAGGGTTGGAGGCTCTTAGGAGATTAAAGACATGGGCAATGAATACCCATCCACACTCACTAGCAGAAGTTTCTTTTATATAGGAGAATGGAGCTGGAATATTTGTCTGACAGTCACTTCAACAAAGATTTAACTCCAAATGACTTAGGTGACAGGAAAACCTCAGCATCAACATCTGTCCTTGAACACAGGCCCTTGAACACAGAGGCCAGGGAGGACAAGGGTGTACAGAGTAGCTCCCTCAAAAGCCACAGTGAGAAGTGAATATGCATAAGGTAAGTGATATGGCTGTCACAAAAGTGCCTGGTAACAGTAGAAGCCGAAAAGGTAAGAATGTTCAAGGCCGAGTTGTAGATTATGAATGTAGAGTGTTGAAAGCAAGTGTCACAAGACAATGAACTGAAATGTGCAGACAGATAGAATCCAGAATCTGCCAGAGGAAGTGAAATCAGGTGCTAGAGACTGACCTCTGGCTTCTTTCGCACTATATTCTGGGGATGTGGCAGTCTAGGTTCTTAAGAGTTCATTGTACACAAAAAAGAACAGCTGGAAGGGCAGTGGTTCAAAAGCTTGTTAGAGTAGAGACAGGGTAGAAGGTTCCTGCCCACTCCATGTAAGAGAGAGTGGAATTGTGGAAAGTGCATAGCCTCGAAGAGAAATATCGGATTGAAATCTTGATACTTATTTGTATGGGTAGATTATTTACCTGCTAGTATCATCTTGTCACTTGTCAAATAGCTATAAAAATAGACATAATGACTATAAGAATGAATTAATTTGTGAGGACTAAATGAATATAAAATCCAGCAGCACAGTGTCAGACACTCAAAAACGCTCACTAATATCTTGGGAGAAGATCTCTTGTTGATTGTCTTAGCCTTTGTACCTTTCTGTTTAGAATCTCCTGAAGGCAGAAGGATGGTCAGGGTGAAGAGTTGGTGCAAGAGCTCAAATCATAAATGATAAACTTAAAACTCAAAATAATCTCAATAGGAAGGAAGATCCCAAAATTAAATGGATAGAGTGCAGTATGGTTACATTAAAACCATGCCCTTTGCTCTAAAAATAGTTATTACCATAATTCTGGATAAAAGAAACCTCATTTGAATAGATAGTTATGGAGTTAAAAATATACAAACCCAAGAATTTTTGAAATTATAAATGGCATAGGTACAAAAATTGTGCTATAGCCACTACAGTATTAGATAACCTTTCTTCTACCTTTGTTAAATATCAGCAGAAGACCTGCTGAGCGCCTTCTGCTGCTGCATTTTGAGAGAAAGAGAGAGAGAGAGAGGAGAGAGAGAGAGAGAATGACTCAGTCTGTTATCAAATCCCAGGTCAGTTCAACCACGATGACTTCTTTGGCAAAGTCAGTTATCTAACTAATGAAGGTGGAAGCTTCCTGCCTAGTTTGAGCTAAGGGTTAAAAATGTAAGTAAATAGCTCAGCACAGTGCCTGGCTCACAACTGGAAACTGTTATTATTCGCGGGAAGGAATAGTGAGAACAGTGACAGCTTGTGAGATGAAGAGCTGCAGAAACTTGAATATTTTACCTGTATAAGGAAAGGAAGTATTCTAGTTACTAGAATAGACTTAATCAGGGGTAGGGAATTTTCTAGCAATGACAGTAATAATGGGAGTAGTAATTGAAAATAAAAATAGCTCTTAAGATGTCCTGGTTGCAGTTGTTAAGTACTCTGGGTTCTTGTTTAGCTCTCATAAAATTCACGCAAAGTAGGTGTAATTAGTATCTACCCATTTTACCGAGGAGGAAACTTAAAGTACAGAGAGATTAAGGACATTTTCAAGACCATATAATTAAGAAACAGCTGAACTGAGATTGAACCCAAGTTATCTGACCTTTCTTTCCTCTGGTACAGGAGGTACCTGAAATACATAGGGAAAAACTGAGTGAGTATACACCTTGATATTGTCAAGTGGATTCCTGCACTGAAGTAGGGCGTTGTTAGGATGATTCAACCCATTTCAGTTAAAATTAAGGGTCTATCATTTTATAGACATAAAGCAAGCCAAAAAGGCCTAATAGCAAAAGATAATTTAAAAATTAGGTGCAAATTGACGTTATTTTCCCAGCTCCGAAAAGCCTAAGTTGTTTACCTAGGTCCTCTTCATGTCTACTTTGTGCTCAGTTATTTAAAAAAATGTAGATCTCATTGTCTGCTTCAGGTAGTATAAAAGAATTACATTTGTTTGGTAGCAGACCCAACAGCAGCCAGAAGAGATTGGTGAACCACTGTAAGAGAAAAAGGAAGCAATTAACTCAGTGAACAAATATTAACTGAATACATTGTTTGTGCTGAGAACTGAAAATCATTGTGAAAAAAGTACTCAGCAATCACTGTAATTTCTAGATATTTAGAGATTCCAATGGCTGTTAGGCTTTTCACGAACTTTATGCAACTTCATTTCTTGAGGCTCTTAGGGAAATGATAAATTATGTCCAGTTTTGCAAAGGAGATATATATATAATATTTTA